>NC_087454.1:2455500-3672000 GCF_036321535.1 Camelus dromedarius | reverse complement strand
TTAACACCTCCTTTCTCCAGCCCCTGAAAGTGAGAGACATTGTGATGATGGATGGTGTACCTTTTCTGCAAAGCTGTGTGCCTGCATGGCCGAATATACGGGTAGTAAATGAAAACACAGCCTTTCACAGATGTAATATTTTTGAGATTTGTTCTTCTCCCTGATCGATCTTCAGTCAACAGTGGTTCTGAAGCATGAGCTTCAAATGTCTCTTTTCTCAGCTTCTTTGACAAGGAGTTAATGATTTTTCATGGAGAATTAAAGAACAGGCTCTTAATATTTAAATATATAATATTAAATTTTAGAATATTTGTAGGTTATTGGGAGCTTAGAATGAGAAGATCTATGAGTTCTAAAAAGCATTGTTTTATTACAACAAAATTTAGGGGTGTTTGTGTTTTTAATGTGGCTGATACTAATTTTTTGATCAATGGCAAGTTGTCAGCTACCACAGCTACAGCGATAGTTCAGATGGGGTCAGAAAATTACTTTGGGGTCCTCAGGGTAGCCTGCATCAAAGGCGTAGCTGTGTGTGTGTGTGTGTGTGTGTGTGTGTGTGTGTGTGTGTGTTTGCGCGCGCGCACGCACACACAGATTCACGTGTATGTGTGCACACACACGGGGGAGAACTAGCTTTAATTGTCCTAAGGAAAAAATATGACTCTACTTATGGGGCCAGTGGCCCTGGATCCGTGGGACTCTGAATGTGGAAATGAGAGCCTGCACCAGTCTTTCGAGGACCAGTTTGTACTTTGAGAAGTAACTGTGTATATGAACAAGAGGAGCTGATTCTGAACAAGAAGAGCTGTGATGTTGAGGTGTGAAGCATCTTTGACTCAGTTTAATGATGAAGATGTGGAATTATTCTTTCTCAATCAAATGTTGGGTCTGTATGGAAAGCTGGACTTGCAAGCTACAAAATACACAACACCAAGGCATTATGCAGCCCTAAGCTTTAAAGCCAACACTGGGTAAAAATGATTTTAAAAAAATAGTAACAGTGGTTGGATGAGATGCTACAGTCCTCTGTGTCTGGTATTAGAAAAGGACCATTCCTCCCATTGGGATGAGCAAACCCCCAGGGCTAGTGAACAACATATACCATGGGGGTGAGTGGTCCTCAAGGGGGGACTATTAGACTTTATGATGGAAGGGAGTTGGGTGTTCTGATGGTTACTCAGCAAGATGAAATATATGTAAGCACAGGATTATCTGGATTTTAAATCAGTGGGTAAAAGACAGCCATAGAGAAAGATAAATTACATACAGGAGAACAGCAGCAAGAATAATAACTGGCTTCGTCCCAGGAACTAGGTAAACCAGAAGACGTGGATGACACCTTTGAAAAGTACGTGGTCACTGATATTTCTGTCCTGTTATCTCTGTTGTCAGCTAGTGACCCAACAAAATTTTTCTTAAATGTCTGGCTCTGAGAAGATAAAAGAAAATAAAAGGGTACTGGGTCTTCACATCTTTCTGCTAGATGTCACCAGGGATAGTTGCCGCAGCAGAGGGCTGAGACCCAGGCAAGCATCTCTGCTAGTTCCCGAGCATACTTCCTCGAGAACAGGGCGGCCATCCCCACAGCCATGGGGGGGCTGGCAAATGGGGAATGGTGGCGAATTCATGTGTCCCACTCTCTTATCTGAGAATAGAAGCCTTCATCCAGAACTCCCTTAGTTGTTCTAAGTTCCAGTTGGCTTCCAGAGTTCTGAAATGGTTGATTCTAAATGGTTTTTTTTCCCAGTTCAAGGGCTGCTTTGTAAGAGGAGCAGTTCCTGGATCTTCCTACTCCGCCACCTTGCATGATGCCGCTTGAATGAATGTATTTTGAAATTCATGCAAGTGGTATCTGTCTGTCTGTCTGTCTGTCTATCATCTATCTACCTGTCTGTCTGTCTATCTACCTATCTAAATTTTCATTTCTTACTTTTTCACCAACCATTATGCTTTTTTAAATTGTAGTAAAATACACATAACATGACATGTACCATCTTAACCATGTTTTAGTGTCCAGTTCAATGGCATTCACTGTATACAAATTTTCGAACTAACATCACTACCATCCATTCCCAGAGCTCTTCATCTTGCAAAACTGAAACTCTGTACCATTAAATAACAACTCCCACAGACCCTGGCAACAACCATTCTACTTTCTGTCTCTGAACTTGCCTACTCTAGATACCCGTTAAGTCTGACTGACTTCTTTCACGTAGCATAATATCCGCCGGGCACATCCATGTGTCATAATTCCCCTCTTTTTGAAGGCTGAATAATGTTTTATCGTACGAATATATCACATTTCGTCTATCCATTCACCCACTGATGGACACTTGGGTTGTTTTTGCTATTGTGACTAATTCTGCTATGAACATGGGTGTCTAAATACCTGTTTGAGTTCCTGCTTTCAATTCTTTTGAGTGTCTGTTGCAGAAGCAGGACTGCTGGATCATATGGTAATTCTGTGTTTAATTTTTAAGCAATCACCATACTGTTTTCCACAGCAGCCGCATCATTTTACATTCCTATCAACTGTAAGGAATCCCAGTTTATCCATATCCTGACCAATGTTTGCTATTTTCAGGTTTTTTTTTTAACAGTAGCTACGATAATAGGTGGGCAGTCATGTTTTTCAGAGCCATATGTTTCTTCCAACTGCCGCATTATACCTCACTAATGTGGCTACACGTCATCTTACATTGTCTCCCGGGGTGGCCACCCAGGTTTTGTGCAGCTCTCCATGCCTAAATAAAGCTGTCGTCATATTTTTGCTCACGTCCTTTCATGAGTCTGTGTGAAACTAGTTTTGGCACATACATCCGGGAATGGAAGTGCTGGATCTCCATGTATTCGAATTTGTGTGTTTTTAATTTGACTAAGTAGTGTAAGTGAAACCAGATTGCTCTGTGGAATGGCTATACTGGTTTACACTTTTACCAGCAACGTATGAGGATTCTAAAGCTCAGCAATCTTTTACCAAAGCTTAGCATTATCATACAAGGTTCCTTCTGTGTGCAGTCTTATATAAACGGAGGTGATTTGTCTTTTTCTGATTTCTTCTTATTTTGAGTATTTTCTTCTATGGTTATTGACTTTTTGAGCCTTCTGTGTTAAAAATTCCCTGTTCATATCTTTTGCCTATTTTAAGTTTTGAGTTGCTGTAAGTTTTTGTTTTTGTTCGGGATTGAATTTGATATTCTGGGAATTAGTCACTGTTTTCTAGACATTGTTTATTCTCCTACTCTGTCATGTACTTATTAAGTTTGTCCAAGGAGTTTTTCATTAAGCACAAGGTTCTTAATTTTGATATATTTAAATTAGACAATGTTTTAACCTATCATTACATTGTTTTATTCTAATTAGTCTTTCTCTGCCTTAGTTCACAATGATGGTTCTTCTACATTTTATTCTATGAATGTCATTGTTCTACTTTTCTTATTGAAGTTTTCAACCCATCTTCCATCCACCTTTCTATGTAATGTTGTTAGGAAGAAACTGATTTTTCTCCATATAATGAGAGAAATATTTTTCCATGTATTTTCTTCACATAATTTTCCCTACTTTATCTATGAATCAAATTGTCCTTTCTCCATCAATTTATAACACCCTCCTCACCAAGTATTGTGTTCCCAGATGGGCACAGGTCAGTTTCTGCGTTCTCCATCCTATTTCATTGCTTTATTTATCTGCTTGTCTGTTCATTAATGACAGTATTTTTTAATCATAATGATTTTTATACTTTAAATGATAATAAATTGCTAATATTTAATCATTTTGACCTACAGAAGTGGTAATTTCATATGATTGCTCCTAACAGTATGTTTTAATATCTGATGGGGCAAGTTCTCCAAGTTCCCTCTCTTTGTTTTATTTTTTGTTTGTAAAATTGATTTATACACATTTCTTCTGCTACATAATTTCCAGGTTAAGTTTAATAAATTCCTTATAAATATCCAATTACTCTTTTGATTGAGTTTCATTGATTTTTTTAGATCAATTAGGGAAAATTGATACTTTTATAGTATCAAGCCAGCTCATTTAACAGCATGGCACGTCTTCATTTATTCAAATAAATTTTTTTTATGTTCTTCATTAAAGTTTAACATTTTTCTCCACAGAATTCTCATGCATTCTTGATTTAGTTAATTCCTGGATCCTTTATAATATTTGTTATTTTGTAAAATATCATTTAAAATTTTATTTTGAGTCATTCTCTACTAGAATGAAGAAATACTATTGATTTTCTATATTGATCCTCTACCCAGATAACTTGCTACACTCTCTTTTTACTTTTAATGGTTTTCTATTAAGAAGTTTGTTGATTCAATTTATTTTTCCTAAATAGATAGTAATAGTATCTTTAAACAATGGCAATTTTATTTCTTTCTTCCCAGTCTTTAAAACTATTTCCTTTTCTTTCCCAATAAAATTAACCAATACCATATTGTAACACTGACAGTGATAGGGAATGTTTATTTGTTCTTAGTCTTAAAGAGAAATTTCTCTGTGCTTGAAGCCTTTGACATTTGGAATTCCCTTTGTTTGTCTTACCCACTCAAAGTGACCCCAGAGCGTTCCGCCAGCTGCCTGGCCCAGCTGTGTGGCCTTCAGACTAGAAATCACAGGCAGATACTGTCTCGGCTCCGAGCAGGGAGGAGCAGAGCCAGTTTTTGTGCTATGTAGTCTCCCTAGTCCCTGTGCTGGTCAAAGCTGCAACTCTTTTTGTATTTATATAGGAAATAACTCAAATCATTTTTCCTCTAATCTTGGACACCTCATGGAAGACTGAAGGAGCAAAAGTAGCCTGGGGAGGGGTCCTTTATATCCTAAAAGCGGGACCTCCTTGTTTCTCCCTAGCCAGCCAGGAGAGGCGTCTTCGGTTTCTCGGGGGTTGCGTTTTGAGTTTCCACCCAAGTACCGGCCTCTAACAATGCTTGTGAGATGGCTAGTGACCGTCTCAGTGTTTTCCCATAGCAGCCTCAATGCCACCTTCTGCAGAAACAAGACATTCTAGAGAAATAACGAAGACATTCCATTTACCGTTTTAAGACTGTACAGATGTGTTTAAAATGTTTCCAGAACAAAAGGTTTGACTCATTTGCTGTAAGTTTCTGGGTATGGTGATGACTTTGTAGGCACTATCTATGAAAGAAATAATTAATACGCTGGATTTCATTAAAATTAAACACTTCTGCTCTACAAAAAACCACATCAAGAGAATGAGAAGATAAGAACAGATTGGGAGAAAATATGTGCAAAAGACACATCTGATCAGGACTGTTACCCAGTATATACAAAGATCACTTAAAACTCAACAGTAAGAAAAAAACAAATAAAAGTAAGAAAAAACCTGAATGAGCATCTCACCAAAGAAGATGTACAAATGGCAAATAAACACATGAAAAGACGTTCAACATCATATGCAACCAAGGAATTTCAAACTGAAGCAAGACATCACTACATACCTATTAGAATGGCCCAAATCCAAAAACATTGGCAACACCTAATGCTGCTCAAGGTGTGGGGCAAAAGGAAAACTCACTCATTGCTGATATGCAAAATGGTACCGACACTTTGGAAGACATTTTGTCAGTTTCTGACAAAACAAAACATACTCTTACCATATGATTTGCAATCACACTCCTTGGTATTTTTACGCAAAGGAATTTAAAACTTATGCCCACGCTAAATCCTACACACAGACGTTTATAGCAGCCTTATTTATTATTGCCAAAACTTGGAAGTAACCAAGATGTCCCTCAGTGTGTGAATGGATAAATATACTGTGGTATATCCAGACAGTGAAATAATGTTCAGCAGCAAAAAGAAATGAGCTATCAACCCACGAAAAGACAATGAAGTGAAATAAGCCAATCTTATTCACTTAGAAGAATAAATGAAAAAAGCCAACCTGAAAAGGTTACATACTGTATGATTCCAACATATAATATGCTGGGAAAGGCAAAACTGTGGAGACCGTAAAAGGATCATTTATGCAGAAAGTTATACTCTGTCTTCCTTTCATCCAATAGGCTACTGAAATGTTCTTTCTCAGAAATAGATCAGATTTCTAAGCAACAAATTTCCATGCTTTAAAATCTTGCAGACATCGGTATGAACTCATATTCAGCGTAGTACAGGTCAAGGTCGTCACATGAGGAAATTGTATAGCTATGTGCACCTACCAGGATTAGTATACAGCCATGTATTTCTTTGCTGTCAGCTGTGAGGGCCTGACACAGTGGCACCCCAGCAGCAGCAAGCACACCGACATGCCCAGATTTTGGTTTCTAACAGCATCCTCCAATCAGAGAAACCAGGGGTCCTTAGAGAAATAGCTGATTCTAAGACTGAGGCAGGAAATATGGAACATCCTGTAGTTCCAGAAAATAAGGAAGTTTCTTTTTTTTTTTTAAGCCACAATATTGTGGGGGAGGAGATCCAAGGGACACAGGAGTCAACGGAAAAGGCTCCCAGTAGCCAAAGCTGGAACAATTTGAACAACATAGTTAATCAAGTAATACTGAATTATAACCCGAAATATAAAGCAAATGTCAACGGGTCCACACTGGTATAAATAAATGATTGAATAAATAAATGAATGGAGGAAAATGGACCCATATTGTATGCAGAATAATTCTTAGTAATTTAAGCAGATACTCTGCCTTCTAGCAGGTGGAGTAAACTCCCCACTCTTGGAGTGTGGGCTGCAGAGAGACATTTCCTTCCAAAGAGCACAGAAGGGACAGAGGAATCAGAGTCACTTTACAGTGGACAGACCTCAGCCTGGTGATAACGGTCAGCACCAATGGTGATGTCGCACGGATAGAGTGTGCGCTTGATGAGATGTGATGACAGTAGACACTTTGCCTCTGGGGTCTTCCTCCCCAAACCTGTAACCCAGTCTAGCCAGGAGATAAACATCCGCTGAGCCTCAGCTGAGGGACAGTATACAAAATACCTGACCTGGATCCTCAAAACCTCCAAGCTCATCAGAAACAGGGAATGTCAGAGAAGCAGGCCCGGCCAAGAGAAGCCCAGAGACACGGCGACTAAACGCCATGTGATGCCCTAGATGGACTCCTGGAACGTAGGGAGGACATTAGGTGAAAACTGAGGGAATCAAAAGAAAGAATGGACTTTAGTTAATAATAATCTATCCACATTGGTTCACTAATTGTGACACATGAATTCATATCAGTGTAAGAGGTTAGTAATAGGGGAAAATTGGGTGTGTAGTGAGTAGCGGAACTCTCTGTACTACCTTCCCAATTATTTCATAAATCTAAAATTATTCTGAAATAAAATTCCTTATTTTAGAGAGGTCCGAGTGAAGGGCAGCACCCTGGAGCAGGCAGAGGTGCGTCTCCGGGTGCTAAGTGGCTGTGAATGGAGGAGGCTGAGAGTGACGGCTGCCGTTGCTCAGCGCATCTAAGAATGTGCACCTCCACACAAGGGATTTTTAGGGCAGTGAAATTATTCTGTAGGATACCATAGTGGTGGCTACAGGTCATTATGCATTTGTCAAAACCCATAGAATGTACAACGCCAAGAGTGAGCCCGAATGTAGACTATGGACTTTGGTTGATACTAACGTGCCCATGCTGGTTCATCGATTGTACCAAACACGCCGCACGGGTGAGGGATGTTGGGGGAGGGGAGGATATATGTGTGGGTGGGGAGGGCTGTGTGGGAACTCTATATTTTCTGCTCAGTTCTGCTGTGAACCTGAAACGGCTCTAAAAAATAAAGTCTATTAATAAAATTTTAAAAAAGGAAAGAAAGCATGTGCACCTCCAGCGGGAGGCGCGCGCGTCGCGCTCGTGCACAGGTGTGCAGGCTCTGCGTGCTCGTAACGGCTGCTGTGCGGGGGGACCCGGCAGCTGAGTTCAAGCCGGGCTCTTTGCCCTGCCTCTCAGAGTGAACGAGAATCCACGCATGCGTGCGCGCGCGCGCACACACGCTCAGAAATGACCTGGGGCAGCCCTGCTGCTCAGACTCCCCTCTGTCCTCCAGGCAAAGCCCAGAACTCCTGGGAAGAGGTGCCCAGAAGGGCTGGGACACATCCCTGTGTCCCTAGAGTTTTGCCTTTAAACCGCCTCTGCAGAGCTCTGCCCCCCGCACCCCCACCGTCACAGATGGATGGTCATGCTAGACTTTTTTTTTCCTTCCTCTCCCAGAAAGCGACTTCCCTCCACGCCCCCTCCACTCTGCTTTGTTCTTATTTTCAAGGCCTCCTGGCATTACCTCAAAATAAACTCAAATCTCTTCAAATTGGATCCCTGAATAATTCCGGAGGGAGAGTTTCTTGGTGAATTCTGTTTGCTTATGGGCTCTGTGCAGTGTTTGCAAATTCTACAGGGCTGGAAAGCCTCCAGACCTATTTAAATCCCTTTTCCAATTACCCAGCACCATCAGAGACGTCACCGACTTGAAGTGCAAAATCCCAAAAAGATTCTTTTCTTCAGAGCGTGTGTGTGGAAGTCCAGACTTTTTAAGAAGCATGTTGCTGGCAGGACCCATCAGCTGGACACCAGGATGCAGCGCGCCTGACAGTTAGCCTTGTCCTGGTGGCGACTGAAGTTAGAGGCAGGTGGGCCCTGCCTTGGGCAAGCGGGCGACTCCCCAGCATGGGGGAGACTCAGCGCAAACTGGGAAAGGACTTCCCGTCTGGGGGCTCCAGGAGGGCAAGGAGGTCGTGAGACTTGTCCCTCCCACCTCCCGAAAGCCTCCTGCTGTAGGGGAGCTACAGTCCGACCGTCCTGTGACCAGGCCTTTTCCCAGTTTGGGGAAGAGCAAGATGACAGGTGGCTCACATTCTGCCTGAGAGCCTTTGTGAGCTGACTTGCAGCCGCGCGTCTGCTGGGGGTTCTAACTCGGGAGCGAGGCCCGTGCTGTGGCTGCTCAAAGCCCAAGGGCCTTTGGTTGCCAAGTGGAGCTGTCAGTCTTCAAAGGGGATGAAGCCCGCGAACATCTCTCCCTCGGCTGTCCCACCGTCCCCACTGGCAGCAACCAAGACCCTGTGGCCTCAAGTGAAGCCTTATTAAGAAAGAAATCCGGCCACAACCTATGAGCACGTGACCGGCAGGGTCCCCCAGGGTGAGAGATGCTCATTACGAATTGTCTCAGTCCCTTCAGGCTGCTCTAACGACAAGGTGGCCTGCAAACAACACACACTCCTTTCTCACAGCTCCGGGGGCCGGGGGGCCGGGCTCTGGGAGGGCCCGCGTCCTGGCTCACAGCTCTGGGGGCTGGGGGGCTGGGAGCGAGGCGCCATCGAGGCCGGGCTCTGGGAGGACCCGCGCGCTGGCACTGGTGGTCTCGTGCCCTCACGTGGTGGAAGGCGTGAGGAAGCTGACGGGGTCTCTTCCATGAGGGCCCCACCCTTACGGAGACAAGGACTTCAGCATGTGAGTTGGGGGGGGGGCACACCTAGCGTCTACAGCAGGGGCCTTGCGTGCAGTCCTTAGCCCTACTCTGCAGGGGTGTCCCTGCTAAAAGCAGGGGCCCTCTCAGCTGGTGGGAGCCTGGCGTCGGGCCGCACGGTTCTCTGCTGAGCCGCAATAATGGTTTTTAGGTCCCTCTGATCCGGGGACTTGGGCCCTCTTCCTGTCACATTCTCTTGCGTTTCCTGATGTGGAATCGTGCACAGAAAGCATTCCACGGTCAGGAGCTGACGCTGCAGAGTCCTTCTGCGCCAGCTGGAGGAAGCGTCTAGTCCAGGGACCCCGTCCTTTTGGAGGACACTTCCACAGCTCAGCGACCTTCCCTCTGACCACGGCCCTGACCCAGCTCCGTACTGACTGGCTGCTCTTCACCCACCAAGACTCACGCTGGGGTTCTACTCTACCCTGGTCCTCCTTGGCTGGGGCGACTGGCTTACATGTTTTGATCAAGATTATCTTGGTTTTAAAACCTGAACCCCCCACAACCTGCAACCCCTTCAGCCCTAGGCAAACCAAGAAGGTTGGTGATTTATCTGTTGGTGATTTATCCACCCCAGGAGCCGATTCGCTTTCCT
Organism: Camelus dromedarius; assembly: GCF_036321535.1. Taxonomy (NCBI): domain Eukaryota; kingdom Metazoa; phylum Chordata; class Mammalia; order Artiodactyla; family Camelidae; genus Camelus; species Camelus dromedarius. Next base: position 3,661,979 of record NC_087454.1, on the reverse strand, counting down.
AGGTGAGATCTGCCAAGAGTCTGGTCAGCTGCGATCCCCAGCATCCGGGCGTTGCCACAACACCTGTTTTGTTTTATGGCTGAATCCCTTTTGGTCATGGGAGGAGGCAGATGGATTAACTGGGACGCTGACAGTACTCAGCCTGGGCTCCCAGGTTCCCAGGCCCCTTTATCAATAAGTCTGTGTTTCCTGGACATTTCTTTTTTGCTGAACCAATGGGCTGCGCTTACCTGGGCTGGATGTAAGCCTTCAGGGAAGGCTGCTCCAAATATCAGGTCCCCCAGAGATGGGGCCGAGAGGCCTTAAAATGTAGCTAAGCACACAGACTGCAGATTTTGTAACAACTTTAAATAGAGTTAACCTGTAAAACTTTTGAATCATTATTCAGTATACCTGAAACTAATGTAATATTGTAAATCAACTATACCTCAATTAAAAAATACATAACATTAAAAAAATTCAAAACCAAAGCAAAACAAAATGTAGCCAAGCCTACCCCGTGTCGTTGACCGGGCCCCGGGAAGCAGAACAGCCTCACCAGGGGCTCGCTGAGCAGCAGCCACACCTGGCCGCCGTGGCTCTGGGGCAGTCTACGGGCCAGATGAGCGCTCGGGTTTCTGAGAAGGGAGGGGTCTGGGTTTGGGGGACCCAGGGAGGCTTTCTGAGAGCAAGAGACTACACTCTTGTTTTGTTTTGTTTAAGTACAGTCAGTTACAACGTGTCACTTTCTGGCACACAGCATAATGTTTCAATCATACATATACGTATATTCATTTTCATATTCTTTTTCATTATAGGTTACGACAAGATACTGAATATAGTTCCCTGTGCTATGTAGAAGAAATTTGTTTTTTACATATTTTATATATAGTAGTTAATATTTGCAAATCTCAGGCTCTCAACTTATCCCTTCCCCTCTGGTAACCATAAGTTTATTTACTATGTCTGTCTGTCTGTCTGTCTGTCTGTCTTTCTTTTTTCTTGATTCCACACATGAGTGATATCACATGGTATTTTTCTTTCTCTTTCTGGCTTACTTCACTTGGGATGGCGATCTCCAGGTCCATCCATGTGGCTGTAAATGGCATTATTTTATTCTTTTTTATGGCTGAGTTGAACTCTGTTTTGAAGGGTGAGGTTTGAAGAAGAGTGGGAAAGGGCTCCTGGGGTCACGCTCTGGAGCACAGAGCCACGCCGTCAGCCCACGACACAGGTGCACCCATACACTGGCTTACTTTCTTTTCAACTACAGCCTTTCTGGTTTTAGAGCCAGAAGAGCATCTCAAGTGACCTCTGCCCTCTGCCCTTCTCCCAGTGGTTGTATCTCTCCCTAAATCATCCCAGTATTTAGTTGACTAGACCAGTTAAGACCTCCAAGAAAAGAAACACCAGCAGGGACGTCACTGAACCATTTTAGCGATAAAATGTCTTTCCAGTGAGAGTATTTTTCTCTCTTAGTTTCCCTGCATCGCTGGTGGGTTTTGCTTCACTGCTACTATCCCACCTGCTGTTTCTTTCCTTTGTTAAATTGTAGAGGGAATCGTGCTGGAGACAGACTTGCCCTAGTGTCTGGATCACATCCTGGGAGTGAGTTGGGACATTTGTTTTTCAGCTCTGTGCGTGGGTGTGCGTGTGCATGAGTGTGAGTGAGCAGCGGTTGGGCGATGTCAGCAGAAGGGATGAGAAGTGGGTGAGGCAGTTGAGGAGTGATGAGTGAAATGACCAGAAGGCTGACTGAGCGCTAACTTGCCCCTAGTCAATAAGGGAGGCTCAGCTGAGGGCGTGGATTGACTCTGCTCCTTCCTGTGTTTACACCCCTCTTCCTCCCATCCCATCTCAGATGACTTCATTTTTTCCTGCTCGCCTCCTTAATCAAGCCCTGTGCTCAAAATATTGATCCACACTTGGGTGTAAACAATAGATGGTGGGTCAAATGAGAATCACTTTTAAATACTTTTCTATTTTAATTAGATAGTTCTCAGGCTATAAACATGGTGGCTAAATTGTGGGATTTCAGTTACAGGATGATTGTCTGGGAAGGTCTTTGAGCCTTTGGGGGTCCTACAGAGTATAAACCATGGCGTATCTGACTCCACCTGAAGATGAGGCCAATTTTGACGGAGAGGGATTTAATCAAAAGTGAAAAAACAAAGGCAAAAATTTATACTTGAATACAATAGCTCAGGACACTAGAGAACTGATATTCCTGAATTAGATTAATGTTCCCTGCCTTTTCTGTCTGCTGCTCACCTACAATCCTTTAAAATTCTGAATCACTTCCTAAAAGTGTAATGGATTTGGACTCAGCCAAAAGACCATCTATTACCTCTTTCTAGTAAGTCAATCTACTCATGTTCCTCGTCGGTCTATGTACTAAAAGCACTTTGCCTTTTCCTTGGGAAGCAAAATGAACACAGGAAGCCTTTCCTCACAGGATTCTTCTAATAATTAGAAGTAATCTATGTAAGGTGCTTAGTATTTAGTACGAAATAAACACTCCACAGGTGGTTGCTACTCTGTCACTTAATCATTATTCCAGCTCCAAAGCTCTCCGCCTGATGAACTTTGAACAAATTAATTGATTTCTCTGCACTTTAGTTTCCTCTTCAGGAAAATGAAGATAATATGTGTAGTTCCTCCTTTCCAAGTCTGTTATGAGCCTCAGATGACATTTGTGAAGTTGCTTTGAAAGCTCTGAAACACTAAACAGACATAAGGAATTCTCGTTCATCTTTTAGCGGGATGAGAGCTCAGTCCCAGATGAGTGGGAGGAGTTACACACTCTTGCGATGTTCCCTGCTTCCTGGAACGGGCTTGAGAAGAGGTGCCGGGGCCCCTCTGCCCAGTGCCGGAGGCGGGCGTTTGGTTCTTTGTGTGATTGAGTATATAGGATGTTAGAAGTTAAGGTTGAAGTTGGTCCAAGTTCTCACCTCCACTTGTTCATTCATTCAACCTTTATTTCTTGGTAGATGAGACAGACAGACAGACAGACAGACAGACAGACAGACGAACTATTCTCCTGACCTTCTAATTCTTTTGAGGATCAAACCAACAGAATCTTCTCTTTAAGTCCTATTGTAGAACAAGGTGGGTTGACGTAAGTACCTAGGAGATATCTGGGTCTCATTAGCTCCCAACATGGCCCAGACCTCTGCTCTCAGACTGCAGTTGCCGCCTTCAAGGGACTGTGGGGCTGGGATGCTGGCGGTGTCCCAGGTAACCTCCACAAGAGTTCCTGGAAGGGTTAATGGTTTGCTGAGTTCCTGAATCCATGAGTGGTTATGCAGAAACCTTTCTGCTGCTGAGAAAGCATTGCATAACGAACCTTTCATCCACTGCTACGCATATGTTTTTATAATCTATCTAAGGGTGTTGAACTCCCTTATTAAAACAAAATGCAGACTCTCCAAAGTTTTGCTCCTCCTGGGGGACTGCACAGGTAAGACAAGGTATTTGGGCCAAGCGCGTCTCCCTCTATTCTTCTTGAATTTCATCTACCTCGAGGGCTCGCTCTCTTTCATCACCATGGCCGCCACTGCACTGGCTTCCTTCCTAAAAGTCCATCCCCGGAGTAAACAAAAATCACCTTTCTAAGTTCATACATTTTGAGGACTAGAGTTTTCTAAAGGGCTTTACTTACTGCCAGGGGGAGTATCTTACAAGGACATGTCAATACAGAGCACAGGGTTCTGAGGGGCAAGGCCGTCATCCGTCCCTACCTGTTCTCTGCCGGCGTGAGCGGGGAGGTACACATTCTTCACCCCAACGACGCATGAACACTTTGCCCACACTCCCGGCTTCCCAGCTCCTCACATCCCCACAGTTTCCTGGCGCTGTAGATCATGTCTTAGACGCTTTGCACATTTTGAGTCCAAGTCAAAGTCAGCAAAGAGATAGCCTTAGAGGACCCCCTACCTAGCTCTTATTTCCAGTCTGAGGTGTGGCCTCGCCCCAGGGACTCGTGGGCCCTTGGCGGTGCTCACGACAACCGAACAGTCCTCCTCCTTTTCATGCTTCCGCGTGGAGCCCCTTATCTCCCCCGCAGGCCCTTCTGTTGAGAAGAAGAAGCAAGTTCAGTGGCCACCCATCCGCGCAAGGCTGAATGACCAGTGTGGTGGCCAGGAGAACGCACCGCTCAGCTCTGCTGTGGGAGCACAGGGGACCCACAGCCCAGCCACTGCCCTCAGGACCCGTCATGCTCACCTGAGGCCGTGCTCCCGTGGGCTGCCCTCCGTCAGCCTGAGCACGGCGATGGGCCCGAGGCAGGCCCACGCTGGTGGGATGGCTAGAGGCCTCACCATCGGCCCGGCCGACCCGGACCTGGAGCTGTGTTGCCGCCCAGAACTCCTCCTGCCCGAGTCACCCCCCCCACACACACACACACATTTGCCACCTGCAGTGTGGCCTGAAGACGCTGTCTGACTTCTCTGGATGCCTCTCTCAATAAACCTCTTGGCCCTCTAATCCCATCCCGGCATTTGCTTCTCAGTGGACACAAATTAACATGACCAGGAACAAGGAGATGTTTGGTTACAAATCCGAGCTGTGTTTAGGGGTGTAACCGGCGTGAGCTTGGAGGTTCATGTGTCTCATTCCTCCTGACGTCCGCTAGCCTCTGGGCTGTTCCGGAAGCCCGGAGACCTGGGTGAGCTGATGAGGTCAAGCAGAGTGAAGTCTGGTTTCTTCTCACTGGGTTTTTCCCTCTATTTTCTAGGGCAACTGTAGTCCCAGCAGGAGACATTAGCACATAACTGCTTCCAGACTGGGAGTCTGGCTCTTCCAGAGTTTAGCCAAGGTGTGGTCCAGGTTTTATTAGCCAAGCCGTGCTGCCACTGTTTGGCAACCTGACCTGCTAGGAGCTCCTGACAGTTGCAAAAAAACAAACAACAACAACAACAAAAACCCACCTTGTTTGAGAAACCTTGAAAAATGTAAGACTGTGGTCATCGGCCCAGTAAAAAATATGCTGCTTGTTCAAGGAAGCAAAGTAAAATTCCATCTGTGTCCACAGCTGTGCAGGACGCTCCACACACAGACGAAGCATGAGCTTAAAGAACCATCAGCACAGGGGCAGCAGATAGTTGTGAAAAATCCCATTTCCATAAACCTGTATTTTGCATTCAACGTGATTTTTAAAAAGCCTTTTCAATTTGCTGTATGTGTGTTTCTGTTTTATAATTCAGATTGGCTTTTATTTTGTAATTATTTATGGAGAGGAACTTTATCATATTTTCCATAGGCAGGGTCCCTAAAGGTCTCCATCCAGTCCACAGGCGTGGCCCCCAGACAGCCACTTTCTGTGCACCGTCACCAAAGAGTGCCCATCAGTGATTTGTTGGTAAACGTTTAGTAACAGGATCTCCGCGGTGAAGGGCAACGGCCAGGTTTCTCTGGAAGTTCTGTAGATAATATGCTCTGCTTCCTAGTGTAAAACATCTAGGGTCACCACAGGAAAAGTTTCACAGTAACAGCAGAGAATAGAGGCAGACACGACGCTGTCTCCTCCTTGAAATTCTAATGTTGCTCGTCTGCCATGAGAAAGGTTCACTGTCAGCAGTTCAGCCAACCCAGTTTAGAGATTAGCTTCATGGTCAAGTCACCAGCCCAATAGTGAGACTCGTTTTTGGAGCCATGAACTGCTTTGAGCATCTAATTAATATATGTTATCATCCTTCGCTACAAAAAACGGACTAGCACGTTAAAGTACGCCTACAATTTCACGGAGGTCGTGCGTTCCCCTCCTGTCTCATCCCAGTTCACTCATAAGCCCTAAATTAAGAACATCTACTTTAAAGTGACCCTCAGTAACTCTTTCCTCTGTACCTAAAAGATCCCAAATCTAAACCAGTGGAACCCAAAGAATGTCGGGCAGGAAATGTAGTTCCCTGTGCACGAAAACATTCTTTACAAGAGCTCTTCAGACCGAGCATGTCAGATCTCAGAAAGAAGGCTTTTTATCCCACCTAAAAAAATCCTGCTCTTACACTCTGCAGAGGAACTTCGTGCACGGAGGACTCTGACTCCCCCTGGGATTCTGAGGGACCACCCGAGTGATTAACACGATCTTGGGGGGGGGGGTTATTTTGCAGCTGCTTCTTCCACAAGGGTCAGTGCTGATCAACCAGCTGGAAAGTGGCAGGGGTGGGAAAAGGCGGGGCAAGTCGTGAGGGGCCGGGAGAGGAGGCCCTTGGGTGAGAAGGGCTTGCCGGTACCGCAGTCTCATTAAAAATGCATGTTTTTGAGCAAGAAACCTTTCCATGGCCTCATTTTGCGCCCCCTCCCCAAAGGTTCCTAATCCAGGGGGCCTCTGCTGAGCCCATGAGGCACTTTCCTTTTCTCGACCGAGGGCCCCTTCCATTTCTTCTAAGTTCTGCTGATTCCACATATGAGTGGTATCATAAGGCATTTTTTCTTTCTTTCTCTGTCTGGCTTACTTCACTTAGAACGACAATCTCCAGGTCCAGCCACGTTGCTGCAAATGGCATTTTATTTTATTTTGTTTTGTGTTTTTGGTTTTGTTTTGACGTTGTAAATGGGTCAAGATCTCTTAGAAGCTCCTCTGCATTTGCAAAGTCTTGCCTCGAGAACTTTTGGTCTCTAACTGTTCACAACAAATGATGACACAACCTTTTAGCAACAGTGAATACAGTATCATGAAAATTCAGAATGAATCTAAAACCTGCAACCTAAATGCATAAAATAGGTACTTTGATGCAGGTGAAAAATGCTGGGCGTGGAACCAAGTTATACATTTCTTGGAAATCACTGTTGCTTGGATACAAAGTCACCGCTCTCTTTGGGTATGGAGAGAGCCTCCACTGGTCTCCAGTTACCATCCTCTAGCTGGGTAGCTGAGATATTTGGAAAAAATGTCATCTACTTTGGATTAGGTGCAAATCATGATTTGTAGTTTTATTTTGACTATCCACCCCTCCCCAGTCTGCAGCCTAGTGGTGTAATAAACTCAATAAACCTGGGTATTGTTTTTTAACTTGAAATTAAACAGACCCAGCTCTTGCTTCCTCCCTAAACAGGCCGAGGGAAAAAACTGAACCCTTCAGTTTTCAGAGCTGAACTTACTTTCATGGACCTGGCATCTTTTGGAGTCATTTGAAGATTTTAGGGTATTTCTGCTACTCTGGCATTCCACTGGACTTGTTTTTATTTTCAACGAAGACAAAATTAAAGTTAAACGATGTTCGAGCCACCCTCATAAACAGAATGAAAACTTACTCCTTTCCTGAGGGGAGCGTATGTTTCATTATCACTTGGAAGTCCTTTCTGTTTAGTTTATATATTTATGGTAATAAAATTGAATTCTTTTGTCAAGAAAGCATTTCTCGCTATTTGAGAAGTCTGAAACAGAGCAAATCCTTGGGTAAACAGAAGAGGAGAGCCTGAGCGTATTATCTGTGGTTTTTGTTGGAGACTTTCCAGTGCTTTCAATTTAGGGTCTGTTTCTGAAAAACAGCTTAAATGCTACTATGGTGAAAGAAATGACAGTGACGAACCTTTTACAGGAAAGTGTGTAATTTGCAATCTTTATTCTGCTTACTATTTATAAGAAAAGAGTAGTTTATGTTATTATTATTATTATTTTAGTAGTAGTAGTACCATTTTTACTGATGAAATAAATACTGAAATCGGGGACCTGAGACATTTTCAGTTGGGATCTCCTGCTTTCGGTAATGGTAAGACAATGTGAACAAACCATCCCACTGAGAGCAAGTGAAAAAGCTAGATGAAACAGGGGAGAAAATCTTTAAAAATTTTGCTGTGAGGACATTTGTTGATACCGAGAAAGCAGAAGAAAAAACTAAACTGAGGTTTTAGCGGAATCCCAGGGCCAGGTAAACAAAGAGTCAAAGTCCAGAGCCACCCGAGGTGGAAAGTCTGACGCTCCCCCGCGAACCGTGGCAGCTGGGACCCCCGGGGTCCCTCAGCCTCAGCGGGAGAGTGAGCCGGACGTAAGGCAGCGTCCCCGCGGACGCCCGGCCGGCGCTCGTCCTCTGTCTGGATCCCGCAGTCTTGGGCCCCGCGTCACACCTGCTTTGCTGCTTTGCGTGGCTGGGCTGATGGCTCTGACCCAGAGACCCGCACGCTGTGCCCGTTCCCACAAGCCCTTCTAACACGTCCTTGTCCAGACCTCCTTGTCTCTGACCTCGCGAACCGGTGCGCCGGGACCTCTGGCCTCGCCAAGCCATTGGTTAACGTCCGGGGAGTCACGTGCCCTCGGCACTGCTCCTCTTCCCGCACAAACGTGGTGGGCAGCCGCGCTGCACGCAGCTCCGCCCGCGGGGGGTGGGGGGTGGGGTGGGGGGTGGGGTGGGCTCTCCTCTTCACTCTGTATCACGGACACTCCTGAGTAGGGCTGTGGGTTGTAAGGAATCCGTTTTTCGGCTCACATAGCTGTGAAGTGAGGGAAGGGCGTTCGTGCAGTGGGATGCATGGCAGTGGGGTCTAGACGCCCTGTTCCTGAAACTCGCTTGTGCTTTCCAGACCTGCCCAGGTCCCATCCCAAACGTACGGCTTTCACTGGGTAACAGGTCGCTGCTGAGCCTGACCGATCCTCTGATTTGTTGGCTGCGATGAACCCCTACTCACGACAGATGTCTCTGGTCATGTCACCTCCTGCTGCTCCACAGTCGGGCCCCGGACCAGCAACCTCAGTATGCGCTCCCCGGTTCGCAGTCTTCTGGTTTCTGCTCTCCCATTTTCGCCAGAGCCTACAGTTCTTTTGTTTTTAGCATCTTTCTTCCCAGAGGAGGGTCAGTACTTCCCACGTGTGCCTTGCAGAAACGACCTTGGTTATTGGTCTAGAAGCAATGAGGGGAGGTGTGACCAGATTTGAAAAGAGTCGATGTCATCTTGCAAGACACTCATCTCAAGTGAGGCATGTGTATGCTCTCCAGACACTGAGATTTCTCTCTTCTAACAAGGGGCGTGTAGACCCACGTGCTTACTCAAGTTAATCTGAGAGACTTAAGGTTCTCCAGGGTATCTACCTGAAGTTCCCCACCCCCAGTCTGAACGTCTCACTCCTTCTGGATCAGAGCCCCGGCTTCCACGTGGGTGACTTCTGTCTCTACCACATTTACAGTAAATACTGGGCCTGATTATTCGGCGCAGTCTGTCTTCTGGGTAGGGGAGACGAGCTCCCCTTCACACACTCCCGTGCAGGCTTCCGCTTTTATACCAGAACTTGGAGTTGATGGCTGTCGTTTTCTTCTTTCAGGGCATCTGTGATCCTTCATAACTGGTAAGCAGTTCCACAGTCCTCATCCCCACAGCCTTTAAGGACACCAGTGCTGGGGCTCCTGCAGGAGCCAGGTGCTCCTCTGCACCGCTGCCCCACCCAGTGCACCAAAGGTGAGGGCTTCAGTCCCCGGGATGCTGCGTGCCAGGGGTTACCACCTCCACATTTACCTCCGGAAGTGGGGTGCTTGCAGTCTTCTGGTCCATAAGCGAGCCAGTTCCAGAATCTCACCCTGATGTTCTTTTTCCTAAGACCACGTCCGGTGCCCGCTGATTTAGGCTGGTGTAACGGCTAGCTTTTGCTGCATTATGAATCACCCCAAAACTCAGTGGCTTTAAAAAGTAACATTTTTTAGCCCATGGTTATGTGGAATGGTTCTTTTGGTTGGGGGCTGGGCTACTGTGTTTGTCTGTGGTCAGCAACGTGTCAATTGCAGATTGCTTCGCTGACCTTGGCTAAGCTGTCTCACATATGAGGACGTAAATGGCTTACTCTGGCTCACATGCTAACTCAACATTCTGCAGACCAGCCTGAGCTGTTTAACACAGCAGACATGAGATCCCAATAGAGCAAGCAGAGACGCGTAACGACCACCCAGAGGAAGGCTGGGAGTCCTGGGGTGTCAGCGCCTCCAGGAGCAGCCCTCAGCCAGTGACAGCTGGGGCAGGTGCATGAATGCCTCCTGTGTGGTGACTCTGACACAGCCCTATACAGCCTCCCAGAAGCCTCCAGTGGAGCCAAACTCAGTTTCCCAGAGTGAGACCCTTCTCATGAACACACCCTGCCTAGGCTCCCCTCCCCTGTCTCCCCGCTCCGCTCCTCTGCTGATGCTCCTTAGAACCACCTCTCAGATTCAGAGCTTACAGTCAATTCCTTGTCTCAAGATCTGTAACAGGTTCAAGCCTCTGAGCCTTGGTCCCTGCCTGTTAGGAGGGCCCACACCTTGTGCCTCAGTGGTGGTGAATCAAGGTTAGATGTGCACTGCAGGGTCAGTCACTTCTTGTAAGTAGGAAATTTAGCTTTGCAAGCTGGGATCTTGGCAAAAGCAATTTCAGTGGAATGGTGGCGACAGAAGCCTGTTTGAAGTGGGAGAAAGGAAATGACCAGAGGGATTTGGCCAACAAATACAGCAGGTCACTCCATTAACCCCGTCCACTGTTGCCTTCCGTCTCAAATTCCTCCTGTTTCTTGTTCCAGTTCCTAACTCTCCCCACCATCACCTCAACAAACAGTTCAAATTCCAACAGAAGTGGAAATGAATTCAGTAACCTGATCAATCGATCGGTTGATTGCCTCTGGTTCCTTTTTCTGGTTACCATGCGCGTTAGCTTTCCTCCGCAGCAATCCGAGTGCCCGGGTCTCAGGGCTCGCGCTACAAAAGAAGCGCCAGTCTGTCCTCTGGCGAGCTTGCCTGTGTCCCTGCGGGCGGGTGACAGCACAAAAACAGGCGTGGAAGAGCAGCACGCTCAGTTCCCTGGGATCGCAAGAGTGAACCGTGAAATTTGCTGTTACCGCTGTTCCCTGCGAAATGGCTCCCACTGAATAATGAAAATTTTTGTTTTCTACTTTTTTTCCCCATAATCCATATTGGTTTCCAAATAACCAGGTCAACTGTGTTGGCTTTGGTGGACTTGGCTGCGGCGTTGGCCCAGGCTTATTATTAGCATGTGGGCAGGGGCCCCTCCTGGCTAGTCAATTTCAAGGGGCCAGACTGAAGGTAGTGTTGGAATGGCTGACATTTATTCCTGGACGTTATTTTGATTTTCAAGTCCGGTATTTTCCAATTTCATTCAGGTTTGAAATGGTTCACTGGTGGGTCCTTGGACGCTAGCTTCTGATTCTGGTGTAGTCATCGGTATTGGCTCTCATTTCAAGATTCAGCAAAATGCTGCTTTTTAATCTGAGCAGGGTTCATAGTTCAAACCTAAATATTAGCACTGAAATTGGCTTGCTTGCTCATGTGGTAGCCAAAAAGCTTGCTATCGTGTTTATTGCACCCTGGAGATGAATGTTGTTAATTCTTGACTGTCTAGATGTGGATTATAAATGTCATCGGATCTTCCCTTTTTAAATTCTGGGCATAAACTGTATTAGGAAAGCAAGGGTCACATAATTTGAGCTCCTGAAAAAGCATAAAGTCTTTTTTGCCCAGTATGTATATTTTGGGGCATTTGTTATGGTTCACAAGTAGCTTGAATATCGCTTGTCTAATCAAAGCACAGGGGCGGTAGCTTGGTATAGACGGTGACCACAACCTGGGATTCGAGTCCCAGTCCCCCCACAAGGGAACAGCCGTGTGCTCTTGGACAAGTAATCTTCCTTTCTAAGCAAGCTTCAGTTTGCTCATCGTTACATGGGGGGTAATATTATGTCCTTTATACTTTTCAGGATTATGTGAAGTGAGGGCAGAAACCGCAGGCACATTATGGAGTTGTTTGATAAAAATATATTGAGTCCTAAATGAACAAATAGATACCTTGCAATTTGTAAAATAATATGCACATAAATGGAATTGCATTCACTTTTTAACTGTCTCCGTCCTTCTTTCTCCTCCCCCTTCTTCTCCACCTCCTTCCTCTTGTTCTGATAGAGAATAAAGGGTGTTCTTCCAGCAGAGCCTAAGCGTTCCTTCCCTGATGTCTGGCACTGGTGCAGCCCACGGTTAATGCAACTCACTCAGCTGGCTTTCTTAATTGTTCACTTATTCACTCAGCCATGAACTCCCCGTACATTTCTCAGCACCTTCAGGGTATAGAGCTGGCTCTAGGCTGAGAGAGAGACCAAGATGTGGCCCACATCCATGAATGGGTTTGTTGTGGAGACAGATACAGGGAACTTCTTAGCTTTGGTAATGTAGCCCAGCCTGGCTGCTCAGTCTCACCCAGAAGAAGTGAGCTAGGAATTCCTTCCCCAGACCCACACGCGCTCACGGCAGTAGGAAGTGAGGAGGAGGGAGTAAATGCTCCTGTTTCCATGGAAGCGAACCTGATCAGAAAGGCAAGAGACACGCCTAGCAGCTACCTAGATGAGGAGAATGTGGCTCTCCTGTAGGTCCCTGTTGCTGGGTGAGGGGGGGGGGGGGTCAGGACACCAGCCAGGCGGCTGGACACCAGGGAGAGGAAAGGAAGAAATGTCTAAAGTTGTTTTGTGCGTAAGACACTGAGATGTGACTGACTGTTTGAAGAAGCACTTGGTTTCATGAGGGGTCAAGGACTTTGATGTGTTTTGCAACTCTCTCCATCCACAAACAGACACAAACCTACAAAATCTATCAGAGGTACTTGAATTCCTTTGGAGCAGGCTGCCTTTAAGTTTGTTAGAGCTGGGTGAGATGGGCAGACGCCAGCAAGACAGACAGGGCTGGCTTCCTGATGGTGATGAATCAGCAACAACCACACGAGAGCTGACCCAGGCGGGGCGGTTCCGAGGTGCCGGGGGCTGTGCTCACCTGAGCATCAGCGTTACCTCTTTTAACTCTCAGAACAGATCTGTGAGGAGCACAAAGCTTACGAAGATGAGGAAAATGAGGCCAACAAGCTTACGAAAATCGCCTAAGACCCCATAGTTAATGAGAAGCAGAGCTGAACTTTGAGCCATGTCTATTGGACTCCGAAGTCCGGACATTTAATCACTACATTGCATTACATCCTGCGAGGTCTGGACACTCCAATCATTCCAAAATGGGTTCTTTAAGGTAGAAACATCACCTATTTATCCATGAGTTTTGTTCAGGCTGTCCGTTTGATTGCATCTCTGAACACAGACGCCAAGCGTGTGATAAAGGAATATTGTAGTAAAGGAGTCTGGCTGGGAAACCACTGGTGCCAGGATTCCTTCCCTGAGTCATCTTGTATTGTGCCATCGTCAGGTCAGCATCCAGCTTTGGAATGTGCAGTTCCACTGGGGAAAGAGAATTATTATGGCCGTATCGTGTTGGTAGGCTGTTCAGAGAAAGCAGAAAAATGTTTCTGTTAGAGATGAGTCCATTCACTCATTCGTTCAAGAAATATTTATTGAGGACCAGTGGACTGAAGATCTAGAAATGCAAGACATGGCCTCCACCAGCAAGGGACTCGTAGAGGGGGCCCGCCGGTCTGTGTCACACGTGGGCTTTAAGCGGGCATGCTCTGGGCACCATCAGCATACCAAAAGGAACGTGGAATTCAGCTGGAATCTAGGAAAAGGGAGGGGTGCCTATCAGGAGGTGCTTCCAAGAGAAGTCAGCGCTTCAGTGGGGTCTTAAGGAACAGGCAGCGGCAAACCAGAGAGGTTCAAGACATGTCTGTGGGGCATCCCCTTGAAGACGTCCAGTAGGCATCAGTTTTCCAGTTTCAAAATCTTTCAGTCATTTGATGAGCAGAATTGGAATAGGACCACTGCCCAGGTGAAGTGCTTCAGTCCACACGGGTCCCCCTAAGGGCTGAGGTGGGACCCTTACTTCAGGGTCAGATTATTACTGCTTACAATATATTTTCACACCATCATCTCATTTTGTCCCTTTTGAGACAGACATTCTCACCCTCATTTTCTAGGTGAAGATGCTGCATGAACTTCCCATGTTCCCACAGCTCTGATAGGTGGGGCTGTGATTCACATCTCATCTCCCCACTCCAGGGCCCTTTCTCTATACCACGTGGCCTCCCTCCAACTGGAATGCAAGCCTGCCAAGAAGATCCAGCCTTCTGAAAAAAGATGCTAAGCTGGGTATGTGCGGCTGCTGGGCAGGAGAAGCTGAGACAGGTGGTGGAGGACAAGCTTGGAGGGCCTGGTAAGGAGGCTGGCAGTAGCAGGAGAAAGAAGGCAGGGATGGACCCATGGTCTGAGAGGTCAGAGGGTCAACCAAAATGTGGAAGTGGCAAGGCTGTGTAGCTTTAACTCCAATGCTGAAGGTTTGGGTTCATTACTCCTGTTGGCCCACAGGGCGCCTGCCCTCTCCCCACCAGCTACACTGGCTTCTCTTCTGGCCAGTCAGAATGAACCTGAGCTATAAACAGCCGGACTAGCTTTGATGGGGCAGGGGTACTGGGAACCTTGCACACAACGCAGCCCCAACACAGCCCGCATCGTGCAGTGTTATGACTGCCTGTCACTTGTCTTTATATCTCAAGCTCTCCAACGCCAACAGTTGGCATGTTGTGGGCAAGTAAATATTAAATTAATTGCCAAGAAAGAACGCAGACCATGCTGAATTTTATCCCTGGCTCAGACGGAACAGAAGAGTCTGGGTTCATATTATTGATTCTGCTTGCTTCAACAAACACGTATTGGCGAATTCTTGACGTTGAAGACTCAGAGGAGTAGACACATGGTCCCCGACTTCACAGAGCATCACAGGGGTCCTGGATTAGATCATCTATACCAATTGAATAGGTTTACAAACAACTGGTCTTTGGGAGCTGTAATTTTTCTTAAGTGATTGGAAAGTAAGTAAATGCTGTCTTTCATTGGACTAGAACCCACCAAGAGTAGATAAATGTCCTTGTGCGTTCAGCCCAGCACATGCAGTGCTGCCAAGCTGAGCACCAGCTAACTCCTAGAAAAGCAGCACTCTGAAATTTAAGGCATTCACTGACATTGACTGTGACATTGGCTTACAGTATGATTCCTTTAAGGGATATCTTTTATAAAGATCCCACAAAAAAATTGAAGGAAAAAAGTCTTTAGAAGCCAAAGAACGAAGCCGTGGTGGTGTAATTATAAGCCGTATGCTTGACATTTTAGGTGGGAAATATCCTCTGAAGTCATTCTGCCAAAGGGGCTGCTCAGGTAAGGTAGCCAGGGACTCTGGCTACGGAAAATGTTGGAACAAGATGCTTATTTCCCCTCTTTGTAGCCATAGGTGCACCTCTTTTCTGTGACAGTGCATTCTCTCTGTGGTGAAGTGAGGGCAGCCGTCCCAGGAGCCCCTCCTGGGGACTCCCTTGTGCAGGCGGTGGTGCAGGCGTGTCCCAAAGCCGGGTGCAGCATCTGCCTTCTCCCGGAGCCTCGTGAGCTGCCTCCCCCTCAGACTGGCTGCAGCTAGATATTTTATGACTATGCTGTGAAAGGAACACTTTGCAAAACTCTTGGAGGTGCCAAGGAGCTGAAAAAAGCTGGTGAAGAAGCTGAGAGGAGCTCCGGGGGCTGCCTGCAGGGATTTGCATGTCTGTCATAAAGAAAGGGCAGCAGGGTGGGAACAAGGGCTCCCAGGTGGTCAGGTAAGGACAGGCCTCAGGATCATCCAGTCCAGCTGCCTCTGGGCCAGCGAAGTACCTGGGGTGGAGGGCTTGCCTGAGAGTGATGGTCGAAAATGATAGAAATATTTAGGCTTAATATCCTGTTAAATAGGCTACTACCCCATGGGACAAAGAATTCTGATTCATTACCAAATTGTAGACAGGGGCTAAAGGTCACCCATAAAAGGTGTGACGATTAATTTTATGTGTCAACTTGGCAGAGCCTTGGTGCCCAGATACTTGGTCAAACCTTATTCTGGGTGTGTCTGTGAGGGCATTTCTGGATGAGATTAACACTTGATTCAGTAGACTGAGTAAAGCCGATTGCTCTCCCCAGTGGGGGTGGGCCACATCTAATCAGTTGAAGGCCTGAATCGAACAAAAGGATTGACCTCCCCCTGAGTAAGAGAGAATTTCTCCTTCCTGACTGCCTTCAAGCTGAGACACCAATCTTCCCCTGCCCTCCAACTGCAGCTCACACTCTCAGCTCTCCTGGTTCTCAGGCACTTGCTCTCAGACTGGAACCAGCCATTGGCTCTTCTAGGTTTCCAGGTCACTGATTACAGATCCGGGACTTCTCAGCTTCTGTAATCCCATGAGCCAATTCCTTATAATAAACATTCCTCTCTGTCTGTCGGCCTGCTTGTCTGTCTGTCTGTCTGCCTGCCTGCCTGCCTGCCTGCCTGCCTGTCTGTCTGCCTGCCTGCCTGTCTGTCTACCTACCTACCTACCTACCTACCTACCTACCTACAGCTACTCCTATTGGTTCAGTTTCTCTGGAGAACCCTGACTAGTACTGAAGGTCTATAGCAGCGCTGTGCAATAGAAATACACTGTGAGATGGGTGTCTAACTTTAAAATTTCTAGAAGCCACATTAAAAATAAGAGAAACAGGTGAAGTTAATTTTAATAATGTCTATGATGAAGTCAATACATCCAAAATAGCATCCTTTCAATATGTAGTCAGTATTCAATTTAAAAACTATTAATGAAACAGTTTATATTCTATGCCTTTAAAATCCAATGTGTGTTTTATACTCAGAGCACATCTCAGTTCAAATGAGCCATGTTGCAAGCACTCAGAAAGCCGCAGCCCTAAACCAGAAGAGAAGTGGGAATGGATGACTAATGTTGTTTCATTCTCCCTGCATAGACTTCTCTCCATTTAGTCAACATGGATTTATTAAGCATCTCTGATATTTAGGCTCCAAACTAAGCTCTTCAACAGCCAACAGCTAAGCTAGGATTTAAGAATCTCTTAATGATTGGGGCGGGGGCGGGGAGGAGGGTAAAAACCCACACTGGATGGAGCGAGCTGGCATTTCTTTATCTCATTTCTTTGTTGTTGATGAGGATAAGGTAATAATCATGAATTTATTCATTAAATGGACTTAGAAATTTGCATTTGACCAAAATTTGCTTCTCCCTCATCTGTGGGGCGCACACACCATGCCAGGCATTGGGTCTTTTTGAGCCTCACTGACCTTCTTGAATTGGCCCCATTCTGGCTGATCCCAGTTTACACTGTCCATTTCTTGTTCAGAACCCTGAGTGCCAGCTTATACATTGTCATTGAGAAGCTGAGTGACTGGAGAGCTGGTTGTAGCAGCCCTGAAACAGGGAAGTTGGAGGGAAGGCTGGACTGGAGGGCGAGATGAGGAGCTTGTGCTTAACGATTTTGCGACTGAAGAGATGATGAAATTTCCAATTAGAATGACCCAGCATGGAATTGGAAACACAGGCCTGGCATGAAGCTTCAGTCCGCGTGCACCTACCCTGGAGAGAAGCGAAGGCTGAGACCATGCGAGTGAATGAGGAATCAGAGGGAGAGGGTGGTGAGAGAGAAGTTCAAACGGTCCAGAGCTTAACCCTAGGGACACACACGTTTATGGGGAGAAATAGCCCTCCAGTCCACTCAACACGTCATTACGTGAGTGCTCACTACATGCCAGGTGCTGTGTGAGACACGGGACTCGGGGTGTGAGAGACAGTAACAGCCTCTGTTCTCCTGAAACTTACAGTCTGCACTTGGTGAAAATAACAAAGAGCAGGGCGTGCCGGGGGTGGAAGACAGCCCAATGGCCACCCATCTCAACCTTAATCTTACCCTCTGTGGTAGCGCAGCTCCAGCCCGCCCCCCCCAGGATGGACAGCGGTCCTTCCCATGCTGGGGAGACGCTGAATCGGGAAGTCCTTTGACAGCGCTTGGAGATACGAGGACAGACACCATGCCCCACGCACTGCAATGCTGCGGAGTCTTGTATCCTCACTGTCGGGCTGCTTCCCTCTGAGAGCTCTTTATGTCAACGTCCCTCTTCAAGTGCACGCTCAGAGGAGCTCACAAATGGCCAGGGAGGAAAGGAAGACGGTGGCCCGGTGCTGAGGCCAAGGTGCGTGCCAGGCGTGCCCGCCGCTAGGAGCTTCACAGCCGGTAAACCAGTCATTACCTCGTGAATCAGAGAGGAGAGCCAGGCTCGCTTGTCCTGTATCCCAGACGCGTCTCAGCACGCCCCCAACCTCCCTCACACGTCTTCTTCATTACGCTTACAACTGTCTTTCATCACCCTTACCCACTTCTCTTCTTCCCTGCCCTCAATCTGAGCATTGTTTTGGAGACACGGAAGATGAGGATTTTGCAACTGGTTCATTGTTCCAATCTGTTCATTTCTCATTGTCTTTGCCACCTTAGGTACCTTTCTCAGCTTCGTAGCATCCAACAATAGGAACAGCACGCTACCAGCACACTAGTAGTAGCTGAGAGACGATGGAGTTTTAATAGGACAGCGTCCCTGTGGAACCCAGTCTAGTGAGTCCTAGGGGCCAGGAGCAGAAACAAGGCTGTGGAGGCCGGGAAACATTTTGAGGAAGGAGCAAGGTGGTTACCGATGATGAAGGAGGCAGGGAAGTCAAACTGTAACATTCCTGGGAAGGTCCAAAGAGGACTTTCATCAAGAAGGGTGGAGCAGAAGCCAAGAACAGGTAGAGAAGAGTGAAGGTCGCCTGAATGCACCAGCATTCCTTAAATGAGAACCCACCCCATTAACCCTGACTTCTGGCCACACACCAGCATAGGCTTTAGAAGGAAGCTAGTTCTACAAGTACTTGGAATTCTTTGAAAGAGTTTCTACTAAATCCAAAGGGCTCCTGGATAATGAAGATGGTGTTATTTTTCATCACCAATTTCATTCTTTTTTTTAATTTATATTTTTTAATTGAAGTCCAATCAGTTACAATATGTCGGTTTCTGTCGTACAGCACAATGTCCCAGTCATGCATACACATACGTAGATTTGTTTTCATTAAAGGTTATTATAAGATATTGAGTATAGTTCCCTGTGCTAGACAGAAGAAATTCATTTTTTTAAATCTATTTTTATACACAGTGGTTAACCTTTGCAAATCTCAAACATGCAAAGTTAACCAATTTTGTTCTTATTACAGGTAAGCCACTTTAAGAAGAAGGGAATGAGACAGAGGGACAAGGTGAACTCCATTACCTTCATCCCGGGGGTGTTAGGATGGGCTCTGTTCTTTTGTAAAAGAAAAGCAAGCATTGTCAGGATGTATATTCTTCTTTGCTTTCTCGCTACCACTCAGCTTACTCACAGTTTCTAACCATGGAGGAAAAGCAGTGAAACAAAAAACAGGAAATTTCACCACATGGCAGAAACCGTCAATATGGTTGTCCGAGTGAGAAACTGCACGTCCACACAAACCGCACGCCCCGTCCGGCCTCTCCACTTCCTTCGTGGAATGAGAGGCCAGAAAAACAGAGCCAACTCTGAGAATAAAGTCAGACACAAATTCTTTCGTATTTGTGGACCTTACATACCACCCCTCAATGACAATAATGAAAGTGAACAGGTTGATTATTAAAATAAGACCACTTTTGACGGGTTAGCACATGGTAGCCTCTGTGTTAAGAATGCTCATGTTTCAGCTCACTGGATTTTCATAACCCCATGAAGTCCATATTAATATTCTTGTTTTACAGATGAGAAAATCAGGGGCAGAGCTGGAAAGCGACAGAGCCAGGCAGAGGACACCAGAGCCCCAGGTCTTCATCATAATGTTCTATTTGTCTGTACCTCACACATCGCACCCTCTAAGCATGGAGAACACACCTCGGTAAGTGTCTGGTAAACGAAGGAAGAGTGAATGTCCTAATAACAATCCCAAGGGGCATGGGCAGCGGGATGCTGTCCCGCGCTCTTAGAGCGCATTGATCCTGAGCTGTACTGCTTCCAGTGCAAGCATCTCTTTCAACTATCGGTACAATTACATGAGCAGTATTAAATGCAATGATGGATTCATTAAATGTATTTTTAAAAAAGCAATTATATTGTAACAGAGTCATAAGCATAAGAGTCTGAAATAGACTACCTTATTAAATTCTTTTTGTGCATTTCGTGGGGGAAAAGAAGAGTCAATGGATGAATGTCAAGAATAGGGAAAAAAATAAACGAGATTATACTGTGTAGTACAGGGAACTATACATAAGATCTTGTGGTAGCTCACAGCGAAAAAGAATGCAACAATGAATATACGTATGTTCACGCATAACTGAAAAATTGCGCTCTACACTGGAAACTGACACAACATTGTAAAATGACTATAACTCAATAAAAAAAAAGTAAAAAAAAAAAAAAAAGAACAGGGAAGCTGTTGGAAGGAGAATATAGCTTAGAGATAAGTTCTAATAACCACCTGAGCAAACTGTATTGGTGAAATAATAAATGATCAGTCAAAAACCTAGTAGGTGTATTATTTTGTGAATCAACATAACAGGAACTAAGATGATAATACAAATGAAACGTGTCCTGTCACCAGTGACCTTCCATCATTAGACCAAATCCAAGTGTGGGGCAGGAGGGCCCCAGGGAAAAGCAGCAGTGACGTTTCACCATCACAGTCAGAGGTGGAACAGTTGAAGCAGTGCTGATTTAGAACGGACCTAACAGAATCTTGAATTAAGCTGGAAAAGTTCTGTCCGTGCCGGCTCCACGTGGTGACCACTAACCGCATGTGGCTGAAATGTGGCTCGTGTGACCGGGGAACTGAATTGTAATTTCACTAACTTTTTAAATTGAAGTCTAGCTGGTCTACAATGCTGTGTTAGTTTCTGGTGTACAGCATAGTGACTCAGTTATGCACACACACACACACACACACACACATATTCTTTTTTGTATTCTTTCTCGTTATAGGTGATTACAAGATCTTGAATATAGTTCCCTGTGCTGTTCAGTAGGACCTTGTTATTTGTTTATTTTATATGCAGTAGTTTGTATCTGCTAATCCCAAAGTCCTAATTTATGCCCCCCACCTTTCCCCCTTTTCAATTAATTTGAATTTACATTATCACATGAGACTAACTGCCATTGTACTGGGCTACGCAGAGACTGAGAATGCAGCCATCTTCTTCCAGAACCGTGCTGTCCATTTAATGACTACCATAACGACAAAGCTTGGTGAATTAATTGAGCACCAAACCTGAGCCTGACAGCCGCAGGGTCTTCTCATTCCAGTGGAGAGAGGTGGGGCCGCCTGCACTTGAGTGCCCAACCCGAACCTGAGCGGAAAGGGGGAAGCTATTCAAACATCATCTGAAACCTGAAAAAAAGGGAATTAAGACACTGAGCTGGCTTGTTAGAGAGAGGAGGGTCCTGGGAGACAGGTGGGGACACCATCCAGAATTCAGCAGGTAATTGGTCTCACTTCATTGCGAAGGAGCCACAGCTTGAAAAGGGGTGAACTTGCAGATTCAGATCTTAGCCAGAGGGCCAGACCGCGGAGTGAGGAATAGACGCTGTCACTCCCACTGGTTTTGGAGTGAAGGCTGCCAGAAACGCAGTTCGTCAGAGGGAGGCAGAGCGCCTTCCGGCTGCTGTCTCCTCCTCAGGCGTCCCCCGCAGTCATCTCTGGGTGGCCCTGCGCACCCGGGTGGCGTGTCCTGTCTTGTCCTCCCGGTGCTGAAGGCAGGCACGGCCGTGGAAGCCGTTTCAGTTACCAGTGAGGCCTCTGCCATCGCCTCTGGCTCTGGGCTCAGGGCTCCTTTTTCACTCCCTTCCCCTTCTGTCTACGGAACAGAAGCGTTTCTCTCTGGCCAAGCTCCGAGCTATGTCCTGGACACGGTGGCTGATCTCAACCAAACTCATTTCTTGAAGGAGCCAACAGGCCCGTGTATACACCTGTGTGTCACAACAGGCGCCAATCATGAGAGAACTTGAAGCCGCAGGGCCACTGTCACAGCATCAGGGGCGGGTCCAGGAGCTGAGTGGGCAGCCCAGGGGCTGATCTGTGTGACACTAACCACCTGCAGGCCGTAGAGGCCCTCTGAGGGGGAGGGGGCGCTTGGGGGGGAGGAGGCACTTGGTGGGGAGAGGTGACTACCATTTTGGGGGGATGTGTCCATTTCTTCCCCCAAAGTACAGGACG
This sequence comes from Camelus dromedarius, assembly GCF_036321535.1. Taxonomy (NCBI): domain Eukaryota; kingdom Metazoa; phylum Chordata; class Mammalia; order Artiodactyla; family Camelidae; genus Camelus; species Camelus dromedarius. The sequence goes on along the minus strand of NC_087454.1, from coordinate 3,640,070 downwards.
TGGCCGGCTCGAAATGGAAAGGTGTCTGTTTCCTCACGGTGGTTTCGGGCAGCCTAAAACGACAGACATGGACCCACAGCTGATCCCGCCGAGAAGGGCATTCTAGGGAACTCTTCAGTGGCACACAGGCAGCTAATTTAGACACTGGAGGAGGCCGGGGGAGGGTGGTACTGAAGGTCTTCCCCAGGACGAAGGCTCAGTCTCCTGCTTCAGGAAAGCCAAGTTTCCAGGAATTACACAAACCCATTTTACAGATTCAAATCCACGGTATGCCATTCCTGATTCCCAGATGCAGATTACAGGGCTTAAAGAATTTTGTCAGAAGCAGCCAAAGGCAGATTGCAGTGTCTGTGCTGAGTCCTCTGAGATGGCTGAGAGGTGCTGTGTGATTTCAGGCGCTGGGGGGGGGGGGGCGTCTTTAGTCAAAATACTCCCCAGGCAGGGGCTGGGATTCCTCTCTGCACCTTGACACTGCCTAAACGGCGTCAGGAGGGGCATCTCAGGACTGACTAGCATTCCCCTGGGAGACCACCTTTCTCTCCCTCCTACGTGACTCAGAACCCACAGAGCCCGACTGAGTGGACAGGCGCCTGCGCTTGGGAGGATGGGGAGAGGCAATTTGGGAGGCCGTGGGCCTAGGACCTGGGGGTTAAGGGAGATGACGTGGCAGGAGAGGGAAGGCCTCAGGGACAAACTTTCCTTCTCAGGTTTGCCCTTGGCCAGCCCTGCTGTTGAAACACGACTCCTGCCGATGCCCAAGGTCTGGACCGGTGTTTCAGCTTCTTCCACAAGGGCTCCATTCTGGTGTCAGACACGCATCTCAGCATCACCGTGCGTCCTATAATTGAGCTGACTCTCCTCCATGTCACCCCATCTGCTTCTCCTTCTCTGTGCTCATCTCATCATCTGGCCTCGACAAACTCAGGATTGCCTCCCCCTCCCCCTTGTCCTCACCCCTCCATCACACTAGTCACCAAATCCCAGTGACTCTACCCTCATCGTATCTCCTGACTTTGCCCCCTGCCCCGTTTTCTCCTGTTCGCATTTCTGTTGCTTCTGTCCTACCTCAGACCATCACCAGCTCTTGCCTACACTAAAACAGGGCTCACTCTCGGGTCTCCCTGCTGCCAATCCATCCCGCACAGCACCAACAGGGGGCTAGTGTGCTGAAAAATAATGACTCTGGTAATGTTTCTCTCTGCTCAAAAACCTTGGCTGTCTCCCCATCACATACAGAACAAAACACAAACTCCCTCAGCCTAAATTGGAAGATTCTCTCTGCTCTGTGCTGAGCTGTGTCCACCCCCCACCCAAAATTCGTATATTGAAGTCCCACCCCCCCAGTGCCTTAAATGGAACCACCTTTAGAAACAGAGACTTTAAGGGGGTGGGAGGGGATAAATTGGGAGTTGGAGATTTGCAGGCACTAACTACTATATATAAAATAGATAAACAGCAAGTTTCTACTGTACAGCACAGGGAGCTACATTCAATGTCTTGTAGTGAGCTAGAGTGAAAAAGAATATGAAAAGGCATATAGGTATGTGTATGGATGACTGAAACATGATGCTGTGCACCAGAAACTGACACAACATTGCAAACTGACTATACTTCAAAAAAAAAAAAAAAAAAAAAGAGCCTTTAAAGTGGAGACTATGTTATAGCGAGGTCATTAGGGTGGCTCTAATCCAACCAGACCGATGTCCTTATAAGAAGGGAAGATTAGGGCAGGGACACACACAGAGGGAAGCCCACGTGAGGACATGGGGGGGCGATGACCATCTCCAGGCCACAGAGAGAAGCCTCAGGAGGAACCGACCCTGCTGACACCTTGATCTCAAGCTTCCAACCTCCCTTTCGTAACGTACACATATATCAGATAGCAAATTGCAAACTTTAAATATATTACAATTTTGCTTGTGGATTATAACTAAATACAGGTGGAAAAAAAGAAGTTAACATAGGGTTCCATAACAGCCAACTTAAATTTTAAAATATTTAACAAATGAGAAAAAAAATAGAAGGAAGACAGAAAGAAACAAGAAAGTAAACGTGTGGCTGTTTCTCTTTTGACTCGGTTTAAACCACAGGAAACGTATGCCGTGGATAAAATACTCGTTTTGCAGGCGGGGGCCCCTGCAGGGCAATAGCCGCGTAGGCGGCATGTACACCTGCGATTCCTCTTCCATCAGGGAAATACATGTGCCTGCGATGGGAGACTCGGTGGGGAGTGAGCAGTTTTTACTGCCTGCCGAGATCTCACCTTGAAGCCACGGAGGATAAGGGCGAACGGAGCTCTGGGGTGGGAGGGGCGGAGCCCGCAGCTGGCACTCCTGCAGCGACGCCGGGGACTGGGAAGGACCCGTGTGTGACGAGCGTCACTGGAGCTGTGAAGGCTCAGTGAGCGGAAGGTCAGGGGCCGGGGGCTGCCCCTGTGATGGAGCACAGTGGACTTGTTTGGGTTCTACGGCTTATGTGGCGGGGATGTTCCATATGCAACGCGGCTCTTTTTGGCCATTTGTAGGGGGTGGGGGTGGGGGGAGGCAGATCAGCAGCGTCTATACACGCCTTCTTGCTTCAACCTTGAAGAGAGCCCTGCTCTCAGGTGTATATTGCCCCAGAGCCATCTGATCGCCTTTTAAAAGTCAGCTTTTCAAAATCTCTTTTCCAAAATCCATTTGGTCACTCCACTTAGGTTTAACCGAATGAGAGTCACCGAGCATCCCAGGAATAAATCCTGTGACGTTTTTCTCCGGGAATCTGCAAGTACACATTGCATACTGACTGAGTTTATGTGCGGCTTTTAAGTATTTTAAGATTCATACCCAAAACATCTGATTTTTAATGATCAGAAGTAGAAATAGCCATGTGTGTGAAAGTCTCATTTTTCTGGGTTTACATGAGGAAATGTCTTGGAGAGAACAGAATTGGGAGAGTGTGAGGGTTGTATTGCAAATTTTTAAAGTTAGGTCATTTCTTCATTTATTTATACACAAAATGTATATTAGCTGCAGCACTATTTCTGATAGCCAAGGCATGGAAGCAACCCAAGTGCCATTAATAGAGGATTGACTTAAGAAGATGTTACATGTACACACACACAGTGGAATATTACTCAGCCATAAAAAAGAATGAAATGTTGCCATTTGTAGCAACGTGTATGGACCTAGAGAATATTATGCTTTAGTGAAATAAGTCAGACAGAGAGACAAATACTACATGATATCACTTAGATGTGGAATCTAAAAAATAACGCAGATGACTGTACATACAAAACAGAAACAGACTCACAGACATAGAAAACAAACTTATGGTTACCAAAGGGGAGGAGGGATAAATTATGAGTTTGTTATTAACAGATACAAACTACTATATATAAAATAGGTAAGCCACAAGGACCTACTGTATAACACAGGGAACTATACCTAATATCTTGTAATAACTTATAATGGAATAGAATCTGCAAAAAACCCCAAAAAACAAACAAACAAAAAAACTGAAACTAACACAATATTGTAAATCAACTATACTTTAATAATTTTTAAAAAACCCTTGTAGGTACTTTTCTGTTATTGGAAGAATGACCAACTGTTTCAGTTTTCCGGGAACTGAGGAGTTTCCAGAGACACGAGAGTTGTACATATGAAAGCTGGCAAGAGCTATCACCCTGGTTAGAGCCGGGGTGGCAGTGACAACCAAACTATGACCAAGCAGCAATGTGATAGAAGTATCTTAGAAGCATGCCGTCTCCCTCTGCTTGTGGGGCACACACAAGGCAGTTAACTGAACAATTCCAGGTGTTTTTTGACTTCAATTTCCTTGAGCTTTTGGGTTTTCTTTAAAGTTGTATTCCAGAACCATTTGGATGGGACTGCATATTGAAGTACTAATTTTAAAAACACAACTAACATAACAGTTTAGGTATGATTTGGTGGGGGGGGGGGGAAGAGTAAGAAAAAAAGAAAGGAATTGGGGTGCCAAGCTGTGGGAGACAGTGTTTACGGGGCTCAGCCTAGAACTTCACAGCTCTTAGGAGACCATCAACACCTTTACTGAAGTCCCACGAAGACCAATTAAGTCTTGACACCTCTGAAAACCAGAATGTAAAATCCAGTTTGCCAAATCTTCAGTGCCCTTAGTTGCGCAAGGGCCGGGGTCTCATCTCTTTTGTTCAGCAGGTCATCCTGGTGTCTAGGTTAGTTCCAGGCGCGTTACAGGGGTTCGGTAAATGTTCGTTAAGTAAGTAGATAAATGAGAATGAATCGTGTGGTTGATGCTTACTGCATATTAGAAGCCTCAAACTTAACTTCTACAGAATTTAGGATTCCTTGAAATAGCCACTTCTTAATTGCCCACAGTTAGCAACTTTTGTCTTTATACCCATTACAAAGTTTCTTTTTGTTGCATCTGGCTTTCTGAGAAATATGCTGGTTTATTATTTGATCTGAGAGTTTGTTTAAAAGTCGATGCCGTCTTTAGAAGAACGACGTTTACAGTTGTGTGCGTTGAGAGGAGAGCGAGCCTGCCGAGACAGGTAAGTCCAGGGCAGGCACCCGCTTGCCCACAGAAACCACAGCTGTACGCATCGCAGGTGCGGAGCCCGCTGGCGCGTGCAGTGCACGGTGCGGGAAGTTGTCTTTATACACAGGCTCAGTTTGGAAACTGAAGGGGAGCAGCAGGCCCAGACTGTGGACCACAGCCGCGATGTTGTTTCTTATGCCCTTTCTGTCAACTCAGTCTCCCCTCCTTCCATCTTTATCAACAATCCTGGATGCTCAGTGCTTTCTTGCATTCTGGCCCCTCCCTCAAGACCATGTCCTTCAGATGTGTCGGGTTGGAATGGGGCAGGCGCTGGGTGATTGTGGGAGAATCAGCGAAAAGATTTACTAAACCCCTGTTGTAAACATAGATTTCAGAGTCCCACCCAAATTTGCTGTGCTGGTTATTCTGTTTGCCTTTCCTAGATCTATTCCCCTTTTTCTCTGCCTTCTGGGTGCACTGCCAGACTGACCCTTGCTAACTGTGTCCCTGGCTCCTAGTCTGCTGTCTGGCTTCTAGCTAGGTGCAGTGAATGGGAGGTCCCAGTGGGAGGAGAGGAGAGAGACCAGGAGGGGAGGGGTGCCAGCACCCCTCTGCAGCTCCCTCCCTGCGTTGCCCTCACAGCTCTGCAGTGCCGGCATCCTCACAGATGGCTGCTCCTGATGGGCAGTCCTCATCGTGGCTCCAGCTCATGCCAGGCGTGGGTAACACTGTCTCCATCCTCTGCCTCTTCAGCCCTTGGAGCAGTGATATCCTTCTGCCACCACTGGTGTCTGGGAGCCTCAACATCCCCGTCCACACCTAAGTGAGTAGTCCCTCATCTTAGTCCCTTCATTCGAGCCATCTGGGTCGAATTCTGTCTTCTGATGAGACCGTAGCAGACATGCCTACAAAATCAGACTTTCTGACAGCAGGACCCAAGAACCTGCTTTTTTGTTTCCTTTTTATTATTATTTTTAATCGTGGTAAAATATACATAATTGTACAGTTTAGTGGCATTAAGTACCTTCACCACCATCCATCTCCAGAACTTCTTCATCTTCCCCAGCTGAAACTCTGTCCCCATTAAACTCCCCACCCTCCCTCCCGCAGCCCCTGGCCACCACCACCCAACTTTCTGTCTCTGTGAGTTTGACTGCTCTGGAGAACTCACGTCAATGGAATCATAGTTTGTTTTTTTGTGACTGGCTTATTTCTTTGCATGATGGCCTCAAGTTTCATTCATGTTGTAGCCTGTGTCAGAGTGTCCTTTTTAAGGCTGAATACTATTCCACTGTGTGTGCATAATTCATCTGGTTTAGCTGTTCATCTGTCGGTGACACTCGGGTTGCTTCCACCTTTCGGCCACAGTGAATCACGCCACCGTATATACGAGTGTGTGAGTGTCTGAACCTGACTTTTAAATAGGCTGCCCTGGTAACTCCTCTGCTCTTTGATTTTTAAGAACCACTGCCCTTAGGAAATTAAAAAAGCTCTGACATCATTGTTTGTATTCTTTGGCCCCAGATTTATAAACCTTAAGACATTATCTCTCCTAAGACATTTTATTTCTACTCAGAGTATGGAACATTCGTCTTCCCAGTTTGTTGTAGGCACTGTGCAGCAGATAGGGGGATTTGTGGGGACCTCAGGGGACTCTCTTTTTGCCCTGAAAGCATGTTGTCCTGAAGCCTTGTCTGAGGGCGAGCTCATTTTAACCTGCTGCTGATACTCAGAAAGCGTTGAGTCGGAAGGGGCTGGTTGCCCTTCCTGAGCTTCCTAACATCCTCCGTTACTCAGACCTCTGCGGGGAACCCGTTCCCGCCACCTCTCTGCCCGGATCACTCATGCTGAAATTTTAATTAGACGCCGTTGTCTTTAGGAAGGTTCCTTGGAGCGCGGTGCCCCAGACAGGGTCAGCAGTCTGCCCTGTGGGCTCTGCCCGTTCATGACCACGTCGTCTTACTTGTCCACTCTCCTGTGGTCCTCACTATACTTTAAGCTCTTTGAAGGTGGGGGTCCTGTTTCTCCCGCACCCAGCCCTTCTGCTGCCGCTGCCTAGGCCTCTCAGCGTAGACGTGTGCGTGGGGGTGGCGGTGAAGGGAGCAGTGGGGTGTGTGCGTGGGGCAGGCACGGGAAACCTCGCCCTCAGCAGGGTGGGTGTGGAAGGGGGACAAAGGAAACTGGGAAAAGTGCTATGTCTCCAGGCCCAGGAGGGACAGAAGGGAGGGAGGGGGAAGTTGAATCGGCAAAGCGTTGTTTTGCCGAAGTCAGCATGATCTCAGAGGAACTTTGATTAGGCTTATAATAATTTAATGGCCTAAATTAAATTACCATTAAGATAATTTAATGGCCTAGACTAATGCCTGTAGTTCTAGAAAATGTCCTTCTAGGTTTAACGGTCTCCCTTTGAAGGAAATTCATTTCCTCTTTCTTAATATGACCGTGTAGATCAGAATGTAATTCCTTTACCACTCCCAAGGACTAGACAAGGCAACCAAGGGCCGGTCAGAAGGCCCGGCTCCTGATGCTGGCCGTGCTGTTTACCTCTGTTACCTGAAGAATGTCACCGAAGCTCTCCGGCTTCAGGTTCTTCATCTTTGACGTGGATGTTTGCATAAATGTTCACTCCGCTCTCTAGACGTTATAACTCAGCTGTAACTGTCCACCCTCTAAGGCAGTGATTCTGCTCCCAGGAGACAGCTGGCAATGTCTGGAGACACTTCTGGTTGTCACAGCTTGGAAAGTGGTTGCTGTGGCATCTAGAGGGTGGAGACCAGGAATGCCGGTAAACAGCCTTCAGGGAGTGGGGAAGTGCCGACGATAAAGGACTGTCCAGCTCCACGTGTCAGTGGGGCCAAGGCTGGGAGACCCTGTTCAAAGGGGAGAACCTGACAGTCAACAGAGGAAACCACACTGTCTTTTCCTCTGTGTGAGTCTGGCAGGAGAAGTCACGGCAGGCCCCATGCCAGGGGCTGTGGAAGAGGAATGGTGCTGTTAGGAGCAGCGTGTTGATGGAGTGCACGCTATTAAAGTGAGCTATCGTTACTCAATAGATTTCATTTTGGATACTGAGATAAACTAACTGAATGCACCAACTGGAAACACTGAACTACATGGGGAGAGCAGTGGGATCAGTTTACATCGTCCTCCACACCCCTACTGGGTTAGTCTGAGCGTGAAGCGCCTGTGTACTCAATAGTTGGCAGGCTGGGCATTTTGAAACACTGTCTTTAAAGCAGCACCGAGAGCGCTACAGCTAGCATGTAACACCGCTCCTCTGCTTCCCTCAGCCTTGTATGTTGCATTTCAAGAGAAACTGAGGTGTAGACAGTGTTGCTGAGGCCACATCTCAAGGGCAGTGGTAGACCTGGGGGCATGCGCTGGCTCTGCTGATTCTTGGGTCCAGACGCAACCCAGTAGCACGTGTCGCCCATTGTCAGCGTGCCTAGCACATGCATGCGTTCCATGTAAGCTGTGCCTCTTCACGACGGCTGCTGTAAATCCGACCTGAGGTTTAAATAAGGTCATGTACAAGAAAGCACCTCAGGTGCAGTAGATGCTCAGGAAACGTGTGCTCTTTGGGAGAAGCAAGCTAACGCTGAGTGGCAGCCGTGGGGAGATCTTGAGATTAAAAGTCACCTCCACGCTGCTTCCTCTCCTCAGCCTGTTTCCTAAATTGAAGCAGGTGGTCACTGAACGTTAAGGAGGTTTGTTCTGCCCCAATTTGGATGTGTTTCACGTTTGGGTAATACGGGAGAGCCAGGCGAGTGGCATCCAAAGTGCCTCATTTCAACGCTCCAGTGGCCGTGAGGACTAATTGCTATGCTAACAAGCATGAGAATTTATTCAGACCTGCTGGATCAATGGGCGCATTCAATTTTCTGCACGCGCAGCTCAGCTCTGCTCCTGCCTCGGTGTGCATGCTAAAGAGACCCTGGTCTAGGGGATCCCAGTCCGGGACACGCCTTTTGCAAGAGAGAGCCCACAGGCGATTTCAATCACTGCCATCTTTTCCTGTTCACCTCTAGCCTCTCTTCTCTGCCCCTCTACCCATAGAATTTTGTTTTTCAAATTTAAAATAGGTTCACTCTAAGTAGAATAACTCCCGAGAGTCTATGTGAAAATCCAATTCTGTTCTTGCCAGATGACTCAAGGAAACAAGATCTTGAAGGGAAGTTAGCAAGAAAGAGAAGAGAAAGCAGCTAGCAGGGAACTTAAAACCTGATATTTTCTTTCCCTTTACAGGGATGGGCTTGAGTTTGGTTCTTGATGGATGCTCCAGCTGTTCTGCTGACAGCACTTTTCCAGGCAAGTCTTTTGTTGCTGGCTTGATTTCAGAAAGACCCCTCTGTTTTTCATAGAGTGAAGCCGGTTCTAAAGAAGCACCTGTGGTGTTGATCATCTTGAAGACTGACTTTCATGGGTTGGTCAAATATCAATACCGATGCATTGTCAATATATATTCTTACATATAAAATCCATCATATGATCCTAGCCACCAATTACAATGCTAGTGTAAGTAAACGTTCTTAAAGGAGTTGACCGGAACAGTCTTCCTGCGCAGCAGGGAGACCAGGCTGAAGTTAAGCTACATTTGTCCTGCACTCAGACGTTCCCTGGTGTGTCCAGGAGACTAGTGGATTGCGGTCCACAAGGATCCACTTAAATAAGGGAGACATTGATCTGGGTTATTTGGGTTGTAAATTTGAGAGATCTAACTTAAGTTTTTTCAAGGGCGTGGAGGAGAATGTGATGATGTTCCGAGTTAACATGAGTTTAGGCTTGATTGGATCCAAGTGCTCAAACAATGTTACCGTCGGGAATTTCCACTGTGGACGCGAGATTCTCTGTTGGCTTTAGCTTTTGACCCCAAGTTAACGGCAAAGTATCTATCAGTCGTATTCACAATTCTACCAGCTTCAAGCCTAGTGGGAAGAGACGGGGAAAAAGCTCATTTTTCATCCAGTATTTGAGCAAAAGTTTTGGGATTGAATTTCACTAGCCTGGTTCTCATCTGTACCACTCTTTATTATTAATAACACCCTGCTGAAGCCTTTCTCTAGATTGGTCCCCAATTACCCCAGCCCCCAATTGTTCACACCCTTGGCGACCCCCTCCCAGGTTGAGCAGGGCTGACCTACGTGATGATGTCGGCCTTGCCCTCTTGAATCATCTGCTCTGGAGGAAGTCAGCTTCCATACTGTCAGGACACTCAATCTGCCTGTGCTAGGGAAGTACCACCATCAACTAGCACTAACTTGCCATGTGAATGAGCCACCTTGGGAGCAGATCTTACAGCCCTAGTCAAGCCTTCAGATGACTAGCCCTGGCCAGTATCTGACTCCCATCTCATGAGAGGTCCTGGGACAGAACTGCCCAGCAAAACCGCTCCCAAATTCTAGACCCACATAAACTAGACAAGATAATAAATGTTTGTTGTTTTGTTAAGCCACTAAGTTTGGGGGATAATTTGTTACACAGCAATAGATTACAAATACACATCCTCTTTTATTCTCAAAAGTGTCCCCATTGGGAAACAAATGTTCATCCTACCAATGACCTCAACATTGACAATCTTAGTCTTTGATTCCCAGCCAGTCCTCAGACCCATTTTGCTCAGTGTGTCAACAGTATTTGATGAAGCTGATCACTCCCTTCTCTCTCACCTTCTACACCGAGTCTTCGGGGTACCACTCTCACTGGCTGCTCCTGCAAATTTTCTCCTGCCACACCCTCTTCCTTTCCTTAGTTCTAGATGTGGTAGGTCTCCAGGATCCTTCAGAAGAACTCTTCAGACATTTCCTCTTATTTATGAACGCTTCGTGCCCATTTGATCTTTCTTAGACCTGTTGATTTGTATGATGAAGATGGCCAATTTTAAATCACCAGTTCAGATCTCTTCCTGTGCTCTAATCTCATGTTTTCAGCTGCCTGATCAAAACCTGCACTGTTTGCTTAACAGGCGTCTTGAAACCGACACGTCCATAATCAAAGTTTTGATCTTACCCCACGAGCCTGCTTCTCCCTCAGACTTCTCCATCTCAACCAAAGACAACTAACTCCATTCCTTGGGTTACTCAGGCTAAAAACCTGGAGTCATCCTTCTTTCTTTTTCCCTTCCACCTCACATCCAGTGTGGCAGCAAATTCTGAGTCCAGTCATGTTCTCCAACCCCTCTGCGGCCCCCCTGATCCGGGTTACCTTCACCTTCCACCTGCATTATGTCAGTAGCCCCCAGGTGGCCCCCCCACTTTCACTCTTGGCTCTCTTCTGTCTGTTTGCTGCACCCCAGCCAGAGTGTATGATTCTAAGACTTAAGTCAAATCGTGTCACTCATCTGTTCAATGCCCCATGATGGATTCTTATCTAACTTGGAAAAAAGTACAGAATCTCTCCCAAGGCCTGCAAGACCCTTTGTAATCTGGCTCCTTTAATCCCCGATCTCATTTCCTCCTCACACACACAATGAAATATTACTCAGCCATAAAAAGAATAAAATAATGCCATCTGTAACAACATGGATGGACCTGGAGATGATCACACTAAGTGAAGTAAGTCAGACACAGAAAGAGAAATATATAATACCCCTTATATGTGGAATCTAAAAAAAAATGAGACAAATGAATTTATTTACAAAACACAGACTCACAGACACAGAAAACAAATTATGGTTACCAAGGTGGAAAAAAGGAGGAGGTGGAAGGGATAAATTGGGAGTTCAGGATTTCAGATACTAACTACTATATATAAAATAAACAACAAGGTCCTACTGTTTAGCACAGGGAACTATATTCAATGTCTTGTAATAACCTATCTTGAAAAAGAATATGGAAAGGAATATATATATATATATATATATATATATATATATATATATATATATATATATGTTAGAAAAAGAAGCTAGGGGGTTCTAGCTCATTACACTGGTTGCTCTTAGCCTTGAAATTGTGTTCTAGTCCTTTCTCTGCTGTCACCAAACCTGAGTTTTGCCGGCAGTTGAAATCAGACTGCCCCACTTCCTTTCTTTAAACATTGTGAAATTTCTGGGTTCACCGGGCTGGTAGTTGACTCATGCTACAGGAAATCTGAAATTTGGAGATATGAACAGATAACTAAGTGCCCCCAAGTCTCTCAAATAAACTCCTTCCCCTGTTCCCTTACTCCTTCCTTAGCTATTTATTGTCAACCATGTCCTAAGCACTGTGTGATACTTTGGGACTACCGTGATAAAAGATGTCTAATTTGTTAAAAACAGTTTTTGTTTTTCTTTGGCTAAATAAAAACAAAGGGCTGAATTATGATGCTTGGGGGAAAAAAAATACAAATTGTCATTTTAGTTTAACCTCTGAAATTTTCCCCTGGTTTTGGCCTGTCTGTCTAAGGCTGGATCTCAGGGTGTGAGGAAGAGAAATGAACGAATAGGGAATAAGATCCTTGAAGGGGTTGCCGTCCAGATGTTAGATCAAAGCGATCATGATTCACTCAACAGATGAGCTGGACTTTTGAAGGCCCCTCCAAGTCCTGGTGCCTTTGAGGTTTGCTTGTTACCATTTAAAACTTGGGATGGCTCATTCTACATAATTATTTTGCAACAATTTGAAAATGAACGCCGGATTGAAAGATGGAGTGACTGTGGCTTGTCCCACTGAGCCCCACCTTTGTGAGTAGAGGTTACCTAAAGACCACCCTGCGTGGGCAGCAGCCCACAGGCCAGACTGTACGTGTGACGGGGCTAAATTCCGCTGCTATTTCCAGAGCTGGCTGCTATTCGAAGCTCTCCTTGGGTGTAACCAGGCTGCCACACATCCCTGATTTATTCCCGACAGCAGCCTCTTTCATTGTTCTTTTCTCTTTACTGGCTGTTGTTGAGGGGGCGTTTCTGTGCTTCTCTGTTAAAGCGTTTTTTGTGCCCATGTTTTCTACTCTGAATCACAGCATTTGTGACGATGGTCAGGTGTCCTGCTGACAGCCCTCCAGACCTGTGTGACTGTGAGCCAGTCTTACCATTCCACGTTAGAAGTGGGTGGAGTCACTATTTTCTGAACCAAAATTGGACTGAGCATCCGTAAGACATGAGATACAGGTAAAGCCTTAGACCCACGCGAGAAAATTCAGGGGGGTCTTATTGCTCCAGGTTTAGTTCCAAAGATACCAGGCAGTGGCAAGGGTGTCCAGGCGGTGTAGACGCTGAGCGGGTAGCCTCCATCATGGCCCCCAGAAGCCTCATTTTCTGCTGAAATCCTGCCCGCCCCCCGCAGTGGGTTTGCTCTGCGTGTGGCAGGGTGGATTCCTGCTTCTTATCAACTGGTGCCTTTCCACGTAACGTGGTTCCCTCTTAGGCTGAGAGCAGTTATTGCGCTCAGCTCATTGCCTTCATTGGTGTGACAGAAACTAAAATATTTCCAGAGGACGAAATTATTTGGCCACGGCTGTGATAAGCCCCTCTTTAAACGAGCCTTGACTAAGTAGGGACAAAGCCTGAGGAGACATTTCAGACTAACATTTTTTTCAATGGATCCATTAGAGTTGAAAAGCAATTATTTAAAGTTGAATAATATAGGAACATTTTATATACTATTCATGGGTGTTTTTTATTCTGTGAGATTCAGTATGTGATAAAGAAATCAGAGAAAAAAATGGAACAATTGTGGGATGATTCAATTAATATAACCTCTGTGTTTAAAGAATGCTTTTATATGACTTCTCCGCATTTGGTATTTCCTGGAGTCACCATGGACGGTTAATAACACAGAAGGACTTCAATCCAGTGTGTTTTCAATGAATTTCTGAGCTTTCTGCTTGTGACATCCTGATTCTGCTTACAAATACTGTCTTAAATTGCTGGTCTGTTTGCAGATGAATACACAGTCCTGTGCAAGGACTAAGAGCATGCTGAGCTTAGGATTCTCTTTCTTATGAAGTCCCATCACTGCTACATTCCAAAGCGGTGTGGAAATATATAGGTAAAGCCATATATATATGTTGACATAAATGGGGTGCAAAAAATACAAACTCTTCAGCAATCTAATTTTTTTGACTCAAAACATAATGTGCATATACAGAACTCCATCTTATGTTTTCTATTGATTGCTTTCTGTGTGTGCTGTAATTTATTTCAACAAACTGAATTGTTTCCTCTTTTTTTGTAATTCATAAACAGCGATATTCAACCTCCTAGGAAATGTATCTTTGCATACTTAGACAAGTATTTCTATAGGATAAATTCCTATAACTGGAATTTTTGGCTCCAAGAAAACATACATTAAAGCTATAATAGGTATTGCTCAGAAGTCGTTCCTTTCCACGTTCTTGCCAACTCTGGTATTAGCATTTTAAATCTTTGCCAATTTGATGTGTCAAAACCATACTGTTGTTTAAATTTGCATTTATTTGATTAGTAAAGAGGCTGAATATCTTTTCATATATTTACTAGCCATTTTTACCTCTTCATTTGAGAACTGCCTGTTCATGAGCTTTGCTCACAATTCCGTTGGATTGCTCTTTTTCTCGTAAGTTCTTTGAGTTCCTTTATGTTACAGAGAGAAACTCTACTTTGTCACATGGTTGTAACGATTCTCATATTGATCAATTATTGGAGTATTTTTCTATTTCACTCAATTATCAAAGTCACCCTCATTTGGCTTTCTGGGAACGTCCTGTAAATTTTTGTGAGAAATTATAATAAAGACATTTATTCTAACATGATTATCAAAAAGAAGCAAGGAACATGTCTAAATATAGATTGAGTGTAAAGTTTGTTTTTTTTAATCAAGCATGCAAAAGATGTGAATAATATCTGCAAAAATAACAACCTGCATTTTTCTAGAAGATTCTTGAAGCCTGGAAAGTCTCTGAGGCCAAAAGTCTTGCACCTCTGATGACAGCGTTACCTCCCATTACACACCAGTACTGATTCCAGCAGGAGTGGGCACATCATAGAAATAACCTGAGTCCTTCAGACCTTCTGCCTCATCATTTATCAGTCCTGTGACCTGGTGTCCCAGAACCACTCCCTCCTCTGTAAAATGCACATAATTATACCTGACCTGTAGGGCCACTGTGATAATCAAATTAAGTGCAATATGCAGAGTAGATGCTCAGGAGATATTTGTGTTCCCAACCCCAAGAGTTTTGTTAAAGAAAAGTGATACCTGTGACTACTAAGCAGTGACAGAAACATTTGAAATGAAAGATCAGAACAAGGCCAATGTAAAAGTTCAGCTTTTCCTCCCAGCACTCAAACGCCAAAACTCCTCCCGCGCCAGTATACCAAGATTTACTTGATTTTCTAGAATGAGGTTGAAACTATATTCTCTGAATGAGAGTTAACAACCCCTGTGCATCTTAAATGTTGAATGTTTGTATTTGAAATGATGTTTACTAGGGGAAAAGCAAGCTGCAGGATAAATATTAGAACCTGTAAACAATTTAAGTGAAACAAGAGGCCGGCCATGGCTCAGGAGGTGGGTCATGGGGTGACTCCTGTCGTCTGCTTTTGCAGGAAGAGTCGCAAGTATTTTCAGGCAATGGTCTACTGGTGAGGAAAACGTAGTGCCTGTGAGAGGTCGTGCTGATGGGAGGTGGTCTTGACATTGTCAACTGAGATAAAATCACATCACATGAGAGTCGTGAGTTAAGTTCTATCTGGGGCAGAATGAGGACTATAGCCCGGGAGACAGCCTCCCAGAGAGCTGTGAGAAGCTGGTCCAAAGAGGCAGCGGGAAAGCTCGGTATTAGATATGATTTCAGTGACGGGGGCACGTGCAGCCAAGCACACACACAGGCAGAGGAGCGAGCCACGAGGAGCAGATGGCACCGTTAATGATTTTAGTGCTTTTCTATCTATGAGGAGACGCAAGAATTGGGGTCATAGAGTCTTCTCCTGAAAATATCTTAACTGTCTGAAGGCCTGTGCTGCCAGTTTCCCCGGAGCGCAGAGCGCCTCGTTCCTGACCTCCGCCCTGAACTGCTTTCAGGGGGTGTTGCAGGTCAGCGGCTGCAGCGGCTCGTGATTTAGTCCAAGCAGAGGGAGATGGCAAGTGCCAACGTGATCCACTCCTTGTAGAGGCAGATGGCAAGTGCCAGTTTTTAGTTAGCAACGTCATGCAATTAAGATGACACTTTATATCTCCATGGTCTTCCTCCCCTAAACCCATGACCCCTGTCTCATCATGAGAAGAACATCAGACAAATCCCAACATAAGTTTACAAAATACCTGATCAGTATTCCTCAAACTCATCAAAAATAAGCAAAGTCTGAGGAATTGTCACAGCCCAGAGGAGCCTAAGCAGACGTGACGACTAAATGTAATGTGATATTTTGGGGAAAGGATCCTGGAACAGAAGAAGGACCTGAGGCAAAAACTAAGGGAATTCAAATAACGTATAGATTTTAATTAATAATAATGTATCAATATTGATTCATTCATTGTAACAATGTACTGTACTAGTGTAAGACGTTAATAACACAGGAAACTAGATGTGATGTATGTGGGGGTTCTCTGTACTTTCGCACTTTTTCTGTAAACCTGAAGTTGTTCTAAAATAGTAAGTTTATTTTTTTTAAAAAAAGGCTCCTTAGACTGCCATTGATTCCACTCCCACCAGCTACCCTAAAAAGCAAAAATTAAACTCCCCCAGTATGCCTGGAAGAACAGCCTGCTTTCAAGAAGGCTACAGTTCCAACCTCAACGTCAACATTTGATTTTCTTGGTGGAGAATATAGCTCAGTGGTGGAGCATGTGCTTAGCATGCATGAGGTCCTGGGTTCAATCCCCAGTACTTCCATTATATAAATAAGTAAATCTGGTTATCTCTGCCCATCAAAAAAAAAAAAAAAAGAAAGAAAAGAAAATGCTTTTTAAAAAATTTGATTTTCTCCAAATGTGTCTCAGATACTGGTCTTCTCTCTCCGTCTGGGCTGCCCACTGCTCTCAGAGCCTGCGTCCACGAGGGACACCAGTGGATGCTCAGTACTTACTAATTG
The DNA here is from genome assembly GCF_036321535.1 of Camelus dromedarius. Classification (NCBI taxonomy): domain Eukaryota; kingdom Metazoa; phylum Chordata; class Mammalia; order Artiodactyla; family Camelidae; genus Camelus; species Camelus dromedarius. The sequence goes on along the minus strand of NC_087454.1, from coordinate 3,623,560 downwards.
ATGGAGTGATGTGATAATTAAGTCTTTGTTAAGTGAATTCTGAATTCTGGTCACACCAGAGTTCCTGCCATAGAATAACTATTTTCCAAGAAGCCAGCCTGCAGACCAAGCCGTGGGGGCACCACAGAGGGTCAGCCTGCAAGTGTGCACGCAGCCGGCTCTGCTCACACTCACGTGCATGCGTGGAAACACATCCGTCCTGGACACGGGGGGAGGATTCAGCAGTGAGAGCTTGCCTTCTGACGGGGACAGAGCAGCACGTTTTGGATGGGAGCGACATTGTCTGCAACACAACCAGTTCAGGCGGAAATCACTGACTCAACATCCGAAAACAAGCAAGCAAACGACGAAAGCACATCGCTCCCTGCTGGACGGTGTGCCAGGAATTTGCCAGCATTTTATCTAAATTAACAAACCGAATCATTGATCGGATGGAGTAATTGACTAAATAAATGTGCACATTCAAACGGATGCATATTCCAAGCCAATTTGGCGTGTCACCCGTCTGTACACCCCCGAGGACTGTGCTGTCTGCAGAGCACATGGAAATAGAGGAACATCACGTTTATGTCTCGTGCGTGTGCGCACCCATGTGCGCGCTAGCGGATGCGTGTTTGTGTTGGTGTGATGTTGATTACTAACAGAGCTGCGCCAGAGGAAGGAATGGGAAGAAATATCTTATATTTGGTGGTCTTTCCAAATCAATTTTAAATGAAATTGTTGCTTAGAGTGCTGACTTTCCAGGCCCCAAAGGCGGGGCAGAAGGAGCCCAGCAGGCCTGCCCACTCCTGTTGTTAATTAAAGTCTTTTCACGTTCTCTAGGGCATAACGCACTCCGGGCACCGAGCCCCAGGGAGAGATTGGTGTCCTCTGATGATCACACGTTCAAATAAACACGGCGGGGGGCACCGGGGAACAGACCGCTTCCCCCACCGCGTTAAGGACCGCGAGGCTCTGCGAAGGTCTGGGATGCGCTGGCTCCATTTCTCATGAATGATAAATGCCGGTCAGGCTCCCGGCCACCCAGCGGTTCACGGTAAGGAGGACCCCCGCCTGCTCCGCTGAGACCTCCACGTGGGCGGGAGTGACATTTGCAGCTCAGAGCTGTCTTTATCGCCTCCACTAAGTGATTCTTGCCAAAGCAGGTTTCCTCTGACTTATCACACCTCTTGGTCTGAACTGCACTGTAATTCTCATTTGTCAGCACTGTTGACAAGTTTGCGTGGGAAAGATGGAGAGGCTGAGTTGTTAGAGGGGATCTGCGTACCCGAAAATCACCTTGAGGATCCCGCATCCTCAGGAGAAAAAAAAAAGACAACATTGTAAATATTTGACATCCTTCCAAACTGCTAAACTAAATTACAAATAAGTCTTCCCAATATTTGGAATTTTAGTTGAAAGAAAGCAGGGGCAATTTTATTTCAGAGAGGTATGCAGTCAAAAAAAAAAATCTCTGTGGCAACTAGATGACAGAAAGAATGCCATGATTTTGACACTTCAGGGTGTTTTTCGAGGAGTTCACTCTTATTTCAGTTAGGGTATCGTGAGAACAACATGGGCTGATAAGAATTAACAACTGCATTTAAGTTGTGTCACATTCCCCAAAGGGGCATGTATGTCTGTAAGCCTCACTTAGTCCTCATGATGGCCTGAATGAGATAGAAAGTTATTAGTTTTTTTGTATAAATAACAAAACTGAGGTTCAGAGAGGTTAAAAGGCTCTAGACTGCACTGTACACATGGCAGAGCTCGTCCTCAAATGCAAGTCTCCCAACGCCAAGAGTGTTCACGGGGACAGCCACGCGCCACGCCGGGCGGCCGTTTGCATATTTCAGCCTGTGGCTTCAGTGAATGTTGACCTACACCTTTATTTTGTACGGAAACGTGTCCTCATCTGTGGCCTGTGAAGATTTCACTTCCTTTGACATGTATCTGGTTAGCTGGGAAGGAGGCCGCCTGCTCTAGGCTGCAGTGTTTCAGTTCGCAAGCCAGCGAACTTCACAGCTTGAACTGAATTAACTCATCACAGTCGAGGTGGTCGCAGTGGTCACTTGTTCCTCAGGAACAGCCAGTTAACAGGATGAAGGCCTGGATTTTTCTCATAGGTGAGTAAGGAGACATTCACACTTACAATAGATTTTTTTGTGTGCCTTTTGCATGCTTTGGTTACATTAAAAAAAAACAAACTAGATTTAGACCATTTCTTTTTTCACCCAAGGTAAATAAATGTAGATGAAATCTTGTGAAAATCTTACACGAAATCTTGTGAAAGTTGATTTCCTTTGACTTTTCACACCCTTTAGTATGCGCTGTACCACAATGAACATTTCTTTGCAGTATTAATGTGAATGAAAACAACTGCAAGCCGTATCGGTAAACAAAGAATGCTGTGGCCACCAAGTCATCAGCCACCGCCACCAGCTCAGGATGGCGACCAGCAGGCAGCCTGGCCTCTGAAGCGCCCCAGGGTGCCCCCCAGGGAGCTCAGGATATGGAAAAACAGACAGGACCCCAGAGAGCTAAGGTGCATAGCAAATGAATGATTTCAATGAGCCCAAATCTTTGTGCCTCCCCATACAAAGAAAAGCGCTACATGCCTTACCTTGAGATACATCTGGGGTTTTTTACTTAACAGTAATCTTTTGATGTTCTGACTACCTGGTCTTTGTTTTGAAAACTCCTGTGCATCCTGGCTCCTCCCCTACCTCTTCGGAGCGGTCCCTCTGAGAGATCTGAGAGGCTGTCATCCCGGGCTCAGTCCTCAGAAATGTCCACCGAATGAGACCTAACGCTCAGCTTTTCCGTCGTGCACCTTACTTCAGTCGACACTAGCAGGTGTGCCCGCTGTAACTCTGCGGAGCCCAGGGCTCCGTCAAGCTGAATCGGGAGCGTCAGGAGGGGCAGACGCACCCCCAGCCCCCCCCCGACTGCCGCTGCCGGGAATCAGCCTCTGCGCCCCGGGAGCGTGGGGGCCGAGCACCCGCCTGGGCGCGTGGCCTCAAGGCTTCAAACGGGGAGGACACGTGCGTTTGCGCCAGCCGGGCGCCGCCGTTCCTGCCCAGGCAGCACGTGCTGGTCTCGGTGTCCGGCCCCAGGCGGGCGCCGGGCTGGCCGTCTCCCCCGGCGGGGGGACAGGCTCGGCCACAGCAGCCCCTTCCCTGCAGCTTGGCCCTGTGACTGACACCGTCCGCCACGGCTCAGCCACCCTTCCCGAAACGTGATTCATGAAGTGCTGCTGCGTCCTGGGTTTTCTGTGGAATTGAAAACGGTGTGTGTGGTGTGTGCGTGGGGATGTATGTAAATGGTCTGGGATGTGTATGGTGCGCGCGTGTGTGTGTGTGGTGTGTGTATGTATGTGGTGTGTGTGGGGGATGTATGTGAATGTGGTCTGGGGTGTGTACAGTGTACGTGTGTGTGTGTGTGGGTGTGTGTGTGTGTTTTCTTTGCACGTATTTCTGGGCTCTCTCAGTTGTGTGCAGTTGGCCTTGCCCAGCTGAGGTTTTCACTTTTAGAGGCATCTCCCAAGTTCCTCTGAAACATCTGGTGGAATCGGGGGGCTGTTTCCGCATGTTTGGGGCGCTTCCACAACAAAGACAGCAGGCTTGGAATTATTCGCCAAGCCTGCTGTTTTCCGGCTCTGAACTACATCCAGAATCTTAGTTAAAAAAGAGCTGGGGTGATCTCAAAGGAAACAGGCCTCACAGCCACAGCTTTGCAGGGAGACAGTAAGTAATCGCAGTGCTCTGACCTGCCAAGTTGAGGCACCAGAATCACGTTTTGCCTGCCCACCCGGAAGATTCAGCCTGAGTGTAGGTACACGGCTTCCTCTGCGACTTGGAGAAAACCTCTTATCAGTGATGGCAGAACGAGGCTAAAAGGGCTTCCTCTCAACTGCTTGGCTGACTTCCTTAAAGATGGCTCATGAGGACAGGTTTGAATCTGTCACTTACCTAGACTGAGGGCTTAACAGCATTCATATGACAACCTGGCCCAGGTCAGGAGTGGCTCTGAGCTGGTAGACCAGTTACCGCAGTACTGACCAGCCCCGACACATAACCAGATGTGGGTGGATTTTCACACGACCAACTCTGCCCACTTTCTATGGCCCACCTGCCTCTCCCTTCTTTTCTCTCCTGTCCGTGTGTCCTTGTGGGCTCCTCCTCACCTCCCCTCTCTTACAGGTGAGTAGCCACCACCCAGTCCTCTACCCGAACCTGCACCTGTTCCCATGAAGAGCGTTTAGGGTTTTGCTTTGTAGGGTTTTCACCTTCCTGTCAGGGACTTGATCATGTTCCTCTACGGGTGGAAATGATGCTGACAGCATTTGGGAAAATCCCCTGGGTCACAGCCACCTCTGCACCCATTTTCTTAGGACAGATGGTATTTTGTGACAGCTGCCAGATTTACCAAGACCTTCTGAGCCTAGAAAAAAGACTCAAGGAAAGGCAGAAAGCTTACTCAGGAGGGGGGAACCCCACAAGTTTCGGTTCTCTTTTAATTTAACTGCAGATTGCCTGGACCGACTGCCGTTGCCCCACCCATGTCCCATCTGTTTCTGTACACATGCCCTTAGGGAAAGGGCTTTGAACAAAGGTCGATCATGTTTTGTTTTGTATTTTATAGGGAGTAATTTTATTTCATTATCTTTACTGCACCTTTCCACTTTGGCTGCTAGATTTGTTGCTCTCGGGATGAATCCTAGCAGCTTTTTACTTCTGGAAATGAATGGGCCACTTCATCTACATTTTGGCATTTTCTTCCAAGTGAAAAGCGTTCTGAAGAATCTGCAGCCTGTCGAAGGCACTGTATTAGAGATCACAGTCATTTCTCACTGTATTTATTCTTCCTGGAGCATCTCAGACCGTAGCCAGGAGAGTCCAGGAGAACATGTGACTGCCTCTTCTCTCTTAGGCCACATGTGTTTAGGCCAGGGGTGGACAGCTGTCCTAAAGCACTTCTCTGCATGTGGTGGTCCACTGAAGTCCTTTCACAAACGTGTGAGTGGGAATAGCCAGAAGTGAGCTGAGATGTAAGGAGCACAGGTAGTGGAAGGTGGAAGCTGGCCCTGCTGTGGAATCCAGGCTTGGGAACTGGGCCAGCCATTCGAGGTCATAGGTGGGGCAGGTAGGTACAGGGGACTGGTGAGAGTCAGACAAAGCAAAGTGGGGGTGAAGGAGAACGTACAGGCCCGGGGAGACCGTGGTAGAGGAGGCTCCCTCCCTGGTCTTTCCATTCCAGCCCATGCGAGGCCAGGGAAGAGTTTCATGCCATGCAACCACCCATTATAGCTTTAAACTTAGCCTTTGTCTTACGTGACCTTGTCTTTTCACCAGCTCTCCCACGACTCCACGGGAAGACCGCTAGTTTAACCCTAGGACCTATTTCTCCCTCTTCTTGGCTTGTAGCACTCTGAATCTTAACCAGCCCCCTGTGCTCAGCACATACACTGAACTTCCCAGTTTCCCTTGTAGCTGGGAATGGCCGGATGATTCTGTACGGGTAAAACAATGGCATTCTTTTACATAATTGCTGTGCAAATACTCATATCAGGAAATCAACCTTCACACAATTCTCTCATCTGTTCTGCAGACCACATTCCAATTCTGCCCCTTGTCCTGTTGGTAGGCAAACTCCTGAATCACGTATTGCGTGTAACTGTCTGTCTTTTCGGTCTCCTTTAATCTGGGATGGTTGTTCCTTAGTCTTTGCTTGATTTTTATGACCTTGACATTTTTGACGCACGGGCCAGATATTCTGTAGAATGTCCTTCAGTTTGAGTTCGTTTGATGTTTCGTTCCAATGAGATTCGGGCTGTGCGTTTGGGGCAGCAATACGTCAAAGGTGCATCGGGTCAGGGGGCGTGGATGCTGATTTGTTCCGCTACTGGACTCACTTCGATCCCTTGATTACGGGGGCTTTCTCCGTCATAAAGCTCTTGTTTTTCTACTTTTATTTTACAGACGCTGCCCTTGGGGGCTTGCCTATGCAGCTGTTCCTTGTTTAATGACCAACAGGTAATGGCAACAAAAAGCAAGGATAATTTGCTTTGCGAAGCTCACAGGATGATGTTAGATCATTTTGATCCGCTGGTTGAGCAATCACTGAAATCCTTAAATTGCTTGAAGTCCTTGACTGCTCTATCAAATGGTCCTTTTTAATGCTGTGCTGGCAGTAATAAACCAAGCAAGGAGCCAACAGACTCTCACTGAACAACTCTTTATTAAAAAAAAAAAACAAAACTGCTCTGAGCTAGCCGTATACTGCCTGAATGCAACACAATGCGTAGGAATAGAAGAGAAGCTCTGGTAAGTCAAAGGGTCGGAATGGCTAATGCACTGTGTTCACTTCCTCAGCTTATAGGGTCTTTTAACCACCAGTGAGGTACCGGATGGGGGAGTTTGCCTGGAGGACAAGAGGGTGCGGAGATGCTTAAGGATTAATACTATGTCCAGTAATAAATTACTGCTTTTAAAATTCTGTCCCGGTCCCCTCTGAAGCTTTTAAGACCCAAACCTCATGAGGGTGAAAGGGCCCATAGGAATGCAGCCCTAGAGTTCTAGAAAATGGGTGGCTGCTGTGATTAAGATGAGCAGAGCCCATGCAGAAAGCAGTGCCCAGAAGGTATTTTTGTTTTTACAGTCTTCATCTAAGCCAGGGTAGAGATGGAAGCAAGTGAGAAATACTACTGTTCCATTTATAATCCAGCAGGTTTGACTCCTGTGGTGGAGCAGGGGTAGATCTGGCAAGTGTGTCGAGCAGAGCTCCCCCAGCACAGCACCGCACAGAACGTTTCTGCAGCAACGCTTGGCCGAGCCAGTCACTTGAAGATGAGACATTAAAAGTCCAGTAAATATGAAACTCACCAGTTTCATAAACCTAAGTGATGCAAACGCAAAGAACACATTGTCGGAAACACAGAGTTGTGTCTTCCCAGCATGGCAATAAGCAGGTAAGAACAGTGATTGTTCAAGTGCACTTTGTGTTAGAAGGAGGTAAATTTTGAGCCACTTTGAGAATGTACTTATCTCCCACCATCAAAAATGTACTTCTCTGGAATAATCTTGCAAAATCAACGTAATCTCTTGGTCAGTAGTTTTGAAAAGATATACTAAGTTGCCCAGGGTGTACTTCATTACTTTACCGTCTTTTCAACATCAGGACCATTTTAAAAATTATTATATTCATTTCTTATAATTACTGGACACGAGATGCAGCCTAAGGATTAACGAGACAGATACGGTCATCCACTGCTTCAATGTGATTTTATATTTTCTATTTGTGGAAGTTCTATGAAAAGTCAACAGCAGAAATCAAATAGTGCTTATTATTGGAGCTAAATGTGTTTGCAGCATGCTTCCTTCATGTGGGCACTCTTGGTTTATGTAATGATAAATCATAAATGTGGCGCCAGATGTTACTTGGTCCTGAATTCTGGGAAGCGTGTCAGAAGACGTCAGGGGTGACTATGGAGAGGCGTTCAGAGTGATCTAGCGAAGCCCTTGGTAACTAAGAGTCACAGTGAAAAAGGAAGATGCTTTCAACTATTTAGTACTTGATTTATATATAAGTCAACTGATATTCAACCCAACGCGCTTATTTGGAAAGGTCTCTGTTAAGAGATAAGACCCTCCAAGTGAATGTAAAAATCCTTAATTGATAATTATCTAAACTTACATCTACACAAATAGCAGGTGGCTTTCAATTCCATTAACATTTGTTCCATATTGTCCCCCTTCCCTCTTGACAAGTATGGTTGCATGTAGGACAAGCTAATTTCCCTCTTTGTTGGCAAAGTGCAGATGAGTCACAAGTCTCCTAATTTCTGAAGCAGAAGCAAACTCAAGGTCAAAGGCTCAGAACAGAAGTGGTATCATGTCCATCATCACTGAAGAATTGAAAGAGGTTTCTTTCAGTTTGTGAAAACAAACAAAAAAAATTTGTGCAGAACTCCAGCGTCTCATGACAGAAAGAGCTAAATTCCAAATTGACCTTTAATATCCCCTGAGCTTTATTTTAAGTTCTCTGTCCTCTTCGTTTTCGCGATCTCCAAATGAAACTCAACTCTCCCACCTTCCTTTAATGACTCGCGTGAAATAAGACATACGTCTGCTTTTTCCCTCCCATTAGGGGTGGACGTTCTGCAAGTTTCCTGCATCCCATGCTCAGTACTCCCTGAATTTGTGATTTGGGTGGAAAAGTCACGGGCGCAGTCTGAAGCCATGGCATAGAATTTTGTGATTGCACCTCACCATTTTGTTCACTAATTTGTCTTAATTTTCATAAAAATGTTGTTAAATATATATGCCTTCATAAACCCATGAGTGGACGGAGAACGCTACGCCAACCACAGAGCAGACTGGTCTCCCTGCGCTGGGCGCGCAGATCAGGAAGGTGTCATCTAAGCGGTTGCCCTCAAGCCTGGGGGTCTCATAGGAAAGATCCTGAAGGAGAAAGCAATGGTGTCCCCAACAGGGGTTGTGGGACAGTGACAGCAAAACCGCCCAGGGCTCCTCAAGGAAGGAACAGCCACGTATAACTTTCTAAAGCTTGGATCTTGAAAAGCTTTTAGAGATGATCATTCAAATGCCTCAGTCTAGAGAAAAGAAATGCAAGACAACAAGATGATTAGGTGAACTCCCCGGAGTCGCCCAGCCTCAGGTGGCCACTCAGTGGCTTTAAGTTAAGCGTTATTATTGCAAATCGGTTGTGCTTTCAACACCAGCCTTTTTTTTTTTTTTAATCTGAACTAATAAACCCAAAACAAAGCACATAATTGTTGTTTTTCTATTGCTTAGGGGTTCCAGCAGCTGGCAGGTAACGTAGCTCGCAGTGAGGAGAGAGGTAAGTGCAGTGTGTGTGGTATCATTGTCCACAACAGCCTCTGGTTTTCTCTGAAGGTGTGGATTACCTTTCAACACTCCCGTCTTGTGTCGTTATTTTGTCCCTTACCAATAAAATTTTAAAAGGGCATCCCATGTTCTGAAAAAGAACTACAGTTCTGGGGCAGCAGGACGGTATTAATTGGTGATGACTGCTATTTTCGATCACAGCCCTCTGTGTCTTAGTGAGCCCAATTTTACTGTGGCTGCACTCTTAGGGTTCATTGTCTAGTTGTGCAGAATCTTTACATGATTAGAAAGAAGTTTCTTACTGGGTTTTTTTGCTTACTGGATTATTTCATCATATTGGGAGGGGATCTCAGGATAGCTATTATTCTAGTGATCAACTTTACATATTGAAAGCTTTATACTTAATTTTTCTAAAAATAGCCACATACAGGTTAGTGATCTTTCTTTTTTTCCCCCCTTGTCTCTGACACAGTTTCATGGGAGGAAGAAATTCGTGAGGGGAGCCTCCCTGTATTGTTTAAGGCCAGCAACCAAACCTTGAAAGAAGTCTTTAATGTCAAATCCTGAACGTAAAAAAGTCAGTCACTGGTCCAGCAGACCAAGCGTTTCCCGCTGGCTTGTAACCCCTCGGCCTCTTCGATTCTGTGACACGTTTAAGAGGGATTTTAGTGTCACTGCATAAAGACATGTGTAAAACTGGTGATCCCTTTTGGACGTACAGTCTCATCAACACTCTTTCTCAAATCTCACTAAGAAATTCTTGTTTTCATAGAAAAATTAACTCTGATGTTTTAATAAAGCGTCTAGCTTGTTTCAACCACAGAAGCTAAAAATCCCTTTCTTCCCCTCTCGGTTTTTTCCAGTGAGTACTGTGCCATCTCTAAATATTTGATGAAGGCAAAGGATTAGCCTTCCACACTTCAGCGACTCGTGGATTTATTCCCAGCTGGGAGCACGTCTGTCCCAGGAATATCCAAATCGGTGACCTTTTGGATGTCTGCTTGCTTCTCCATCTGTCCCTCAGTGTAGATGTGAGGCATCAGACTGAGGCTCCTGAGCCGTGCTCTCCTCCTTTTCAATCAGTATGTTGATTCCTGTACACTGAGCTGCTTTGGCAGTTTCTCGTTCATGCTGTCTCCCTTCGCTTGAGTGAAGACAGATCACAAGTGAAAAGTACACATAAGGGTAAGGCTAAGATCTGTGATTCACTCCCCTTTGAAGTCTGTGGTTTCTCATAGTATCTTCCCATGTTCTAGTCCCTTTTATATCCCAAAGGAAATCATCTATTTTTTTCTAGCTAGGTAATGTTAATTGGGGTACAATGCTGTGACTGGGAAAAAAAGAATGATGTTATAGGAAAATGTGCTTTAATTTTCTGAATGGTCAATTTTGTCACATGAGGACTGGGACCAGTGTCGCCTAACAGCAGTCTATGCAGTAATGTTGTTCACTTGCCAACAATTAAATGAGATTGAAGGGAACAGATGTATTGCGAGTAATTTCCAAGATCATATCACCTATTTAAATTAAAGGGGCCTTGAACCAAGTAGGTCATTTTACTTGAGGCTTTATTATAAATCCTGATTTTATGGGATTATTTTGAGCCTTGTATTTCTGAATGGGTAGATGGGAGGACTGACTATCAGCCTGTCAGTCTATATCATGTACATATATCCTCCCTGAACTTAACCCTGATTTTGGTATATAACACACCAGACATCAATTTTATTTTGTTTCATTTTTAAAAAATCTAAATTCGACATCTTTATTCAGGTTACTTCTTGCCATATGCTTCAAAGACTGATGGCTTATCACCATGTAGACCTTAAACTTATGCAATGTTCTGTGTCAATTATAATCTCAGTAGAGCTGAAAAGGAAAAAAAAAAAAAAAACAACTGATTGCGTACTGTTTGGATTTGAGACCTGAGTTCTGCAGTTAGGTATCTCTTGGTCCCGACCCTGGCTGTGCACATCTTTCTTTCGTCTGTCTGGTACTTAGATTGGGTTTCTGACCTGAGTCACATATCTGAGACCAAGCTCGACGATAAGCTTCCCAGACTGTGACTCCTGACCCTAGGGAGGCAATTCAGGCTCTAAAGGTCATCGTACAAACAGAAGTTGTGCTGATCCGCTTTCTTCCCCTTGATTACAAACTTCGTAAAGGCTGTGATCACGTCTTCCCCCAAGAATGGAACCTACCAGAACCCAAGGCAAACGGTGATCAAAATTTACCAGGGGCACAGACTGATGGCTTAGACACGGGACCAGCCCACAGAAGTGTTTTATTTGGCCAGAAGCACATTTTAGAAAAACCTGAGTGCCTCCAGGCAGAGCAAGAAATCTCAGGCTTTGAGTATGAGTTTCTGTCACTCAGAAGTCTTAAATCACACCACGCTTACATTGCCTGCTTGTCCTTGAAGGTACCTGAGATTGAGATTGTGAAGCCTGGCTGTTACCATCCAAGTTTTTTATGTTAAGCCTGTTCTGGTCTTTCTGGTCGTTGTCATGGCGTGTGTGTGTGTGTGTGTGTGTGTGTTTTAAAGAGGACTCGTTCTTCCATCATTTCTAACCTGAGGCTTTCCTGGTGCACTGCTTACGTATCTAATATGACATTACTTTATTCTTGGTGATAACACACAGGCAAGTGTCTGTATCGTCCTGTGGGCACAAGCAGCTGTAACACACTGAAGCCTGCGACTGTGATGAGTTCCTGTTTGTGACTCCAGCGAATGTGTTCCCAGGTTGATTCAGAACAACAAAGGTGAGAGTTAGAACAACATAGCATAAACGCCCCTCCCATCCGTCTAAGAACAATGCAAATTTACTCCTTGCTCTTTGATTACTTGGGTGTATATATTTACTAGGATTAGATTTGGTTGCAAGTGATTAAAAAAAAAATAAGTGTCTTAAACTGGACACCTGTTCATTTTACTCTTACCTAAGTGTTCGACTAGGTGGTCTGGGGCTGGATTAGAAGCCACCAGAGCTCAAGCTCTTTCCAATTTGCTGCTTCATCCCATCCTTAAGGCTTCCACCTTTTGATCCATGAGGCTGCTTCAGCTCCAGCCAACATGTTCACATTCCACCCAGCAAGAAGGAAGCTAGAGTAAGAAAGGACACACCCCATCTTTAAGGACTCACACCAGAAATTTCACACACATCTCCACGTATCTCCCGTGGCCCAGGGTTCAGTCCCTTGGCCCCAGTAAGCTATGAGAGAAGTTAGGGAATAGGATTCTTCGCCTAAAAATCCAATTACTGTGAAAGGAAGGGAAACCAGCTATTGAGGGATAGTTAGGGACCTCTCTTTCTCAGTACATGTAAGAGAATAATTATTTCTGTAACTTAACTTGTCATCTCTTGTGCAACAAACACACAAATATTTGAGTTTTTCCCTAGAAAAAAGCTCAAACATACTCAACATGTCTAAAGTCAAAGCTGAAAAAGTTCTAGATTCCAGATGTATTATTTATTTTGATAATATAGATGTTTATAGTAAATAATCAATGAATTTCTTGGATGGATTTTCTATCGCTTGGATAAGCTATGGATTTTCTGAATGCTGAAGTGTTTTATGTTGAGTGCCTATGGCTGTTTTTGTTCACTGGATTAATCTAACACAAGACGGAGTTACCTGTTGAATTTTCCCATGAAAATGGGTTTAAGTGCCGCAAACAAGCAATTCAGAGGGAAAGAAAGGACTGGCCACCGTGAGCTTCACTTAGAGAACTGACGTGCTGGGAGCCCACTGCGCATCCTGGGGTCCCACCCAGAGGAGTTTTCCAGATGAAAGGAAATGGGATAAATAAACAGGTGGAGCCACCTGCAGAGGTTGGGAGGCGGCTAATATGTCACGTACCGTCATCAAACAGCTAGTCAAGGAGCCTGGAGGAAGGACATCTCTACTGGAAGGTATAAATTGGTCAGAGCAGCTGCCAACGGGTGGTGAGAGCAGTGGGTAACCCCGCAAAGCCTCAGTGTGGCGTCGAGGGAGCGCTGCTGTGGTTGCCAGGAAGAGAGGTGGCCTCGCCCGGTTGCTTGGGGCCTGCAGGCCTGTAGGATGTTGGCTTGGGCAACAGATGACCCCTCCTGCAGGGTTCCCATTTCTGCCATCAGTAGGGGCACTGCGATCTGTGGACTCCCCTGCATCTGGAGATTCGGAGCTTCTGCAGAAAGCAGTGAACAGTCCTTTCACGTGAGGTCATGGGGAGAACCGCGACCTTTCGTCCTGGATGCCGGCCAAGCAGCCCAGGCATCTCTGCAGTGGGACGAGCCGTTGCCTCCTCCCTGTGAGGAGCACGGCAGCCCAAGGACTGGGCTTTACTCAGGGGCAATCAAACTGCGGGATCATAGAGGAGCAGGACACAAAAGGGGCCCCCAGGGCACTCAGGAAAAAAGGCAGGGGCCACTCAACAGCCACCATGTAAGTGAACTGAAGATACAAGCCCTTATTCTCAAACTATGAACAGAAAAAACAAGTGAAGGGACGGGGGCCATCAGGACAATCCCCCAAACCCTACAGCTTCCAGAACAGAAGGGAGAGACTGAACACGCAGACAGACGATGGCCGGACCGGACACAGAAACGGAGCCCCGACCCCCAGCCGGCAGCGGCCAGCCCCGGAAACCGCCCCCTTATCTCCGGTGACCAGCCCCGGAAGCCGGCCTTGCAGGAAGCCTGATTCCCATCTCCAGGAGCAACCCAGGAAGCCAGACGGCGGCTGCCGCAACATCAGCCCCGAATGGCCAGGACTTAGTAAAGGCAGCTTCTCTAGATCCCGTCCCCACTTCCAAATTAGGAGCAAACAGAGACACGCAAGCGTCCCGAACAGATCACCTGGAATGCCGCCGCCTGCGGCTTCCCCTGCCAGCAGCCTCCGGTGGGCCAGACCCGAAGCCCCCCTTTCCTCCACCTCGAAGCTTTCTCACGCCTCCGCCTGCCTTGGCGTCTCCGCCAGGCCCCCGGTGATGGTGGCTGACGCCCCGGCCGTGCAGCAAGCTCGGAGGGAAGGGCCTCGTCCTGTTCTCACCTGGTTGGTCTCCGTTTGTTTCCGCAGAAGCTGCGAACCCTGCGGAACTAACCCCGTCAGCTCTCAGTGCCAGCTCCCTGTTACATAACCGCCTGAATTATCATTAAATACCACTTCTAGTCTCCCCTCCTGGAAAGCCTGCCTCTGTGTTCTCCCCTGATCCACCTCGTGCCCTTTCTTCAGAACCCTGCCTCCTCCGAGTCCTCACCGCAGACTGGTGGCAAGCACTCTGATAGCTTCGGTCCACATTTTTCTCATCGCCTCCTGAAGGCCCGGGGCACTCCCCTCTGCTAGAGTGTGCCTGGGGACCTGCATTATTGGGTTCCGTGTTATTGGCTGTCTTGTTCTCTAATTCGGACGTGTTTGAGTGTCTTCCCACAGAACCTGGCATATTCATTAAAGGGCTCTCGTGGCAGCGCTCCTCAGAGTGGGTCCGCAGACAGCGGCACAGCCCTGGGAACTTGTGAGACACGCAGGCTAACGGGACCCTGCCCGCGTCTCTGATCAGAGGCTCTCCAGGTGACGGTCGCCCACACGCACCTGGAGAGGCTCAGCCCTGCAGCGTCTGGCGTTGCTCTTGGGTCACAGGAAGCGTGCAGCGCGCACTTGCAGAATTGAATCGATCGCTTCCTTCTGAATGAACCAAAGCTTCAAACAGCAGCACCGCCTTTCGTCTTCAAGGGCAGAACAAAGGCAACTGAAGACTACATCCTTGCCCAGAGAACAAGGGGTAAGACACACAATCGAGGGCAGCTCTTCCCCCATGTCCTGCCTTCACGCACTTGATAGACTGTGAGACCCTGGGGCTCTTATGGTCTGTGATGAGTGAGTGAAACACTAGCAGACGTGGACGTGACAGTAGGGCTGAGGCTGCTGGCAGGAGAGAGGGGGCTCGTGACCGTGGAGAGGGCGTCCTCCCCAGAGGCTGGGTCAAAAGCCACACACTGGAGGGAATGCGTCTCTGTACCTTCGAGCTGTCACACCGTGCAAGAGGGGGTGTCTCCCTGATCCCCAGGGAGCAGTCAGGTAAACAGGAATATTGCTGTCAAGGCAAAACTGCCCCAAATGACATCTTCCTCTCCAAACCTAGCTACTTATGCAAAACCTGGACTCTGTAAGCCATCGAAACCTGTCGAAGACGGCAAGGACGTGAAATTCTCTTTCAGCAGAACCTCACATGCGGTCCGTGCAGAGTATGAAGGCGCCACCACTATTAGCAGAAAATCAGCTTCACAGGCAGATCCTTGTCTGCCTCTGTTAGCTTCACTTTAAGGAAGTAAGGCCAGATGACCAGGGTTTTCTTTCCCCTTATTTTTCAAAAAGCATATGAAGTCGGTAAGGAAAAGGATATCTGAAATTAGAGAGACAGATTGTAGCACTGGCCTTGCAGGCGGACCCCTGACAGCCAGCAGCTCAGCAAGCCCCGCCCCTTTCTACACCATAGTGTTTCCTGAATGGTCCATGGGGTGCATCGGGGCGGGGACAGCAAAGGGGGTCCAGGGACAGACTGTGAGAGCCAATAGCTGATTGCACTAAAGGACCCAGAGACAACCTGACACACAGTCATACGTGCCCACAGGTGCATGCTTAACTCCAAGAGCAGACTTCGTTGTAAATGTCTCTGCTGCACGGACTCCATGCTCCTCTGAAGAATCAGCCTGAAATCGGGGGAGAGCGTCTGAGGCTTGTTATCGGCTGTGCTCTGTGTATCACACCAGTGATGTGGAAAACTGATTTTAAAAAGCACAAATACATTAATAGCCCAGTACGTCCTTCATCTCCCCTCCAAAGGGAAAACATAACTGACATTCCACACAAAGAAGTGAGGCTGCCTGCAGGCGGGAAGGCTGGTGCACACGTACGTACAGAGGAGAGCTTCCTTAACATGTCAGTCTTACCGTGGGCTCTTCTGAGCGATTAGAGACGACAGCATGGAATAAAGAACTAAAAGCCAATTATGGGTCCCCTGGGCCGCAGGGGGTTTCATAAAAAATTAACACTGGGTGAAATAGGAACCATCTGAGCTACAGCTGGCGAACACGTGTGGTGCACTTTGATCGCCAAGGCCCAGCAGCAAAGAGTATTTTCTGTTCTCATTTTTAGACTGGAACGTTCTCCTGTTGTATTTCCTGCCTGTGCTGAAAGGCGTTTTTAGGTTGGAGAAAGGATGGGAAGTGTGGGGTGGAGTGAGGATGGTGGGTGGCTGGTATACTCAGACTAAGGGGTCATTCTCACCTGCTCTGGGTCACCAAGGGGATTCAGAATATGAGCAGAAAAGGACAAAATTCCACAAGATCGAGCCATCAGAAAGAGTTCTTGGGGGTGGGCGGGCGTATCCAGGTTAAAGGGTCCCAGACGCACGCTAAGTGTTCATTTTTCCCTTCAGCGATGAGCTTAGGGGCTGATGGTAAACTTTTGAGGAAAAAGACAATCTCTGTCTTGCTCCCTGCTGAATTCCCTGCAGCACTGAGCAGAATCTCTGGCCCCTGCAGAGGTCCACTAAGAACTAGTTTGTTGACTGACAAGGGTGGATAGAGGCGCCCCAGCACCACGGGGATGGCCTCCACCAGGAACGGGCGAGCCACCTCACTTACCGTCTCCTACTTGCTGCACTTAAAAAGCCCTGGGCAGGTGCCTGTTTGCCTATCACCATTCAGAGGATTTGGATCGAGGCAATCATTATCTTCCAGGAGCAGTAAAGGTCTCCCTCTAGACGGACCTTTGACCATGTAGGCTTAAAGGGAATGGGTTAGGGTTAGGGTCAGGGAATATTTGAGCAAGAGAGAGGTGATGGCTTGGTGAGAGTGTATTTTAGCTGAAACATTGAATTTGATTAAAAAAAAAAACTTTAGTGCAAGTCCCAGTTGTGTAATTTACCAGCTGTGTGATTATACGCAAGTCCCCTTGTGTCCTTAGGCCTCGGTTTCCATGCTTGTGTGCAGAGGTGTTGCAGAGGGTTGTTGAGAGAATTAAACAGCCCTCATCTAAGTGCTTTGCATGGTGTGAGTTGCTCAGCAGCTACGAGGTCCTAATACTGCACAGCAGATCACAACTGTGTTTTCTCGAATCAGTCCTGAGGTAAGGAGTGATGGGAGACACAACTGCCTTTTTGGATGAAAGCATTTTGAAGGCAAATGTTAAAAATCAAATGAAAATCCTTCTGATTTCCGTATCTTCCTCTAGGCTGCTCAGTTCTGTGAAACCCATTATGCACATACATAAATACATGTTTATGCTTTACGTATGTATAAATGTATACACTTTATATACTTGTAAATATACATACATGTATATCATAGAATTCCTGTATGGTAAAACAATTATACCCATATGAAAATTAAAATAGGTTGTGATAATAAATTACCTATATAATTTTACATGTATGTATATAATAGAGAGAGGGAGGGAGGGAGAGGAAGAACCTAGTACTGTGGCAAATTAAGTTAGTCGTCTCAGGGGACTGGAGACTGAAAGAAATCATGCCATGTTAGTCTCAAGTTCATTGAATTAACTTCATCGTGCTCATCTATGACAGATTTTATTTTTCTTTCCCTGTAGCAATTTCTCCCTCTCAAAATGAGATCTTGCCTGAAGGTTCCAAGTTTATACAGTTGGAAGCAATGAAAGTGGAGAGAGAAGAGGTTGGTGGGAGTGGCTCAGGCATCAAATAGATTCACCCACATTCATGGGCACCAAGTTTCTCTGCCTCTGGAAGGTGTGTGGTACCTTCCATGTCTGTCCTCAGATCGGGGAAGGATGATTGTCAACAAGGTATGCATGACGGTCCCCGGGTCTGGTGGTATAAGACTCCCCCTGCTTCCTTCTGCACTCCCTCCATGATTAGAATAACTTTGACACGATGCACATAAAAGCCATGGGACAAGTGGCCCAAAGAAAGCATGGAGGAAAGAGAAACCCTGTGGATTAGAATGGACATGGATAACTGGTTACTATTTGCGGTGGGGAGGTTGGGCACCTTTTACTTAAGTAAGGATTACTATTGATGAAGAAAGCGTTTCAGGAAGCATAAATCAGTAGCTACCCTTGCAAATATTTGGTGCTTTTTCTTATGTGGCTCTCCGATTTGCTAACCAATGTTCTACGAGAGTGGCTGACTGTTTAGGGCGAGCATGAAAACAAAGCTGGCTCTCCCTGCACAAGTCACTGCAAGCCTTTACTTCCTCATTTTTGTCAGCAACCCATATTGCTCTCATCAATCAGAGGTATTCTATTGATGCTAATTCATTTATTGGAAATGAATTTTATGCTTTTATTTAAGTTAAAAATGAGTTGTGGAAGATATTTTTGGTGGATCATGGTGTACGTCTGTACGGTACAGCTGGTATTACAGGGGCTACTTTAACAACATTCAGTTACCGTCGAGATAGGAAAAACGCGCCAAGAAGAAACACATGCACAGGAAGGACTCTGGCACATTGTCCACAGACCTCCCTGCAGAAATTGCTGAGTGAGCATCAAAGAAACGAGAACTTGCCCCATTCTTTGGGTGCATCGCAGCGCCCACACATATGATTATGCAATGGCCTTTGGCTCACTTTAGAAATACATAGAGCTTATCCAGAAGCTCTGTTGCTGGGAAGACCCTGCATAACATCATGTCCCCTCCATTTCCGGCCTGACCTCATTAGAAGCTCCTCTTCCAGTCTCCAAGTTTAGTTTGCCTCTGCTTTTGCTGTTCCCCTTTAGAACAGTCCTTCAGATCTGGTGCTTGTGCTTCACGGCATCAGTAAGAAGATGTTGTGTGATGTCAACAACATCTACGACGAGGGGCAGCAGGGCCCTTGGACAAGTGACTGCTGTAAACTGGGGCACACTGGCTGGCACCCCTGGGCCTTGTTACAGGACTTTAGTGAGATGCCCCAGAAGGTCTGCCCTTCCACCTACCTGGATGTGGGCTTCCAAAGAGAGCAGACAACCACACAAGGCTGGTCCATTCACTTGTCATACTTCATCTAAAATTCTTCTCTGATCCACTCCCCTGAAATCTTCCTTGTATTGGAAGGTTTTTCATTTGCTTCAGTTAGAAAGAGACCCTTATGTGTCCTCACGTACACATCTGCAACCAGCTGATTATCAGTTGAATCCCCCGTGGACAAGAGTGAATTACAGAGGTAGCACCTGTAGAGCTACTGGACTGAAAAATGCTACAAGTGCGGATGATGACCCCGCACACACGAAAATACCTGAAATTATTAGCAAGTTAAATGTTCACTTCCCAGATAATGAGAAAGTAAAGATGATATCAATTTTTAGAAAAAGGCAAAATATTCGTGAGTTGGGGTTGTTCAGTTCACACTTGCCATTATTGGCAATATTTAGTGTTAGCCTTGTGCTGGGGCTGCACACAGTGTTTTATATGTGTCCTCCTCTTTGATCTTGAGGTTGGCTTGATTATGATCACCCCTCTACAGGTGAGGAAACATGTGCAGAGACAGTAAGAAGTTGACCCAAAGTCACCCAGGTAGCAGGTGAGGAAGCCTAGGTTCCAGCTTCGACTGTCCTACCCCCCGGGGCACACTGCAAAGCCCTTCCTGAGCTGGAGCGCACACAGGAGCACACGCGTGTGCACACAAACCTGCACACATGAACACACACAGGTAGCTGGCCTTCTGGCAATTTGAATGAAGCAAGCCTCGTTTGTAGCACATCCCTGTTACCCGGTGCGAGATGTGGTTTTCAATTGCTACTATTCTTTCAGTGAACACTTGTGATAAATCTGTGGAATTACTTGTAGGTTTCACTCCTATTGATCATTTTGTTCATACGCATTGCTACATTACCATTTTAATTGCTGTTTTCCCCCACAATGCTTTGTTATCGCTGAATGCTTTTTATCCGGCAAAGTGAGACAAGTGGGAAAGGTGGATGTGGGGTCTCGTCTTTGCTTTCTGTGGTCAGCGGAGTCTGGGCACCACCAGAGTAAGGAGAGGAATCGCATCAACCAAGCAGCCTTTGCCCTGTGTCTGCGCCGCACGCGGGTGAGGCTGGCTACAGCTTCGTAAGGACACCCCTCTCCACTCCTGTTGTCTCTAAGTAATCAACATTTTACAGGACGGTCTCCTCCCGTCAAACTTGGAAGGCTTCATCCATAAAAGATCCAGTTCTGGTTGACTTTTCTCATAATTTATAAAGTCTTTTAAAGTTTAAAATACCTCTTGGAGTCCCCTTAAGTCCAGCCAGAACCCTGGAGGCACGAGGAAGCCGACCCAGGGCTGAAACATCTTTTGGGTGGCTCTGCAGTCCTCTCATTGCCCCTGGACACACACTCACATCACACACTCACAGATACAGTCAGATATACACATTGGCTTAGACAGTGACCCCCATGTACAGGCACGCACTTACAAATACCCTTGTACACACTCAGACACACCTACTCACACAGACATGCACACGCTCACATCCAGACACACATTCACAAATGCCCTTACACACACACACACTCTCTCTGTCTCTCTCCTATCAGTTGTTTAATGGATACAGAGTTTCAGTTTTGCAAGATGAAGAAATCCTATAGATTGGTTGCACAACAGCGTGATACTTGCCACTACAGTGAATCATTCACTGAAGAATACTGAAGACTGTAAATGTTACATTATGTGTGTTTCACCACAATTAAAAATAACCATCCTAGTAACCACAGGGATATTCACGCTAGTGGTGAGCGCACAAGGGCGCCAGCTCAGTCCTGCATCCCGAAGGAGGAGACAACTTTGCTGCCTCTGTCCTCCTGGCCGGCCCCGCCGTGGGGACAGCCCGGCAGCTGCTGCCCGTCGGGGAGGTAGATTAAGGGGGAAGCAGAGCGCAGGTGAGAGAGGGCCACACCCAGGAAAGCTGAAGCCGGAGAAATCTCTGCCATCTGGAGCTTCCACAGGCGTGGATTACATCTCTCCCAAAGAAGATAGAAAAGAGCTGTCGGAGGAACGGTCCTTTCTCAAACCCAAGCTCTGTTGTGACTCGGCTACAATGGTGCTTTGTAAATTCCTCCTTGGGGCTTCAGATGTCTTTGCCAGACTTTGTGAAGACTCCCCTGAGGCTCCTAGAAAGACATGAATGGAGGCAGAGGACCACTCCCTCACCAGCTGCTCACAACGGTGATGATTAACTCTTTCTTCAGCCTCCCTCCCATCCTTCCCCTAGCCCCCCCTCCTTCTGGAGAGGAAAGTTTCCCCCCAGCTCCTAAGGCTCAAGGGCACTGGAGGAGAACTCCCCCCAAGAGATGGACTCTCGTCACTGGTGTTGGAGGGTTAGGCACCCTTGTAGGCTCGTTGTTACCGGTACCCACGCCCCTCCATCTGCAACTACTATATAACCAATGAAATCCAGGTCCTGTTTCTGCTGGAAAAAAAACAGCGGACGTGACTGAGTTGTTTGTTTGGGATGTGAAGTTTTGCATGTAAATCAAATGGAGTTTGCCAGAAAAGTCATCCCCTGAGCAAACAGTCTGCTTCCTGGATATTGCCAAGTAGAAGAAAGATGGAAATTTATTTGGAGGGAAGAGTGTCCATATCATATAAATGAAAACTCAGAATCAAAGAGTCAGATCAAGGGAGCTTGGAATCCCTCCATCTGTGCACCTTCCGTTTACTGACAGTTCCTAAAGGCTGCAGCGTATTTCTGATGGGAGCCAGGCTGCCTGGGGGGTGTCCAGGCTTTCTCGCTCTGCCCCTTGAGTAGCCAGTGAGGTGTCAATTGCAGCTTTCTTCAAGGTTCAATCAGCAGGACATTGGGATCGTGGCCCCTTTAGTTGCAGAGAAGCAAGAAGATGTGTCAGGGCTTTTGCGCGCAGGAAGAATGCACATCTCCTAAAGATCCCAGGGAGCCTGGAGGCCAGGGAACATGCATCTCCCCAGGGACCTCTCCTCTTTCTCCAGGCCATCATTGTGGCCCCACTGCAGTGCTGGGAAGGGAGAGGGAGGGACTGGCCACACCGTGATGAGAGGTGCACTGTTGGATGCACCAGCCCTGGAACTGTTTGCCTTGAGATCACCTTGCATCAGCTCTGCTCTGCCTGGATGGAGGTGGGGGAGGCTGTGCGGAAGGGAGTCGGCTCAGCAGACCTGCCCGCTCTCCTCAGAAAGACCCCCTTGTGAGGTGGCCTGGCTGCATGAGGATTTCAGGAGTCGTCCCGCCATTCCTTGACCAACAAGCATGACTCACGGGACCTCCGCTGTGTGGTCAGGGTGGTCCATGCCGAGCGCCTGCTTCTAAGAGCCTCGAGTCTGGTCCATGCTGGGCAGAGGGGGCCCACGTGACCAGCTCCAACAAAAGCCCTGGGTGCGGGGTCTCCGACCATCTCCCTGGCAGAGCCCTGTGGTCCCCACCGGCAGGTGGGCGGTCGGGGGTGTGTGGTGTGCTGGGGGAGGCCCGTGGTCACTTAGCACCTGCCTTCCTTCGGCCTTTCCCCTTGTGCTTTTTCCCTCTGCTGAGCTGGAGTTGTGTCCTCTCACTGTAATAAATCCAGCTGCGAGGATGACCGTCTGCTGGGTCCACCTTGTGATCCATTGGAGCGGGGGTGGTTTGGGGACCCTCCCCCCAGCACAGCTGTGGTGGCACCACCTTTACGGGCTGATTTTGGCTGAGCTCGGAAATGAGAGACAATGTGGGGAGAGTGGAGGAGGAAGGAAGAGACAGGCTAGTCCTCCCCTGCCCCTGGGCCTCGGGCAGCGTTTCTGGTAAAGGCTGGACCCCAGGCGGTTCCAGTCTCTGCCACGTAATCCCAGGTAACTGTAGCGGCTGTGGGTTGAGGGTGGGTTTTTTTTAAAATACTGGAGAGAATTGAACTTGTGTACATGCTGATGGGAAGCATAGTGCCGGGGAGCTCAGAGGTGCAGGAGAAAGAGGGGAGCAGTGCTGCAGCAGAGCCCTGAAGTAGGCGACAGGGACACAGGCAACGTGGGGACGGTGCCCTTGGCCGTGGACGGGAGGGTGGCAGGAACCTTTCAACTGCAGGGGCAGGAAGAAACAGGGAAGAGGTGGGTTCGTTTGCAGGCGAGTTTGTAGATTTGGTAGCAGAAAATTGATAGAGCGCGTAACCAATGGCATCTTTTTCCCTATTAAATTAGATTGAGTGGTGGGGCCAGAAATTTGAAGGCAGTAAAGGAGACAGTTAGAAATAGCCACGGCTGAAAATAGGCGCATTTAGAAATACAGCCTCAGAGGAGAAAAAATATGTGGAAAACTTTCGAAGGAAAACTGTCTTTTCTTTGTCTTCAGTTATTTGAAAAGAAACCAGAATGGTTTTCAGAAAAGGAACAAAGTGTTATTTTCTAATTTTTGTGGCCCTCTTGAAGGACTTTACTCATCCTTCCCCTGGGCTGGGCTGGGCATTCCATCCCCCGCAGGAAACCTTGTGGTTGGGTGGTGGCCGGGGCGCTGTGGACCGTTCGAGAATTTAGCCCATGCCCCTCAGCCTTATTTACACAAGAGGGACACATTGCTCTTGCTCTGTGCGTTGTCACAACTGTCTGTGACCTGTCTGTGGGAGGGCAGACCCTCCCGTCTGCCGAGCCGCAGCAGCCAGCCTCGGAACCCTGGAGGGCAGGGGGACCGGCCCCTTGTGAGGGAGCCCCTTCTTCCTCACCCTCAGACCGAAGGAGGGGGCAGCGCCTGCCCGTCTGCCTGGGCTGCAGGTTCTCAGGGGTGCCCCCAGCCACCAGGTGAGGCGGGGGTGGCTGAACTGGCGGTGGGGCTGCTGAGGAGAAGCGGGGCTGGGAAATCAGGAGCAAGGGGGGGCTGAGGCTCAAGCCAGAATAAGAGCAGGATGGCAGAGGCCGATTGAAAGCCCTGGAAGCTGCTGCTGACTCCAGCTGTCAAGAAGGGGAGGAGACAACCCCGTGGGACGGGGGCGGGAGGGGGGACTCTTAGGAAGTTATTTAAGAGCCAACTTTCTTGTTGATTTTCTTCCCTGCGTCCTTTTGAGGAAGGATCCCAGAACCGCACAGAGCCAGCCAGCGCTGGGCACCTCGGGAGGGACCGCAGGTAAGCAGCCGCCCCTCCTGGCCGGAGCCCCGCAGCCCTGCGCCTGGGGGCTCAGGGCCCCGCCGCGTCCCCGCCCTGTGCCTGGGCTTCCCCGAGGGTCCTGCAGGTGGAACCTGGGGTGCAGGGGGGCAGAGGGCAGAGGCAGTCGCACTTGGCCACTTCCCTTCCTTCTCGCTGCGAATTCAGTACCTATCTAGACAGTGGGGACTTCACTCAAGCACCCAGCAAAGCTTTCCTGAGGTGCTGCCTGCTAAGGAAGGCCACAAATGAGAATAGGGCAACTGAGATGCCCCCAGAGGGGACAGGCCCCCCTTTCCTCAGGGCAGCAGGCTGTGGAGGAGGGGTGCAAAAGGTTGGAGGGAGGAGGAGGGCCAGGTAAGAACACCTGCTTGGCTGGAGCTGCCATCTGATCCATCCAGCTTGGCTCTCCATCTCGGGCACCCCCCTCCTCCACCTTTCAGGAGCCAAACTTGAGCGCCTCCCCCACCCAGACCTGGCAAGAAGGAGGCCGTGCCTGCCCACCTGCACTCACCTGCCCTGTCTGCGTGGGCCTCTCTTACCTGGCAAGCACCTGGGGCTCCCCGGTTCTCCCCTTCAACGGTTCCCTCCCAGCCGGCTCTGCCCTGCTCTCCCCAGACCCTGCCCTCCCCCAGCGGCCCTGCAGCCCACCCCTACCAGTCCCCACGGGAGGAAGGCTTTCCCTGCTCTCCCTCCATCATTGACTCTCTCTCCTCCCCCACCCCTTAGTCCACTGGCGGCTGTAAATATGAGTGCAGGTGTTGATGGAAACCCATTCCAACTTGATATTCCCACACACTGCTGCCCGCCTCCGAGACCCCGAGCCCCGGGAAGTGGCTCCCTTGCCCGCGGCTGTGCTGCCTTTGTTCAGCGTGTTTCGGGGACACCGACCCCTGTTCCCTCCATAAAGGCTGTTCTGCATCCTCTGAGGGCGTGCCTGCGTTCCGAAAGCAGCCCAGCGCCCAGGAGCCAGGTGCTCCAGGGGAAGGCTTCACTGGGCCAGAAACAAGGTCTCCCTTCATTTGGTCAGTTGGTCAACAAGTCCTGATGGGGCCCCGACAGTGAGGTGTGTGGTGTTTAACCTGCTTGTTTGCCTGCACGGACTCCAAAGGGAGGGGAGCAGGCTGGGAGCGAGGGCAGCGTTAGCACCACTGACCAAGGCAGCTGGGAGAGGGGCTATTTATAGCCCTGCTTAAAACTGCCGTGTGCCTCCCTCCCACCTCCCCAAACTCTCAGTCTCCGTCCTGCTTCACGTGGTCGTCCTGGCTCTAAGGCAGGACCGCCCTCTCCTACCTACCAGGTTACTTCTGAACCTGGCCGGGCCGCCCTTAACCCCGCTCGACCCCGGGAGCTCTCCAGGGCAAGCTTCCCTCGGTTTTGTCCCCCGGTGTATCCCAAGGTCCCAGGCCACAGCCTGGCGCTCAGGGGACCCTCCACAAGCACTGGCTGCATTAAACCGCCAGCATGAACACTAAAGGGGCGCCACCTGTCTGCACCCGGCTGTGTGAGTTTAGCCTTACAGCGACGCGCACCTAAGCCTATGTGCAGTGGGCGGCCACGCGGACGCGGGCCGGTAAACGCTTCCTTCAGGAGGTTGCCTTCGGGGGTAATGAGAAACCCCCTGCTCTCCCACAGCTGTTACATTTTACATTTCCCCAAATAAGCCCTCTGTCTTCTGCCTTCCATACGTTCTGACAAACACATAACGCTCTCTGAGATCCCGGGGGAGCTGGCTCCACCATCACACTAACCCTCCCTGACACGTCCCGGGGTTTATTTATGCGAAACTCAAAATGTGTTGCTTGAGAATGTTCCCACACAGCCGTGTCTGTGTCTCTAGTTTTGAATTCTTGTCCCAAATGAAACTGGCTTCACGTTCCTTCTCGGGGTTTCCTTTCCTCCCCTGAAGGAGCCTGTGGAGCGGAGGATGTCAGAGCCCTCTGGGACCGCCTTTGGAGGCAGGAGAGCCGTCCCCCGCAACGCGTCCAATGCGGCGGAGAACGACCCCCCGACGATGGAGCTGCAGGGTGTCCTGCCCCGGAGCTTCCGCCTGCAAGGTAGGGGCGCCCCCCCCAGGGCTCGGGCCCGCCCCTGCCCCCGCCACGCGCCCACAGAAGCTGCGCCCTGCCGGTGTCTGCTTCCACGGAGAGGCCTGCAAGGCCCTCTTCTGTGTGGGAAAGGCTCTCGAGACCAGGATTCTGGTCCCAGTTCGCTGCAACCCTGGGGGAGTCGCTTCTGACAAATGAGGGCCCCGGCTGTGCCAGGTCTTCTGCTCTGGTTTTGTTTGTCTTGTTTTGTTTTTAATTGAAGTGCAGTCGACACAAAATAACTGTGTTGGGTTCTGGTGCACAGCTTAGTGATTCAGTTATATATATATATATATATATATTCCTTTTCATACTCTTTTTCAATATAGATTATTACAAGCCGTTGAATAGAGTTCCTTGTGCTAGACAGTAGGACCTTGTTGTTTACCTATTTTATATGGTCCTAGAGATTATCATACTAAATGAAGTAAGCCAGAAAGAGGAAAAAAATTACCATATGCTATCACTTATATGTGGAACCAAAAAGAAAAAACCAGACACAAATGAACTTAATTACAAAACAGAAACAGACCCACAGATGTAGAAAACAAACTTAGTGTTTCCCAGGGGGGTAAAAGGGGGCGGGCACGGATAAACCACAGGGTCTGGGTTTGCAGATACTACCTACTGCCCCTTTTTTAAGAATGTTCTCCAGCTGGAAGTTTCCACTTCCAAGACACTGTGGCTGTTTAGACTGTCCGGCCCTCACCTCCTTCCCCGTCTCCCCCCATGCGTCTCTGTGACTCTCAGGGCTGCTGAGAGGTGCCGGGCGCTGACGGTAACGGAGGTGGAAGGCCTGTCTGTCTCCAGGACAGCTTCCCCCGCGATCACCTCTGTTGGGCCCCAGGGGCCTGCTCTGGGGTCGGCTGCTGACCTCCGCTCGGCCCTGTCAGCTGTGACGGGGCCCAGGTACCAGACATGGCTGGGTGACTCAGATGCCATTCCCTTGGGCCGTGGCAGGGACATTCAGACTCACGCCCCTGAATGGCGTCCAGCGGGAGCACTTTCTGTCTGCAGCACACATGCACCCAAACCCACTTCTGCTCCCGAGAGGGCTCTGTGCTAGGTTTCCCTGGGGCATAGACACCCACCTGCAGGGGTGGGTGCCCACGGTCACCTGTACTGTGTGTCCAACAGGGACCAGCGGTTAAGCAGAGGGAGAGGACGATGCCGGTTATAGACAAACCTAGCAAGTGGGAGAGCAGCCCAGGTGCGGTGGGTAGGCTGGGCTATGTTAGCATCCTGTCTAGAAGATCTGACAGCCAATTGTGAAGCCAGAGAGACGTCCAGTACCACCCGTGAGGCACTGTCCACATTTGGAGTGGGGGGCCTCGCAGAGCTGAAGGGCATCTTCAGTTGAGAGGAGAGGCCAAGACAAGGTGTAAACCTGGAGTTCTGAGCCCTCGAAAACACCACTGTTAGAGCCGCAGAACGGAGTTTAAAAGGACTTGAAGCAATTCATCTAAACCCCCATGTTAGAGGTTAAGAGACTGAGACCAAAGCAAGCAAATGATGTTCACTCCTTCACTGCTCAGTCTAGAAGTCCTTCCCTCCCTCTCTACCTCCCTCCCTCCCTCTCTCCCTCCCTCCTTTCTCCCTTCCTTCCTTCCTTCCTATACAATTAGAAAGCATGCAGATATCAAATTACCAAGCAAGTTACCTTTGTGTATTCAGTTTCCTAGCAAAATTCCCCTCTGGTAGAGAAGCCCCTGAGACCCGGGGTGGGGGGGGCAAAGTGCTGGGAGAAGCGAGCAGGAGAGCAGGAGGAGAAGGGGGCCTAACGGGGATAGGTCACTCTGCAGAGGCAGCGGGTTATAGCACAGAGTCCCCTGGTCCAGGACTCAAAAGACACCAGGTCCTGTCCCACACCTGCCACTTGCTTACCCTGGGACCCCAGGCAAGTCATGTAAGTGCCTGAGCCTCAGTTTCCCCATCAGCAAAATGGGAGCAATACCTACTTCTCAACTGTCACGAGGCTCGGATGACCAGAGCCTGTGAGAGCACCCGTTCAATGCGTGCTTGCTGATTCAGAATGTGCAGATTGTCGCTCTCCTGCAGGGTTAGGGACCCATGCATGGGGACCTTGAGTCTAAAGGGACTATGCACCTGCAGCCCCTGTGTATTTAAAATGGAACAAAATATTGCCAGTAGGAAAACTGCCAGAGAACTCGAGAAGGTACTTCAATTAAAAAAAAAACCAGGATTACAGTTTTTTGCTTATTCATTTTTGGAGGCTGGAGTGGGGAGTTATTTTGAACTGAATTATTTTGAAAAATCAGTCACTATTTGCTTGGCAGGCATATGTGTCTGCAATCCAAGTGACCTTCTGGGATGCTTGTTGCAGGCGCTGGCATAGGACTGTGTGTCCAGTGAACATTCAGCCCCCGGAGAACTGAATGATTCATCAGCCCGACAGTCATTGTAACCTCATCATTAATAACAGGTTCCTGATGCCATACGCACGTGTCCATTTAGTGGCTCTCCCCCTGATGTGCTAAGTGCTCCGTGCCCTGAGGGCAGGGCCCGTGGGCCCAGGCCGCGCAGCGCTAAGTCCAAAGTGAGGAGAAAAGGGAAGAAAACGCCAGCGCACAGACCGTCCGCTGGAGGAGGTGCCGCGCCCAGGCAGCCTTCTCATCTCCCGTCTCTGTTTAATTGGGCGAAAAGCTGGTTTTCTGGCACTGAGTATATCAAGTTCTCCCCAAGTCTTCCCTGCTGAGACCTGTCACCTGGGCTGAGGTGCCATCTCCTGGCTCGCTCTTCAGTGGCCACTCAAGGTGGCCTTGGGTCTCCCCGATCTCCTCGGAGGATGACGCTCTCCAGTATAACAGAGCCCTGAGCCCAGCTCCCTCCCCTCATTTGTTTCATGGCAGCTTTGCAGAGTGTCGCTTTGGCAAGCTGATCTTGTGAAACTGACTGAGAAGGGCAGAGAGGCAGGAGGAGGCTGAGCCGGGAAACGCCAGATGTTTTTCTGTGGCACAGCCCTGCGGCAGTCGGTCCGTACACTACAGGCTGAGTGTGTGTGGTGCCCTTAATTTGCAACTTCACAACTTCAGTGAGCATTTGCTTAAGAATTATTTTAGCCTGTATTTTCAAAAGGCACAAACTTACATAAGGCTCCTCCCATGCAGCAGCCCGATATTTAAGAAGCACTGAGGTATTTGAGGTGACACTGGAACCCCAGAGATGGGACCTGCCAGTCCGTGGTGGTGTTTGAGGGGCTTCTGCATTTTTAGAGACCCTTGATGCCCCCGACTCCCTTGGAACTCAATTATAGCTGAGAAAAACAGGTGGAAGAGTTTTTGGATTTGCATCTATTTCTAATAGACTGTTCTGCATGCTCATTTGGTGTTTCTGAAAATCTCTCTACAGCCTTCCTGGTCTCAAAGGTTGTTTTAGCAGGAAATGTAATGGTCCGGAAGATAACCTTATATTCTTGGGCTGGTTTGCCTCTGCGTTCTTAGCAATCGGCGACCATTTGCAGCAGTAATTGTAATACTCGTTTGACGGATCTAAGCAATTTGAATTCAAACTGGAGAGCAAGCCTAGATCTATTTTAAAAATCAAATGCAGGCAGCAGCTTGTATTTTTCGAGCTAGTAGGGTCTGTGCTTTTCTGATCATCTCCTCCCCCCCACAATTCCACATCAGAACTAAATTAACTAATTAGGCATCAGTCTCCTCTTTGTGCAGAGTGAATCTCTTGAGACTCAAAGGTATTGAGAGAACAAGAAGGGCATCCAACGTCTGATTAAGTGATGTTGGCGTAGTATCAGTTCATCCTTTCCACTCGGTTTGTGGGAAAATGTTTAATGATCGCCACCCAAGTGTCAGGAGCTACGCCAAGCTCTCTCGGGACACAGAGATGAGTCGGTCCTTCCCTGGCCTCGAGCAACCATCCATCTAGTAGATGAAATAAACAAACAAAAGGAAGGACCAGTGGTGTCGGTGGAGTGGGCAAGAGGGCGAGGAAGGCTTTGTGATAAAGGGACACCTGAGTGAGGTCTTAGAAGTGAGTGGAAGTGTTCCAGGCAGACAGGTGCATGGAAGGGCATTTCTGGCAGAGGGAACAGTATATGTCAAGTAGTGAGGGCAAGGAAAGGGAGATGAGCCTGGGAAAAGTAAGCAGAGATCCCATTGTAACAGACCTTGAAGACCTTACCTTTCCTTCTGCAGACACAAGGGACTTGCAAAGGATTCTAAATAGCAAAAAGGCATAATCAGAGTTGTGTCTTATAAAGATAAGGCTAACAGTGAGGAGAAAATGGGGAGAGCTGTCTTTGGAGGCTGTTGAGACACTTTAGGTTAGAGGAGAAACAGGCCAGAAGGATCTTAGTCCCTGGAGGAGGTGTAGGTCCCATTTCTCTCATCCTAGCTTCTGCTGAGTGTCTCATACATCTGAGAGTAGAGAACATTTTAACAGCAACATTTAAAATAATAAGTTGCCTTAAAAACATTTTTAATGATTCTAATTCATGATGCTTTAAAATTCTGTGTATCCAAGAGAAATATGAGAATCTTTATCCTGTTGTTTTCACAATAAACAGACCTACCTCCTCATGGATTTACAATTTACACCTATAGTTTGGTAATAATATTACCAAAGATTATGTGGAGAACTCAGTTCACTAGGGAATTCCTAGGGTATGAACCGAAACATTTAACTTATTCCAAGATTCCATCTGTGACAGGTATAATCATTCTCTGAAGAATATTTTTACAACCTAAGGAGAAAATAATTCACTTTTTTTCTTATTAGGGGAGAGGCAGGAGGAGGCAGCTGGCTCATGAGAAGAGAGTTTTTTTAGCAGCCCATTTTCTGATGTGTTTGGAATTAGGCTAAATTGTGTTAGGTAGACTTTTTGAAAGCTGTCACTTTGAAAGAGCAAGCTGCCAAGTTTCCGGCTACAATATCTCTCTAAAAAACAAACAAAAAAAAATAGCTTAGCAATGAGCTGTTCTGTTCTGCCAGGAACTGGGTTTGGACAGGGAGAAGCAAATTCATTTCCTGTTCCTGGCGAATGGAGCCTGGGTGATGAGAAATCTCTTTCAATCTAAACTATGTCTTGTTAAGCCAATGAACAGCAAAAATCAGGATGCCAGCTTAACAGATGCTTACTGAGTGCCTGCTACGTGGGGAGGAGCGGTCCTCAGTCCTAAGTCAAGGGGACAAGAGAAAGAACTATGATGTTTTTATTTCTATGCTCTATGTGACAGCCACCTGTAGAGTCCTTGCTACGAGCAGGTATTATAGGAACCAAATACTTGACCTGCAGGTGACTGTCCATGAGCAACGAAAGAAAGGGTGTTTAATCAGTAGTGTTGGGGACCTCACCTCACTCCCCAAGACTTGGGGCAACCCCCAGGGGAGCCATAAATCTATTAGGAGCTCACACTGGAGAGAGGGTCACATGGCCACCATCTCCTTCTCCTTCTAATGAATAAACCACATTATTTCTTTAAACTCTCAACCTTTCAGTGTAGCTTCTAATCATCCATAGCTTAGTCAAGTTTTGTTTTTTAAGTGAAACATTTCTCCCAGTTTAGGTTATTGTAATATGGACTAAGAGATTATTTAGGGAAATTTTATGTATCATTGACTTAGATTTTTCTCCACTTAGGGTACCACTGCGATCGCCTGTGATTTTTTTTTTTTTTCTTTCTTCCAGAAATCATTGATGTGGAGTGATATTGCAATAGAAAAGATGAAGAGTACTTAGAAAAAAATTTTTAATTACATATTTTGAATCGAATGTTGTCAAATGTATAACAATGTAGACTACATTATTTGAAAAGAAACTTCATATATATTTAGTACATATATTTGTTTTCACTAGGAAAAAAATCTATAAAACTATGATTTTTGGGGGTGGGGCTGAGGTTCTACATACTCAAAGGAATTCATTAGCATTTTCTTTTACCCTTTGTTATAAGCGGTCTAAGTGAGCTGTGAAGACACGGCATTTTTATTCCAATTTGAAATAAAACTGCTGGTCCGGAGGCTTCATGTTCTAAAACCCTGCACGTTATCTTCAACAGTATAAATACACAATCCTGAAACTGGCCTATTTTGAGAATGAAATTGTCTGATAAATGACATGTAAAGGGCTCCTGTGAGTAACCCTATGGTGAATGAAGTAACATGAAATAACCTATTTAAAATGCATAACCGACTCCTAGCTCCCGATTTTCAGGTATTAAATTTGTTTAAAGTGAAAAGTGGCGTATTTGCCGTGACATTTTTCACATTGCCCCAGGCTAATGATTAAGCCGTGGTCTGGTCCTCACGGTGCTTACAGTCCACTGGATAAAAAGATAATACTAAATGGCTAATGATAATAGACTTTTTTTTTTTTTTAAAGAAAAGTGTATTTTGGGAATCAACAGGAGAAAATGAATCCACCCACCTATAGAAATTCAGGAAAAGAAAAGCCGGACTGTTTGCTGAAAAAACAGGCGATGCAGCATTTTCTCGTTTAATCTCCAGGCTGCCACCACCTTGCAGATGAAAAAAGAGAGGCGCAAGTTTATGTAACTTGTCCAAAGTCACGAAGATGTTAAGTGTCAGAAGTGGGATGTGGGCCCAGGCAGTCTGGCTCCAGAAGCCATGCTCTTACCCGCTGTGCTATTCTATTTCTCCCAGTAATAACAGTAATAACATAATAATAATAATTTTGAGAATTCTAGGTGCCAGACACTGTGCTAAAGCACATTGCATGCATTTTTTCCATTTAATACTTCACCAACCCTATGAGGTAAGGATTTCATTGCCTTTCTAAAAATCAGGAAACTAGGCTGAGAGAGACTAAATAACTTTTCTGAGGTTGCACAGTTAGTAAACAGTGAAGCATCTCCCAAAACATACTCTGCAAAATACACCATACACACACACAAAATTTCCATGGTCATTTAAGTTTGGAAAACGTTGCACCTGCGGATTTGCAGTGCATGTCAGCATATTCCAGTCACCTGTAAACTCTGCAAGAATCTTGATTAGCTTTGGTTAAACCAGTATTTCCCAGTCTGCTTTAACCACGGAACTCTTATTCTTCCAATACCCATCCACATCCTACAGAATCCACATCCACTGCGCTCCGCTGCCTCAAGGGTGGACTGACTTTACACAGACCCACTAGACATTGCCCAGCTTCAAGACTGGGGTGTAAACCTGGAAAGCCAGGGTTTTCATTTGCAATGAGAACGAGAACCAGTGAGAACTAGATATCAGAGAAAGACTTGCATTTCTCCCTCCAGCTTTATTTTTCCGTGTAGGCCCAACTGACTGGGCAGTGGAGGCATAAAGTTAATATACTCATTTTCGGAGGCACATTATCATGGGGTGGGGGTGGGGAGAACTGAGGCAGGTCCTGGCAGGGCCCCGGGACTGCGTTCATTCCCTGCAGACAGACCAGACTGTCCCCACCCCTCACCTGGAATGCTGACAGCCTCCCAGCTGACGTTCCTGCCCCCAGCACTGCCACCATCCAGTCCTTTCCTCTCTGTCACCAGAAGAAGCAGCATAAATCCAATCATGTCCATTTGGTATTTCAGATTCTTCATTGGCTCCCCAATGCAATTGGAGTCCAAGCTCCTTAACGTGGTCTGTAAGTCTTGCAGGAGCAGCTCCTGCCTCTTCCGTCGTGGTCCCACTGCTACACTCCAGCCAACCAGTTGTCTGTCAGTGTTCTGAGTCAAACATGCACTCTCTTGCCTCAGTCTTCATTTGTCCCCTTCTCTCCCTGAAACCTTCTTCCCACCTCTCTTTCTACCTGGATAATTTGCTTAACTTTCTGACCACTGCTTATGCCTCCCTTCCTCCAGAAAGCGCCCTTAATCCCCCCTCATCTGGGATAAGAGCTCTTGACCAGAACCCCTGCCTCCCCCAGGACCTGTACTTCCTTCGGCAGAGCGCTCATGATGCTGTATCATAACTACCCGTTCACTTCTTAGAATCTGTCGCTGCGCCCTGACCAAGCTTGTGTCTATTTGGCTTGTATCTATGTCACCTGATCAGCGTCTACGTCCCTGTCCTGCATGGCAACAAAAAATAGCACACGTTACACTCCTGGGGGGCAGGAAGCCAGGAGGATAGTAAGTGTATCGGATATATGCTTAGGGTCTAATATTACCTGAAAAATTTCAGAACAATTAACCAAACACAATAAAAAATTTAATATGACTTTTAATATGAATATATATTTAGCCTTAAAATTGAGCTAAAAAGAAAAAAAAATGCATTGAGAGAAATGGCTGAATGGCATCCTGTGTAAGTGACTTGTAGGGTCTGGACTGAGTTTTAATCCACTGCTGGTGGAAGTGACTTCAGACTGCATTTTTAAGGGTTTTCCTTCACCACATGCTTGTGTAAGTCAACAAGAACAGTATTCAAAACACTGAGATCTTGGACTGAAATCATAGAAATGCACTGTTTATTTTGAAAGATGTGGAGGTCTCATTGTTTTTCATTAGAAAAACCATAACCAGAATAACATACTTCATTCTAGAAAAGCACTATAAGAGAGAAATTCATAAAATGGAGTATATATATTTTAAAACAGCATAATGAATCAAAGGTCTGGAAATAGTTTCTTAAAGAACAGTTGAATATATGGAGGATGTTTTATTAGAGGAACGCTAACAGTCATCTTTATGTGCCTAAGAGCACCAGATGAAGTGAACACAAAGTATTCTATATTTACGCAGAGGGTAGAACCACGACCTATGGTTAGAAAAACTACAGGGAAGCAGATGTCAGTTCATCTAATAAGGATTTTTCAAATAATTAGTGTTGTTTAAAAATGGACTGTTTGCCTTATGAGATAGTGGATTCCCTGTTCAGATGCAGGCTAGAAGCCTGAGTACTAGAATTTTCATGGAGATGTTTCGTGCAGGACAAGGCAGGTCTACCAGATGGTTTAGAAGTTACCTTTTACCCCTGCAATTCTGTGAGGCTGTGACGGCAACATATTTCTTCCATTGGTGCTGACGAACGGAGAGTTAAACCCTCTTCTGAGGAATTAGGTTTTTAGACATTTAGAAAGCAAAGCAAAACAAAACATTAAAAGTCATGGTACTAAGAAGACAGCCAGGTGAGTTGATCACTAAGGTGCTTTTCAGGTGGGACCTTTATGATTCTCCAGCTCTTTCTGAAGCCGGGTTAACACTGGGGATTGTGGCCTTAATGAGGCCAGAGAACTTAGGAAGAAGGCAGCTTGGAAGAGAGAGAGAGAGAGAGAGAAATAAACATCTTCAGCCCACAGCATAATGGAAGGAAAGTGCCCTTCAGGGAACCATGTGCCGTAGCAGGGTTCTGAGATGAGGCAAAAATAAAACCACGTCTTGCACTTTGTTTGCTACGATGCTGCAGCCAGGACGGCCCATGAGCACTGCACCATGAAAAGTATAAAGCAGCTCCATCGCAGTTCACATTCGGCAAGCTACGAGCAAGCCTGCGGCCCCACCGTGTGCCAGGCATCACGCAGGGCCCGCTGCACTGCTAGGTCACTGAATCTTCGTAGAAATTCTCAAAATATTAGTACCTTCATTTTAAGGGTGAGAAAACTCGGCTTCTGAGAGGCAACATCCCTCGCCTAAGTAATTATGAGACCTGAGTTTCAAACTCAGGATTACCTGGGCTTTGAATTAATCAAGGGTGTTTCGGGGACTCCTGGACTTTAGAACAGCGGAGTGTCTTACTGAGCCAAATTTCTCCATTTTGCCTGTGGGGAAAAAATGAGGCCAGAGGGGACCAGGCACCCTGCACAGGATTCTTGTGTAAAAGCAAAGGAAGTCACTGGAGTCTTGCAGGGCGATGCCCCAGCTCTCTGCGCACATGAGTTGGCAGCCATGCGGACAAACCATGCCGCGGGAAGGGGCAGGGAAAGGACGGGAAGGCAAGAGGCCAGCGCGCGTCCCACCCGCCTTCTCTCCCCAGGGCCTCTTTAGGACTCCAAATGCATACACGGAAATCTGTCTTTAGATTAGCTCTTCTAAACTGCAGTGTAGACAGATAATTAGAGTTACCTTTACATTCAGTGAGCATTTGCAGAAGGAAAGGGAAAAAAGCAGGAGGAGATCCAACTTTCATCCAGTGCTATCACGTCTCAGGTAAACATATAACTGACGCTCCTGATTCCGAACATCAGAGGAAAGCCCTATAGACTTTGGCATCGCACCAGAGGGTCATTCAGTCCCCAGGGACGGGTGAGGCTTGTTTCTTCATGTGCAAAGTGGAGACAACCCTACCTACCCCAAAGGAATGTTAGTATCCTTTTCCCACACCTGTTCGCTCTGCCTCCTGCCTTTGAAGGACAATATGCTCTTTTAGAATTACGGCTGGGAAGGGTTGACTCTTCCTGAAGCAAGAGGAGAATTTTGGATTGATGTTCACCTTTGTCCTTAGACCATCCCTTGGAGGCTTTGTCAGATTTGATTCCTCCCTTTTTAACAGTAAGAAACTTTGCAGTGCTATTCCCTGCTCATCCCAACAAAGGGAGCCTCTAGTCATTGTGGGAAGCACCCGATGTAATGGAAACCAACAAGAGACTCAGATGTGAAGGCATGAACTCTAGTCCCAGCTTCTCTGTAACTGGACCTATCTGACAGGGATTGTAAACACTGGGCTCTGTTATCCCGAAGTGAGTGCCACGTGGTCTGAAATGAGATCAGAAGGAGAAAGAGCTTTTTAAAAATCTTCTTTGCAAGTAAGGCTGTCACAAGAGAATGACTCTCAAATCTACCAACCCTGTACGGAGTTTTATCCAATAGACCTGACTACCTTGCTTCCTCAGGGAAAATAATCTTTGTTTTTGAGTTTGTGTCGAAACCAAAGTTACTCAACGGCTTCCCTTGATTCTTGTCTTCGTGTTTAGACTACCTGAATGTCACGGATGTTCACCTGTTCAAGGAGAGATGGGACACCAACAAAGTGGACCACCACACGGACAAGTACGACAACAGCAAGCTGATTGTGCGCAGAGGACAGGCCTTCTACATCCAGATTGACTTCAACCGTCCATATGACCCCACAAGGGACCTCTTCAGGGTGGAGTATGTCATTGGTGAGTACCACGGGCAAGCCCTCGGTACCTCGGGCCAGAATAGAGGGCCGGTACAGGAGTAGTTGCGTTAGTTCCTAGAATCATACTTCAGCAGTTGGCTGGAGCTGGGATTGCGTTCAGCCCCTGGACCACCCCGCACTCTGAGATGGGTCTGATACAATGCCAAACATCAATAATTTGGGCCGAGTCAGGCAAAATCTGGTATAAACAAAAGTGAGAACAGCTGGTACAAAATGTTAATTAAGTTATTTTTCCTCAAGTGGTTTTGGCATCCTGTGATTGTGACTTTCAGCTTATCACCTCTGCCCTCATGATTGAATTGGTCTCATGTGCTGAAAGTATTTGCAAATCTTTCATATACAATCTCCATATGAACATTTCCCAGAATTGTTCTGCTCTAATCTAGTCCCATGGGGGATTCATGAGAAATGGATAGTCGAATAAAGTTCACTAAACACCTCGTACTCTGAGCTCCTCTTGTAGGTTGATCATGCACATGCACATGAAAAGTTCTAGCAAGTTCCATTTCTTTGTTTGGTCCAGTGCTTCCCAATTAATTTGATCATGGAACTCTTTATTAAGATACAGCTGTTAACATTTGACTCATTTTGGTGGTAATTATTTCTTGAGGAATTATAAGAGTAACAAGTAAACACATGCAGACACTAAAAAATCTGTGACTGCTGACCGCTTGAGGAATATGGTTTGTACTTTCTTGGATTTATGGTACAAATTCGTATATAAATGTGGGAATTAATTGAAGACAGAATAGAAGTGGGAGGGAAGAAGAGACATCCCTGAGTCAGGGTCAACATCAGCGTGATGCTTGGGTTCTACGTAGAATTGTTTGTTACCCAATTGTGCGGTAAGAAAAGGGCAAACTAAATCACTGTTCCTGTGTGATAGGCAAAATGAAACAACCACAGTTTAATTACATTTAGGAAGCAGGCTCTTATTGTTAATATTTTTTAATAATGGGCACTTCAGGTGAGAGAGGAATCCGCAGCTAACTTTTTAAGCAGTATTTTAAAATATGATGAAAATTTATTTTTATTTCTTCTCCTAAGTTCATTTAGCTTTTCGTTTTTGTGTGCACGTGTGCAGACTTGTTTGGACAAGGTTTGATTAAAACCTCCCTGACACATTTAGAATACAGTGATCACTTCATGCATGGCAACCAGTACTCATTGGAAGCTCTGTCCACAGTTTTGGTCCAACTTCATAGGAATTTTTACCTTCACCTTTAAAGGTGAATAAAAAGGTGTATAGAAATATCTAGGGCGGTGAGAAGAGGACAGGGAAGCTTTGTCCCTGAATTGGCCTTGTCTGAGCTCTGAGATCTTCTCCCACAACCATTCAGAAAATAATTATAATGAAAGCCTTAGGAAGAATAAGATGAGTGTGTTAGATTGAGTTTCCAGGAAACAAACTTTGAGAAGGAGATTTGTGTGGAAGGAATTTTGGGCGAGTGTTCTTGGGACCAGCATCCATGTGGGGGCGGAGGGAGCCATGCTGGGCAGAGGGAAGGCTTGAACTCCAATGAACAAAGGCCCCAGAGGATCGTATGGTGAGCTCTGGAGCTGGACTGGATTTTCTGAGTCTTGCGGCAAGAGCGCGGGCTCTTCTGCTCCAGCACTGACTGGTCCTTGGCTACAGGCTGTCCCCAAGGAGGCGGTCATCAGTGTAGCTGGGTCTCTGTGGTTGAGGGCAAACCCCTGAGAGCAGCTGAGTGAGAGCTTTGAGCTGCCAGTGCTCCCAGCCTCAGGGCGGAGGATGCCTCCATCCTGAACAGGAAGACCACAGCATCCACTACAGTGAGCATTTGAAGTCTTCTCTTTTTTGCAAAAGACATAGTACTACTTTTGTTCCTTCCGTAAAAAAGGTGGGGGTGGGGCATAGCAAATTTGCCTTTGGGATAAAAATCTACATATTTAAAAAAAAAGTGTCTCATACAACTCAATATAAAAAACAAACAAACCAACAATTCAATCAAAAATGGGCAGAAGACTTGAGTAGACATTTTTCCAAAGAAGACATTACTGATGGCTAAAAGGCCCATGAAACATGCTCAACACTGCTCATCATTAGAGAAATGCAAACCAAAACCGCAGTGAGGTGTTCCCTCACACCTGTTAGGACGGCCAGCAGTGTGCTGTACACAAGAAATCAACACAACAGTGTAAATCAATTATACTTCAGTTTTGAAAAACTGCAAGTAACAAATGCTGGAGAGGATATGGAGAAAAGGGAATCCTCATACACTGTTGGTGGGAGTGGAAACTGGGGCAGCCATTATGGAAAATAGCATGGAGATTTCTTTAAAAAAAACTTAAAAATAGAACTACCTCATGATCCAGCAATTCTACTCCTGAGTATATATCCAGAAAAAACCCCAAAACATTAATTTGAGAAGATATATACAACAAGGCTCATAGCAGCTCTATTTACAACAGCCAAGACATGGAAGCAGCCCAAATGCCCATCAACAGATAATTGGATAAAGAAGATGTGAAACACGCACACACAGACACACACACAGACACACACACACACAGACACACACACACATAGACACACATACACACACACACAGACGCACATACACACACACACACAGAGACACACACATACACAGACACACACACACACACATAGATACAGACACACATACACACACACACATACACAGACACACACACATAGATACAGACACACACACACATAGACACACATACACAGACACACACACAGACACACACACAGACACAGACACACAGACACACACAGACACACACACACACAGACACACACAGGCACATAAATATATAGTAGAAGATTACTCAGCCATAAAAAAAGAATGAAATACTGCTTTTTGCAGCAACATGGCTGGCCCTAGAGAATATTGTGTTTAGTGAAATAAGTCAGACAGAGAAAGACAAATGCTATATGATGTCACTTATATGTAGAATCTAAACAATAATATAAATGAGTGTATACACAAAGCAGAAATAGACTCACAGACGTGGAAACGAAAACTCCTCATCTCCAAAGGGAAGGGGGAAGGTGGGGGAGACAAACTAGGAATTAACAGATACAAACTACTATAGATAATACAGGTAGGCAACAAGGATTTAGTGTACAGCACATGGAATTATACCCATTATCTTGTAATAATCTATAATGGAATATGATCTGCAAAAATATTGAGTCAAATATTGAATCACACCTGAAACTAACACAGTATCATAAATCAACTCCAATTTTTTAAAAAATGTAATTGCTGTTAAGAAATAAGTATCGAATGTGAACTGGAAATGAAATTCAGGGCAAGGGTTTGTATAGGCAGGGTGCACCTCAATTTCCAGAAACCTAGAATGTGGGAGCAGTGATTTAAAAGGCAGAAAAGAGAACACTTTGTAAAAACTAAAGGACACGTAGGGGTCTTTTCAAATGTTTATTTTAAGATGTTTATAATATAATGAGATTTATCAACAAAGATCAATCTCTGCACTACTTTAAAAGAACATAACTATTGCGTTGAGCGACCTATTGTATTAAAAAACACAGAGAAAATAACCACACTTAATTGCTTCCAGTTTGCACCCAGTGCTTTGTCATCGCGCCTTTGTCTCTCCCTGTGGCTTTATAAGATGAGCTGGGACGTCTTAATATGCTGGAGTTTCCTTTTATTGCTGTCCTCAGAACCCAGGGTCATGGGATTTATTCACAAGTGATTCTGCCTTCAAATCAAATTTCTTTCTTTCTAAATATTTAAGCACATAGCCTCGCTTGGGTAGTCCCGGATTTAACCCTTTGCGGGCTGGGCTCTCCACAGAGAAGGTGAGCAGGGATCGACCTCCTTCCCCGGCCGGGGCTTCACCAGTCCGACAGCTGCGCTGGTTGGATGCTGGCGGGGCTCAGTCTTCTCTGTGGGTTAGGTGGGAGGTGTTAATGATTTTGAGGAGGTGGGTGTGGCTGGAAGTGTGGCTGGTAGACTGCAGGGCCTTTTCTCTCTTCCCACCCCAGCCTGCAGCCGTGACAAATCACGGAAGGTGTGGGGCAGGGCGTTAATTACAGGTTTCGTTAGCCTGGAGCTGGAGCTGTGAAAACCCGGGAACAGCTTGTGGTGTTAATTTGCTGTTACTTTAGCACGAGACCCCTGCTTGTTTGATGCTTCTTTGAGGCAGAGTCATCCCGAGGAAAGAATTCTCAGCCATATTCCTTACCAGCTCTCCCTCCTCCAAACAGCAGATGGTACCCTCCCCAGTGAGCCCCCCAGAGTGGCTGCAGGGGCCTCGGGCAAGTGTCTCTCTCCCTGGAGTCCCGGCGCAGGAGCCCAGGGAACGCGGAGGCCAGCACCTCAGACATCCTCTTGACCTTTTCCTCGGTCCCTGGGTGGTACCCACAACAGCTGCAGGCTTTATATTTCTGGGTAAGACAGAAAACAGAGGGGAAGGATGGTGCCGGCAAAGCCTCCCCCTCTTATCAGAAGAGCAGAGCTTTCCCAGTGCCCCCAGCGAGCTATTTCTGTCTCATTTACCACCCTTACCTGTAGGGGGAGCTGTGACAGTGTTTCATTTTCCTGGACTCTTCAGAGGACAAAGAAGAGCTGTGCATGGATGCTGGTGGACACCCAGCGGTGTGTGCCAGAAGCCCCCTCCAGCTGGGCAAACCCTGTGGTCTAGAAGTGCAGCCTTTACAGAGCACAGTGGGGTCGGTCACTCACTGGCACGGTCATCGCGTGCCCAAGCATTTATAGGAACATATCAATTGCACATATTCTGCATTGTTGGCCCCATTAAAACACTGAAGTATCCCTAACACGTCAATATTTCTTTTCCACTCATGTCTTGAGTATGGAAGTACCGCCTGCGTGTCTACAGCCAGCCGGAGTCTCAGGCTGTGGTGTGTGTTCAGGCTGGGAGTG
This sequence comes from Camelus dromedarius, assembly GCF_036321535.1. NCBI lineage: Eukaryota > Metazoa > Chordata > Mammalia > Artiodactyla > Camelidae > Camelus > Camelus dromedarius. The sequence goes on along the minus strand of NC_087454.1, from coordinate 3,581,590 downwards.
ACAGGAAGGGTTCTTATACAGGGGGTTCAAGGCTGGAGAGAAGGGGCTCAGAGGAGAGACGGTGAGAGCCTGGGTTCGGGCAGTCGTTGTAGAGATGGAGAGGAAAGGTGGCATCTGAGAAATATTTAGGAGACAGAAGTCTACAGGACTTGTGGCTGCTACTCCGCACGTGGAGGGAGGGAGGCGGGAGTCAGATGCTGGCTTGTGTGCCGCTGCCGACAGCACTTCCAGATGAGACAAAGCGAGGAGGGAATTCAGGACAGAAAGGCTGATGGTGGGAGGCGATACTGGTGGCGGTGGCTCCCACTGATGCCTCGCTCACTGGCGCGGGGGACTGAGCAGGGGCGCTGCACGGCTGCCCATTCAAGTCCCCACTCACCCCTCCGCGCGCTGGACTATGGGCATCTCCGTCTTCCAGATGAGACGGGCTTGGAGTGGTTAAGTGACTTGCAGTAGAGGCAGAAATGAGGTTCTTCTTGAGTCGGCTGAGTCTGACGTGCTAGAGGGACTTCCAGGTAAATCCGTCCGATAGATGGCCCCACACATGGATCTGAAGCTTAGGGAAGAGGTTTGGGTCAGATACCTGGAAATTTGGGTATTATACACATGTTAGGTGGGTAAGATCATTCCAAAAAGAAAAAAAGGAAATCAAGTGAGAAGTGGACTGAGGCTCCCATCCTGGGGAAAAACAACTTTTAAGGAGTCAGTCCAGGAGCTGAAGGAGACAAAGACCACATGGTCAGGTAAGAAGAAGGGACATCAGGGAAGTGCAGTGTCACTAAATCCAAGAGAACTGGATGTTTAAAGAAGAAGGTGTTTAATCTTTTGGGAGGAGAAGCTACGACAATTTAGAGTCTCTAGAGAAGAATGTGGGTGAGAGGTGGGGTATTTTTGTCTTGGTGTCTGTTTTAGGGTTGGAGGTACTTCAGCTTGTAAGGAGGCAGAGGGAAAGGGGAGCCGGCAGAGGAAGACTCCTGAAGACTCAGGAGAGTGCTACAGGAAGTGGAAGTAGAGCTTGAAGTGACATCGATGCGGGGTTGACGCGGCAGAAGGATCCCTCGTCTTCTGAGGATGTTGGGAACGAGGTCTGGGGAGGGTTCACGTGGTAGGTAGAGAGACACAAACTGATTACCATGCCTGATGACCTGAGCAGGTGCTGCAGGCGCTTAGGGACGCAAAGAACCATTTCTTATATCTGAGAGCATCACCCAAATCCTTTAAGACCAGGTGTCTTCGTGGATTTTTGGTTCAGAAAGTCCAGGTAAAATCACCACCCGTGACTGTCACAGACGTGGCACAATTTCTCTGCTGAGAAATCTCTTGGCCCAAATCATACAGCTGGTAAGACGCAGAGAAATATTTCCTAGCTTCTTTCCACTATTTCCTGCTGCGTTCTGATGCAAACGGGCTACGTGTTTCATCATTTGGAAGCGATGTTGATGCAGGAAGTCATTTCCAGTTTTTGCTGCTGTGTGTTTCTACGCCGACGAGCAGCCTCTGTGAAAGTGACTGATACTGGCATCTGAGAATCTAGGTCAGTGTTGCCCAGAGAGTGCTCTCCATGAATACCTGTCATGTGAGATGTTCCTTGGAAAGAAGTTCCGTGGTCAAACACATTTGGGTCGTGCTGCGTTCCGTGCCTCTTCTTGGAGAGTTCCAGCGCGCGTTAGTGTATCGAAGACTCTGAGGAGGGACAAAGTCAAAAAAGAAACTTCTTCAGCCTAACATTTCCCAAAATTGTTTTACTGTAAACACTGCTCTACTATGTTATTATTTTTATGATATCTTTTAGTAAAATGCAGGACTCACTCTAGGAAATGCCAAACTACAGTTGCGAATTACCTTTATCCTGCAGAACGCTGAAGAAAGGTAGATGATAGAATCTGAGGGGATTTGTAGTCAATGTGCTGTGGTAACTTAACATAATATCTATGTTTTTTTTCTTTTTGACACTTCAGTTGTTGTGCCTGCGTTAGAATAGCTATCAATTTGGCATTCGTGTTCAGTAACTTCTCTTTTCAGAAATGATGCCTTTCCTTTTTTATATTTAGATATTTACTTTCCAGATTTTTCTTTGGCTTCTTTTACCTTGAAACCAGTTTAATTTTCCTTTCGAATGTGCTTATTGGGCGGTTATTGATAACTCTGCACGTACAAAGCACTGCAGTGGGATTACAGTGGGAAGCTATGCTCATCCTTTGCCCTTAGAGAATCCAGACAGGACAGGCTGAATGCTGGAGGTTGAGGTCCATGCCAGCCTCTTGGGCAAAATGCCTGCAAAGCACCTTGGAGAGAGAGAGATCGACCATGCGGCCAGTCAGAGGAGCCCCCCGGGAAGTGCTGTTTGATCCGGGTTTCAAAGGATGCATAGGAGTTGACCCAGTGGAACGGAACACGTATATATTCCAGGGGGAAAAAAAGGAAGGTCAGTGGAGAAAGATGACTTGAAAGAGTACTAACAATCTTGGACACCTGGATAAGAAGCTGAGATGTTAAGAATAACATCTGTGGAAGCCTCTATGGAAGCGTTTTAAGCAGAGCGTTAAAAAGATGCAGGTTTTTACTTCTGCGATTACCGTGGCAGAGAGTGGAAGACAAACCGGAGGGCTGAGGGTACTGTCAGGGGCGTAGGTGCGAGGCGGGGGGGGGGGGGGGGTCCTTACTCACAGGGCGACGAGGTCAGCGCGCAGCGCTTCGCTCTGGCTGGTGGCTCCTCCCGTAAAGCTGGTGTGTCCTGTTTGGTTTGCACAGTCAAGCAAGATGCGCCTGCGGTGAAGTAGCGCGCTGTGGTCTGAGGGCTCAGTGTGCCCCAGTGACTGGCCCTGGGGAGTCATTTCAGGGATGACGGTCATTTGATACAAGGGCTGGGAGGCAGCACGGTGGAGGGGACGGTCAGGGGGAAGGCCTGGAGTCGGGCAGCCCCCGGTCAGACCTAGTTCCACTGCTTAGTTCCACGGACTCACTCAGCCCCCCGGTACTGTCCCCTCACCCGAAGACAGGGGCTACAGAACTTCAAACAGTCGTTCATGGAGTGCAGGGGACAACGCATGAAGGCACCTTTTCATTCCCACAACAGAACTGGGAAGCAGGAGGGTAGGGGTAAACCTCATTGAAAATCTGGAAACCAGCGTTCACAGGGCATGAGTGCTTTACCCAGGCTCGTGCAGGGGGTGTGGGGGTGGCCCCGTGACCCCCACTTCCCCACAGACCATCAGAGTCTCAGCCCAGTGGCCTGTCCACCTTGGGCTCTAAAAGAGGACAGATACGCTGTCAAGCACCCAGCTTGCAAGGAAAGAGAAAATCAATCCTGGTTATGTCATTAGGGGGGTTGACCTCCCTGACTGTCCACCTGCAAGTGTGGACTTTGCTGAGGCACCAGCCTGGCCTGACTCTCCCAGCGGCTCCCCAGGGGTCGAGTTCTCCGTTACCAAGTGTGCCCCCTGAACTGCCCCACCCCATCCTGGGTCCTGGGGGAGGGCGATGAGAGACGGGGTTCCCACCCACCTCCTTCAGGGTGAACCCTTAGCAATCTCAGCACCGGTGGCGCTGGGAGAGGTTCTCCAATGGGTTGTTACTAAATAAGACTGTCAAAAAGGCCAAGAGGAGGCCTCTGCTCTGTCTCTTCTCTCCTGGGAGCAAAGAAAAGATAACAGTCGCTAAACCTCCAAACAAACAGCCCCAGTGTCTGCAGCATCCCTGCTGACAGCTTAATTGGTCCAATAGGCACCCTGACAAACCGCAGACCACGTTCTGCCCAGAACCATCTGCCCACAGTCCTAGCCGAAGTGGCAGAGGCTGTTTGGTCTCAAAGTAGGAGGGCTCACTACCCATATTCTAGCGCCAGAGACCTGCAGGGAGCCCCCTCGGTCCTGCGGGGGGACCACGTCCCATCCCACACAGCTGGAGTTTCTCAGTGGAGCTTAGTGTCCTGAGCGTCACAGAGCTGCCGGCGTGGCTCGCCACGTTCAGTGTTCTCCACGGAGCACTTGGGAAGGACCATGGATCCTGGAGTGAGAATTCTTGCACGGATGCCCGACTTCCCCCCTCCATCCTCCCTCTCTCTTCTATTCCCCTGATTTGCCTTCACCCTCTCTCCCCTCTCCCTTCTGTCTCCATACTTGTGTCTTATACTGACTTTCATTTATGGGAATTCATAACCTTGGCTAATTAGCACGCACACAGTTGAAACTCTGCTCCACCAGAACTCATGATCTGAACTCAGGGAGTACACGGTGTGGGCATCCTTTGGCCCTTTCGCATCAGTCCTGAGAAATGCCTGCAGTAGGTGAAGTCAGGGGTAACAAAAGAGGGTGAAAACAACATTTAATGAAAACTAATGTGCCCACCGCTGTACCTTGCTCTCAAGTCTCCAGTCTGTGAAGAGAGAGACCACAAACGAATGGAATTAAAACCCACCGAAGAAAGGATGGGAGTGGAGTAATTATTCATAATCTGTGCCCTCGCGTCACCCCGCGAGCCTGGTGTGAGAATAACACCAGGGAATAACCGGCAAGCTCTCGGAACGCCTTAGCGATGTTTGCTTGCTAGTAAGGTGGCCCAGTTACCAGCCTTATTTTGAATATTGCAACTGTATAGAAAAGCTACATCTTTGTAGTGTTCCTTAAAGAAGCAGAGCCTCCATAAGGCATCACTCTAACAGCAGCCAGCGCCAGACAGGCATTCGATGCCATGAGGCAAGCCGGACACAGCTGGGTCTCTCTTTGCGCTTCCTTTTTGACTTTTCTTTCTTCTCGTTATCTCAGTCCTTCTGACCTTTTCTACCCTTTCCTATAATTTCTCTTATTTCCATTTCTGTCTCTCCTTTTCTCTCTTTTGTTGTTCTGTCTTTTCTCTCTCTTGTACAGACATGCACACCGTCCTGTGGATGAGTGTTTTGGTTATTTCCCCATCAGTCACAGTCAGGAGAGCGAGAGGAGGCACCCTCAGGAGATGGGGCTAGCGATTTTTGTATCTGTTCAGAGGCGTTTCTTCAGCCTTCAGGAAGCTGGGTTGGATGCCTTAAAAGCACCGGCCCAACTCTGGCTAAAGCCTGGCTTAGCCTTTTGGAGGTTCCGTTGCCCTGTTGTTGGAGGTTCTTCAAGGAGTCTTGACGTGGTTTCTTCAGTTTCCCCGTCCACCTCCTTCCCGTTTCTGCCGAAGGGCCTCCCCACCATCTCATCTCACGCCCAGTCCGGTGAATTTCTGATGCAGAAGCCTCTGCTGGGTCTTACACTGTGTGGGGTGCCATGGGGGACGTAAGACGCTATTCCTGTCTTTAAAGAGCTTAATATAGTTGGAGTGAGAAGACTTCCATCAACAATTGATGAAGACAACATACCGCGTATAATCAAGGGCTGGGCTGGCGCAGCCGTCTACCGGAAATGTAGAACACAGCAGGCAGGCGCTGCTCTGGGCGGTCAGGAGGGACCTCGGCTACAGTTAAAAGGGAAGGTCTTGGGACAAGGCAAGTAGGTCTTGAGAGGATCTTAAGGAATTGGGAGTGCCACAGGAGGGATCGGGAACGTGTGCCCTGCAGGCTGGGAGGAAGGCGCTCCTGGAAGTCCTATAGCTTCCTGTCCTGCTGAGGTACACATAGTTCTAATGAAAAAGGAACCCTTAGTGGAATCAACTCTCACACTTCTATTTGGGGGTGGGGCACGGCTCACTCTTCAGACTCTGGGAGCTTTGTGGAACTTGCGGTGATATGGGGGACCCACTCTGGCCCATAAGGGATGTACCCACCTTATGGAGCCAGTCCCCAGTGACTGTTTGCTTAGCAAATCTTGGCACTAACTAGAAGTCCGAGCTCAAGTTTCCTGCTTAGTGGAGGTGAGCTGTGGCATCTGGAGTCTCCACACAGCAGAATCATCATCCTTCCTGAAGAATCCATTTCGTCATGTCAGATTGACACAGGAACCCTGAAAAGCTATCTTTTGTCAAAGATCAGAATCTCATTAACATGATCAAATGCAATTAAGTCACCATTAGTTTTCAAGAACAGTTGAAAGGGGGCTCAGTAAATGGTGTGGGTCTGTTTGCACGTGGGAGATCAAGAGAGACTTGAGTGATATCCACCCCATTCACTTATTCACCAAATGTGCCCGTGGGGAGAAGAGACAGAAGAGATCTGTTGTCCCTGCCTTCTTGCTCATCTGGAGATGATCAGATTCGCACACTTTGAACTGTGAAACCAAATATACTTTAAAAATACAGGCTTTGGGGGAGAAATGTGTGGACTGTTAATAAGCTGAACTATAATAAAAACAAATTTTCAGTCTCATTCACTCATTCTCACATTATGTTCTCCAACTGTCTTTAATAAATATCTGATTGCCATCTGCCAAGTTTATATCCAGGTAGAGAGGCAGCTCTCCATGTGGGGAGACGTGACAGGCAATCCGCAGCAGCGTGCTGGATGCCCCCACTGCAGGTACTCCTCCGCGTTAGTACGGAACAGCTGAAGCCCCCCTAACAGCGTGGAAATGCTCCGTGAGAGTAGCTGATGCCGTCCAGCTGACCCGTTTGTAAACTTGCACACATTGGCTTTGCAAAATAACTCTCTGACCCTCTGCAGAGAGCAGTGTCCCAAGGAAATGAGATAGTCCAGGAATGAGTTTTGAGAGAAAAGGTGAAGAGCCTGGGGAGTCAGGCACGGACAGAGGCAGGAGAGTAGGTACCAAGATGCCGAGGGTCGAGTTTGGATTCAAGGCAGAAACAGGGAGCTGCAGAGGAGACGTTCCCGGGAGCAACCGCCCAGCATCCAGTTAGGACTGGCTGCCCGGGAGAAATCCGCCTTTGTAAGAGTTTTACTGTGTGCTCGTTGTGAAGCAATCCACAGCTCGGCGCACTTCACAGAACGACAGAATATAAATGTTAGGGAGCTGGAAGAAATCCGAGCCATCACTTCGCCCACTTGTTTTACAGACCCGGAAACTATCCTTGCCCAACAGAGGGTTCAAGTATGCTCTCGCCCAAGTCGGCCCAGGGCCTGCTACAGCTCAGTGGGTCACCGCTAGGGTAACCCTATAGTTTAACCTCCAAACACTTTTGAGAGGGAAGGAGTGACTCAGTAGATGGGATCCTAGGAAAACAAGCATAAGCTGGGAAAGCTTGGATGAGTGACTGTCAGATCAGAGCTGAGCTAAGAGGGAGCTGCTGAAAATGTGAGGAATGTGGCAGGGGCATGGCATCTCATGATGCTGGTGACTAGAGTAAGTGTTCAAACAGTGCACAGAAATACGCTTCAAGGGAAGACATACGGAGCCACGAGCACTGGCCTGAGCGGGATGTGGTGTTGATCTGGCTCTGGGAGTGCCGCCCGGGGATGGTGAGTTCTTCCAGCGCAGGTGAGGTCGAGCAGAGATGTCTGTTCAGAATGAGTCACGGCGAGGGAGGGAGACTCAGCTAGCGTTTAGATGAGGTCACGAGGGAACTGGCCTATGATGGGATTTGCATCCTTTCAAGAAGAAGAAGCAAGACCAGCACGTGGACACACACATGGTCTGCAAGCCAGGGAGAAGGGCCTCACCACAAGCCAGACCTGCCTGCGCCCTGAGCTGGGGCCTCCCAGCTTCAGAACGTGAGAAACGAGTGTCTGGTGTGTAAGCCGCCTGGTTTGGGCGTTTTGTTTTAGCAGCCCCGGCAGGTGAAGACAGACGTCGCAGAATGAGGTTCTTTGGGCCCGGACATGTCCTGCGGTCCCGCAGCTTACAAAGCGTGCGCAGCACTTTGCGCTGTCATGTGACACGTGCGGTATTTTTTTTGGAAACCTGTCAGCGCGATGCTGTCAGCTCTTCCAACAAAGGGTCGTGCTTTCCATGTGGACGTATAATCACTAATGCTATTTCAAGCCCTGTTTCCTTGACTGGCAAAGCACAAAGACAAACTAGCTTTCCCCCTCAACCCCATAACTGGCTCCCAAAGGGACAAGCGTATTTGTGGTCCAGCATCTCAAGGTTAGGGTGACAAAAATGCTGTTAAGTTCCCTGGAAAATTAGTGCACAGGGGAGACAAGAGCCCTCAGTATTGTTAAGCAATTAATTTTACAGAGACAAAAACAGTGTTTCTATGATTAAAATGACGGAAAGGACGCAGTGGAGACAGCTAGCGTGGCATTTTCCATCAAAACCCTTTTATTTGTGCAACATATTTCTAAGTGATAGAAGATGACACACTGTCTCTATTGCTTCATTTCCATCATCTCAGGCGTTTCTAACTTTCGTATTTGTGAAACAAATTGCTTTAAACATTGTCAGAGACACTTGAGCGGAGTGTTAGCCAAATTTTAAAAATAAAGATGATTCATAAAGACAGTGCTTGTGTTTAGAACCAGCAAGATAAAATCCCAAGGGGAAAAATCCCAGTCCTGGTTATTTAGGGCGCATGTACAAAGTAATCACCTTCTGAAGTAAGAAAGAAATCTCCTTCTGCTCTCTGCCTGATTTCCCCCTGGATTTATATGGCGCAGTGAACCTGGCCTGGGGGGCCTCCATCATCCCTGCCATGGTGATTTACTAAGTGGCTGCTTGTGTACTGACTTCTCCAGCCTTGGCTCCGGCTTGCGTCCCTGAACGGGCTCTTCCTTGACACTTGGCTCCTTGCCGGTCCCGTAGTCTCTTAGAGCTGATGCTTCTTGAGGGGCGGCCACATCTCGTCCCTTGGGCAGTTAGGATGTTGCCTAGCACAGGGCCACCAGGAGGCCGTCCCCTGTAGCACATGCCTTTGAAGGACCGAAACTGGTGTTTCCAAAGACAGAAAGCTCAGAAAGCATTGCTTGTCTTAAGAAACTTAAAGATCTACATCACTGAGGGTTTAAAAAAAAAGAAAGAGGAGAACACAGACATACAGGATAATTATACAAACAGTGGCTACACGTGTTGTTCTGTTGTTTGTTGTTGAAAAAGTTCTTCAAAATTTTGAAACAAACTCCACAAAGAACTTACGTTTTTCTTCCAGAACCATTAGAGGGTTGTCAACCTGCTGTCCCACCACCACTGAATGCTTTAAGTACTTGGGTGTGTGTTTCCTGTGAGCAAAGACGCTCTCCCATACATCCACCAAAGTCAGGAAATTACAGCTGGTGCCTTATGACTGTCTAATCTTCATACCCCATTTGGGTCTCACCAGTTGTCCCAACAACGTCCTTTATAGCAAGAGGATCCAGTCCAGAGTCACACGTCACGCCTTGTGGTCATGTCCTATCTCTAGTTTTCCATTTGGAACACGTTCAGAGTCTTCCTTTGGCTTTCGTTACTTGACCCCTTTGAAGATTATAAGGCAGTAATTTCATACAAAGCCTCCCGATCTGGGTTTGTCTGCTGTTTCCTGGTGATCACAATCAGGTAATGTGTCTTTGGCAGTTGCGGCACAGAAGTGGGGCTGTGTTCTTCTCGGTGGATCCTGTCTGGTTGCACATTGAATTTTGGGTAGCTCTCTTTACTGATTGCATTAATTTTGATTATTTGATTAGGGCAGAGTTATGGGTCAACGTCTTAATCCATCCTGGTGGCTTTAACAAAATACCATAGACGAGGTGCTTATAAACAATTATTTCTTAGCAGTTCTGGAGGCCGGGGAGTCCAAAACCAAGGTGCTGACAGACCTCATGTGTGCTGAGGACCTACCTGCTGGTTCTCACTGTGTCCTCGCAAGGAGGAAAGGGCGAGGGCCCCAGCTCCAAATGGCTGTGGCCTGCGGTGAGGTGTTCACAGTGCTGTCATTCCGGTGTGTCTGCAAGCTACCGTGAGGCTGCGTTCAGCACCGTGTTCTAGCAGTGCGTGTAAGTGAAGGTTTTGTGCCCGCAATGGGGGAGCCCAGGAAGGCGGGGTGGATGCAAACACTCAGCCTGTAGCAGGTGGGATCCCCCGGAACTAGATTCTGAAATTAGCATGCGAGAGTCAATTAAGGCGCGCTCTTGGGAGTAACCTCTGTGGAAGGGAGCAGAATCGGACGGAGGGAGAGGCTTAGCTGAAGCAGTCTCAAACGTCACAGCTGACCCCATGAGGAGCCATGGGGGCCCCTGGGCTGGACCGCTGGACCCCCGTGTTGATCATCCATTGGATCTGAGCTGCCCCTGAATGAGATGTGGCCTCAGACGAGGCAGTTTTCTTCAGCTTTGGTAATTCCCAAAGAGGGCTGAGCCACCAAGGACCATTTTCTGCTGTCACTCCCAGCCACCATGGATAAATCAGCCCTTCTTGGAAGGGGCGCTGGGCAGCACATCACAGACGCCAGTGCAGTGGCACCTGTCAGGGTTCTCCACTGCAAACTTACTCTTTGCTCCCTTTGTAATTAGTAAGCAGTTTACAAAAAACTACCTTGAGACTATGAAATGGTTCTATTCATCACCAAAATCTGTATTGATAGAGTGATGGACTGACATCAATATGAACTCATGATTTCCTCTTTTAATTAAATGGGTTACTTAAACCTGTTACTATTGTAATTAATTTGATGGCCTAGATTTTGCCAGTTGGAAACTTTTCCAACTGGCCTCGGCATCCTCACTTCCTTGTTTTCTGGCACAAAAAGGTGTTTCCGGCTCATCTTGTACATTCCCTGCCCCAGCCTTGGAGTCTGCCGTGTCTCCAGGTGGCTCTGCCTCCTGTTGGTAGGAGGTCGTGTTTGCACATCGGGGTCTGAGTCCTATCCGTGCTCGTTGTTGCTTCACCTCCTTCCAGCATTTCCCAGTCTTACCTCCCTTTCTCTCACTTATCATTGCTTTTGCTTCCATGTCATGCCCATGGTGACCCTCACCCCTGACCTCTTTTCTCATCCTTGAGGTTTCTCCCAGCGCACACCCAGGGAGACTTGAGTGAGTGTGGATGGAGGGCAGGTAATAACATCACTCAGAAAATGACGTTTAATGAATCTTCACAACCTGACAACAGTGTCATTTGTGCTTGTGTTGGTTTTTTATTGCTTCCTTCCACCTAACTTCTCTCAGAGCCCATCAGCACACTCTAGGGACACCGTCATGTCAAACCCAGCATCTTCAACGGCTCTCTGACTGGCTTCCCTCCACTCTTGTCCCCCCGCAAACCATCCTCCATCCTGAAGCCAGAGTGAACTTCCTGCAGTGCAGATCTCATCAGGCACCTGAAGCTTCTCATGGCTCCGCCCCATCCTCAGCCCTTCCTGGGACACAGCCTAAACGCTTTTGCATGGCGTCAAAGCTCCCTTTGGTTCTCCCCCTGCTCAGGTCAGCTGCAGACATCTCATGGTCCCCAATGGTCCACGCTTTCCTGCTCTCTCTGCTGGGAAGGCTCCTCCCCGCCTTGTCCACCTTTAAGATGAGATCCCAGGGCCACCTGTGAGGGACCCTCTCCCACCTTGTTGCACCTTTACCTGCTTCCTCCTCTGGGTTTCCGCAGCGCCCAACGGCTGCGATGACTTGTGTTCCGGAAGCCCCCGCCACACCGTCCTCCTGGTGGCCGGTAGTCCCAGCTGAAGTCTGGCGTGCTGGGGTCAGCTTTGTTGGAGGAGACCCACAGTCGTACTTCACAGATGAAGGGGTTATCTTATCTCCGCGTAGTTGGCGTTTCCCCGGGGTTTTACCTCACGCCCTTCTCTCCCTCTCGCGCTGCTGGCGCCCCCACCCCCACCCCCGGGCCAGGCCCGAGTCCCCTCCCGTCCAGACTGCAGCCTGGGCGGCGCTGTGAGGTGCGCCCTCCTCACGCCGGGGCCTCGGCAGGCGCAGCCTCGTGACTTCCCGAGCCCCTCGGCGAGCCTCGCCCAGCGCTGGTTTCATAGACGTTTCACAGAATTACAGCTTGCTCCAAGAAATATTTTAAGAGACTTCGGAAGGATTGAAAGTGAAATAAAGTTAACATAGGCAAGACACCTTGAAGATACATTATATTCAATTTACCAAACGTTTATGCAGCCTAGTCTGTTCCAAGGCGGCGCAAGCCACCGGATACACGAAGTCAAACAAAGCCCAGCCCCTGTCCTCAAGGACCTCCCCTCCTTCTCTAGTTTGAGGGAGTCACAGAATAAATGTGAAGCTTTCTTCCTTTAGGAAACATGCGAATACGTATCGATTGATAAATTGTACGTATATGTACACGTCTAGGTACATAGATACATCCCCCCGACAAGGTATGAAACAGCCAGCGTAGGTTCTGGAGCTCTTTGATGAAATGATTTGCTTTTGAACGTTTATGTTTCTCTCCTCTTGTCATCATTGTTTCTCTTTTGGTGGTGGTGGGCTTGGTTTTTTATAGCTGGTAACCTGGTGTTTCTAAAAGTTATTCAGGGACGTACTCCACCCTGGTCCCCGTGCACCCCCATTCCACCCCGAGACTGTTAAAACAAGCTTTGCTTCCCTTTACAAGGCTCCTGTATCCACGCCTCCAGCTCTGCCAAATGCATCACGCTGTCCCAGGAACGCTTCCAGGGCCTGTGTGGAAATAGATTGAATATTTTGAACATGAAAGCTGCGTCTTGAGAAAAACCAAAGGGTCAAATGGAAAAATGAATTAACATCATGCAATTTACCTTCCCAGCTGGAGACATGGTATATTTTCATGAGTTCCTTAGAGACGATCCTCTTATAAGAATTTACTGTTAAAGAAAGTCTGCAGGTAGGTGGTGTCAGAGCTCAGCTTTAAATGTATTTATCCGTGAATGGAAGATACTCCTTAAAGGAAAAAGTCTCCAGTTAGAAATTTTTATGTCTTGTGAAGGGTGCTTGCAGTTGACAGCTGGTTGCTACAGGCATCTCAGGGCTTCTAAAAAGTCTGTGTGATGTTCTTAATGGGACTCAGTGTCTGCAAAAAGCTCAGTGCAGTCCTTGGACATTCACAGGGCACCTGCTCGGTTTAAGGCATTGAGACAGCCTGTGAGGCCATAAAGACGATAAAACAGTATCTTTCATTCTTAATAAGAAAAATAGGTATCTAAGTCACTAAGAAGGCAAAGCTTTCTTTGGGGTTTCCAGGTAATTAAGACTCTCACGACCAGCAGTGCTAAGCACAGCACAGGTGACGCACAGACGACAAGCACTTGCCTTACAGCCGACGTGTCCGAGAGATGAAAAATAGGGGCGTCCTGAGGTCCACGTTTGTTCACTCCAGAGCACCAGGGGGAGGTGACTGACAGGCGCCGCCTCCTCCTCTGTGCTGTGCTCTCCAAGGTTCTAGGTACGAGCCAGGTGAGGTCGGCATGATTCTATTAGCAACGGTTTTCAACGACACCAACCACACCGTATGCTAATTAGTGGCCTGCCTGGACTTCCTGGGAACCTAATCACCACAGAGCACATTGCGTTTTTAATTTAAAAAAAAAATTCTCCAAGCCATCAACTTACTAGAACATGAATTTTTTAAATGTAACACATTCCTCTGCGGGGTAAGACCTATGCAGGGCTTTGCATGCAGTGGGTTCTTAGGTCCGTAAAATGAATGATTGAGAGCAAATTGTCCCCAGGCCATGTCGGGCTGAGTGTAAACTGGAGGTAGGTTTCTCTTGCCCACCACGGGAATGGCATAAATAGGAAGAAGCCACGCAAAAACTCAGGCCCACTGGGGCAAGGTTGGTAAAGAATAAAATCTTAAAGGAATTAAATATTTTCATCCCCTTCCTCCTGGTTCTGAGCGGTGAGGGGCTAAGGCAGGTGCTCCCCTCGGTCCTCACAACTATATGTGTAAGGAGAGCGTGAGTTTAAAGATGGCGGGGGGCGTTTGAATATAGGTGTATGGTCTAAGCGAATTTTGCCTTACAAATTGTATTTGTGTGGCCTCAAAAAATAATTTACAGATGAAAATGGACATTTAAACTAGGAGCATCTGTTAATTTCTACATCACTTGGGAAGATAGCTCCAATTTTAGTTAAGTGTGAAAGAATGCAATTGGTAATGATGTTTTTTTTCGTGGTTAGTAGTCCAATTTCAAAGGCTACATTATTAAAAACAAAATGAGAATCCTTTCTGGGATATTATATTTCCTGCTTCTATTTTTCTTGCTTGGGCTTTTTTTAAACTCAAAATTACACAATTTGGGAGGAAAAAATAAAACAAAACATGTATGCAGGCATTATTCACTTTCAGCCAACGTGTGCATGGTGGTCACCTGCGGAGGGCCGAGTTCCACACCCAGATTTGGCCGAGGACAGCTGTTGGGCGGTCGTGGAAGTTGATGGATGGTCATTCTGGAATGTAGGCTGATTGTGGTCTCTTAAACACGCTACCTCCTGGAGGTGAGAGGGCCATTTAGCGGGATGAAATACTACTCTGTCACAGCTTCCTCACTCACAATTCAATCATGGAAAATTCTTGCCCAGCGCTGTCATTGGAATCATTACATTCAGAATTAAACATGGTGTAACAGAGCAGCCGACAAGACCCCGAGGTGCTATTGACAGGTCAGGTCTCACATTAATAATCAGCTTTTCCAAACAGTGCATATGAAAAGGCCTGTAAATCTGGGTTCTCTTTTCTCCCTCTGCAGTCAGTGTCATCACTGCCTGCTCTGATTCGCTGGTCTGGGGCCACACAGCCTGGCCGTGTCAGCAGTGATGCCCCCCCCCCCCATTTCCCTCCTCCCTGCAGTCACTGACATCACCTTAGAAACCTTCCCAACTTGGAGCCATTGTAGCCCTGAGACCCTCTTTGGAAGCCCCTCTCTACCAGGTTCTCTTTCTCACCATCAGTTATTAAGCCCTTGGATTCATCCTTCTTTCCCGCACATCTCCTACCCCTCACCACGCATCCCCTAACTGTCCCTTTGGCAGATATGCCCTCAGAGCGTCCAGCTTCGTTCTTCTCTTGGCATCCTTCATCTTTGTGATCCCTCCAGCATCCTCCGGCCACCATCTCTATGGAGACAGCATGATGCAGAGCCAGGAGAGCGGGCTTCCCAGGGCAGAGGTCGTGGTCTGTGTCCCATCTCTGCCTCTGCCCAGTTACACGGCTGTCTTGCGTGTGACAACCTCACAGAACCTCAGTTTCCTGTCTGTAAAAATTCCCTCGCAGCGACCCCAGGAAACAAACCTTCGCTCCTGTCACTTTATTTCCATCTCTGTCCGTATGAACTGTCTTGGCAACTCTAAACAACTTTTACAGCAATAAAACGGAACGCTTTAGCTGCGTCTACTGAAATCAATACAAAGTTACAACCAGCGTCCTCTGTCTTCAGCATCCTCTGAGACTGCGAGGAACTTAACGAAGAGGCTTTAAGGAAGCTAAACATTGACCTAATAGCGACACAGATGTTTGTTACTAGCTTACTAACATATTTCTCTTTGAAGGAAAAACTAGGTGATGGTATTTTCAAGTCTTAGACACTGAGGTTCTGTAATAAATCACCCCTTCAATAAATAAAATGTGAAATTCTCTAAGGCAGAAGTTGGCAAACTTTTACTGTAATGGCCAAATAGTAAATATTTCAGGCGCTGCAGACCTGCTGTTCTCTGCCACAGCCCCTCGCCTCTGCTGCAGTAGCGCAGTCAGGCCCAGATGCGTGTGTTCTAATAAAACTTTATTTACAAGCTACATTTGGCCCAAAGTGTGCCAGCTTCTACTCTAAGGCATGAATGGAGATAACAGTGACCAGTGATTCAGAAAATCAGATGTGACTTAGGTGATTCTTCTAGGGTAATTCTGGAATTACTACGGCTTTGGGGTGAATGAGGAATGCCATCACTTTCTCGTGTGGGGCTGGGGGTGGGGTGGGCAGCGCAGAGCTGAGGTGGCACAAGGTTCCTGGAAGGGAACTTGGGTCGTGTAGGCTGGCTGTCGGCGAACCCATCCTGGCTTCCCGTCGGCGAACCCATCCTGGCTTCCCACTCCTGGAGCAGAGAAAGGACTGCTTAGAGGAATCAGGAAGCCTGAGAAAATGAGGAATAGCAATAAGGGTAACTTGCATTTACTGAGCCGCCTTCTTCATCACTGCCTACTGCGCATTGTATCCCCATTTGACAGAGTACGTGAAGTTGCAGTGGAGAGAGGGTGTGCCCTTTGCCAGGATCACACAGTAAGTGTCAGAGCCATCTGAGTGCTTTCCCCTGGGGCGCGACACCTCCCTCCACAAACGTAGCCAGCTTTCCCTGGGACTCCCACCTTTGTGCGGGTTTAGAACCAGAGAGAAGGAAAAATCACTCTTCTCCCTTCTGGCTTTGCATCCAAGCAACTGTTAGTTTAAAACACAAACAATAACTGTCTCCTGACTTAACTCCTACTGTGTGCCGTGCATACAGCCTTCATTCTATTATAAAATCTATTTTCTACCAGTTTCCAGAACTGCAAAGGGACAAGGAAATGGAACTCCCGACAATGAAGGAATCTGCCCAGGGGAGCCCCACAAGTTAACTGCGTGGTCAGAATTGCACCGCGGTTCTCACCAGCGCCGTAGCGTTTTCCGCACCTACGACTGCCGTACAGTCGAGAGGTTAAGCTCCCAGGCTCTAGAGCCAGACTGCCTGGGTTCAGATCTCAGCCCCACTGCTTACTAGTTGCGTCACCCTGGACAAGCTGCTTAATGACCCCGTGCCTCAGTTTCCCGATTTGTCAAATTAGGGTGATGATGGCAATTTCCCTCTCACAGTTTGTTACGAGGGTTAAAGCAGGAACAGGCTCATCAGGGTCAGCACAGGCTGGGCTCTGTCCGTGGACCATGAGCTCTGTGGGCAAGGAGGCTGCTTTGCTTGCTGTGGTGTCTCTAGCACTGAGAATGATGCCCAGCACACAACAGACAATATTGTTGCACGAAGGGAAAGCGTCAAACAAACCAGCCTCTAGAATGAGCCGTGACCGGGTTCAAAGCCAGCATGAATAAACATGGCTTTCCCTTTTGTTTCCTTTTTTGGGCATAACTTGAATTTGCTAGGTAAAATTGGAGTTCTTGAAATCAAACCTTGACGTGTAGCCATGGAAACCAGTGATTGTCTTAGTAATTTGATGCTCCCAGGGATGGTGGATGTTAGCACAGACGTGGAGCTGAGGTTCCTAGCACGGAGCTTCAGACACACCCTCCTAATGCCTTGCTTAAAGGAGCTTGCTTATGTAATTCATTTTAAAATTCCTTTCATCCTTTTTAAAAACTCTAATGCTGTCATTACCACATAGATTTTTGTCTCTGAGAGTTTATTTTTACCAAGCTCATGTCATATTGAATACCGTGCGCTCTCAATCTCAGTCAGTGTTTAGTGGCAACAGCTGCCACAAGTCCCTGTAATAAGTGAATTATGGTCCCATTTAGCTGGCGAGATTGCTTTGGATGTCTACGCTTCGGCACTAATGGGGGCTCCAGAGAGCCATGACGCGTCCGGAGAAAGGGCAACCTCAGGCCCCAGTCTGTACATGTACACGAGGAGCATATTCAGGAAGTTGGGGGATGGTGGTGCCTCTGGAGCTGACGGCTCCTGCAGTTGGGCTTATGTCCAGGCTTCCCGGAGGCTGAGCCCCGTGTATTCCCAAGAACACCACCAAGACACTGTCACAACTTGGTAGAAAATCATTTTCAAGGCTTTATTGGATTTATGATAATATTCATTCTGAGTGTTGATAAACATATACCCCTAACAATAGCGATGCACGGGGCTCTAATCTTTCTCCCTGCCTTGCATTGTATGAATTGTTATTTTCATTAAGATTAAGCACCTTGCCGAATCACACAGTGGGAGCTGATGCCTCCTTAGGACGCTCTGCCTTCAACAACATGCCCGCCAGAAAGGTCTTTAAAGACCTCAGTAATTGGAGGGGCCAACACGAAGCAGCGTTTTGGTTTGTTACGATGCAGAATCCTCCACATGGTTCATGTAAAACAATTGACGTGAGTAAGTTTTACCCTGAAAGGTTTTTCTGCTTACAATCCAAACAATTTGTAGATGTATTCATCTGATTTGTGATTTTCATTAAGCCAAGAAGAACTGACCATCTAATACATTTTGGAAAATTTTGTGAGTGAAAGATTTGTTCCTGCTTAAAATATACATGCGTGTGTGTGTGTGTGTGTGTGTGTGTGTGTGTGTGTGTGTGTGTGTATTTGACTATCCTGTAAAGTAAACTATAAATTAAACCATAAGCCAAAGAGTTAAAGAACGCTGTAAGGTTGACTTTCGATACACAGTGAAGACTGACTTTTCAGGGATCCATTAGTAAAATTCAGTTTTGAGGTCAACACCATGAAATCAGAATTTGTTCCAAAATGACAGCAATAAAGAGAGATAAGAGTTAGCCTGCGAGAGCTTATGTATAAAGCATGAAGAGCCTGGACATACGGTAAAATGCTCTGACGTTTAATGTTCTATTGAAATAACAGGTAAAAATTTGTTATGCGTGAGAAATCATGTGCAAAGCATCTTACATGTATTATTTTATTTCATCGTTAGGTAGGCACATTAGTCTCATTTGCTGATAAAGAAAAAGAGAGGAAAATAGAGATTTGTGAAGGTCAAGTAGCTGCCAGAGGTTGCTGGGGGAAGGAAGCAGCAGAGCCAAGATTCAAACCTGGATAATTTGCCTCCGGGGCCTGAATTCTTGCCCAGGACAGAAGCCTAAATTACTAATGAGCTTGGCAGTAAACATGCTTCAGTTAAATATGAAAATAGTTACACGTGGACAACTAAAAATGTAATTCTATTACAAGTAGTAGGACAAATAAATTGATTTCAGAATAAATACAAACCTTTGCCTTAGGACCCTCAAAAAGCAATTTTACCTTTTTAGAGGGTGGGCTGTCAGGGAATGGTGACTTCACAGGAACCTGTAAGCTCTGCTTCTGTTTTAACGTCCACGTTAGTATTTCTGCATCTTATTTGAATTCATTGACAAACCAACTGATAAAAATCTCTGTAAGTATTATTGTTCTTCTTTTAACCTAGACATGACAAATCAGACCTTAAAAAAAGTTAAGAAAATTGACGACCAGCATGCAAGTTGGTAGCAAAAGTGATATTCAACCCAAGACTTATGATTTCAAGTCTAATGAATGATTTCCCACCTTCAGCTACAAAGGTGACAGACTGAGAACAAGGAAATGTCCCCAACGCAGCGTTTCTTCTTTCTCCTCCCAGGCCGCTACCCTCAGGAGAACAAGGGAACCTACATCCCAGTCCCCATTGTCTCCGAGCTGCAGAGTGGCAAGTGGGGGGCCAAAGTCATCATGAGAGAGGACCGGTCGGTCCGGCTGTCCATCCAGTCTTCTCCAAACTGCATTGTGGGAAAATTCCGCATGTACGTCGCTGTCTGGACCCCCTATGGCATCATCCGCACCAGCCGGGACCCAGAGACGGACACGTACATTCTCTTCAACCCTTGGTGTGAAGGTAAGGGCCAGGCATTTATTTTTCTCATTAGAAAAACAGTCCATGTGTTTCTAATGCATCTCTTTTTGAGGGATAGCAGAGTTGTTCTAGAAGACGTGTCCCTTTCCCATATACTGTCTGCCATGATTAAAAGTCAGAAAAAGACACAAAATTTGTCCTCAATATATATGAAGGTAATGCTGCTGTACATTTACTCCAGGAGATGACTGAAGGTTGTGCAAAGTTGCACAGTTAGCTAACTGCGGAGCTGTATGTTGATACCATCGCCTCTGTGCATGTTATTGCTCTGTAGACAAAATGGGCTTATTTAACTTGACTTGCAAAACTACTGGAGTCATAACCCGGCTCACATAACCAGAGTCAGGTGGATCCTGTCCACAGTGGGACTAACTTCTCTATGTCACTAATTCAAGAACAGAAAGACTGAATGTCTAAAGGATTCCATAAATTTGTTTATATGCATAGTGGGTGCAAGGTTTACAAACCGTGGCTCTGGATATGCAAACATGTAGCTTTGTTGTAACATAATACAACTTAATCTCTACTGCTATTCTGAGTCTTCCTTTCTGGCTGCAGCAGAAGCTTCATCTATATTCAAATAAACTCAGTCAAGTCCAAGGATTTTTCTACCAATCCCATTTAAAAACTCAGTCACACTGGTGTTTTCCTCTCTCCCATCCCTGCCCTTCCGTATCTGCCCTCTGCTTCCATACTTGGCACAAGGCTAATTTTAAGTTCCAGAGGCAGATGCTGTAGCAAATTGTGAGAAGAGGGTCCACTTTTAGGTCTTAAGAAATAGGTAATGAAGCACATAAAAGCTGACACGGGGTCAAAGATTCTCACATCACCTTGCACCGCATGCTCTCCAGTATCCTCCAAAATCAGTCTACGCTGGTGCTGATTTTGAACGTGAGAGCTGCATTTGAATCAGCGTTGATCCAAACTTACACACAGATGCTAAGTGAACAACAGTATTTTCTGCTCACGTGTAACAGAAACCTGGACCCTACTGACCTTTTCTTTGAAATCCCCATCATCTTGTGCCCAATCATCCTATCTATGAGATGGATGTTCAAGGCTGATGGTAACAGGAGATGCTAAGTGGGCCACGTGCACTTCAGAGGTCCGTTCCTGTTAACGGCAACCTGGTCAACCAGACACAAGGCGCTGTGCGACTGAGCGGACGGAGTGCTATTCACAGAGGTGGAGAAGACTGAGTGGAGTGGAGGTGTAGAGACAAACTAAGACTTTGAACATGTCTGGTTGGAGATAACTGCAGATACCCAAGCAGAAATGGCAGGGAGATATCCCGATACATGAATCTGGACGTGAGGATCAGAAATATAAATCTGGGCGTTGTCTGCATTTTTGGAGAAAACACAGATAAAGAAGGGAAGAAGGTGTAGTGTCAAGCCTCAGGAGGTCGGCACTTAGGGGTCTAACAGAGAAGGAATTAGCAGAGGAGACTGAGACGGGCGAGTATGTAGGAAGCGGCCTGTTGTAAGAAACTTGTACTCAAAAAAGCCATTCTTATGAAATTAGTAAACCAAGAGTTTGCTATTGATTTTGTTTGCATTACAAAAAGATAGGCATACAGCTTTGTATAACCGCTCAGTACCCGAAGGTATTTAAAGGATGGTGTGATTTCCCCAAACTTTGGTTTGTTCACGGCTTTTCTGGACGACCCTGTCTGTGTGAGATGAGGTGTATGTCTACGTGCATTTCCACTTCTGGGGCCACTCTTCTCGAGGGGAAAGGGTCAGTCTGACGTATTGATGTTACAGGAGGACCATTCAGGAGGCGGATGACCTAATAACCTTCAACTACCTGAGTGAGCATCTGCCAGGTCCTTCCGTTCAGAGTCACCTAGACCTAGGGAAGGCATGGCCCCGGCACACCATGCTGTGTTCCAGAGAAGGGGCACAGGGACCTCCCCTGGGCGTCACTGATGGGAGGAAGGTGGCAATAAAGCCAGAGAGATAAGTTGGGAAGCTGTGGCCCAGGATGAAGATGATGATGGACTGGACTACAGTGGTGGCAGTGGAGATGAGGAGGAGGGGATGGATTGGACAGCATTGGATTTAGAACAGAAATCACAGAGGGACTGAACATGGGAGGCAAAGCAGAGGGAGGAGTCAAGAATAACTAGGTGACTGGCTTGACCTGTAGGGTGGATGTTGGTGCCATTCGCAGAGCTGGGAAGACAGGGGGAGGTGAAGGGGAAGATCTAAGGGCGAAAGGAATAGTTACATTTAGAAATGTTAATTTGGTGACATCTGTGAGATACCTGAGGGAAAATGTCCAGTAGGCACTTGAATAAGTGAGTCTAGAGATCAAAGGTGGTGGCTGAGTTAGAGCTGTAAGTGTGAGCGCCCTCAGGGGCTGCTGGGTAAGAGCAAAGGTGGGACCAAAATGGAGTTAGTATCATCGGCTATTAGAGTCTAAACAAAGGACAAGGAGACTGGGAAGGAGCAGCCAGCAGGCCAAAGGAAGCCAGGGGAGTGGCCTGGCGCAGGGGCAGAGAACTGACTCAGGAAGACAGCGATGAGCCATTTGGGATGCTGCTGACTTGTTGACTAGGGTAAGAAAAGAAAGTGGTCATACCCTGTGAAATACAGACGTCACTGGAAAGTTAGAAAGATTGTTTTACTAGAGCAATGGGGACAGAAACCAGAGCTGTGGGTGCGGGCTGCAGCGCGATGGGGGTGAGAAAGTGATGGTAGCGGGTATGGCCGTCTCCTTCCGGAAGACTTTCTGTGAAACACAGATGGTGATGTGAAGGTCAAAGGAGAAGTTCTTAAAGACAGGACAGAGTGGGCGTAATTTTCTGGTGATGGAGACCAACCAGGGAAAAGAGAGGTTTCTGCCCAGAGAGAAGGCAGTGGTTCACGAGCTTGGCTGCACCCTGGGGGGGCTGGCTGTGGAGGCTGCAGGCTCCCCATCCAAACATTCTGACCAGTCTGGAGTCCAGCCTCGGCTTTTTAAAAAGCTCTGCACGTGATTCTGCAAGACTCCGCTGAGAGTCACTAACTCAGGGAGGGAAGTCCTCGAGTAGGCGGGATCCAGGGGACAGGGGAAGAGCCCTGTGTAGGTGAGACTGCCCATCCTGTGCTATGACAGGAGCGAGTGGCTGTGGGTGAAGAGGCAGGTTTTCTAGACCCAGTGGGAGGAGAATGAGGTTGCTCCCATCTTGTGATTCTCTTTTTCTCAACAAAGTGTAATGCAAAGTCATCTGTTGAGAACCAGAAGTGAGGAGGGAGTGCTGGGGGCCAGTCGGAGAGGACATGGGAGCTGGCACGTGGGAAGCAGGCTGACCACAGGGACACGCGGGCGGGTCTGCCCTGCTCCCAGAACACGGGGAAAACTGCCCCAGTGCCCCAGGCCCTTGACCTGGGAAGGTCCAAGCGTTTCTGCTGATTTCTTGGGGACGTGGTTACGGTCATCTCTGCCAGTAGGAATCCTACTTCCCCCAGTGCTGGTACCTGAGCTGCCTCAGAACCATTAAAAACAGCTGCACAAAACATCTGTGAATGTTTAGACATTAATCGCAGTGCGGTGTGGAGGGTGAGAGGAGGAGAGGCTTACAGTCACCTCTCGGTATCCCGGGGAGAGGGGGCGGGACATGGTCCCAGGGCCACCACGGACACCAAAGTCCGCGGGCACCCATGTTCTGTATTTGCCCTTTGTGCTCTGCATACCCCGCAGATTCAGCCAAAGGCGGGTGGGAAGCACAGCGTAGGATGTGTATTTGGTCGAATCCGCATGTGCGGAACCCGCGGGAGCGGAGGACCCGCAGAGCTGTGGTTCAGGACGTGGGCCTGTCAGAAGCCCTGGCAGGGCCTGCTGAAACTCCGCTCCCGTGCAGCAGCCTCGCGCTGGGTAGGTCTGGGCGGAGCCTGGGAACTTGCATTTCTAGCCAGTCCCCAGGGGATGCTAAGCTGCGGGCCAGGGACCGCACTCACGGAACCACTGGTTTGCATAATAGTCACAAAATAATAATTGCAAAACACCGGAGACTGTATTTACCCTTCTTAAAATTCCACTGAGTCCTCCCTACAGCTAAGCCCAGTCTCTGCACCTCACTGCCTCTTCTCTGCCCGCTCTTATTTTGCCTTGTTCTTCAAACTCTCCTCTCCCATCCTCTCTCCGCAGTAACTCTGTTATTCTCTCGTGCACAGCACTTCAGCCGGCTTCTTAACTTGTGTTCTTTGGGCTCTCCAATAGTCAGACCACACACCTTTGGTACTACACACTTTTCCAAAGCTGTTCTCTCCAGAAAAATTCTGGCGCCAGCTTTTAAGCTAATACCTTTTACATTTTTACATTAGTACTCACTGAGATCTCCCAGAGAAGGTTAATGAAATGAGAGAAAGAGGTCATCTCATTTCTCCCATCCTGTGGTTTTCCCAGCCTGGAAGCCGAAGTGTAACCCAACAGCGGGGTCTGGGTGATGCACCCCACACACAACCACACACACTGCAGCCAGACAATCACCCAGCTTTGGCCTCGCACCTGCTAGTCCATTACAAGGGACTCAGAAGGAGACAGTCTGGCAATTGGAAAGGAGATAAAAGGAGGCACCATGGCCCAAGTGGGAAAGATAATAGAAGGGAGAGTCAGAAGCTGCCAAAACAGAGCGAAGTGAGCGAGGTGCTGGCAGCACCACACTCTCCGTGCGGAGGTGACGTCCAAGGAGGCTGCAGACACGGGGCTGAAAACCCTGCGGGCCAGCACAGCGCTGATTGACAGGGAGTGTTCAGCTGTGTTCCTGGGGGCCTTCAGCCTGCTCTGCACTCATAGGCAATTTATCCTCCATAATCACTAAATCATTATGGGGATCAATAACAAGACCACGTGACCGAAGGGGGTGGATACGGGGAGAATTATCCGTTAGCCCTTTCATTTAATAGGGCTGCCAGGCTTCAGATCCGTCCCGGGAGGGCGCTCCTCCGGGTGCTGGAGAGACAGGTGTTCCCACAAAGGCAGCAGCACCAGGGAGCTGGGCATTTATCGTGAAGTCATCTTATTTTTCTGTCCACTCAGAACTCTGAATCTTTGGATGTATTCCCCTGTTTAAATTCAAAACGGTTCCAGATTGGTAGTCTAGCATCTGCCAGACAGTGTGTTCTGGAGGTTTCCGATGTTCCGCCCCGTGCTCGGTACCGGGGCCGTAGCCACCTGTTGTGTTTGGTCCTGCCCCGTGCTCGGTACCCGGGGCGGCAGCCGCCTGTTCTGTTTGCTTGGGCGTCAGTGATCTTCCTGGGATTCGTCTTTTTTTTTTAATTTTTAAACTTTTTATTAAAATGTAGCTGATTTACAATGTTAGTTTCAGGGGTACAGCAAAGTGATTCAGTTATACATATACGTACATAGACATTTTTTCTTTTCAGATTCTTTTCCATGACATGTTATTATGAGAAACCCTGTGCTATAGCGTAGGTCCTTGCTGTTTATCTATTTTATATATAGTGATGTGTGTCTGTTAGCCCCCAACCCCTAATTTATCCCTCCCTGCCCTTTCCCCTTTGGTAACCAGAGTTTGTTTTCTACGTCCGTGAGTCAGTTTTTGGTATGTAAATGTAATTTGTATCATTTTTTTAAGATACCACATATAAGTGATGTCATTATATTTGTCTTTCTCTGTCTGACTTCATGTAGTATGATAATCTCTAGGTCCATCCATGTTGCTGAAAATGGCATTATTTCATTCTTTTTATGGCTGAGTAATATTCCATTGTGTGTGTGTGTGTGTGTGTGTGTGTGTGTGTGTTTGTGTGTGTGTGTACACCACATCTTCCTTATCTAGTCATCTGTTGATGGACATTTAGGTTTCTCCCACATCTTGGCTGTTGTAAACAGTGCTGCTATGAACACTGGGGTGCAGGTGTCTTTTCGAATTAGAGTTTTCTCTGGATACATGTGTAGGAGTGGGATTGCCAGATCATATGGATTCGTTTTTTCTTAATCACTAGTTCCCCACCTCCTTCCCCATCTCTGATGTTCTCTTGTCTCATTCAGCCAGGCACCCTAGCCCTGAGCACCGTGCCTGGTACATATGGAATGTTTAATAAATGTCTGTGGCATTGATTTAATAATTCCAAGTAAATGCTTTCCAGGTTCACGGCACCGATCATCACAGGTAAGCCGTAAGTGTCCTCTCAAACCTTACCACCTTGAGAAAAGTCAGTGACATGTGGAGTGTGTGGGACCTGTCTGTGGGGACACCCCGTCTGTGGGGACACCCCGTCTTTGGGGACACCCCCGTCTGTGGGGACACCCCATCTGTGGGGACCCCCGTCTGTGGGGACACCCCGGTCTGTGGGGACACCCCATCTGTGGGGACACCCCCGTCTGTGGGGACACCCCATCTGTGGGGACACCCCCATCTGTGGGGACACCCCTGTGTAGATGTCTCTCTTTTAGCATCTGATGTTAAGTAAGCATCTGGTATTTCTGACTTTTTATTCGATGTGATTCTTGCTTTTTCCTTTAAACAAAGGAGTCAATTAAGTTTGGTGTAAAGAAATCAATAAATTTCCCATATCTGGATGCTTTTAATAGACAGTAAATAAATGTGACCAACTTGTATTTTATTATGACATTCGTCCTTACTCTTTGCTTTGTAATGATACGTGGTCTTGTGGACCCTTCAGTACAGAATGCAGTAACACACCAGGCCTGGTGTTCTGGGGGCGACACTAACCAACACCCCTTCCTCTCAGAGACCCTTGAGCCCAGACCAGAATTTGCATCCTCAGGCCAGAGCCGTTCATCCATCAGTCCACAGATATTAATAGTACCTCTCCCCCAACGCCCTTGACAACATAATTACCCATGGGTGATGCCACGATATTGTTTATTCATTCACACACATGAAGGGTCGATGCTGAAGCAGGCACTGGGAATGTGGGAGTGAAAAAGGCAGTCTTTGTCCTCAAAGGGCAGCTAGTAAAGGTTTCACAGATGAGCTACTAGTGAGTCACACCCTGAAACGCGCTGAGATAAGTCACGGCACAGCAGGAGGACGTAACGGGGGCTCTGACAGAGCTGGGGAGCGGGGGGGACAGGTGTCCAGCCCCTCGAGCAGTGCATGTGCACAGCAGCACTCGGAGAGCTGGTTAACTGAATTTTTGTGACGTCTTAGCAAAGCTTCTGTGAAAGTTTTAAGCCCTTATTTATTCAAAGCGTCTATTAAACGCAATAGCATATCCCCCCCTTGCAAGTGTCCAAATCACTGGAGGCCCATTCATCTTTCTCAGACCAAGTGAGCGGTGTTTGGCGTGACATTACAATCAGAAGGGAGCCCAGAGAGCTCACAGGAAACGTCATTTTCAGTGGCATATAGACGACTCCAGATTCAGGGTCCAAAGCTGTTCCTGGAAGGAGCAGGGCTGGAAACTCTAATGAGAATTCACCTGCCCGACTCACGTGGTCCATACTTCCTTACGTGGGCAGTGTGTTTCAGATCTTCAAAGGATGCTCAAAGCCAGTATCTTCCTGCATCCTGTGTTTCAGAAAGCAGGTTCCTTCTCCCACTCAGCCTAACAGGGTGCCAGGCCCAGCGCTAATGCCCATAAATGTTCGCTGAATTGAATTGATAACCACCTCTCCGAGAGGCCAGGACAGCATTATCAGCCCCGTATTTCAAGAGACAAAACAGATCTTGTGGTGTTACCTAAAATGTTCAAGGTCATATAGAACATCGGGGAACAGGCTGGGGCTAAAACCTGGATATCCTGATTTGGTCAGGGTCCGTTCTCTCATTTTCGGAGCCAGAACCATTGGCATCCTGTATTTGTGTAATAAAAGGAACAACCGGCCTGGAAGCGTCTCTGATATTCTAATCAACGCTGGAAAATCCGGCCTTTATAAATAAGTAAGTAAGTAAGTAAGTAAGTAAGTAAGTAAATAAATAAATAAATAAATAAATAAATAAATAAATAAATAAATAAATAAATAAATATAAAACCAGGTTGATAGCTACAAGATCAAACGAAAGTTTTCATCGCAAAAAAGAAAAGAAAGAAAGAAAAATTAAGCATGCCAACAAGGGCACAGGCTCCCTTTGAGAATATCTGACATTTTCTTTGTAGAATTTGCTTCATGAATAATCATCTCTTCTGAAGACGTTTAAGTGCACTAAAAAGTCCTTAACCAGCAAAACTGGCAAAAAAGCACAAATCAGATCAACTTCCCAAGCCGGCCTGAGCGGTGATGTAATCAGCCTGTTTTCAGGGACCGGACGTGGACCCCAGAGTGGAGGAGTCACTTGCCTGTGTTTTCTGGGTTCCTTCCACCCCAGAGTTCACAGGGACAAAGGCAGGCCTCTAGAGAGGCTGTATTAAATCATTTTAGGAAGACAGTGGCTCTGGCCCCTTCCGGGGAAAAAAAAGCGCGGACTGGGAATACCGCTCCTTCGTGCGCCTCAGCGTCTCCCAGTTCCTGTCGGTGGGAACAGTGTGTCCCCAGAGCACACAGCCTGGTGGGGTTCACCACCCCTCCTGATTTACTCCGAGATGGAGACACACATCACGGCGACACCAGTCCGGAGTCACACTTCCTCTGCGCATGCAGCCACTCCCTCCAGGACTGATTAATCCCCACAGCACGTCTTCCCTCCTCCTTCAGCACTGCTCAGCTTTTATATGAAAGGGAGGCAAGGAGAAGGGGTTCCTCATCCCCCACTCACCATTTCTCCCTTCACCAAAGAGGTGAGACATGTTGCCTTTCGGAAGGGGCCAAGCCATGATCTCTTCTAAAGGAGCAGAAACAGAATCTGACTCTGATTTAAACTTCTTTGCAGTCTCTTTGGGGATAAAATATTATGATAGCATCCCCAGCTCCACAGTTTTCTTTGATCCCTTTGCTGGGCTTGACTTTAACGACCTTAGCAATGGGACTTGCTTTACCTTTAAAATATCATGTAAATAAGCAAAAGGAAAGCTGCAGCCCAGGTGGTGATAAACAGCCCTCCTTCTCCCCACGGGCTCATGCACATAATCAGACCAATAGGCTCAGCATTCATTTGTACATGTTTGTTGTAAGTTCTTACTTCCTCTGGGTGGAGAGGCAAGTGGTAAATTCCAGGGGTGCCAGGAATCAGCCCTACAAGGGAGTCCCAACATTTCTCAGCCCACAATTTTCTTTTTTCAACTGCCCACTCCTCCCACCACAGGAATTGTAAAATCAATGGGGCCATTCTGCTTTATTCCTGGCCTCCCGTTAGTCACCCTGGACGGGTGGCTGTTTACAAGGCGTGTCGAAGGCGCGTCCGGGGGCAGAGGAGCTGGGTAGGGCGGGCGGGGCCGTTAGCCACACTCATCAAGGGCGCTGTGTGGGCTGTTTTCCTCTTGACTTTTATCGTGGTGGCGGTTTCCCGGAGGCTTCTTAGGATCAAGAAGTTGTCAGTCGGTCCATGGAGCTGTCACTTCAACTCCACGAGCTCGGGAGACCCAGCGTCCCCTGTCCGCTCTCCCGTGAGAGGTGTAGCTCCCCGCCCCCACACGTGCACACACACACACAAACACACACACACACACACACACCCCTGCCTGCTCACAGTTGGGATTGTTGGGGGACTGGAACACTAAGTTACTCGTCAGCTTGCTGTGCCTTTTAGCAGTGGAGGAGTGTCCTCCAGTTCACAAAGTGGAGAACCCAGTTTCCCTCTCTGGATCTAGAAGAACCTCACTGCACCTCTAATACTAACAAAAAAATTTACAAAAAAAAACAAAAGCAACACCAAAAAAAAAACCCAAACAAACCCAACAACAGAAATCTCAAGCAGTA
Organism: Camelus dromedarius; assembly: GCF_036321535.1. NCBI lineage: Eukaryota > Metazoa > Chordata > Mammalia > Artiodactyla > Camelidae > Camelus > Camelus dromedarius. The sequence goes on along the minus strand of NC_087454.1, from coordinate 3,552,537 downwards.
AATGAGTAGGTTTTCCTGTTTTCATCAGCCTATCGCAGGTTTTTGAAGTCACCATGGTGAAGCCTTTTTTTATTAAACCTCACTTTGGACAACTGTATTTTAAAGTGACAGATCTGAATAAAAACAAGGGAAAGAAAGCACTGCTCTCCGCCCTCAATCTTCTTTTAAAATCATAAATAAATTTAAAATTAAAATCAAGGCTCCCCATTTGATTTCCTTCCCTTGTTGTGGATTCATGATTATGCCCCGTCCGCTTTGAGGCAAGATTTAATTCAGCTGCTGGAAGGGAAAGGGTGGTCCCGTTCTGGGCTCTCGAACTCCTCGCCAGTCATAGTTTGCCACCTAAATTTATAACTTCCCATCAATAATAACCCAAAGCCCAAAAGTAAATCCTTCATTTTCTTGGACTTCTCGCTCACTCTCCAAGCCCCAGACATCCACCCCCACCCCTCATTCTCGCAGTAGGTGTCTCCTGTGCTGTGTCCCCAGGCACTGTGTGTGTGCTGGGCGCTGAGGTGGACAGTGGCCTGACCCGTCGACCTGGGACACAGCTTCATGTTCAAATCCTGGCCTCCCCTCTTACTAGCAATGTGACCTTGGGAAAGATACTTCACCCCTCTCTTCCTCAGTTTCCTTATGTATGAGATGGGGCAAATACGCCTTCCTCTTAGAAATGTTATGAGTTTTAATGAGTTTGTTCATTTCCGTACCACACTTAGGTCCTGGCGTGTAGTAGATACTACACACATGCTTGTTTGAGAAATAACTCAATCACAGAACAATACAGAGCGGGATGAGTGTCACCGCAGTGTCCGTAGGCCACCACGGAACGAGGCTTAATCCAGCCTGTGCCGGAAAGACAACAGCACAGGGAGACTCAGAGAAGGAGGGAAAGCGGTGACAATGTGAAGATGCTGAACAAGGACATCGACCATAAACAAAGAGCGCACCAGGTGGCTCTTGAAGACAAATCAATGCCAGAACGTTGAACTTGTTAACCTCTTATTAAATGCAGGTAGTTTCATGTCAATGCAACCACATTTAAAAAAAACAACTGTTTTTCCAATGTTGAAAGTCTAATTATAGAAATAAAAAGCAATGAAAGCATAAGAAGAACTCAGAGATCTACAAGCCACTGTTACCATTCTGATGTACTTCCATCCATTTAATGTATTTTTGAACGGTTTTAATTTTTAATTGACAATTAGTTGACTGCATTGTCCCTTTCAAATACACACACCAGCACGCACATAAACGGTGAGAAGCGGGCCCTCCCTTTTACCTCCAGTCCTGGCGTGTATCCAGAGAAAACCAGCTTTAACTGCGTAATGTCACTCCAGGTACTTTGCTATGATTTTACACATTGTGCATATACACATCTATAGAATTTGGATTTTATTAACCACCAATGGGGGGTGTATCATGAATGTTACTCTATACTTTACTTTCTTGCACAATGTATCTTGGAGAGTTTTCTGTATCAGTACAAACATATTCTTTTTAATGACTGTTTGGTATGGTTTTACCATAATTGATTCAGTCTTTTATCTACAAATATTTAGACTGCTTCCCATTTTCACATACACTCTGTGTACACGTCTTTCTGTAGAACAGATACCTAGAAATATTATTGCCTGGTCAAAGTGAATTCACATCTTAGATTGGCATAGATACTTCCAAATTCTTTTTTTAAAAAGGATGCAGTGTAGTTTACAACACAGCCACACCACATGAGAGTATCCATTTCTTTATACGCTCATTGGCACTTTATCTGTCCTTTTTCACCTTGTTTTTTGCATTTGTGTTTTCAAGCAGATTCCAGGCATTGGGTTATTTTACCCTTACCCATCTTAGCATGCATCTTTAAAAAGTAGACATAAATGTGTATGTGTGATATATGTGTGTTCACTTACACATATATGCATATGTGTGTATATGCACACAATACTCTATTATTAAGGCTACTGAAATCAACGAGTTCCTTTGTAGTATCCAATGATCGATCCTTTATTAAACTTCCTCAAATATCTAAAAAATGTCTTTTTTACACTTTGAATCAATGTCTGTAAATTAACTTGGTTGGCATATCTCTTAAATCTTTTACTTTAAGAGCAATCCTTTCCATCTGTTTCTTTCATGCCACAACCTTGATGCTAAAGTTGAGTCACTTGTCATGTAGAACTTTCCGTGTTGTGGACCTTGCTGATTCCATCCCCTGCTGCCCTGTAATGTTTCTCTAGCCGCTGTATTTTCTGTTAAGCAGTTAGTTCTATCTGGAGACTCAATCAGATTCATCTGTAAGTGAATCTTTTTCATTTATCTCTTTTTTCTTTTTAATTAAGTGGAGCAGAGAAGGCAAGAATACTTCTTAAGCCAAATGCTGTGTGCTTCCTGGGGCATTCATCCCATCAGGAGACGCATCATGTCTGATTGCCTCTCTTTTTGCGATGCTGAAATCTATCAGTAGGATCAGGTTTTATCAGTCTCATCCATCCATTATGAAATTCCCCATTAGCCTTTTAACAAATGATTTTAGCCTAGATCCATCATTTCACTAGGGATTGCAAAACAGTGGTAGCCTAATCTACCATTCTTTCTGCATTTATTACCATCAATTATTTTGGTGCCTTGAGGTACTATTCCTGTGAGAAGGTCTAGATGCTCCGTTCTTTCCTTATTTCTAAGTTTTTAGAATGAGGAGTTGACTCCCTAGCATGCTACAAAGGTAACCAATGAACTTTTTAAACTACTATGCATTTATACATGTTGAAATATTTCATGTGTTCTAATCCTTTGCAGTGACTGTCATTTGGGGGGAGGGTAATTTATTTTTAATTTAATTTATTTTAATTTAATTTTTTAACGGAGGTGTTGGGGATTGAGCCCAGGATCTCGAGCATGCTAAGCACACGCTCCACCACTGTGCTATACCCACCCCTGCAATTTTTGATATTTGAATCGTCACACTCTTAGCCAGGTGGCGCTTCTGATTCCTTTGTCATGAGTCCTAGAATCTTTAAATAACCTCCCTGTTTTCTGGTAGGAAGAAATATTTCAGGCTAGTCTTGTACATTTCCAGACCCAGACGTGCAGTGAGTCATTTTTGTTGAGGAGCCCAGGTGCCTTTTATGGGGAGGGACGAGGAGGAGGCACGGTGCTTAGAGAACAGAACCTGGGCTCAAGGGCACTTGTTGCTGTTACCTTGGTTGTTTTTCTCTAGTTCTTTTCCATGGAAAGAACTAGAAAGTGTGATTTTTAAAGAGAAACTGCATCCTGAGTTATTATTGATATGTTCAATTTAATTTTTTGCTAAAATTCTTTTATTGGATATTTTATTATAATGCAATTAAGTTTCTGATTATTACTCTGATAAGCTCTGATTGAAACACTTCACGGTAGTGCACAGACTAGGAGAAATACGAAAGTGTCTTAATAACAATATTTGTTGGTGAAAAATCATGGTGAATGCAAACCTCAAAAAACCCATTGGTCAGTCATAAGAGCAAAAGCACAATATGGGAAGAGAGAACCAGGCTCTCCTTCCATATATGTTCTTTTTGTATTTTCCTGTTATATCTTCCCCAAACTGAGATATTCCACAGTAGTTAGAATGGTCATCACCCTTCACCCTAACGGAGGAGCAAAATAATGAGCAGTAACCCAGAGGCCAGCTAAGGAAGCCACTTGGGAGCCTTAAGTTGGGAGGTCTTCCAGTTTCACAGTGATGTATCCTCAACTTGTCTTATCTGTTCAGTGCGAAAACAGAAGTTAATTCTGCTGAAATGAGATTCCTCTCCTGACAGGGTTTGTAACCGCATTCACTGAATTTCACATTCTTCATCTGTGAACTGGGAAGAAATGAATGGTAGGGACGAGATCAGTAGGGTCCAGCTCCAGCAGGTGAAATGACCATATACCAGGACAATGTCACCTCTATTTTGACTTACAAAGCTAACAGTGGTTTTAAGTTGGCAAGTTAATTACAGACCAACTACATCACAACCTTTTCAAATGGCAAAAGTACAAAAAAAAAAAAGTGTTACAAATATATTTCAGGAAATGTGCAGTCTAACAAAATAAAAACACTAAAAAGGTATCTTGCTGGAGGGAATTCAGCTTGGGAAAGTTATTACTGAAGCTAAACATTTTTATTTCATACAAACTATACTCAGAAATAGGTTTATGAGACTAATTTCTGGCTGAAAGTATCAAAGGGTTTATTTGTCAAGAAACAAATACCTTAGCTGACAAGGCTGGATAGAATGAGTCCAGACCCTTTCAAGATTTCTGCAGTGTTACGGTACCAACATATATCCCTTAATGGCAGAATGGGGTAATTATGGAATTAATTATCGCTAAAGTCGTTTTAAATGAAAAAAGAAATAGAAAACAAAACAAATTAAACTTGACACAATCTGACCATACATGCGTCAGTTTACAGTTTCAAGGTTATTTTACAAAATAGCTACATTTACACAAGAGGTTCTATGCAGCATTCTAAGATGAAAGTTCGTTTAATTTACCTTGGCGTGCTCTAAATGAGCAAATTACACTATTTAAAGAATCAGTTAATACATTTTATTTATTCACCTTCTTTATTCAGTAAGTGTTTCTTTCTCTTGAGTCAGAAAGAGGAAAAGAAACGATCTTACATATAATTGATCAAGAGAGGAAGTTAAGCACACTAACAACTTAAAGAAACAGGTGGGGAGGGACTGGGGAGGGTCGGCAGTCGTGTGACCTTCACCCGGAATGATGCTCTTCAAAGATAAGGGTCGATTTTCTTAGAGCCATTTAACAAAGATTTTGAAGAAAAACTTCATTTTGTTGTCCAGCCCTTTAATGTTTTCATTCCGACTCGCAGCCAGTCCAGCTACTGGTCTGCAGTAGCAGGGGTTAGGGCACAAGCTTCCAGCAGCTGCAATGCGAAGTAGCATATCCTGCCTGCAAGTCACTAAAAAAAGGAAAATAGAAGAATGCCTTTCCCTTTTAGATAAAAAGAAAAATTTAATTAAAAAGTTTAGGAAAAATAACCTTAAGCATAAAATGATTTGCAAAGGAATCTTATATAACAAATGGCTTGATGTTAGAGCATGAGGTTGAAGTTTTCATTTCTTTGATTTTTGGTTTATACACCCTTTTCTCTTATCCTGAAAATCTTGGTTTCTAACACCATTAACATGTTTGCTTCTGTTACATTAGTTTCAAAATAGCAATAGCAATATTATTACTAGCAATAGGATTATTAAGATGGTCCATCATTTTTTTCTTTTTGTTTGTTTATTTTGTAGTTTTTCTTGTCCTTACGTTATATTCTACTGGGGACATACAATGCAATTACTCTGCCTTAAAGTAACTTGAAATGGGTCTCTGGGTTTAGGCAGCCAATCTCTTACACAGTCATGTTTTCTTTCATTTTGATTATATTTATTTAGAAATTGCTTTGTCTTTTATTTTAAGTTAGTTTTGTCTTGTAACTTTACAAACCATTTCCATGATTCCAAAGTCAAACTTACAAAACAAAGATACTTCAGAGAAGAATGTTTAACTTCCAACCCTCCCTAATACCTCAGGTGATAATGTTGTTAAATTGGAGCTTATCTCTACACTTTAAAATATAAGCACATATGGAGGTCAGTATGGAGGTTCCTTAAAACACTAAAAGTAGACTTAGCATATGACCCAGCAATCGCACTCCTGGGTATATATATCCAGAGGGAACTCTAATTCAAATAGACACATGACCCCAGTGTTCATAGCAGCACTATTTACAACAGCCAAGACATGGGAGCAACCTATATACCCATCAACAGATGACCAGATAAAGAAGATGTGAGATACACACACACACACACACACACACACACACACACACACAATGAAATACTACTCAGCCATAAAAAGGAATAAAATAATGCCATTTGCAGCAACATGGACGGACCTGGAGATCATCATATTGAATGAAGTAAGTCAGACAGAGAAAGACAAATATCACATGGTATCACTTACATGTGGAATCTAAAAAAAAAAGTGATACAAATTCTATTTACAAACCCAAAAGACTCACAGACATAGAAAACAAACTCTGATTACCAAAAGGGAAAGTGTGGGGAGGGATAAATTAGAGGCTGGGGATTAACAGACGTGGCATTTTATCCTCTTTGACTTACAATTCCTTTGTCATATATTAATCTCATAGATAGATGCATACAGTAACATCTATTTCTAGACCATCTGTAGGCTAGTCTATCCCTACTCCCCAGAGATTCCGATGCAACTGCTCTGGAGTTCAACCCAGGAATCAGGAGTCTTTAAATCTACCCCGATGACTGTAATGTGTAGCCAAGTTTAACAACTTCTAGGCCAGAGAGACAGCTAAAGACTGATCAGGGAATGAGGAGGAAAGAACCCTGAGAAGGTTACAGGATGGCAGGTATGACCTGGGCCAAAGAAATGTGATGAACCGAGTCCCCAGTCAGAACCAAATTTACTATTTCCAAGCCTGCAAACTGACCTGAGTACAACTCACATCTGCGTGCTCCTGCCTGTGCTAAAGATGCCTTCGCGGCTCTCACGCCTGGCCTGGGGATTAGCGCCAGACTGATCACTGAGTAGGCAGATGGGGAGCGAGGTTTTCCTGAGATCGTAGCCACAAGGAAGGAAAATCCTTGCAATGGAGGGAGATGACCGCGGAGGCTTGCTGGGCACCGACCAACACACGCACGAGGATTGCTCCTCAGAAGGAGACACGCCCCAGCCTCCCTCCTCCGGTCTGATGGGCCACCAACCAGGCATGGCCGATGATGCGCCGGCTTCTCATGTGCCCCAGACTTCTTTTAAAGCCGTTTTCAACTCTGTTAATGTTAATGGTTTGGAAATCATTTTTGATCTGTATTACAGTTTTGTGTCTGTATCATAGAATTCTGATTCTGGAACTACTGATGCACTGGAATGCTAACGTGTCCAATGGGACTTGTCAGCTTAATTGCGCTACTTGGAACTTAAGGAGCCAGAGTTTGTCAGCATTTGGCTGACGCATGTCACCATTTACAGGCTGATCTTGGCTACTCATTAAGTTCACCGTTCTTAAAATTATATACTGTGAAATGAACTACTTTTGGTGAAAGAAAAGACTTTTTTTCCCATCTAGCTGAGTAATTGCAGTTTAGGACCAAAACCAACTTGCAGATGTGTGAAAGCATTCTGGTTTCGTAATAGTCACTGTGTTTAAATTCCGATGCAGAGGATGCTGTGTACCTGGAAAATGACAAAGAAAGAGAAGAGTACGTCCTGAATGACATTGGGGTCATTTTTTATGGAGACTTCAACGACATCAAGAGTAGAAGCTGGAGCTATGGGCAGGTGAGCCATTTAAAATCGGTCATGGTCAAGGACATTTTTACTTAATATTTTTGTCCCAAGTGTCACGGCAGGGTGATATGTCTCGATATTAGACAAGCATGATTCCCTGCTTTTCAGGATCTGAGACTCCTGGGTGGCCTGGGAATAGAGACTTAGAAAGGAACCTGCATAATTTATCGCTGAAACCACGTATTTTCCGTTATCAGTGTTACAAAGATGGGAGGTTGCATGGGTGCCGTGGCATTCCAGGGAGAAGGGCTTTGACAGCTGAGCACACTGAAATCTCATGAGCTCAGGCTTTGCTCTTCAGCGTGGAATGAACCCGCATTTTTCTTTTCTTATAAGGAAAGGTGTTTTGATAATGATGCAAAGGATACAGCAAGGCAAGTGCCCAACTCAAAGAAATAACTTCTTTAAAGTGTTGGTGAAAAGATACTGCTAATGAGAAGAGAGTGTTGCCATTGCATCAAGGGGGGCGGTCTGGGCTTCCACATCAAGGCATGTGATCAGCTGCAGCCTCGATTTACTGTCTGGATATAAGGTAGCAAATGGTACTTCGTTTACGATATTCAGTAATTCAAACTGTTTCAGCTTGGTGTCTTTAACAATGGAGAAATGATTTTTTTTTTACCATGTGTCCACAAATGGATGCATGTCCTGTGACTCAGAAATGACTTTCACTAGCAGCAGAAGAGCAGGTAAATGTGTCATTTCACAGTGTTTTGGCTGAGATGGTTGGAGTTGTGCACCATCGTTCTGGGTATCTGGAGGGGGAGATTTCACAGAAACTGCCTCACAGAATCACACAATACTTTCCTGGCTTCTGATCCTTGTTTAAACTTCCACATGGGCTCTCGCTGCAACTCTCCACCTGCTCCAGCCTGATCACTGGGACCCCTATCACCACTGGCTCTTGTCTTGTCCACCCAGCTTTGTGTCCTGCTCCTTCACGCCGACCCCTCAGAGCCACAAGCCCGGCACCCAGGCTTGCCCGCCTGCATCCCTGACATCCGGCCAGGCCAAGGATGTGTGTGCTCTTTCCCTGTTTCTGGACCCCCGCCTGGCTCCCCGGTTCCAAGCCCCTTCCTTCCTGAGTGATGTACAACCTGCGACTACTGCTTATTGTCTTGTGCCCTTGCATCGGGTCCCCTACTCCTAACCTTTAGTTGTGATCCTGTTTCCCCTGTGTGATGAGAGGGAGAGCTAATACGGAACAGTGCCATCTGCGTGGGCAGCAAGGAGGACTGCGAAAGGGTCCCAAGCATGATCGGGGCGCCCTCCCGCCAGCATGCCTTTGGATAGACACTTTGAGCACGGCCACTGCCTGTCTCTACTGTCACCCAGAGTCGCCTCATTTGGGTACTTTGGTCCAAACAAGCAGCCAAGCCAGTAGTTTGCAGTGGGGCAGGAAAACAGCCGGTTCCACTACGTCTTTGCCTCTCCAGCTCACGGCTGTCCTGCCCCGCAGGCACAGCTGAGGGACAATGCCTGGGAAGAACCAGGATCGTGAGTCCTCTGTGCCCTGAAGGGCTGGGGGTGACTCGTCGCCGCAGCATCACGCCTGCTGAGGGCGCAGGCACAGCTGGCATTCCGACTGGATTTTAACAAGGAAGCACACGGCACTGAGCCGTTAAGGCTGTGGTTTCTGTCGCAAGTCCTCGGGTGGGGAACATGCAAGGTTTCTGTACGCGGAGAAGCCTCCTGTACAAGGAGGCACAGTGTAGGTGTAATCTTCTGATTTTGTCATTTTAGTACTATTTTGTCTTTTTTCTTTTTTTAAGAAAATTCTGGTGGTGTGTGTGGCTGGAGGTTCTTTCTAGGGAAACTGAACTGACTAGCTGACTCTTCCCTTGACAATACGATCTCCTTTCTCTGAGCCCTCCTGTCCCCTCTTTGACCCTGGGATCCACTTTGTCTCCGAAGAGCAGCACCCTTAGACAGACACTCACTGCCCGAGGTCGCCCACGGCTCCCGGCGCGGGCGGCACCGACGGGCCGCGCCGTCTGAGACGTGCCCGAGAGCCCTTCACTTTCGAGATGCACAAGGACTCATGTTACTTTTGAGGTCTCAAGACTTTGGCCTGACTTTTCGTAACTGGTTCACTTCATTGCCGTGGGCACTGGAGCCAGTGGGGTGGGGAGAGCCTCTGAATTAACCTGCATGATTTTCTGAGGAACTTCAAGTCAGGTCATGATCTGAGTACGTCAGCGCTCTAGTAGTTCTGTGTGTATTTCCAGCTAGCTTTTACATTCTTACTCATCTTACTGAAAAATAAAAGAGGATGTCCCCTTCCTCCCACCGTCATATTTCACACTAAGGATTATGGGTGATGACCGTATAGGAAATACGCATTTCTAGGTATTAGGTTGTGGTTTCATTTTACCTTTTGGCAGAGGCTATCTTGCTTGCAGTGTGGACATTAAGTAGTCTCCCGTTTTTTCCCTACATAGTTTGAGGATGGCATCCTCGACGCCTGCCTGTATGTGATGGACAGAGCAAAGATGGACCTCTCCGGCAGAGGGAATCCCATCAAAGTCAGCCGCGTTGGGTCTGCCATGGTAAGAGCAACCCCGATTACTAAAATCAATTACACCTGTCATTCACTGCAGCGTAGATGTCAGTTCATTAAGCGTTGTTGATATGGTGGCGTACACTTAATAAACTTTTATTTGGAATAGCCTGTAATTCCCTGAACTTGTCAGGTGCCATGAAACAACATTCTCATCTCTGTGCTTCATGTGGCTTTGGCTTCAGACAAAGGCTGATAGATGGCATGATAGTATAGATCACTTGTTCTTAAGAAACCTCTTGCCTAGGGATCGAGGCATGACCGCAACAGAATGCCAGCACCATAATCAATCAATCAGCAATCAATCAATCAAACATCAAGGAGGGCCAAAAAAAAAAAAAAAGCAAAAACCCACATGACATAGCTTTTCTCCACCTTCACACCCATAGCAAGAGAGTAAAGAATTACTAATCCTCGCCTCCAACACAATGAGACCTCCCCGTAGGGTGCTGTAGTTTATGAAACGGGTATCGATCCTTCACAGCGGCCACCTGAGAGACGTGGGGAGGAGGGGTGCATGTCTCACGCCAGTTTACGAGGTAGGAAGCGGTGTGGTGCCAGTTTGTCAGGGACACAGCCCCAGCTAGAACCCAGGTCTGCTGACCCCAAACCTAGACGTTTTCTACCTTCCGTGCTGGTCTCCACAGGAGATGGTGGAACGTGGAGCTAGGTGCTACTTCATTCAATCAAAAACTGAGCAAAAAATATTCCTTTCATTACCAATTTCCTTAAGGTTTATTTTTAAGAAATCTGTCTGTAAGAATGTTGTCTTTGAGTTTGGGTTGAGTTAAGTGAAATCAAATGTTTTTCATATAGAAATATTCAGCTGAGAATGATATGAAATGTCATTTCTGGTTAGCTCTTAAGAAAAAAGATTGTTTTATTTTATTAATAACTAGGCTACATGTAAATTTAAGAGAAGTGGAGCTTAAAAAGAGGGCTAAAAACTAACATCTAAAGGCAGTTTTGTTTTCACGTGTTAGTCTACGTTGCATACTGAAAAGAAAATGAATTCTAAAGAATTGGGGGATTTCTTGATGGTAACTATTTATAACAGCATCCTTTGGACCGACAATCACTGCTTCCCCGGTTTCACAGACAAGGTTCCCTTTTTTCTTCTCCTTTGAAGTTATCATGACGGCTTTGCAGGGAGAAGGGGAGCAGCAGCTCTCAGTGGCTGGATGTGAGTTAATTCCTCCTGCAGCGTTCTGAACTGGCACGCTCAGCAGTCCGAGCTCGCTCACACGTTGTGTGCATTCTCACGAATCCAGGAACCACTGCCGAGCACAAGCCCAAGCAAGAGGGAGGCGAACCCCAAGAAGCTAACCCAGTACTTTCTTTGGTGGCATCTGGCCAAGTGGAAGCTGCTAAGTTTTGAATTAAGCACATAGTCCTAATGCAAATTGCCTTGACATTTTATTGACATAAAAAGCCTCTGAAGTTCTAATTTTGAAAATCTATAAGCCACTTTCAAGACTTAGCACTAGACAGAAACTGTTTGGAGGGGGTAGTTTTGTTGGTTTAGTTTTATTTTGGGGGTCACGGGAGAGGCCCCACCCTGGGGAATGTCTCTATTTCCACCACCACCGTCGTTCACACACACACACAATGTATGTTAGACAGTTTTCAAAAGCTTTTTACATCTATTTTCTCCTTCAGTCTTTAAAAGGGCTCTGTGAATCTTTCCCAAATCTATTCAGTCATAATGATTTTAGAAATTAAACATTGATCCTCCAAAAATCAATCAAAGAGATGAAACTTTCCCCCAAAATCAATTGTTCTCTGGTCACCCAGGGAGGTTCTCTCCTGTTCACAAATCCTGAAAATCTATCATGAAATTGCTGAGAGAAGTTAAGTAAATACTGGAAGAAGAAAAAAACCCTCAAACTTCTCAGTTAAAGATTTACCTTAGAATAGGAGATGTTTTTAGGGAGCCTGGAAAGAAAATGTTCTGAAGTTGTGTGTGACTGGCCAGAACCCTGGCTCCGAGCAGTGTGTTTTCTCAGGGGGCTGGTCCACCCGCTGGAAGAGCAGGGAGCCTGCGTTGTCGTTTGAAGGCTCTTCTCAAATCTCTCCCCAGCCTGATCACAGAGGCTGGAAGCTCCTTTCAGAGGATACAAATGCTGGAGCAGGATACATCGACATGCAAGTCACCTGGGATGGGTAACTCACGGACTTCAGTCCATGCTGAGATGAGGCATGGAAGGCAGAAATTTCCTGGAGCAAATAGCTAGCGGGAAGGAGTGGGGATGAACAGCTTAGCCCTGGGGGCAAGAGGCTGAAACAGACAACCGGGGCCCCAGAGACAAATTTGCTTGCTGCGGTCACGGCCAAGTCCAGCACTGAAGATAGGCAAGGAGTTTGCAGAGAGCGGGTGGGTGCATGATGCTATATGAACACAGGTAATAAATAACTCAGGTTCTGCTAAATTCCAATCATTCCAATGATGACAATAATCATGGAAATCTGGCTTTGCAGTCCCCAGATAGAAATTGGTCTACACAGTTCCCAGATAAACGTCTTTGTACCCAGTGTTTATGACCTCGGAGAGCTCTTGGTCATGGCGGCTGTCCTGCACACGAGAGGATGTTTGAGGATATTTAGCTGCATCCCTGGTTTCTACCCAAGAGATGCCAGTAGCACCTCCCCCTCCAGTTGTGACAACCAGGAATGCCTCAGATATTTCCAAATGTCCCCTGGGGCTCAAAACCACCCCCAGTGAGGACCACAGCACTAAACCACTCTGTGACTCAGTTTCCTGGCCTGTGCAATGGACATCACCCTCTCTTCTTGCCCACAAGGAGAATCTGTCTTCTTACCTCATTCGAAACCTGCTGGTTTTCATTCCTCTGTTGAAGAGAGAGTGGAGGCAGTGTCATGTGGGAAGGGCCCTGGCCTAGGTCACATCGGACCTCTGGGTTCTGACTCCTCCACTAACTTCCTGTGTGACCCGGGACAAGTCACTCAGCCTCTCCTGCCTCACCTCATCTTTAAAATGAAATTTTGTCTTTATACTCAGATCACAATTGTCATTCCCAGTGGCAGCAAGAATAACCTTTTCTTCTTCAAAACAACATTCTTTCTTCTATTTTTCCCCCTTTATAAATTCAGTATCTTATTTAATTCTTATTTTGAGTTGCTACTACTTCACTTTGATGTGAAAATCGGAAAAGTTTATGACAATCTGGACAGCCTTGGGCTACTGGGCTTTCCCAGGAGAAAGAAAGTCTAAAAACCCTGTAATCTCATTGTCTGGGGGCTGGTCCTGAGATGCTAGAACCTTACATAAGCGAACTTTCTTTATTGAGGCTCTCCTAAAGACGGTGGTGCATTTTACCTAAGCTACACTGCAGGTTGATTGAAGAGAGAAAATGTTTAAAAAGAGGAAATAAGAAAAAAGAAGAAACCAGCCCAGTTATACTGCCTTCTTTAAGTTACGTTGCTTGACTGCTGTTTGCTTGCCACCTCATCTCTGACACGACAGTCCCCAACAGGACAATTGTCGGGAAAATCTGAGAAGGATGCTTGGTGCCATCTGAAAACGTATTTCACTCACAGGGCACTAATAGTGCATCCCATCACTGGCCCTAACGCCTGTGAAGTAACCCGACGTGGACTCTGAGCCCTGGCCAGACTATCAGAATAGGTGTTCTGTGCCAGGTGACAAGAACAGCACGGTCCCAGGGAAAGGACAGGCGGTGACAACAGCCTGGCTTTACTGTCGGGTGGTTGCTGGTCCCTGCTTGTTTCTGCCCCATAGCAGATTGGATATGGCAGCAACTGTGGGCGGAAAAGTTCTCCAGGGAGGCGCACAGCCGCCCTGCAGACACTGCTCACGCACTCACTGTAGAAGCCCTGACGTCCCACCTCGGTGCACGGTTGCTCCTTTGAATTGCAATTTACCAGCAGGAGAGCTGTGTTGATATGCGCACAGAGCCAGCACGTGAGACCTGGAAGCCTCTCCAGGGCCTTCAAGGTAAAGAGGTGGAAGCCCTCGGGAATGACGTCGCTCCAGCTCGCACCGCAAATAAGTGGCTGGGCTGGAACCAGATACTGTCCTTGCTCTCAGGTCAGATTACCTTAAAGGGCCACTACCAACACATTAGGACCGATGACACAATTACAGCACCAAACTAAGCAGCTTCTCCCAGCAGAAAAGGACCCAAGGGGACAGGTTCCAGAACAGGTGAATTTTGATATAGGGGAATAAGTGAAGAAAGGTGTAAATCGGAGAATTCTAAATAGCCAGAGGCATTGGGGAAAGAGTTCCCAAAGAAGACTAGGTACCAAATATGGCTTGATGGTGGTACTGGTGGCTGTGATGGTGGTGACGGCGATAGCAGTGAGGATGGTGGTGGTGGTGATATGGTTTGATGGTGGTACTGGCGATGGTGGTAGTGATTGCTGTAATGATGCCGATGGTAGTAAAACACTCAGTGTTAACTCATTCATTCAACAAGTATTTACTGAGACTCTCCAGTCTAGGTACTGAGGTACAGTTGTAAACAAAACACAGTGTCTGCCTTCACAGAGCTGACAGTCCAATGGAGAAGACAGGCTAGTAAGCAGAGCATTTCAGCACAGTTTTGGCAAAGTCTCTGATGAAATAAGCAAAGGATCGCGTGAGAAGGCGAACCTGTCAGGCTTTGCTCAGAGTTTTCCGAGGACAAAGCCGTGTCCTGACAAGTGTTGGGATATTGGACGAAAAGGTAGAGGACTAGCTGGCAAGGGCCCAGAGCAATAATGAACCATGTTGTTATGCATGGAAACCCTTTCTCCACGGTGGAAATTAAACCCAAATAGCCAGTCATCAAAACCACGGCAGGAAAATGCAAGCAGGGGAAGTGTGCTCCTCTGGGGACTTAGCTGATTCGATCATAACTTTAAAAGGAATAAATAAGGTGACATTTGGGGGAAATTTGGAAGGACGGGGAGAAGAAAAAATGTCAATATACTAGTTACATATTTTAAAATTCCAGTCTTTACACTGTTGCCAGTCTGGACTTTCCTGCTTCCCTTGAGATGTGCACATTTATTTCTAACCCTGGTCTTTTGCTAATATCGAACCACCATGCCCTCATTAATCCCCATTAATACTCTATTCTAACTGTGCCGTTTGGGAACTAACTCAAGATTGAACATTTCTTTAAATCAATCGATGTTCAGTGCACTCTTTAGTGTTATATATTAAAAAAAAAAAGTCTTGAACTCCAGCTAGTAAATCAGACTGACCAGAAGTGGTGGTCTGTCCTGGAGTCTCCTAGCGCCCAATGCAAGATGAATGACTTAGGTCTTGGAGGCAAAATGGGCTTCAGAGATGCTCATCCCCAAGCAGATATGATCTCACAGAGAACACTGAAAATAAAGTTACTTTTCACTTTGTCCATGTTTCTCCTCCTTCTCCTTGTCCCAGTATCTAGGCAGCACTTTTTTTTCCTTTCCACGTATGAAAAAAAAAACATGACATCACTCCTTTGATATTTTGCCAAGCAGCTCCACAGGAGGCTTACTAATAAACCAAGTGGTTTTTTTTTTTTTAATTTTCCCCCACCTGTTCATTTGGGCATCCCACGGGAAGCTTCACATTCAGCAAACATTTTCATGCAACAAACTATTTCAACTATTCAGATTACATTTTAAAATTCACCTGGGTTAGGAAATCCCACCCCTCGGTTAGACCAAATGAACTTTAGAATCAGAAATAAATGGTTATTTCTAACATTATAACATGAAGTCTATTCTCTGGTCATACAGACCAATCACAGTACAGCACCCTAACAATTTTATTTTTAAAAATTAAAAAATTAAAGCACTGCAGAACTACTCCTTTGGCTTATAAGCAGCTAAAAACACTACTTTTTTGGAGCAAACTGTCCTGGAGAAATCTTAGGACTCAAGTGTTCGAGGGCCATTGTCCCAACCATCTCACCATCGAGGACCTCTTCACATTTCCCCGTGTGGATCTTATTTTGGGGAGAATTTCCTCTATCAAAAAAGCATGATTATATAATAATAATTTGTTTCCTGATTCTTGCATCAGAGATTTACCTAATTGCCAAACAGAACTTCTGACGGGAGTGGTGGTGCTGATAACCACCAGACATTCAGTGCGAGCACACCAAATAGGACTCGGTGCCACCTTGTGAAGGCAAAGGTACAGCTTCCTTTTGCGGTTTGGAAGAGCGGTGGTGACTCACACACACGCATGTCATTGCAGATGCCTTAGAGTTAAAGTTTGCAGGCTGGAGACCACTACCAGATGTAGGCTCCTTCGTGGATTTTGGCTCCCGTCCAGCATTTCTGGAGCTCCGACTCTATCTGCTTTCTTATTTCAAATTGCTGTTTTCTCTCCCCGTGATTCATGTCCAGGGATGTCAGGAACGACACTCCTCACTTGGGGATCGCAGGGAAAGCTAGAGGCCTCTGCTGCTCTTAACGACCTCCCCCGTGGGGACACATCTCCATCAGGGGGAGGTCCCGCGGGTGGCAACTTTGGAGAATCCACTAGTTAGGGTTAGTGAAAAATATTATTGTAGTCCAACTCGGTAAAATCTAAAACACTAATTCTAAAAAGACTTTTTTACCTTTTAAAGTTGGGGTCCAGGTACCCACGAGCACAGGAGGCACTGCTGTGGTTCAGGAAAGACCAAGGGAACCCAGTGAAGAGTGGGAGGCACAGAGTCAGGATGATCTCTAGTGCCTTTCAAACTAAACATCACACCATGAGGGCACCCTGCTCACTAGGGACTTTCGTTTCTGTTTATTGAAGAATTTTTAACAATTGGCAAATATATTGGAAGCCAGGAGAAAAATAGAATTTACCTAATGGAAGTTGTTTTCATAGCCAATTTTGAGAAATTGTATTCATTTCATAAATAACCAACATGCAGATGAAGAGACAGAGGTGTCAGGAAGTTAAATGACTTATCCAAGGTCATGGGTAGACGTGGAAGAGGATCTCAAGTTGCCTGACCCCACTGTTCCACACCCAGTGTTATGTTCCCCCCAGGTTTGTCCTCTGCCTGTCCTCTCTCCATATCACATGAGCCCCTTGGGTACAAATGCAATGTCTTTTACAAGCCCTGTCTTATTCAATCCTTCTCTTATCAGTGGGGGTGTGGAGGGGGGTCGAGGGGACAATGAACTGTTCAGACATCATATTTCTCTCTTACGGCAAAAGCCAGCAGTGTAATGAGGTTTCCATTTGTGGGCAAACAGCCTGGTTTCTCAATTATTCAGGCTACATTTCTTATGCCTGTGCTCCCCATATTTTTGGAGAAAAACAGACATTTATTACAAGCCATCTCTCAAATGTGATAATCATAGTCAATCTGAATGTCTGCTTCCCCTGAATTGCTTCCTGGAATGAGGTTTCCACGCTGCATCTATTTTGTAATCACATCGGCTATTTCTGAAACACAGGGGTGCTTCCCTGCGCTCCTTCTAAGCTATGCAGTCGGGGCTGCTCTGGTCCCCTGGGGCTGACATCCCCAGGACGGGCGGGCGAATAGAAATGCAGCTAAGCCCTTTAGGAAGTGAACTCACAGGTCCGTCCACACTGCATCCCTTCTCGTCCTCTCCTCCCCTCTCCTCTCCCTTGACATCCTTTCCTTTCCTCTTCTTGCTCTGCTCTTTTTCCTTCCCGTCAATCCATCCATCCATCCATCTGTCCATCCATCCATCCATCCTTTCATTCACATATTTTCGGAGGTCTGGTCTATACCAGCCCTGGACCATGCAGCAGTGGGATAGCAGTGGAAAAAGCAGACAGTGCTGGAAAAGCTGAAAAATCTCAGTCTCTCTTTCACTCTCTCAGTCCACATTTGGTTCTTTGTTTCATGATTATCAATTAGTAAAACATGTTTTGGCCAAATAAGAATCCTCAAGTTACTAAGGGAGACAAGGTTAACAATCTCTCGTTGCAATGATTTTCATGAAGAATGAACCTAATGACCCACTCCTTGTCAGAGCCTGGGTCGGGTATATAAACCGAAGCACATTTGCAGAACATTGCACATTTGTGGTTGCGTGCTTCACACGATAGGTTAGGGTTATTAGCTCATGGCGGCAGGGGCAGGGTTGTTTATGAAGTAAAATTAACACACAATGAAATACATGGATATTAAATGAAAAATTCAATGAGTTTTGATGGGGTTACTCACTACCCCAGCCAAAATGTAGACAGTACCACCAGCCCAGAAACTTCCCTCATGCTCATTTTAGTCCATGCACATCACCCTAGGCCACCACAATTCTGATTTCTTACAGTTAGGTCAGATTGCCTGTTCTTAACTTCATTCACATGCCTGGATTCACACAGTATGTACTGTTTGGGGCTGGCGTCTTTTAATCAGTCAGTTCTCTCACAGGTCTTTAAGTTGTTCCTTTGCATCGCTGAGCAGTGTTTCCTTATATTCCATACCCCAATTTATCTATCCATTCATCTGCTGATGGACATTTGAGATGTTTCCATCTCAGACCTATTATGAATCGAGCTATTATGAACACTCTTGTACAAGTCAGTTTGTATACATGCATTTTCATATTTCTGAGGGAAGTAGTTAAAGATGGCATGTCTGAATCATAGAGCATGTGTATGTTTAACTTTATAAGCATCTGACAGTTTTCCAAAGTGACTGGAGCCCTAGAATGTCATGGACACAGTTTGACATCCTCTGTTCAACTTCCATCTACAATTAAGACTGAGCACCTTCAGACTGTACCTGGGGGTTTGAGGGTCACAAAACCTAGAAAGGAGTCATTCTTCTCCTTCCCAAATTTCACTCTCCACCTTTGAAACTAGATCATGTTACCCAAAATGTATATCTAGGGGTCTTTGAGGAAACTATTATAGATAGGATTAGGGATAAACTGTATTTTGCAAAAATGACAGAAATCCTAGCCTTAATGAGAACATAACTTTTAACAATGAAATTTAACAGCATATACTAGGTTTATAACAGAGAAAAATCATTTTATCATGGTCTTACAAAATGTGCACACAAGATAAGACAAATACCTTTACATATTTAAAAAGAAGCAGAAAAAAATACTTATTATGCAAAACATAATGGCCCAAAGCCTTGCATTCAGAGAGGCAGCCCACCCTACTGGGCACAAAAGGAATTTTAACTGTTCTGTCCCCTAGGATGAATATTTGAGAAAATTCTAAACATTTTTAAAAGTTTGAAGAAGAAAATAATAATTATTATATATTCTTGCTGCAAGAATTGAACACAGCATCTTGGCATATCTGCTTCCAGTCTTTTTAATGAAAAGTCTTTTTGTTTTTGTTTTTGTTTTTTTTTTGGTTAAAAATTATAATTCTCTCTAAAAAAGATTTAAGACAATCCAGAAAAATTTAAAGATAAAAGTTAAAAAAAAAAAAACTTTCCTCAAAAAAATCACTTCAAATTTTACCACCAAGAAATAACTATTATTAATATTTTAGGTACATAATTTCAACTAGATACATAGATATTTACAACAGAAGAAATTATTAAACTTCAAATAAATGTTTCTTCACTACAAGAAATATTATTTCCTAACAGACCCCCTCTAAGGTTCTTAGAAAATTATGAAAACCACTGAAAGAATAAAGCAATTATATGTTTTTAAATTATGTGTTAATTTTGGATGGTGTCAGTTAACTAAGAGAGATCCACACATTAAAACATCAGCCTTTCCATTCTCCTCCCACTTTCCTCCCTCATGTCTAATTTTTTCTTAGGATTATTAGTGTTTTTGCATTATCAGGTTTTAAAATTCATATTCATTCAGGTACTATAGTTCCCAAAGATTTTTAAATGTCTATGGATTTTTCTCTTCACTGGCCCTTTCACCACAGAGTCTCTTTCCTTGCATCTTTGTGTACTTAATTCTTTAATTACCTTAATTATCACTTTCCAAGTAGTTTGGTTATGGTGGGTACCATATCCCCTGAGATCCTTCATGGTGTGTGTTGGTGTCTTTGTACTGGCAGGACGTCTTAGCTGTGCATAATATTTTCTCTCAGGACTGTGTAAATATGGACCATGTGTTTTGCCATCGACTGGTGCTCTGGAGAAGTCTGAAGACAACCCCACTCTTATTTTGTTGTTAATCTGAGTTTTCTATCTGTATGACTGAACAACTGTTTCTTTATGCTTAAGTTCAACTGGTTTCAGTAATTAAAGTTCCTAGGTAACGAGCATTCTGCATCAAATTACCCTGTAGCTCAGATTGATCTTTTAATGTATAGATTCAACTTTCCCACCATTAGGTAACATTTGCCTATATTGTGCCATGAATACATCTCCTGTGTCACTTGTTAGGGTCTCCATTTTAAGGGTACTAATTATCCTTATGTTGTATCATCCTTGTCTCCTGTAACTATTAGCTTCTCTCTAACTTCATCTCTATATCTTTTTCATTAGTATTTGGTTCATCTCAAGCTTTTCTTCTATGTCTTGATTTTATTTTTGGCATGATCTATTCTATTTCTTACAGTTTATCATTTATTTTTAGTTCCACGATGTGTGTTGGTCCTCAATTTGTTCCTTGAGGTCTGTGATCCCCTTAGGAGACTGTGAGAAAGTCCTTTATGTTCCTTAATTTTGTTTTCTTCTGTGTAATTTTTCCATCCTCTCTCTTTCCTCTGTTTTTCTTTTTATTCATTCTCTTACTTGCATAACTCACCCAAGTGTTTTATTTGCTGTAATATACCATAGATAAAATCTCTACTCCTTCCAATCTAAGATTAGCTTGATCTCACCTCTGAACTACAGCCTGAGGCCAATGTATTTCATTGCAGCTACGCTTTTGTACCCTGAGGCAGACTGGAACAGGGAAGGCGATGGCAATCTTGGTTAGAATCTTTGGGCTGTGCCTGTTCTTTCAGGATTCTGTAAATTTCTCATCCCAGAATCCACTGCACCTAACTGGAGACAGATCTCATCCTCAGGTGGGGATAACTCTCAGTCTTCGTATCATTTCCCCACTGAAGTCCCTGAACCTCTACCTTTTTAGGGATGCAGACCTTTTTTTGCCCATTTCTCCACAGTAGTTGTTTCCATGATTCTGGTAAGAACAAGGAAAAGATCAGCATTTTAATTCAGTGTGTTTCTTTCCAGATTTTGAAATACAAATGAGGAAGCTCAGGATTTTGTTGGCTTGACAGTAGGGCTTCTGACATCCTGGTGGTCAGGGTTAGGAGCTGAGCCATGCTGCCTCCCTGCTCCGCTCCAAAATCCTCAGCTTTCCTTGGTTTTGAAGTTTACTGAACTATGTTATGCCACAGAAGCTGCTGATGGTGACTTTTGGAGGGGCTTTTTTTTTTTTTTTCTAATATTGTAGGTATTATGGGAGGACAATTTAATGAAACCCTAAGGAAGTTGAATAACACTCCCTTGTCCAAAGTCCCAGTCCCATATTGTCTCCTTGGCCATTAGTGATGCCAGACCAAGGCATTTCATTCTGTCACTGGTCAAACTCTGACTGAGCTCATGAAAGCATGTGAACAGTCAACTGTGGCATGAAACGGGACCAGCACGGCCTTGAATTATTCCCCAAACATTTTGTTGTCCAGGGAGGGGGATATTACTTTAACCCTTTACTTCTGTCACTAAAGACTTATTTCTTTCACAATCTAGGCTGCCCAGAAATCAATGTTCTAATTAGAAAACAGTAGCTAATCTGACCAAATGCTAATAAATGAGAGTTGTGATTTATCTAGCAATAGAGGAACAGCTCAGCATTAACAATTAAAAGGTCTATAGAGGAGAGAGCTCTTTTTTGTCCTTACTCTTTCCCTTAGCTGATCGGGTTCACTGTAGCCTATAAATAACCCTTCTAATTAATGGCTATCCATTTGAAATCCACTCCATCAGAACCAGAGTTTAGGAACTTTACCCCTGACATTCATCAATTTCATTCTATTTCTCAATGATAAGGATAAGTGAGAAACTGGTCATGTGAATCAAAGCTGCATCTGCCTATTCATAAACATCAAACCACATCATAGCCTACGAAGGCACTCTTCAGGCTCCATTATAACAGACAGAGATTTAAATAATCAGTTCAACTGCAAGGAGGATTATTGATCATGAATGGAGCCAAAATTGTTGGCTAAAGCCTGCTGTGCTCCAGTCATTTCATGGAGTTTACAGGATAAAGTCAAAGTTTACATCAAAGGCATGCGTTTGCAGTTCGTTGAATAAGGTCCTTCAGAAATCTCCCAAGAATTAATTTTTTTCTACATTAAACAAATTAACTGGGTAGTTACCTTACCTTTAAGCTGACTGGACAGAGTCAAAGGGGAAAAACAGTAGAAGGTGCTTGCACATTTAAGTGTTTTCTTCTAGTATTTTCTACTTAGTTACATGATACCCACGCAGCACTCGTAGCAGGTCGCCGAACTTGCCATTTTTCTTCATGACACCAAACAATTATTCAAACTATTTCTTCCACGTAGATAATCCTTTCTGGGCCTCAGCCCCTCAAGATCTAGTATTCATGTCATTTTCTCTACTTAGTCTACAACAAGCTAATAAAACCAATCACTCTTCTGTTGGGACCCCATTGGCCCTGTACATCTTTCTGTCTTACTGGGTACCCTTCCCTTCCACTTGATGGGTTCCTTGTCCATCTCCTTCCACGGAGAAGATTTTGCTCTTATTCAGACGTGCAATGCCTATATGCTCATTGAATATACGACGGATTATTGAACAACTGTTGAGCACCTGCTCTTGCCAGTACTTGGTGGAAGTCAGAAAGGCGCAGATTTTTATCTCTGTTCTCAATGTACTCATGACCCACTGGGGACGATAGACTCACAGCCAAACACAGCAAGCCTAAGAGGGTGCTCAGGCTGAGCTGCTAATTGGCAAGATCATGAACACATAAAAACTCGCCGTATTTTAATACCTCTTCTGTGACTTTCATAACCCAAGCACACCTGCTTCCATCACATTGCTTACTACTGTCTTTTCAGCATCGTCCGAACCTATGCTTCTCAAACTGATGTGCACACACATCACCTGGGGGTCTTGTTAAAATGCAGGTTCTGATTCAGTAGGTTTGGGGAGGGACCTGAGATTCTGCATTTCTAACAAGCTCCCGGGTACACCACCGCTGCTGGTCCACGGACCACACTTTGCAGAGCAAGGCTGTAAACCGTTGCCTTGTCGACATACGAATGTTGTTGAGGTGGCATCAGGTTTTAGAAGAACTCCCGCTGCTCCCCACCTAGACATTCTCCTGACTGTAATTAAACATGCTGAAAGTTACACCAAGAGAGTTGAGATTCAGCCAGTAACCTCCAAAAAACCTGACAGGATGCCTTGAACTTGCTACTTCCTGACCCCTGTTTTACTGTCTAAACACAAAAGTTCTCTGTTTCTGCACTTGGGGTCTGCTGCTGCCAGATGCCTGTGGTCTGAATGGGTAGCCAGGTTTTCCCAAATATTCTAGATTGCCGTGCCTTGCTTAAGTCTCCCCTGTATTCAAACTGTAATACCCCAGGCCCTTTATGTAACAGGAAATATCTTTTAACAAAACTATAGAACATTAATCACCTTAAACAATCATAAAGAAAATACTTCTTTAATGAAACTTTAAAAAAACACTCTGTAAGGTGCCCATGGGAATCTAACTTCTTATTAATTCTCAATGGTGCCTATGACAGCCTCTGTTTGCTTTTTCAATTTATTAGAGCCTGCCACTCATCAAAGTCAAAGCTCGTTAGACCAGAGGCATTGGGCCCCCACTCAAACATCTTTTGTCATCTGCCAATTTTTAATTCTCTTTCTACCAAGACAAGATCCCTACTTGAGCTGTCTTCTCGTGGAGACCTTCTTCCTCTCTGCCTCACAACCTTCTCCAGCACCTCTCCAGCCAGACCGCAGGCCCTGGGTCTGTCTTCTCCTGAGCACGTGAGATTCTTCCTACCTACTGTTCAACACCAGCCTACTACAATCACATGCTCTTTAAGAGGCGGTCTTGGTTACTTGGTTTCCCCTCACACACTTAGTCATCACATCACTTTCCTTGACAAATAACTGTGAACCAAACGGAAGTGGGACACTTTTCATCATGCAGGAACCTGGAAGGCACGGGAAGCCTGGGCTTGCCCAGGGCCAGGGTCTGGAAAGGATTCTTCTAAACGCTCTTTCCTTCTTCTCACCACTCACGGTCTCATTTAGGTCAATGCCAAAGACGATGAAGGCGTCATCGTTGGATCCTGGGACAATATCTATGCTTATGGCATCCCCCCGTCAGCCTGGACAGGGAGCGTGGACATTCTGCTGGAATACAAGAGCTCTGAGAACCCAGTCCGGTATGGGCAGTGCTGGGTTTTTGCTGGTGTCTTCAACACGTGTAAGTATCCAATTGAGTAAAATTATTTTTAATGTAAAGGAAATTTCACCTCAAGACATTTTATCTATAAGCTGGCAAAGGGACCTAGCGAGCTCTGTTGGATCTATAGAATTTATGGGTGGCTATTCTGGGACGTAGTTAATGCATAATTCAATTATCCTGGGCCAAGTACGCCCATGGTTTCTCTGTGACTGCAGAACCTTAATAGAAAGACTGATGAACTATTTCCTACACAATCCATCATCCAACACCCAGAGAAAGGGAGAGTCGCGGGGGCCAAGTCACAATATGAGGGAAAGGATACCCCATTTCCTTCTCCATAACCTCCCCACATTTTAAAAAGGTTAAATGAGCAAAGTCTAAAATAATAAATAATAAGGTATACACTATTGTTGTTCAGAGGTTTTGTAGATATGCTTCTCTGCTTGTTGTCTATCACTGAGGAGTTTGGTAAGTCAGTCCACTTAGTTTTGACCCTAGCTGTGGACCAGACTGTGGCAGGTGGGCTCATCTCTGTTCTCACACATGAGTTCCAGTGCCCCTGAGTAATTAGGTACCAGAACTTAATGAGCGGTCTTTATTCCCCAGCTTCCCTTCTTGCTTTTAATCTACCCAGCGTCCAATCCGTGGCAGGAAACCCATGGGAACAGAATCGTCCTCTTCAGACTCATGAATCATTTTTCAACATGGCGCTTGTCTGTCTGGGCCCAGACTTCGTTATTGTTAATTCAGTGAATGTTTTTAAAAATACATTTATTTCAGTGTGTCTTCATGATTGGTAATGACTTTCATTCACATGCCCTTTTAAAAAAACATTAAGCTCAAGTCAGAGTGTCCTTTCTATGCGTTTGTTAATAAAGACAGTTTTACCTAGTTAGCATTTTTTTTTAATCAGAAAAATCAAGGTGAGGCTGGAGGCCGGAAGCCAGGATGGGGCTGTTTCTTATAAATGATTATGAAGCTTGTCAGTTTCAGCTCAAAGCTGTAACCTTCTAAGAATTATTCAGTGATCCAATTGGGAAGAAATTAGGAGTTTTGTGTTGTGGGATCAGAATAAGATTACTTTCTTAGCCATTTGTGTATACCCATGGGCTAAAGGGGTGTTTCCTGGGAGCAGAAAAGGCAATGTAGCCAATGAGTTGGTGTCTTAAGGGCCGGTCTCTGAAGTTACATAGAAGCCTGCATGTCACCAAGGGCTAACAGCTGGAGGTGGCTCCCTCCCTCGTGAGTCATTCCTCCAGGTTTAGAATCGGGTAAAATGGTAGACACCTTCCATCCACGTATGCCTTTTGTATAAAAGAGTCATCAGATCTATTCCTGAAAACACACTGTGATGCTAAGTTAAGAAAAGGCAGAAGCCCAATGTGGGGAAGTCACTGTAAGAATAAACCTGAAAAGGGAGGTGGGAGGGAAGGAGGGACTGGGGCCCCCACGTCAAACTTTACTTGCCTTAAAGTTACAAGTTCAGCAGACTCTGGAACGCGTCCCATTCTGTGATCACGTGAATTAGCGTTAAGCTAGAAACAGACTTAGAGTGGCGATCATTTCTGGGGGGAAGCTGTGAACAGGGGCTGCAAGTCACCAGGGGAAGATGGAAGGGGGAGGCAGGTGGTGGCTGCCACTGCCATAGTTCGGGGTGTTAAGAATAAATCATTTAACGAGGGCCCTTGAGTCTCTACCAGACTCAAGTTTGGATTCCCAAGGTTGTTCTATTGAAGGAGGTGAATAGCCTTTGGTTAAAAATGCTAAATAATTCTGAGAGCTAAAAAAAAAAAAAAAAAAAAGGCAAAGCAAGTCATTAATCTTAAAATTGTCAGCTGAATTATTTTCAATGAGCCCTGATGGCTGGCGTCCTGGGAGCCAGGGAGGGCATTTGGATTAAGTTTAATCAATAGGTACATATGGCAAGGGATGCATCCAGGTAATTTATTATCTAACAATTAAAATGGATCTGTGGTGTCACCCTCCACCAAGTGTCACAAGAGCAAGTTCCAACCAGGAGAGCAAACTGCACTGGGGGCCTGCTTCGTGAATCCCTAACTTCCTATTAGCTGGATTTTTTAAAGTTTCATTTTCAGGAACATAGGCCCATGAGCTGGACTAAAACAAGCCTACTTTGATGACCGTGTGATTAGCAAATAAACAATTGGAACCTTGTTCCTGGAATTCCATTCCCGCTGGCTTCACTTGGGGCCAACTGCAGTTGTGCACGGTCACGCGGCAAAGATCCTCTCTGCAGCCCCGAAGCCTGGTGACAGGCCCCCTTCCTGGGCGTGGACCGCGTGGGGACGACATGTGCAAAGGGGCTTTCATGGTGGCAAAGAAGGAAGCCCCTCATGAGAAGGGATTGTTCGCCCCGTATTTGTTGAATCTTGCTGACGGTTTCGCTGTGGTCCCTCCCTCTTTGCTGCAGTTTTGCGATGCCTCGGGATACCGGCAAGAATCGTTACCAATTATTTCTCAGCCCACGATAACGACGCCAATTTGCAGCTGGACATCTTCCTGGAGGAAGGTGGGAACGTGGACTCCAAACTCACCAAGGACTCGGTGTGGTGAGTTTGATTTACAAGGGCATTTGCTGATAGCAGATTGAAGTGACATTACACGTTTACCGCAAGGCAGAATCAGTCAGTCTAGTGCTTCTTTCCCTTCTGTTTTAAGGGCAATTCGATCCCACAGGCAGAAATGTCTGATTGTCAGAGACTGTGTTTAGCTAATGAATGAGAAATGTTCCTGAACAGGCAGTTTGGGTGTCTCGTAATAAAGCCCGATCACCCCATTACGACAGCAACCACTGGAAAAGGCCACAGCTTCAGCGGCCAGACCCTGTACTGAACCCCCTCCGGCTTAGGGCGCGAACCTACGGCGAGTGGCAGAGATGCGGGGCCAAGCGTCCTCCACTCCGAGTAACGTGGCTCGCGTTCACTAAGCACTTACTGGGCGTGCCAGTCTCTGTGTGCGCAGGATCTCATCTAATCCTTTTAACATTTTTTTATCAGGTGGGTGCTTATCAATATTCCATTTACAGGTGAGGAAACTGAGGCCCCGAGAGGTTAAAGTCATTTTCTCAAGGTCATGCATCTTGTAAGCTGAGAATAAAACCCAAGAACATCTGACCCTTAACTGCAACATATTTTTTTTTTGCCTCTGCAGTATAGGATAGTTCTGTGAATGTAGAGACGTGGTTCTCCCTAATCAGTGGCCTCATCCTTCACTGAGAGAGAGAAATGGAAGCAGAGTTGAAATTACTACCAAGTACCAACCACACGGTGTTTTCGCTGTGCTGAGTGGCTGCATCACAGACGCTGCAGCGAGCTTAGGGTCCCAAAGCCATGCCCTTTGCCCATGTGACCCATTCAGTCCAAAATAACATTCTGAAAAGAGGGAGGAAAAGGCCCAAGGGTCCACGTGGAAAGGATGTTTACGAAGGTCCGCGTGGGAGGCAATGGCCAGCCACTGAACTAAGTGGAATTTCCAACCCAAAAGGTGTCTCCTGCAGTTGTTCTTTGCAAGGAATAAGCTGTAGACGCGTCCAGATGGGGCGGGGAGGCGGTTATAAGCACATCTGAAGAGAGGTTAAAAGAGGTGACTTCACTCCCCTGCATCTCAGGGATGGATGCCCGTTGTAGGAGCGGCGTGAATGCCTCAGTCCCGGTAAGCGCCCATTTGAAAACGTAGGAAGAGGGAAGTCGCTGAACCGGTGGCAGAGTGCTGCTGTGACTAAACAATGGGGCAGTTCGTTTGAAGGGCGTGGGCTGAGCAGCGACGGGCTGGAGGGCACAGGCGAGAGGAGCCCTCACCCCTGTAAACTGAACGGCGTCTAAGGCACCATTGAAGCCCTTGGAAGTACGGTAGGGCAGCCCCGCGTGTGGAAGGAATGACAAAAACAGACCACAACAGCCAGCCCCAGAGCCGGCTGCGACAGTCGGAACGGCCAAGTGGGGAGCGTCTGGCGTTCTGCACTGCCTACCTCTTCCTGCGCACACACATGTGCAGTTTGAGCCAACTGCCGCTCAAAATTATTCCTCCCAATTCCTTGATCCAAGTTTCTCCCATTATAAATCCCCACGGGGCACACCAGCAAATAACCCCACGAGGCCCTTTGCTAAATTGGCAGAAAAGCATGAAGCTGATAGATCTTGAACTTGGTAACCCTTTCCTCTTTCAGCTCTCTGCTCCGAATCCCTTTCCGTAATTTATCAGCCTTGCTCTTTCATTGTCTGCCCCAAATACCCCATCACCCCAGGACCACATTTCCTAGTCCAGCGCCCTCCACCGCCACCTCTGTGGCCAGCCTGCTGTCCGGGGCTCCTCATCCCTCCCCTGCGGGGCTCATAGATGTTGGCCGGCTGTCTGACTGGGGGGCTGGTGTTACCCCAGCTGGGGACACGCCAGACCCAGGAGCACAGGGATCAAAGGGCTCGGTCAGGTCTGGGTCACGCACTGAGCCGCTGTGTGATCTTGGGCAAGGCACAACCTCTCTGTGCCTCCCTCTTGTCCTCTAAAGTGGAGATGACAACATTTCCGAGCCTAACAGGTGCCTAATGAACGCTAGCTGTGTTGCTGCCTGCATCACCGGTCACACAGCTGCAATTGCTCGCAGGCATATGCTGCCATCAACCTGAGCACACGGAGGCATTCAGAAAACGAGGGGGCCCAGTGCCCGAAGGTGACTAGGCTATTTCCATCACATTGGGATATTTTGAAAACAAAAGCAGAAACTTGTGCCTCCTCAGAGCAAACTCCAGTGAACCCAGAAGTTACAGATGTCCCCCAAACCAGAAGTATATCTAAGACCCTCCTTGATGGAGGAGGTCGGCGGGGGCTGCCCCTGGACACTTCCACCAGAGCATGGTCACCACAGCCACCCCACGTCAAGCTGTGGCTTGGGCAGGCATTGGCTGTGTGACCTTGAGAGGATGGCTTTGCCTCTCTGAGTTTCAGTTTCCTCATCAGCAGGATGAGGATTAAACTTAGTAAATACCAATTAAATGGCAGAGTAATGATGTAATTGAGGTAAAGACATTCCCACGGTGCTCGATCCGGAGAGGGGCGTTCAGCTGGCGCCTGCTCACTGGGTTAGTTGTGTCCCCTGGTGAGAAGCGGGGGCCGCCTGAGCTGCAGAGCAAGGGGGGGCTGGGGGCAGAGGCTGCCAGAGGCCGAGGCGAGGAGAGGGGGGGTCTGGTAGGCATCAGCTGACCGTCATGAGGCCGGTGCAGCGTGGCTGGCACCACGTGGCCTAAAGAGTTTCCTAGCAGGGGTCTCAGGAGCTGTTGCCTCACTCAAGTCCCCAGCCTCACCTCCCTCCCCAGGCTCCAGCCAGACAAACTCGCTTCCACTCCCTCCTAGTTTGTAGGTGGCTCCTGCCCCACTTCCTTCTAAAGGAAACTGTGAGATGATTTCTTGGTCCGCTCTTCTGCCTCCACCATCAACACTGAGGTGCTGGTGGTGCGTGTGTGGTGAACTCATATGTCCAGTTGGGTCTCAATGACCCAGGACATCCCCTTCTCCATGACTCAGCCAGGTCCCTTGTGCCCAAAGCAGAAATAAGCCAGGACCAGGGTTCAGAGGGAGAGCTCGAGTGTGTGCAAAGGTGTGCTGTCCTCGGTGTGACCCAGAGCCAAGAGGGGCAAAGTCTGGATCTCAGACCAGCAAGCACCGACCGCTCACCTGCCTGCTTCCTGGTCTGCCACCTTAGGCCCCTGCATGTGGATTTCCCCTCGAGGGAGCCTCGCCTCGCAGGGGCAGCAGTTTTGCACAGAGTGGACGCGCCGCTGATACCAACAGAGGGAAGAGTTGGTTTCTTAGCAATTCAGGAGAGGGAGGGGCCGAGGAGCCTTAGACGGGCACAGCTGGGCAGAGTAATTGGACCTCAGGTTAGCAAATGAAATTCCAAGAGGGCTAACGCAAGGTAACAAATCCTGGAAGGAGCAATTTAAGCCTCCTGTCCCCAGTGTGCTGATGGGTTTGGAATTATGTGTAACCTCTGGGGGAAGGCATCCATGAATCACCGTGGACAGTCTAACGGAGATGCGTGTGTAATGTCTAGCTGCAGTCCAGTGAATAGGGGTACAGGGCTCGCTCAGGAGGGAGAGGGCGGCTCAGCCGATGGGCAGGGGTAAAGTGACCATTTGTCCCCATCCTGAAAGAGCTCAGCTTGGTCACCTCATCAAACAATGTTCACAGTGGAAATGGATACACTTTTAGAAGAAAGGGATGGTGGCGGTCATGAAAGGTGTTCGGTAAAAGGCTCCTCTCCTTCTGAGTGAAAGTGCTATCCTGTGTCCAACTGCTGGAGAGGACGTGGTCAGATCTGGCTGTTGTGGGTGAAAGATCGGTGCCCCTCTCCCGACTTGCCTCCGCCAGTGTGCAACCCCCGTGGGAGGAGCCACATCTGATCTATTTTATTTTTGTTTTACCAGCACAGAACAGGGTGCAGGGCTTGGAGCAAGGACTTGAGAAATGGAATGGGTTGGAAAGAATTTTAAACGCTCATTTGACTGATAAGTAGCATTTAATTCATGCAGCAAACGCTGTTGTACATTAATACGTCCAAATACCAGATGCTAAGGATTCAGAGAGAAATTAATCAGGTGGCTTCCCTTCAGTGTTTGTGGGTGAGACAATCATGTACAGTAGATGCTGTAAAAATGTAAGGTGGGCTGGAGTCATGGAGACAAGGCAAAGAGGCCTCCGTCCTAAACCCAGGGGAGCAAGGAGGAAGGCTGTCCAAGTGGGCAGTGACCAAGGACTCAAAGCCCTTCTCCCCCTGCAATCCTCTGGCTGTGCTGGTCTGAGATGGAATGCCCAGGAAATGACCTTTGCCCACAGATGAAACTCGGGGATGCATCTAAAAGTCTAAAGGGCTGAGAGGAGACATCCAGAGGTCAGCGTGCTGTGAGGACCAGGCAGGAAGGACTGGAATTTCAGGCAGAGTTATCCTGTATTACTCTGCCTATAGTTGGGGTTAATGCCCTCAGGGCTGCTCATTCACAAGAGGCAGATGGAGTTGATACTGTTTGGGCTTGGGGGGTCACTATTACCATCTGTCCCCGCCCCTCCGGCTTCTCTACCTGCCGGGCGCTGTCCAGTGCCAGGTGCTGCCTCCTTGACGACAAAGCCCCTCCTCAGTCTTAATTTTAGAGCATCCAACAGTCAACAGTGTTTCAGAGCTCCTCTTGGAGCCAACAGCTTCCCAGACCCCGTGGGTCCTTCTGGTCCATCGTCTCAGCCCCTCCCGCATGGGACCGTTTCCATCGTGCTCACACTCCCAGAGGGAGCTGTCCATCTCCGGACAGTGCAGCTGCAGGTGGGGCGGGTGGAAGCATGTTCTGTCTGTGCCCACAGGATGCGAAGAGAAGGCGGCTGTGCACCTGTGAGCACACCAAAGCCCAACAGTGGGCCCACCTGCCTCTCAGAGTCCAGCTGGCTGGTCAGTTGGCAGGGGCAGAGAATCGCCTGTCTTAGAGAGTTAAGCATCTCCTATGATATTAAAGACAATTGGAAGAGCAATGAGTGCTGAAACAGCCAGAGTCCTTCTCTCCTTTATTGCCTTTTCATTTGAAATTCAGTTGTTTTGATTAATTTTTAAAATGATTATGAATTAGCAAATTTATATTTATCAGTTTCAGCTCAAAGTTGGGACAATCTAAAAATGAGTGATCCTGGCGGAAGGAGATTGCAGTTTTAGCTTGTTTTTCCTCAGGGAACCATGGGAAAACACCAAATCAAGTCAAACTGTTCCCGTAATGTTTTCGCCTCCTGCTCTCTCTCTCCATGGCCCGAGGCAACGTGATTAGCTCTGCGGCTAATTAGCTGAGTGACTTTGGGCAAGTTGCTTGATTTCTCTGCGCCTTAATTTTCTCATACGACTTTGGCCTTAATGAGGTATAGGGTCACCTCCAGCTCCAAAATCATCATTTTTAAAATAAATGTCACTGTTCTTCCAGCCAGGCCTGTCCTCCCACAGTCAGCAGGCTCTGCCACGTGCTTTGTGTGAAGGCCTGTTCACCTGTGCAGGGCTGGACTCTGATCCACTCACTCACATACAGGTGCTACCCTGCAAACTGGCTTCGCGTCAGCTCTGCAGGAAGAAGGCAAACATGCCACAGAAAATGTCTGTAATTCTTTGGCTGGCCTCAATGCATCTGGTTCATTGAAAAAAAAAATCCCAATTTCCTTCAATACTTTTTGGAAAGGGTACAGTTGTTGTATTGTTCTGTTTTGTTTTTCACTCCAAATGCAAAAAACTCTGTGCCGCAGTGAGTAGTATTGAATCTATAAACAAAGCTCTTTCAAAGCAAGTTTTAGAGCAGAAATTAAGCAGCTTCCACCCCCGGGAGCCAGCCGTGCCTGCGACACAGCCACCAGTCCCAATTCTCACTGCGGTCTCTGCGCTTGGCGTGCTGGTTTGCACATTTCAGGTGCATTTCCGAAATTTAAACTGATTCACCTTGTACGTTGTTTTAGATGCTCAGTATGTTCCAACTTTGGACATTCATTTAGTGATATTACCCTAAGTTTTAATCACTGTATGTGAAAAAAAGAATTATCTAAAAATGAATTCCAAATTTAAAAAAAAAAAAGAAAATTTTTTTCTGAATATAGACCAAACTGTTTAAGATGCTTATGGATTTATAAAATTATCCTGTGATGCGTCCAAGTTACCAGTTCTGAACCGCTACCAAAGATATTTATTTTCAAATAAATTATCTCATTAACCACATTACTGTCAGCCAAATTGTTTTTGAGAAAATCACCTGGAGCTAGATCTCAGGAGCTGTCATTAGAGAACTAAGAATGTTTGCTGTGAATTCACACCAGCGTCTTGAAGGAAGGACTGAAAAAGTTATTTGCCACCTCCAAGAATCAAAATAGCACATACTTATGGAATGCTGTCTTTGTGCCAGGTCCTAATCTAGGTGGGTGACAGGTATGAACTCATTTAATCCTTTTAACAACTGTTAAGGAAATTACTATTATTGTTCTCAGTTATAGATGATGGAACTCAGGCACAGTAACTTCACCATGGTCACCAGCCTTGTGACTTCCATGGTTTCTGATAGGAAGTCACTTTTAGTCCTATTGATGATCCCTTGTGCGTAATAAACCACTTTTTTCATGCTGTTCTCAAGATTCTCTGTCTTCCGCTTTTGGCAGTTTGACTGCGGCGTGTGTTTAGGTGCATATTCTCTTTGAGTTCATCCTCTTTGGAGCCCTTTGACTTCTCAGATGTGTATATTAATATCTGTCATCAAATTTGGAAAGTTTTCATCTATTATTTCTTCAAGTATTCCTTCTATGTCTTTCTCTCTTTTCTTTCCCTCAGGGAGGCCCATGATGGTAATGCTCCACATGCCTCAGGGCTCTTTTTGTTTTCCTTCTTCTGTTGTTCAGGCTAGATCATTTCGATTGACTTGTCTTCAAGCTCACTCTTTATTCTTTCTGCCTGCTCCGATCTGCTTTTGAGACCTTCTAGTGAATTTTGACATTTTTATTCCATTATGCTTTTCAGCTCCAGAATTTCTGTTTGATTCTTTTCCATAATTTCTACATTTTCATTGATATTCTCTATTTGATCAGACATTGGTCTCATGGTTTCCTTTAGTTCTTTGAACATGTTTACAGTAGCTGGTTTAAAATCTTTGTCTGGCAAGCTCAATGTCTTGGCTTCCTTAGTGACAGCTTCTCTTGACTGTTTTTTTTTTTTCCTGTGTATGAGCCATACTTTTCTGTTTCTTTGTGTTTTGTAATTTTGTTAAAACCTGGACATTTTGACTGACACAGTGTGGTAATTCTGTGAATCAGATACCCTTCTCCCCAGAGCCTCCTGTAGCTGGTGGTTGTTGTCACTGTTGTTACTGTTGTTTGTTTAGTGACTTTCCTGGACTAATTCTGTAAAGTCTGTATTCTTTATCGTGTGTGGCTACTGAAGTCTCTGCTGGGTTAGCTTATCAGCTAACAATTAGACAGATGTTTCCTTAGATACTGTCAACCAGCAAGTCTCCAGGCTTACCAAGGAGCTCTGTCTGTGTGTTGGGGAATGTCTTCAATGTTTCAGCAGGAAATTTACAATTCTGCTGTAGCTTTCACTTCCTGCTTGCATCGAGCCTTAAGTTTAGCCAGAGGTGAGAGTTTAGAACCTTCTTGGGGCTTTCCTGGCCATGCTTATCAACTTGCACATGTGTGTGGCCATCTAGATGCTCAGGAGTGTGTCAGGATGTTCAAAGTCTCCTAAGGACATCTCAGTTCCTAGGTTTTCCTTTTAAGTTTTTTGAGGGCAGCCTTTTATTATCCCCAGCTGGTCTCACCCCTTTAGGCAACTATAATGTCAAACAGTTGCTTCTAATTGGTTTTGAAAAACATCCTATGGACAGGACTATTTGCATATAGTAAGCTCTGAATCAGAGCAAATAAAAATAAGCTCTAAGAAATGCAAATTTTCAGAGAGCTGCCAGACAGGTTAATAGTGACAGTTCTTTGCAGATGGGCTTTTAGGTCAGTTCCAAACCCATTTTCTCCCCTTTGTTGTCTGCTAGGCTGCAGGGTTTTTGTAGCTATCATAGTTGTGAGGCCGTCTGCTTCCAAGACTACCACGGAGCTGTGGAGAGAGGGATGGAAATAAGGCAAATTAGAATGTCACAAAGTTCATAGTGCTTACTGAGATTCTTTTGTTTTTGTTGATTAAATCCTCTTTATGTTGTTGCAAATCTTTGGTTCATTTCCAGAGTTCTAGAAATGAGAGTTAGTATTCTCATTATTTTTATGAAGGAGCAGGTTTTTGGAGGTCCTTACTCTGACATTCTGGAAGGGTTTCTCCAGAGCACACTTTTAACCACTATACAAGTGGTTCCAAATTGGGGGCCTACTAAAGCCCTTGAGGGTTTTACACCTTGTAGGAATATTTTGGTATTTAATATTATCTTCCTGACCTATATATGCTGAAATATATATTATTGCAAGTATTTTTTTTTTATTTCCTTATTTCTTCTGTACATTCCAGGGCATTATATTGATCTTTTAGGAATTGTGTCTAGAAATCCATGGACTTCATATCAGTATAGTAAAGGGGGATTACAAAACGTTTGTTTTGAAACTAGGAAGGGACATTACTTCTTGAAGGTTGATGGTCACAGCACCGCACTCTCCTCTCATTCCTTCTGTACACCTACCCTCGTCCTGCAGCTGTAATGTCTCCAAAGGGTGCCCGCAGCCCCTGTGCCGCTCCAGTCCCATTTAAGAGCGAACAAAGAGGGAGTTTGGGAGAGAAAAAATCACAGGCCATTACAAATACCTCTCAGGAAATTAGAATGAAAAAGAAAGTGGAAACCATCTGATAAGCCACATAGAAAACACTGAGGTATTTTTCACAATAAGAAAAATGTCGTGTTTGGGTTAATCATACATTTAGCTTAAGAGAGTCATCCTATATACTGATCAAAGGTTACCAGTTTTCAAAAAATTAAAAACTAATAAAATATGTACCAACTAAGCTATACTGAATGTAACTTAACTTCTTTTGATGATTAATAAGACCTCTAGACAAACTTTGTATAGATAAGAGCTTTTAGAATATTTTACTCATAAACAGATTTATAACACAAAATAGTAATTTTGGCACCTACTGAGACTCCTGGTTGCATTTTTTTTTAACTCCCTTCAATATTTATGGATAAACTGGGCCAGAATTTATTATAGAAAGCTTTTTATACATTAGAGTTATTCTCAAAATCCAATCTTTTCTTCATTTTTAGCAAGAATACCAATTGATAGTTTGCTGTGCCAGAGAGGGAGGTGAAGGAGTTCGGGGTCCTATTTCCAAAGTAAATCCAAATTCAAAGCAGAAGGAACCCAGCAGAGTTACAGAGGGTCTTCTGCTAAGCAGTGATGTCAAACGTGGCCCATATGGGTGGGTGGCATCCACTTCCTGAACATTTCGGAGGTTCCATTTTGGTCTCTTTCATTTTCTTTCACCACAATTTAAAAAAAAAAAAAGATAATCAAAAGAAGGGAAGCTATCAAAAGAGGAGAAGAAATAAATTTACATGATTATCCCCTAATTTTCTAAAAGTCATTGTTAATAAAACTGCTGTAAAATTACCTTCACAAATATTCAAGAAATCGGTATCTAGAACCTTAAGAGAGAGGGAAAGGCTGTCCCTGCAGGACTTAGGGAAACACACTCCCAGAAAACACTGTAAACAGAATCAAACTTGTTAGGTGTTGGCACACTGTCCATGTACCTGAGCACAGCTGGGCTGGTATGTGTCCAGGCTGGCCTGGTAGGACCGTACCAGCATTTAGACCGCACCAGCATTCTGATGGGTTGCAGCTTCCAGTTGGTTTATATCTGTCTCTGAGCAGTTATTAATTACTTTAATTATCACTCCTACTATAAATGCACCTCATTTATAGTTTCATTTGGGGAGTTACAGCGTACCCCCAAGCCCATGCCATCTTCAACCCCTTTAAAGGGGCCTCTCAGGCTGCGTCCGGCTGCTTCAACTGTGACTTCTCAATGAACATCACAGGATCCCTTCCCTGCACAGAACAATTACTTCTCTTTTTTCTTGATGCGTGTTGATTTCTGCAGGGAGGACTGGCGTGGTCTCCACCTAATTGGACCTCTGGCCTTTGCCTGACGTGACCCCAGAGAAACTCGAAATGCCCCTTCCTGGTTTCAGCACTCCAACAGCCCCTAACAATGAGCAGCTGCATTCTGAAGTAGTGTGGTGCCCCAGCTCCCAGCTCCATGAAAGATTCCTCCAGCATGCCTCCCTTCCTCTGAATAATTCCTTTCTATGTTCTTGCTTCATCACTTTTCCTAACTGACAAGGTTTCTCTTGGTTCAAGCTTTCCTTTCCACTTTGGAAAGTCTTATCAGACAAACCTCAGGGTCCATCAACTTGTCCCTGCTACTTTCTCACAACTCCCACCCCATCCAATCCCCGTCATTATTGGAATCCTCAAAGCTCAACAATTCCAGGGTGTGCTGTCATTTTTGTCACCAAGATCATTGCCTGTATTAGGCGTGTGTCAGCAGGGACATAGAAATAGGGCTGTGTCCATCTGCTACAAACACAAATAGTCTGCAAGAT
The DNA here is from genome assembly GCF_036321535.1 of Camelus dromedarius. NCBI lineage: Eukaryota > Metazoa > Chordata > Mammalia > Artiodactyla > Camelidae > Camelus > Camelus dromedarius. The sequence goes on along the minus strand of NC_087454.1, from coordinate 3,515,154 downwards.
AGACGAGTGCCTTCCTCCCACCCCTGCCTTTTTTTTAAATAAAAGAATTCAAATACTTGGCTGACACTTGAAGTTGGCCCAAGACTTCTCTTCCAGGGCTTTCTCTCAGTTTTCTTTGTGCTCTCCCTTGAGCCCTAACAGAGCTGCAGAAACAAAATTTACAACCCCATGCTTCTTTCTTCCCTTTTAGAGAAGAAAACCTGTCTGGATAGACTGTAGATGAGATGGTCTTGTGGAATGTGAAGGCAGTTCGCCAAACTAAAGGCAGTAAAGGGCTCCTTGACTAAACTACCCATGCTGTTTTCTTTAAACGTGTAGCACACAGAGCCCTGAAGCCCATCTTGGTCTCAGCTGTGTTCTCTGCCCACTTGCCCACCATCCCGTGGTCTCTTGCCTCTGGATGTGACCTTAGCCAGCTGTTAGAACAGGGGAGATAAGGAACTATGCTCTTCCTTCTTTAATGAAAAACAGTCCTCTTAATGTTTAGGGACGGGGAGGATAAATTAGTGTGTGTTTATTATATAAACTTCAGACACTGCAGGAAAAAAGCATAAAAATAAGACTTCCTAAGGTACACAGAGCATTTTCAACATTTTGTTAAAACAACACAAATTTATTGTCAAATAGTCTCTGTAGGTGAAGAGTTTGGGCACAGGTTCACTGGGTCCTCTGCTTAGGTTCTCAAATGATGGCAGGCAAAGTGGTGGCTGGGACTGCGGTCCTATCTGATGCTCAGGGCCCTTCTTCCAAGCTCAGTCTCCCATCATCACCCATCTTCCACAAATACAGATTCGCACACTTGCCCAAGGATAAAGCCCAGATATTTAACTTGGGATAAAAATCTCACGATCTCGTCCTTACCAAAAGCATAACTCAGCATTTAAAAGCATGAAGCTCCATCACTAGCCGTGTGACCTCAGGCAAGACTCTTAACCTCTCTGTGCTTCGGTTTCCTCCCTTGAGAATGGGGAGTAGTAACAACAGCGCCTTTCCCACGGGGCGCTGGGAGTACCAGGTGTGTGCACGCGCAGGAGGGCCGTAGAGCCGGGCACGCAGCAAGTGCTGTGCTGTCTGTCAGCCTGGAGGTTTCCCTGCCCGAGCTCACCTGCCAACCCTCTTGTCCCACGCACACAAATATGCAAACGTGCGACCCCCCAGCCCCGACAAACAGCATGCGCCACACACCCCATACTGGCTATTTCTTGTCTCCACAAGTTTGTTCTCACTCCTTCTGTTGACCCGGGAAGCTCCCATTTACTTTTCAGGACTCGGCTCAAATACCACGTCTGCTGTGAAGTCTTGCCTCCTGCCCTGAGGGCTTCCCCGCTGAGACCCTGCTGCGCCCTAAATGAATTTTGGGGTCACTTCATTCAATCAATCAATTTGATTGGGGTCATTCGATCAATCAATTGAATATCACGTCAGTTATTTCTAGAAGTCAGAGTTGCCATGTTTGAGCTTGTTCTAAGCGATTTACTTCTGTTATCTCGTTCGAGCCTCACGGCAGACGCTTGGAATGTTTTAACAGTTGGTCTGTGTGTTCGGCGTTCCTCTTTGCCTGTGGGGCTCTTTATGGGCAAGAGCCTATGTCTCGGTGCATAATGGGCTCATCATTAAACAGACACCTAACTGAGCCACCCAGAGATGAGCTGAGCTCAGAGAGAGATGGAACACACACAAACTACTGACTTTGAAGGACGCTGAGGGAAAGGATTGAGGAAGCTGGACCCAAAATTCATCAGCACAATAAACAAAGCCTGCTGTAACGCCCTCACGCCACCATTAAATCGTTATTGCTACATGAATATTGTCTACAGTGCGGACAGGTTAATGTGCTGTCATTTGTTTCTGTAATGTCATATAATTTCAGGTCTTTCCAAGGATGCAGTGTTACAATTCATAATGATATTTTATCCCATGCTCTTGCTTCAGGGGTCATATGCTAAATCTGAAAAGTTTTGCATGACCCTCAGCCCACCTTTGGCAAAGGGTAAAGAGACACTCACCCTGACAACCCTTTCTTCTTGTTGGACACCCAATGGAAATTTGACACAAATCACAGGCGATGAAAGTCAGGAGTTAATGTTAGGGTTTCTATGGCAATGGTCTAAGCCCTAAAACACAAGCATTTCCTTGTTTAATTGTTACCAAGGGATATGCTTTTTATAAATCTGGTATGAATACAAATATAAAAGGAAATCAAAAATATATGTACTTTGGCTTTAATTAACTTTTCTTCCCTGCCAGATTCCTTGAACCCATAGTAAATTCTGTTTCATTAGGCAGCAGACAATGGTTAAGATCAAAATTGTTTAACGCATAGATCAGAATATCTCTGGGTGGCCGGGAAGCTGATTTTAGTGGGGGGAGAGTAACGTCCAGCCACGTGAGTGCCCCGCCAGGGGTGCCAAGAAAACTGAAGTCTAGGGCCCTGGTGTGTCTCCAGGAGGTTTCAATTTAGCTTAACCTGTTTCAGTAATTCAGAGATAGCATCGCCACTTTTTGATTTCTTGGAGCACTGCACGCGGTGGGAAGCTTAATCCCACCGGGGTGGTGTTTTCTCAGGAACTACCACTGCTGGAATGAAGCCTGGATGACGAGGCCCGATCTTCCCGTGGGATTCGGAGGCTGGCAAGTCGTGGACAGCACCCCCCAGGAAAACAGCGATGGTAAAACCACATCCTCCCGCGGGGAAGCTGTCGCACTGCTGGGGTTTTGTTTGCACTCATGACTGCGCCCGGTGTGTGGGAAACACTCCCTCCCAGTGGGAGCCGGCATCCGCAGTGTGCTTTCTGGGCACATAGACAGTATTAACTACCTGCCGGTCAGGTTTAATTTCATTTCAATGGTCGGCTTTACTCTGATTACTTTATAACGTTTAGCGGGGGGTGCAAAGCATAAAACTTAACATATATATTTCATCAACTCTTGCTTTGATAAGCAGTTTTAAAGACAAGAGAAGAAGTCGCTGTGTAAGCGCTTTTCCTAGGCTATAAAACAGACTCCAGCCCTCCCTGATACACGGTAATAAGTTATAAGGCAGTAGAAAAAATAAAGAACTCCAAAAATAATTGCAGATCATCCTTTAAATTGTTGTTTCTCCAGAACCTGATTTCTTTTTATGTTATGTGACTTCTTTCCAAACTTGAGGATGTGGGTCCTTGTCTTCTGATTGGTAAATTATGCTAATTTATTTAGTGGCAGCTGTGACCCCCCCTACTTGACCCAGATTTTTATAAAATCACATCATAGGCCTCCATTTCCCTTTAAAATGATGACAAAAAACAGTGGTCTGGGATGTTGTTTTCACTTCCCCAGGTGTTGATATTAGACAGTGATGTATGTGTATGTGTATGTACACAAACACTCATCATACACGTTTAAAATCCTTGCGGTACTGGATTTTAAGAGAGAAAGTTCAGTGCTTTCTGGTGTTCTCGGTTATACATCATGATGAGATATCTGGGTGACTAACAGCAGCTAATTTCTTATCAACAAGAGCTAGCTGGCTAAAATTCAAAGGATTGTATAAAAGCCAGTCTGGGCTGCTGACTTTCTGAAAGCACGTGGGGCATTGGTCCATGTGCGTGGCCAACGTCCAGATTCTCTAGTTAAACTTGACACATGTCCATGATGTCCAAAAACGAAAAACAAAAATGGAAACAAACAACACGGGTGCTGAGGACACATCACCGTTTCCAGCGTTCTAGACACCGGTTGCAACAGCGTACGTAAGCCAGGGGCTTGGCACCGACACACCTGAGTGTGTTTGTAGCTGGAATTGCAGGTGCAGGATGAGTACTGCCCTGTATTCTTTTCGTGGCTTCAAAGTTTGGTTTGCAGAAGCGTTTCCCACAAACCCCTCTTGACGGGATGCATGGCACACGGGTGAGTCGCCCGCTCTGCCGTGGAAAGCACTCGGGGCGACATCACTGACGAACCTGAGGAAGGCTTGTCCCCACAGAGCCACCTCGGGGCTGCGACCTCTGTCCAGACCAGTTCTGTATCTGGGCAGGACTGAAGACGACAGACTCATGTTCTCCCTCCTCTGTGTGCTGCAGGGATGTACCGGTGCGGCCCAGCCTCAGTTCAAGCCATTAAGCACGGTCACGTTTGCTTCCAGTACGACGCGCCCTTCGTCTTCGCAGAGGTAAATGGGAAGCGGGGGGGGGGGGGGCGCTGCTTTCCCCTCCAGCCTCCCAACACGTCAGAGGAAGGGGTGCTGGGCTGTTCCTTCCGAATTTCCCAGGTGCATTGTGTACGCCTCGTGTTTGCAAAGGCATCATTCGAACCTCCAGGTGCTGAATGCTAAGTGCAGTTCTTAATATTTTTCTTTCCTTGATATCTGGAGATTTCCCCACCTGAAAGCAGTGGCTTTATTAACCTTAGCTTTGTTCTCTGCACCCATGAAGTAGGTATCAACTGTTCTCAAGAAATTAAGTGACTAAATGAATCATGCAACTACAAGTTGGTGGGGACGGTCCTCAAACTGAAATTCCAGAGTGCAGCGCTTCACTCTGAGACTAGCCCAGCGACTCACGGAAAACAAAACCCAAACACACCACAACTGTGGTCTTAGTCTGGGGACAGCAATCCATTTCCTGCCGTTCCAGGCCACCCTCCACCCGCGGGGACCAGAGCCGAGCTCCCAGACTGAGGAGGGGAGGGAAAGGGCCAGAACACGAGGCCCTGAATGCACGGAGGGGGACCCTTTGGGGAAGGGTCTGAAATTCCAGAAGAACTGAGCCAGGGCTGGAAGCAGAGAAGGCAGATAAGGGGAGCTCCAAAGAGAGCCCCAAGAATCAAATTAAATGGAAGAGGTATCAGGCAAAGCGGAAGGCTGGGAGGCGGCGAGGGTGGGGGTGAGGAGCAGAGAAATACCAGAGGCTGAGAGCAGAGCTTCCCCAGAGTATAGTTTTACCAGTAAACACAATGAAACACTGTCCCGCATTTGTTGAGTTCTTACTGTGGAATCACTTGACCTGCCCTTTGATGCTCTTAGTAACCCTTTAAAATCAGTATTATCATTCTTCCCATTTTACAGGGGAAAAAAGTGAGGCAAAGAGTGGTTAAATCACCTGTCCACAGTCATCTAACCAGTAAACAGTAGCGCTAAGACTGCAAGCCAGGCAGGCGCCCGAGCCCCCGCTGGTCACCGCCACCCGCTGCCGCTGTCCTAGACTGAGTACATGCCTGTTATTCATGCGTGTCAGGCACTGTGGGAATTCGGACGCCTGTGTCCTTGAGAAGCTTGATTCTTGATGGGGGGTGGGGGCATGTAAACACATCAACATTTAAATAACAATAACGCAAGTGATGCTGTGAAGCCAATGGTCATAAGAGCAATGTGGGTGATAACTGACCTGCGTTTGTACATACAGATGTGATCATTGAGAAACACGGGCTGGGAACTGAGGTAGGACAGCGGAGGTCACAGGGCCCCTCTAGGGGGAGAGGGTGACCTGGGAACAGGCAGGACACCTGAGTGGTAGGTGCAGGATGAGCGGAGCCGTCGCGGGGGCGCGTGGAAGGAGGGCCGGGGACGCTCCCGGGAGGGGCCAGAGCCTGGACTGAGTCTTGAGGGATGATTAGCAAGTATTCAGGCAAGGGTTGTAGGAAAGAAGCCATTTGAGGCAGAGGAGAAACCTTGAGCCTCGAGTGGTGTGTGTACACAGCGAAAAACAACGCAGGCTCGTGAAAAGTGATGTGTCGGGAGGCATCCAGTGGTGGCGGAGCTAGACATGGCACGTTCTGCCCTGAGACGGGGACACCGCCTCCTGGAAATGAGAGGCTGGGCACAGGGAAGGGGCGGGGCCCGTGCGTGCAGCCTCGAGGGGAAGGCCGCCCGGTGGGAGGCGCTGGCGCGGAGACTCCACCCCCGGAACAGACAGAGGAAAATAGGTGGAGACGGAGGAGGCAGAACTGGGAAATAAAATCAGCGTAAATGTCTAGGCGGCAAAAGCAGGAATGTGGAGCACACAAAGCGAACAACGTCCCTGCTACCTTCACAGCTTCTGGAAGCCTTGGGACTTTCCACCTCTTCAGTTTCTAGAAGCCGTGGGGGAGCGGGCGGACCGAGTTGGGAATTTCACCTGCTCAGGTTCACTCTGGGACTTAAAGATTTATCCGCACCTCCCAGCTGCCAGCTGATGGTTTCTGGTGCTATTAGGGCTTCTTCTTACTGGGAAATCCCTCCAGAACTGACCAAGCCTTGCTTTGCACTCTCGTTATGCTTTGTTGCTGCAAAGGGAAGCAGACGCGCCTCCCCCCAGGAGCAGCTTGCCCCTTGCTGTTCATGGGGGCACCTTTTGCTGCCATTAAATACAGATCAGGGTGCCAGGAACGTCATGCGGACTTGCAGGTTGTAATCACTCCTCCCTCAGCCGCCGCCGCCGCCGCGTCTGCCGGCTGCGCGATTTGTCGCTCTGGCCAGGGCTGGGCTGCGGGGCTGAGCGCGAGGACCCCTTTCCCGGGGGTGCCCGGGGCAGGGCTCGGTGAGGGGCGTCGTGTGCAACTTCAGTGAGCGGCTCCATGACTCAGGCCTGGGCCCGCATCCTCTCGCCTTCCCGCCCCCTCGCCGCGTGAGCGTGCCTCTCACGGCGGCAGCTGCGCCCATCGGAATCCGGCTTTTCTTGCCTCCCAGCGCGCTGACTTTCTTGGTCATTCCTTACTCATTTCCTGGTAGAAGCAAGTGTCATGTTTGCTGACTCTTGTGGGTCTTCTCAGGGCTCCCTTCGTGAAAGCAGGACCCGGAATACGAGGGGGCTGCACGGAGCGCATCCCACCTCTGTCCCCTTTCCTCTCCTCCTCCGTCTGGAAGGGCGCCCTGCCCATTTCCAGATTTCCTCCAGGGACTGCGGCTTATTTCAGTGCCCTCCTCCCTTCTCCTGCCCTCATCCTGGTGGTCGCTTGCTCAGATCTGGAGGCTGGTCCTCCTGCCCTCCCCAACTCGGGGCGGCCTCGCGCCCCTGAGGACATCAGGAAGGTCCCCCGCGTCTGGGGTCGCTTTCCCAATTCCCGCGTCCACCGAGCGCTCAGGAGTTGCTCCCTCTGCTCTGTCTCAGCCTCTTCTGACTGGGCCTGTTGTCCCCTTCACGCCACCCCATCCCAAACTCACGCACACGCAAGCACGCACACACTCCTGCCTCCCCTCCCCTCCCCGGCACCCGACCTGATTTTGGCAGCAGTGACAGGCTCCTCGGGGCCACGGTCACCACCCTGTTGCTCCAGGAGCCACGCCTTCCGTTGCTCCGGGCCCGCGGCCTCTGCACGCAAACTGTGCAGACGCTCCTCTGCAGATCCTTCTTCCTCAACTCAAGGTCGTCTGTTCTGCTACCACTTATTAGATGCAGCCCATTTTTTGGCAGCTCCTATTCTGATCTAAAATAATTCATCCATTCATTCAAATAACATGTAAAACTGTAGCATCATTTTGGCTTCTCTGCCTAACCTTCCCCAGGCATCTTGCCAGAAATATCTTCAAAAAAGGTCACGAATCCTACCACGCTGTGACCTCCACCCTCGCCCTCTGAGCTCTGAACAGCCCCAAGCTCGGGGACGTTGCCTCCTAGCTCACCCCTCTCCTCCTCTCCTGCCCCTTTCCCGTTTATTCTCCACGAATCAGCAGAATTACCCTTTAAAATGTAAAAAACATCTCACTCCTCTGCCCCAAACCTTCTAATGGATTCCCAACACCTTAACGATACAATTCAGCAGAAATCTTTACAGGATTCGCTGTCATCTGGCCTCTGGCTGCCCCTCGGTCCCCATTCCTTGCACATTTCCTCCAGCCACACTGACCCGCTTGCTCCTCTGGAAACATCCAAACACGCTCTTTTGTCAGCGTCTCTGCACATACTGCTCCTCTGGCTATGAAAGCTCTCCCTCACCGCATCCGGGTCTCTGCTCAGCTCCCTCCTCAAAGGTGCACCCACCTCCCACCTAAAGCGCCACCACCTGCCCTGTTGTCTGTCCTTCCACCCTGACTCAGGGCCACTATTACTCTCTCTCCTAGAAGACAAGCCCCATTAAGGTAGGATCTGCTGGACCCTCATTGCAGAGAGCGGGGTCTGGCACATCCCAGCCACCAATACATACATGAGTGAACAAAGCAAACAAAAGCGGGTGCAGAGCACACTGCTGAGAACAGTACCTCAGAGATACAGATGCCAGATGGCACCTTCAAGCGCTGGCAGTGCTGTGGGAGGGGAGGCTCACAGATGCCGCAGCAGAGAGCACACGCAGAGGGCAGCAGCCTAGCCAGCCCCTACCGGCTGAAGGGATGGCAGGCACCAGGGGCACATCCAGCAGGTGTGCCAGGAAGCCTCCTGAACCAGGCAGGCATCCCCTGCCTCCCTCGTGAGCCCTCAGGGGGGAACCACCTTCCCTGCACAGCCTGCAGTGCAGTCATCTCCACTTGGGAACCAAGGAACAAAACAAACTCTGTCCTGGGTCCTGAAACAGGAGTCTCCATCCCCAGTGGGGAGAAGCGTGGCTTCTGCCAGCTGTGGACACACGTTCACGTTCCATGGGCACAAGCAGAAGTTTGCAGAGAAGTCTGCCCTCTAGCCTGCGGCCCAGGCCCACCTGGGTGAGTCCCCAGGACTCTGGAACACCCAACATGCTCTTGCATCAGTCTTTCCACATACTGTTCCTCTACTAGGAAAGCTCCCCCCGCCCCACCGTCCACCCCACTTTGGAAGTGCCTGTGTCTGGCCAAGAAGCAAGGGTGTGACGTGCTGAAAATAGTCATATTTCATGTCAGGATGCCCAGAGTCTTCGTGACCGTAGCCCCTTCAAATGTATAGGTGGGACTAGGTGGTCACTGAGACCCCTTTTCACTCAGAAGAAATTAAACATGGGACTTTCACAGGTGGTGCTGAGCTACCTGCTACCCTTGCAAAGAAGATTTTATTAAACCCAGGCTCAGGGGCGTTCGGTAACTTGCCCAAAGCCACACAGCCTACGTCCAATATTCCTTCCACTTACGACTGTTCTACCATAGACAGCCAAGTGGTCTTGGGTGGGGGCCCATCACAGGTGCTTTTAAGCCCCTTGGTGACTCTAATGTGCAGTCAGGATGGAGACCCGACCACACTAGTGGCTAAAACCAAAACGAAAAGTTGCAGCTGTTGCTTGGAAAGAATCCTTTCCCTCCACCCCCAGCCCCAAGGTACGTATGCAAAAGCCAGTTCACGTGTGTGTCTCTCCTCCCCTCTCCCCTCAAGGGACAGTGAAGCTGGGCTGGCCTGAGATTTCAGCCCCCATCCATTTCCTGAGCCATGCTCCAGGGGGAATGAGGATTTAGACACTTGCATATTTAGCCTCCTCTCCCTGGAAAACCCTAAGCTTCAGTCAGGATTGTTTATTAAGAGGATATTTATCATCATTGTTGCTGTAATTTGCAAGTGGGGAGGGAGCTGTCAGTGCTGCAGGGCCTCCTCGGAGGGAGCGAGAGTGGAGATTCTCAGGAAGCTCAGTTAACGTTTCCTTACCTTTTTTTTTTCCAAAGTGAGAAATATTCCTTAGGTGTCTGCTGTGTCATTTCCTGTCCTGATTCCTGATTTCACATTTCAGCCTTTCACACTGGCTAGCACTGCCCAGCCCTGGATACTCTGATGAAGGGCAGGGCCACCATCGTCACCCCTCAGAAATCTGAGCAACATAGAAACACCAGGCCCCAGGCCTGGAACCAGTTCCCCACCTCCTGTGGTGCCTCGGTCCTGCAGAGCAATGTGGGAGAGGCAGTGTGCTGGGAAACCCGAGGGAGGAAACGTGTATGGGCCACCCAGGGTGAGTCAGGGATGCCCTATGGGCCAGTCCAGGGTGAAGGTCAGGGAATGTGCTGTGAGCTAGCTGGCCAGGGTGAAGGTCAGGGAATGTGCTGTGAGCTAGCTGGCCAGGGTGAAGGTCAGGGAATGTGCTGTGAGCTAGCTGGCCAGAGTGAAGGTCAGGGCGTGTACTGTGGGCCAGTCCAGGGTGAAGGTCAGGGAGCGTGCTGCGGGTCTGCCCGTGTTTGTACTTCCTGTCCGTCAGCTCCCAGCCAGGAGACCACAGACACTCTGTGGACCCTCTGACTCAGAACCTCACCTGTAGAACAGGGTAATACTACCCACTCACGGGACTGTTGCTGTGGAGTTTAAATGAAATCATTTTTAAATGTCCCTGGGGCATTATGGGTCCGTCAATGTCGACTACTTACTTCCCCTTAGTAGAGATCAGGTCTTATGTGAATTCAGGAAGAATACTTTGTGAGGAAGTAGAGAAATTCGCTCCCTTAAACCTCATCGTTAGAAGTTAGGGATCTACCATCACGTCTTCCCGTCACCTAGTGATGACCGTCGCAGTTTCGCTCAGTTTTGAAGTTTTACAAGTCATGCTCACCTAGATGCTACCTCACTCAGTCCCAAAGGGTTCCCAGGAAATGGGCAGAACGAGCCTCATTTTCATTTTGTAGAAGCAGGGACTGAAGTTCAGACAGGATAAGGTAACTTCCTAAAAGCGCACATCCACGATCAGAGCCCACGTTTCTTGCCGCTAATCCAGTGCGTCTCTCAAGTCCCTGAAGCTGCTGGTCCCTCTGCCTGTCACAGCCTCTTTTTCTCCGTTTTTTTGGCTTTAACTATTTCAAGCTTTAACGGGGTATGTATAAGTGGTATTAAAAGGCACACATCAATGCACACGCCTCGATGAGTTTGCACACATGCATGTACCTGTGACGCCCTCACCCCAGCGAAGGCAGTTCACACCCCATCACTTCCCCAAAATGCCCTGCGCTCTTTTGCTTTTCACTTTGTTTGTTTTTTTCTGGCAGCAACACTTGACATGAGACCCTTTAGTTCACTAGCTCCTCTGAACCCTCCAGGTTTCAACTCGTTGTCCCCTCCCGCGCCCCTCCACCACCTCCACCACGTGCCCTCATGGCGTCTTGGACAGTCCCCTGCAACAGACTCATTGTCCTCTACTGCAGGGTTCTCAGGCCTGGGTGTCCAACAGAATTATCTGAGACCTTTTCAAAATAAGAAGAGATTTTTAGTCTCACCCAAGACTTCCTTGATCAGCATAGTTTTAAAAGTCCCCCCTGTGAGTCTGATGCACAGAATCTCCCTTGCTAGAGTGTCACCCCTACACAGGCAGTGTCCAAGTCTCTCTGGACATCATTAGGACTCCAGCACCTTAAACAATATCTGGCAAGACTATTAAATTATTATTATTATTGATAACCTTTCTTGAGTGTTTGCTCTACACCAAGCACTAAGATAAGTAAGTGATGTATATTTATTTTGGCTCATATGCCCACCATCCTAAGGAAACAGCTATCATTACCCTATTTAAAAGAGGAGGAAATGGAAGCTTGGAGAGGGGCTTGGAAAACATTTATAAATGCCTCAGTGACTATCTTCAGCTGGAGCACCTGGTACAGCAGCGCACTCTGGGTTTCCTACCTGTTTCCAGGCTAGTACAAAAATCTTTCCCAGAAATCACCCAGCACTTCCTCTTCTTCATGGAAGTAGGTCACACCGTCACCGTCAGCTTAAAAGAAGCCTGGAAAAGAGAGTAACAGACAGGGTGCTTTCAGCTCCGCCTTAGGAGGTAGAATTTACCAGCAAGTCAAAGGTGAGAAAGAAAGGGCTGGTGCTCAGCCAGCTAACAGTCCCAGCCCCAGCAGTCCTTAATTTAAAATACCTGACTATTAATCTAAGCTGGCGTCTCCAGAACAGGTTTAAAACAAGTTTCTCACGGTGAATGACATTTTGGGAGAGGAACGTGTCCGCTTGAGGGACCCGAGGTGACTACACTATCGAGAGTTAGAGGTTTGGGTGACAAGGACATCTGATGGCGCTCAGTTTTCTCCTCTCCTGTTTCTAGGTCAACGGTGATCTCATTTACATCACAGCCAAGAAAGACGGCACTCACGTGGTGGAAAATGTTGATACCACCCACATTGGGAAATTAATCGTGACCAAACAGATTGGAGGCGATGGCATAAAGGATATTACTGATACCTACAAATTCCAGGAAGGTGAGTTTCTGCTGCTGAATGAAGATTTCTCTGCCCAAGTCCTCTTGGTGCTTTGGGAGTGACAGTCACTGTCACCATGAAATGTGTTCCAGACAGGACGGGGGCATGTGCAGCACTGGGGAGTTAGGACAGACGTCTAAGCTTTTGTGAAGCAATTTTTCATTTCATTTTCATTTCACCTGTTAGCTGGCTTTGAGCAGAATTCCCCTTCACGTGGCTTGTGAAGATGGTTGGTTTAAAATCACATCTATTTGAACAGAATGTGGAACGTGTTCTTGTTCATAAAAATATGAAAGGACCTTAATTTTAGATAATCCCATTAGAAAACATGACATAACAAGTGTAATTTAGTTCAATAACAGAAACGTGAATAACCGTCCACACTTGCCTAGCGCCTCCCAGACTGCTGCCACGTGCGTCGTCCCGCTGAAGTAGCGTGGCGCGCCCGTGGGGCTGGCCGCGCGGCAGTGGCGGGACACTGCAGTCTCACTGGATCGGGCGCGTTAGTCTGCAGTCCTGTTTCAATCATAAAACAATGTTAAGGTGGTCTTGTTAACATTTAGCGCGTGGAACGTTTCGAACGGAGCTGCCGAGTTCAAGCCCGTCTCACGCCGTGCTGAGTGCCTGCTCTAAGCCTGGAACTGAGTTTGGTGCTGGGGACCGCCGCAGGGAGCAGGGTTCGGTCTGCGTCCCTGGCCGAGTGATGGGTTCAGGATGCTGAGGGGGCTTTGACAACAAAGAAGAGGGACACAGTCCAACCAGGGGATTCAGAAAAAGCAAAGCCCAGTAAGAGAAGACACAGGCCACAGTTAAAGGAAGATGGGAGGCGGGAACACGACCAAAAGCAGCTGGTGTGTTTAGGGCCCTGCAGGCATTACAGAAGCTGTCAGCTCAGAGCGCCTGGCGGCTGGAGTCAAAGCTCCCTGGGGTCAGTAGTGGACAGGAGGTGGAGGACCTTGGATGTCTCGATGGGGATGTAGAATGTATTTTACAAATGTTTCACCAACAGAGCTTCTGAGGAATGGCATTTGTTTTAGTGAATGGATAAAAATGGAGAGTAATTAGCATATGCGTAAATATTCATCAGTATTCCTGAAATGCTGAGTGCAGAATTTGTTTTAAATATTTTAGATCTTCTCTATGCTCTTATTTATAAAAGCAATTTGCACTACAAAGAGAAATTTTGCTGAAATGAGAACTCTTGCGCATGGCATTAGAAATTCAGGATTTCTGTCATCTGAACTAGTGAATTTTTGCTGTGTTTCTGAAATGGGTATTTCTTCTCTCCTGTTGGTTATCACCCACTGTGCAAGGTAGATACAAAAGATCTTTTTTTTTTCCTTTTTGGATTTTTCCTAAAAAGAGAGTTTTTAAAACCATAAGTACAATAAAACAAAACAAAGAAGCAGTGCCCTCTGGTTAGAGTTAGAGGCGAAAGGTTTGGAGAGGAAGAAGGGAAGTCCGCAGCAGGAGTGAAGGGAACTGGCTGCAACAGCCATCCTCTCAATAACTTGCCGTTAACCGCCCGCCATATTCCAGACTCCGTGTAGGGACGGAGACGCGCACAGCCCTGCCTTCCCATCTAGCTGGGGAGACGGGCAGGAAGCAAGCCCTCCCCAGGCTGTGTGACAGCTGCCCAGAGCAGGGGTGGGTGGGCAGATGCTCAGGGCCCCTGGGTGGGCGCCCTGCATCTAAAGGGTAAACGGAAACACGGCGATGACACTTTCCCCATGGAAAGTCTCCAGGAAAAGGCAGCAGGACAGGGACTGTGGATAAACTCTCTGCGTGTGGACGAAGTCCTGAGCAGACAGTGTGTAGAACAAGAGCGGGCCTCCAGGAAGCCATCTGAGTGACCCGTTATCTCATCCAAACCACGCAGCAGGACGCCTTCCACCGTCAGCCTCGGAGGTGGATGTGGAAGCCAGATCAGGCTCAGATGTCGAGAGAGGCAGGACCCAAACCTCCGTGAAAGAGGAGTCGGGAGCTGGGCCAAGCGAGAGCCCTGCATCAAAACAAATAAAACGTCCCAGCTCTGAGTGAGGAAGACATCTGAGGTCCAAGCCTCTGGAGTCCGGCAAGAAGGCAGGGCTCAGAGAGGCAGGCAGTGTGGGGGTCAGGCCGAAGGAAGAGCCCCGAAATCCGCATGGTTTTAGGAGACACCCCATCCTGCACCTGGGCTGGAATTTGCCAGGTGTGCGTCAGCCTCTTAATCAAGGATGGCGTTTTCTGACGTGGGGAATGACGAGTGAGTGCCATTTGAGAAGGATGTTGGGCTTGCCTCTGAATATGCTGGGAAAGAGGGGATGGGTACTGATGCCCTCCACGGGCACCTAGGAAAGTCTGCCAGCATCCTCTGCCACCCTGACTCTCCTTACTGAATCCCGTGTATAATTTCTCCATCCACATGTGCTGAGTGTGGCCGCTAACATGTTAGGAGGAGTGAAAACATAAGGAAAAAAATTATGACCAGATTTAGGAATTTACTATTTTAATTAATGAGACAGTGGAAAGATCGTTTTTCACTATGAGGAACTAAAGCTTAATGGGAATTTTATACCTGGCTTTAAAACATAAGATGATGAAAACTATAAAATTTTGAAAACCAGAGTTCTTAAAACTTCTCCTGCGACAACAGGGCTTCTTTTATGGTGGCGTCTGGGTCCTGTTCCCTCTCTGCTCCGTCAGTTATTCCCTCTGTCGCTTGTAGTTTCACCTCTCCTTCCCACGTCGCCTGTGTTAAAAAAAATTTTGTTATAACTCTTTTCCAGAAATGTAGTTCCCACCCCTGCCCCCAGGTGGTGCTCTCCCCCGCGTTCCTCGCTCCGCACGCAAAGGGCTGAGCCAGCGTCTGTGATGGGCGCGTGCGTGGTGGTCCCTCTTCGCTTGTCCCCTTAGACCCGTGCGAGGAGGGCTGTGCCTTTCGTCTGAGCCTGGCGCAGTGCCTGGACAGCACAGGGGCTCCTCTGGCGTGAGACGATCAAAGGAACAGAAGTGCAGGTGCACTTCCACAGGCGAGCTTCGCTGGGCGTCGTCTGTCCCAACCTGGACTATTTAGTGTCTGTTATAAAGACGAAAGCTTCGTCTCTGGGTGACAGCCAAGTGCTTCCCCAGACCTCCATCCTCCAGAGCCCCCTCTGCACCCGGCTGGGCCCCCGGTCCTGGGGATACAGAGCTTATGTTCTCATGGGGGAAGTGATGCCACAGCCACAAGTACTGGGAAGAGGGAAGAAGACCAGGTAACGTGTTAGTGAGAGACGAGGGGACCGGGGCTGGGGACACCTTACACTGGCAATGGGAGGGGGGTGGGGCACTGAGAAGGTGACGCTTGAGCTAAGACACAAACAAGGAGAAGAGGCTTCATCCGACCTGAAAGGCAACTGCATCACCCTCACTTCACCCAGTGACTGGAGAGGGGGCTTTGACCTTGCTCCTGGAGGCCCCAGAGGAGCCTCGGAAAATGTGACCTGGCTTTAGGGCACTCCCTCTGTGCGCTAAATTCACGCCCCGGGATTGGGTGAGACAGCAGAGCACCGGGCAAGACCGCAGGGAGCGGGGAGTCCGCCCGGCCCGGGAAGCCCTGCCGTTCCCGCTCGCAGGGACGGGCTGGTCCCAGAGGGCAGCTGGAGGTTCCCGCACCTACGACACGCAGCAAAGTGGCTCCAGCGCCGGGAGCTCCCACGGCCCCTCCGCCGTCTCCACCAGCTCAGCCCTCATCCCCTGCCCGGGGACGCAGCTCTCCCACCACGGTCCCACTGCTGGTGCTCACCTCCTGAGATGTCGCCTAATTGCATCTCTGAAGCGCATCCAGAGCGATAACCATTAATGCTCGCTTTCTCGGCGAGCTATTTGCCAGATGCTTCCTGCTAAACTACCTCACTGCCCTTTCCTCGTCACAGCCCCTCCCTCCCCTCAGTAATAGCTCCTGCTTATCGATTGTAAACACGTGCTCCAGCCAACGCTTGTCCTGGACCATTTGTTTCTGGCACATTCTTGCAGCCTTAACAATGACAGAAATTATTAATACACACACACAGAAATACACAATCACGTTGCTTGCAACACCTGTCGGCATTTTCTGTCTCTGCAAAGTCCCCGTAGCTGCCAATTCTTCTGCACGTACACCCTCTAAACCACCTACCAACCCTCCTGTGTAGTTGCCCTTACTTTGCAAACAAGGGAACTGATGGTAATCGTAGTGCCTGCCTTGGAGAGACGTCCCGAGGACTCGACGCGCCTGTGCACAGTGCGCACCTCCCACGACACCTGTCACAGAGTCAGCTCTCAGGGAGGCTTGTCGTCATTATTAACTCACCTCCTCGTCTCACTGCATTTTATTATTAACTAAGTAAAGTGGAAGATAACATGATAAAAATTCATGTAACTACGAAAGCCAGCATGTTTATTTCTCAGTGATTCTGTCTTCACTACCCACTCACGGGACTAGTTTTCACAAGCCAAAGAACTTACCTCTCCGTCTTCCACAATGCACAGAAATGTACCAGGTGGATTCTGGGTAGTAGGTACTGTTGAGGAATCCAAACTGGAGTCACCAGCAGCAAGCTCTGAGCCCCGACTTGTACCTGTATTTCTCAACTGCTCACCTGCACAAAGCTACTTTTTTTTTAATTGAAATACAGTCTGTTACAAGGTGTCAATTTCTGGTGTACAGCACAATGTCCCAGTCATGCATACACATAAATATATTCATACATATATTCATTTTCATATTTTCATTAAAGGTTATTACAAGATATTAAATATAGTTCCCTGTGCTATACAGAAGAAATTTGTTTTTTATGTATTTTTACATATACAGTAGTTAACATTTGCAAATCTCAAACTCCCAAATTTATTCCTTCCCACCCCCTTTCCCCCAAGTTACCATAAGATTGTTTACTATGTCTGCGAGTCTCTTTCTGTTTTGTAGATGAGTTCATTTGTGTTTTCTCTTTTATTTATTTATTTTTTTTAGATTCCACATATGATAATATGGTATTTTTCTTTCTCTTTCTGGCTTACTTCACTTAGAATGATGATCTCCAGGTCCATCCATGGTGTGCAAATGGGATTATTTTATTCTTTTTTATGACTGTGTAGTATTCCGTTGCATATATTCACCACATCTTCTTTATCCAGTCATCTGTCAATGGACATTTAGTTGCTTCCATGTCTTGGCTGTTGTAACAGCATGGCTGTGAACACTGGGGTGCATGTATCACAGAGCTCCTTTCTGATTCTCCCAGACCTCGCTTTCCTCTCCTCATCTCCACCACCACCACCACCACCTTGGGAAACCCTACAGAAGACATTTTTCTAAAAATAGCACACGTATCTCAAACTACATCATCAGAGGCCAAAAGGGTGTCCTTCAAAAAAAAATGTGTTCTGTGTCAGATGAGTTTGGGAAACCTGGTTTTAAAGTTAGCAAGCCTCCCCACGGTCGGGCTACCTGCTTCCTCATGTCTCTTTCCACATGGGCCTGTCCCACTTGCTGCCGCCCTGTCCCCCACGCCTTCCTCTGCTGCCGTTCACCCCCAGCAGGGGGCACAGACCACCTTTCCCAAGCAGCACCCCTCTGCGTACACTCACATCTAGCACACTGTTAGCAAGCCTTCCGCGCACAAGGCTCTGAGGCCAAGTTCCCGTGGGGAGCCCTGGGTCCGCTGCTGCCGCCTGGATGCTCACAGCCTTCGCTCGCATGGATGGCACTCCTTTGTCCTTATCTCTGCACCTTTCCTAGGTCAAGAAGAAGAGAGGCTGGCCCTGGAAACTGCCCTGATGTATGGGGCAAAAAAGCCCCTCAGCACAGAGGGCGTCGTCAAGTCAAAGTCTGACGTTCACATGAACTTTGAAGTGGAGAATGCTGTGCTGGGAAGAGACTTCAAGGTCATCGTCACCTTCCGGAACAACAGCCATGCCCGCTACACCATCACAGCCTACCTCTCCGGCAGCATCACCTTCTACACCGGGGTCGCCAAGGAGGAATTCAAGAACGAGACGTTCAACGTGACAGTGGAGCCCTCATCTTGTAAGTTACCGAGGGGGGGACCAGTCTCTCCAGGACATGTTACCCGCTTCCCTGTCTGGCTCGGTGTGGACGCCCCCTAATAACTTCCTGCCAAAGCTTGAGTTCTGGCCCTGAGCTCAGGAGAACCCACTCCTCAGGAGGCCTCAACCCGTGTCTTCATGGTTCATGCACAGAAGTGAACACTGGTTTTCAAAGCCTAGAGCCCCAGGAGTTGTGAACATTAAATGTCACTTAACCTCCTGCTACTTACAGGGTGGGCCGGGGACCTGAAGCCTCAGTACCCCCTGGGAGCGGGTCGGAGACGCAGGCTCTCGGTACCCACCCCAGACCCATGGAATCAGGATCTGCGTTTTTTCAAATTTTGTTGACATGGAGTTGATTTACAATGTTGTGTTAGTTTCAGGTGCACAACAAAGTGACTCCATTACTTTCATGCGTGTCCATTCTTTTTCACGATAGGTTATTACAAGGTATTGAATACAGTTCCCTGGGCTCTACAGTAGGCCCTTGTTGTTTATCTATTTTATAAGTAGTAGTGTGTACGTGTTGATCCCAGATTCCAGATTTATCCCTCCCTCCTCCTTTCCCCTTTGGTAGCCAGAGTTTGTTTTCTATGTCCGTGAGTTTGCATTTTAACAAGATTCCAAGGGGACTCATGTGCACAGGAAAGTTGGTGAAGCTCATGTCTCAGAAAGCAGGTCCACTGGTGGTGCCTGCCTCCCAAGTTAGAAATGGCTTTTGGGGGGCTGCCCAGCAAGAATGGCGTGTTTTGCTGTACCATTTAGGGGGCAGGGAGGTCTGAGCTCTGCAGGGTGACCTGTCTGGTGTGCAGGGTCAAGAGGAACCCCTGAGAGAGGAGACTGGGGACTCGGAAGGGCTCTGCCGGGCAGCCGTCTCCTTGGGGGGGGGGCTCTGTCTCACCAGGATCCCTTCCAGCCTCCCTTGCCTACCTGCCCTCCCAAAGCATCTTCTTCACTATAAAAATTCAGAGTATTTCAAGCAGGACTGGGGTTGATGCTGTAGTGTGCACTGGGGATTGCAGTTTCGGCCAGTCGCATTTCCCGGGGTACTAGTTTTTCGTGCACACAACAGTTGGTCACTCAACCAGCAAAATGAGCCCATCAGAAGAGCCTGACCTCCAGGCCGAGCACGGCGAGTTAGATGGGGCAGGTTGGAAAGAGCCAACACTTCAGGGCGCCGGATCCGTCCACCTGACCTGTGGAAAGAAATTTTAAAATTTATATGAATAATAATCTTCCTAAAGCAGAGGCCGGCAAGACTGTGGCGCCCCCTGGGGTGACCAGGCCAGACAGCTCAGGCGCTTTCAGGCTTCCTGGATTCGGTGTCTGTCCCAGACCACAGGGACGCTTCGCAAAGATGTTCGCAGAGAAAAGGGAAACAATCCCTAAAACTCCTAATTGCAAGAAACTTACTCAGACTCAAGGAAGCAAATCCCCTGGCTCCAGCGGTGGAGCCGACAATTAAGACATCACTGTGGGTTTTTTGTGTTTTTTGTTTTTTGAAACAGAAACCTGCCAGGAAGGAAGGCGGAAGCTCTCCTGCTAGGGGGCAATGCCTGCAAGTGCACAGGCCCTGAGGCCAGCGGGCTCAAGGCGCATTCAGGGGGCAACAAGGCGGCCAGAGCCAGAAGCAAAGGCGCCAAGGGGAGGCGGTGGGCGCAGACCAGGGAAGGGCCCGTGGGCCCTGGGAAGGACTTGGCTTTGACTCCGAGTGCGCGGCGGCGCCATCAGGGCTCGGAGCAGACGTGCGCCACAGTCCAACCTGGGTTCCAAGAGATCGCTCTGGCTGCTGTGCCCAGACCAGACCGCAGGGGGAGCGGAGCTGAAGCTCAGAGACTAGTTAGGACGGCGGTGGCGGCAGCGGTGGTGGCGGCGGCGGTGGGGGAGCCGGTGAGAGCCAGCCGGGCCTGGTATGCCCTGAAGGCGGGGCCCGCCGCAGGCAGACAGAGGGGTGCGTGGTGGGAGGGGAGGAGGCCGGGGAGGAGACTAAGGGAGGTAATACCCGTGAGCGGCTTCCCACCTGTAAGTTCTCAGTAAACGTTAACTCCCAACATGTTTGAGCTTTGGGAAACTGAGACTAGCAATCTGTTGATGTGTTCAAGGCCACACACAGCAATCAGAGGCAAAGCAGGAGGTACTAGAAGCCAGGCCCCATTCAGGCAGGGACAGTGGGCCAATGCCTTGTCCCCTTGGGCCCTAAGTGGGCCAGTTCCCTTCCTCGGGGGGTCCAGCTGCCCTTGACTCCCCTGGACGAGAAACCCTACACCATCCTTTTCTGACAAGAGCCCCTTCTCTCACGCTCCTTCCCCTCCTGTCTCTAATCTGATTTTGAAAATAAGCTTATATGAGTTAGCAGGCTAGGGCGGCGTGGTATATTAGCCAACGCAGTCATCGATGTAGGAACAGCTGACCAAACCGAAGCCTGACTCAGAATTAGCACGGCGCCCACCTGCTCAGCCCACCCCAACGCTTGTCCTGAATAATTTGAAGGGGATTGAAGACTGTTTCTTGCTTTAACCTGCAGGTGGGTGGCATTAACTGTGTGCAATAAATTGCATATCACAACCTAAAATAAATTGCAATATATTGCAAAAAGCCACAGGATTCTAGACCTGGACCCAGTAGGTCTGAGCACCTCCCTGGGAGGGTTTATTGCAAAGGTTTTCCAAGTAGAACAAGAGGCGTATTTTCCAGACTGATGATTAAAGGGAGAGTGTGGGCTGGAATCAGCCCAGAGGATTTGAATAACTTAAGCCTTCCAGTACCTTCAAAGGTGCTACCATTTCCACTTGGCCCTGTTTAGTTCTCCTTGCATTTGGAGAAAGAGATGAGGCAGCTCCTGTCTGTGTCTCCCCTGGCTTTCCCCAGACGCCGTAAATGGCACTGGCAGGATCCCAGCCCCACCACTCACAGAATGAAAATCCATTCTTCTTTCTCTTGCCACATTTAATAAACTTTATCTAGAACAATTTCTTGTGCAGCGGCAAAGCACAGCACTTACATAATGTACTATTTCAGGAGCACTGTTCTCCTGGGCTCAGAAACACAGCCCAGTTTCTTTAGTGCCAAGACTGAGAGGATGCTCCGCCTCAGAGAATAAAGAGTCCTGAGGCCGACAGGATCAAGGTAGCGAACGCCTCTGGAAAGGCCGGTGGAAAGACGTCACACACATCTCACCAGCCTGCAGAGCAGAGCCCAGCGGTCACAGTCCTCTAGAAATAGCCAGAGGGTGTCCATTTTTTCATCATTACCGGCGGCAGCCAGAGGCCAAAGGCATGTTCTTCCAGGCCTGTCATTTTGCCGCCCCCTCTGGTGAAGTGAAAACCAGGCCCCGTGCGCTGCTCTGGCGTTGCATCCAGTCAAGGGATGGAGTCTTGCTCTTCTAGACAAGCCACTGCTAGGGAGGCCTTGGGGGAAGCGGGTCCAGGCTCAGACCCAAAGAAGGTGATATGAGTGGGTCATTCAAAAAGGCAGAATTCGAGAGTCAAGGTCAAGGCAAGGTCATGGATTCAAAAGGCTGGCTCTCAGTGGAATGGGGCTGCCCCAGGAAGCCCCCTGAGTTGTTTACTGCTTGTCCAGGGTGGACCGAGACATTCTAATAACTCTGTGTGTCCAGCGGCCATCTCTCAGCCCCGGCACCACGGACGTTTCAGGCTGGATGATTGTCGTGGGGGCCCGTCCTGTGCGTTGTACGCTGTTTAACAGCATCCCTGGCATCTACCTACTAGCCACCAGTAGCACCTGCAGCTGTGACAGCCAAAACCATCTCCAGGCACCCCTGGGTGGGGGCGGTGGCATGGAAGGGCAAAACTGCACCCAGCTGGCAACCACTGATCTAGGGTGACCACCCTTTCCATTTTGCCAGAATGGAGTGCATTCCGTTTCAAACCTGAGACCATCCTAAGTCCACCCAGTTCTGCTCTAACGCACCCCACCTCCCCCTAGGACCGCTCAAGCTTGAATATGCATCACCTGAGCATCCCAGCCCGACGCAGGTCCTGATTCCCTAGGCGGGGCTGGGGGGCTGAGAGGCCACGTCTCTAACCAGCCCGTGGGTGGTGGTGGTGCTGGGCTGCCGACCACCCTGGAGCAGCACCAGGCCGTGCCTTCTGCTTGGACTAAGGCTCTCACAGGGCTGATTCTGGGGAGGGGGTCCCCCTGGTTGTTGACCGGTGCTTCTCAGCCCCGCTGCACGTAAGAGTCAGCTGTGGAATTTTTGAATCAAGGCCTGGGCCCTAACCTCCAAGGTTCTGAGTTAATTGGTCTGGGGTGAGATCCAGCTGGGGAAGTTCTTAAATGCCCTCAAGTGATTGTGAGGTGGAGCCAAGACGGAGAAAGCTTCAGTCCGAGGACCAGAGGCGGTCACAGCACCGGCTCATCCGCACAGAGACCTTGAAGCAGGTAAGGGCGACCTGACGCACTGTGGCCTGGGAGCCCCCAAGGCAGGGGGCCGCCCTGCGCCCTGGTGCTCACCCCACACGGCCTTCCGTGCCCAGCACAGGATGGCGGCCAGGGACGGAGGGCTCAAACGGACTCCCCTCTGTGCTTTAGGCTATCGCCCGTGGGGATCATTTCCTCCAATAACCTCCATAGGAGGAGGAAATTTTGGCCAAAGGCAGACACTGGGCAGAGCCGTGGCGGAGACGTGCGGTTCCGTGGATGGGGGCGGAGGGGTGAGTCTCCCTGCCAAGCCTGCCGCTGGCACGTGGCTCTGAGCGGGTAGCACCAGGCGCTGCCCTGCGACCCAGGCTCCGTCTGCAGAAGAGCTGCCCTCTGCTCTCTGCGCTCCTGCGCTGTGGGAGGCGAAAGCGAGAGAGCGGGCGCTGCAAGCAGCCCTCCCTGCTGCGGTCAGAGCCACAGGACAGGGGCCCCGTCCTCAGCCCCGCTGGTGGATGGAGGGGAGCCACGACCACCCCCTCCTTCCGAATGTCATCCTCACTGGCCTGTCCCCAACACCTACGAGCCAACATCAGTGACCTGGGGAAACAAGCGTTTGGCACAGAGGCTCTTTAAGTAGCAAACAGGATAGAGGGTGCGGAAGAGCTGAATGTCTACGGTGAAAACCAGCTTCAGCCACTTCTTTCTCTTAAATAGAAACAGCCATGTCAGATTGGTACAGTAAGAGCTGGAAAGAAAGTGTGGAGCAAAGGAGACAAGGCAAAGGTTAAGGAGGTCGATAGCTTTGCTCAAGCATGGCCGTGGCCTGCAGGACGTGTTTTCTCATCGCAGGAGGGGACACAGCACGGTGGCGAGGACATCACCGCCCCACAGCTGCCGTCTTGGGACTGTTTCTGCCCAAATCCAAGAGCAGCTAAAAGCCCTGGGTCCTTGATTTTAAACCTCTTCGTCAGGTTGCATTTTACAGCAGCAAAAGCACTGTTTGGAAAATTTGACACGTTTGCCTCTAGAAAGACTTTCCTGAATGTTCAGTTTCCAGCACATCCGCTCTTGACCCAAGAAGCGGGAGTGCGTCCTGTCCCTGACTGACCCCGCTCCGTCCGCCTCACCTGCGCGTCCCCTGTGGAGGCTGTGCTCAGGCGGGAGAGCCGGGGCCCTCGGGGAAGAGGGACGCAGGTCCCACCCCCGGTCCTCATGCCGCCTGTTTGTTCTCCCCCTGCCAGTCACGAGGGAGGAGGTGCGGATCAGAGCGGGCGAGTACATGGGCCAGCTGCTGGAGCAGGCGTTCCTGCACTTCTTTGTCACGGCTCGGGTCAACGAGACCAACGACGTTCTGGCCAAGCAGAAGTCCATTGTGCTGACGATCCCCAAGGTCATCATCAAGGTCAGTTTTAGCATCTCGGATGAAGGGCAAAGGCTGGGTTGTTGATGGACAGCCAGGTGTACTGTTTGTGAGTGTGTGTGTGTGTGTGTGTGTGTGTGTGTGTGTGTGTGTGTGTGTGTGAATGTGGGTCCTGCTCAAAGGAAAAAAAAAAAAGAAACCAGGCTCCTCCTGTTTTTCTGAAAGAAGTAAACCACCCTATATATAGACCTGCACGGAGAGCACTCTTCTCCCCTCTCCAGATTTAAATATGCAGCTGTGGCTGCAGACACAAACACAACCTGTGGGTGTGAACACACTTGTGGAGGAGGACAAAGGTGTGTAAGGACGCAGATGCTCAGAACTCAGTGCAAAGTGGGCCAGGCGTGGCAGCAAGCGGAAGCCACCCGCACCCCCTCCCGCCTGCTCTTTGGACGGTACTAGAGAGCCCGGAGCTGGACGCAGTAGACTGCGCCAAGTGCGAGGTCAGCTCATGACGGTGACCTGTATGGGCACACCTGGCAACCACCAGCCAGATGCCGGCGCAGAGGATTTCCTACATCCAACAGCCCAGAAAGTTCCCGCACACCGTTTCCAGCCAAGCACCCCCGCCCCCGTCCCCGGGGTGACCACTTTCCTGACTCCTATGACCATAGGGTCTTTTTTGCCTGATTGGCTAGTAGTTTTAATGTCTTCTCTCCATTTACCACCGGAAATCTTTGCCCACACAGCTCAAAGGAGCTTGGCAGAGGAGGCTGAGGATGGGTGGGAAGGGAAGACAGAGATGGCAGCCCGTTTGCACCCACTTCTCGGGACACTGGCCGCACCCGTAGTCACATCCCTGAGACACCTCCTGCCCTAGAAGCAGAAGCCCAGGCCCCCAGCAGGGTCCTTGGGGTGTGACCCCTTCTGTCAGCCTTACCTGGGGCTCAAAGCCCCTCCCACATGATTAAAAGTGCTTGGCACAGATCCTAAGCTGCATTCCTCTAAAGTGATGGATTAATCAGAGTTTTAGTGGGGGGTAGGGGAGGGGCAGTGGGCGGGGAGGGGAGGTCTGCCTTGTGTCTTATGAATCATTTGCTGTGAATGATCTGTAAAGCTAATAGCTAATGTGTGGCATTCAAAATGGCGGCTTTCCTTGGGTGCAGTGCCGTGGGGGTGGCACTTGAGGGAGTCACATTAGGATGACACGTAGGAAGTGTGCACCCTCGAGGAAGAGAACCCCAGGCCCTCCATTTCTAGAAGGTCTTGAATCACCGCATGTCCTTGGTTCTTTCACCCCAGTGACCTCCCACGGGCCCATCACAGCGCCATCTATACCAGAGGCCTTCAGAGACAACAAAATGAGGGGTGCAGGGTCTGCAGGCGGAGTACGACACAGGCAAGACAGAGAAGTGGTACAGGGGTTCCCCCCAAGCCGCCGTCAGTCCCCTGAGAACGTGAACTCAGGAGCACAAAGCGCTGGTGCGGGGACCAGGGCGCTGCCCCCGTGGTGGGCTCTCCTGGGGACACGGGGGCCCCACCGGCCTCTCCCAGCAGCCCAGGGAGGCCTCCTTCCCCGCTCTGGCTCAGGAACTCAACCTCAGGGCCTTTCCCACCAGAGGCAAGACCCGCACGCTCACCTAGCTCTGAACCGCCAGCTTGTCCCTGTGAAGGGCTCGGGGGAGAGAGCCCCTCCAGGCTGCCGAGTGCTCAGGCCACAGTGTAAGGCAGAGCAGAGCTGTGGGTGGTCAGTGCGATCTATAAAGGAGGCCGGGACCTTGCAGCTTTTGGACGTTACTCATTGAAGGAGTGTTTGTGAGTTACCTCCCAAGTTTACTTAAAGAGCAGTTTCATTCCCCAGGGGCAGAACCCAAATCAGCTCCTCTCACAGCTCAGGTGACACGAGCCGGGGCGTGTACTTCCAAAAAAAACACCTGCAGGTTTTTTGTTTTTGTTATAATTTTGATTTCCATAAAGATGTTAGGGACGCTGTTCTTAGAGGAAATTGATTTCGAGGAAGGGCATTGGACTGGGACTCCAGGAAGAGAGAGAGATGGAAATTCTGGCCTCCAGCCGGTCCCAAGCATGTTCAGCAAAGGAGGCAGGAAGCATTCTCACGCAAGGGTCCCTTAACCACTGACCCCACTGGCCGTATTAACCCCAAGGACAAACTGAATCCAGGCAGGGGAAGAGGTGTCCCTGGTAAGTCCCCTCACACACCGGAAGCCAGCCAGCTGTCCCTGAGCTGTGAGAAACCCTGGTCCCAGAAACTGGCTCATGGGCTGGGGGACGGCTGGGGCTCTGCTTAGCCTGCTGGAGTCGTGGGATGCAGAACCACAGTGTCCAGGTGGCAGTCATCCTGAGAGCGACTGTGGGAGTTAGAGAGGACCCAGAGAAAGGGAAGGGGGAGGGGGAGGGGAAGAGGGAGGGGAGGGGGGAGAGGAGATAGAAAGTCTACATTGAAATATTACCCAGCAGTCCTCAAGGAGGGGAGTCACATAAACTGCATAAACCAGGAGCTGGAGAGGGAGCTAAATGCAGTGAAAGCACAAAAGGACCATGGCGCAGGGGTCCAGGTCCCCTGGACACATAGCCTCAAGTTCTAGGAAAATGCTAGAACCCTTGGTCCATCTCTGTGCCTGGGAGGGGCCCACAGCTTACAGACCCTCCCAAGGTCACGGTAAGGAAGGGGCCAGGCGCAGGGAGAGAGGGTGTGAGAGACAGGACCCACGCTGCCGGCAGGGGTGATGAGACGGGCACGCGGAGCCGTGAGGGATGAGCTCTAGGTTATTACGTGCCTCCTGCCCGCCCTTGTTCAATCCTCGTTTCCACCCTGCAGGGCGGGGGTCACTGTGCCCCCTTCACGGGTGAGACATCTGAGAGGCCCAGGGAGGGCAGTGCCCTGCCGCACAGCGGTCCCGACACGGGCTCTGAGACCAAAGCAGCTGAGCTCAAAGCCTGTTTCCTCAGCGTCCGAGCTGGGTGACGCTGGGCCCCTCACTTCCTGCCTCTCGGCGTCTGTCCCCAGCTGTCGGAGGGGCAGTGGTAGGTCTTACTCTACAGAGCTGCCCTGAGCATCCGACGAGCTAACGCACACCCAGCGCGCAGCTCACGGCAGACCCCGCGTCTGCGCTGCTCGGGGTTTGTTGTCACTGTTGGTGCTGCCTGCTATCGCCTGCCTGACGCGGGGAGAAGTGAGTCTTCTAACCCAGGGCTTTCGGACTCGGAAGAGATGACATTCAGCCGGTAGAGGTGGGCGGAGAGAACACTCCAGATTCTAGAAAAAACGCAGACAGGCAAAGGCAAGGAGGGAGGGAGACGGCAGGTGTGGGAGCAGGCAGAGGCCCGCCTTGGCCGGCGTGCAGTCTGGGAGCAGGCACGAGTGAAGACAGTCGTCTCGAGGCAGCCGGGGGCCACTTTGAAGGGAGGCTACAAGTTCTGCATGACAGCTCCGCACCTGATTCCGTGAACAAAGGGGCTTCTGTGGAGATCCTAGAGCATGAAGGTGACATTGTGTCATCTGACCTCCCAGAAGTCAGAGCCTCTTTCTTTTCTCCTTTCCCTTCAAAGCCTTTGCCCCAGGCACTGTCCTCCGGGAGTCCCAGCTCGGCCCTGGGACTGGAGCTGCCAGCGGGCTAGTTGACAGCTGTCCTCACCCAGTTCCGGCTCCAGAGCAAATGGAGACCAACCTGGGACAGTATGGGACCCACAGTCTGAGTCCACATCGCTGTCAGCCAAAGCAGCTAGGCCAGCGGGCGCGTACCTACGTCCTAAGCGACCCCGTCTTGGATTGCACCGCGTCCCTGTGACGACAGAGATCAGAACTGGGTTAAACTGTGCTCCCAGTGAACTGCCTAGTCCCGGCCCCCACCATGCATGAGTCAGAGCGTGCAGTCCTCGTACAGAGCATGGCAGGGAGAGACATTCATTAAACTTCAATGAGCTCACATCTCTTTTCCAAGCTATCAAAATATTTTGATGAGAAAAATATATTTTAATAAGATCAGACTTAGAATTTTTCTCTGCCTTCCCATGTGTTGATTTTTGTAAGATGCTTTAAGTCAGGAAAAGATTCTTCAGCACTTTGATTTGTGACGAATGGCTATTTTGGGGAGAGGACGGGAGGAGCGGGGGAGCTGGGCTGGTCTGCAGGCTGGGACTGGTCTGCAGGCGTCGCGGTGTGTGGCATCAGGACTGCGTTCTGGTGCGCATCTCCCACTCCCGGGGGTGGTTTCCTGTCTCGCCCAAGTCAACGAGAGGGTGCAGGGCAGAGGGGCACCTTTTGTAGGGAGGCCTCACAGCACAGGGGCTCGGATGGCTGGACTCGGACCTCCTGGTTCATAATCCTACCTGGGTTGCTTTGGGCTAATTCCTCGATGACCTCATATGTAAAACGGGTCCAGTAATATTACTGACTTCATTGGGCTGCTGGAAGGGATAATAGAAATAATTCTTATAAACAGCTAAGCGTGGTACAGTGACCACAGTCAGGATGTGATGAAGACCAGAATCCATCAGTCAGGTGAAGCCACCACCTAGTTCGCCCCCACACCTCTCTCTCTCACATCCTCTCTCTCTGAACTTCAGTGTCCCCTTTTGCAAAAGCATTATAATACTATTCCCATTTTCAGTTACACTCATACATAAAACACAAAGTTGCTGTGGGTTAAATAAGTCCCATTTGAGAATGCTTATCCCCCACCAGGCCCTAGTACGTGCTGCCAAATGTTCCCTCCCTCCCCACCTGGTCCTCTCCAGGCCTGGGACCTGCGGTCACATCCCTGAGAGCTGGGCAGGGCAGCAGTGGCCCTCCGGCCCGAAGTGAAGGTACCGCTCACCTGGCGGCACTGGTTCCTGGGTGTTGAGCACGGGCCCCGGTCCCTGTGGAAGCCTCCTGAGAGGGAGGCTGGGCCTGGAGAGCCTGGCGTAAGACTCAGGGGAGACAGAAGGGGGCTCATGTGGTCCCTGGAGGAAACTCCTCTCCGTATCTGGAAAAGGAACGCTCCAAGTGCCATTTAAAACAGCTCCGGTCCCACCGCCTCTCTCTTCAGCGTGACTGTGTAACACACTGTAGCAAGGCCCCAAGGCTGCCTTGTCACATTGTGCTCTGCATAGAAATTCGATTCTTTCCCCATAAAGTCAGAAAGAAAGAGTTGGGTTGTTTCTCAGTTCGGGGTCAAGTTATAATCATCGTGCTCAACCGGTGGTTTAGTGAGAGCAGAAGGTGATACAGCAAATGATTCTTCAGTGCATTTCAGGAAATAAAGAAGCTATTTTCAGCACAAAAAAAAAAAGTTACTATTTTTGCCTCTCTGCTGTCAGAGATGACAGGGTATGTAGTGTTTAAAGACGAATGTTCTGGAGTCAGAAAGCCCTAGATTCATGTGTGGGTTCTGCCAACTTACAGGCCCTGTAACTCGGGGGCTCTGTTTATCGTCTAAGTTTGAGTTTCACGTCAATGCAATGAGGATAACGTTGCTGCCCGCCCCCAAGTCCAGAGAGGACCCAGCCAGATAGTGCCAGGAGAATGGTGAGCAGAGTGCCGCGTGTCTCAGCAATCACCAAAAGCCACGTGAGTCGCTGTCACCGCTGCCACCGGTCAGACGCAGTGTAGACGCGTGGTTAAGCCCTCACATCTCACTTCCCCAGCTTGCTATCTGTGTGAACCTGAACAAGTCACTTTACTCCTCTGTGCCCCCCTTCCCTCCTCGCATCTGCCTCACCGGGCTGTGAGGCCTCAGTGAGCTAGTGTTAGCAAACTGCCCAGCGGCCCTGTCAGATAGGACTTCCTACACCTCCGGGAAAGTCTCAGCCCCCACTGCCCAGTATGATGACTGCTAGACACATGTGGACGTTGAGTCCT
Source organism: Camelus dromedarius (assembly GCF_036321535.1). Classification (NCBI taxonomy): domain Eukaryota; kingdom Metazoa; phylum Chordata; class Mammalia; order Artiodactyla; family Camelidae; genus Camelus; species Camelus dromedarius. The sequence goes on along the minus strand of NC_087454.1, from coordinate 3,485,481 downwards.
TGGAATGTGGCCAGTACGACCAAGGAACTGAATTTTTATTTAATTTAAATGTAATTTATTTGAATTTAAACAGCCACATGTGGCTGGAGGCTACCACATTGGGCAGTGCAGGCTTAGAACACGACCTGACGATCGTAAAGCCACTTGCATTATTTAGTAGAATGCTAACCCTGGTGGGCTGGTGGGGGCCACAACAGTGCTGGTGAGCACGGGTTACAAACAAGCCACTGCTGCTCACCAGCGGCGACCGTAGGCTGGGGACGCGGGAAAAAGTCATCTTCCAGTAACACACGTAATATGTGATTGACAGTATTTGAAGTAAGAGCTGGGAGGTGAGCTAGTAAGTCATGTGAACTGAACTGCCAACTAGGTTCATTCTTTCCTGACTTTCTCCTTCATTTCAGTTTTGGTTTTGAACACACTTATGCACATTGTAAAGCACGTACTCCATGGCAGAGACCTTGCGATGCCCTAGGAAGGAATTTCTTCCCCAGAGCTCGTGTGTGGTACTAACTTTCTTGTTTACCAGAGACTCAGAACGGTTGCTCATTATCATGAAATAGTATGAAAACCAAGAACTCAGGATGTCAGTATTGGTGAATGGTGTTAAGCTTGAGGAAACGGCATATTTTATGTTAATTTTTTTAAAAACAAATATTTTAAGTGGAATATGGGGGGAAAAATCAGGTCACAAAAGCGTTTGATGTCACCAGTAATGACCCCTCGTCCCTAAGGTCAGCACACAGGACGAGTGGTCAGAGGCTCCCCAGCCCGGCACAGCACGCAAATCAACGCACAGCGTGCAAATCCTCTGTGTAGGCCCCATTTTCCTCAAAAGGGGGAGGAAACAGCTCCGCTTAAATTCCCTGAGCAGGAAACACAGTGTTGAGTGTTGGGCAGGCTTTTGTATGTGGTTTGGTCTGAGTTCCGAGGTTCATGGTCATCCCGGCAGTCAGGTGAGCAGCATTTAAATTCTGGGTGCAGGAGGCAGATATCAAAACGAGGACACTGAGTCTTTGTCAGCTGTGGAAGAAACACTCCACGACCTGAGGAGGGCCCTCCTTTCCTCTCGCCGTCTCCCTGCTCCAGCATCGGGGCAGGCTGGGCGGTGTTTATGTACCCATGCCGACGGCTAATTACACGGCTGGTATCCGGAAGCAGACTGGTGAGGCATGGCACACGAAATTACCCGAGGAGGCTTGACCATATTCAGGTCTAAGGCCTGTATAGGAAGGCCTATGTCCCAGACCCTGGACCAGCTTTTCAAAAACTAGGCTTCCCCCGTCTCTGGCATCAGTGACCAGAAAGGGCCCACTTTGCTTCCCACAGCACAGGTAACTTCCTGGAGGGCCAGCCTGCTCGTACATAAAGGGTCCCTAACGTGGAGCCCCCGAGCCCCTCGAGGGCCATGGGCAGACATCACGGGTCTGTGATGATCCCCCCAAAACTCCATTCAAGGAGCATATGTATCCTGTGTTTGCCACCGTGTGTGTCTGCGGGAGGAAGGGCCACTAGCTATTATCAGATTTTTTAAGGGGTTGCCCCCATAATTGCAAAAGCATGCCATGAGGACGGCAGATGGCTCCAAAATATTTTTCTTCCAAAATCAAAGTGATCATAGCAAACACTTTCACCAGGAGTGTCTCTGAAGCAGCCCCACTTTCTCCGACTTAGACAGTTTTTGTAAATGTTATCTTGATCTTGTATTTTTAGAAACCAAAAGTGTTCTGAAATTTCTTTTTTTTCAGCTTAGGAAAAATATGTTGGATGCGCTTGCGAATGAAACCCAAGATTCCATGTAAAGTATTCTAATAATGCGCTTCCACGCAGCCGGCCCTCGGTAACCACTGGGGGTTGGTTCCAGGACCCCCACAGATACCAAAATCCATACCCACGTGTCCAGCATCCACAGATGAACCAACCACAGGTTCTGCTGTGCATGCCAGGTCGAGGACCACTGAGGACACGCTGCTTAGCACACAATCTGTGCTTTGTAGGTGACACCTGCTGTTGTCATCATCACGATCAATGTTGCCTCCACCCCTGACCCCTGATCCCAGCTCTCCACCCATCCCATCTTAGCAGATGGAGACTTGAAAGTAATAAACATAGGGAACTGGCTGCAATTTCCATTTTTCTTATGAATTTTTTAAATCCCATAGACATAAATTTAGTCATCAATATGTCTTAAAGAGTAAAGCCATAAGGTTTTAGTCTTAACTTTAAAGTCAATAAGCAAGAATCTGCTTCTCTAGGCAATGTCTTTCCTCTTTCCCTCTAATTCATCAGAAAGGCTCATTTCCACACGATTTTTCCTACGTTATACACTACTTAAAGAAATAAGGTATTTTAATGGCTAGACTGATATATCGGAAACTCAACCAACCAATAAACTGCATTTTTAAGCAGTCAGCCTAATGTAACAAGTATTTACTGGACACTGTCCAGATCCTGGAGTTGAAAGTGGGCTAAAATAAAGTGAATAAAACTAACTACCCTGAGTATGACTAATCCCGAAAAGCATGAGCTATGACCTTGTCATGTGCTGTGCGCTGTGTCAGCTGCTGTGTCTCTGACCCATTCCTACCCCTTTCCTTTGAGGGAAGAACAATCATTATCATCTTGTTCCCAAGTTACTCAGAGCTCACGCAGACCCATCCATTTGGCGTACAAATCCCCTAAACAAACATACAAACGCTCCAGCTCCTGGGCCGTGTCCCAGCACACTGCGTTGGCGCTGGGGAAGCACATGGTTCTACGTGTGACACGCTGTGAACACAGCCTGGGAACTCGTAATAACAGCGCTCTTCGCAGATTACCCCGTAGGGACGTCCATCCTGTTTCAGAGTCAGGAAAACTGAGTCTCAGAAAGGTTGAGAAAGTCACCTGGGGCCCCACTGCTGGTAAGTGTTGAAGCTGACATTGAACTTGAATTCTGGGCACCTCAGGTGACTCTGTCAAATACCCGATGGTTGTGATGGATAAACCCACCAACGGAGAGCCTTACGCTCTCCTGGACTCTGATGCTGTGGCTGCAGAGGAAAAATCCCTTTTGTCTGTTTTAGCGTCCAGATTCCCCTCCTTCCAGTTCAGCAGAGAGCACTCCCTCCTGGGACGTCTTTCTAGAGTGTCTCAAAGTAAGAAGGCACAGGCCCCCTGGAGCGTTTTCTTCCTCTTGAACTCAGGAATTCCTCCTGTCCTGGCAGGAAACTCGAGCCCTTTCCAGAAGCAGAGATCGCCTGGCTGCCGTCACCATGGAAATCTGTTGCTAAACCAAGTGCACCTTCCACTTCCTGCCGACAGGAACAGCTGGTGGCCGCTGCTATTAACCTGAGCTCTAATTAGGGTGGTTTCTATAATGAGGAAAGGAGTATGATTCTAATTAGTAATTTTCCATCTTTTTCTTACTAGGTATCCCCCAGTCAAAGCAATAAGCTATCCTCATCACACTGGTCCCATTGCCAAAAAAAAAAAAAAAAAAAAAATAGCCATTCTGTGAAACAGAAGAAAAAGTAAGGATGGTTCAGGACACAGGGGGGCAGGAAGAGGTTTTACATGCTGCTAACGAGTTTCATTTTCTTCCAACCCAATTCTTAGGTCCGTGGTGCTCAGATGGTTGGCTCGGACATGGTTGTGACTGTTGAGTTCACCAATCCTTTAAATGAAACTCTGCGAAACGTGTGGATACGCCTGGATGGTCCTGGAGTGACAAAACCAATGAGGAAGATGTTCCGGTAAGCACGGAGGGGAAGTGGGGAAGTGATGTGTGGCTGTGGGAAGTTTTCTCTCTCCGTCTTTTCCAAACTCACATCTAATCCCCAATGAATGTGTCTGAGAAGCTGCCCTCTCCTTACTGGCAATTTTGTGGGGCTTGGGGTTAAAAAAAGAAAAGGATTGGCTTGACCAGTACTTCCGTCATTTAATCCTTAAGGGCACCCTAAAGAGATGAGTATTGTTATCACATCTTCCTTCGGTGGTGGAGGCATTTGAGGCTTTGAGAGGTTGACTGGTTTGTCCCAAGTTGGGCCGTTTATAGAAGGAAGCCACGATTCAGACATAGGATGGCTGGTTCCAGATCCCAAGAGTCAAGAATTTGGCCATCCTGCCTCCTCCTTATTAATTCTACTGATAACTATGGCGTGCCTGCCGGTGACTAACACCTGCCAGGTGTTACACTGACACGCATCCATTTTCCTGGGTCCTTTCTCCAACCCCACCTCCAAGACTTTACCAACCCAAGCACTCTCTACAACTGCAGCTTTCAGCAGAATAAAGGTGAGACTAAAGAGTTCTAGACTTGGGTCCCCATCCAGGGGACCAACGACCGCCCCAAGCTCTGTGGTAACATGAAGGAAACCCTGCTCCTTCCACGCCCAGCACCATCACATGGTGCCTCACGGTTCTCAGCTTCCGTGACGTCTACTGACAGAGTGTCACCCAACAAGACAGCCCATCTTATGGTCAGGCTGTTAGCCCGTAATTGTGAGAAGACAAGTCTGCCTTTCGATCCCCAAGATGATCCTAATTCTGCCACCCGGACCTGTGCGCAGAGCAAGGCGCATTGGACTTCCACCTACCAGCTGGCGCGTGCTTGCAGACAGACGCCCGCTCTTCCTGCGCCCTCCTCGTTCCTGCCCGACCTCATTCCCCTCTCTCCCAGTGTGGTTTCAGCTCCTTCCCTCTCCCACACCCTCCAGTTTCTTAAAGTGTGATACCCAGAATGAATCCCAATCTTTGAGGTTTGTTACTTTCATTTCTCCCACAAATAAGTCCCCGTCAGCATCCATCAATCCAGCGTGTTTCCTGTGGGATGACCTTCTAAGGTGTAAAAAGGGAGGAGGAAGGATTTGGAAACTGCCTTATGACCAGATATGTGGGGAGTCTCCCCAGTGCCCTTTGTGGGCAACCCCCCTCCCCAAGTCTATGGGACACATGCAAAGCCTCCTTCACCCCTTGTGAGGCACCTTTAAAGAAAATTTGCCCGCTAAGGGCTCTCTGTGTTTCTTTCTAATTATGGTGGATGTAATAAACAACAGAGAAAATAATTTGAGTGCTTTAAAAAAAAATACAAGCACAAAGCATAACAACCTTCCTGTGCTAATAGGAATGTTGCAGGAAAAAAAAGAGAAAGAATTAAATTAGAAACGCACCCGAGCTGGAGGGAGAGGCCAGCAGGGATAGCCCTGCTGTCGTCAGACGCGACGGGCTCGCTCAGCCGTCCTCACACCTTCCCACGCGGATCAGATGCAAGAATCGGTCAGGCAATGTGAAACACGTCTCTTCCTCAAATCAGACACCCTGCTGTATCCAGTTGTTCCTTCTCCAGCAGTAACCCCACAACCCTCTTCATCTGAGGGTACCAGAAACTCCTGCTACCTTTACACCTGGGCTGTGCAAAACTCCCACCTTGATCTCAGGCCAATGCGTGGAAAGAGGCAAGCTGTGTATTAAGAGAGAGACGAACTAGGTGAACCCTCGCACAGCGACGACCCACCGTCTGGGGGCAGAGGGCTCGACGGCGGTTGAGCGTCCAGATACATTGCTCTTGTTAATGTCTGACACGGGAGTAAAGGGGGTGAATCATAGGTCTATGCAGATGAGTAACAGGCAGACAGCCAGGTCCTCAGTCCCTTAGGTGGTCCAGATCCAGAGGGCGGGTCTCTCCAAAGCAAGGGAAGCTTCATTTCTCAGAGACTGTCAAAAATTGGAAATAGCTTGATGTGGAAAATACTGGTGAACTAGGGTGGGCTCGGGAGTCTGGAGAAAGCACTGCTGTGTGTTTCCCCTGATCCCACCTCGCACCTTCACAGCCAAGACCTGAGCCAGCCAGCGCCCGTGCTCATCTTGTTCGATAATTGAAACACTGCAGGGTACCCGATGCTGCCAAGACCTGATCCAGGAGTGGCAGGTTCAGGGTAACAACTTGGACCCTTAAAAAGTGCAATTCTGTAGAACCAGAGTCCTTCACGAGACTGTATTCCTTTCTCGGACGTACATCTTGGACAGTCAAGGGAGTCTCCATCCCACCTGCCCACTCATACCCCTGCCAGGGCCCTAGGCGGCAGGGGTCTGGGGCTCAAAGGAGAGGGTCTGCAGAGATGGGAGCTGGAGATCAGGGAACTGAACCAGGGGTGAGGTGGTGTCATGTCCGTTCTGCCCTCGGGGCTCAGCCGACTCCACTCTGAGACGGTTCACCTTCCTGCTCTCCCCCCATCTCCTCCGGATGCTCAGAGGTGCTGCTCCCGCAGACCCTCCGTTTTCAGCTTTCTGCACTTGATCCTTCCAGACCATCAAATAATTCATCTTCCAGATTCATTTTTCTCTTTAAAAAAAAGAAAAAAAAGAGCAGGTTCAGTAAGTTATTCTAAAAGTTCCCCGACTTTGTAATTTTGTTTTAAATTTTGCGTCTCTCGAGTAGGACAGAAGCTAAGGGCTGGACGCAGGGAGGGCAAACCATACATCGCTGCAGTTTACGGCAATCCTGATCCCCTGCGCCTGCGTGCGCTCAGGATGATAAATGGCCGGCGCATCCTGATAGCTCAGCACATCACTGAGATCATTTATCACAACGCCTATCCCCAGGAAAATAGGATTATTCCAGTATTACTTCACTTACCGAGATGGGCGAATGGTTTTCTCCGTTCTGTGTGTATGCATTTATCTCAAGGCAAATGCAGCCTTAGACATGCATGTGTTTCTTCATGTATGAGTGTCTCTGACGACACTCTTGAGTAAGCGTGGATACATGTACGAATATCATGGGGACAAGTTTAGGACTTAGAGCAATTAATGAAGCAAAGCCCAGGGGTCAGAGTCTCTGTGTGAGGGAGTCACCTGCACAGCGTGGCCCCAGGCCAGATCCTTAAGCAGGACAACCGTTTTGCAGCGTGTTCCTGACTGATCACTTGGGGAAACCCAGGGAAGAGAGAATGAATGGATCAGGGTCGAAACAGCATGGCTATTGAGAAATAAATCTCTAAAAAATCTCTATTTGTATTGAAAGGATCATTTAAATGAAGGCTAGAGAACTGTTTCTCGCATGCAGGTAGAAAGAACTTTCCTAGAATTTTTTGCAGAGAGTTCAGGCAGCGCAAACAATGACCACAAAGGTGATGGGGATAACGGCGAGGATGAGGGTGAGGTTAACATCACCAGCAACACACAGCCAACCCTCGGCACTGACCATGACCTGCCGTGGCTCTAAGTGCAGCACGAATGTAACTCGCCCCACCCTCTCCACACCCTCGTCAGTGTTTCATAATGTCCACCCTTCATAGGGGAGGAAACCCCTGGTGAGCTCAGAGTTTTTCAAAACTTGAATCACAAAATCTACTTGCAGAGTTTGAAAACTACTCCCCTGTTAAGGCTGTGTGGGTGCCCCTGCATAACTTGGCTTTTACATAACCATTTAGATAATTTATGTAGCCACACTTCTGAAGAACAGAAAGTAAGAATTGACAAATACCAAATTAACTGAGACACTGCGACTATCAAAAACCAATGCCCAGAGCAGCCCCCGAGAGGGGTCCCCAAGCCTTAGGCGCACTTCCCAATTCACTGGCCACAGACAGAAGAGAGAAAGGGAGTTCTTATGTAATTAATCTGTCTAGGTTTCTAAGACTTGGGGCTTTTCCCCATTTCACCCCAGAGGGGGTGCACCCACATCCAGCTAAAATCCATGTTGCTTTGGTGATCTTTGAAGAAATCTTGGATAATCCCAGGAGGGTCCTAGAGCGTTCCCAAAATGAGCTGACTTGGATAAGTCATGTCCACGAGGCTGCCGTGGGAATGGGGGTACAAGCTGGTGTTGACTCATGGCCGGTGTCGGGGCTCAGCCCAGCTCCACCACATGCTGGATGGGCCACGTCTACTGGGAGGCCAGCTGATGCACCCAGGTGGAAGGAACCATGACTCACGGGACTGTCGCTGGCTGAGTCTCACCTAGGGGCCTCTTTCGGGTGGTAACTGGGGAAATCAGCCAGCCAGACCCTTCAGTCTTCCACCCACAGTCAACTGAGGGGAAGGGAGCGTGTGACTCTGGCAGGGTTCTCACTGCTTCCTGATCAAGGTGGGAAACGGGACCTGCCTCTCTGGAGAGTAAAACCTTCCCTGTCTTTCCCATCCTCTCAGGGAAGTCCGGCCCAACGCCACCGTGCAGTGGGAAGAGATGCTTCGGCCTTGGGTCTCCGGGCCCCGGAAGCTGATAGCCAGTATGAGCAGCGACTCCCTGAGACACGTGTACGGCGAGTTGGACTTGCAGATCCAGAGACGATCTTCTGTGTAGACACACGGGGGCTGAGATGGACCCAGGCCCTTGGCCTCTTGTAGTCCTGGCCAAGGGCGTTCTAGTGCAAAAGTAGTCAGCTCTTGCTTTTACTTAGATGTGAAGACCCAGCCCGGACTGGATGGGGCCCCAGAGCGGTGCAGCTTTTCAGTGCGGCTGTTCAGTGTGGAAGTTAGTTTTTCATCCCACCACCTTCCCTAGGAGTCCGAGCATTAGCTTTAATTAAGCTCTAATTAAGCACTCACAGCTCATGAGAGTAAAATTTATCATTTATCATCTCAAGTGACTGCAGCTCCGAGTATCCGAGGACTTCTCCTCGCAAGGGGATTTGGTCACTAGCTGGCCTCACGTAAAACGGGACTTCTCATCCCCCCCGTCGGCCTGTTTGGGGCAACATACTACCCACAAGGAAGGGAAGCACCTGATGTGGGCCCTGCGATTCTATTCCCTCTCCTTGAAACCAGGTTCTACCCCTCTGTCAGAATATTTTTCCCAGGAATTGAGTGCAACATCATTTTTCTTCTCGGCAAAGCCGGGAAAGGTCTTTCATCTTGCACCTGCGGCAAAGCGCCTGCCTGCCAAATTTCACAGATTTACCTTGGGAGATGTGGCCCCATATTAACAAATTGCATTTGCGGGAAACTTAATCACCTAAGAGGAGATAAGGAAGCAGGTGCAATACTCAGATCTATTAAATTATATGGTTTTATGGTGCATTTTATAGGCGGTGTCACACTGTGGCCTGATCAGCAAGAGCGAATGGCCCTTACTTTAACCCTTTGGGGACTGCAGTGTTAAGATGTAATGAGGCTGACTTGGGACAGAAAGGATGAGGAATTAGTTTTTAATTAACGATTATGCTTCACCTGTCTCTCTGGGCTCATCTCTTTGGCCCAATGACACAGGTCTGGGACCAGTTTTAGAGACAGAATAAACCCAACAAGTTGGAGAAGCTGGCAGATGTAGTGACCAGACACATGGAAGGATGGGCAGCCACTAATTCTCCTGTCCTTGGCCTCATCCACCTTGAGACCTCAGCTCAGCACGCAGGCGCTAAAAGGTAGTATGGCCTCCAGCTTGCAAACAGCTAGCACCACTGCACACCCGATGGCTGAGGACGCCGGCACCATCTGTGTCAGGCGCCGAGGTTCCGACACACAAGGCTATCTGGTAGTTATCTGCAGGGCTGATTTATTGTCAAAATTACCTACTGATATGCCTAGAGTGTGATTCAGGTCAGTAGATTGTGATTCTAAGCCTTTGAGACTGTTTCTGATCCTTCGGCATCCGGAATCCATGAGAGTTAATGGGTCCCCTCTAAAGGCTCACCGCACCTAACTCTGTTAAGTAATCTCCCAACATTTGCCAAGCCTTCCAGTACTCAATTTTAAAAGGAAATGCATTTTGCTAGACTGTTAGACTGGCTTAACATAGTATATTCTTATTAACTAGAATGTAATCAAAGCTTAAAATAAAGTTAATCTGATTGTATTTGCATCTGTGCAGAAGTGAATGCTTTTCACTTTCAACACAACACGCTACTGACCACAACTGCTCAAGAAACCACCCTATCTACAGCAGTAGATAACCTGCCCTGGACAGTGAAACAAGCTTTTCTGCTTCAGAGAAAATGACTCTAAGGGGTACTGATGTCACGGCGAGCTTTCCTCATCACTCCCTCTACATTTTATTAACCACATTCACCAAAGGAGCAAATTTGGTCCAAAAGTCTGCTTCCAGGAACTGCAAAATCTCTGAAGATACGTTTTCATGAACAATCTTATGAATCATTAGGGAGAATCAGTGGACAAGCCAGCGTGAACACCTGTCATAATGAACACCTTTTGTGGTCTTAGAACAGAGAAGGCGAGTATATGACAGATACGTATAAGTGACTCCCTACTCACGGCAGATATCGCTGAAGAACTGCATCCTATATAGGGCCTCAGAATCCTTCTCAACACTGTGCTCCAGGCAGCTATTTCCAGCTGATACGGAGTTGGCATTCAAGATAAAACCCATTCTCCATGCCTACCTTAGAGCCAGCCTCCCCTTTGACAGCTGGGACCCTACACTGTGTCCTAATGCTGTGTCTCTAAAAATCACATTTTAGTGATGGTGACAAGCAGTGCACCTAAGACAGCAGCCAAGACTCTAACTTCCAGTTTTCACCTGTGCTTCTCTGCTTCTGAACAAATCTTTTATTTGTGTTTATGGCCTCGATGACTTAAGAGAAGTAACACTCCACGAGGTTCTTCTAGGGGCATATCAAGCAAGCCTCAGCAGGGAAATTAACCTCTTATTTACTGTACATTCTGTAAATCTCATTTTGTCTCCCAGAGTTTTAAGAATGCTGAATTAAAATTAACTCAAGACTCTTTTTTGTTAGAGCTGTAGTGGAATAACAAATGAATCCATGTGCAAGTTTCTAATAGGAATGTGGAGGAAACGGAGGTGGTGCCAGTCTCACCGGGACTCAAAAGTCATAAAATTCCAGGTGTAAGGTCATCCCGTGTGAACATCATTCCAACGTTATTATAAAATTAATAGTCAACCCAATCATCTATTCATTCATCTTTTCTCCCAGCCAATGGCCATCTTCCCACCAGCCCGCTAGCCAGCCAGCCTTCCAGCCGCCTACCTGTCCCCTGTTCCACCAGTCGTTAATTATTGTATGCAAGCATGAATTCAGCAAGTATTTATTGAACATTAAGCACCATTCTAGAGCCTGGGGATTCAAAGATGAACAGTCCATGGTCCCTACCCAGAGAGCGTTCACAAGCCAGATGGGGAGCCAGATACTTAAATAGATAAAGTATACAGAGAGCATGTATCTGTAAATCTATAATTGATGGGGACAGGTATGCAGAGGCCACAGGAATAAAGAGAAAAAGATGCCAAAAAAAAGCTCCCCCTAATATTGCCAAGAATAATGGAGAAAAGATTTAAGTTGAATCTTGGGGGAAAACAGAATAGGACAAAAAACATTTGATGATTGTAAGTTTTATATTTTCCATTGGACTATGAGCTGAGAGAACCTATAAATTGGGAATAATTAATTAAATGCCTAAATTAACTCAAAATGTTTTCCCTGCATATGGACTGATGGTCTATAATTTCGTAAGGGTCATTAAACATATTCTGGTTGGAAAAAAAAAGAAAGAAAGAACAGGAGGTAAGTTGGAGAACATTGACAGGGAAGAGCTCAGGTAACAGCCCAGAGGAGAGAGGAGGTGGCCCTTCCACGGACCCGCGGTTCCCCTGGAGCGGTGAGCATCCAGCAGGAAGAGGCAGGGCCCCCGGTAGTCACCAAGGTGATGACTCGTGAGATCACTCATCAGAAAGTAGAGATTTTAGCACAGACGTGCAGATGTGAAAGTTGGAGCACTTCCAGGAACAAGAATGTGTTCCTTCCAGGCTGTGTGGTGGAGGAAGGTAAAGGAGGCTGCTAATAAAACACTGGGTGCAGAATTAAAAAGCACAAATGCGTCAAGGAAGGACCAGGCCAAGAGAGTGTGGGGTGGGACGCTTAAGTAAGGCCGGGGAGGACTGGATGCGACTGGGGTGTGGCTACATTTGGGTTCAGGGATGGGAAGTGGCTAAAGCCCAGGTGGATAAGTGGGAGAGCAAGCCCGTCAGGGGGCTGTCCGTTTCAAAACCTGATAGACATGTGTGACAGACAAGTTCCTAGAAGATAAATTTGAGCAGCCAGTAACTGCCGTGGGCAGGGACTGCTGAAGACCCAGGGTCCTGTTCCTAGGACCACGCTCATTTCTGTCTTCAAGGCAGCGCTCTCCAACTCAGTGCCCCAGAGAGCCCCCTGCTCCTAGAGACCTTCCTTCCACCTTGGGACAAGCGTCTCCTTCAGTCCTCAGCACCTCAACTGATGTAGACTCAGCTTTACCTTCGTGAGTCTTCACAAGCCAGAAGAATGAAAGCAGGAAGATCACAGCATCTTTTGAATGTGTCTGTCAGAAATCACTCTATGCAAACAAATGCATAAGCAAATGAGAAGAAGGGAAAAAGCGCCTCTGTTGCAGCAAGAAAAGTTCCTAGGAAGTTGTGCTCACCTCGCCTGCTGGGAGTTTGGGAGCATTTTTAAGCTCCAAGGACAATAGGCATTTTTAAAAGATGCTTGGTAAGCTTGCTGTTAATACAGTTCATGAGCTCCCATTAATTTTCACACTAATCATGGTTCTAAGACGTAAGTAATTACCTGAGCAATGTTTCACTGCTCGGAAACTAATTCAACCACAAGGAGTCCTAATGAGGACTTCCTGGTAGTGAGAGCAGGTGCCTTTGGCACCAAAGAGAGCTCTTTCCTCGTCTTTCTGGTTTGAGTAAGTTTAGAAAGCAGGGGAAAAATTACAGTCAGGCTTGAATTTGTTTTCTGAAGGCGGTAGATGACGAAGAAGCATAAAGATCGCAGTCACTCGCCTCCCCCGTGACTCTGGCCACTTTGACTGATGGAATGTGACAGAAGCAGTGCTGACAGTTCTCACGCCCAGGCTTTGGGAGAAGGGTGGCTCTCACTCCTTGTCTCTCGAAACCCTGTCATGGAAGTCTTGAGCGTCCGTGTAAAGGCTCAGCTTCTCTGAGACTGCCCTACTGGAGAAGCGACATGCAGGTGCTCTCTCTGGTCAACCGTCCCAGCTGAGCTCAGCCTTCCACTACCTCCACCAAGGTACCAGACATGACGGCAAAGCCATCCGGGGCCCTCCAGACCAGCCCACCCTCCAGCTGAACACCACCAAGTGACCTCAGTCAGTGCCACGTGGAGCAAGCCTTGTCCAAATTCCTAACCCACCACATCATGAGATACGGTCCTTCTCTCTTCGGCTGTTGTTTGAAGTCACCAGGTTGGAGGGCATCTGTGGGGCGGTAAGCTAGAACCAGAGCATTGAGCCCAAAAGTCCCAGAAAGGAGAGAGGTTTACTGACTAATGCTCCTCCTGCTCTAAGGAAATGCTCAGTGTTTTGAACTTCATCTTTTTGACCCCAAAAAGGATAGAGATGCAGAGTTTGCTGTCACTCAACAGCCGCACACATTTGAAGCGATTTAACACGTGTCCTCCCGAGTCTAAAAGTCTAATATTAGCTTCAATGTTGGCAGTTCCTTTACCTCTTCCTTTTGAGCTATGATCTTCCAGGTCCTTCCTTACCCTCCTCCCCACTGATACTTGGTCAGATGCCGTTAGAGATAACTGGAAGTTGGAAGAGAAGACACATTCACAGAGGGTGGCACTGCTCTTCCACAAAAGCTTGGGAAATAGGACCATTCCATTGAGAGCCTCGAAGAGAAGCCAGCTCCCCCGGTGCCATTGCAAACCCAGCATCCCCATGAGCTGAGGTCCTGGGGGACCGCCAAACAGTCTGGTCGTGAACGTAAATGCCATTTTTTCCCCCCGAACATTCAGAAATGCCTTGATTTGCACACAGGGCTACACTGATTTACCTCTAACTATGTGACTCATTTGTATGTTAGCTATACCTAAACCCAAAATTTGTGGCCACTGTTACGGGTAAGCCCAGAAATGGCCTAAACCTTGGAGTTTCTGGTTAAAGATGAGTCAGAAACTAGCCATGGACGTAGGGAATGTCACCCTTTAGCCACAGTTGCTGGCAGTGGTCCTAGAACAGTCTTGTTCTCTAAAAGTGTGTCCTCAGTGCCCGCCAGGGGGCATCATGGGTACCACCCCCACACCCCCCGTCCACACTCATCCACCAGGGCCTTTGTGCCGCAGCTGGGCCCACGTTTGTGTGCAGAGTCTTTCATCAAAGCACCATCCAAACCCCGCAGAAGGCCCACAGCCAGGGGACTCCTCGAGGTCCCAGGCAGGACGCGCTGGGAGCTAGTGTCTCTGCTCCCTGGTGCTGCACCCACGACTTCCCCGGGAGGCAGAAGGGCATCAGCTTTGCCATTCTACACCTCTCCCCGCAAACGAGTGCTGAACACCTTCGAGCACGCCCTTGGATCATGAGCCGTGGCACTTAATGTGGGTTTTGAATGTTTTCCTGCTGTGATGGCATCTTTATTCCCCTAATTTTAATGATGTTTGATCACTTGCTTTTCCAGTACTGTGTCTGGGGCGAGTTCCTGGTGGCTAACATTGCCCACATTTCAAGTTTGGAATTCTGTATCTTCCAGGGGTTTCCAGTGACAAGTTCACGCTCCCACCAAGGGTTTCCCTACCCAGACCAGGACGAGGTGCCCATGGTGCTGGCTTGCTTCTGCCAAACTTGAGTTTTTTCGTAGACTGCTTTTATTGTGGACATAAGGCCGAGCTCGTGAGGATTACTCGTTTGTCTTGGCCATAACCATGAATTCAAAAAATATGACTCTAATAAAGAAATCTGCCATTTATGTGGGTCATTAAAAGAAATGCTGGGATCTTCAACAGTATCCCAATTAGCTTTGTTGAGTACACAACGCCAAAAACCCATATAGATCAACAAAATGTAATTACCGGCGTAAAACTGAAAAACAGGTATAATACAATAAAAACACTCTCTCCGATGAAAAACAATAGGCCTCGGTGACGGCTTCAATAGCAACATCAAGCAGAAAATGAAGATCATTATCTGGGAAATTTAAGCCAAAACAAAAGCCTGTGATCGCCTAACTAACCTAAATATTGGACATATACTACAAAAGCTTTCCACCTCAGCCATTTCTTTTCTTTAACCTTTGGTATCTCCTAAGAAATCCAATTTAGGGGCAGCCATGATACCTATATGTTCTCATTAGCGCTCAACGTTTTGTTCACTCAGTGCTCCACACACATAAAATAATAATAACACTGTGAAGTCCTGGCTACATATTGCTTTTTGAAAATTAAAGCATCAGGTAGTTGGGCATGCAAAAGATGGCCTCGGATGTATTATTATTCTTAATATTAATATTATTCTTATTATTATATCTTATTATGGATTATTCTTCTTATCAGCATTATTACTAATACAATATGCCATTAAAGTCCCATCGCATACCTGGTCCTGTGCTGAATTGAGAAGCAGCAGAGTCCTGCCAAAATAGTGAGGTAAGAGCTTGGATGTGGGCACCGCTGGTGAGAGTATGGATCGGTACTGTCCCCTTGGGAAGCTATGTGGCAGTATCTGTGGGATCTGAATACATGCTGCAGCCCAGCAGCTCCGTTCCTAGGTACACATCCAATGGAAATATGATGCATAGATGCGCCAAAAGATAAGAGCATCCATAGCATTCAAAATAACCCAGAAAGTTTTCAGGAATCCAGGTATGACCTAGCTGGATGCTTTGGCTCAAGATTGCTCACAAAGCTGCAATTAAAGTTAGCCAGGGCTGTGGTCTCATCTGAAGGCTTGACTGGGACAGGCTATGCTTTCAAGCTCATTTGTGGGCTCCTCACAGACAGGTGGCCTGAGGACCTCAGTTCCTTGCTGGCTGTGGGCTAAGCCCTCTCTAAGTTCCTCATCATACCAGCCTCTCCGTAGGGCCATTCACAACTTGCCACCTGGCTTCCACCACAGTGAGAAAGCAAGAGAGAACAAGATGGAAGCCAAAATCCTTTTTGTAACCTAACCTCAGAAGTGACACCCCATCATTTTTGTCATATCTGTTAAAATTGAGTTCAGCCCAAGGTCAGAGGGAGGGAATCACACAGAGCATGAATGTTAGGAGGCAGGGATCACTGGGGCTATCTTAGTTGTGTCTCAGTAAAATTTACATTAAAAAAAAAACTCTTAGAACTGCCAAGTGAAGTCACAAGGTCTGGCTACACAAGAATTCTTTCGGTTTCATGTTGTCCTTTTTCCTTGACCTAAGAAGTTGTCCATGGATACTTACTGAGTTTTAATTCCATTTCTTAGGGCCTTTTCCTGCTTAGCAGAAGACATAATGCTTCTGGATTTATTCTTGGCAGACCACCATCTGACCGCACCCCAGTGAGCATCTTTGACCTGCGTGCTGGTCCACTTCTCTAGCTAAGGAGGCAAAGTCTGGACGCCCGGGAGGAGTTGCCATTTCCACTTCAAAATCACATTATAGATGCAAGTGGAAAGAACCTGGGAAGCCAGCACCCTTCACAGTTCAGATCTGGGCCACCTCAAGTGGGGTTCACACCACTGCACACAAAAGCCAGCAAACACAACAGAGATTGCGTGGAGGACCATGTGTTAACACGTGGGGAAAGCGTCAGGTGGGTTTTCTCTTTCTCTCTGTTGTGCCTTGGCACGGCTTCCCTGACAATTTCTACCAAGTGTTGAAAGAAGTTGTAATATCTGGCTGACCCATCACGACAGATTTCCTTTGCCAAAAACGACTAACAGTGTCAATTGATTAAAATAGATTCCATTTAGGTGAGCCTCCACTTTTCAACTTATATAAAGAGCTCTGTGGTTCGGGTACATACATCGCTGTGTACCTGGTGCAGAATAATCTGTCAATAAGCATTGTTGAGTGAATGCATCTTCACAATGGCCACCTAACAGAGTAGGTAGGGGGGTGCCTCTGTCATCTCAGTTACTCCCATTCAAGCATTTTTCATGCCACTAAAATCCCAAAGTGATTTGTCTCCAAGCTGTTCATTTTCTTTTTACGATCTCAGGGTTGACCGAAGCACTAAAGCCCAAATAATACCAAAGGGAACAGGGGTCAGTTTGGGGTGAGAATCAGCCGTTGAATGCAGCTCATTTAAACTTGGCCCACTGTCCGTCTGCTCCGCCCTGGAAATGCGACATCCTGAAGCATTGTAACCTGAGTTATCCTAACCAAGTTTTTCCAGAAACCTGTCTCCCATTTTTCCACGCAGAAGCACCCTCAAGACAACAACCAGAGAGTCAGAAACAGCCCTTTTCTCTCCTCATAGTACTGCCAAAGTGATTTTAGGCAGCTCTGCAGAAAACATCGGTCACCATTCTGTTGACGGGTTTGGGGTTCAGAATGAGGCTGGGTTAGGGAATGCAGAGATGAAGGTTACAAAAGGGAGAAAAGCTGATCTTTCGTTTTCTATCTCAAAATGAGGCACCATGTGCTGACCTTACCACAAGTACAGTTTCCCACCACAGACCAAGCACCCACTCGAGGCAGCGAGTCCTCAAGCGGGAGGTGTCCACGTGGAGGCTGGGCACCCAGCCCGACCACTGGGAATCGTTTCATGGGGCTCTAAACTAGGGGAAAGAATTTCTAAAGTCACTTCCAAGTCTAAAAATGTATTGTTATAAGATCTTTATTTGACAGACCGCCTGGCATTTCCCTGTCAACGGTCTGCGCTGAAATACTCACTGTGTCACCCAGGCCTTCCTGCGACCTCGGTGGTCATTACGGACTGCGTTCGCCGGGTGTCCACAGATTAAACGCTTTGCTACTTCTCTCTTCACTCCTAACTCGAGCCTCAGAGGTACGCCCTCCGAGCTGACCGTTTTTTATCAGATAAAGACAATATGCTCTTGAACTATCCGTAACTGAAGATGGCAAAATTAACAAAAAAGAGAGAAACGTGTCAATTTATCAGCTGGATTCCGAGGCTGTTTTCCCAGTGCCAAAGGCCCAGTTGTTGATGACTATTGCCTTCCACTCAACGGCCGGGGGTGTCAAAAAGCAGGTAAGTAAACGTGCGGAAGCAAAGACATATGAAGGATTAAACAACCAACAATAGTGCAGGCTCCAAACGTGACTGTTAATTATATTAACGGGTCAGGAGAGGTCAGATTTTCAAGAAACACTGCATCTATACGGTGACATAAATTCATGGAAAACATGTGGTCCTCCGAGTTGCACAGACCCCTTCCTGGCTGACCACCGCCCAGGACGTGGAGAGGCTGCGAGATGGCTGGAATGAGGAGACGTGTCTGGGAAGAAACGCCGTCAGGAGCACGACGGCTGGGCAGTGCATGAGAGGTGACGCTCGTCCCCCAGCTAAAGTCGCTGGGAGAGAGGCGCCTCATTTCACATGGGGAGTGTTAGGGGGCCCTGGATAGGAAGGGTAGGCCCGAGCGGTAGCACAGAGCCACCACAGTCATGAAGGGCCCAACAGCGGACACCACAAAACAGGGAGATGGGGCATTTGAATAAGGGAGGCACCAAACCATCCCCCCATCACAGCTCCGCGTCCACCCAATATGGCGCCCCCTCTTCCCTGGCCTCACCTCCTCCCCGGGGGGAACTAACCGATTTGTTGGTTCTCTGGTCTTGCTCTTTGGGAACCGTGTTTCTCTTACTCCATCCACCAGGGGTCGGTAAAGAGTCTCCTATCGTTCAGAGCTGAGCTGGGCTCTTAGTCTGAAGGTTTAGTCCCTACCATCTATAACCCTACTAAAGGTCATAGAAAGTTGAAATTGTCTGCTCTGTAAAGAATAAGGCATTAGGGCTAATGATATAATTAGCCGTTTCTGTGTCCTTCATCTTAACACGGCACAGAAAACACACTAGCCCTGGACAACAAAGAGTGATGTGCAAATTCCATTCTTGTGTCTGTCTCTCTGCTTCCCCTGAAGTAATTTTCTAGGAAACAAAAAGCCTGTGATTCCAGATATACAGATGTCCTGTTTAGAATGCAATATAGAGATCGATTATTTCCAAATTCTTAGGACTTTAAATGTATGAAAACTATGCCCTCCGAGAAATCTGAATGAAAAGAAATGATGCAAGAGAGAAAGGAAGCGTCTTATGTCTCAGTGGACCAGTGCTGACACCAAGTCTCCTGAGAGAAGATGCATTGGCACTAAATCCTAAGAAAGGGCAGGAAGGGCTGAGCAGCCTGGGAACTGACACAGCTGACTCATAGACTTCATCTCAGATCCGCTGTGGCTCTCTCCCCTCGCGCTCCCTTAGCCCTCGGGCAGGGTTCTCAGCATCTTTGCCTGCCCTTTGCATCCCCTCTCTACTTTGGCTCATTTACATGGCATATGAAAACCATTAGCATTTGAAATTCTAGGAAAGGATGATGAAGGCAGATGCATGGTCCCACTGTAGCTGGCCCTTAAATGGATACAAATGAAAATGCGGGCAGTGCTGAGCACAAAAGCAGTACCAACTACAGAGCTCACCGAAAGGATTCTAGATTGGGTATTAAGGAAGCTTAAGAGAAAGACAAGAGACTTTCTCTTTAGAGATGCAGTCACTCTTGGCAGGACCTAATTTCATCGACTTTCATGATAATTTCCTTTTAATTCTGTTACATTTACATTTAGTGCTATTTCTTATATATGAAGCTAAAGAAAAGACACGAAAAAGATGAGTGAAAAGCGATTTCAAAGTTAAATGATCAAAGTATGCTTTTTGATGGTCTCTTGGGGGTCTAGCAGTCTATGAGCCAGCAGTGATGGTTTCATTCCATGTTAGTTGTTGGAATGCAGTATTATTTTAGTCTCCAAAGGCCAATTCATTATCTACTCTTTGGTAAGTGTTCATCTCAAGGAGAGAGCCACTACACGCTAAAGCTTACAGGGGCAAAACTGTATGTCTTGATTCGCAAAGTCAATTATCTTTCTTATTGAACCACCTAAGTCAAGTGTAATTAGCCATTTTGTAAGGCCATCTAGCTAAGGTTAATTTTTATGCCTCGTCTAACTTCTGTGTTGTCCACATCATCATGTAATGCTTTCCATGAAGTAAGTTCTCAATTAAATGTAAGTTGAATTTCATCCATCTTCACTTATTGGAGAGGTTCATAATCCACGTGCAAAAGACCACTTAAACTCTTTTTTCACACCGAACTAAAATACTTTTTTATTCTTAATATTTCTCTGTGTTCCTCCCAAATGCCTTGGACTTACTGAGAGTAAAAATCACTTAAGGTCAGATTCTCATAGCATCACAAAATGACAGCACCCAGGAAATACATGATGAAGGATAAAGGCATTCCAAGGTTCCAAAGACGTGTACAGAACAGAGACCCCTCTGCAGCCCCCACCCAGGCAGATTAACCGGGAAGCTAACAAATCTTGTGCTTCCTGGCCCCTCGCCTGCAGAGCATCTTTCCAAAACCCTGGAGGAGGAACTGTCATAAATACTTGTAAATTTTGCAGAAGGAAGGTATTTTAACCACCATCAGTTGAACTAGTAGCTCCCCCCACCCCGTCACACTTCCCTTTGTGTCAGGCGGCCTTAGCCCACCCACAGGCGTTTTGGGGACCCAGATAAGGGAAGGATGAACTGGGAATAGATTCACTTTGGGTTTAGTTGGATGCATTTACGTGGTTCATTGTGCCTCTCGTGTGTACGAAGTCATTGCTAAGAACACCGTCTCTTACTCACAAAGGGTGCAGGGAGCAGGAACCTACCACGATATGAATGTGCCGTTGGGCTCTTCTCCCTGGAAGCTTGCAGGAGAAACGAGCTTTAACACGTAGAGAGCTGGAGGCTAGTCTGTGTACGCTTGTAAACTACGGATTCGGGTCTTATCAATACCAAATCAAAACGAAAGAACTCTTCTGTCAGGTATGTGCCAAATAACGCAGCACGTATCATTTTAGACACACTCTATGTCTGTTTTAATGGGAATACTATCAAATAGCATTCATAGCAATTATGTCAGCATGCAGACTCACATGTTTCACGCGTCCCCAAGATTGAGACCCCACCCCAGCAGGTTTGATTTACCTAATCCTAATAGATTCTGGTGGTACCAGATGAAACATTGTGAAAATGCCCACAGACGCAGTGAAATAGGCTGAAGAAACAAGCATCCCAGTGACAACCTCTTACACGTGCTCACCAACGAGTCAAAGGCACGCCGTGACAATGACCTGACCACACAAATTACACAGCTAGGAGTAACGTAGCAGTCATTTTAAGATGCATTCAGATTGCTCTTGTTCATGCATTACTACCAGAGAAATTTTCAGACATTCTCCAAATTCATCATACTAAAATTCAAGCATGACTGGAAGCAAGAAGTGTAATAATATAACAATATTAGTTTTCTGATATTGACAGTTCCGTTGTAGTTTTGTAGATGAGTGCCTTTGAAGGAAACGTACTTGAAAGTGCTCAGTCCAGTGATAGGATATCCTGTCAGCAAATTACAGTAGGATGGTTGAGGGGAAAGTCTTTGCATCGTACTTCCAACTTTTCTTTAAGTTGGAAATTATGACAAAAGAAAAATAAGAATGTCAAAAATCTCTCTCATGTTATTATAATGGAAACTAAAACCTGTGATAGCTAAGATCAGAAACATAAGGAAAAGAATCAGGATAGTCAAGAAATATAGATCATAAAAATAACAACAGAAGAAACAAAGAATATTATGAGAACCAGTACACTCTCAACTAGGAAACAAACATTCTAAAATAAAAATAAATAAAAATCAGAAGGAAGATGATAGTAACAGTTAATAATACACGTGATTTTATAGTCAACAGAGCACGTATGGAAGGCAGCAGCAGCTCCATTTGATAAATGTGTTGATTTTTACTTGTACCGTGATCTTTCCAAATAACCTGTTATTAACTTCATAAGACCTTCTTTAGTAAAAGACCATTTGACTTTTAAAATCATGTGACTCAGAAATGTTAACACAGGATCAATCAGAATACACAACGAATTCTAAAAGGTTTTTCTCAGAAAGATATTTTAGTAATAAAAGTTAAATATTCAAACTATTCTGAGACCCAGAGTAGCCTATCACAAAACCAAAAGTTTTACTATTGTTTTGTCTTTGGTTTATTCACTTTGTTGGTAAGCTACTTCAGCAAAGCAAAAACTTCTTAGATCAGGTGGATTTGCGGATTGGATGAATATATTAAAAATCTCTCAAGAATCAGAAAGATTACGCAAAGTACAAGGATCTGCTTGGACGGATTACATTTAAATAAAATCTAAATGTGTAGAGCCAATCTGTTAAAGAAACAGACAAGGAAGAACATTGTGTTGACGAGCTATCAGAGAGGTGTAGCTACTACATTTTTTTATATAAAGAGGTTTACTCATACAGGTCATGGTGAAAAATAGCATTCTTCAAGTAGAAGAAATAGGATTAGAATTGTCAAGTTAATTGCTAAACTTTATCCACTATTCATGACCACTTAGAAAGATGTAAGTAAAAACCTAATTTATCCAAAATATTTCACAAAGAATTATTTGAAATAATGGGGGAAATGTGTACAAAGTTAATTCATAAACCTACTCTGTTATGGAAGAGTCTACAGTATTTGTGACAAATGCTGTTTAACTGGGGATTATTCTGCATGCATATTCTAATATAATATGCTACGAATGATCTTTAATGTTTTTGCTAACTGCAAGCCATCTGTCTGTGAATTTATTAAATAAACTAAAACAAGTTCTGGAGAATTATAATTTGCCACCAAACAACATGTGTGATCTGTCAACAATGAAGGTTTGTGAGTGGTGAGAACAAAGGTTCTTTTCTAAAGCAATAGTAAGGGACTTCAACTTCTGATGATGATGGAAGAGTGGTACTAGGCTAGCTTCTCATCTAGACCAAATGTACAGTTTCAAGACGTTGACTATAAGGCAGCGCAGAACTGTGAGCATTATGAGAAGGGAAACAACACAATGAGCCTTGTTATCTCTTCAGCTTTCTGCCTGGAAGTCCTTTTCAGGTTTTAGTGAAAGAAGGTTGTACTCAAATAAAACAGAGCTACCTTAAATAGACTTTATGTCAAAAACTCTAACAAAAGACAAAGAAGGTGATTAAGTAATGATAAAAGAATCAAGAGGATATAACAATTATAAGCAGTTATGCACCCAAAATCAGAGCACCTAAATATATTAAGCAAATCCTAACAGATCTGAAGGAAGAAATAGACAATGATACAATAATAGTAGGGGATCCCCCACTTTCAACAATGGATAGGTCATCCATTAGATAAAATGGACATTATGTTGGAAGTGCATGCTAAGGTGAAAGATAAAGCAGAGAAGGGGAGAGGGAGGGTCAGTGGCTGGGGGTGGGGTGGACATGGCCATTTTAGGCGGAACAGCCAAGGAAGGCCGCCAGTAAAGAGGTAAGTACATGAAGCCAAGCACATCCCTTGGGTAAATTCCTTCCAACCAGAGGGAATATCAAGGGCAAAGCTCTGACATAGGAGAGGATCTGCACAGGGAACAGCAAGGGAATTGGGCGGCTGGAGCAGGGAAAGGGAGAGGGTCTAGGCGCTGAGGTCAAAAGGTGAGCCTCGACCTGACCGCACAGGGCCTGGGAGCCATCCCAGGGGCTTTGCTTTGTTCTGAGGCAGAAAGCTTATCTGTGTGTTTGGGCTGCTCCAGCAAAAACCACAGACCAAGGAGCTTATAAACAACAGGAATTTAATCCTCACAGTTCTGGAAGCTGGAAGTCCACAATCAGGGTGTCAGCACAGTGGGGGGAACCTGTTCCGGGTCGCAGACTCTTTTGTTGTGTCTTCACACGGTGGAAGGGGTAAGAGAGCTGTCTGGGGCACTAATCTCATTTGTGAGGGCCGCACCCCCATGACCTAATCACCTTCCAGATACCATCACTCGGGGGGTCAGAATATCAACATATCAATTTCTCTCTCTTTTTAGGCAAATATCACACATCCCTCTAAACTGGCAGCACGTTTGTCTTTAGACGTGACTGATGTTAAGGAGCAGGGATGACTTGGTGACTTGGCGGGACTCCATGGTGTTCTATCGATCCACAGATTCAGAAGGAAAAAAAGTTTCCCCGAAAGGACCAAAGGGAGTTAGCCAAGTGAGTCGTAAAATAGGAAAGATGTTCCCAGAACGCGGCAGAAGGGTGAAAGGAAATCCTGTGACTGGATTCCATTAGGAAGCTGACCCTAGAGAAGCCGGGCTTTGTGGGAAGCGCGGATGCATTAGCTACAAGGAAAGGAAGGTACAAAACTGCTGGAAGCGAGTCAAGCGCAACATTACGCCTGCTTCGGGCCCTTCGTGTTTGGTTGGCGTCTTGAAGTTTGGGAAATTAAAGCACCGCGGGTACCCTGCAGCCCCATCACTGCGATTTTATACAAAATGAGCAAGGAGAAGTGCGCGCAGAAGTCTCTAGGAGAGAAACCGCTCATTTATCGCAGGTAACTTGACCCACGCTGAAGAGACGTCCCTAGCGCTGTCAGATCATCACAAGGGCTCCTGCAGCCGGGGTGGTGACTGCTCATCAGAAGAGCTGCCAAGAAGGCAGTCCCAGCAACCTTTCTTGCGTTACTCGGGGAGGAGGAACTCGCCTGCGGCTTAGCACCCGCACCAAGGGCAGCTCAGAAACCTGCCTTGGGGGCATCGCAGGGCTTGGCCAGAAACGTTAAGTAGCAGAAGGTGGCCGGCCACCAGCACGGGCCGCGGAGAAGGGGCAGAAGACGCTCGCGCTCCGCTTCGCTGCTTCACGAGGCATAATCAGGGTTTGAGGGGAAGAGAGTCAAACTGAAGTAAAGAAGTTTCCCGTTTCCTGGGAAGCAAGTGCTCTGTCCCCCTGGCCAGACCCGTGGGTCGCTGTCCCTCTGCAGGACCGCCCTCGCCGGTGAAGCTTCGTCCTCTCTCCTCACCGCACCTGCCGGCAGGGGGTGAAGGATGAGGGGGAAACCCTCCAATAACAGCAGTTACCCACATTCAAAACCTCCTCATACTGATGAAAGTGCCAAAAAGCACAAGGCGGGAGCACTGAAATGACCAAAAACGCCCTTGGCCAAGTAAGCGCCAGGAGACAGCTAACAAGCAAGCCCTGAAGCGGGGTCTGCGCCGAGCGCACGGACGTCCCCACGGGGCTGTGTAGCCCTCGCGACTTTCCAGTGCAACAAGCCAAAGCGCACGACGGTTCCCAAACGTCCACGCAGGCTCGCAGGCTGGGGGGCTCATCAGCAAAGGGAGGCGTAGGAACGCAGAAGACCCCCCTCTCCCCGTTCTCACAACCTCCATGGCGGCGCCGAGGGAGCGGCTGGCGGCGGCCCGCGCCCCGGGGGGACGGCGGCCAGAGGACCCGGGGGGACGGCGGCCAGCGCGGAGCAGAAGCGCAAACGCCGCTTCCCCAGCCAGGGACGCCTTACTGGAAGAGAAGGCGCCCGGAGAAGTTCGTTTCCTCTTTTGCTCTTCCACTAAGACCCGCATGGTTTCATAATGGCATTTTAAGCTAGCTGTTAATGTGGGTAATGTTGTTTGGGAAAAAGCAAAAAGGCCCAATTATAAGAATCAATACCGTGTGAAGGGAAAAGAAAAGCCGCCATTAAATATGAAGCAGGGTTTCAGTTCCAGCCAGAACTAGGCCACGCGGGGAAGCCGAAGCCTCCGTGTGAGGCTGATGTGCGCCTGAGAGCCGGGTGCTTCGGAGCTGAGCTGGCTCGGCCCCCCTGGCTGGTGGGGCCGCTGCGGCCTCACCCAGCAAATGAGGTCCCTGGGTGGTCCCAGGCCCGACGGGCCCTGCACAGAGCACACAACAGGCCCGCGCCAAAGGCTTGCTGCACAGATGGATGGATGAGTTCACTGACCAGCAGCCCTGCGCTCCCTGGTCTAGTTTCGAGGCCAGGACTTTCACAGTGTGGTCCCCTGACCAGCAAAGTCGGCCTCACCTGGGAACGTGTCCGTTAGAAAAGGCTCCTCCCCACAAAGCTCAACAGCGCAACAGGGTCAGCAGCTCTGGGTGTGGGCGTGTGCTACCAGCCCCGCCCGCCCCCCGCAAGTCTGAGAGCCTCCGCTTGGGGCAAAGCCCCAGGTCTGAACAAGGAAAAGTACCACACAAGCACTGTCCGTTCTCACTACTGCAGGGACAGAACGGTGACCCTGGGGTATTCTCTGCCTTCAAGGAGTCTGATGCAACCATTTCTTTGAACCAGTGGCACTCACAGGGTCCAATCTGAAAACTTTAGTCTTCTCTCCTGATGCCCCTTTAAGGGGAGCTCAAATTCAACTGTGGTTCAGTGTGTTCTCACCCCCCGGACGGAGTCTCCTACAGGACCCATCGTCTCTCCAGGCCCTCTTGGATAACAGAAAGGTTCTGGTCCATTTTGGTTTTAGGAATAGGCTGATTTCATTAATTCCAATCTCTGGTTCAGTGTCAAAGTCACATAACATCACACACTGTCCTCTACTTCAAAGCGGAAGCAGGTAAGGAAGGGTGGGCAAACTCACCTTCCTCTTTATTTGCCAGCCAAGTTCTCCTGTCCCTCCTACCCTCATCACCAAGCTCTTCCACGGCACTGGGTTGGGAAGGGGTGGGGAAGGAGGACAGGCAAGGAGTAAGAGAGGTCTTACTCAACCGGGATAGAAGTGATCAGACATCCCCCGGGAACCCTCCAACTTTAACCTCCTTTATCGGAGCGCTGCCTGGCAACCTGTGCTTTTTCACCAGCCTCTGAAGACTGCCCTCTTCTGGAGCCAGCCTCACTCATGCAGGCAGTTCTATTGGATGGTACCCTGGTACCACCCCTAGATGGGCACCGTCCACTGTTAGTCCCCAGGGCAAGCATGCACCTTTGGTCTGCCATCTCTGGGAGTGATGTTCATGTCCAAATTAGTCATCTTCCTTCATTCCCTCACCAGGCTAACAGAGTCCAGCACGCCTTCCACCTTCCAGAGGTAGGACTAGTTATCGATCTCTGGGCCCTACGTACTCCAGAAGTCAAAGGTCTCCTTCATCTGTTCCTGGTTCCTCTTGAAGCCCTTCTCTCATAGCTGGAGGGAAGGAAAGTGCCACAGCCTCCCAACAACTCTGAAGGAACCCACTGGCTCATTTCTAACCTCTTTCCCTAAATTCTTAGCTTCCAAGTTCTACAGCCTGGAAGGAGAGCGATGGGTGAGCACGCGGGCATTCTCATGCCTCACTTTGAAATGTGTGCTTGGTTGGCATCTAGGCTTGCGGGATCTCAGAAATTGAGACTGTTCAGTGTTGACATCCCTTTTATGCTACACACATAACTAGTATTTATATGGTGTTTCCCAGTTAGTGAAGTGCCCTTGGTGTGATAAGACATGTGACAGATTTAATGGAAACCTTTTAATGGAAATGATGTTATGACAGCTTTCATAGGATCCATACAAAACAAAGAGAAATGACTAGAGGTTAGAACTTTGAGAAAGATCACTTGGACCTGGGGGCATCAGGGAGCCACTAACAACTCTTCATAACAACACAGGGTTTGTTCAGATTCATCTGAAAAGGCTTACCTTACAAAACTTCAACAATAACCCCCCAAGACAGCTCACTCCAATGGGTCACTGTGTTACACAACCACCCAGCCCCTCCCCTCCCCTCCCTGTCTTCTCTGACAACCCCACATCTGCTACCTCACCTACCTTTTTTTTTTTTTTTAACACTTCTCAAAACTCAGAATTTACCCAGAGCTCTATTTGAGGCCCTCTTAAAACACACACCAACCGAAAAGCCATCCATCTGGGGGGTCTGCATTGATAGTTATGCAGCAGTCGCTCCTGACTATATTTTAATGTTGCTATGGTCTCTGAGTTTTTACTGCAGAAAATGGAATAAATTAATGAAGTCACATTGTGGTCCCCAATTGGGAGCTGACCACTCCTGGCCCAAGGGCTGTCTGCAACACTCTGACCTTCAATCCCAAACCCCAAGACCCAGACAGATCCTACACTCCTGAGGAACAGAAAACCCCTGGGGGATTTAAGTCTGCGCCCGAGACCGCACTCCCTTCCTGGCCCGTCCCAGAGAACACAGCTAATTGCCTCGTACTGATTAAGTTCCCATGAAATGTCTGAATCAACCAGCATTCAGGAGAACTGGTTTCTGGACCTAGCTCTGTGGATCCTGAATTTCATCTTCCCATCTGCACGTCAGGTGTCTCCCCCGTAAACCAACCTCTGATGTGCCATGACCGTGATCTACCATCAAGCAGACATCAGCAGAAACTCAAGCAGAGCTTCCATACTTAACCAGAGATTTCAAATATTGATAGAGGTTGCCCCCTCACTGCCCAGGCTCTGGCCAAAAACAAACCATTAAGTATTCAGGAAAATGCATAAAGCTAATTGCTGAGCAGCTCTCCAGAGCAGGGCTCTCCATCAGGGGCACATAATGGAGCGTGGAAGAATTTTACAGCACAAGTGACTGCCTCCGCTTGTACACTGTGTTCTCTCGCTAATGCTCACAAATGGGATGACCACACCGCCTGCCTGCCCTTTTTACCATCCACTCACTACTTCCCTGTAACTGGTTTGAATGATGGGATGGCCAACTCTGACCTCTGTAGAAATCCTGATAATTTCCCAGGGCTTACAGTCCCATCCCACCCTTGCTCACCCCACTCCGCTCCACAGAAGCTCTCCCTTCTCTTGCTGAATCTTCCAGTTTGTCTGACGGCTCCTTCTTTCACTCCCTCAGCCACCTGAATACTGTTTTCTTCAAATTCCTGCTCTCAGCCATCTTCTCTCTACATCGCGTGCCGGGTCCTCTACTTTGGGGAACATCCCAGAGCTACAGCCAACCCCAGCCTCTCCCCTGAGCTCCAGTCCAAACTATATGAACCAATAGGGACTTGTCCTTGAATGCTCTTTTGGCTGCCTGGCATATGACCCCCTCTCCTACTCTGGACCAAGACCTAGTGAGCTTAGACAGGAGACAGAGGCTGCACCCCATTATAAAGCTGAATAACCCAGTCACTCTCGCAGCTTCTCTTGCAGCGAGGCATTGCTTGTTGTCTATGGCCATCAGTTGCACTTGCCCTTGAATCAGGAGCTGTGATGTTGGGAAGCAGGGACGGAGAAGCCAGGCAGCACTGGTGGCTGAAGCAGTGGCCAAGAGGCTGAGGAGAACAGGTCCAGTGTCAGCCAGTCTGCAGTGCCCAGGGCTCAGAGGCAGTGCCAGGGGTGACCTCATGATTTGGGGCATCATCCCAGGCTGGGTACCTCTAAGCCTGTTTCAGTAGATCTCCTGAAAACTCTGCAAACTACCCAAACTCACTTTGAAAAGTTCCTTTTGCCACTTAAAACAGAATTGGTTTTGGTTGCTTCCAACTGAGATTCCTAACTGATACAGTTTCTATCCATCATCTCAAATTCAACTTGCCTAAAATCCAATTCTGCTTTTTTCCCCCTAAAACTTGTTATTTATTGTAACTTTTCTTTCCAATGACATCATTCTCTCAATCACCCAGACTGTCACTTCGGAGTTCTCTTTAACTCCCCCACCTCTACAGATGTGTACTCGGTCATCAGGTGCTGCTGAATTTTCTGTGGTGATGCCTTCATCGTTCATCTCTTCTTGACTTTTGTATGGCCACAACCCTATGTCTCCACATTAATCTAACTTTTTCTAGTGTTATACAAACACGAGCAGTCTTCTAACGGGTCTCCCAGCCTTTGAGTTTTCCACCTTTCATTTCCTGTGCACATCACTTAAAACACCCAGAATGCTGTTTTCGTCATATCAGCCTTGCTCAAAAACTTCCCTAGGGCTCCCTAATCCCAGAGTAGGTTCCAGACCACCTAGTGGAGCCCTTCGGTTCTTCCTTCCATGCGTTGCCTCTATGTTTGCTCCGTATCCAACGAGATTAAGAGCTCAGCCCTTCTTTGGGGGGGTTTCTCCAAGTAAACCAGACCTCCCAAGGCATCAGTGAGCAGTGCAGCCCTTGAAGGTCGCACAGGAGATGTGGAGCAGGAGCTCACCCGGCGCGCCCCTGAGCAAGCCCGACCGGAAGCAGAGGTGTCCCCTGCAGATCTCTAAGTCCTCTCTTGGCCACGGACAGGAAGACACAAGGGGCTCACCTCTTGGTGCTCTGCTTACCCCACCGCATCCCTTTGCTCATCTGCAAGATGAGAGTGAAACAGAACCCAGCTCGCTAGGGCTGTTGTGGGCTTGGGTGGGCGGGCGGGCGTGACGCCCTGAGACCGGTGCCGGGCCCTGCCCGGGTTTACCGTTACCGCCCCTGGACTTCCCAGTTCCACGCGCCGAACTTCCTACCTTTGCTGAAGCAAATTTAAGTTGGGTTCCTGTCCCCTTACCGTAAAAAACCTGACCATAAAGGTCACAAAAGACATAAAAGGCACAACATTATGAAGTGAGTTTTATTTTCCTCATTTTTATAGGGAGTTAGTGAAGCCAAGTGATACTCTTCAGCGGCCCAGGATACTCAGTTTTGGCCTTCAGTGCGGTTTAAACCACGGGAAACTGGAAAATGCCTATTTGATGATCGTCATAAATATTTTGCACCTTAGATCTTCTGAAACTGCCCCCCCCAGAGTAGTATAATCTGATTCACTTTCTTTTTTCTTAAATACTTTTTAACTATGAAATATTTTAAGCATATAGAAAAGTGCTAAAAATAACAGACATCTGGGGTTTATTGCTAAAATGCTTGCAGCTGATTTTTCACAACAGGCCTTTAACCCACGAGGGATTTTTTTTCTGGGTGGTGTTTCTGCATGGTAAGTGGCTGAGATCTAATGGCATCTTTTGCCATATAAATAATCCATCGTAGCTATACCATTTCTTAAGGAATCCATCCTGTCCCCAATAATTTGTAATACCCTCTCTGTCATTTAAGTTACCAGATACCTGTGAGCCAGTTTCTAGAGTCTTGATTTGTCTCCTTATTCGTTTACGCCACGCCAGGCCCTGACGTGGCTGCCCATTCTGCTTACCACAGCGACGTACCGTCTGCCCCTCTCCTCTCTCAGCTTCTCTCGCTTCTACTGCATGTTTACCGCCGACGCGACTGCTTTTCAATAAAAATTTTTTACTGTTCTTGGCCCTTTGCTGTTTCATGTGAATTTTAGGAAAAGCATATTGAGTTGCATGAAAAATGATACGAGGATTTTACTATTGATAAGTGAGACTTTTATTGGACTTGCACTGCATTTATAAATTGTTTGGGGAGAATTAAAACCCCTGCAACATTGTCTCCTCATCCAGGAATGTGGTAGGCTTCAACATTCGTTTACATCTTCCTTTATGTCTTACAGTAAATGTTTTTAATTTTCTCCATGAAGCTGTCATATTTTTTGTGGCTGTATTCGATAATCGTACAGTTTGGGATAAGACTGTAAATGTTGTCTTTCTTAAAATCCCATTGTCCGTCGTTCTGTACTGCTGTTTAAGGACGCTATTGACTTCTGTATTATCCATCTCTATCTAACAGCTTTGCTGAATATTCTTGGTTCCCACAGTTTACCTGCAGTTTCTTGAATTTTTTATAGAGACACAGAGACAGTTTTTCCCTTCCTTTCCAGCCCTTACATGTTGTATTCCAGCGTCCGGCCTTGCTGCCCTGGGGATGACCTTCAGCCAACATCTAGTGGACACACGGAGAGCAGACAGCCATATCTTGCCACCAACCAACTCTAATGTGTCCCCCGAAGTAAGTTCCCTTTTATTCCTCATTGATGAAAAGTTTTTATCTTGGATAGCTATTGATTTTTAACAAGCGTTTTCCCCACATCTTTTGAGATGATCATGTACTTTCTTTTTGAATCTGCTCATGTGGTGTGTTACATGCCCAGACTTACCCTGACAGGTTACTTGTCCACTCCTTGAGTTGAAGAGCTAAGGTTTTCTTTAGGATTTTTCCTTCTGTGTTGATGAGTAAAGACTGCATATAATTTTCCTTGCTCATAATGCCCTTGACAGATTTTTGCAACAAGATTAGAGCAAACTCATAAAAGAAAATGGGAGCTTTCCTTCTTTTTTTATTGTCAGGAACATGTTGTAGAAGACAAGAATTATTCGTTCCTTAATACTTGATAGAAATAACTAATGAAATACTTTGGGCTGGTGTTTTTAGGGGGAAATTGTTTTTCCATTCAACTTTTTAAAAGTCATAGGAATTTAAAAAAAAGTCATAGGAATACAGAGATTTTCTGTCTCCTTCAGGAAGTTTTGGAGAAATATATTTTTCTAGGAAATTGACTATTTCAATGAAGCTTTCAATTTATTGACACAGATCATCCTGTGATTTTTTTTAAGCCTGTGAAGTCCCTGCAGTTAGAGGTCCTTTCCTATTTCTAATGTCATGTTTATGCCTTCACTAATAAAGCTATGTCTTTTTTATTAAGGTTTATTTTTCCTTCAAAGGAATAATTTTTGATAGGGTTGGTCTTCTCCATTATTAATTTTCTACATCTTCATTACCTTCATTAGTTCATTCTTTGGATACACTCCTTTATTTTTCTAAATCCTTGAGTTGTATGCTTACCTCATGGATTTTTCTATTCTCTGTCTTTTCAATTATGTATGTTTAAGAATATGATTTTTTCTGTAAGTACTACCTTATAATCTCACAGTTTTGATATGTAGAGATTATGTTGTAATCACTTATTTCTAAAGATTTTTAAATTTTCATGGTGACTTCTACTTGACTTATATTATTTAGAGGTGTGGTTTTAATTTTCTAAATCCATAGAACGGTTAGCATCTTTCTTTGTCAACTTCTAATTTTATTCCATTGAGATGACAGAATGTGGCTATTACTGATATCCATACAACATCAACTTCTTAGCAGATTTAAGCCTTGTTTTACAGCTGATTAAACACCCAGTTTTACTGGAAATGCTTCACTTGTGCTTAGAGAGTGTAAATTCTCTAAATATCGGATACATGGTTCTGTGTATGCAATTCAAATCTTTCAGATATTTATCCAGTTTATACTTGACCCACCAGTTCCTAAAAGACAACATTAGAAGCTTCCACAAGTATGTGGATGTGTTTATATCCTCCTGTAATTGTATTATTGCTTGTTTGTATATGTCGCTGGTATTTCGTTAGTTGCATAACAAGTTCAGACTTTTTCTGCTTTCTGGTGAGTTATTCTTTTGTCTTTGAAAAATGGCTCTCTTTCTCAAATAATGCCTTTTGCCTGAAACTTCATTTTGTCTGATAATACTGCTGAACCGTGGGTTCATGCCCCAGGACCTCCTCTAAAAATAAATAAACCAAATTACCTCCCCATACACACACCAAAAACAAACAAAAAAATAAAAGAAAATGAAATAAAATGCTGGCTTAAAAAAAGAAATTAAAAAATATATATATTGCTGAAGCAGTTTTGTTTTGGTTAGCATTCGTCCGAGGTATTTTTCTACTCTTCATTTTTCAACATTTCTTAATCATTAAGTTTCGTGTGTATCTTGTATAGAGTGTATAGCTGGATTTGGTGGGATTTTCTTAATCTAATCTAAAAATGTCTAGTTTTAATAACTATGTTTTAGTTCTGCATTTTATATTTTTTATTAAGTTTTAACTTATTCTATTATCTTATTTTGTTTTCTACTTAACGTGCTTCTATTGCTTATTCTTCTCTTCTATTCTTCTTTTTCATTTTAATTACCTTTTAATTCCCTATTTTCTCCCTCTACCAAGTTAGAAGTTATAGATTCTATTTTTAATACTTTAGTGGTTTCATTTTAACTATGTAAATGTTCAAACAAGGGGAGACTAGAGTTAAAATTTCTGCCTTCCACTCAAACACTGCAAAGATTTTTAGATCATCTTAACTCTGATTTTGATTATACCCTTCCATCTTCTCTATTATTGTTTATATTTTTAGCTGCATCTTATTTGTATTCCCCTAAATAGTCACGTCAGTATTGTCACTGCTTTTGTTGCCGTTGTAGTGGAGAGGGGGTCTGTTTAACTCCATGTTTTCCATTTATTTATCTTCGCTCCTGTATACCACTCCTAACTATTGGATTCAACTTTTTTTCCCCTGAATTAGAACTTTTGAAGGGTTGCATCCTCACTTAAAGGGTGAATCAGAACAGGAAAATAAAGCTTGTTTGTATCCCAGGGGCTCTGAGTGGGAAAAAAATAGATCTGAGATTTCTAAACCCCAATCTTGAACATCACACAAGTTTGAGATTCCAATGTCACTGCTTTTGTGGTCAGAATCTCAAGCTAAACTAAGAAATATTAAAATGGAATTCATCTTGAGATGTTGATACCCTTGGGGTTGTGTCAGAACAAACCCAAAATCACTCTAGAAGCTTGCATCCATTGCCCAGATCACAAGGTGTTCCACAGGGAAAAAAGTCCAAATTAAAATGAGTCCACATAAAAATTACAAAACTGATGAAGAAATAATGCACCATGGACAAGAATCAGCAGATATACACAGTAGGTTTAGAACTGTCAAGAATGTAAGATAGTAGATTACCTAAGAAAGAATACAAATTAAGTATGTTTAAAATAATATGAGACATAAAAATCTATTGGTGCTCTAAGAAAAAAAGAGTCTAGAAGAGAACAAGTAGATTTGCAAAGATATTAATTCAAGTTCTAGAACTGAAAGATACAGTCATGTAATATAAAATGCTTTGTGTGTGTTAAATAATAATTATGACTATTATGAAGACAGAATTAATGAAATGTATAATATTTTTTAATTCCTCAGAATGCAACAAAAAGAGAAAAAGATGGAAGACATGATGGCAAAGTTAACAGACATCGAGAAAGAAAGGAGATATGGTGTGTTAATAGGAATTCTAGAAGAAAAGAATAAATAGAATGGGACATACCATGTAAAAATGTTAGAAACTTTACCGGAATTGAAGAACAATAAGTCTCAGACTGAAGAAATTCTGAGTCTCATGCAGGATAAATAAAAATGAATTCACATATAGAAACATTGTAGGGAATTCTATAGTACTAAAATCAAAGAGGAAAATCTTAAAGCAACCAGAGAAAGTTATCTACAAAAGAACAATTGCAGACTGTCAACAGACTTTTCAACAGGAACGACAGAAGCATGAAGTCAATGGAATAATATGTTCAAAAGGGTGAGGGAAAATAAAGGTTAACCTAAAATTCTACACCCAGAGAAACAACACTAAATTGTGTGAATAAAATAAAGACATTAAAAATTTACACTTTCCCTAATTAAAAAGTTAATGCCATCGCAATGTATTGAAAATATTAATAAAGGATAAATCACTTATGATCAAACAACCGAGGGATATCTGCTTTGAATGTTTGGGTTTCTGTCTTTCCAGATGTAAGTCCTATCCTTTACTTACATTTAAATAAAAAGTCTGTGAAACTGTTAAAAAAAAAAAACCCCACAAAATTATAAACATGTAAACACAAAACAAAGAAATAGAAGAGATTTGAAAAGTATATTAGAGCACAGTGTAAAAATTTTGTTTAAAAAACTAAAATCACAACAAAATAGACCACTTTGCTTAAAAATGAAAGCTGCCAAATGACTCATGAAGAAATGGAGACTGGGATAGAATAGTAACTTTGGAAATATCCAGGAAAATGAAGTATCTCCTCAAAAGACTCCAGGTTAAGGATGCTTTACAATTAAGTTTCTCAAACTTCTCAGGAATGAAATTCCCCAATTATATAAGCAGCTTCAGAGCATTGACAAGGAGGAAGGGGAGAACCCAAATGGTTCCAAAAGCAGGAGACTCAAGAAGCTATGAAAGTAAACTTTGAATATGAACTGTTTCCTTACTCTATCCTCCTGATCTATGTGCTGTCACTATTATTTACACAAATTACTCACAAAAATGTCACAGGTTTATTATCTCATAATCCTATTTTATCTACCAGGCTGAGTGCTTCTTAACTCTTTCTAATAACCTGGCTCTCATTCTTGAGGACTGAGTACTACTCAGGTATAAACTTAGCTCTCAGTAAGATCCTACACTCTGCAGGTTAAGAGTGCGCTCGCGGCACATTGAAGAAGGAGACTGTTAAAGTATGGCTTTCGCTGAAGGAACAAGTGGTTCAAATTTATACTCATTCCAAAAAAATTATGGCTCCTCGTCTATAAGAGTAGAAATCCAGTGGGGCCTTTTTTCTTTCTTATTTTCAAAAGTTCTCAGTGTCTATTTAAAATATTCAGCTACATCTATTCAAGGATGAGTAATTATGATTATCGTCTTTTTCCATTTCTTTCTCTCTTCTAAATCAAACTGTTTCATAAAATGTCCTATGTACTTTGTGGTAACTTACTCAGCTCAATTGCTGAGAGAACAGAGATTGCCTTCTTCCACAATGTCATTCGCCTAACTGGAATAGCATTTACTCCTAGTTGGTGAAATACGGCATTAGGACTTCACTATACTAATAATCTTAAAATGTCTAGCAGAAGAAATAACTCTATTCTACTCACTTAAAAGTTACTCATAAAGTTAGGCAAAATAAAAGTCCTTTGTAAAAAGTAACTTGTCTCTGGGTGCTATAAGCAAAAACATTGTAGTGGATGAAATTATCTACCTCTCAAAAAATTCTAAAAGATTAGATTGTTTTTGCTTTGAAAAGTCCTTTATAAAATTAATATCCTATTTTGAAATTTTTAAATGATCTTATCTTTTATGCATATAATAAATGTTTAGTCTATTCATGCTTCAATGGTATGATAATGTATGCTCTTTGAAATCTAGAGATGAAAGGCTTCCAGCAGAGCAAATTATTATTTTTTATTATTTTTGGCATATAATGTTGATACTACCACTTCTATTAAAAATGCTTTGAGGCATCGAAAATAAAATCTGAAAATCTGAAGGTGCATTGAAGAGCTAAGAAGCTCTTTTTCCTTTGCTTTTTTCCATCTAACTGTAAATCTTGGAGATCATCCTAAGCCAGCACACACAAGGCTACTCATTCTCTTTAATGATTGCTTAGCATTAGTCCACAGCATGGAGTAGTCATTAATGAACATTTTTAATTTTTTCACTATTATAAATAATGCTGCAGTGAACAAAAAGATCTGCATATATTTTTGAGTATTTCTGCCAAAGAAGTTTCTAGAAGCAGAACTGCTGGTTCAAAGGACACATGAATTTTTGTTTTGATAGATGCTGGCAAATGGTTTAGAATAATGCTATATAAAGGTAAATAATATGAAAGCTCAGTAAAATAGGAAAAATATCTTATTAATTCATTGCTGAGCTAAGCCTCCCAAAAAAAAAAAAAAAAAAAGGAAAAGGAAACAAAAACCAAACAAAGCAAAAAAAGCAAAGAATCTACAAAGGAAAAACGTCAGTGTGAAAGTGAAAACCTTTGATTAAAAAACATCCAAACTGGTTTTTGCCTTGAGGTTGAACTTCAACTCTCGTAATCTTGTGCCTCCATTGTGAGAGCTACTTAGATCATGGAAAACAGGCAATAAAATTTAGGATTCAACCAAATTAGGAATCAAATAGAAAATACCTATATAAATTGCCTGAAGAATTTGCAACAACAAGTTAATTCTTGCCAAAATTTGGGGACCAAGTTCACACTGCCTGTGCAATAAAAAAGGCCTCAAGTAGATAATTTAATTTACTGTAGTCTAAGATAATTAGTGTTTCAGGAAACTAGCAGAAATAAATGCAAATCTTCTGTGAAGAAATATAACTTCAACATAAGACTAAAAGAATTTGAAAAGATTAAAGTCCAAGGAAATGAATTCATAGCTCAAAGCCCATCAGAAATACACCTACAGATAAGTACTATGAGTGAGAACCAGTGGGAAAAAAATAGGGAGCAAACTCAGAACCACTAATATTTCTGAATATAAAATTAGTATGTTTAATATGCAACAAAAAATAAAATTGAGATTCAAAAATATGAGCAAAGAAAATAATACCTTAATACAACCAAAAGACTTGAACCTAAGAATAAATTTAACCAAGGAGGTGAAAGACTTGTACTCTGAAAATGATAAGACATTGAAGAAAGAAATTGAAGATGGCACAAATGAATGGAAAGATATACCATGCTCATGAACTGAAAGATACAATATCATTAAAATGTCCATACTATCCAAAGCAATCTACAGATTCAATGTAATCTTTATCAAAATACCAATGAAATTTTTCACAGAACTATAACAAATGATTCTAAAATTTGTGTGGAACCACAAAAGACCTGAATAGCCAAGGCAATCTTGAAAAAGTAGAATAAAACTAGAGGTACCATGCTCCCAGACTTTAAACTAAACGACAAAGCTATAGTAATCAAAACAGTATGGTACTAGCACAAAAACTCTTAGATCAGTGAAACAGGAAAAAGTCCAGAAATAACAATACTCATATGGTTGATTAATTTACAACAAAGGAAGCAAGACTATACAATGGGGAACAGGCAGTCTCTTCAGTAAATGGTGTTGGAAAACTGGACAGCTCCATGTGAAAGATGAAACTGGACCACTTTTTCACACCATATACTAAAATAAACTCAAAATGGATTAAATACTTAAATGTAAAACCTGAAGCCATAAAATTTCTATAAGAAAACATAAGCAGTAACCTCTTTGACATCAGTCTTAGCAATAATTTTTTGGATATATCTCCTCAGGCAGGGGTAACAAAAGCAATAATAAACAAATAGAACTACATTAAACTAAAAAGCTTTTGCAAAGTGAAGGAAGCCATCAAAAAAATGAAAGGCTAACTATAGAATGGGAGAAGGTATTTGCAAATGATATACCTGACAAAGAGTTGATATCCAAAACATATGAAGAACTCATACAACTCAATACCCAAAAAACAAATCACCCAACTATAATATGGGAAGAGGACTTGAATAGACATTTCTCCAAAGAAGACATACAGATAGCCCACAAGCACATGAAGAGTCACTCGACACCGCTAATCATCAGGGAATGGTAGGTCAAGACAACAAGATGTGTAACACATCACACCTATCAAAATGGTGACTATCAAAGAGACAAGAAACAGTAAATGTTGATGAGGACGTGGAGGAAAGGGAATCCTCATGCACGGTTGGTGGGAATATAAATTGGTACAGCCACTGTGGAAAACAATATCGA
This sequence comes from Camelus dromedarius, assembly GCF_036321535.1. NCBI lineage: Eukaryota > Metazoa > Chordata > Mammalia > Artiodactyla > Camelidae > Camelus > Camelus dromedarius. Next base: position 3,446,571 of record NC_087454.1, on the reverse strand, counting down.
GGGTTCTCAAAAACTTAAAATTATAACTACCATATTATCCAGCAATTCCACTTCTGGGTATTTATCCAAAGAAAACAAAACACTAACTTGGAAAAATTTATGTACCCTCTATGTTCATAGCAGCACTACTTACAAAACCAAGATATGAAAGCAATGTAAGTGTCCAATGATAGATGAGTGGATAAAGAAGATGTGAGATAGATAGATAGATAGATAGATAGATATAGAGATAGATAGATATAGAGATATATATAGATATAGATATAGATATATCTGTATACACATATACAATTGAATATTACTTAGTCATAAAAAAGAATGAAATCTTGCCATTTGCAACAACATGAATAGACCTGCAGGACATTATGCTAAGTGAAACAAGTCAGACAGAGAAAAATACTCTATAATTTCACTTATGTATGGAATCTAAAAAAAAACCAAGCAAAATAGAAATAGACTTATAGATACAGAGAACACACTGGTAGTTGCTGGGGAAAAGGGAAGGGTAGATGAAACAGGTGAAAAAGATTAAGAGTTACAAACTCATTACTATAAAATAAATAAGTCATGGGGATATAATGTACACATAAGGAATGTGGTCAATAATATTGTAACAACTTTGCATGGTGACAGATGGTAACCGGCCTTATTATGGTGACCATTTCATATTGTACAAAAATACCAAATCACTATGTTGCACACCTGAAACTAATATAATGTTATATGTCAATTACAATTTTTTATAAAAGAACTTTAAAACCCAAAGATTTAAAAAATATGCAATAGAAATATCAAACTCAAGAATAACTTAAACAAAAGCATAGGCAAGGTTGAAAATAGAACCACTGAACTGGAGAGTTCCAAAGAACCACTTCCAGAATGCACTCTAAGGAGGCTAAGAGATGAAATACGTAATACAGAGATTAGGGAACATGGAGGATTAAGTGAGAAGGTCTATTTCACACCCAATTGAAATTCCAAGAAGAGATAATAGAGTAACATCACTTGGAAAACCAATATTCAAAGAGATTATGACAGAGTTTTTCATGACTATTCAAAGACTCCATGCTCAGATCTAGAATAATTAAATGACTTCAAGCAAGATAAATAACAAGGAATGGACACCTAAGTACATCACCATGAAACTACAAAACACTACAAAGAGAAGAGCTTAGAAGCAGCCAGAGAGAGAGCTTAGCTAAAAAGAAAGATGGTTAGACTAATGGATGATAGAACACAGTGGACTAGTATCTTCAACAAGCCAACCTAAAATTCAGAGCATAAGCCTGGAAGTGTATACCCAGTGAAACTCTCTTTCAAGAGTGAGAGTGTATAAAGACATTTTTCAAATTAAAAAAACTGAGAAAGTTTACCACCAAGAGACCCTCACCTACACTGTATAGCACAGGGAAATATACACAAAATGTTATGATAACTCACAGAGAAAAAAATGTGCCAATGAGTGTGTATATGTCCATGAATGACTGAAAAATTGTGCTGAACACTGGAATTTGACACAACATTGTAAAATGATTATAAATCAATAAAAAATGTTAAAAAAAAAAAAAGAAATTATAGTTAACTGGAAAAAAAAAAAAGAGAGAGACCCTCACCAAAGGAAATCATGATTATTTTAAAGAAAAACTCTATACCCTTAAAAAAAAAAAAAAAAGGACTTATTATCTAAGGTACTGTGTAAAACTAGTGTTTTAAATTACTGTTTAAAATGGATTGTTCCCAGATGAGCACAAGATAATTTTACAAGCAATTTAAGAATACTCGGACTTTAATTCACAAACTAAAATATTTCAGAAATATTTTTGTGATTCAGTTCATTTAAAGATATAGAGCAGAATGTCAATTTTAAATTTATACTTTAAACAAAATTTTCTCAGTGCAGAAGAAACTTTATTTGACTGTGTATGAGCTACATTAAGTTTATGCATGACTTTTAATCCTTTATAAATATTGACTGCCCCACTTACGATGTAGGGAAAATTCTAATGTTTATAAAGATGCATAATGCCTAAGAAACTTTTTGTTGCTACCCCACAAAATGTGACTTTATCCTGATAGTCTCATAAACTCTGCATTAAAATCTCTATCTCAAAGGAGAATTCTGAAGCCTGAATTCTTTCTCAGTATCCCAGTATCATTGCATTTGGACACATACATCTCTCATGTGGCTATTTTTCTTCCTATGCATAAGTCTTGTCTCTCCACCCAGACTTAAAGCCCACCAAAGACAAGGATCATTCTCCATTGCTTTTTATATTCCAGCTTAGCATTTATTAAATGTTTGCTGCAACTGATGATCATGAAGATAGTAATAATATTCAACTCTTTCTAAACCTTCTCAACATCTGTAATAATCCCCTTTTTATCCATGAAAATGTCCACAGAGGATCTATCTAAACCTAAATATGTCAACTGATGTTTCAATTAATTTAAAAAAGATTAATTGACTAACTGCTGGAGACTGAGCAGGAACTAGCTTGAGAGGTAAAAACTCCTGGGGGCCCAAATTAGGAAGAGCCCCGCCCTTTGGTGAGGTTTACCTCCAAGAGGCCCGCTGGGCTCTCAGGGCAAAGAGCAAAGGAGAATTCTCTCCTGCTTCTGGAAAGGGAGAGGGAAAGTCACCGTCCTTAAGTATTCCCAGAGCATTCTTTTCAACAAAGGCCTGCCCTCAAGAGAACCTATTTTGCTAGAGCTTAACCAGCTTCGGTGTTAGCAGAGTCGAACGGCCTAGGGGGAAGGGAAATACGGAACAGCAGCCCTGCTAGCTTCCTATCTCACTTAAGTGGAAGAAAGCTGAGAGTCCTTGTCCTAACCCAGGAGCACGGGCCACTAAAGGACGTAGGATTATAATACACTTACACACACACACACACACACACACACACACACACACCCCTTCAATAAAGTCCCATCAATAAAGTCCTTATAGAATAACAGCTGAAAGAACTGTATTTGTTTCACCTTGTCTAACCCTATTTAAGAAGGAGTCTCCGGGGAAATTCAAAGGCAACAGAGGATACATAAATAAGGACACTGGAGGAAATGTTAGCCTCTCACACTGACAGATACAGCAAACAGCAAATACAGTCAATACATAAGCCCTGGCCAGATAAACATAAAACCTCACATGAAAGGCCCATTTACCCACGTACCTCTTACCTGATACCTCATGTCCAGCTTTCAACAAAACATTATAAGGCAGGGTAAACGGCCCAAAGACACAACCAGAAGAGGAAACACCAGCATCAGAACCAGATGCTTGGATATCACAGAGATTTCGAAATGATCAGACTAAGAATTTAAAATAACTGTGATTGATATGCCAAGGGCTCTAATAGAAAAATGGACACATGCAAGAACAGAAAGGTAAAGCAGAATAGTAAGTGTAAATGGTAAAACAATAATGCAAAGAGACTGAGATTCTAAGAAGGAATCAAAAGAAAATGCTAGCTAGCATGTGGTATTTTTCTTTCTCTTTCTGGCTTACTTCACTTAGCATGATGATCACTAGGTCCATCCATGTTGCTGCTAATGGCATTAACTTATTCTTTTTTATGGCAGAGTAATATTCCATTGTATAAATATACCACGTCTTCTTTACCCAGTCATCTGTTGTTGGACACTGAGGTTGTTTCCATGCCTTGGCTGTTGTAAATAGTGCTGCTATGAACATTGGAGTGCATGTACCTTTTTGCATTAGAGTTCCCTCCAGATATATACCCAGGAGTGGGACTGCTGGATCATATGGCAAGTCTATGTTTAGTGTTCTGAGGAATCTTCATACTGTTTTCCATAATGGTTGCACCAAACTCAGAAACAGACTCTCAGACTTAGTAAACAATCTTATGGTTACTGGGGAAAGGGGATAGGAGGGGATAAATTTGGGCGTTTGATTTTACAAATGTTAGCCACTATATATAAAAATAGATTTTTTTTAAGTTTCTTTTGTATAGCACAGGGAACTATGCTCAGTATCTTGAAATAACCTTAAATAGAAAATATTATGAAAATGAATGTATGTATGTATATACAGGACTGGGACATTGCACTGTACACCAGAAATGACACATTGTAACTGATTGTACTTCAATAAAAAGAAAGAAAAGAAAATACTAGAAACAAAAAAAACTCTAACAGAAATGAAGACTGCCTTTGAAGCGCTCATCTGTAGACTGGACACAACCAAAGAAAGAATCAGTGAGCTTGATAGAAACTTCCCAAATTGAAATGCCAAGAGGGAAAAATACACAGAACAGAATACACAAGAACTATAGACAACTTAAAAAGATATTACATACATGTAGTGGAAACACCGGAAGGAGAAGAAAGAGAGAAAGGGACAAGGCAAAAAAAACATTTAAATTAATAATTCCCAAGAATTTTCTAAAGTTAAAAAGATACGCCAAACCACACATCTAGGAGGATCAGAATAAATACCAAAAAATCTACACCTAGGCATGTGATACTCAAACTGCAGAAAACCAAAGGCAAAGAGAAAATCTTGAAGGAAGCCAGAGGGGAAAACACCTCACTTTTAGAGAAATAAGGATAAGAATTAAATCAGACTTTTCTTCAGAAACTACGCACACAAGGAGAGAGCGAAGTGAAACATTTAAAGTGTTGAAACAAACAAACAAAAAACCCCCCACAAATCTAGAATTCAGTATCTGGTGAAATTATCCTTCAAAACTGAAGATAAAAATAAAGACTTTCTCAGACAAGCTCCCTGGCCTCATCTGCCTCCGTGGCGCTGCGCTCTCCGAGCTCCGCCATGCTGCCATCTTTGATGGCCCCTGCGTTGGTCTTTGCTTTCTCCACTGACAGCCTAGTGCTTGGTGCCACGATTCCATAGTCACTTGTGAAATAAGACAGAAAACATTCCAGGTTCTCTCTCAGTGGCTTCACCACGCTCCCATTCAATCTAATTTCCATTCACCCCCCTTGCTTAGCTGGGAAGTCTGTGTATATCTGAACTCCAAATGAAAATACCATTAAACGTCCATCCCTAACAGTCAAAGGCCATGGACAGACCTTGTTGGGATCCTGACCTCTCCCTCCCAAATAACTAATTTTTTTGGTTATGAACTGAGTATTTGATGGCACCAAGAAAATATTGATTTTGTTAGGGGTGATAGTGGCATTTGGAATATAAGAAAAGTTAGTTTTTTTAGAGATGCATACTGAAGTACACAAGGATGAAATGGCATGATAAATGGGATTTGCTTGATGATATTTCAGCAAAGAAAATGAAGGGACAGGCACAACCGCTGTGAAATTTTGAAACGTGTTAAATCTGGGCGATATGTATACGGAAGTTTATTCTGTTACTCTATTCCTGTGTGTTTGAAATGTTTCTCAGTGATCTTCTTTGATTCCATCCCCACTGCTTCTTCAGGAAATATCTCAGTTTCCATTTAATCAGATGCTGAATAGATGTCAGGACAAGACTTACTTACCTAGTTCAAGCTGCATTCAGCTCCTAGTCTAGATGGAGCCCAGCCAAGACCCGTTATAAAAACAACATTTTGGTTAATTCATTGGTACCTGAATACTTGCCTATGCTCCTTGGTACAATAAGTTTATTGAAGGGTAAATCCTGATTTGCCCTTGCCAACCCTTGACAGTAAATCAGTCATACTGCTTGTTTTAAAGTCATACTGCTTGTTTTAACCTGGTGACACCAGGTTCTCTCTGTCCAGTAGCGGACACGGTGCTCTTTTCACCATACACACACTTGCCAACACTGGGTTGTCTTTTAAATAAAAATTTTTTTAAAAATTCTTACAAGTGTGGTACAGAAAGATAAATAAGATTTAACTTGGCCCAGTCAAGGGAGGAGGTCGTTGAAGGCAGCAGAAACAGCCTCAGCAGAGGCACAGAGGTGGGAAACAGTCTGACTTCTTTAGGTCTGTGTTGCCAGAATTCACTCATTTAGCAAATATTTATTTGCCCAGAGTATTTATTTGCTCTGTATTTCAATGGATATTAATGGCACTAGCTGTTAAAAATATATTAGTAGCTTATAAAATGAATGAGTCACAGGATGAAATGTAGAGCATGGGAAATATAGTCAATAATAATGTCACTTCTTTGCATGGTGACAGATGGCAAGTCGACTGATCATGGTGATCGTTTTATAATGCACAGAAATATCAATCCACTGTGTTGTGCACCAGGAACCAACATATTGTTGTGGGTCAAGTACTTAAACTTCAATAACAAAAAAAAAGTCAAGCAAACAAACTCATAGAAAAAGAGATCAGATTTGTGTACAAGAGGTAGGGGGATGGGGAGGCAGAATTGGAGGAAGGTGGTCAAAAGGCACAAAGTTACAGAAAAACAAGTACTAGGGATGTCATGTGCAACACGATTAATGCAGGTAACACTGCTCTATGTCATCTATGGAAGTAGACAAGAGAGTAAATCCTAAGAGTTCTCATCATGAGAAGCTTTTTTTCCTTTTTCTTTTCTTTTCTATCTACATGAGATGATCGATGTTCACTAAACACATCATGATAATCATTTCATGATGTTTATAAGTCAAATCATTATGCTGTGCACCTTGAACTTAGAGAGTGCTGTATGTCAATTACACGTCAATAAAAATGGAAGAAAAAATATGTATTAGTAGCTAACTGAATCTTTATTCCTTATAAAGTAAGAAGAAATGAGGGGGAACGCTTCTTTTAAAAAGTTAGCAGTTTTCCGGGAAGGCAATGATCCTTCTGCAGATTTTGTGGACTACCTGGAATATCCTGGAGGCCAGGCTGCGTCTTTCCTCTTTCTCCCAGGCCTTCGCCACTGCACTCTGGCCACTAAAACTTTAGAAACCAATTATTCCTAAATAATTATCGAGACCTATGACATCCAACATTTTCCTTTATCCTGTTAACACTTTCAGAAAGTGTCACAATTTAAAGCCCTCTTAGCTGCAGTAGATTCTCTAACAGGAACTAGTAAACTTTTCCAGAAGAATTAAAGAGCAAGCTCTCCTTTAATAAAGACAGAGGAAGACACGTTCATTTTCCAGCGGGGCTAAAATTCAGGAGACTCCAGCAATTAAATCCTACTCTCTAGAAGCCATAATGTTTGCCACGACGCGAGCAATGCCTGTTGCAGGTTAACTGGAGAAAAAGGATGTTTCCCTTCCATCCTCACCGCAGCTAAACGATCCCTGCATTGCCAAGCTACGGTTTAAAAGCTGAGGTTCTCAGCTCTAACCAGCTGCTGGGCTGTGTTTAATTCTCCGGTTGCTTCAACTTGCTCGGCACCGGCGCATTTGAACATGAATGACTGGAAAGGAGGCGCCGGGAGCAGGAATCACCAAGACAATGATGTGAGCAGGGGCGGGGGCAGCGTTGTTCCCACCGCAGCATCTCGCAGTGCTGTCTCCCAGGGCGCCCTCGGCCGTAAACGGAGCACGCGGGGACACCGGGGCAGGACCTGCGCGAGCCCTTGCAGCGCACTGCGCACAGGACCGGGGCAGCGCCGCAGCCGCGCGTCGCCGGCGACCTCCCCGCCCTTGCGCCCAAGCTGGCCGTCCCGACCCACAGCACGTCGGTACTCTATGGTCAGACACAAGTGAAAAATAAACTCAGTATTTATTCGGGCATTTTAGCCATAAAATCGTTTTCAAGAAATTAACCACCTTCTCCTTGGAGATGAAAAAATGCAGTAACTCCTTCCTTTAAAAGCCAGAATCAAGAAGAACAATGATGCTAAAAAGAAAAGAAAAAGGAAAACCCCTGTTTTTCTTACTCCAGAAGTGCGCTGATACGGGTGGGTAAATATGCAACAATGTGGTGGCTGCTTTTCATTTAAATGCTTTCCCGTGTATGTTTCATCTACAAGCCATGTTTTCACGAACAAGCAACCTCTCATCCTTTGGGGAGGAGGAAAGAAAAGTTCTTAAAAGAATGTTAAGTAGACACATATGATCTATATTGTCTCACTGTTGTAACATGGGCATATTTAATTGCGTATGATGTTCACATAAATGTATATACATAAGAACAGAGATACAGTGCCCTCTGCTGGATCAAATTCAACTCAATTAACCTCTCCCTCGAAATAGTTAATTTAACTTTCCTTCAAGTGACTATCAACACCAGAATATAAACTTTAATGTTAGGTGATTCTTTATGTCTGGTGGTTCCTCTCTGGTTTACACTCGCAACGAGCAAAAACGACCTTCTGAGGGCTGTCTGTCTTCGTGATGCTTGCCCACTGGGCCTTGTGTTCCATCGTTCATGTTCAAAAGGGTTACTCAAATTTACTCTGAAGGTGCACTTGTGTTATGATCTGCAGTGTTGGGAGGACAATGCATAACACAAAGTAAGGGGAAATTTGACTGATTAATTTGAGCCATCTAAGCAAACAATCCAGACTCTGTAATTCCCAGACCAAATATAAACTTTCTTTATTATGTGCTGTTTGAACTAATCAGCTGTATTCTAAGAACCAGACAGTATCCATGTTCAAAAGGCTGGACAATTCAAGCCATTAGGCAAATTGAGAAGTAATGGCTTAAAAGCAGCATTATATAGACAAGTTAAATAATACAGAAATCGTCATTCTGAGTAATTTGTTCTTGAGTCAGACAGAAAGGAAGACACATGGAAAGACACATCTGCTCCCAAACAAGCTGTTAATCACATCTCCTACGTGGATTCTTGAAAACTGGGAATAATGGGCTTAGGAATTTATGGGCAATGATGAAAAAGAATAGAAAAGGTTATTCTATGATGAGAATAGTTACAAACACTCCACGCACTGCAGCTTAACGCGTGTGCAACACGGAGGGACAGCTGGAGAGCAGAGGGATTCTTAAAATACTGGGGCCACCATTGCACTGTAAGAGTCTTCTCCACTGTGGCACTGAAAATGTCAGCATCTCCTTTTCGGGAGGAGACCTTTGTCCTGACCTGAATCCCATGTCTTTGGCTCCCAAGTGCAAAGATCCACAAGGTTACCTGTCCACAGATTTTTCAGAAGCTGGACAGAGCTTGTTACGGAAGTTCACAGCCTCCAAAATAAGCTCGCTGGAAACGTGGATGCCTGCTTCCTTGGTGCAGGGGATTTAAAGAGAAGATGTCAAGCTGACAGCAATCCCATTTCAACCTCAGCTGCAAAGACACATGAGAGAGGAATTTTCTCGAGCTTCTTCGCCAGTCCTATCAGTAACACAGAGGAGGGCTGTGTAGACTGGACCCAAAAGAAGAACCGTGACTGGAGGTGGATTTCCCCTGCCCAGGTTTCCCGGGGAGGCCCAGGCAGCCCTGTTGGGTGTTTTAGCTCTACGTCCACCATCACATGAAAGTGTTGACTTTCCTAAGAAGCTCACTTCTGTCCAAGGTCAAAAGTGGTGAGGAGAGGCCATGAACCCCTCCCTTGGCTGGGGTTCTCCCCCTCCAGTGAACACAGGGACCCCCTGGTGGGCCTGGGGAAAATCCGGAGCCCACAGCTGCCTCCAGAAACTCTGTTTCAGTGAGTTTGGAGAAAGGCCCGAGAATCTGCATTTCTGCAAGCAGCCCAGGTGACCCTGACACGGGTCGTCCTGGGACCGCACATTAGAAACACTGTCTGAGGAAGTGAAGAAACATATATTCAGCCAAATGCACTGACATCTTAAGACCTTCTCTCTATGAACATCCATCTTTCAATGAGCTCCTCGTGGAGTAAAAGCGCCTTGTACTCACTTCTGTTCTTACACAAATTGTATTATCATCAATGTAGCAATTGCTTTGAGGTTCACCATTACGTCAGTACGCAGGACAGCGGAGACACCTTGCGACACTCCTCAGTCCCAGAGCAGCCCCGCCCCGCCCCCGCCCCCCCGCTGCGCTTTTACTTTCAGGCCCCAGCTTCAGGAACTGGGCTTCCTGCTCCTTTCTTAAACCTGCCTCCACCTGTCCTCTCCGACCAGCATCTTCTCACTGCAGGGCTGCAGAATAAGCCGTCTCATCGCCTTTCCCCACCCTCGCTGCCTCTTACAAAGGGCGCAACACATTTCACATGTTCCTTGAAGGTTTAGGACAAGCAACAAGGAGGAAAAGACGAGGGGAAAATAAACTCGGACATAGAACTAAAGGGAACCGTCACAGTCTTACGAGAGTCGCCCCCAAAATCCAGCTTTTCTTCTTAACAGCTGTTGACTCCACAATGACCACGTCTGTTTTATTCCTCCTTCCTTCCTTCCTTCCCGCCCTCTCTTCCCTGCACAGACTTGAATGGAGTGGCACTCTGGGCTTGACACAACCCACACCTCCTCTACAGGTGCACCGAAGTGCTGGAAAAGCACCAAAGAATGGAGGTTTCTGAATGAGGTTTCACTAGAGCGAATGTGAGAAGGGCCTGGAGCAAAAGGGGAGTTGACTGAGCAGACGGTGGGGAAAATGAATCCCCTTCAGCGGGGAGAACAACTGCAGACAGCGCCACAGAGGAAGAAAATACGGCATGTTCTGAGAACCCAGGAGTCCCACAGGAAGAGGGCTGGGGATTGGACTGGGATGGTAGGCAGGGCCAGCTCACACAGGGCCACGTGGGTCTGGATAGTTGACTGGGAGTTTATCTCACAAACCATGTGTGAATGACCGTGTAAGACTCTCACAACCTACAAAGTTGCCGGTTGTATAATTCTGAAGTTTAAGGTCCAAGCCAAGTTGGGAGAAAGGAAGAGACAGGCTTAATAATTATTACACCGGGATAGCAGACATAAGCCTGGGCTGCCCAGGACAACCCGGATGGATGACCGCCCCAACCACAGGGTGTCCTGGCTCGGGTGACTACGTCCCTTAACTCATGTCTTCCTCCCCTTGGTGAGAGAGTCTTCATCTTAAGGGCTTCACCCACTTTAGCACCTAAACACCATCAGCCAAGCTACCCTGGGGGCAAGACTCAGATGCCTTCAAAGTTCTCTCTTCTCAAAGAAAAGCTCTCCTAGGCAGTTCCGCAATTTAAAAACCAGCAACTTCTCGAAAGGTAGGAGGGCCTCTTTCAATAGGCTATTGGATGTCGTCCACAATGGGACTTGTTTGATCAACCTTTTTTCAACGTTCTGTCTTGGGGCCCTGCTGGCACTCACCGAATGTTATGTCATCGTGGGAGCCCGTGGGGGAGCCAGGGCCTAGCTCTGCTGGCCAGGCAGCAGGGGCCGCGAGCCGTGCCTGGGCTGGAATGGTACATAGGACCTTCCAGCTGCCATGTGGCCTCGGTCATATTTCCACTCGTGCACGAAAACATCACAAATTAAACAAGTATTTGGTTTTACTCAGGACTTAGAATGAAATATCTTTATCCAAGGACGAAAGAGTCTCAGTAGCAGACATATTGTGATGTTGTTTCCCTTCTGAAGCTCTTAATCCTTTCTACCAGGGAGACCAGATGTGTGCTAAATGAACCATATTAGCCGGGTCCCACTCAGGGCCTTGTCAGGGAGGAGCTGGGCTCTGGTAATGAGAAAACCCAGCCTCTTCCAGATCTCCCTACAAAGGTCTCTTGGTCCTGCTCTGACAAAGAGTGTTTGTGCAACCAGTTCTAAGAGGTGCCCTGGATGCCAGGGGATCTTGTTCATTTGCACGTACTGGGTCTGGTACGGGACCTGAGTCTATTTCCCACAAGCGTCCAGGTGATGCCTACGCTACAGGTCCACCGACCACACTTGGAGAACCAAGGGTCTAGAACGTATTCAGAAACTAAAACAGCAGTGTTTCTGAGGTATTTCACTGATGACAGTGACACTGAGCCCGAAAATTGAGATGTTGAATCATTCTGGAATATCTGAGATGTGCAGTCATCTCTTTTGCACCCAGTGTCTCTTGGAACCACATGCGGGTTACAGATCATCACAATGTCACACGCAATTGTTCAGGCAAATCTTATTTTGGATCCTCACCAAGGCTACTCATAAGCAAACTGATAACAAAGGGGCTGACTGACGGCATTGGACTTGCTCACATGCTGTAATTTTCCTGTTTCTTGGTGCTCGTTCCCTGTCCTCTTCATCATCCCTTCCCCCCAGCCCCACCTCCCACCTTCATCTGAATCAAGTACTTCTCCATCCTGATCCCTCATCCTCTCCACACACACACACACACACACACACACACACACACACACACACACACAAATTCTTTCAAGAGAAAAATGTGACTAACTCATTTACGTGTAAATGATGACAGCGTAACGAGCTGTTAACCTCGGCTAGGAGGATGGCTCTCTGGTGGTAGAATTCTAAACACCACCCAGAGGTGAGAAGACAGCAGCTGGAACCGTGAAGCTCTTTCCTGCAGTGGTCTGGGGTCAACGTGGAAGTCCGTCTCAGGTGCCTGGGTCTACCCCAGACCCTCCAGCGCCCGAGGGCCCCTCACACCCACCCCAGAAGAAGCCTCTCCCCCAGAGCTGTGCTAGCGCTTGGCCTTGGGCTGCCACGGTCCGAGCAGACCCCAGGCCAACACCTCGGGTCGGTTGTGTGAAGGCATCTCATGCCCTGTTGAATATTATATTCCTGTTATTTAACTCCGATATCTAAGTGGGAATCTTGAACCTTGAGTTTATTTACTTATGTTTACCAAGTTGTCTGCTTGGAATCAGAAGAAAAAAAAAAAAAAAAAAACCCTGTACGTGAAATCGAACCGCCGTGGAACGTCAGACTTCGCCGTGACTGAAAGGAGGGCCCCTGTGTGTTCTTCACCTGCAGGTGAATTACTTTTATCAAACGTCTGCAAACCGGGGGAAGCAGGAACAAGCGGCGGACCTCTGGTTCCTCGCCTCCCTTCTGTCTTTGTCCCAAGGAGCACTTCTCGGTCTTAGCTCAGTGGAAAAGTACAATGATTCTTGCATCACAAGGGCTGGGTTTCTTGGGCTAAATCCCTGGGGCTGAGTCACTGGGGCCAAACCTAAAATGCTTCTTGCCATAGGTTGCCCAGTCTGTCCACCATGTCATTGATGAAGTAACGAAAATATTGAATTAGGAGGCAAGAGGACGACGAATCCAGATGTCCAGCTAGTGGAAAGATGGGTCATGAGAAAGCAGAGCTGACCTCGTTCCGCAGAGCTAGGAGACGGCAGGGGAATGCGAGAAGCAGCTGCTCGCTGTTGGCAGCTGCAGTGAAGGGCAATGTTTCGGAATGTCAAAAAGCGACGTATTTCATGGCCACTTCTCTCCTGCCCTTTAATGATTCGGGAGCAGAGCCATCTTTAACGACACTTGGCATGCTGTCTGCTTCAAAGGCAAATAAAATGCCCTCGTTTCATCAGCTTTCCAGAGAAAGAGAGTTTGAAAAAAAAAAAAATGGATAATGGTCAAAAGGTGTCCTCACGTGGCACCTGAAAATCAGTTTATCTGGGAGGAACACAGGAACGCTCCCCTCCTGTCTTTGTCTCTGAAATAATTTCCTACTCTGCTTTGAGAACATCTACTAAGATATTTTTAGATCCCATTTCCACCATGGAGTCTAAATTCTCTAAATAAGGTGGATCATAATTTGAGGATGTATTACCAAGTTAAAGCTGAGAGAATGCTCACAGCCAGCAGCCCTAACGCAGGCTTTCCTCATTCAACGGTGAATAAACCTTACTAGCATCAGCTGAAGCATATCTATTCAAAACGAGCTCTGTCCTTCAAAGTGTCCTCACCGCAAAAGTCCTTACATCATGAAGATGTTATGAAAGTCATAAAGATACTCTCCCGCAGTTCGGCTTTGTACGCACAGCACAGCTAAGGAGGACTTGGTACTGTCACTGTCGGTCAAACTCAAAGTAAACTAACTAACGAGTTGTTAACGTAGTCAGTTATAAAGGACACCACTTCCGACTCTTAATGTTGACCAGGCCCAGGTTCAACAGAAGAATCTCAAGGTTTCTTTAATTGATGGCACTTATGTCAATACAACACAGAACATAAAATATGTTATGTGAAGTGTGCTGTGTTGCATAAAATCACTAATTTTCATGCAGGATGCTGTGATTTCGAGACACCTGGCTTGTCAGTATCAATTCTGAGATGCATAACAAATAATTTGCCACATTTCATTAAAGTACTTGGGTTTTTGAGTAAATGGCCTTTTATATTGGCCATATTTATAAATCGCCATTTGTGTGTGTGTGTGTGTGTGTGTGTGTGTGTGTGTGTCAGAGCAGAGTCAAGGTTATCCCCCATATGCTATTGCCCCCATTCATACTCCTCTGAATTGTTGAAGAGAAAAAGACAAAAAAGGAGGATGCTGGAGAAATAACTATTGAGTCAAAACTGGGTATAACCAATGGTGAGCACCCACCGTAAATACCATCAGTAGAATTTCCCAGTGGGCTCCTCCCGTTACCCGTTTTGCTCCTGAGGGCATCTCCCGTCTCCTTGCTGGTACCTCCCAAAGGAAGGCCAGCTGCAGAGCTGCTCTCACAGCCACTGCATCCGAGTGAGACTCAGCCTGCGGGCTCCAGAAGCCGCCTGCCACTGCTGAGCAGATGGAAGGAAGAGGAAACCATCAGGAAGCCAGACAGTCGTTCGTTCACATAACTATTGATAGAGACCGTGCCATCTTCCAAAACTCACCAACCTAGATGTTAATTTTAAAAAGACAAACATAAAATATCTGAGTCATCGAAACAACTGGCTTCCACCAAAACTGAAGTAAAGCAGTAAAGGACAGAACTTCTAAAATATTCCAGATTGAACCTTCAGTGAGATTTGAGAAGTTTGAGAAGATGAAACAAGATCAGCGGAGGAACAACATGAGAATAAGAAAGAACTCTTGGGAACACAAAATAAGAAACAGATGGTAAGATTTTCCACCTCGAAAAATCATAAGGGCTAGCTGGAAAAACCTTTTAAAGCCATGCGTTTGGGTGAGTTGTTGAGTTAAGAGATAGTTATAGAGCTCTTTAATCTCCCTGAATTCCCCATCCCATTAAAAAAGAGAAACTAAACCATGTAACCAAAAAGCCGCAGATAAGTTTACAACAAAACTAGACAATACCATATTCCCAAGGGCCTCAATCAGGAGCAAATGGACACGAGATCCATGTGGCATCAACAGAAGGATGCAGACACTGATGTCTGTCAGTCTCAGAACAGAAGAATGCCACAGTCACCAAGAACTTTACAGGTCTGCAGAGAAACTCATGGATATGCAAGAACTCACGAATGTGTCCCCATGATCCCTTCCTGGAAATCCCCAGGGGAGTGAGCTACAATCAACCAAAATGACTCCAGAGGCCAAGAGGACCGAGTTGGAAGGCAACAGAGGAGCATGGTAAGTGACGCCATGCCATTCAAACAGAAAAACTCAGAATGTGGAGCGCTGTACGGAAAAAAAAGGACAAATACATCAACAACTACAACAAATGAAAAAAATGGGGCAAACTTACAGTTTAAAAGACACTTAAGTGACAGCAGTTAATGATATTAAGAGATTGTTGTTAATATTATTTAGGCATGTAATGGTATTGTGGTTACAATTTTTTAAAAAGAGTTCATATCCTTTAGAAATGTATAGAGAAGTGTGAGACCTGGTAAGTGCTTTGAAACAACCTGGATGTGCTGGGGGTCAGGCACGCGGGCTAGCTGGATGGGACTGCCATGGGGTGATGCTTCCGGGGGCTGGGGGCTGGAAACACAAAGATTGTATGTCACCTTTAGTTCTGTGTATGTTTAGAAATTTCTAGAGTAAAAGCTATAAAAAAAAAAACAAAAATAGATAAACTTATTAAAAAAATGAGTGGCAAATTCTAACCCACAAAATAATCAGCTGGGTAATATAATGAGAAAGGAAGGCAGACATCTTAATAATAAAAATATATATAAAATATTAGAAATTAACTAAAAAAGTAGAAAAGACCTCTAAGGGGGAAAAAAAGAAGTTATAAAACTTGACTGAAAGACATAGAACAGCTTAATCAAGAAAGAGACATTTGATGCTCCAAGTGGAAGGTCAACATTTAAAGATATCATTTTCCCACAAATTTATCTATAAATTTAATGCAACTCCAATCAATTTTTAACAAGATTTTTTTTAAACTTGACTAATTAGTCATGAAGTCTCCCTATAAAATAAAAGATAAGAAAATAATGAGAAAAATTTAGAAAATACTTAAGAAGAAAGGGTATTTGCCTCAGCAGTTAACAAAACACATTGCAGCACTGGAGAAGTTAGAACGGTGCAGTGCTGTTCCAGCCCAGACAAATCAATCAGCGCAACAGAACAGAGATTTTGGAAACAGACAATGGCATTTGTAAGAATTTATTATAGGGTAAGATGGCATTTCAAATCAGTGGGAAAAGGATGGATTATTCCATAAGCACTGTCAGGACATTTGGATCTCTTTTTGAGAGAGAAATAATGCTAAATTCAAACCTCATGAAAATAATTTCCAGACATTAAATATATAAATGTAAAAATTAAAACTATGAAAATATAAGAAACATGAGAAATTATTTTTGTAATGTTAAAAGATGGAGAGCTTTTCCTATTAAGACTGGCATGGGAAGAACTCCAAAATGTACCGTTAAATTTATTTAAAAAAGTACAGAATAGTGTGTATAATTTTCGGCCTTTTGTGTAAAAAAGGAGGGAAAATAGGCATCTATATTATTGGTGTTTGTATTTGTTTCCATACACAAAAATAAACTCTGGAAAGATGCAGCCAGTGCTAACAATACAGGATCTGTCACAGCTGTGGAGTCTGGGAACCGACGGGGGGGCCCAGGAGTGGGGAAAAGATTTGTCACTGTACCCTTTTATTTATTTTCAGCTTTTTGAATTACATGAATGGATTGCTCATTTCAAAAGTTGAAGAAATAAATACAGTGAAAAAATAATTTCAGAACAGATATCATAAATAGAGTAGACAAATGACAGAGGAGAGAATGTTTGCCGTCCAGGTGACAAAGCGTTAAGCTCCTTAATATGTATAAAGCCTTTTAAACTAAAGAAGGAAAAAAATAAACACCTGAATAGGAAAAAAAAAAAAAACCAAGCATAATATATGAACAATTTACTCTCCAAAAAGTAACCCAAACAATGCTCAAAGCCTTAGAGAAATTCAAAGCCAAATAACAGGAATCTGCACCTTGCAAATCTGCAAGACTGGTGACACTTACTGTTGGTGAGGACACGGTGAAACAGCGCCTCACGCAGTTGCTGGTGGTGATGTGAACAGTGTAACCCACTCTAACCACTCTCCTTGCTCAAGGTGCTTCTGCCAAAGTTGCCAATGACTCCACGTCACTAAATTCAAGACCACTTTCCAGTAGGTGTCCTTCCTGCCACACCTTTCTGCCTGTGGCTGGAATGACAGCGATACTCCAGGAATGGAGCTAAGCCCTAGAGATAGAAGAGCGAGCAGACTAACCTGGCTCCTGACGGCGGGGAGCTCCCCGACGGTGCACAGGTTCTCCCCTCCCTCTGGCTTCTTCTCGGCCTCCTTCACCTGCCTCCACCCGGCCTTTAAGTCCTGGGGTTCTTCCAGACACAAGTCTTCCCTCATTGAGTGTCTCTGCTGGAGGTTTACCTCCTCAACCTTCAGCACCAGTGAATCGTGATACCCAGCCCTCTCCTCCGGACGCCAGAGTGGTGAGTGTCCACTGGGGTGCTCCGCAGATACTGTAAGTTCAAGTCAAAATAACTCGTGATTTGAGATTTGACTGCTTCCCCCAGTGCGACCCTCCAACATCCCCTCGCTCAGCGAACAGGACTCCCTTTAGCCAACTCTGCTTGCCAGAAACACCAGGAAATTCTCCACACCTGCCTCCTCCCCAAACCCATGGCCAGTCAAGAGTCAGAACATCTCTGCTCCACCTTCTAAACAGCCCTTGAATCCATCTGCCTCCTGCCACCTCCTCCACCACCACCGCCCTGGTCTAAGGCAGCATCCTCCCCACTGTGGAAACAGCAGGAGCCCCGTCCCTTCCCCCAACTCCTTCCTGCCCTCTTTCCATCCATTCCACACCGCAGCCCCTGTGGGCTTTAGGAAGGCAGATGTGATCCTGTCTCTCCTCTGATTAAATTCCTCCAATGGCTTCTCATCACTCTTAAAAGAAAATTCAGGTGTACTCCCAGGCCCTACACTGGCTGGCCCCCACCTGCCTCCAGGCTGCTTCTCAAACAAACTACTCTGCTTGGCGGTGATTAAAAGGAGGTGGTAGCTCTGTCTATATTGACATAGAGACGTATTCATGCTGTGTTGTTAAGTTTTAAAAGTAGGTTACAGGATGATTTCATTGGGGAAAAAAAGATTTAGATTAGATAGATAGATAGATAGATAGCTAGGTAGCTAGCTAGCTAATATGTGTGTATGTGTGTGTGTGTGTATATATATATATATAAAATCTCATGTTAATTGTGTTTTATTTGTAGGGTGTGCTAACGCAGGGGAGAAGTTAACTTTCTTCATTATATCCTTTGTCTTTTGATTATGAAATAACTATGTACTGTGTTCCCTAATAAAAACAACAAAACATTTCATTCCATCTAAAAATGTATTTGGGGGTCATGCATTTTTGTTGTGCTCCTGAGCTGCGATTTTATAGTTAATTCTGTTTGATTTTTCTGTTGACATGAGGAGAAATGCGAGCACAGGTACAGAGACGTTGCTGGCAGGTACATCTGTATCTTCAGGGTGCAGAGGTGAGACGGATGCAGCGAACATGCTGGCTAGTCACGTGCCAACTGTTCATGTCAAAATCAAAGGTGGACAAGACGATCACATGAATGAAATTATCAATCACAGTAGAATAAAGAGTGTTTTGAAAATGAATAAATCCACATGTAATTTTTTTGCATGAAGTATGTTTTATTTGCTCTCATTCTTTAACAGCACATTCTTTCTAGCTTGTTAAAATTACTTATGGAGTCACAATCTGGAAGCACGAAGCCTCTTTTTAGAAACTCAATCTTTTTTTTTTTTTTTTTCAAAATTCGTTAAGCCATATTTTCTTTGGAAAAGGACAAGTTTTGAGATATCTAAAAGGCTGATTCATTATTCACATGCTTATACAATATATTTTATGAATGCTGTAAAAATTGTAATGTTATTTGCTCTACAATCCCTGCAACGTTCTGTGGGGAATCATCAAAATCCAGAAATATGCACGGCAGTGTGCGGCGCCACCGCCGTGTGTACACAAGCAAGAGGGGGAGGGGGTTAGAGCCGCTGCTGGTCCAACAAAATGGGGTCAAAGCTACACATTTGGCATCTTGACCTTAGTACCCATTCCGCTGCTGACTTCCGGAAAGCCAAAATTCGATAGCTTCTTTCCTTCCATCAAAATGTGGTCATAATGCCAACATGGCTACATCAAAACACTCACTTCAAAGACCCTCAAAAAGAATACACGTCAGGTAGTTACCTACAGAGAGATGGGAGGGTCGCGCCCAGAGAGGGGCCCTTGATCTGACCTTAATTATAAACCTGGTGATGGAGCCGCGCCCTGTGGACGCTGTGGGAAAGGCACCGTAGATGAGTCCGGTGCCGCATTCTGACAGCGCTTGTCCACCTGTCCAAACACCTACAGTGACGTCGGTGATTGTCCTGGTTGCTAATTATCAAAAATCTTCAGTAACGTGACTTGAGAGCTTAGGAAAGACCCAGAGTCATTAAAAAAAAAAAAAAAACCAGAAAACTGCCTGCTGGTTTTACAAATACCTTTATGAAATAAACGTGAGACGTTAAGCGTCGTGTTTTCTCACAGCTGTCTGTATCATTTCTCAGCTAATATTCCATTTCTCCCGAAAATGTCATGGGCAATTGTTTTGTTACCAACACAATCTATTTTCCATCTCCTCCAGCTGCTTATAAACTCCTGGGAGAGAACGGCATGGGGAGAGTATATTTTGTTTTGTATTTTCACTTCTATGTTTGTTGTTTTTAAAAATGAGGCCATTTCAAGCAGTGATGCTGGGGGACTTGTTTGCTTGAGGGTTATTTATTGGTTACTCTTTTGCCCTTTCTTCACTCCCTTTGACACACGTGTTTCCTGTATGAACAGCCTCTGTATCTCAAATCTACTGATAAATCCACTCAGCATCTCCCCCTCAGCAAAGGCAAACGAGGGGCCCCCAAATTTAGGATTCAGTCTACACCCAGAACCACACTAGACTTCATTTTTCTTTCCTCAGTCTTCACGCCCTTGCCTGGCTCAGCTTCTTTAATGATTTCCAAGGGCTCTGAGCGCTCCACAATAATTTGGTCCCTGGGGTGAGCTGGGTGTGAGCAGGTCCGAGCAGCATCCGGGGGTCTGTAACTCTGGGCAGCGACGCTCCAGTCCCTGTGCTCTTCTCAGGGTCCGGTGAATCCCATCCCACCCAGCTTTGGTCCCCACATCGTCAAGTCTTGAGTCTGTTTTGGAGCCACTCAAGATAACCCAGTCTCTTGGCCCGTGAACCCTTAAAAATCCAAATCCTGAACCCCTTCCATGTTTCGTCATCTCTGAAATCCAACAGGCAACCTTGAGACTGAAAGAAGGGAAAAAAAAATCTAACATCAACACGCCCTCCCGGAGGTGTTCATGACCCAAAACGCACATCTCTCCCTCTACTCCAGGCTACTCTCAGCCTCGTATGGGCCTTGCGACCACTATCAGCCTCAGATGATCCCAGAATACCCAGCACCATCCCAAGGTGCAGGGGTGCAGGCAGGGTGCTGCCCTGCTAGCCGGCCAAGCCGAAACTCACTTCCCATCTCGTCTCTTTGGCCACAACCTCACAGGACAACTGTTCCCTGAAACTGCCGAGGACGGGAGAAAACGCGCCCTGCACAGCCCTCCCGCACTGCTGGCCCCCGGGCTCATCCTTAGCCTGGCCACTGCAGGGTGGCCAAGAGCTGCGGCAGCCTTTCCAGGGCAAGAGCGCAGGGAAACAAGCTGGTATATGTTTTAAAAAGCGAATACAGCTGAGCCTTGAACAATGCGAAGGTTAGAGGCGCTGCCCCTCGCGCTGTCAGAAATCTGCATAAAACCTGTAGAAAGCCCTCATATCCAAAGCTCAGCACCCACAGATCCAGCCAGCAGCCGGGCGTGCAGGACCGTGGTGTTTGCTACTGAAAACTTCTGCATGTGAGTAGACCTGCGCCCTCGCAGTTCAAACCCTCTTGCTCAAGGGCCAGCTGTAGTTCTGGTCCCATTCCCCAGTCCTCAGTTTCTTCATCTGCAAAGCAAAACAGATGAATTAAAAGAAATGGTCTTTAATGTCACTTCCAGCCCCACCCACACAGACCTTTTTGTGGGTGAAGAGGTTGTGCGTGGTGGCAGGATCACTCTGGAAACCTCCTGGCCGTCGTGCAGACCAATCAGGTCAACTCAGTTTACGCATGGGCTCCACGCTCTCTGCTGTAATAAGTGAACAATCTCTATCATTAGAATTTTTGCTACGTATCTCTAATGCTAAGTTAACAGATGTTCATAATTTCCAACTTGAAGCACTACAAAATCTTGAGCTGGTCACAGGGAAAATACACTCACTGTAGTTTTGTTAGTCTTGAATACAGTCTTCGGAAAATCAGTCCTGTCATCTCTCTCCCTGTCTCACCAGAATGTCATATTCCAAGCATTCTGGAAAAAAGCTGGTTTACCACAAGTAATTTAACCTGTACTTCTGTCAGTGATGCAATTAGAACATCCCAGCTTTCCAAAATTAATAAGAAACTCATTTTGATTCTTTGCCGTACATAAACTGGTAAATCTTCATAAGTCAAATGGACTTCAAATCTGAAAGATTAAAATATGACCTATCTTTTACAAGTGTGAACAAATTACCAAAAAAATGATGGGGGGAGAGAGGGACCTGCTGAATTTGTAATGGAACTGAAGACTCGCATAGGATGGGGCCCTTATAAGAACAACTCTAAAGAAAGGCTTTGATTTTGCCCTATGTGTGAGCTTACTGAAGACTGAGACACACAACCCCAACACTGACAGCCTCTTAACTGACCAGATCCACCATACCATCAACCTGATTTCACTTTGGTGTCATTATGATCCCAAAGGGGCCAGACTTTTGCATCCCTGTGTCAGTTAGTCATTGGCTGCAGCTGGTTACATGGCAGGAAAGGTGGACATAACCTCCCTACACCTGTGGACAAGGGGCTCATGTTAATGGGGGAGAAGTCTCCAGAAAAGGCTGCAGCTGTATGCTGTTAGCGGGGGGCTGGAGGCACCTGCCCAGTAAAGATGATGTGGGCGGAGCACCGACATCGTCTACTCCGAAGACGTAGCCATTGCTAGTTCCGGTGCTACGGGAACAGAGGGACAGTTAACCCCAAAGCCAAACCAGACATTGTACTCAAGATCATGGGAGAGCCTGGGCACTTCACAGTTTGGAATTTTGAGAGGCAAATTTTTTAATGTAGGGAGAGAGAGTAAATAAATTGCCACCCTTGGAAACTGTCGAATTCTTCCATTGGTTTATTGATTCAGAAAATGTGTTCAGAATGCCGAGCACTTGCTGAGCCAGACTTTGGAGCTATGTAGATGAGTAAGCCTTGCCCTGCCCCTGAGATGCTCACCACCTAGGGATGAGGACAGGCGTTTGAACAGATGATGGCAGTTGACTTACGGGTTACGTATTAGCAGAGCTACGGGAGCGCCTACAAGAATTGCTCTCTTATTCTGTGTGTTCCTATGTTTCAGGTGCTCGAGACATATATACACACTATCATTTAACTGACATAATGACCCTATCAGGTGAGCACTTTTTATCCCCCTAAAGCATATGCAGTAAATGAGGCCCACAGAGATTAGCTGACGTGCCCAAGGTCACACAGCTGGTAAGTGGTAGGTCTGACTTTCGAATTCATGATGGATTCCCAAGCCCCTGCTTCCAACTACACATGTGCTATCACACACAGAGCTGGCAGGGCAGAGAGAAGAAGAATCTCCTGATTATTTAACCTATAAATCCCAAACTGGGGGAGTCGACTGGGAAGGGAAAATGGGATGATTTCTGAGATTGAGCACAGTGAATGTCATGTTTTTCTGCATTCTAAGCGATTGGCATATTTTATGAGCAATCTCATGGACCGCTACACTACGGTTCTGAAGAAGAAGAAAAATAAGGTCGTGTGCCAGCCCGATATGTCTTATCTGCTGAAGCAAGGTAAAATTCCTACACACATTTTTTTCCCTTAGAATAAGGGAGATATATTATCACTGTGGCTATCAAAGTGTCTGTGAATGCAGCAATGTTCATTATTTATACAGCAGCGTAAATGCATTCGGCAATTTACCATACACAGCACCTGCTGAACAAACTTCTCCCTCCCACAAAGAGCTGAGAAGGGTACGATGCAGGACAAAACAATGCAGGAAAAACATAGTCTAGACAAATAGAAAGCCGTTTGTGGTCTTTATGGCCAGAAAGCGTCATAGAACAGAAATCTTTCTCCGTCTAAGTATTCAGTGGTGAGATCCTATACATTGTACTTGTAAAATATGGGTTAGCCTAATCAAATCTATCATTTTTATGGGCTTCAGGAAACCAATGAACCTGTGTTTCAAAATCAGCTCTTTGGGAATCAAAGTTGAAGAAAGGGCAGTGGTTTAGGAAACAGAGTTGAGAAGTGGGTAGAGAAGACAAAATGAGACATAAAAAAAATTAATATAGAACTGGTCATTATTTAGAAAGAATTTGCACAACAGGTTAGAGAAGGGCTGTCTGTCTTACAGGCATGTGTTTCTGGGTTGGGCAATGATCAGAGCAAGGTCAGCTGGTCCTTTGCAAGTTACTTGCTTTTTTCTGTGGCCGCAGATTTAATCTCCACCATCTACACAAGCAAGTTGTGAATTTGGGTTGTAGATTACAAGAGGAAATGGGCCAAAATGTGGCTTGAAGGACAGAGATCACCACTATTTTGGACAAGTTGTTCAAATGATCTATTGTGATGGTGGTAATGAATCAAATGAGCTAATATTGGGGAGTTATTTTTAAACCAGTAGCACTAAAGATAAGTAATGATGTGAATGTATCATCAAAACACCTATCGGCCAATTAATATTAAGGTGGCCATATAATGTATTGTCTAAGCTAGGATAATTTGATGGTAAAAGGAGGTGCTATTAATGATCACCCAGTACATTATAGGCAAACCATGACTGTTTCAGGCAAATCCGGACATACGGTCACCAGAACTCTGTGTGAGCCATGTACAAAATGAGGAAATGGCCAGGTTACCAAGAAAAATCCATGAAACCCGAACCTTCTTTATTCATCTTCAGCCTTCAGGGAAGTCATTTACCCTCAACTCTGCACTCCACACAGGCTCCCAGGGGGCAGACAGAATTAGGTTTCAACCAAGTTCGAACAGTCGCCTACTGCATGTCTTAACCAGCTTCACTGACTTCAAAGAAGCTTTGAAGAAAAAAAGAAGAACCTTTAAGATGTGTGTGGAAACCACAACAGAAAGGGCATATTTGGCAGTATTTCTGGCTGCTTGCTTAAGAAAATACTACCTGGTGAGTGTAAGGCAACATGTGACTACCCAGTGAACTCTCTTCACTCTTCAACAGAAGAAGTCAAGGGCTTGTGAAGCTGTAAGCAAGGAGTCCTCGGCCTCACCAATATCAACATTTGGGGCCAGATAATCCTTTGCTGTGCATTGCAGTAGGTCTAACAGCGTCCCTCACCTCTACCCCTTAGATGCCGACAGCACCCTCCCCTGAGTTTTGACAACCAAACAAATCTCCAGACGTTGCCAAGTGTTCCTCGGAGGCAAAACCATCCACAGCTGAGAACTTTTTGTGCCATTTTATTGCTACCAGCTTGGCCTATGCTCTAAAGGCCTATAAATCCTTGAATATTTCAGTTGGAAGGGACCTGTTAGAGGAAATAAATCCTCTCTTCCACCTGTTTAGTAAGCATCTGTACCATCCCTGGCAGGTGACCACCCAGATCCTGCTTGGCTCTTCCAACATCAGGGAGCTCACTTCCTCGTGAAACTCTCTTTTTGATGGTTGGCATTTTGAACATGAGAAAGTTCATTAATGCTGAGTCTAAATAAGCCTCCCGCCTCTCATCCCAGCTTCACCCAAGGAGCTTTACAGAAGGTGTCTCCCCCTCTTCTACCTCAAAGCCCTTCTAATATACGGAGGCTCCTTTCTTCCCAGAGGAGCTTCTCTATTCCCTTCCACAAACCACCCTTACACAAGCCACCAGTTTATCTCTTTGCCTCAAGACCTTCCCAGTCTTCAAAATGATGATGATGATGATGATACTGTTGCTGGTGGTGGTGATGATGACGATGGTAAAGATGATGGTGATGGTGATGTTGAGGAGGAGGATGGTGGTGGTGATGATGACGATGGTAAAGATGATGGTGATGGTGATGTTGAGGAGGAGGATGGTGGTGGTGGTGATGACGATGGTAAAGATAATGGTGATGGTGATGTTGAGGAGGAGGACAGTGGTGATGGTGATGATGACAGTGGTAAAGATAATGGTGATGGTGATGTTGAGGAGGAGGATGGTGGTGGTGGTGATGATGATGGTAAAGATAATGGTGATGGTGATGTTGAGGAGGAGGATGGTGGTGGTGGTGATGATGATGGTAAAGATAATGGTGATGGTGATGTTGAGGAGGAGGATGGTGGTGGTGATGATGACGATGGTAAAGATGATGGTGATGGTGTGTGGAGGAGGCGGAGGGTGTTGATGGTGATGATGACAAAGATGGTAATGGTGGTGGATGATGCTGCTGACGGTGATGAGGATGATGGTGCTGGTGATGTTAGCCATCATTTATTGAGTTCCTTCTATGTGCTATCTGCTCTCGACCCACCACAATGCTATCCAGTGTGCCATGCATGCTAACTACCCCAAACAAAGCTGGCAGCTTAACCTGCACGATAACTTCCACCACACCATTCCCTGCTTCAGGAACCTAACTTGGCTCTCCACTGCACAGCTCCCTGCCAGACTTCCAGCACTCTTCTTGAGCTGTCTTCACTTTTGGAAGCCACTGGCATCCAAAGTCTTCTCCACTTTTCCCCACCGAGAGGCTCTAATGCCATCTCCCCAGTCTCTTCACATCCCACCACACACATGTAAATGCACAATTACATACACCCTAATTCTTATTTTCCTGGAATTCCTCCTACTGCCTCTACTCCCACTCACACTACACCCTTCAAAGCCAGGTAGAATTCTTCCTTAACTTCCTTCAATCCTTTCACATTTTGAAGACCTCTCTGTGCCAAACACTGTGCTGCCCACTAGGATGCAGAACTCAGCCTGCTCTCGGATAACTTGTGACAGAGACAACACTTAGTCATCAGTCAGACTTCTCAGCCTTCCCTCCTCCCCTACTCTCACTTCCAGCCCACTCAAGACAATTTTGTCTGGCCAGTTCAGAATCTTTCCCTCCCAACTCGTGAAAAGTGAGCTCTATCTTTGCCAGACTGCCTCCAGCAGCTTTCTGAAGCAGAATTAAGAGAAGGGATAGAGAAAAGAGAAACCACAGAGACAGACAGGGAGAGGGAGAGGGAGAAGCAAGAGAGACAAAAGGTGTGGGTTGGGTGTCAGAAACATTAGGGGTGTCTTGGTTGAAAGGTAAACGTTCAGAGCAGCCACCACGACTGGGGCACTGAGGGAAGACTGGAGAGAAGTGAAGGATGTCACTGCCGGTTATAACTCAGAACTCCCAAGTTTTTCTCGAGACACAGAAACATTCTTAATTACTTTTGTTACTAGACTGTGCTTATTTGCCTGCAACAGCATAAACAAGCCTGAGCCATGTGGTCCTCAGTTTATATTTGAGTTCTATTTATATTTGTAATCTAAACTGGGACTTTGGGGAGTAAAAGGGGAACCCTTTATGATTATTCTGGAATAACAGACATAAATCAGAATTGTACTGGGGAAACTGGGGTGTCCAGTCACCCTTCTTACAATCCTTATAAAATGAGGCAAGTGGGGGGATGAGAGGTGCCCAGCACCCTTGGGGCCCAGAGAACGAGCATCTTATCCAGTGAGTGGCAAGAGAGAAGAGGAAACATCTGGAGAAGTAAAAGTCTCTCCAGCTACAAGGGCTTACTGTGAACTTTCTCTTTTCTGAACTAAACAGTTTGTACTGTCTAACTTACATCCTTTCTTACATTATTTGCTAATTTTTCCAGTGTTCACAAAGAGTAAAAATATGTAAATCATCAATCTTTTACATCACCAAAAGGAGAAAATAAAAGAGCATTGTTCTTCTGCATCTCACAATGCTGAGAAGTGTGGAAGAGGCCCCCAAAAGCCACAATAAATTCATATTGCTTGAGCCACCTTACTCCCCTAGACTGGGAGACGCACACCCATTTTCCAATTATTTTGTAATGGCCTCTGAGCGAACACTCAGTTACAGGGCAAGACTCTGATGTCAATACTTTCATACAAGCAGGCAAACATTTCTATTTTTGATTAATAGAGACAAGAGTGAACTTGAGTCTCATTTACCAGGCTTCCCCAATCTCCCAAAACGTCACTTAAGAGCCCAACACATTTATACACCCACAAGCCAGGTGGAGGTAAACACTATTTGTCTTCAGCTTTGAAAAAGAAAAATGCTCATTGCACTTCCCACCCCTTTCCTCCCTCCACCCCCAAAATGCTGCTCCTACACTAGTTGGCTTGAGCAAAGAATTTCAAATGCTATCCTGTAACCAATGGGCAGGGGCCCAGAGAAAACAGATATCTCTCTTGCTCAGTTAAATTCACTGTGATGCAGAACCCAAGACAGAGGAAAGCCACGCGACACCACTGCCGTAGCAGCCCCCCGAGGGTTCAGGCGACTCTCTGGCAGTGGGGGTTACGTTGCTGTCACCTCTTTGGGCCCCTCAGAGTGAGATGGGGCGGTGAAGGCTGGGAAAGACCAACGCAGTACACTGTGGTAAATAAACGCCTGGACCCAAATAACGGTGCACAGGCCGGGGAGGGAACCTGTGGTCACCCAGAGTGGGTCTGTTGATTTAAATGACAAGTGAGCATTGACTTTCTGCTGACGAGCACAAGAATGTTCTCTCACCTGCCTAACCTCAGGTGGCACCTTCGCTGACTCGTCAGCTCCATTATAAATTATTTTTTGGGTACCCGATTGCATGACCTATTGCTCAAGACATATTTCTAGGACACAACCAGTTTGCTGATGGCTGATATGTATTCATTCATCTGTGTGTGCATTTACTATAATAAGACTCAAGCATTATAATAAAGGAAGAAAGGGGAAGAGAAGGAAGGAAGAAAGAAAGGAAGGAAGGGAGGGAGGGAGGGAGGAAGGGAGAAGAGCAGGGAGGGAGGAAAAAGGTTCCCTTACAACCAAGGTCAGGCTAAAAGAGCACCATCAACAATTCATTGGATTCCAAAGAACGGCAGGAGCTTGGGTCAACCCCTGGGCAAGCTGTGTCACCCGCACCTTCTCTCTACTTAATTCCTCGAGGAACGTAAGGGACTCCAATAAGACAGATCCTATTCTCCAACACCAATACTATCAAGGACTTCTGCTTCGAACCAGAAGTGAAACACATACATTAATGAAACCACCTTCCTACTTTTCCATTAAAATGCCGTCATTGATGGAGACCATAGCTGTCACCTCAACTTCAGGCTCAGTTCAAGGCAGATTCTAGATGGGAACAATCTGTCACCAGGTTTTGGTGGTCGCTTCACCCTGTTTTGTGACAAGACACCAAGCGATTAAGCCAAAGGGGTAAAGCTCAGCAAAGTTACAGGAACCTGAAGAGTAAGCTGTCCTTCTATTTTGCTGCTAATAAATATTTTATTGTCGTCTGGAGGAGAGCACGCAAGTGGAAGCAGGAGTTTCCTCTCTGTGACTCTCCTGGAGATGGCAGTTTCTTCTTCATGAGCAGAAACAAGAATTTCCTTTTAGTCTCTTGCCTGTGAATAAAACCCACTTAGCGGCGCAGCCGGCCTGCTTCGAAAAGACTGGACAGGAGGTTGCCTCACTTTCGCTTTAGACAAACCCAAAGAAATAAACACAAGACCTCGGGCAGCCTTTGCTCAGAAAACATTTGTTCCCATAGCTGAAGTTTTATGCAATTTTCCATCCCTTGTGGTTTCATAATTTAGATCATAGTTTCATAATTTAGAAATCAGTTCATGGGGGAAAATATCTAAATCAATTTTCTAAGGCACTTAGAATTACTGAGAGGCCTTCTTCCCAGTAATACTAGGAAATGTCATCGTCTACAAAGATTAATCTCCTTGAAAACCGGAGTGAAGGCAAGCTTTCTTTTTTTAGGATTTCATCGTGTTTGTGAAAACCCCCCGAGAACGCATTATACATTTGCCTGCTTTCTTAAACAGAATATTGTGTGCATCAACTGCTGCCCTTGGTTATTAGAAAGGCTGTCACGACCCATTCCAGACAGTTCCGGGGGGAAGGACGAAATGTGAAGAAGCAAGAGACCTACTGAATTCAATACCCTCACGCAGGAATCGCTCAGGTCGCTTTCTGGATTTGTCATACGCCTTCTGGTTCAAGTTTCCAGCGCTTCTAGAGAGGAAGATGTTAACCCTGAACCCCAAATACTTAAGCACCCACCCCCTGCCACACACGCCCACCGGAGACAAATGCAGAGGGGCCGCACAAAGCAAGAACACTCTGTTTATTATAATGAGGCCGCGGCACAAACCCAAGCCCCACGGGGGCAGGGAGGTTGAGCTCAGTGAGGGAATCCGCGGGGTGTACAGCAGGACACAGCTGCAGGCGGGTGACGGGCGAGCATGCTGTCTGTCCAGCGCGGGGCACTGCGCTCTGCTCCAGCTCTCTGGGCCAAGAGAGGCTGCAGGCCCATCGCCGCCAGCTTTCCTGACTTTGCGAGAGCAACTGGAACTCTAGGTTGCAATGGGGCATATCCCTGTTACTAAAATGCCATGTGGGATATGCAAAAACTGTCTCAGGTCAAATTCGGCCTGAGGACCAACCTTTTTACATCTGGTAAAAGGCACTGGATTCCAGCTCTGATGCGGATACTACTTAAGTCATACAAGTTCAATTGATGAGCTGAGTTTCACTACATGCAAGTCCCTAAAAATTCATTCTGTGCCTCTGGACCAAGATCTGTATCAGAAATCAATTGATCCAGATCGGTCCCATTGATTCACTCTCCTGACATCTCAGGAATCCATCCACTTCTTTTCATCCTTTCTCATCTGCCACCTCGACAGCTCCCTGCCCAGACTCCCCGCCTCCCCCTGGTCCATCCACACCATGACCCACAGAGCTGTTCTCTGTTGTGGCCAGACCAGATCGAGTCATGGCCCCACCCTCACAACACACCGCCCTCCTTGGAAACCCTTCAGTGGCTCCCCATGGCGTCCCAGGGCTCTTAGAATAAAATCCAAATTCCTTAAGGCGGCCTGCACGGCCCCGACCTCTGGCCAAACTCACCTTGCACCACGGTCCCCTTCGCCACACTCCACTCTCACTGCTGGGTTCTCTGGGACTCACACATGCAAGCTCCTACCCACCTTAGGTCTATGTTTCCTTGGCTCTTCGCCCATCTGTCCCTTTTATTGTTTCAGGACTCAACTTAAGTACCAGCTCCTTGGAGAAAACACCCACGATCACCGTCATGTCCCTCAAAAGGGCACGTTCTGGGGAGAGGGAGTCGCTCAGCAGAAGAGCGAGTGCTCAGCATGCACGAGGTCCCGGGTTCAATCCCCAGTACTTCCAGTAATGAATAAACAAACAAACCCATCCCCCTCCCCAAAAAAAGTCTAGATAAAATAAAATTTTTTAAAAAGTAGTAGGGGAAAAAGGGATGTTTAAGTCCTAACCCCAGAATCCTATGAATGTGACCTTATCTGGAAATAGGGCCTTTGTAGATATGATCAAGTTTAGATGAGGTCATGAGGATTAGGGTGGATGCCAAACCCAGTGACTGGTGTCCTTGTAGGAGAGAGAGATTTGAAGACACGGAGACACATACAGAGGGAGCAGGGCCGTGTGAAGGCAGAGGCAGAGCCTGGAGGTAACGAGCAACTCAGGAATGCCAAGGGCGCCGGGAACCACCGGATGCTAGGAGACGGCGAGGAAGGATGCTTCTCTAAAGGCTTGAGAGGGACCATGGCCCTGCAACACCTTGATTTTAGGCCTCTAGCCTCCAGAACGATGAGACAGTAAATTTCTGTTGTTTGAAGCCACCAAGTCTGTGGTAACTTGTTACAGCAGCCGGAGGACACTGATACGGTCACCCGTGTAAAGGGGGCTCTTGCTACTGGCTCTTCCTTCTCACACCACGGGGAAGTGTGAGCTCCCTTCACAGTTTGCAGTGATTCACCAGTTTGTTTCCCTGGGTCTCTCCCGCTAGACCCGAAGAGGCATGAGGTTGGAGACCAGGTCCACTTCGCTAGCCCCCCGCCCATAGAGCTGGACCTCACCTGTCTTACAGAAGATGCTCCATAAACGCTCTTAGTTTTACGTGCGGGCGCTAATGCTTCCTGCTCTTTGGGGCTCTTCATGGGTTGGGTGTTTTGTCCTCAAACTGAACAATCTCAGGTTGTTGGTCTGATATCTGCTGTCCTCCCAGAACCGCGGGATCACAGTGCTGGAAAGAGTCCTGGAGATCACCCAGCTCTGCAGCCCCGCCAGCCCCGCTGGTTCTGCAGATGCGGACACTGTGCCTTCTGCACGTGCGCCCAGCTGTCACTCCTCCCAGCTGTCAGCGCACTCCTGCTTCTGAGCCGCAGCCCTAGACTGGCCACGCCTGCCTCACCTGCGGGTCTGAAGGCGGCGTTCCTTCACCTGCAGAAGCAAGCACGTGGCTCAGGACAGCGTCTTCCTTAGACGTCATTTGAGCAAAGGCAGGCCCTCATTTAACTGAGTGTGTCTCAGCTTCGTACGCTTCAAATGTAGCAAGATTTATTGCTCTGAATTACCCAATTAATGACTCCCAAAGAATTCCCCCAGGTATTTCTGAGCATCTCCCAAAGGGCCACCTCAAATGGGCCAGGGACGTGGCCCTCAAACGCCCCTGCTCAAACACCACCAGGGCCAGGCGAGCCTGCCGTGGCCCCAGGACAGCCCTCGTGCCTCTCTTGGTCCCTTCTGTTGACCTCGTGTCTACTTCATCCCTAGTGCAGGGCTTCATTGTTCACTACACAGCTGCAAGCTCTTGGTGAGACTTCCCAAGGACCAGGGACAGTGGAAGGGAAACATAACACAGAAAACATTACACAAGCACAGCCCGGCCCGCAGCCATCCCCCCGGCCTGGCTCCAGCCTGCTTCCTGCCTCAGAGACGCTTACGGCCCCCCACCACCAGCCGAAGCTCTTCCCGCTTCCCCAGGCCTCTGAGTCTTGCCTTCTGGCCACAGAGGCGGTGGGAAGCCCCTCCTTCAGCTCAGCTGAAGGCCTCCCTCACTTCCGGCTCCAAGACTGGCTCCTCCCAAGAACCCCACCCCCTTTAGGGAAGCCCCACCCTCGCCCTCAGCAGGGCCGCCTGTCCTCTGGATCAGTGTCCCGAGGCTGCCATAACCAAGTGCCACAGACTGGGCAGCTCACAGGACAGGCATTTACTGTCTCAAGGCTCTGGAGGCTGTTAGCTTGGGATCAAGGTCATCGGGGCTGGTTCCTTCTGAGGGCCGAGAGGGAGGACCTGTTCCAGCTTCGGTGGATTACTGGCCCTCTCTGGCATTCCCTGGCTTATAGATTCAATGTCCAGTCCTGACTCCATCATGGCATGGTTGTCTTCAAATCACCTTCCCTCTATACATGCCTGCCTGTTTAAGTTTCTCCTTCTTAAAAGGATGCGGGTGATACTGGATTCGGGTCCACCCTGATGACCTCATTTCAATTGACTACCTCCACCAAGACCCTACTTTCAAATAACATCCCCCCTGAAGTCCAGGGGGTGAGGACTTCCACGTATCTTTTTGGAAGGACACAATTCAACCCATAACCTATAGCCCCAACGAGACAATCACACCATCATGTAACATCCACCTATTTCTCAAAGTATGAGTTATTCATTTTGAAATGTGTTCCATCAACTAATCCAGATTTGGCTCCTTCAAGCTCATTCAAATTCTTTACTCAAGTCTCCCTCAAAAAGACCTTGGGGTCTAGGTTCGCCCAGGGTTCTGTGTTTCACGATACCCATGCTTTGATCAGTGACTGTGTGCAAGGTGTCAGGGGTTGGGGTGCCACTCCCTCCCCCCTGTGCCTAAGACTCTGAACAGAGAACACACATAAATGCGAAACTGACCAGAAACAGAAGAGCACCGCCAGTCTGATGAGCACTTGGCATCTCACAGCAAACCTCCAGCAAAGACCCGAGCAGAGAAGATGGCTTCATCTTTTTTTCTGCATGTATTACTTTAAAAATTGTTTCTTAACTTAATTGTTTATACAATTTTTACAGGTTACACTACATTCACAGTTATTACAAAATATCAGCTGTAGTTCCTGGTATACATATAGTATGTCCTTGTAGCCTAGAAGATGGCTTCATCTTGATGCCTACGGAGGGTCTCCCACTTCCCACTCCAAACTGAGATCTTGAGGCCAATGTGCTGCATCCACCTGTCTCTGGAAGAAGAGGAGAGATAAGCAGGTTGCAGAGCAGATTCCAAGTGCAGGTACGTAGCCAGCTGTCCAGAGGCTCCTGGAAACAAACAAAGGCCACCACCCAGCATAAGAACTGACCAGTAGCACAGTGACCTGACCCATGTGGGAGAAGTGACTCCAAAAATCAGATCCTGAAGAAACAAGAGGGAATTGAGACTGAGAGACCCCCAGGGCTGCTCCAGTGCCTCCGAGCAAGCAGGGCGAGAACGGCCGAAAACTGCAGCCTGGAGGCGGAGAAGGTTTCCTCTCTTCCCAAGCCCACACCCCAAGAGCGCTCTTTTTAAATACAATACACGCCTTCTCTTCTCAACAACTCCCATGTGATCTGTGTCTTCATGCCCATTTTAGAGATAAGGAAACTGAAGCCTAAAGAAGTAAATAACTGGACCATATTTCTACAGTAGAGAAGTTCAGGGAGGCAGCCAGAACCCAATCCCACATCGGTCTGTCTGACTCTGAGAGTGACCTGGAATGTGGTCGTTTCCATTCTGTGTTAATAAATGATTCATGAGGATCAGGAACTTACCGGCTGTAAGCGGCGAGGCTGGATGTACCGTGTAGCCAGGGCGAGACGGACTGACCTCCAAAAGTTTATTACCGGGAGCCTCTTTATACCCACAGGCGGAAAGGAAGCCTACCCAAAAAGTTTTCATAAAGATGGTCCTGGAGCCCAGCCTCAGCCCCGGGCGGAGGTGGGAGAGAGGACATCCGCTCAGTGTCTGTCTCGCTGTCAGCCAGGCTCATTTCTCGATGTATTCACAAAGCAGCCGAGGACATTTGTGGCTGGCTGGCCTCCATATCAGGACTGTCTCAGTGTTTGAGCAGCATACGTCCTTGAAGATATAATCATATTTTTTCAAAATTATAGTTGGAAAAAATATGTATCTGATAAAATGGCACTTCAAACAGATAAATTAGCAGGGAGGGTATAGCTCAGTGGCAGAGAGTGTGCTTAGCATGCATGAGGTAGTGGGTTCAATCCCCAGCACCTCTATTAAAACAACTAATTAATTAATTAATTAAACTTAATTACTCCCCCACCAAAAAATAGGAAATAAAATAGTTGGGGGAAAAAAACAGATGAATTAGCTGAACTTGTTTTTTTTAAATCACAGAATCCTTTAAAAACAGGAAAGATGACACCCCGTAGGTACTGCTGGGAGCAGTGGCTGCTCTTTCCTCTGTGGCCACGGGACCCCAATGGGCAGGTGGAACTTCACCCTCTGGCGACGAGCACTACATCATAAACGTCACTTTTAACTCTTCCTCTAGGTGTACAAGAAAATGATGGAATCAAACTATATTCCATTGAAAGAAGTAAGAAAAAGCTGCCAAATTTAATATGTTCCTGAAAACAGCTAAGAAGTTCATGCAGCGGGTAGAATAAGTAGGAACGATGAACGTGGACACCGCAGGCCCTCACCTCATCGCCGCAGGGACGGGCGGCCGCGCGGTGCGGGCTCAGCAGCCCGCAGCCAGACGGTGCTGGACGCCGCGCCAGGAAGCCGCGCCGACGATTTACAACGTTGCGCGCTACCTGCCCACCCGAGAAGCAGCGCGGGACGTGGTGGACCAGAGAGCCCCATAAATGAAGTAGAAGTAAAAGTGAGATACCTTCGTAGGAGCCTAAATTCTCATCATTCAACGTTTGCGGAATATTTAAGAAATCTTCATGACCAATTCGTTGAAAGCAAAAAGACAGCCGCTGTCCAATTCTAAATGCACGTAAAGTAACCTAGAATACTTTTCAGCTGCTTCAGGGGGCGCATTGGAAAGGAGCCGTCTGAGGGGCTGTTTACATCTGAGTTTAAGACGATCCACTCACTTGCCTCGTTATTTTTTCTTTAAATCTTATTCTAAATGCTTCCTACTTAAATCACATTCCACATGTATAAAAAGATAATTCTCACTTAATGAATATTTACTTTATTAGTGTAATGCTTTATGTTTTAATAAAGTCCTAATTAAAAGGTCGCACTGGGAGCACAACCATATTCTAACTCCTCGCGCCTGGAAAGCTTGACCGCGGACTCTGGGCCCCACCGGCAGATCCACGGTCCACGCGGAGAAACTGCAGTTCTTGGGGAACGAGTGTCATCAGCACAAATGTCACATCTCCCTATGATAACACACGTATGTCGATCATCATCTTCTTACAACGTAGGCATATTTTTGTTTATTCAAACACACAGAAGGCTGGATGGAAGAGAAAATAACACCCACGAAGAATCTGGGACCTCAAGCCAGAACTGCAGCAAGCTTGCAGCCAGAATTTGCTCCCCCTGTGACATCCAGAAACCCTCTGGACACAATTTACTTAAAAGTGGCTCCAGGTCGGTTGTGACCCGCCTGTCTGGAGGAAACAACGCTAATACATGCTAGTGAGAAGCTGAGAAAAACACTCGGGGGCAAAGCGACCAAGGACATTAGGGTATCCATTTTCCCACCTGACCACCTCCAAATCCCCAAGCTGGTAAATCAAAAATCTAAAAACAACCCCCCTAACCGCCAGATAGCAGAAGTTCTAAAAAGATAGGAACATTTTCAGTGGAGAGAAAGAAATGGAGATTAATTTTCCCAGAACTGAAAAACCAAAAAAAAAAAAAAAAGACTTTAGATTGAAAAGGCCATGGGGCACCACGCTTAGCATGCATGAGGTCCTGGGTTCAATCCCCAGTACTTCCTCTAAAAATAAATAGACCTAATTACACCCCCCAGCACCAAAATAAAATAATTAAATAATACAATAATAAATAAATAAAATGTTAAAAAAAAGACATAGAATCAAGTCTCAACATGTCAATAATTATGATGAACATAAATGGGTTACACACACCAGTTAAAAGATAGATAAATATTCGTCAAATTGGGCTTTTAAAATTCTATTTATATGCTATTTTACAAGAGACAAACCAAAGCGTAGGGAAAGGCCAAGGTTAAAAGTAAAGCATGAAGAAAAGACATATCAGGCATTTAACCATCAAAAAGAAAAAAAAAACAAAATGCTGGCCTAACTGTATTAATACCACATAAAATAGACTTTAAGCAAAAGCCTTATGAGATATGGAGAGGACTGTTATCTAATGACAAAAAACATTCAATCCACCAAAAAGAAACAATAATTCTGAACAAGTATCCACTTAATATACTCTAAAATGGGCATAAGTAACCAGGATACTTCTGAAGAAGGGCAGAAAAGTCCTCTCCAGTATCAGGACGTCTCATGAAGGAACAGTGATTGAGTGGGGAGGCACTGACCCAGGAACAGACACACTGACCCCTGGAAGAGCCCAGAACCAGACCCTTCTGTGCACGGACCTCGTGTGTGTCGACACCGTCTGGGACTCCACTGAGAGGAGGGGGGCTGGTCAGTAGCAGCGAGCTGGGCGCGGGGTGATTCACAACACAGAAAAGGATGAAACTGGGCCCCTTCCGCAAGCCACGTATAAAATCAACCCAGCTGTCTTCCCTTCCCTTTCCTTCCCAGCACAGAGGAGTTACGTGGTGCCAAGAACACAGGGCAGGAAGAGGGAGCTGAGGAGCCACTAGGAGGGGCAGTTCCATGGCCCGGAGGATGCAGACGTGGACCCATGGGGAAGCAAGCTGGGCTGGGACGTGCAACCGCGGGGCAGTGAGGAGCAGTGAGGAGCCGCCAAGGATGAGGGCAGTGGGGGGAGGAGACCGCCACCGTGGCCAAAGATCGGTTACACCGAACAGATAAGGAAATTGAGCAACTAAACAGTATTCTGCAGACAGTGGGAGTCAAGGTTCTCAACATATTTACCCACACAGAAAGGGGGAAGTCTAGAAAAACCCTTAAGCACTTGGATTGATCCTGAAAGTATCAATATAAACTCCGAGTTTTATAATAGATTTATACAGACTGTGCAGAGATAGAAAGGAGACACGCGTGTGCGGATTTGCACGCATTCCCACCCCTGGCTTCTGGGAGAGCCAAGAAGCACTGGGTGACCAGCAGCAACAGGTGCGACGAGGGCCTGGATCTTGGTTTGGAAACTGAAAAGAAGCAGAACTTTTGGAAAAACGACTGATTCCAGGGCTGGGTCAGGACAAGATAAGCCCAGAATGTCTTTTTGTGTCAGATGGTAAGAATTCTCAGTGAATGATCATTGACACCAAAAGGACATAAAAATTGGCTTAAAGGGGCTCCCACTGGCTAAATAGGGGACAATTTGGGCATTAAAATTGCTGTCTATCTATTTATCCCCATTACTGCTCTTCCTTTTCTGAACCTTACGAGAACAGGCTGCAGATATGATGTCTTATCACCCCCTAAACACTCCAATATGTGTCCCACCCCCCACCCCAAACCAGAACATTCTTCTCTGGGATCGCCACACAACTCTCCAACTGGGAAATCAACACTAGCACAAACTAATGTCCAATTCACTGACGGAATTCAAAAGTTGCTGTCTTAGTAATTGCTCTGAACCTTTTGGTCTAGGAATACAGTTTGCCTTTAGAAGACCTGTCTGTTCTGCTTCCTTATGAATGGAGACCACATAGATGTTCACTTTGTGATAAACCAATGAGCTGTGCATCTTTGTTTTGTGCATTGTTCTGTGTGTATATTTAATAATAAAAATGTTAATTTTTAAAATAAAATAGTTATTGTTAAATAGAAAGCTGATCACACTCAAGCATTTCAAACACAGCATTTGCTCCCAGATTTCTGCATTAAAATCAAGTTTCTTTGGCCAGCCATATAATTAAGCCTTAGAGATTTCAACTAATTTCAAAGCAGTGAGCAGAGTGACAAATCACCTTACCAAACAGCAGATGCTAAAGGAGATTCAGGCCTCCCAAAGTGGATTTTCATTAGGACCCCTACCAACACACTGCCACAAAAATTTCATCCCACTCTTAAGGCACATGAATGCCATTATTTAAAAATGGTATAGTTGTCGTCATTTTAAATAAGAGAGCTAC
This sequence comes from Camelus dromedarius, assembly GCF_036321535.1. Taxonomy (NCBI): domain Eukaryota; kingdom Metazoa; phylum Chordata; class Mammalia; order Artiodactyla; family Camelidae; genus Camelus; species Camelus dromedarius. The sequence continues at coordinate 3,408,049 of NC_087454.1, read as the reverse complement.
ATACATTAATATTCATATTTTGAGTAAAGTTTTTAGTTGAAGGTATAAAAAATGACAGACTAAATGTACAAGAGCGATGTCTCTTTAGAGCAATTCATTCTAACATAGCAGTGGATTTTTTCTGACCAAGAAGAGGTGGAATTTCCTGCTGGCCCTGGCAGCTGCTCTTGCAAATAATTTCAAAGGGGTGTTTTTCTGAGATGGCAGCTTCTGGAAATTCCACTTATGATGGATTGGTAGAGAGAGCTGGGGAAAGGAATGGCTCAGTGCTTTGCCCTGTTGCCAACGCAAGAACACACACGCAGGGCCTGGGCCACACCAGGTGTTCACATGTGTGTGGAAATCTGCACACCTGCTCACTGAGCCTGGGGCTGCAAAAATGTGAACTGAGAAAAAAAGGTGGTGCAAACCAGGCTTAAAATTAGACACGATCGCTTTCTGGCAGTTTTAGGGACAAGGAGTTTTGCATATTTATGCCTTAATTATACAGACCTACTTTCAGGGGTACCTCTGGCTAAATTTGATATGCAGATCCAAACAGCACCGATGGCTTGTTTTTTTTTGTTTTTTTTTTTCTACCCTGAACTGCATTTATTTCTTTGACTTTAAAGGAAATTGTTCTTTAAAGGACCATGCCCTTCCCAAGAAGATGCCTGCAACAGGCATCCTGGCATGGACTTTACACCTTGGGCTGCACAACCACTTATTCTAGAGAACTTCCAGTTCCCAAAATTCCAAAGGTGAAAACCGCCTTGGAGGTGACGTGGTAGCACCATCAGCAAACTGCAACTCAGAGAAGCCTGGCGGATGACCAAGGTCATCATACTACGGACAACACAAGGCTCCCGACCCGCGTCGCTCCACTCCCGTCCACTGCTCTTTTGCCTCAAGTATGACGTGGAGTGGACACTTCAGATTTTAAAAAGGAAGGAGGAAAACTTCGCCAAGGCCACGTTCAACCGTGGGTACTGCCTCCAGTGTTCCCCAGGAGCCAGCATGCGTTGGCATCCAGGGATTTCATTACCCTTTAATTAAGGAACTAGGAAAAACCAACCTTTCATGGAGCCCCGACTGCAGAAAGACCTGTACTTTTAAAAATAAGAATTAAAAAAAAAAAAAACCCACTGTTAGCATCTGCTTTCAACCATTCACCCCAGTATCACTAATGTACAGAATTAACTCTGCTCTCTCACGTCCTCACTTTCTAACCAGCCAAGCCAGCGAGGGGAGGCTGGGCCGCAAGTGGGTGGCGCCCCCCCCACCCCCCGGGGAGAGACTAGCCTGGACCTGCCCACCCGACGAGGCCAGCTGTGCGCACGCGCCGGCCCGCCGGCTGCTGCCCGCCCGCACCCCTCTTCACTGTTTTTTTTAGTCCTTTAGCGATGCCAGCTCCCACACCCCCAACGCCCCAAGTTCGGATGACAGGAGGTGGGATGGGGGAAATCCCAGGGCGCTCTCAGAAAATCACGTTTTGGAAGCTCGGAGTGAGTGGGTGGTTGAGCAGGAGAAAGGCAAGGACGTAAAGGGCAAAAAATCTTACACCGCCCCTCGCCGGGCTCCCCAGTCTTCTGAACGCCGAGCTGGCGCCCCGACCCTGAGCGGAGGGGGGAAAGCGGCACTGGCTGCGTGAGTGAGGATCCGAGGTGTGGGGCGGGGGTGTGGGCAGGGGCGTGGGCGGGGTCTACTGCTACTCCCCGAGGCCCCGCCCCTCGGGCCAACCTCTCGCCTTGCCATTGGAGGGCGTCGGGGGCGGGTCCGAGGGACACCGCCCTCTCGCCACCAGCCCCCGCCCCGCCCCCTGCCCGCCCATGTTTTCGGCTCCCCCAGGAGCCTCAGAGCGCGGGGAAAGGAAACACCTCGGGCTGCCACACAGCCCCTGGACGCGGGGGAGACGAGCCCCACTGCAGCCCCGCCCGCCGGCCTGGTGACGTCAGGGGGTGGGACTATGTGCCCCGCCCACAGGCCCCGGGCCCTGGCTTGCGGGCCCCCACCTCTGGGTGCGCGGCTCCCGGGGGACGCCGATAAGGGGCCACCTGGTGCCGACGTGCCACGTCACAAAGTGCTGCAGTCAGTGCCACCGCTCTCCCCTTCAGCCCCTCACCCTCCCTCCACAGCACGTCCCACCGCCCTTATTTTGCCCCCTTCTCTCCCTTTCTCTGAGCGTCTCCAATTGGATGGGGGCGCAAAAGGCAAGGTACTTGGAGAAGCAAATTCGATTCGACATCACCTTAACTATTTGCATATCTATTGCTTACTCAATACCTTGATGTTTCCTCCTATAATTTTGGAATATTTAGGGGGTCATTTTCACTTTTTTCCACCGTTTTTTCTCTTCACGGGCTTCAATTTGGCCAATTTCTTCTTCTGCATTTGATTTAAGAAGCTAGGATTTAGGCTTCTTTCGGTGCAGAAAAAGAGAAGGGAATCAAAGCCTAAAGGCTTTTAGAAAGAAAAGAGCTCTGTTCATTTCTCATCCTTGACTCCCGCTGTCGAGACAGCACCTCGCACCACCACTAGCGCAGCTGCAGAAGCACTTCGTTGCAGAGAAGGCTGCGTCTACACAAGGTGTGCTCCCGAGCATCAAAAGACAGTGCAGGTGTGTGTGGGTCTAGGTGTGCGTGTGCGTACGTGATGTACGTGTGTGCATGTGTGTACGTGTGTGTGCGGCCCAGCAAATAACCTCAAGAGGCGCATCAGGATCAGAAGGAAGCCGGCATACTAGCGATCACCTCAGAAATTTCTGAAAGCTCTGGGAGTTAGTAAATCCCTAGTATCTGACAATCGTCTTAGCAGAGGATCCTTCCTCCCTGTTCTCCCCGCACCCAAAACAGGTGCTGCCTTGTCTCCGGAGGCGGCCTCTCACCCGCGCAGGCCTCACGGAGGGCACTCAGTGTATATTTCTGTGGGCCCGTGTATGTATACCAAACCCTCGGGCCTGGGCATGTCCGCGCGCTCCCGTGCCCTGTGTGCAGTCGGGTCCGGGTGCTAAGCTCGGCTCACGGGAGTGCGCGTCTGTGTGCGCGAGTGTGTGTGTGTGTGTGCGCGCTCACGAGCTCCAGGCTGCGCCCAGAGCCCAGCTGCAGGGTTGGAGAAAGAGGGTAGGCCGGTGCAGAAGGCAGGCAACTCAGGGGGTGTCGAATTGATGGGGCCGGCAGAGCTGTTTTTCCCTCTCCGGCTCTCGCTCCTTTAAGCCCCGCTGCAGCGTAGGGAGGGGGCCGTGGAGCTGGTGGAGGAGGGGGAGTAGGTTGAAACAATCGAGTGGGCGCGCCAGGACTCCCCGGCTCCAGGCGGGGTGGGGAGAGGGAGCCCCCGTTCTGCGCAGAGAGGGGGCGGGGTTGGGGGCCCGGGAACAGCGAGGAGGCAGGGGTGGCTGCGGGGCTGGGGAAGTGGTCACCCCAGGAGACGAGAATTCGTTCGGATCGCACATTAATTGGAGATAACTGATTAATTCCAGCTTCTGATGACTATAAATGGCGATTCTCTACCAAGGTGTCTTTATTTTAAAAAAAAAAAATCATTCCGTGTCATCCCCCACGTCAGGCCTGCTAGTGGGCGTGAGGCTGTACTTCCTCCGCCCCCTCCTAATGGAGTGAACCATTCCCAGCACTTCCCCCTCTCCCTCAGCCTCTCTCTCTCTCCCTCTCTCCTCTCTCTCTCTCTCTCTCTCTCTCTTTCTCTCTCTATTCCTCGCTCCCTCTCTTTCTCTCCTCCCTCTGCCTTCCCCGTGCATAAAGTCTCCGTCGCTCTTGGAACTTGTTGGCAATGCCTATGTTTCAGCTTTCCCCCGCGTTCTCTAAACTAACTATTTAAAGGTCTGCGGTCGCAAATGGTTTGACTAAACGTAGGATGGGACTTAAGTTGAACGGCAGATATATTTCACTGATCCTCGCGGTGCAAATAGGTAAGTGGCCGGCCGGCCGGGCTCGGGGAGGGCGGCGGGCGGCCGGGCCCCAGGCGCCCAGAGGGACCCACTGGCCCGCGGCCGCCCGGGGGTGCGGAAAAGCCGGCAAACCCCCAGGGATGGGGGCATTGGCTCCTAGGAACTCGTGCGCCCCAGGTTGGTTTTTCTAAAAAAGAGAGAGACTCCAAACGTTCTCCAGGAAATGAGTGCGGCCGACCGTTTCCAGGAGGGGTTTCCCCCCTTTTTCCAAAGCGCACGTCCATTTTTGCTTCTCTCTCTTGGGTTCCACCAGGTTTGGTGCACTCTGGGGACATGCACTGGCCCCTGCGATACCGCAAAGTATTATTCCGAAGGGTCGAAAGGTGAATGCAGGCACAAGATGGCTAGGCAGCTAGACCTGGAAAGTTTATGTGCAGAAAGCAAAGATATTCTGGGGCTCAGACTGCTGCATTTAGAACTTTGTCATTCTCCCGCCTCCCCCCACCCCCTGTATCCTAGCTGCGGCGCTTGCATCGGGCACCGCAGATCCGGCTGGGGGGCAAATTGAGAGTGCCAGGGAACCCCAGCGAACGTATTTTAATTTGCTTATCATTGAGGAGGTTGAGTTCAGCTAAACATATGTGGATATAATTTTCTATGAACATTTGCCTGTTCCTTTCCACATAGGCATCTGTATTTTATATATAAAAAGGGGTATGAAGTGTTTGCAGTCTGTCGTGTGGGATGTTTGTTATCTTTGCTTGCTTGGGATTGATTGTGGATGGATTCATATAGTCCCCATTTTATGTTAAGGAATGTTGAGTCCTAGTTACACTGCCGTTGGAGCTTTTTAAAGTTCACATTTTTCCATCCAAAATGAAGAAGACGTTACAGGAGGGAGCACTAGAAAACCTCCTCCTCTGATGCGGGTCAGAGCATCAATTAATGTGGCCTAAAACTGAAAGTGAAGCAGATTATTAATAGAATGGACCGGAGAAAAAATAGAAACTCTTCAAACGGGTTTTCTGCAGACCGAGGGAATTGTTGCCTCCTGTCATTTCAGGCTGTAGCATTCCTTACAGACAAATCCTTGCAGTATTGGGGGGGGGTGGTGGTAGGGAATTGATCTGGGGCAAGAGATAAAATGCATACCATTTTTTCTTCATGAGAAATGTGGAGGAAACAGGCTTTGGAGTTATCTATACATTAAGATGGTTTCTTTGCAGAGGGTTTTTTTTTTTAATGCATTTGACATGATTTTGAGTATCTGATGTTGCATGAACATCGTAGGGATTTTAGAGTGTGTGGATGCAGAATATTGGCATCTCCTTTAATTCTAAGAAATGACTTAATGTTTTAAATCTGGTTGTTTTGAATCTTTGACATTAGTGCAAAGAACTGCAATAAATAAAGAACATTTCTGACTGCAGCAAACCCCTCAGATCTTGGAAATGAGTGGAAACGGCTTTTGCAGTTAGCCTGCAGATTTTGAGAAAGCAAGAGACAGCAGTTAGTTTTGATATAGGGGCTGTAATCCGCGAAGGTTTGGAACTCTGCTTTCCCGATGGGAAATGACCTGACTTTGGAGGGATAAAAAAGATAGCGATTGTGCATGCGGAATACGCCTGGAACACAGGAATCTCGGCCCCAAAATGATCATTTGCTGGCTGTGGAATTGAAACTGAGCATATTTTTTCCCAAAGGTCTGTCTTTTCCCACACCAGGGCCTCGATCTTCATTAATTCATGGCTGGGAGCTGTCCCAAATCATTGACATTTGGCAAGAAAAGTGGGGGTTGGGCAGGGACGGGGAGGTGGAGAGGGTGGTGAAGGCAAAGGAAGACTAGGCGGGAGGAAGTTTGGAATGAATGAGAGGTCGAACGAATGAATGAAAGGGTGGAAATGGCACAAGACTTGGACACCGGAGAGGACAGGGAAGTAGCCTGGGTCACCGGCCCAAGCCTCGCTGAACCAGTATTCAAGAAGGACAGCCAGGGTTCCGCGGGCTGAGATCTGCCCGGATGCGTGAGCCTAGGGAACATGTCCCGCGCGCAAGCTCTCGGCCTCTGAGCCAACTAGAGACCTAGGAGACGGAGTTGGAAAAAAAAAACAAATTTTCACGATTTGTTTTACACGCGTGCATACACACATGCGCGATATGGAAGGTCTCCTCCAGCAGCGGCTGGAAGGAGAACGTGACGAGAGCGCTTCTCGCGCTCCCCACCCGGGGGAACCCCAATTCCCCTTTAAATTATGCATATTAGGGGCTACTTTTTCGCCACCGAGTTTTGGGGGTGGAGGTAAGGGGTTAGAAGAGACTGGGAGGTGGGGCGAGAGGGAGGATGAACTGTATTTGATGTCGTTTCTTCCCTGCAAAGCAGCATTTCTGGTATGGATGATAGGGGACGCCGTGTAGGGTTCATTTCATTGGGATTGCATTCTGTTAGAACAAAGATTCGTTTATTCTTTTATTCTATCTCAGTGTTCTAGCTGACACTGCACTCTCAGGGTCTCTTACTATTTCGCAGGGAGACGGAGATTTAGACAGGTTTACGTTTCTGCCCGAGCCGAGGTCGAAGTTAACCTGAGTCCCTTCCCCAGCGCTTCCCGTTCCGGATTAGAAAGCGCAAGGCCCGCCCCGCTCTTCCTGCAGCAATTTGCAATCCGTGCGCTCCCGGAGGCTGCTGCAGATCCGGTCACCTTCCCCTTTCCCGTTTCTGGCCCGGCTCTCGGGGACCGGAGGCTGGGGGCGGTGAGGTGTATGGTCCTCCCCGGAGACACTCACACTCGAGCCGCGGCGGCCTGAGCACTGCCTGGAAGGGTCGGGGCACTGCAGGCCGATTTCGATTCTGAGAAGATTCTCCCCTCCTCTCCCCTCCCCTCGCCTCAGCACCGCAGATCTACGCTTCTTGCGCGCCGTCCTGGCTCCCTGGGTTTTTGCCGCTCGCCTTGGAGTTTTCGGCCTGGTTCGTGGGCTTTGGGGTGGAGAGACAGGCCACGGCAGCGCGCCTGCCTCCTGAAGCCTGTCTTTCGGGTCGGGCGCCGCGGGGTTTGGCCAACCTGAGGCCAGAAGCGAGGATCTCGGTGCGGCCTGAGTTTCCTCCTCCTCCTCCTCCTTCTCCTTTTCCTCCTCCTCCTTCTCTTCCCACACCACCTCCATCTCCACTTCCTCCCACCGCCCCGGCTCCTAACCCGGCCCCCTCTGGAGGGAGCCCGGAGCTAGAGGCCGAGAGCCCCTGGCGGCAGCCACCTGGATCCTCAGCCTGAGGGCTGGGTGCAGGAAGGGTCTCACCCTGCCGCTGGCGGGAGTGGTGGCCGGTTTTTCCGGGGATGCTGAGCCGTGGATTGAGGCGGGGGGAAGCAAGGGGCCAGGCTCGCGGATTTGGCCTCAGCGGAGGTGACCTGGGGTCACTGACTCAGACACATCCTTGACCCTGCCGGGCCCTGACTGCCCCGGACCACTCTTCACGCCACCCAGTCTTGGGGCCCCAAGGCTGCTCTCTCTCCAGGGGGACGGGGAGGGTGCGGGAAGGGACCTCACTCGGAGCGCACACTCAGCGGTAGACAACCGGTCTTACAGTGACACAGCCCGGGCCGGTGGCTGCTGGTGCTTCCAGGGATGTTCTTAGTTTATTCTTCCAGCGGTGTTTGCTGAGAGCCTGCCAAGGGCCGAGCGCCGGCCCGAGGCTTTTCCGCCCGATGTAGCGCTCGGCTGGGCTGCGTGGCCCCACGCCCCGCCGCCTCCCGCCCCTTCTCGCCCCCGCACTCTGCTGTCAGACCCCCTCCGTCTCCTCAGAAATGGAGGCTCGCACTGAGAGCCTTGACGGGGCTTGCTGGGGAAGTGCTGGGGAACGAAGGAGGGAGCGAGGAGAAAGAGAAATAAAAGAGACGGGGTAGGTGAGAAGAGGGGGCGATGGAAACAGAAAAAGATGTGGAGCGAGATGCGGGAGGGAGGAGCAGTAAAGGAATGGACTCGTCTACCCCCGTCCACACCCGCTCACACACCGGCAGTCTGCAGAAGACGCGTGGTTGGGTGCAAGTCGCTCATTCTTGGGCCAAATCATTCATTCACCTTTGGCCTCGGCTCGCCGAAGGCTGGGCGCTAGCGGACCCTCAGGATGGGGCGAAGCGCGGCGAGTCCTGGCGGGCGGGCGGGCTGTGGGGCTGCAGGGCGGGGGTCGCGGCGCTGCTGACCCGTGTCCGCTCTCCCCGCAGCATACCTGGTGCAGGCCGTGAGAGCAGCGGGCAAGTGCGATGCCGTCTTTAAGGGCTTTTCGGACTGTTTGCTCAAGCTGGGCGACAGCATGGCCAACTACCCGCAGGGCCTGGACGACAAGACGAACATCAAGACCGTGTGCACGTAAGTGTCCCCTCTGGCCTGCGAGGCTTCTGCTCTGGGGGGCGCTGCGGAGGTGGGAGAGCGCCTAGCCTCCCGGCCTGCGCTACGAATGGGCGCCAGCGCGAATCGGCTTGGCGCGCATTACTCTGACTCTTAGCCTCCGGCCTTAGCCGGGGTTTGCCCTGCCCAAGGGGACCCGGTGGCCTGGGGTGGCAGAGGAGGATCCTTTCCGAGGGGCCCAGTCCCAGCCTCCGCAGCCTGACCCGCCCGCAGAGATGCGCCCAATTAGGGCGCTGAAACGCTGGGCGAGGGGCACGGATTGCTGCCAGCAGTTCTTCGCTCTGCTTTGAGGCCATCTTCATCTCCCTCTACCTCTCCTGCTGCGCGAATGAATACTTGCCGAAGAACAGCTGATTTGGTTTGAGGGGCGTTTTAGGCAGTTCGTCCTAGGTTTGCCTAAAAGGAAAGGTCCATTTCGTATTGTATTTGGTCCATTTCGTCTAATAAAACTCCCCTCCGGAGCAGGCCAGGAAAATTCACCAGCAGCAAAGGGAGGGGTGGTCCCTCTTCGTCTTTCTAGGAGAGAGGCTGAACGAATATTTTGTTTTGTGCCAGTGACTTTGCCCAAGAGGAACGTGTCCCAGAGTCCGGTGACCATCTCGCTGAGTTTTTAGCCAATTCTGAGCTTTAGGGGAGCCACCCTCCTCGCTTCCCTCCCCATCCCACCCCCATCTTCACAGTATCCGCAGCCAGTGCAGCTACGGGCTTAACAAGGGCCAGGCCCAATGGTGTTTTCCCAGAGCTTGGCTGGAAAGCACAGCTCCCACTGGCAAATACCAGAACCCTACTGTGGTGGACCAGCCACATTTTAGCTGCTGTATAGCTCAGAAATACCTCCATCTTCTTCAATACACATGCACACACACTTTATTTTATTTTTCAAAAACTGTTGTAACCCTCCCCATGCCCCCATAATGACCCTTACAATGAAGCCAAGGCAAGAGGTGTTCCTTGTTTCCCGTAGGTTGTAGTGACCATTTCATGCACCATCCTTTATATACTATAAAGTCCTTCTCTACTTTAGGGATGTTATTTGTTTAAATTATGAGTAATTAACATGAGGATCCATTTTGCTACACACATTACTAAATACTCTGATAGCCACCAGGAGCCACATTAGCAGTGAAGTGGCTGGGACTTTCCTATCAGGAAAGGAACAAAAGACTGGGTCCGGGATGCACAGCCACCTACTTTAATCCCAAATGTCTGATGATAGGTGAAAATGTACCTATGAAGATGGACAGAAGGTTCAATACAGATCAGTTCCCAGATCCTCCATGGTTTGCCAGAACTCGGTTATTCCAAGCTATTTTAATTTTTAAGCAGGACTTTGGTCCTGAAAAATGGAAATGAGGTCGGCCCCTCCCAGAGGTGGCAGACCACAGCTGGGGTAAGGCTGCCACTCTGCTAGTAGTACTGAAGCCCACCTCCTCTCAATCCCACCTGGATTCTGTCCTTTTCCACACTGTCTCTCTTCCAGGAAGGTCCTGTCCCCATCTGGGCATGCATAAAGAAAGGAGAGATTTAGACATCCTTCGGGAGGTGTAATTATGCAGAGAGCCGTCCTGCCACCTCTTGGTTTCTCTAAATCCCAGTATTTATTACAAATTGAGGAACCTAGAAGCCCTGTGCCGCAGGCCTCCCAGTCCTCATAAATCAGAGACTCATAGAGCTCCTTAGAAAACAGATAGAGCTCAAGGCAGTCCAACAAGCATCATTTACAACTTGACTATTAGCCAGCAGATGGGGTGGGAGTGGAAGCAAGGGCAAATCAAACTTAGTGCCTGCCTTCGAGGTGCTCACAGTCCAGGATAGCAAGCAGAAGGGACAGAGAGGAGAAAGTAACAACCAAATTTTGTGGAGAGTGGTTGCTGGAGACCAGATGCTAAGGGCCACGGTGAAGTGGGAGCCAGTCCCGAGTTACCTAGACGCTCAGATCCACCTGGCCATGAAAGGAGACAGAGCCCCGGGAATCGATCATGGGTTGGAATTATATTTAGTCTGGATATCTATTTTGGGTTTTCAAAAGAAAGAGGGACAGTTTTTTAAAAAGGGGACAGATTGGACGAAGGTTGTGGGGGCGGGGCTAGAAGCTGAGCCCAGGAGGACCAAGTGGCTGAGCAAGGCTGGGGGCCCCAGGAAGAGGCCAGAAGGAAGGACAGGGAGCGGGGTACCGCGAAGGCTGGCAGTGGTAGGCACCTCGCCAGCCCCAGAGTCCAGGCCTGGGGGGCTGGCACTGCACCCCAAAGGCCACGGGGGTCCAAGGCCACGAAGGAGCCTCTGGAAGGGGACAAGAGCAGGGACCCAGCGCGCCGGGAGCTCTGCGGTTGGAGGAGGCTGGAGGAGGCTGCGAAGCCGGCCCAGAGGCTGGGGCACTGACTCACCGACCCTGGGGAGGGGAGAGGCAGGCAGGAGTCTCCGGACCGAATCTGAGCCGGGGGTTGTGGAGTGCGCGGCGAGGGGCCACGGAGGACCGAAGCAAGCCAGGAGGACGAAGAGAATGTGAGGAACCGAGTGGAGAAAGCCGAGGGGAGGGAAAAGGAGGAGGACAAAGAAAGGGAGAGGAAAGAAAGGGAAAAGAAGAGAGCGGGAAACAAAAGGAGGAGCGGGGGAGACTGAAGGCCGAGGCGAGAAGAGTGCAGCAGCTTGGAGGGAGAGGGAGGGAGCCAGAAGGGCCGAGGGGGAGGAGAGAGCGGGGAGCCAGGAGGGGAGGGCCGTGCTGGGAGCAAGTAACCCGTCTTGCAAGCTAAGAGGCATTAATGGGCGGCAGCTTGCGAGGCTTAGCACTGTTTTCCTAGCTCTGCCCGCGGAGGACCAGCAATCTGCGCAGGCCGAGGTGCCAGCGCGGCGCCGCGGGCGCGGCCAGGCTCCCGGGGCGCCAGAACCAGACCGGGAAGGGGCGGCCGCCACCTTGGACAGCGGCCTCCGGGGTGGGCCGAGGTCCCGCGGTGGAGAGGCGATCAGGAGGGGGCGGCGCGCGGGCGCAGGTCGGGGTCCCCCCCTCCCCGCTCCCAAAGTGAACCCGATTCTATTTTGTTCTGTTCCTCGCCAGATACTGGGAGGATTTCCACAGCTGCACGGTCACAGCCCTTACGGATTGCCAGGAAGGGGCGAAAGATATGTGGGATAAACTGAGGAAAGAATCCAAAAATCTCAACATCCAAGGCAGCTTATTCGAACTCTGCGGCAGTGGCAACGGGGCGGCGGGGTCCCTGCTCCCGGCGCTCCCTGTGCTCCTGGTGTCTCTCTCGGCAGCTTTAGCGACCTGGCTTCCCTTCTGAGCGCGGGGCCGGCTCCCCCCGCGCGCCCACCCACACTCACGCCATGCTCCCGGAATTCGAGAGGAAGATTTCATTCGTTCTTTGGGGACGTTGTGATTCTCTGTGATGCTGAAAACACTCATATAGGATTGTGGGAAATCCCGATTCTCTTTTCAATTTCGTTTGATCCCTTGTGTTTTCTTTGCCAAATGTTACCAATCAGTGAGCAAGCAAGCACAGCCAAAATCGGACCTCAGCTTCAGTCCGTCTTCACACCAACATATGAAAACGGCAAACCCACCCCATTTATTTAGTTTTTATTTTTTGGCACAAGAATCTCAGGAAAGGCCCTGGGCCACCTACTATATTAATCATGTTAATACATGACAAATGACGTGCTCCTCCTAATAGGAAAGAGGAGAGGCGAAGGCCAGGGGGGGTGAATTGAAGAGAGAAGCATCTGGGGAATAATTCACGCTCACGTCTTTCCGACACAGTATCTTGTTTTGATCATTTCCACCACACATTTCTTCTCGAGGAAAGTGAGAGGACAGACTGTTGGCCTTGTGCTGCAAGGCTAGGAGGGAGAGGGGGAAGGGGTTGAGGAAGCCTTGGGTTAGAGGCTCAGGCTGTCAGCGGCGGCACTGCTCAAGTCACTGAACGGTTAAGCTTTACTGCTCTTCTTCGTGCATCTTTCCAAGTCCACTGCCTTGATTTTCCCTCTTGTTTTAGCTGTTACACATACAGTAATACCCGAATATCCAACGGTATAGATCACAAGGGGGGGGTGTTAAATGTTCATCTAAAATATAGTTAAAAAAAGATTTTGACATAAAAGAGCCTTGATTTTAAAAAGAGAGAGATGTAATTTAAAAATTTATTATAAATTAAATTCAGCAAAAAAAAAAAAAGATTTGCTACAAAGTATAGAGAAGTATAAAATAAAAGTTATTGTTTGAAATGGGGGTGTCGTTTGTTTCCTGCCCCAAGCCTGCTTTCCTGGCCGAGTTCTCAGGGCGAGCTGGAGGGATTCAGGATGCCAGGCGATAAATTTACCTGTTCACAAGCCGCTTGATAGCTCACTGTCAGACCCCCTTCCACCAGGACACTTTGCCACTTCCCTGAAATTTTGTTTACATAAGAGAAAGTGGAAGTTGTTTTCCAAGTAAATAAACTAAAAGGCAGAGATTCTTTCTAGGCGAGGTTTAGGGGCACTGGGCTGGCGCGCAGCTGAGAACGCACCAGGAGAGCCAATGCCAGCAGCCGGCCGCGCCCCCGCCCCGCACAGGTCGGAGCCACAGCCATCGCCCTGCGGGCCGAGCCCTGACGGCGACTGGCCGCTTCCTCTGCGGTGGCCGGAGGCATCTTGCGGAGGAACCGCCATTAAGGGCTCTAGCAAGAGGGGCCGAGAGGCTGTGGTCCCTGGCCGGGATCAGGTGAATCCTTTCATAATTAATAAGAGAGCTCAGCTGAAATGGCGAGGAGACCAGGCCCTATCGATCTGGCAGGCAGTCGGGCAGTTTCCACCTCTCCTATTTATAGGCCCGCATGGCCTTACGGAGAAGTAAACATTCCAGAGTAAACGCGAGCAGAGGGGACGGGGGTCTGGGGCTGCAGGAGGGGAGCAGGCTGGGGGAGGGAGAGCCCAATGTAGGTCTCTGGGCTCCAAGCCGAAGAAATCGGATTTCTCAGAGAAGGTGAGGGTGGGAGGGAGCTGCGGGGGCTGGGGGGGGGGAGCAGGATGGGGGTGCGGGGCCGGTACGGAGGCTGCAGCAGGTTCCTGAGCCGGAGAGCCGGCCAGCCGCTCCTGGGGGATGCACGGGGGCCTGAAATGCAATGTGTAAACACTCGCTGGAGTAATAGTTCATAAATCAAACCCAGTAGGTCTCAGCCCGATCTGCATTCCCTCCACGGACTGAATTCCAGCAACACATGCGTCCCTGCGCCCCGAGCGCTGGAAGCCGCCCGGATTCTTAATGGCATCCGCTATAACGGCGGCCAGTTCACGCACGCGCCGCGCCCGCCACTCCTGGGAATGTTTCCCCCGCTGCCCCGCACCCCGCCGCCGCCGCCGCCGCCGCCGCCGCCGCCGCCGCCGGTCCCCTGGTCTCAGTACAAACCAAAGGACAGCCTTGCTGCCTGCACGGAGTGGTCGCCCACCGGGGAATGCTGGCTGTTTTTGGAAAACAGAGTTTGATTTTGACTGTTTTCGTTTCAATGGTAATTTTCGGTCTAAGTCTAACTGGGACGGTTCTAACCTGAGCTCGGCCCCTGGAATTCAAATCAAAATGTCTGAGCCTGCTTTAAATACGAATCAATTTAATGATGAGGAGAGCGAGGAGAAAGGGGGTCTTCTCCGGCCAGTCTTGCTTTGATAGCTCGCCCCTCCTATTCGCGTCTTTCGCTCCGCAAAGCAGGGGAGGAGCCGCGCGCGACGCCCGGCCCCCCGCCCGCGGATAGAAAACGCGGGCGTAGCCCCCCCAGGCCTTGCGGGGGCGGGAGACCCGGCGACCCCCGGAGGACGCCCCTCCCCTCGCGGCGCGGGCTTCCGACCCAGAGATCAGCCCCTCCGAGATCTGCGAGCAGGCGAGGCCGAGCGCGGGGACAGAGGGGCGGGACTGGGAGCGCGGGCTCGGCCGCTCTTCCCTCCAGGAAACCGGTCCGCCTTCAGCGGCTCCAGCTGCCCCCCAGCGGGGCCGCCCCCGAGGGAGTCTTGTCCCCGATCGCCCCGCGGAGCCTCCAGACAGCCGCTGCGCGCGGTGCTGGGGCTGCTCGCCCTGGCCCGGGGCCCACCCTCACGCTCACTCGGAGAGAGCCCGGGAACGCAGGGCTGTGGGTCTCAGAAACGCAGGCTCCTCGCCTGGCCCCTTGGAGGGTGTTTCCCTGGTTATGGAGGTTGCTGGTTATGGCCGCGCCGTCTCCGACTACAATTTGCTGTTTAATCATGATGACACCTCCACATGTTAGCTGGTGTTACTGTTTTTAAGCAGCAACGAGGTAAGCCCTGTATCCAGCTCAGGTGGGTATCAACCAGGTGAGCCCATCCCGTCGCTGAGACGGAGGGGCGGCGGGCGGGGAGGTGAGGGGTGGGTATCAGGCACCGAGACCATCATACCTGCTCCACCGCGTGTCTCCAGCTCTGTGCCCGGCTTGGCACGTGGGCCACTCGTGCTAGCCGCCAGCCCTTGAGGACCTGCTGCGGGTGGGGAAGGGCCCCTCCTTCACTCCATCCCCTGACCAAGTAGATTCAAGACACAGAAGTCCACTTGAGTGTAACGTTCGGTTATCCTCACGAATATGTCAGAGAGGCCAACTCCAGGACCTCAAGCTCAGCCCAAGAACTCCAGGGCCCTCGGAAGGTGGACTTCAGGAGGAGGAGGTGGACTGGGAAACAGAGGACTTGGAGGAAGATGGGGAAGACCAATACAGAAGCAGAGTGGGCAGAGGAGCGAGAGGGAGGTGGTCATCCTAAACACAGCAGGAGGGGATGGAGAAAGTGAGAGCTGGAGATGACGGAGCTGGGGCGGGGGACGTGGGTGACGGAGATGAACCTGGGGCTTGCTTTCATTCAGAACGCTCAGAGAAGCAAGCCTGCACGAGGACCGCCACACAGATTCTCTTCCGTGGAGACAGAGCTCCTTTCACTCTGGCCCGAGCCTTGAGGGTCTGAGCCACAGGAGTGGATGCGCAGTGGGGCCGGGCAGGCCCAGCCCAAGCGTGGGAACTCCCATGGACAGGGGAGACGGAGCCTTCCCCCTTCCCCCTTCCTGAAACTCCCTCAGATCCCCACAGAGCTGCTCCCAGGAAGCTCTTCAAACTTTCTCTCCCTCCCCCACTCCCCACCGCACATGAGGGGCGGAGCCCTGGCAGCCCCCCCCCCCCCCCGGCGGGGCGTGCGGGTGGCCCCGGAGGGGTCCACTCTCTGGAACAGCCTACCGCCCTGTCCCACGGGGCCGGAGGGGAGGCTCACCGCCTCTCTCCTCCTTCCTTCCCGAGGAAATGAAAGCTCTGCTGCCCCGGCCCCTGGGGTGAAATGGGGGGGGGGGGGCGGGGCACAATGAGGTTAGCGGCTCTCCTTCCGAGCCGGGTGTCAGGGAACTTTGTAAAGCTGTGGTTTGTGGTTTTCCCCCAAGGAGAAGAGCACCCCCTAGTTGTTCCAGTCTCCCCAGGGCCCCTCCTTGAGCTTGGGGCCTGGGCAGCCTTGGCGCCAAAGGCAAACCCTCAAATAAAGAAACTGGGCCCAGCGCTACCCAGCCCGGCTCCTTGGGGCAACGGATACCTCCCCTCCCACCCGCTCGAGCCACTCCAGACCCCAGGGGTGGGGGTCGGGGGGGTAAGGAGGAGTGTGACATCCCCTCCAGATTCTTCCCCTGGAAAGGCCTTCAGAGTGAGGACTCAGGAGTCAGAAGACCTCTGTTACCAGCCGCATAACCATGGGTGCTTCCTTAACCCATCCAGACATCAGGTTCCTCCTCTGTAAAATGGGGCTGATCATACCCACCTCATGGGGTTGTGCTTGTGTGGAACGTGGTGGCACAGGGAGAGCGCCTTCGCGCTGCACGCTTCTTACCTACTTGCTGTGATGATGGCAGCTAGTGTAGTAATGTAACAGTAGTGATAGCCCTCGCAGTTCTTGTTTCCTCCTGTCTGCACACAGGCTTGGCCCCATGGGTCTCCCTGACTTCTTCAGAATAACCCGGTGTAGAAGCCTCATCATGACCTTTGATACTTCGGGGCAGTTTCCCTTATAGACTAGCAGCGTAGTCCCTCTTGCTCAGGGCCACCCGGCACTCCTCCCCTCTCCATCCTTCTTGGGAAGCTCTGGGTAAGCTCCTTGAATTAAGTTAGCCTCAGGGTCTGTGTCTCCAGATGCTACCTGACCCCACCTGCTGCCACCCAGGCCAGACCCCTGGCTCCCACTGCCTTGGACCCCCAATCTGGAGTCTTTGGTTCTCAAAGTACTGATGGGTTTTCCCCTGGGGCCTCCCCCACAGTTTCGCTTCCCACCCCCATTGCGTCCCCCAGCACCATTTATATTGAACTCCTCTCTCAAAATTAACCCCCCCCAAAGTAATTCACTTACTGTAATCAGCCTCACAGTACGAGACAGAGACTACTACTCGCCCCCGCGATCCTGTTAACTGGCAGGTGTGTCCTCCCCACCCCTCCCCTTGCTGACGTATCGCCATGTGGAGGGTGGGCTTCTGGTATGTTTTTACAAAGTTATGAAATGTATTTCTCTTCTACTAACATCTCAAGATCAATAGCTAAACACGTAACCCCTGCTTTTAAAGAGCTACACAGTATGTCTTGATGGCCCTGCTACAATGCAGCTCATTTTCCACCCATTGTTGGACACTTAGGTCTTTCCAGTTGTGTGTGTGTCCTACAGATATTGCTGTAATAAATATTCCTGTTCATACAATGCTGTGTTCCAGTGTTTTTATTTCTTCAGTGGACTAGACTCCCCCAAACTTGGATTGCTGAACAGGAAGGTATGTATGTGTTTTTTTTTTTTAATGTAATGTGCTTTTAATTTTTTAAAAAATGTTGGGTTATCTTCCCAGAGCATGGAGTGCCTGTTTCCCAGCAGCCTGGTCAACACTGAATGTTAACACTCTTTTGGTTTTGTCAAAACAGTAGGTGGTGGCTTAACCTGGCAGTTTTCTGGAAGGCCACACTTCCCAGCTCTGCACTGGGTGCTCTGGGACCCCTCCGCTGTGATCACCGCCAGAGGTCCCCAGCACCACCACCCAGCTGGGGGGGCAGGTCCAGCTAGACCTTGGATCCCCCTCCCCTGAGCAGCAGCAGGAGGTGGCAAGAGCTGCAGAAGCAATGCCTTTTGTGCAAAGTCAGGTGTAATTAATCCTGGAAACACCTGACTTTCTCGCTTTTCTAATCACATCTGGGAGTCAAGGATGCCGGAGCTGCCGGACTTGGCCAGTGACCATGGGCAGGTGGAGAGGGAGCTCAGCCACTACCCTCCTCTCCCCACCACCCCCACGCCCCCACGGCTCCGTGGGTGGTGCCAAGGCTGGTCCCCTGGCCTGTCTGCAGTGGAGAGAGAGGAAGGAAGGAAGCCGCAGAGATGACAGCTGAACCCTTTTCCACCCAGCGAGACTGGCTGGGAGCAAGCCAGGAGGACGGGGGTTCAGGGTACAGAGACCCCGATCATACTCTGTCTCTTCTCTCTTATTCTGCGTCACTTCTTTAAAAAAATTTAACTTACTTTTATTGAGCACTTACTACACGCCAAGCATCACGGTAGCATTTTGCCAATATCAGCCCACTTTTGTCTTCATTTCTGTAGAAGATGGTGTTATCCTCATTTTACAGATGAGAAACAGGTGCAGAGAGAGGTTAGCAATTTGCCCCAAATCAGCAGGCGGACCTGAATGTGAGCACTTATCTGTTTCAGGAACCTGCCTTCAGACTTCACTTTGCTGGTTCTGTGACTATTTTGAGCCGAAAGAGAGAGACAGAGCCCAAGTTAAAAAGCAGCAGCAACAAAGACCCTTCAGTTCCAGGATGGAAGAATAACCGCCTCAGAAAGTGTCACATCCTGACCCCTGGGACCTGCGAGCGCGTCAGCCTCGTGGCAAAGAGAACCGAGGCTGCAGCTGGAGTCAGATTGCTCGCGCACTGGCCTTAGAAGAGGGAGGTCATCCTGGGTTGTCCCGAGGGTGCAATGCAATCACAAGGGCTCTTAAAAGTGGAAGAGGGAGGTCCCGGGAGGCCACGGGATGGGAGATGGACTCCACTCACCTTTGCCGCCTTTGAGGATGGAGGAAAGTGCCCACAAGCCAAGGAGTTTGAGCAGCCTCTGGAAAGTGGGAGAGGCAAGGAATCAGATTCTCCCCCAGAGTCTTCAGAGAGGCGTGCAGCCTAGAGAGTGCAGCCCAGGGAAGCCCATGCGGACTTCTGACCTACAGAACTAACTGTGAGACAAGAAATTTGCATGGTTTAAGGCACCAGGTTTACAGTGATGTGTTACACCTGCAAACAGAAAAATCATACAAGTCCTACTTTGAGCTGCGGGATCCAGGTGTTCAGGCGGTGTTTTCTGGGAACTGCTCAGAGTTCTTTGAGTTTTGGGGGTTCAGCGGGTGGCAGCAGGTTTAAATCAGCCTGGGGCAGTAGTATATGTGAAGGAAAGAAGGTACTAGGGAGTAAATCCACAAAGGACAAGCAAACAAAAAGTTGCAGTGACGGTTTGCAATGTATTGGCATGGAACTTTTTTCATTATTTTCCCCCCTTTTTGTGACCCTTCTAGCTGCAAGACTCTTCTATTTGTTTCCCTTTTCTCCAGGAATTTAATAGACACACAGGTGAGTTGCTTGGTTCTGTACCAGCCACAGGCCTGCTCGGATATGAGACGTCCATCTATAGTGACAGATGGTGTGAGGGGACATTCATGAAATGTATCACCGGGAGGTTATCCTCTTGATAAATCACAGTAGCTAATAGCAGCTACAAGCCTTAGCACGTGGACAAATCACATGTTGCATTGGTTATTTTTAATAGCGGTGGCATTTCTGACTGTACATGACCCAGAGCACAGAAGGAAGCGGGTCCGATCTCCACAGAATTCCTGGGAGGAACACTCGCTCCGGGTGTCTAGGAAGGGAGGTGGGCAAGAGAAACAGGCAAAAGGAAAGCCGCCCCGGCCACGGGCAGACGCCGCCTTCCACGTGGAGAGAAACTCCTTAAAATAGACCGAACCTGCTAAAGAGGGGAGGAGAGAAAAAGGACACACTTGTCCATCTGGGCTAATCAAGTCACAGATTGCTTTGTTGACATCAAGACACCACTGGAGTCTCTCCTTGATTAAGAAAGAAGCAAGACTGAGCAGGCAGGCTAGCGGGCGAGGCCAGGTGGGGACAGTTAGCCTCAGCCTGACGGACAGCCGGGGGTCACAGAGTCCCGCACCTGGGCCCGCCGCAGCCCTCCCGCTGCCTCGGGCAGGGGAGGGGGCTCAGAGCTTTAGCGGTGACCGTGAAAAATGGCTCTGTGACCCTCAGAGGCCTCTGGTCACCTGAAACGTTGAACCGTGCCTCCCTTAGGCAGGGAGAGAAATCCCAAGCAAAGTGGTTCATTTAACTCTGGCCAAACACAAATTCTTCAAAATAGGCAACGGTGAAGGGGGCAAAGAGCCTCTCAGGTGTGCGGGAGGCACATCCATCAGCGCCGGCTCCGGAGCTGCAGCGGTCCCCGCCTGGGGGCCGGCCAGCCTCTCCGAGGCGCTCTGTCTGCTTCACGCGTGGGGCCGTCACGGCCGCTGCCCGCGCAGCTCAGACCTTCCCTGGAGCAGCCTCGGGCCGGTGGGTTTTCCCAGGTGACCAGGTGCCCTCCTTTCTGCACCATTTCCTGCTCTTTTGAACAGAATGAGGGGGGCAAATGGCATTTCCTCAATCGCTTTGTTTAGAGGATGTGTTGTGTGCCTTTTCCTCTTTCTGAATGGCCCTTGGCACTTTTACAGAGAGCACAGGAAAATGGCTCAAACCTTTATTTTCAGGAACTGCTAGACGTGCATACTCACATCCAAAGTGGATCACATATACGCCTTAGCTGCTCCTGATCACCTCGTCTCCAGTTCCTAGGCTCTCTAATTCACATTCTCTCTGAGACACACAGAGCTACTCGCAGACTCACACACACACAGCACGCGTGCACACACTGCACTTGGGGCTTTGACCTCATTCCTTCTCCCTTGCTCCTGGATCTCCTGGATAAATGGTCGCTGCCATCTTGTGTTTCATTCTCCAGGGGCCCCGTCCCCTCAGCTCACAGACACACTCAAATCCCTGGTGGCCTAAAAGACAACCCTCTTCCCTCGTCCACCTACTGTCCCCCCACTACTGACCTGTTTCTCTGTTGAGCTTCTGGAGAATTGCCCAGCCCGTGGCAGACACGCAGTAATGCTGGAAGATCACGTGAGTGACATGTGATCCTTCCCGCTCTGCCAGTCCCCTCACTGCCCAGCTCCCTCAATGCCCAGCCCCATCACTGCCCACCTCCCCTCACTGCCCGGCTCCCTCAATGCCCAGCCCCGTCACTGCCCACCTCCCCTCACTGCCCAGCCCCCTCACTGCCCAGCCCCCTCACTGCCCAGCTCCCTCAATGCCCAGCCCCGTCACTGCCCACCTCCCCTCACTGCCCAGCCCCCTCACTGCCCAGTCCCATCACTGCCCAGCCCCCTCACTGCCCAGCTCCCTCACTGCCCAGCCACCCCCCACTGCTCAGCCCTCCTCACTGCCCAGCCCCCTTAATTCCCAGCCCCCCGTCACTGCCCAACACCCCATCACTGCTCGGCCCCTTCACTCAGTGACTTGAAGTGGTCATCATACCTGAGAGATTCTAGGCTGACAGGAAAGGAGGACAGAGGACAGAGGACACACATAATAGCACCAGACCCTCCCACCAACCACCTTTATCTTCTGGAGATTCTTTCTTTCTTGGAGACTACACATTGGCCCTACTTGTTAGGTTTTAAAAGGAGCAGGGCAGTAGTGGAATGTGTGGATTCTTGAATAATTTCCAATGGCAGACGCACAGTCCCCAAGTCCTTCTGAGTCTGATACCAGGAGCACTAATGCCTCTTCTGAGCTAATGTGAATGGCCCCTGGAGGGTGGAAGGGCAGGCCCCACTCTGCCCAGAGCTGTCGCCGGGCACTGGAGAGCATCCCTGTGTACTGGGTTGCACGGTACACGGTTAACGAAAGTAGATCCAACTCCTGACTTCTAGGAGGGGCATCTGAAACAGAGAACACTGGCGGAAACATAAAGGATTACACAGCTCTGACTGCAGTGGGAAAGACTGATTTTCATGCAGTTTGTTAAAAAAAATTGTTTTATACTCGTTCCATGTACAGACTTGCACCATAAACCAATCAGGTTTTCCTCTGCCAGAGGAGAAAATTAGAGTACCCCAAAGTAAAAAGAAAAGTGAATCTATTTTTTGATGGCCATGTACCTGCGTGCGGCTATGAGTGAAGGTTTATGGAAAGAAGAATTAACACACAAAAGCCTTTCTGCAAATGAATGGCTTGTTTTAAAGAATATGTGTTTCTTTCATTGCAAGTACAGAGCTGCTACCAAACAGCCGTCTTGCAGCAGCCAGGCAGAGTGGCGGGGACACGCAGACTGGAAACCCTGCCGCGAGCGCCCAGCTCAGGGCGGTGGTGACTCCAAAGCTCACACGTAGGTGCGCCAGGGCAGCCTTTGTCGGTTCTGTCTGTCTCCCTTTAGGGTCCCTTTATGATACACTGTCAACATGAAAAGAAAGGACTTGGCACTGGGCCGGCGAGCTCCCAGGGCTCGGTAACACAGACAGTGGCTTCTGAGCAGGTGCGACATTATGAAACCGGGTGCAAATACCAAGTCACAGATGCAAGTCTGCTGCGGGAAGGGAAGCAGGGAGATGGGGGGACCTATCAGCAGGGAGATGGGAGGACCTATCAGGGCTCGGATCTTCATTCGCTTCTTCTATAAAATGCGCGTCCCTGCTTGGCCTGACATCTGCCTTCTTCTCTGACCTCACGTCCTTCCAGCAATTTCTCTGCCCCCGATGCCTCAAGCTTATCAGCCCTAATGCTTTTGTACTCATGATTTCCTCTGCCTCTCCCCAAAAGTCTTTGCATGGAAGATTCCTTCTTGCCACCTAGTTTCAACCCCAGTCTCACCACTTCTGTGATACCTTCTCTGACCGTTCATTGAGAAATCATAGTCCCCTCCTGAAACCCTCCCCAGCAAACAGGCTCTATCACATCGCCTGGCTGTGCTGTTGTTGTTGTTGTTGTTGTTGTTGTTGTTGTTGTTGTTTGACATCACTCACCACTTGCACAATTCAATAAATTCCTGTCAACATTGTTGCCTCTTCTAAGTTTAAATGCACCAGGCAAAGCTGTTGCCCAGGCATTGTGCAGACAGACACTCTGTGTGGCTCTCTCTCCTAGAGACCCTGAGCTTCCTCCCCTTGACCCCTTCCCTGTGACCTGCACAGGTAGCAACTGACCAGCAGCGCTGGGCTGGCCTGGTCTCTCCTGGATGAGCTTGGAGCTGGGGCAAAGGTGGGTGTCTGATCAACTGCATCCCGGACACAGTCAACAGCCCCAGAAATCTACATCTGATTACAGTAGAAGGTACACACAGCCCAGATCCATCACTGGTCCAAAGCCCCTGACCCAGAGTCATCCACAAAACACAGCGTGTCAGGGATAAGGTGTTTATTTGTATCAATTTTCAGTTCCTGGGAAACCATACTATCTTAGAAATAACTCAAATGTTTACTTTCAAGCAAACTTCATTCTAATGAGGGAGTCTCTTTTTCTTTGTAATATGATATATAATGTATGTAGCAAACTGCTACTTTCCTGAGTAAAATCAAACCCCGGCCCTCAGAGTGGGAAATGAAGGGAGGAGTTCCATGGGAGGAAGACCTCATCCACCTGACTCCTCTTCCGGGAGACTCCCTAGTCCCTCGAGGGTCTCTGGGAGATTGTTTCTGTCACCCACCTCCGGGCTGGCCTCAGGGAGGCACCCCTGCATCCTCTTTGACAAACTGCCCCTATCCCCAACCCAGGGGGCTTCAACCTTGACTGTATCCCAGTCTCCTGAGAGACGTTCTGTTTGATTTTTCAAAGTGCAGGTCAGCCTGACCAGGGCCCCATCCCAGTCAGCCATACTCCATCCAAAGGCCAGGCGGGGGGCAGGGCGGGTCCCAGACTCAGCACGAGATCCAGGCCAGCGTCAGGGCTGACGCTCGCTGACATGTGTAGGTCCAGCCCTGTCACTCCTCCCAGTTCCCATTAAACCGCATGGACAAAACAAGGCCTTTTGCAAGAGATGCTACAAAAGAACTGGGGAAAGTGAACATAGAGAGTAAGATCCAAATGGATGAGCAGGAGGACCGCCTTCTGCTCTGAGTCCCCTGCAGCAGCAGCTTGAAAGGGAACAGTAATCTAGAAAGAAGCTCTGTCAAAATTAAAGCAAAAGAGGACTTTCCATAATCAGAAAAGGTTGGGACACGCTACTTACTTGCTCCCCCTCTTTGCAGTCAAGACTTGGTTTGAGTTTGGAGTCTCATAAAAGTCCTACAGCAAAGACACTCATTGGGATTGCTCGTCCCCCGGTTTCCCAAATGTAAGCCACCGCCGACACCCAGCAGCCCAACGCTGCGAAGCTCTTCTCGGTCCTTTCACAGACCACAGCAGCCTTGGGGATCACTCCCAGTTGTGCGCTTGGTGAAGCAACTTCCTTCACTTTGGGCTGGTCATTCTCTTCCAGGAAAAGCCACCTCTGAACCCAGGTCCATGCCACAGGCCACTATGTCAGAATTCAATACAATAAAACTCCACCGTCTTCAAAAGAAATGCATGATAAAGGACTTTGTCTTCAAATATGAAATCAATGCAGCTAATTGTCCATCCAGGAGAGCAGAAAGTAAACTGGTGTAAACTGCCTTCTCTGTGGCCTGCCGCCAGCTCCCCAACCCACGGGTGCACAAGTAAATGTGACTGCCGGGCTGCGTGCGGAGGGTGACAGAGGGTCGTCCAGGTTCTGGGCAGAATGGAGCAGGAGGCAAAGTTTGTCTCCAAGGCAACACCTCCCAGCTTCCCACCTAGGAGACGACTTGCTCCTTGGAAAGCGCCTTCTCCTGCGCTCTCTTCCTGCACTCTGCCCTGCAGGAGCCGAGGGGAAGAGAAGTCCCTGGTCCAGGGCAGAGATAAGAGAAGGACAAGCGGGAACTGGGAGGAGGAGACGTTCCCTGAGACGACTGGATGAGGTCATCTGTGTTTCCAGGGTTCCTCCTTGAGCTTTGGGACACTCTTCCTGTAGATCAGTGCTTCTCAGCCAAGGGCCATCAGGTTCCCAGGAGACACTTGGCCATGTCTGGAGACAGTTTTAATTGTCACATCTGGGGAAGGGTTGCTACTCGAATCCAGTGCACAGAGACCAGAGATGTTGCTAAGCATCCTGCAACGCACAGGATGGGCCCCGCAACAAAGCTCTGTCTGACTAGCAGGTCAGCCGTGCCCAAGCTGAGGAACCCTGCCGTGGCCCGGTGACGTACTTGGTGGTTTGCTGGATGCTCTGGTCACTTGGTTTAGTAACTGAGGCATGGTGGCTTAAGTAGGTTTTACAGGTTGGCTTTAATATTTTGCTGAAAATGTCTCCATGAGATAATGTATTTTAAGCTCCACTTGGTTAAATAACATGACTACATGGCTCACACATACTAGGTTCATTTTCCTCATGAAGAGAAACACCCTTTGTCACTTGTTTAACTGCTGACTATCCACCCCATTTAGGGTATAAACTTCTAGAACATTGCCTGATCTAGAAGAGACAAGCAATATGTACTGAATTCATGAATTCAGGCAGCTGGGGACCACCTGGTTGCTCTTACACGCAGAGCCCATCTCCTGTGCAAGTTTCCACACCTCCAGAACCTGGCTCAGGTCTTTCAACAGAAAAGAAACTCAATACTGACTGCTGAATTCACGAATCAATACATACGAATGAATGAATGAATGAATGAACGGACGGATAGTATCAGTCTGTCTGTGTCCCACTGGGAAGAGTGAACAAACGTTTGTGCTCCTTTAGAGGACATTTAAACTCATGGTGCATTGAAGGGCGTTGCTGCTGTAGCTCTGGGTCCTGCTTATCAGAACCTTCTCCCAGGGAGCCAGGGGAAGAGTGGAGACTGAGTCTTAGAGACAGCGGCTCCTAGCAGAGCTCCAAACCCAAACCGAGGAAGTGATCACTCCTCTCCCTTCTGAACCACTTTCTAAGAACACTTTGGCGGTCTGCCATCGAAGGATGAATGCCTCATGTGGTGTAAGTTAGTAATACGGGAAATCTGATGATTCAAATGTCTTAGAGTCGGCACAAAAAAAAAAAAGAAAAGAAAAGAAAAAACAGCTTTGTGACAGCCTTCTCTTTCCTGTTCTTTCCTGTGGATAACATGTTGATTTGAATGAGCTGTTAAGACTTTATAAACTTCCTTTCCAGACTGATATATCAGTTCAAGCATAGTTACCATCCTGTGTTTCCCAAATTCCTCTCTTGTGGGCAGTAATTTAGCCTGATTTTTTTCTCTGTGATAAGCCTTTGCATGATTAGAGAGTCTCTAATTAGAGATTACAGTCGCCTTGGAGGCCCCGGCAAAGAAAAAAGTCAACAGCTTCAGATGGGAAGGCTGAACTGTCCCCATAACGTCTCTCACAGCCACCCCCGCCCCGAGCCCGGTCCTCTGGGGTCATGTCTGCGTCCAGCCTGTCACATCTCCTCAGCTTCCTCGGGCCTCAGATACGCGTCCTCTCGCGGCGCAGCACCTGGGCTCATGGGAAGGTTTTAGTACTCATGTTTGTACATAAAATTAAGAGTTTCCAAAGGAATCATTAGTCATGTAGCATTTTCCTCTTTCAATGAAAAAAATCTATGTATACGTCAACTGACAATGACATTTCAACGTACAAACCTTCAAAGAAGGCTTTTCACCCTGCGTTGCCTGTAGAACGCTTGCTTCCATCTGACTGCTCGGGTATTGACCGTGTAACCACAAGGTGCCTCATCCATCTTGCTTGTGTTGTGACACTGGTAACACGTGACAGCCGAGGCAGGCACAGGCTTATGGGTCATGCCAGAAATGACACGATGGTTGGCATTCAGCTATCTAGCCTTCTAAAGGCGGAACCTCTCGGCCATATTCATAACATGAAGTGAAGACGCAAGGAAAGTGTGCAGGCAGTTCTGGCTAAAACCGTCCTCGCGGGAAGAGCGGGGCGCAAGTGCGCACAGAGATCCAGAAGTCCAGGGAAACAAAGCGGACAGCGGTGAGAAAATGCTTCCCCCTCCTGGAGATTTCCTCTTCCCTCTGGGTCCTCTCCCAGAGACCCCACAGAAAGAAAACGAACGTATACAAAAAGGAAAGGCAAGTCACATTATTGTTGATGATGCTAAGGAAAAAGGGGGTGCAAGGAATAAAATAAAGCTACCGAGGCGCTGCGTAAGCCCACGGGGGAGGGTAATAACATTCTTTGAGGGTTTGCTCAAAGACAGAGGCGTTCTCCAGGAAATGGCTTAAATATCAGAAGTGCAGGCTAGAGGCTTTTACAAGGATATTTTTGGTTCACAGAAAAGCTCAAAGTTCTAAAGAAATTCTCTTCAGCACCCACCACACCTAAATCAAACGAACACTTTTGAGAAGGCAGAATAATGGCCCCTCAGCCATGTCTCCCTCCAACCCCGGAATGGGACACCTCACTCGCAGACAAAGTTAAGGACCTCGAGGGACAAAATAGCCTGGATTACACATGTGGGCCCCAAAATGTCCTTCAGAGTGAAGAAAATTTCCCAGCTGCTGAAAAGAGACAAGAGGGAAGGAGGAGAGATTCAAAGTGTAAAAGGATTACAGGATTTGAAGGTGGAAGAAGGGGCCACGAGCCAAGGACAGCGGTGCCCCCTAAAAGCTGGCAGTGGCCCTCGGCTGACAGTCAGCGGAAGCAGGGACCTTAGTTTTACAGCCGCAAGGAACTGAATTCTGCCAACAACCCGACTGAGCAGGGGATCAGGAAAGGAACGCGATCTGACTGACTTCTCACTGTGAGATAAGAAGCGCATGTTGTTGGCGGCACTGAGTTTGTGGTTATTTGTCATGGAAGCAATAGAAAGAGACTACAACTTTTATCAAAGGTGTCCTCTGCCAAGTCAGCCCAGGTGAAAGCAAACACAGATCTTTCTCAACCTACCACGTGATGATGTCCCTCTAAACCCACCATATACTGAAAATATCATAAGTCAAAAATGCATTTAAGGCTGGAGAGGCTGTGGAGAAAAGGGAACCCTCCTACACTGCTGGTGGGAATGCAATTTGGTGCAGCCACTACAGAAAACAGTATGGAGAGTCCTTAAAAAACTAAAAGTAGACTTGCCACCTGATCCAGCCATCCCACTTCTGGGCATATATTGGGAGAAAACTCCAATTTGAAAAATTACATGCACCCCGATGCTCATAGCAGCACTATTTATAATTGCCAAGGCATGGAAGCAACCTAAATGTCCATCCACAAATGACTGGATAAAGAAGATGTGGTGGATTTATACAATGGGATATTTCTCAGCCATAAAAAAGAATAAAATAAAGCCATTTGCAGCAACATGGATGGACCTAGAGATGATCATACTAAGTGAAGTAAGTCAGACAGAGAAAGACAAATATCATCAGATATCACTTATATGTGGAATCTAAAAAAATGACACAAAACAGAAACAGACTCACAGACATTGAAAACAAATTTATAGTTACCAAAGGGGAAAGGGTATGAGAGGGATAAATTAGGAGTTTGGGATTAGCAGATACACATACTACATATAAAATAGATAAACAAAAAGGTCCTACTGTACAGCACAGGGAACTATATTCAATAGCTTGTAATAACCTATAATGAAAATATATATATATATGTGTGTGTGTGTGTGTGTGTGTGTGTGTGTGTGTATAACTAAATGCTGTACACCAGGAACTAACATAACATTGCAAATCAACTATACTTGGATTTTTTTAAAAGCATTTAATACCCTTAATCTCCTGAACAATCATTTAACACGAAGCCTACTCCATATAAAGTGTTGAATATCTCATGTCATATATTGAATACTGTCCTGAAAGCAAAAACAGAGAGCAGCTGACCGAGCACAGATGGTGGGCAGCGCATCGGTCGTGGACCCTCATGGGGGCGAGGCTGACTGGGAGCTGCGGCCACCGCTGCCCAGCATCACAGGAGTGCACCTTATCACCTATCGCCCACCTGGGAAAAGATCCAGATTCAAAATTCAAAGTACGGTTTCTGCTGCACGTACATCACTTTCACAACGTCATAAAGCCGAACAGTCGTAAGTCAGGGACCGTCTGTGTCTGAAACTTGGAGTGTCCACACCCAGATATGGATGTCTTGAAGTAAAAGGCATCCTTCAAAACAGGAGAAACTCAATTGTGGACCAAACGATGCTGTTGCAACTAAGAGTCGGGGTGGTGGCCCCGCGTCTGGCTCTGACTGGGTCACAAACTAGGACTTGTCTCCTTGTTCTTGGGGCCTTGAACAACCTTGTGTCTGAATGCTCCTGCTTCAGAATCTCTCTGCATCACGACTTCTGCCCACACAGCAGTTCTATTTCACTCCTTTTCGGTGGGAAGACTAAGTTCTTAAACGGAAGCTCTGCTGACAGTAGATTCCCATTTGGTCTACAGCCTGGATGCCAAAACATGCCCTGAGAGCCACTCAGCGTGCTCATGAAATGTGTAACCACTTCATGCCTTTTGTTCAATGAAAGGAAGAACACAGATTCTGGAAAACATAATTTTATTTGTTTTTGTCGACCATGGATTTTTTTCCTTGTGCCCTTGAGTGCTTTGCCCAGCCCAAACTAGGAGATATTAAATGATCTGAGTTCAGCAGTTGGTAGCTGCATTTGTAAATACTCTGATTAGCAAATCTGTTACACATTGTCTGGATAAGCCCAGCTTCTAAATGTAATGTTTCCCTTTTTTAAAAAACAAATCTAGGCTTAAATGATACCCCTGCTGTGTGTACTGATCATATTCTGCAGACACTGGTCAATTGTGCATTGTGGCAACTCAGACTTAGGACCATAGTTAAGCACCGAAGGAAAACTTTGGTATAAAAAATAGTTCTGTATTTCACAAAACTCACCATAGTAAATGAACTTGGTTGAGATGATTGTTTCTTCCTTCCCACTTGCCTTCCTTAATCCTTTTTCATTTCCTTTATTCATCAAATATTGATTGCATCCCCTGTGTGTTATGTACTACGTTAGGGCTAGAAACTCAGTTATTAGGAAAACACGTATATTGCTGTCCTAACGGGGCTTACAATGAAGAGGTCAATCAGCACATTAAATAACACGGAAATAAAAGCGTCTAAAAAGAGCACATAGTAGGGAGCTGTTGTGGACTGAATGTTTGTGTCTCCTGCAAAGTTCATTTGTTAAAATCCTAGCTCCTGGGGGATGGTACAGCTCAAGTAGCAGAGTGCACGCTTAGCATGCACGAGGTCCTGGGTTCAATCCCTAGTACCTCCTCTAAAAATTAACAAACAAATAAACCTAATTACCTCTCCCCGCAAAAAGAAAAAAAGTTTTTTAAAAAAGTCCTCATTCCCGAGCGGCTGGCATTAGGAGGGGGAGTCTTTGGGAAGGAATTAGATTAGGAGAGCAGAGCCCTCCAGGTGGGATCAGTGTTCTTAGAAAGAGGAACGTGAGGAAGATGCTTTCTCCCACTCAGCCATGAGAGGGTGCCGGGGGAAGGCCGTCTGCAAACAGGAAGGGGACTCTCGCCCGTGTGGGCCACTGGGGGGACTCTGGCTTTGGGGGAAGTGGGGAGCACTGGAAAGTGTTCAAGAGTGACATGATCTGATGTCCTTTTAAAAGGGTCACTCTGGATGCTGTATTGAGATTAGGGCTGAAGCAGGTAGACCCATCTGCATCAAGACGGTGGGAGGTTTTACAGCCAGGCCTGGAGGGGGCACACCTCCCTCCCACCCACATTCCATTGGCTAGAACTCGGTCAAATGGCCACGCCTATCTGCGAGGGTGGCCCGAGACTGCGGTCCAGGGGTGTGCCCGGAAGAAGAGGAATCAGAACAGCTGGCCCGTCTCTGTCACAGAAGATTTTCAGTGACCTAAACATGAGCTGATGATGGCAAGAAGCAGAGTTCATGGTGGAAGCATTAAGAGTATAAATGCTGATAGCAGAGTCAACAGAACTTCTTAGAAAACTGGATGTGGATTGAGAAAGAAAGTGGAGTCTAGACTCCTGAGCTTGGACAACTGGAAGGATGCAGCTGGCATCAGGTTGCAGGTGGGAAGGTTGCCAGTAGGAAAGGTCGAACATCCCACTTTCCGCAGGTAGAATCTGAGAGGTTTGTTAGAGACCCAGGAGAGACAGTGGGCGGGCAGAGCACAGTCTGGGATTCGAGAGATCTGGGATTGACCTTGGGGACAGTAGAGAGGGGGCGGTGAGGATGGGGTGGGAGAAGGTGTTTTAGAGAGTAACAAGATAGAGCAGGAATAGGTGAGTCTTTTGTCCCCTTCCTATAAAAGGAAGCTAAAATGCTGCTGATTATGGGCGGAGAAGTGGGTTCAAGAAAAGATACTTTTAATGAGAAAAGTAATAAACCCGTCTTATGCTGGTATTACCGATCTTATAGGGAAGGAAAAATAATGATGCAACAAAAGAATTTCTGGAATAATGTTCTTGGGTTTCCAGAGGGGGCTGTCATCTAGTGTGAGGGGGTGGGGCTGTCCACGGCGCAGTGGGGGTGGGAAGGCAGAATGCGTGGGTGCTTCCCTGGGCCTCGCTCTCGCTACAGCTGCGCTCTGGGTGGGACGGAGGAGAAACAGAGCTGGGAAGTGGGGATTACCTTCATCACTTCCCCAGCAGGGACATCTTACGCACGTAGTTAACCCCTGAACTGTATTCTCCTACCTTTTAAGGTTACCTTTTATTATTTTTTCCAGTTTTATTGAGGTAGAGTTGACATACAACACAGCACTGCGTGAGTTTAAGGTGTGTAGTGCCATGATCTGATTCCCGTATGTTGTGAAATGATAGCTGCAGTAAGTTCAGGTAACAGCCATCAGCTCACAGAGACGCAGAGAAAGAGAAACATTTTTTTCCTCTGGGATGAGAACGCAGGGTTTACGCTCTTCACGTTCGAATGTACCACAGAGCCGTGCTGACTGTAGCCGTCCTGTTGTACTGGACGCCCCCGGTACGCGCTGAACTCCCTGGTCTGGGTTTTGCTTCTGTTTGGGTGCGTGCAGGTGGCGGGGAGGCGCGGTGCGTTATGGTGAACTTACGGATTTTTATGTACTGGGTGTGTTTCGATCCATTTCAGCCCTTTTTCCTTTTTATTCAAATCGTCCCGCTTTTAGCCCATGGGAGCCTCTCCATGGATGCCTGTGTCCTTTTGACACGACCCAGCAGTCTGGTCTTTGCTTCCTTTCTTTCTGCCTCAGTTTCCTGCACCAGACCTGGAAGCGGCCCCTTTCCGGAGGAGCCCTGGTGCCGTTTCATGGTGAAGCCCGTTCAGGGACCGCAATCTGAGGACGTGTGGACACTTCCGGCTTGTTCCCTGGGCTCTGCTCGCTCCCGTGAGGAGGCACCACAGGTAGATTTGCGTTCCCCTGAAACCCAGTGTTACGCTTTTCAGTGCCCTTGCACTGCGGACAGGATACACCCCGGGGCCCCCGCACGGGGCCCTGCTCCCTCCGCTCCCCACATCGCGACGTGAGCGCGGGGGCGCCGGCGAGCCGGCCAAGCCCGTGCCACCGCCGAGCCGTGCGGGGCCGCGCGCGGGGCCTGCGGGGGACGAGAGCCAGCCTGCGGGCACGCACAGCATGCCTCCTGCGCGCCGGCGCCGGGAGCGGGTCCCTCTCTGCTGCCTGCCCGTCATCTCGCAATCACTGGCTCTTCATGTATGGAAAGGAGGTGGCACGCTGCCTCACCGGGTCCTGGTGAGGCCTGGGTAAGGAGACCCCCGCAGAGCCCCCAGCCCGGGACTCGTACAAGACGGTGCACCACCGGTACCCGCCCTTCTTACGCCGGTTACGTAATCGGGTGGGCCAGAAACTAGAAATTCTGAGTCCTTCCTCAAGGGCTGCTGCTATCTTTGCCTGTCCTTTCACAGAAGGCTGCAGCCCCGTCACGCCGCGGGGACGAGGGCAGCCCTGAGTCACCTCCTCCCTCCCGCCGCCGGCCCTGCCGAGCCAAGCTGGACGGGACCGGGCTGCTCTGCTCCCCGAGGGCCGCCCAGGCCACGAGGGCTCCTGCTTCTTGACATCCAGGAGAGTTTTTGTAAATAAACCCACAGGCCTTGCGGGAGACTGGCCCACCTCCCACCTCCTGACACTGACCCCTGTGGATCCCCAAAGTCAGCAATGACCGGCGGGTGGCTGATGTTAGAATTGGAGGCTGAAGTATTTGGACTTCAAACAGGTGATAAGACTCCTTCATTTTTTATATTTTCCTTCCTTTTTTTAAATTAAAGTATAGTCAGTTTACAATGTTGTGTCAGCTGGTGCCCAGCATAATGTTTCAGTCATGCATTTACATACTTATATTCCTTTTCATATTCTTTTTCATTACTGGTTACTACAAGATATTGAATATAGCTCCCTGTGCTAGACAGAAGAAGCTTGTTGTTTATCTATTTTATAGTGTCTGCAAATCTCAAACTCCCAATTTATTCCTCCTCACCCCCTCTCCCTCCTGGCAACCACAAGTTTGTTTTCTTAAGACTCCTTCCTTAGAAGATGAGAATGAGTGCACAGCTGCGAGCCACAACCCTGGCTACGTGTGGGAATGACCGGGGGAGGTTCAAGACACTGATGCCTGGGTCCCACACCGGAGACTCCGATTCAGTTGGCTGGGGTACAGCCTGAGCCTTAGGGGTATTTTATAAACTCCCAGGTGATTCTCCTGTGCAGTGAGGGTGAGAACTGATCTAGGGTAAGTGCCGAGGTAACTGCCCTTTCTCTGCCCCCAGCAGGTGTCTGGCCTTTCTCTGGCATCCAGGACTTTCCGGTGTGCTGTGGGTGCGGGTGAGACAGGAGACAGACAGAAGCAGGTGGCCGGGCCAGGGAGTCTGGGCTGGGTCTTGCTAAAACCCTTTTTTAAGAGTTTGCAACTTGGTCAGGTTTCCATCATGGGAAACGTTGGCTGGTAGCATCAGGGAGATGGATTGGAGTAAGAATGGTTGGGGGCAGCCAGGAGACCACTGAGGTCCCAGCGTGAGACGAGGGAGCCTGGAACAGGCTGGAGGGCTGGCAAAGGACAAGGACGTGGAGAGCAGGGAGAGGTCTTCACCTCTGGCCCGGGACTCCCGGCCCTGCTGCGGGGAGCTCACTCACTCTGCCCATTTACCTCTTAGTTTGCTGGGGCCTTTGTTTGTGGGCCTGAATATCTTCACTGACTTATCTCTTAATCACAACAATGATCACATTTATTACGCTTTGCTCTGGGCTCGGTGTATGGTGAAGAATGTTTGGCTTTACCATTAAAGGCTTAGCAAGGTTAAATGACCTGCCCAAGGTCACACAGCCGGTAACTTGCTCAGTTGACTAAACGAGAACCATGTCTTTTATATAATTGACAATAATGTTCCTTAATGATTTGCGGTCCCTTGAGTTATTTTTCCTGTTTCTTGACTCCTTGGTGGCAGCCCTAGAGAGCCCATTTGGCCATGGCCTTTTACTGCTGGAGATGTACTTCCCTGACCCTTGACTGGGGGCGTGGCCATATGAACACGTTTTGGCCAATGGGACGTTAGCAAATGCTGATACAAGAAGAGGCTTGAAATGCACTTATGTGGCCAGGCTCATTCTTCCGTGCACCTGCCTGCAGTGTGGGAAGAATGTACCCTAGGCAGCTGCGCTCTCTCCATCCTGGGCCCCAGCGTGAGGCACGCGGAGCAGAGATGCTACAACCAACCCACAGGCACAGGAGGGACGACCAAACGCCTGCTGTTGTTTTCCATGGAGACTGTGGGGCTGTTTGGGGTGCAGTGAATTTGTGTCAAAGGCCACATGGTACAGGTTGTCCGCATCAAACCACAGATCCTGGTCCTTACGGAATAATTTAAGAATTTTCAAGGCTAGCTTTGACCGCGTTCAATTTCCACCATCAGCGTAATGACTTTAGACTCAAATGCAGGTGCCAGATGAGACTCCATCCTGCCTTCAGTGACAACTTTGTCTTAGTCTTGTTTCATAAGCAAAAGTTATGCCAACTTGTTGTAGCTGTTAACCTAGCTGGTGTCTTTACGCAATGAACAACTAGCCTAGAATTTATGTGGGCAAAAAAAAAAAAATGCATCTACAGATCCACAAAAGTCTCTTTCTTCTTTTTATCAGCATTCAAAGCCTGTATTTCTAGATAGTTTCATAATTGTTTTCATCTTCCATTTTGCTCAGTGAAATTTACACAGCAGAGACATGCTGTTAAGAATGAACAAACTTAAAAAAAAAAAAAAGCCATGAACGAACTGAGAAATATACATGATCATTCATTTGGCACCATCTTCTAAAATTTCACACTTCAGGGATAAGCAAAATTAGTATAATTCGCTTCTTAAATTGCTTACTAACATTGTGAGTGAGCCAGTGCAAGAGGAAGGAAATCATTGCTTTCAACGGGATACAGGACGAGTCTTCGAGGTTTTGGTGAACAGAGTGATGCTGACAGATGCCAAGCCTCCTGACCCCAGCACTGATGGCTCCTGGATGGGGACCTGAACTGTCTGACCCCTGAGTCCCCCTCTTCCTGTAACTTTGGACTTGCATGGTTGAAGGCCAGTATTTCAGCTACCAAATTTCTCCACTGGCTTTTTGCTACCCAGGTTGAATGTCAATGGGAAATTATTCTGGCAGTCACTTTTTAAGATAAAACTCTCTTCTTTCTCTGGGTAGAGATTAGGGTACATCACGGTTGCCATGGCGACAGCCCCTTCCTTGAGTTTAGGTCAGGCCACTCGGCAACCAAGAGAACCTTATCTGTGTGAGTCCCACACTCCAAACGCTCAATCTGGTGGGTGGGTTGAGAGGTTTTCCCAGGTGGTTTCTCACTGCCTGGGTTGAGGACGAACAAGAGATGCCTCTGATGTGGCTTTCTCAGGTGCTCCTGGGCCACCTGGCCCCATCTGACCCAATGTGGCCCGGCTTCCCGCTCTCTCTCCAGGTCTTGGGTGGACAAGGTATAGTGAGGCTAAGAGCACAGGACCACTGGGTCTGAGTCCTGCCTCCATCCTATATCATTAGTTAAGTGAACATGGACAGCTTACTTAACTAATTTAAACCATAATCATTTCATCTGTAAAACAGAGATAATAATAGCACCCACCCTATGAGACTGTTGTGAGAATTAAGTCAGTTAATCCCATAAGGGGTTTGTACAGTACCTGGCAGTCAGTACGTTCTTTGTTAACGTTAGCTGCCCTAACAGAAGTGACTTGTGTATAGCAGCACTGTTTACAATAGCCATGAGGTGGAAGCAATGTAAGTGTCCATCAGCAGATGTTTGGATAAAGAAGTTGTGGTATATTTACACAATGGAATACTACTCAGCCATAAAAAAGGAATGGAATATTGCCATTTGCAGCAATGTGGATGGACCTAGAAGAATATAATACTAAGTGAAGTAAGTCAGAGAAAGACAAATGTTATATGATACCACTTATATATGGAATCTAAAAAATAATACAAATGAATCTATTTACAAAACAGAAACAGACTCTCAGACATAGAAAACAAACTTATAGTTACAGAAGGGGAGAGGGGGAGGAGGGATAAATTATGAGTTTGGCATTAACAGATACACACCACTGTATATAAAATAGGTTAGCAACAAGGATTGACTGTACAGCACAGGGAACAATATTCAGTATCTTGTTATAACCTATAATGGAAAATAATTGGAAAAAATTGTATAATATATCTGTAACAGAATCACTTTGCTGTATGCCTGAAACTAACACAATATTGAAAATCAACTATATTTCAATAAAAAAGAAAGAAATGACAATTACTCTTATGAAGGGAAGATGCCATGAAGTAGGGCCCTCCGAGGTATAGGGGCTTTGAGCACAGTGACAGCCAAGCAGACAGTCCCTTTTCCACGACCTCTCCCTTACAGCAGCTCCCGGAGCCGCAGATAAGATGGCCGGGTGTTTGAGGTCAAGCCGGCATCCTGACCCCTCCCCAGGCTCCAGTGGACCCTTTTGCACTCATCAGGGCCAGCGGGGCACAGCCCCAAAGGCTCGCTCTCTCTCGGCACCTGTGGTGGATGGAGGGACCAGATGAGGCTCACACAGGACCTGCCGTCACTGATTCCCGAGGAGCAAAACGGGAGGCAGCGGGCCAGCGTCCCCAGCTTCCGGGGCTGATTTGATGTCTGACTTCAGCTCTGCAGAAGCTGCCCCAGGCTTTTCCAGGCTACTTTCTGTTGTGGTTTGACACACGCGCCTGTCGTTGGGTACATGCCATGCAGGGCTGCATGTGACAGGCAGGCACGTCACTGGTGTGCCTCACGGTGACACTTTCTCTGGGATGCACTGCAAGCAGGTGCACGGCCCACCACTCATTGCACCTCCCCTCTCCGTCTTAGCTTCTGATGTTGGGGCTTGGAAGGGGCACATCTGCTCCACAATGCACCACTTTAAGGCTTCCTAGTTCCTCCCAAAAAACACCAAAAAGAACACAGGTCACATGATGAGCAGACAAACCTCATAAAGCTTGGTTTGGGGACTCTCACAACTGAGCCCTGTTCAATGTGGGGAGACGGGCTTCTGCCTTCCCTGACCCCTCTTTTCACATTCTCAAATTGAACAGGGACTAGGTCCACTTGGCCTGTAATTCAAAGCGACTTGGCTGGACGTGGCCCTGCCTGAAGGGACCGACAGCCTGTAGGAGGGACCACTGGGAACTGCCAGCCTGTAGGAGGGGCCACTGGGAACTGCCGGCTGCAACACAGCAGAAACATCCCACAACGTTGGGACAGGAAGAGATGACAGGCAAGGGGGGTCTGGATCTTCCTAATGCACTGGGGCAGGGCAAGGTGGAGGAAAGATTACCTGGGAACTGACATCTGAGAAGTCGCTTTAGACAGCTCCCCAGGTGGCTAAAAATTGAGCAGGGTGAGTATAGGAGAGAAGGTGTTTCAACCTGAAAGAAAAGCATGAGAAAGTCAAGGGGAGCCGCAGACCCCAGGGGACCCTCAGGAGAGGGTGGGGAGGGGGGAAGAAGATATGATTGTTGAAAGGCTAGTAGGAAATTAAAAAAAAAAAAACAACTAAAAACCAGCAAAAGAACAAAGAAACAACTTAAACAAAAACAATAAAAAAATAAAAAGCTAGTATGGTCAAAACAGGGAAGCACTTCAAATACTGGAATAATACGTTCAGGGAGCTTTTGTGAGTTGGTCCACCGTAGAGCATCCTCAGGACACACCTGTCAAAGCAGCCAGTTCCCCAATTTCACACGGCGTCACAGAGGGAAAAAAGAACAGGAATAAATAACGGAAGTACGCCTTCCTTCAAGATGAACCTTTTTTTTTTGCTGCCCTAAATGAAGGTCAAAGTTAAATCAACCTGAAAATGGTCTCTCTCTCTTTCTCTCTTTAGATTAAAAACTCATTTTTATGGGAGGACAAGTGAAGTCAGAAAGTGGAAAGTTAGTGGTGGAGAGCTCAGACATGGACACGAGATACCTAACTTCTCGTCTCACCCAACAAATTCATTTGTAAAACATTAGAAATGGAAGGTAAGCCGCTTTCGTGAGTCTCATTTTACAGCCGAGGAGACTGAGATCCTGCAATAAGGTATGTGAGGGCGTAAAGTCTGGACGTTGCCAATGACAGAGGTAAAACGCGAACTGAGAAGTCCAACCCGAGCCCGGTCAGCGTCCGGCTGGTTAACCACGCGCCTCCCTGACGGCTCAGCCCTGCAGGCACAGTGGCTGACGGGCTGTGTGCTCAGGGCACCGCCCACGAAGGAGGCCACCACTCCACAGAGGCCTGGAGAGGCGGGGCAGCTCTGTCCCCCGACAGTTGCTACCCCATGTTCAGCGACCCCTTCCAAAGCATGTCCTGGAGGCCTGGGCCCAAGAACCATGACTGTAAAGGACACCTCCCAGCCTTCCGCCCCTTGCTCCGCAGGCCCGTGTTGAGTGAGAGCCCGAGTGCCACGTTCGCTGCCGGCCCAGTGTGAAAAAAAACCCTGCAAGCGGTCCACCTCTCCTAGAAGTAAGACAGACTCACAGCCACCTTCCGAATCCCAAGCTGCACCCCGGGATGTGTGAGTGGTTTGGAGGAACGAGGTTTGAATCTTCCCAGCCAGACACAGACAGACATTGTCACCTGCCTTAGGTGACCCAGATTTCCTTTTGCCACCGGACTGAATTTCTCTCTCTATTGTCCCCGTGCGGGTTTGGCTGTCCGCTTTGGTCTCTCAGCTTCTTCACAATGAGGCTTTCATATCCGAGGGGAACGTCCGCTTTCATGGCGTGTGTGAGTGACAACAGGGCACCAGCCTGGTCCCCAGCCCTGCGGAGGCATCCCTCATGCACAGAAAAGCCCTTTGCAGCCCACAGGGGCACCTCCAGGAGCCAGGGCTGGCCAAGCTCGTAAAGAGAAAATCAGACGTGAAAAAAGACCGGACATATGAAGGCAAAGGGAGTTGAAAGAGGTACCTAGAGAGGGGAAATAAATAGCACATGTCAAACGTCCACCTAGGAAAAATTCATCCACTCGTGTGTTCTGCAAACACGTATCTGGCAAATAGGTTTTGATAACCTACTGGATGCCAGCCCTGTGGCCCCTGCTATGCCTAACAGAACCGAGGTCGCTGCACCTGATCCGAATCATGCAAACCGAAATCCTGTAATTGAAGGGAAAGAGATCTAAAAAGCCAGATCTTCCAAAATGCCAATTCTGAGTGAATCTGATCAGCTGTTCACCTCAGTCAACCTCTCCAATCAATGGTCCGCCTTCTCAGTGCCCTCTGGCCGTGGGCACCTCCAAACACCTCACTCCCATCCCTGTCAGGAATGAGGGGTCCTCTCCCCGGACACTTCAAATGGAAAAGCAACCTCCAGAATTACAGCTTTTTTTTTTTTCAAATAAACCTTTTATTTTGGGATAACTTTAGATTTGTGGGAAAGTTGCAAAGATAGTGCGCACAGTCTCCTCGCACCCTCACCTGGTTTCCCCGATGCCGACATCCTCGTTAGCTACGTCGGTACCTTGTCCCGTTACTATTCGCTGAACGTCAGACTGTTTGGATTTCCCTCGTTTCACCAGCCAGCCCCTTTCTCTGCTCCTGAATCTTCTCCCGGATACCACGTTGCTTTCAGCAGAATTTTGTCTTGAGGTCCGTGCACGCTTAGAGGAAATCAGTAAAAGCAAGTGAGATCATTGCTAAGTGTTCAGAACCAGCACTAATGAGTCCATCTCTCCATCAGTCCAGGAGGACATTGCTGGGCTGTCAAGGAGAGTAACCACCATGACTTCCAGTTCTTTGACCAGATGCGAGGCCTCGTGGCCAAGTGTCCGCGATTTCACGTTGTTGGAGCAGCCGTCGCATCCTGGGAGCTACAGCCCTCAGCGTGCGGTGCTGAGTCAGCAAAGAAGGCAAATGCAGATTTCTACAGAAATCGTGATTCCATAAAAGATTTTGAGGAGATGAGGAAGGCTGGTCTCTTTCACAGTACAAGGTGATCTCGGGAGGCAAGGAATGTCTTTGGGTTGAATTCCATGGAAGTTTGTCACTTACCTGCGTTCCTAAACTATGAAGCTACGAACTATGAGTATCTGGGTTAAGGAATCGCTTCTCTTGACAAATAAACAAATAACAAATAACCAAAAAAAAAAAAAGAATTAGGACTAATAATTCTGAAGGACTAGCTCACATTCCCCCTTTGTCTTGTGTCTGTACACACACCTGAAATAATTAACTTAGCAAACAGCCATTTCCCAAAGAAAGTTTGAAGGTTTTTTTTTTTTAATTTGTAAAATGCATTTCTTCCTCCTGGCCCCTCTTCACCCAGAAGCAGGAGCAACTAACTCCGCTTAGTGGATGCACAGATCTGCCCCAGCACCAGAAGCCCTGCCGCCTGGAGTTCCGAGGGTGCACGGAGGAGAGTGAGCAGAGTGCATGGTTTGGAGTCCTCGAGGGGCAAGGTGGAAGTTCCGCCCCTAACAAGTGTGAGAAATGTGGCTTCCTAAAAGCTCACACCGAAGTCGCGGGGCTTAACGTGAGCCAGGGTTCCAGCTAAGAGCTCGAGTCTACATTTATCAGTTTTTACGTAGCACCATTTTATGGAAAGGTTCTGAAATGGGGGGCGGGGGGTGGAACAGAAGCCAAGACCCATGTTCAAGCTCAGAGACGGGCATGCTGGGGACCCCACACTGGTGTGCCAAGGAGCCAGGGGCCCCTGCCAGCCCCTTCCTCAGAGCCGGTCCGGTGGAGAAGCTCTCACAGCTGTCACTTCCCCTCTGATGGAATCTGCTCATCCCCAGAAGATCGTGTTCTAGCTGCCTCGTTTTTGCCACGAATTCTGCTCTCCCCTCATTAACTCACACATTTGCTTATTTCTCTGTTTAGCAGAGGGGAGGTTCCTCAGGGTGATGGCGGTGACAGCCGACCATATCCATATTATTGCTCGAGCATCCGGTGTTTTCACACAGAGCACATGCTTAGTAATACTGACTGTTCAGCTGGTAAGTGGCCAGGATGAATGAAACCTTTAAAAAGCATCAAACTTAAAAGAGCTACTTTAGGGAAGAATTTATGTCTTGCTGGCTGTGAACTGGACGTGGGAGAGGCAGAGAGTGGAGAGAAAGGGAGGGGAAGGAAAAAGGGCGTGCACTTTGCAGAGATGTCGCCGGACACCCCAAATCTGGGCAAATCTCTCTCCTTCAGATAGCACGTCCCCTGAACACCTCTGTCTCATAATTTCTTCTTGGAGAAAAATATAATCTTGAGAAAACTTCCTTTCGAGCTTTTAACATCATTTTGTCATTTTCTTCCCATACAATAAAAAAAGTGATTTTAACCCAAAACATATGTTTGTAAGTAACTAAAGAGTGAATCACGTGATTTAAACTACTACGTTTAAAATTGTCTCTCTTTCCTCATTAAATAGATGACCTTCTGTACTGCCTTTGTAAACAAATTATGCAACTATTAACAAACTACAGGATTATCTGCAGTAAGGCTTTGGGGGACTGTATGTATACTAACATATATTGAAATTTAACTGTGTTGCAGCGTTAAAGTAGACAAAATCGTTTCATTTATGTAATATTGTAGCTCTGTTTCTACAAAGGGTTATGGATTAGGATTTATAAGCCCTTCACTGCAGATAATGCGCTGCAGCAGAGAGGGCAGAGCCCAGACAAACGGAAATCGTGTTGCTTGGTTTGTCTGTTGTTCCATCACACGAAAAGAACTGGGCGGATTTTCACCAAGAGCAGAGGGTACGTCTGGGATAACATGACGTAAAACACAGGCTGTATGGCACAGACGAAATGCCATTTGGGCACCTAAAGAGGGTCCACGGAGAGAGGCAGACACTCCCACGAGCAGTGGAAACAGGTCAAGTTAGAGGTCCGGTGACCGTCACACAGAAGTGACGTCTTGTATATATCAGGGTGCACCGAACGGTCCAACAGAAAAGCAGAGATTTCAGGTGTGCGCCCCAAATTACAAATCGACAGGACAGGTGGACCCAATTGCCAAAATGAATTCAGAACAGAACTGCTTTTCACCTGGGGGAACCCAGTGCTGCTCACAAGGGATCGAGTAGGAATTTCATTACTTCACGAATAATTCTACAGATCCTTGCAGAAATTAATCCTTGTACAGGTTCTGCTGTACAGTGGGGGGAAGCCCAGCCAGACCCCAGCAAGCGAAAAGCCAAACTGGATAAAACCATCGCTTAGGTGCTTTCCCTTCGATATCGGCATTTGGGGTTCTTTGAGCCATCGTGATGTGCTCTGCGGAGCTTTGATCAGATGATGTGAGCTCAGACCTCTTGAGGCAGCTTTGCAGAATTAATGTCACCTTTACCCTCCACATTAATTGGCTGTATTTCTCCATTAGTTTCTTATGCTTTCTGTCTAACCAGGGGTCCACGGGGTAAATAATTAAACAATATTTGATGAAGATTACAGCCAAGCGAAATCACCCAGTGTCTGAGAGTCTCAGGGCAGCTAGACATCTTAGCTGAGAAATGAACCAAGTTTCGGCGCCGGGAGCAGCCTCCTCTGGTCTGTGCTGATCACCACACATGTGTGCTTGACGTGGGCCCAGGTTCCCATGCGCTTCCATTTTTAATGTTTTTATTCATTTATTTTTGAATAAGAAACACATTTCACATGTTCCAATATTGCAAAATAAAAAGCATGTCGTAAAAACTTTCCTTCAGACTCTGTAATCCATTTCCTCTTTCCATAGACAACTTGCAATTGCTTGGCCTCCTGCTAGAGGTAAAATACGCACATATAAACAAATGTAAATATACATCTATACACATGTATTTGCATATATACAAATCTGTATTATATAGTGTATATTTTGCTTAACAATACATCTTTTTTTTACGTTTTTTATTGATTTATAATCATTTTACAATGTTGTGTCAAATTCCAGTGTAGAGCACAATTTTTCAGTTATACATGAACATACATACATTCATTGTCACATTTCTTTTCATTGTGAGCTACCATAAGATCGTGTATATACATCCCTGTGCAATACAGTATAATCTTGTTTATCTATTCTCCATTTTGAAATCCTAGTCTATCCCTTCCCACCCCCCACCCCCTTGGCAACCACAAGTTTGTATTCTATGTCTATGAGTCTGTTTCTGTTTTGTATTTGTTTTGTTTTTGTTTTTTTTAGATTCCACATATGAATGATCTCATATGGTATTTTTCTTTCTCTTTCTGGCTTACTTCACTTAGAATGACATTCTCCAGGAGCATCCATGTTGCTGCAAATGGCGTTATGTTGTCGGTTTTTATGGCTGAGTAGTATTAACAATACATCTTGCAGATCAGTCTCTCAGTACAAAAAGATGCCTCGTTCTCCTTAACGTCCACAGTTCGATTAGATTGTACAGGTGTACCATCATTTATTTAAATTCTTTCCTCTTGAGGGACATTTAGGTTGTTTCCAACCTCTTGCCATTACAAGCAATGCTATAATAGTTAGTAATTTTGCACATCAGTCACCACTCACACTTCCAAGTACACATGGAGGTCGAATTCCTGGAACTGGGCATTATTGGCTCAAAGAGGTCATGCATTTGACTGTTGATAAAATTGCTAAATCACCTTCATTGAGAGATTGTGCAGATTGAGACTCCAACCAGCAATACATCGTCCAATTCTAAAGGCAAGATATATTTAAATAATTTAATTTGTTTAGGAGAAAGGGAAACACATGCCATGTTCACTCTGGATGCCATCGTAGAGCCCATAGTGGCAGCTCTGCTGAAGGTCAACAGAGGTCAAGTACTTTCCCACTTTTGATCACATCACGACTCTTAACATGATAGCAATTAAAGCAAACCCCAAGGCCACGCCCCACGCCACAGGTCAGGGAAGTGTGCTCCGCCCACAAGGGCGCAGGTGGGCAGGAACGGATAGTTCTGG
This sequence comes from Camelus dromedarius, assembly GCF_036321535.1. Taxonomy (NCBI): domain Eukaryota; kingdom Metazoa; phylum Chordata; class Mammalia; order Artiodactyla; family Camelidae; genus Camelus; species Camelus dromedarius. The sequence goes on along the minus strand of NC_087454.1, from coordinate 3,364,274 downwards.
ACAGTAATCTGATTCACCACAAAGATATAATTAGAAGTGTTTTCTCCCCTACTTAACCTTCAGGGCACATTATTAGAGCTGGTGATGCTGGGTGGGGCGGGGTGGGGAGGGTAAATGTGCTATCTCAAGCAAGATAGCCATGAGGTGAAGCAACATTCAAACTCAACACAGTGTGGAAAGAAGTTCCAATCCTGCTGAAAGTTCCCGTCGTTTTATAAGTGAGAGGCTGCCGGGTCTGCCCTGCAAGGGCTTGTTCTTTCCAGACGTTAGCTGCTTCCAGGCGAGCAGTGTTCCTGATTTATGGTGACTGAAGGAGGCAAGTCACAGAGAGACCCGACAGAAAACACATTCAGCCATTCGTGAATTTTCCACCAAAGTATAACTTCTGGTTCAAATAACAGCATAAATTTTTAACCTCTTGCAGGTAGAAGAGATTTCATATTCTGCTTCCACTGGTATTAATCACTGTTTAATAGAGCCTTGGTTTTAACTTCAGACTTGCGGTGAGTAACCTTCTGACACACACAATATCCTCAGAGCTTGGCTCCAACGCTGAGACTCCAGGGGAGTTTTCCCGCAAAACCCTTGCCCTTGGCTTGCAATGTGCCGTTTCCTTCTGTCTTCTGTGTTCCTAACACGGCTCCCTCCGCCACTGCCTTAGTGAAAGTTTCTGTGTGTGACTGCAAAGGGGCAATCTTGGGACACGTTTTTTAAAGAGGTTTTAGGTGTGTTGCTGACATTTTGAAGGAGGTGAGATTTCGGGTTAAAACATCCGGTTTCTGGCTTTTCTTGAAAGAGCGGGCTGGCTGGGGCCGAGCAGTGCTGCCCCCTACAGGCTGGGCCCGCACCCCCCAGTCGGACATGTCACCCGGGTTCCTGAAGCCGGCGTGGCCCCTGGAGGTATTGTAGGTGTCAGCCCGCTCTCCAGCCACCTGTGCCTGAATGACGGCCCTTCTCTAATCTGCGTGATGCTTCCCTGCTCACAGCCTTCTCTCTGCCAAGAGAAGTGACATTGATCTGCCTCTCCCCTCTGTCTTTTCTGCGATTCATCCCATCCATCCTCCAAGGTGAGAAGCCTGTTCTTCTGCATCAGCATAAAAGCCTGTAGTGGCCGCTTTTCAACCAGAAAACTGTCCCCCTGGCCGTCACCCAAGCCCCGCCCACCCTCCGTGGTCACTAAATCTCAGTTTTGCATGGAACACCGAAGTCTCTAAGGGTTATTTTCTACCCTCGTGCCTCCAATGTGCAGCGAACAATTTCTTAAAGTGCCCTATTTTCTTTAGAAGACATTTGGAAAACCACAACTTGGGGGGGAGGGTAACCAGGTTTATTTATTTATTTATTAATTAAATGGAGGCACTGGGGGCTGAACCGAGGACCCCCTCCATGCTAAGCATGTGCTCTCCCACTGACCTATACCCTCCCCCTCAACAGCCACAATTTTTAAGCAAAGTTCTATGATGATTTTTTTTCACACCTACTTCACAAGCTTTTATTCCCCCTCCTTGAAAATGTCTAAAAGAGCTCCCCACTGAGGAAGGAAGGAAGGGTCTGTGGCCCTCTGCGGTTTCTCTGGTCTGTGAAACTTTTGTCGTCTTTAAGTGAATTTTCCAAAATGCTCCAACCCTCTACCCAAGGATTCCAAGGCGGATGCAAGAATGACAGGTGCGAGCTGTGCCTGTCAGCCGCTGACTAACGCTCGCGCCGTCACGGAGTGAGAGACCGAGCCAGCGTAATGCCAGGGTGAGCAGAGCGGCCGTGAAGGGTGAGCGCCTGCCTTGCGTAGCAATGGAGGCAATTGTTTTTGGTTTTGTTTTTCGTCTGGTTTGCCGGGTTTTCCTGGTTTGCCTGCGCATGCACGTGGTCTGGGTGTGCCCGTCCCTGCCCCCCTCAAGGGAGCCCTGTGAGCAGTTCCAGAAACCCCCTGAACCCCACTGGCGTGGAAGCCCCCAGGCTCGGCCCAGGCAGAGGTGAAGCCGACTAGACTTAATCGAGCTGTTTAGACACGTCCCGTGCTCCGGAAGAATCTATTTCTGGCTCTGGGCTTCATTATAAATGTCAGGACACGACAGAGTTATGGGTAAAAAGGCACCTTCATTAGAAGGCCCTCTTCCCAGACACTTGGCGTTTTTTTGAATAAATTACCCTTTGGGATAAAATTTCTCCTCAGCATAAAGGTAAATTGGTATGGAAAGCTTAACAAAATCCGGGCTGTTTTTTTCCCCTTTTGGCAGGATGCAATCCCGGCGTAAAGGAAACGAGCGATTCCTTACATTAGAATCTCGGGGAGAATGTGAGAACAAATCTGCGTGGGTGTATGTGTGACTGGGACACTGGGCTGAACCCCAGAGATGGACACGTTGTAACTGGTAGTACTTCAACAAAATTTTAAAAAATAAAAAAATAAAAAGAATCTTGGGGGCATTCATTTCCAGAGTCGTGGTAGGACTGGTCTCAGGTATGTGCAGACGGGTCCATTTTATTATTAGTCTAAGTAGTGAATTAAAAGCTGAGGGTAACAGAGAGAGAGAAGGAAGAAGGAAAGATGGGGTCTGCTTCTGTTACCTGGGACACACGTGGCCATTGCACTTCTCCCCTCACAAGGGCCGGCGCTGGGAGTCTAAGGTCAAATCTGTTTTCTGTGGGGTCAGAATTAAAGCAGGGAACCCTCAACCTTTAAAGGTAGCAAGGGATACTGCGAGTTGGAGGGCCAGCTAGGCAAAAGTACGCAGCGGGGGAACGTCAAAGTCCAGATGCCAGGAGGGCGGGGAGATGATTGAGGTCAGAAGCCTGGAGCCAAGGGTTGAGTTTTCTGGGAATGAAACGGGGACAAATCCTGAGTGGCAAGGAGCTGATGCAGTGGGAGGGCCACGCTGGGCGGCCGCCCGGCTTACCAGGAGATGTGGAGCTCACTGATGCGTCCCAAACGGGTCACCGGCAACGCTGACAGTGTTAAGACACGAGGCCAGGATTTCAGGGATCGACTTCCGGGGCCCCGCCGTGTGAGCTGGGAAATGCAAGTACCTGGATATCAGTGTCATCGACGTGACCTGAACGTCTTGTCTGTCCCCTGTGTCGAAACTCAGAGTGGGTGCTTGGAGACCGGGGGCCTTCTGCAGAACTGCCGAGTTACTCAACTGCTTTATGCTCCTTGGTTTTGGATGGCAAACAATTAGTAACTGTGAGTGTCTCATATAAGCCACAGTAAGTGCGTTGAATTAAGGGAGGTTTTTGTTGAGAAAGTGAACGTCTGCAAAGCCCGGGGTGTGTCTCACTCCCCCGCGAGTGGGTGCAGAGAGATGGGCTGCGGCAGCTCTCTCCTGACATCGCCCCCTGCAGCGTGAGAAGGGCTCCTGACTGCCGACAGAGAAGATTCCTCCTTTCGCCCTGGAGGGTCTAATTCCTTCTGTATTCTGTCTCCTGCCTTCCCGGGCTGTGTGGGTGAGCAGTAAGTGCCTTTGACACTTTTGAATAGACCGTGTTAGGAGTGAATCTCTAAGGCTTTTAAAAACCACCCACTGAACATGTAAAAGTTGCCTCTCTCAGCCTGATAGAGACTTTCCAACTTTTTAATAAGGTATCAAGATAGAAAACGGGGTGTACTTGGAGCCACCGCCTAGTAACGAGAAACCAAGGATCTCTCCTGCACACTCACAGCCCAAGTAGACCCTTTGGGTCCCCAGGCATCGGGTCATGGCTGGTTACTGGGCCTTTGCAGTCTTTGCAGGATGTGGAAAGGGCTGCCCCTAGTAAGTCTCTGGCCCCCCGAGGTCCAGGCTGCAGTCAGAAGAGTCCGCGGCGGAACTGCACGCGAACAGTGACTGAACGCCTTGCCAAAGGGGCGCGGAAAGCGGGCAGCGGGCATGCCCTGCCATCACTGCAGCGGAAGTCGTCTCTAAAACAGGGCTCACTGGAGCCACATTCTTGTGAGAAGGGGGCCGTGGCGGACGCTTCTGCTTACTTTAAAAGCCTGTCTGGAACAAGGCAGGTAGAAAATAACCTGCGATTCCTTTTTGCAAGTAAGAGGTTTACTGCCCTCAGCGTTTCTTTTCAGGTTCATTTTTTTCTTTCTAGGCTAAATTGTTTCAGCATTTCGTTTTAGGAAGGGGCTCGCAGTGGGCTACGTGCGCCTTCGCTTTGTCCCATTTTCACCCCGTCTCCTGGCACTCGGGCCCTCACTCCCCGCGGCAGGAACGGTGCCGTTCCCAGGTGAGCCGGGAGTGTGCCCCGAGGGCCGGCGGACTGGCGCTGGGGGCCCGGGAGGGAGAGGCGACGTCACCGCCGTGGGGTGTGGGGTTCCCCGGTGTGGCAGGAGGTACGGTGGCCTCTCCCCGGGGCGAAGGCCTCCGGGCGCACGGCCTCGCTCCTCCCTCACCGCAGGCTGGGCCCAAGCTCTGGGCTGAGGCCATGACCTGAAACATCGGGGGACAGCCGTCTATTTCCAGGCCACCTGAAGGAAGAGGACACCGTCCTTGTCAGACTCACTAGTTCATTCACACACAGACGTCTTGAGCGACCACTGCGTTCTAGCTCCAGGGAAAAGCAGGGCCCGTGAGAGACGCAGCGTTTGTCTTGCAGGTCTCACACTCTTGCAGACTTTTAGTGGTTAATTAGACAGCTCACTAGTTTCCCCAGTTCTTAGTAGTGAAGTAAAGGGGTTCTGCAATATGAGAGCGCCCACAAAGGGAGGGCCTGATTTGGGGCATCAGAGAAGGCGGCTCCTAGGCACTACTGTGTTTCATTAAACCTAAGCTCTCACCCACTGTAAGACATGCCATTCCTCCGTTACACTAAAACAGAAGAATCACGCTTCCCATTAAATGTGACATAAGGCTTTCTCATGACTTAGGATGTTTATTTTGCTTTTAATTGGACACAGACTTTTATTCCATGTGATTTTGTGCGTAACTAAGAGAGCACACAGCAGTAAAACAGATTCTTAAGGAATGGCTAAGCTGCCTTCCCATTCAGGGTCCATCTCTTCCCCATCACCTTCAGCTCGGGGCTGATGTCTCCGCTTGGCCACCCATTGTCCTTCTCTGTGTCACCAAGAGCACTGGCGAAAGGATATTTCTGGAAGGAATCTGTGCGAGAACTGAGGGCTGTGGGTACCGTGCTCGTACGCCGCCTTGGGGAGGATGCAGGCTAGCGTTTCTGACTCCTGCTGGGGGATGTTGCCAAGCAGATCTGATCTGCCGTTCTCCCACCCCAACCCCACAACCATGGGTTCCATGGTTGTGGGATTAAAAAAGCACTCAGGGCTGTGTCCTGGATCCGCCGCCAAGCCGCTAGCCCCACACCGCAGGTTTTGAGGCTGGCACTGCTGGTGCGCACGCATGCAGGTGACGGACACCCGGGCTTCAGCTGCTGCCAGCAGAAGCCAACGCACCCCAGTGTGATGCACCCCACTTCCAGGGCTGTCAAAATGTGGAACACGTGTTTTCAAACCAACAAAACATGGCAGTTTCTAAGGTGAGATCTTACGGAGAAGCAAGAACTAGCTGAGCCAAGAAGGGAGGGAGAGGGGGTGTCTCAGAGCGGGGGACAGCACACGTCTAGGCTTGGAGCTGGGAAAAGCATGGTGCGTTCCAAGAAATTAAAAACATTGGTGAGACTGGTGCCCACGACAGCATAGAGACGACATGGGACATTAACTGATAGTAGGGCTTGTCCCTACTTGGGCGATGCCTTGCAAGTCAAGTTTGGGAGGTCGAATTTCATCCTAAGAGCAATTCAAAGCCGGCAGGAAGTGGGTACCAGAGGGTGAGAGGCAGCTGCGTTCGAGGAAGTATTTAAAAGATCTCCCACTTAGAATCGGGAGAGTGGGCCGGCTGGGGCCCGAGTGGAGGGGAAAGTCAGGCAGAGACCACGGCAGTGGCCCCGTGAGAGAGCTCGGTGGGCACGGGGGCTTTGGGGTTTGTGGCTGGGTTCACGACTGACTGGATGGGAGGTGGTGAGAGGGAGGGGTCAAGGTCGCCTCCCAGGCAACTTCCTAGACGCAGGGCGACTCACCAAGTCAGAGCAAACCCCACAGCGGGGCCGGGTTTGGGTGGGCATAACACTGGTTAATTTTGGCCACGTTGCACCCGAGGTGGCTGAGACACCCAAGAGGAGATGTCACGGAGGCAGGAGGGTGCATGGCCTGGAGCTCGTGGGCTGGACGTGTAGGTGGGAGAAGCACATTTGAAAGTCACCAGAACGTACCTGGCGCCTAAAGTGATGTACGTGGGTGTGACTGCCTGGGGGAGAGTGTGGGTGACATGTGGAGAGGTCACAGGCTGTGTCTCGAGGAACGCAGACTTGGAGATTGGGTGGAAGAGGGTGAGCTGTCAAAGGAGCCTGAAGGAAGCCCCTGGAGGAAGAAGAGGAACCTGGGGAGGGTCTCACGGAGGCCAGCGGCGGGGGGGTGGGGGGCGCGCTGGGATGCGGCCTCTAGTGGCTCTGGAACTTGGGTCCCCATGGACCTCCCCGCAGAGTGGCTTCCTTTGTATTCCCAAGGTGTCTTCAAAGGTTGCCTCCTTTACAAGGAATTCTGCTTCCAGCGGCTCAACTTCATTCAGCTTTACGTAGAACATACACCTGCTCAGAGCATCTCCATTCGGGCAGCTGCAGCCCAGCCCCTAGCAAGCTCTTCAATCAGAGTCATGCTTATGGGACTCTTGAGCATCTCTGGAAAGAAAGAGGGGAGAGAGGGGGGAAAGGGGAGACGGGAAGGGAGGAAAGGAAAGGCCCGTGATCACTGAGCATCTGTCGAGCACGCTGTCCTCTGCTTGTCTAATCCTGGCAAAGTGGGGCAAATGAGCTTGACAGTCCCCATTTCAAAGGCTCAGAGAGGTTAAATACTTTGGGTCACAGAGACAGTAGCCGTGTATGCAGAGCCCAGCCTCCAACTTACATCTCTCTACTTGAAAAGGACTTTTCAAGGGACAGTCCCTCGTAGGACGCGCGTGTGCTTGTGAGATGCAAGCGCGTCACCTCTGAGCCTAGAGGGCTGCAGTGGAGGAGGGGGGTCCCGTGCGAAAAAGGAATGACGCCAGCCGACGATGGAAGTCTAAACCTGACCCGCGTGGACGACCCCCGTGAATTAATTTGCTCCTTTGTCCTTGTTTAATGATGCTGGTGGGTTAGAGTTCAGGAGAAATGTCTGTGGTGGGACAGATTTACTGGTGGCAATTACACCTGAGACGTCTCCTCCACTGGGTCTGTTTTAATGGGAACACCATTTGGGGGTGAGAGGACAAGCCTGTTTACTTCTCCGCCTCACTTGTCATCTCCTCTGAGCTCAGTAGGAAACTGTGGTCTCGTGTGGCCCAGATTCCCTTCAGAATAACCAGGGTCCTCATTATTCCCATTAAGGTGCCTCTGGGTAGAGTCTAGGGAGGGAGGAGGGGCTGCTGGAGCTGTGACCACCCGTCTCTCTTGCCTGGATGAGGTGCTGCTTTGTGCTTTCTAAAATTAACGAATAAAGAATGTTCCTAAAATTAACCCAAAGATGCCAACGCCTGTCTCTCTAGCCCACCAGACAGGGTGGCAAAGTGTGAGAGGAGAAAGTGGTTGTGATCTGTGAGTCTGCTTCCGAGGAGGACAGGTGAGAGCTCCGAGGCCACCTGCGAGGGGCAGGGGGACAACAAGGTCGTGGCTGCTTCACCGTGTTGCTGGTACAGACAGATAATCGTCACGGCAGTGTCATCTCCACTTTCAAAGTTGGCTTCTGTGGCTGGTGAGCTCAGTTCTGTGGGATTATAGTGGATCAGGGTGCTGGTGATCCCCCAAACACAGGTTTATCTGTGGCTCCTTGGCACCACAACGTTAAAGAGGATGAAGAGGGAGGGTGTAGCTCAGTGGTAGAGCATGTGCTCAGTGTGCACGAGGTCCTGGGTTCAAGCCCCAGTTCCTCCATTAAGATAAATAAGTAAACCTGATTACCCTCCACAAACACAAAAATTAATTTTAATGAAGACATGATAAATTAAGGGGGATGAAATGACAAACCAACACACACAGGGATTCTTGTGTCCACGTTCACTCTAGCCCCTTCTGGATGAAACTTTTCAGGTAGGAGTGAAGGTATAAGATAAAACGCAGGTGGGAACCACCTGAAAGTGTCCTGTATCTGCCTGGAAATGCACATCGCAGGTGATCCTTCTGATTTCCTTTTCTCACCCCCTCCCTCCAGCAAGGCTAGATGTAAACACCAAGAATAAAATAGAGGGAAGATGCTGCTGGCCCAGGAGATGGAATCACAGCCCAAAGATCACATTTTTGCCAAACAACTGAAAATCTAAGGAGGGCACTGATGTATGGACTGGCTAAATGGTTACTAAGCTGCTTTCTGTTCCTGGGCTCACAGTTACACTACGTTTCCCAGACCCCATAGTGTTAGACGGAGCCATGTGACATAGTCTTGCCAATAGAAAGTGAGCAGAGGTGCTTCGTCCTGCCAGGCGGGGGCAATGAGGAGCAGGCTGCCTTCTCAGTCTCTCTCTGCATTGACCCTTGTCCCCTGGCTAGCTGATGCCAGGGCTTCCACAAAGCTCAGGTTGAGGACAGCAGGACCTCAGCCTGGAAGGAGCTTGGCTCCCCGACTGACTGCGTGGAGCAGAGCCCCCAGCCACGCTGAACTGCGATGAAAGCGAGCGGGAAGCTTTTACTGCGCCGAGTCACTGAGACGGGAGGCGTGCCCGTCACAGCAGCCAGCGTGAACCCTCGCGGCCGCACAGCCCGGGCTCACAGCCTTCGCGGTAGCCTCCTCCTCCCTCACCTCCCGAAGTCCCTCACAGCTTACAAAGGCCAGGGTCGGTCTTCTGCTCTTTGGAGTTTTTGTTGCTGTTGTTGTTGTTGTTTTTAATTTTTAATGAATCTGCCAGGGACAAAGCGTTTGTCAAGTAATTATTAATGGGAAATCAACTTAAAAAGTCCAAGCCAGTGTAACAACTTGGTAATTGATTATTCAAAATGAAAAACTGGACTCAGAGCCTATGCCACGCAAGTAAAACTAAGAAAGAATGTCTAGCCTCTTAGGGGATGAACGTGTTCCTTGTTTTCCCCTTTGGGTCTGTTTCCAGTCCTCGAGCTGAACGCTCCCCTGTTCTGTGTCAGCTGTCTGGAATGTGTGCCCTGTGTGTCCTTTTCTGACGGAATGCCACGAGCTGCCCTTTGACATTCAGCATTTCCCAAACTGGGCACCAAAAAGCTTTTCTTTTGTTCGCTTTTAACACAGTTGCCTTTCTCCTAAAGTCAGATTTCTGAGTCTCTTCCTCTGAGCCCAGAAAATGTATTTCCCTTACGCCTTCCACCCTGATTTTGAGTTTGCGGGCTTGAAAGTGATGTGGTGGGAACCAACAAAGGATAGAAATCAGGAGAGGTGGAAACACAGAGACCGTCTCCGGGGACGTTCTGTGCAGATGGCTCTATTCAGCTTCCCCCACCGCCTGTCCGAACTGTCCTGCCCGTTCTTCTCAGCCTCTCTAAATCCTCCTAGTGCCTCAAGGTCTGCTTCCCTAGTTCCCTTGTAAGGCTTACAGGATTCCCCACGTGGACCCTCACAGGTCAAAACTTCTAGGAGCAGAAAGAACACAGCTGGTCTCGCCTACCACTCCCCCAGCGTCCAGCACTGCACCTGACAGTCGCCAGACCCGCAGAAACACACGCTGAGGGAACAGGTGGCTTTGAATGCCTGCGTGGATTCGGGGTGCGTCTCCCCATCTCCAGCAGCTGTGAATCACCAGGACGAGCAGAAGGGCAGAGAGGTTCATTCTCGAAACACACACCGTCTACACCACAGAATTCAACAGTGAAGTGCACGGAATGCTCACCTAACACAGAACCAGTAGCGTTTGTTTCCATGTCACTTTGAGTCCCAACTCATCTGTCTCTTTCAGAGGGAATTACAATCACAGTGGCGGTGCCCACAACGGCCTCACCCAAAACCCAGAGTCGAGCTCCGTGTTCTGGAATCAGGGAGCACTGAAGGAGGACAGGCTTTTCACTGCCCTTCTCGCACTTAAGTGTTTCCATAGTTCTCTGTCAGTCTGCACGACGTTTGGCCTACGTGGTGTCCTTCTGCGAAGAACATCCCCACGTGGGGTGTGATAGGATAATGCCCCTCCCCCAAAGACGCCCCTGCCCTCATGCCCAGAGCCTGCTGTGGTCCATGGGGAGGGGGAATGAAGGTTGCAGAGGGGATGAAGTTTGCTAATCAGCTGACTTTAAAATACAAGAGGTTATCCTGGAATATCCAGGTGGCCCACTGTGATCACACAGTCCTTTAAAAGCGGAAGAAGGAAGCGGGAAACAGTGTCACAGTGATGCAAAACGTGAGAAAGGCTCAGCTGGCCGGCGCTGGCTTGAACGTGGGAGGGACCATGAACCCAGGAGCGGGGGCAGCCTCTAAAAATCAGAAATGGCAAGAAAACAGATTCTCTCCCAGAGTCACCAGGAGGAACGCAGCCCAGCCAACGCCCATATTTTAGCCCACTGAGACTCATTCTGGAATTTTGATCCCCAGATCTGAAAAATAATCCATTTGTGTTGTGAGCCACTACCTTCGGGTAACCGGTCACAGAGGTCATAGGAAACTAACACGCTGGGGTTCTTGATGAAACAGACAAGAAGGAATCCAGACGCGTGTAACGATTTACCAAAAAAAGATACAAGCAAAGCGCTTCGTCTTCTCATTGTGTCCGTTTGCGTTTATTTTCTGTCTCCCACCGCTCCTCACTGGCAGAGACCTGGGACATGTGCTTTTTCAGGATTTACCACAGAGGGGCGTCACAGCACAGAAGGCGGCCAGACAACAGCGACAAGCGAACAAACACGCAGCGGAGAACAGACGCGGAGCGCGTTCAGTCAGTCAGCAGAACCGGACTAAATTGGTGTTTCACCAGGACCTTTGTGGCAACAGAGGGAAGGCTCACAACCCGAAATAGGCTGGTGAGAGAAGCAGTGCTGTCCTGGTGCCTGGAGGTTTGGGGTCAGGACACCTTGCAGGAAGCGCCAGGTCTCCGTGGCGGGGGCGGGGCACGGCCGGGTGGAAACTTCCCGGGACAGGGCGCCCCACGCGTCTCTGGCTCCTCGCCCACCCGGCCCTCAGCAGAGCTGGTAACAGGCAACTCCATCTGACAGGCGCGCGTTTCCGCCCATCCTTCCTTCCGTTCGCAGACTTGTCCGGGAACAGAGAGTATCAGGTGGGCAGAGGAGAGAGGTGAAGAGCCAGGGCTATTTTAAACCTTTGGAAACTGGTGCCGGATGTTTCAGAATAGGCACGCATTTTACATAATACCCACACCTGAAAGAGACTGTATCCCAGAGGCAGCGAGAATTACCCGCAAACGCAGGGCTTCATGGAAACTTTAAAAAGTTTGACTTGTCTCTTCCAAGCGTTAGTTCATGAGCCCAGGACTTTTTCTGAAATAAAGCTAACGCAGCTCAAACACACTCGTGGACATTTCTCTGTTAATAACTTTCCTGTGAGCTACCAGCTGGGATGCTGGAAGGATTACCTGAATTAGTGTTGGCAAAGTGTTCAAACAGTGTTGGGCACACGGGAGCGCTGCGTGGGTGTTACCGACCATTATGGTTAAATCAAAGGAAACCGCCTTACTTGGAACTCTGACACAAAAATAGAGCACTGCTCTATCTGTCTCTGTCCATCTAGGCAATGACACACCCGAGCTTAAGGAATGATTTGGGGTGTCCAAGTCAAGTCTGTGCTACTTCCCAGCCCAAGAGAAATCAGAGGAGTTGAGTGAGTCAAGCCCCTCGTGGAGGCGGGGCAGCGGGAGGGTCAGAGCCTCAGTGAGCAGCCCAGCTCAGCCACGCGTGAAGCCACATCAGGAAGCCCACGGCTGTGCTGGCGTTCTCCGTGCATCTGTGGGTACGTTCTGCGCAGCCTGCAAGGGGGCCGGCTCCAGTCCTGATACATATCTGTTGACTCAGTGAGTGGGTGATCCGGACGAGTCACACACTCTCGCACACACGCACGCACACACCCAGCCTCCATGTCCCATTCTGTAAAATAAAAGACAAGAACCCCAGTAACTTCTAAAGACCATCCGCGTGACTTCTTGCTAATTTAAAAAAAAAAAAAACAAACAAAAACTCTTTGTCCCAAAGAGTTAAAGCTGTGTCTAAAGCCTAACATCACCTGGTGTGGGAGAATCTTGTTTACCAAATTTTATAGTCTGAGTTATTATAATGAATATACAGCGAACCACTGAGATCCCCCTTCTGGACCAGGGAAGACAGGCCCCAGGTGGCCCCAGGACCCCTGCCCGTGGAACCCCCTCCCCTGGTGCGTGGGAGGGGGTTGTGGCTCACTTTGAGCAACAGTCAAGGGATGCTGAGGTATAATTAAGGTCCCAAACCAGCTGATTTTGACTTAACCAAAAGGGTGAGCCTGACTTAATCAGGTCAATGCCCTTGAAAGAGGCACCAGCCTCTCTGAGCAGAGAGAGTCCGTGTGGGCTTCATGAAGAAACTGGCTTATGATGGAGATGCCCACGTGGCAAGGCGCGTGGAACGACCTCCGGGACTGAGAGTGGCCTCTACCAACAGCCGGCAAGAGGCAGGCCCCCCGGGACACAGCCGCGGGGACGTGAGTTCTGCCGCCAGCAGACCGGCGTGGGGAGGGGCTCCTGGGCAGGAGAGCGCCACGTGGAAGGGCTGCCCAGCCAGCCCCTCAGCTGCCGCCTCTGGCTCGCCGGGGCTCTCACAGCCCGCAGCGGCAGCACCAGGGTCTTCCTGGTGGCAGGGGGCAGTACTGCCCAAATCTGTGCCTATCAAGGGAGAAGTCGCACCCGGGCGGGCCCTTAGAGCACGGTGGGATCCCACAGATGCCTGCGGGGTGAAGTCTTTCCAGGCTGAGAGCTGCGTGTTATGCTGCAGGGGACTCACCAGTCTCTCCAGTCTGAACCCTCCACTAAACGTCTCACCACTCACCCGAGAAAAGCATGGCCAAGTCGGCCTGGAAAAGTCACTGGAAAAGCGTTCCCTTTGTCAAGGGAAAACGGCGAGGGCCGTCAGAAAAAGCTCTTCCCTAAATTATATAAATTCGCTGTTATAAAAACGATCTGTGTGGAGGTTACATTTATAAGCGTTTGTGTTTTAACAGAAACAGCAGAGGGAAACATAAAACTTGATCTGAAGAGGCAGGACAGGCCCTGCAGGAGCCCCAAAGTACCAGCGAGAGGCACGGCCCTGGCGTGTTGGTGGGGGCCAGTCCCAGCCAGTGACGGGCCGGAACGGAGAAAACTGTTCCCGGCAGGAGGGGCACCGCCTGCTCCACTCCCTGCATATCTCACAGTCAGTCAGTGCTTCGAGGTGGGTACAACAGCTACTTTTTCTCATTTTACAGAAAAGGAAACGGCCGTTGCCCTCTTGTGATTCCGAGTCTACTGACCTCACTCTGGTCAGGAGCCTCTGAGCTGACGCCCTGTCTTTGCCTCATGGGACCATGGCGGGAGAGACGCCGTGCACGATGGAACAGGTGATGGAAGGGGACCTTGCGCCTTCCGCTCTGCAGCTCTACCTGCGGCCAGGCTCCATCAACTCTTGTAGGAGGCGAACCTATAAGCTGAAAAATTGCTGTTTGGAAGAGGATGGCTTTTGACTAGTTCACCCCACACAGACCGACAGGAAGGAAGTGGACAGACAAGCAGACCTCGCTCAGACAGCTCATAAGAAGCCCTGCTTAGGAACACAAGCTCCCTCTGTCCCTTTATTGAAGGTGCATTTTTCCTAAACGTAGTTTCTAACAACTTTCATCTCTGAGGAGTTTCAGAAGACCGAGCCCAAGCTCAAGTTAAGGCTTAACAGGGTCCCCTCTCCCCGGCCTCCCCAGCACATCACTCCTCGATCAGCTGTCTTCACACTCCTCTTGTGGACACCCGGCCCACTCTTAGAGCTAAGAAGCCACCCAGTAAGGGTGACCATATAATTATTCATCCAAGGAGGGACACTTCTGAGAGTGAACAAGGGCATGAACGATAGTTACTCCAGGACAACAGGCGGAACTCGGGCTGCCCTGGGCCGGCGGTCCCGTCGCCGTGATGAACGCGGCCCGGTTAACGCCGACGAGCGGCCGGGGGAGGGGGGGGCGGGGGGGGACAGCGCTCTCCGGGGGCTGTCCGGGCTCCGCCTCTGGGTCGCGCAGAGGAGGGCGCCGGGCTCCTCTCCGGCCGGACTCGTGTGCCTGAGGGTCCGCCCTCCTCCCCCGAAGACGCAGGCTGCTGCCGAGCAGGACTTTAGCGGCCCCGTGTGCGAGGAGGGTCTGCCCTCTGAGCAGCGGGAAAGGGTGAGAGGAGAGCAGGTAACAGATACGAAGCTTGTTAACGCCCAGATTCTAAGGGCTCGGGAGCACTTATTCTCAGAGGGCCCGCTTTCACGCCCTCGAAAAGCCTCCTGCTCCGCCCGAGCTGAGACCGCGTGGCTCTGCAGAGACTGTTCCTGGTCACCGCGGTCTCCGCGGAGGGGACTGGACCGGGGGCCCCCAAGCCCTGCCGCGAACCAGTGAGGGCTCACATAGGACGGAGGGGAGTCACTGCTCTGCAGGGAGACGCGGCCTGAAAGAGGGCTGTGAACGTGTGACTGGGGAGGCCTGGAGCACTCTCACACCTCACTGGAGGACCGGGGGCATCTTCTGCCCGGAATGGAACTGACCAAAAGGAAAGCGGTAGCCTGACCAGCTCAGCAGCCAGGGCTGCAGGCAGACTGTCTACGCCGCCGGCGGCGGCCCGCGTGGAGTCTCCACCGGAGAACCCAGTGACGGTGTGGCTGGAGGTGCGCGCCCATCAGGGCCCAGGGCAGGCAGGGTTGCGCTCTCGGGTGGAGTATCAGAGCTGCCGGAGTGGCTGCCTTCATTAAAAGGCAGGAAAAGCCCCTCAGATTTACACATGGCTTGACTGAAAGGAAGCCCCCCTCAGCCACCCGCTTCCCTTTGCTCCAATTCTGTATTCGTCAAGAAACCTTCTGCACGACCCACGTCTGGACCGAGATCCTCTGAGCCTCTGAGCCCACTGACGACGGACCAGCCGCGCACGGCTGGCGGGCTTTCCCGGCGTCACACGCCGTCCGGGATCTGGAATTCTCCTAAAGCGTTAAGAAGAATAAAGATGACAGTTCCAAAGCCTAACAGTTTACACACGAAGCATCACAGAAAAATTCCCTTGTTAACTCAAATTAGTAGAATTCAAAGGTGGTAGAAAAAGAAATACTGAGAATGTAATGCTGCTGGTCTTAAGGTGGCTGCCAGTTCAACAGAACTCTCTAGTCCTGAAAACCGACCGGTGAGGCCTGGGTGGTGTTCTCCCAATGTGATGCGCTTGTCAGGGTCGGACCCTGGTCACCAGGTCGGGGTCCTTACCCACACCTTCCTTCCTGTCTTCCTTCCTGCGAGACTTCTAAAAGGTCTGTGCGATTCGGATTCCTGTGGACATGGCATTTCTTTTCCTATTAATCCAAGCACTTCATTTATAAAAGAGAGAAAAGTTGAAGTTCCTAGATCACACTATTTTCACTGTGAATACACTTTAATTTTTACTGATAGACATTTTTCTCAATTAATAGAAACTGAAGTGATAATAAAAACAACTTTCAACACGGTGCCTTCCTCCGTTAGCCAAAGTCTGCAGTGCTCATTTAGGGAACCGAGCTTCTGGGGACGTGACGACAGTGGTGATGAAGGTGCTGGTGGTGCCGGCGGTCACAGTTAACACGGGTAGCAGGCTTACTGGCTGTTAAATGCTTCTGAGGACCATGCGGTTCTGTGTCACTTTTGTGTCTGTATCTGTTTTCCAAATAATATCATTCATCGGAACTGGCAGAACGGGTATTCTTTTGAGCTACATTGTATAGCTGCCAGACACTTTAACCTCCAGCTTTACTTAGGACCGTTTCTGAATTCTTAGCAGAAAGGAAAATTGGGCAGGATGACATCAAAGCCAAAGAAAACTTTTGTTTAATTATCTAGTTATTTTAGGCATAACAAGGTTTGAGAGGTCTGATCACCTCGATTCTAATCGCTGGGCACTACATCCTTAGCTCATTTCTTTTCCAGTGTCTTGGGGAGAAGAGTGCAGACTGCAGCTTACTTGGCCACTTGTGTTATAATGATGGCTGTTATTTACTGAGCATTTACTATGTGAGAACGATGAGTGTTATCTTATTCTTCCAGTTCTGTGAGGAACATGCTTATTTTTCTCATGTTTGAGACAAGGAAACGGAGGCACAGAAGCAAAGTGAATTAGCCAAGCTCTCTAGTTAAAAGGGAGCTGAGCCCGGATAGGAAGTCCACCAGCAAGAGGGATAGCTCGTCTGGGAGGCGCCTATTGGACAAGCAGGATGTGGTCCCAGAGAAGACAGAGATATGAGGGACCCTATCGTCATCCCAGCTTTCTGCGTATTGGTAATTCCTACTCCAGGGCCCAGAGAGGAGGGATCCAAGCAGAGCCCAGTGCTCTTTCCAGGTTGAGAGGACAGAGACAGATGCTTGGAGATCCTGAAGCAACTGGCATTTGCAGAGCAGAGCATCAGAGAGGAGGGGGCTACACAGAGAGAGAACTCACAAATCTCCAATATAGCCCCTTCCGTCTCCGGGTGCAGACTGATCCGGGCGTGCCCAGGGTGAAGCTCTGGGAGGCCAGGCGGAGAACGGCCATCAGAGCACTGCATGATGACAGTTCTCAAGGCCAGAGATGTGTGAGTCCCCAGCCTCCGTGGACAGAATTAGCTGATACCTGGGCTCTTCAATGGAGGCACCAGAAAGGTCACACTTCAATGACAGGGTTAAACTATCCCTAGAGTAAAGGCGACTTTAGATGTACCCATAAAAAGCTTAAAAATAAGCCTGGAGATGATCAAACTGACTGCAAGTAACTTCACTGCTTGCAGAATGAACACCAGCGTTCTTTAAAAGAGCAAAAACCGGAGCAAAAACAGTTGGTAGAAACCATGTTACTCCAGCTTATCCAAGAAGCTGGTGTCAAAATGAGACTAAATGGGCAAGGATTTTACTAGGGAAGAGATCTGTGTGCAAGAAAAGGGGGAAAGAGTCAGATAAGCCTGGGAGAGCCATCGAACCACAATGAAGTCTGACCCTGAATGAAGGAAAGAAAGACTGGAAAGAAGTGAACAACGGCCCTGTGACCTAAAAGAGACAATATCAAGTGGCCTAACACGTGTATAATTGGGGCCCCAGAGGAGGAAGGGAGGGGAGGGGCCGGAACAAATACCTGAAGAAATGACAGTGACGTCTTTGTCCGTTTCATGGCAACAATAAACTCAGAGATCCAAGAAGCACAGGAAACTCCAATCAAGAAAACACAAAGAAAACTACACCAAAGCCGATCAGAATCAAGGCTCTGAAAAACAGTGAAAAAGAGACAGTTTTAAAAGACGGCCAACGGAAAAAGCCATTTTTAGAAAATGTAATGAAGACATGAATTCAAACCGACGTTTCGTCAGAGGCCATGCAAATCCGAAGACAGCGGAACGGCCTCTTCCAGGTTCTGAAAAAAAAAATCTGTCAGGCTAGAATTTTATATCCACTGAACACATTTTCCAAAAATAAAGACAGAGTAAAGATTTTTCAGACAAACTAACAAAAAACCTGAGCAACTGTCACCAGAGGACCTCCGCTCTGAGGAATGTCAAAGGAAGTCTCGCTGTCACTAAGAGAGGAGGAGGGTTTTCAGGGTGAAGACGGATGATGCCAGGTGGAAACCTGCATCCACACAACGAAAGAAGAGGAGGCCCCAAAACGGAAGGTGTGAGGAAATAGAAAGGTCGTTTGTGTTGTTTTTAGGTTTCTTTAAACTCTCTCTGTTCAAACAAGTGGTAGGACGTCTGTCTCCTGGCTGAACTCTGATGGATACAGCAGCTTGATTTTTCTCCCCAGATTTGTTCCCTCAGCCCAGAACAACACCCTGTCCTTCCCCTCTCACAGCTGGTTATTCTTTAAAAAATGCAAAACAAAGAAGGCACCTTGTGTTGAACGCCTGCCCTAACCCATGCTTTTTTCCTAGCACGTCCCTGACACTCGGACCTCCTTGCCGTCTCTGATCTGACCCCTCCAAGCGGCCCCAGCTTCCGCTCCTCCCCTCACCTGCTCGCCATCCTCCCAGTCTGTGTCCACCTTTCCTACTCGCCAGCCATGCACCGAATCCCCTTCCCCCAGATGTTTGCAAGGCTCCCTCCTTATTAACGAGCTCAGTGTCTGAATATGGCTTCTTCAGAGAGAGCGTCTCAACCTTCTGTCAGGACCAGCAGCCCCTTCTCCCTCCCCGCCACCATCACCACAATTCACTCTCCATTCTGTCGCCCGGTTCAGTTGACCAGGAGAAGGTAGCTGAGCTGGGAGCTCGTCTCAGCAACAGAGACGTTTGTGCCTTTGTGGTTTTTAGAAGCCATGGGGCCATTTAGCAGAGAGACGGTGCAGGAGGAGGGGGACCTCTGCTTGGGAGGCCACAGAGGGCTCTGCAGAGAGGAAGTAAGGCAGGCGGTTCTTGCAGGGTGACAGCGAGCTGCAAGACGTGGGAAAGAAAATGGGGAAGGGGTGCCCATTGGCACCTCTTCTCTGGGAAAGGATAACCAGGCGGAAGCAGAAGGGGCCAGATGCTGTGAAAATATCCCAGCGTGGATGCAGTGTGTGAGTGAGGGCCCTGAACACAGCGTGATTTATTAAGTGTCTTTGTGAGAGTCAAGCAGGATGGTGAGAGCCGTTCATTGTACTTAGGACTCATCTATCTTTTTCTTTTCTTTCTTCTTTTTAATGGTATATTACTTATTTGTTTGTTTTTAATGGAGAGGTGCTGGGGATTGAACCCAGGACCTTGTGCCTGCCAAGTACGCGCTCTACCCCGAGCCGCACCCTCCCCACGGGACTCGTATGCCTTCTAACGTGGAGAACTCAGAGAGAGTCACCTGTTTCATAGAAAGAAGTATTTTTTTCTGGAAAGCAAAGGTAAATAAATACTATATTAGTTTCCTGGCTTTCTTAGTTTTTTAATTACTAAAAAAGGCTAACACAAAGCCACAGCGAACACAGGTATCCGTTCATCCGGTGGCCGTGGCTC
The DNA here is from genome assembly GCF_036321535.1 of Camelus dromedarius. Taxonomy (NCBI): domain Eukaryota; kingdom Metazoa; phylum Chordata; class Mammalia; order Artiodactyla; family Camelidae; genus Camelus; species Camelus dromedarius. The sequence continues at coordinate 3,345,204 of NC_087454.1, read as the reverse complement.
TCTGTCCCATCTAATTTCACACCATCCACACACACAGCAACACTCTAAACAGCTCTTTGGACACTGTGGAGCCACAAAGCAATGTCATGTCCACCCGCCTTCATCAGGAACATAATAAACGGAGTCCTGGCCGAGGCCCAGCGCTCAGGGGGACCCTCGTGGCCACAGACCGCCCCCTGGTGCTCATTTCCCTGGTCCCTGAATGTCTAACTGGCGTGGGCGTACTGGGAGGCCATCACAGCACCCACACTGGGCCCTTGTCCTATGGGCTAAGAGCTCTCACGGTGGAAAACGCCAAGTGGTGTCTCTGACATCACTGCCCCTTCACCAGCCAGGCCTGTGGGGAAGGCAGGGGGCAGACTGTTTCTATAAAAGGCCGGGCAGTAAACATTTCAGGCTTTGGGGCCAAGAAGCAATTTCCCCAACTCCTCACGCAAGCAGTTCTCCCAAAAGGCTAATGGTCTTTTTCACATTTTACACTTAAGAATGTCAAAACCATTCGTAGTTCACAGGCTGTACAAAACCAGATGGCAGGCTGGAGACACTGCAATATTGTCTCCATCAAGTTCGTCACTTTCAGAGCGGGCTGAGAGGACTGTGAGAGTCCCCAGGAGGCGCAGTGACGTGCAGTCTCTCCTTTGGGGCAGATAGTCCCTAGGACAGTCGACTGTTGAATCCTGAACACAAATGTATTTACTTTTCTTTAAAACTAAGACATTCATCCCAAGCAGAACAAACTTAGATCAAAAGTATTTAGCCTGGAAATCTAGTTCCTCCAGTAAATTGTATTCAAAGTTCTGTGTGCCTATGTGTTTTCCTGTGAGGAGGCCAACACGTATGTACCATTCTTCACGTGTTCAAAGGCTCTGTAAGATCTCCAGGGTGGAGGGGCCGTGTGCACCTCAGCCTGAACCCCTGTCTCCATGGGTCGAGGGCGAATGCCACCTGGCTTCCTTGCTGAGGTCCCACCATCAACAAAAGGCCTCTGGGCTGCCATCAGCTCCAGAGAGCTTCGGGCATCTGAGGGATGTAGGGGAAAGCTGCCCCAATCGATGGACTGAACAGTTCAATAACTCATTCTGCTGCCGAGGCAGTAAAATAAATAAATAAGAACCTGGCTGGAAGTTGAAACCATCGTGTTCAGAGCTTGCTCGGAGGCCGAGTTGATGGGCTCTAATAGCCTCGGTCGGCACAGGACACAGGCAGACTGTCCCAGCAGTGTGCCCTCTGTTTCCTAGGTAACCGAACTTAAAATCAGATGATGGCTGGAACTGGGTACCAAATCAATTTGCTGGAGGTACAAATGTGGGGAAGGCAAACTTCACATAAAACTGCAGACTGCAGTGTCCAATTTACCATCATTTCAGCTTGTGTGTGCCTGCCTCTCATTGACCTCCCACCGGGCTTCCCCAGCCCCTTCCTCCCAACCCCACACCCCCGCGCCACCCAACAAAGGAAACCTAATTCCCCATTGTGCTGTCATGATCACTCCGTGCTGCCTGTTAGGGGAGGATCAAGTGGAAAGAGCTGAAGGCAGACGTACTTGGGCAAAGCTCTTCTGTGTTATGAGCCTCAACGATGGGGTCCTGCCCAGAGCAATGATCTAGGAACTGCCACGCGAAGCCACGTGTGAAGACGTGTTCCAGGTCATACTTCAGAGGGAAGAAAATTCCCAAGTTTTCCAGTAGGTGGTGAATCAGCGATTCTCAGACCTTGCCTGGCTTCCGTCTCGGGGAATTACACCAGCTACCACCTCGGCGAGATCGTGGTCGGGTAAGCACCGGGGGGACGCTCCCCTGCGTTCTGTGCTCCCCGGGGCTAACCCTCGTCACACTGCAGTGTCATCGCCTAGGGACTTTTCAGGGCCTTCTATTCAGCTCCGGACTTAGCAAATGACAGCAGCTTGTGACATACTTGATGGATGAATGAATGAATGAATGAACAAATTTATTTTAATGGACACTGTGGTGAGAATGAGAAATCCCTCGGCCCATGCAGAGTCCCTGGACTTTTTATTGTCTTGTCTCTGCCTCCCTCCCACGTTGAGTCTTTCCTCCCCAAACTTACAAAGGAAGGGAACACCTCCCCTGACCCCGGAGCCCGGACGCGCCCAGGGAGGAGCGTGCTCCCCGGCCCTGACATCATGACATTTGATGAGCACTTGCCAAATAAGCTGCATTGCTCATCACGCAGAATAACCTGAAGGCGTTCTGTTTTAGAATCAGCTCTGGGCTTCCACCTTTTATGCTGTCGATTTAATCATTCAAGAGGTTTTCATCGAGTATATTGGTCAGGATGGGCAGACATCAGCTAACCTTCTCTCCAAAGGGCCAAACAGCAAATATTTCTGTTTCCAGGCCATGCGGCCTCTGGTAGGACCATTCACCTCTGTCCCTGCGGCACAAAAGCAGCTGTATATAGATGTGTTGGGTGTACAGGAATGAGTGAGGCTGCGTTTCAATAAAACTTTATTGACAAACACAAGTGAAGGGCCAGATTTGGTCCCCAGGCAGTAGTGTGCTAATCCATGAGCTAGGCTGGGCTCCCATAACAAACACCACGGAAGTCTCGGAGGCCGAGCACACTGAAGGGCTATTTCCTCTCATGCTGCATGTCCAGCGTGGACCGGTGGTGGAGGGGCTTTGCTCCAAAGGCATCCTACCCCATCTCACAGCACTGCCATCCCCATGGGGGGGGGGGCTTCAGTGCCGCCCATGGCAGGAGAGGGAGGGCAGCGAGGAGAGCTCTGGCCTGAACCCAGGAGGGACACGCAGCATTTCTGCTCTCACATCTTGGTCTGGAACTCATCACCTGGCCACGCCTGAATTCAAGCATGTTGACGATTGTAATGCAAAGTTAGAAGGAACTGAATATCGGTGGATCTGAGCACTGTCTACCCCAAGGAGCATTTGTGATGTGCAAAGCCCTACTCAGGAGAAGGAAGTGCCCAAACGGAGGCCTCTGCCTGGTGGTGGGCGGAACGGACACTCTGCACGAACACCGGGCGTAAGGCAACGTGACAGGTGAGCGGGGTCTAGGGCTCTTAAGCCGAAAACTCTATATTCACTTCTACGTGAGATAAAAGCCCAAACGTAGATAAGCAACAAGTTCTGCTATCTGACACAGGGAACTATATTCAATGCCTTGCAGTGACCTGTAATGAAAAAGAACATGGAAAGGAATCTGTGTGTACCTGTACGACTGAGACAGGATGCTGTGCGCCAGAAACAGACACAACACTGTAAACTGACTATATTTCAGTTAAAAAAAAACCAGAGATGACATGGCAAGGCTCTCAGGGTGAGTGTTCTAACTACAGACACATTGCGCGGCAGTTTAGTTCAGGTGACCCGGAGTCCGGCAAATTCTCCACCCCCGCCCATCAGTGCCTCCAGCCTCCGTCCAGGTTGAGGAACGTGAGCCCTTAAGGGACGAAGGGAGAAGGACGGAGGAGAAGAAAGCAAACCAGCCTGCTGGCACATTTTAAAAACAATAATAAAACAATGACCTGGGAAACCGTAGGTTACAAAGGACAGACATTCAGCCCAAGCAAAGTGCGCCCTGTGTCAGCCACGGGTCCTGGGGGCCTTCCTTTCCATCCTCCACTTCTAACTTTTGCGGGAAACCATAGTCAAATTCATTGCCTAAAAATAAGGGAAAAGCTGGAATTTGAAAAGGCTGGAGTGAGGCTGTCAGTGAGAGGGAGAGAGAGGAGACACACGCAGGGCCCGCTGAGCCCGCGCCCAGCCCGGCCTTCCCGCCTGGGGGGGCTCGGGGCGCCGGCCAGCCCCAGGCAGCGGTCCCCGCAGGCGGGAGCGGCTCGGGCCTCCGGGCGCACGGTCACCTGCCTGGTGGAACAACCCGTTCTGTCGGTTCCCAAGAACACTTACCTTCTCCCCAGAGGCTTCCAGGGATTAATTAGTACTGAACGCTCGTCAGGCCCTTCGCCAGCTGAGGATCTGTTCCATCTGGAAGGCCGGAGTAAGCGCAGGTAGAAGAGTTTGGCTTTATTCTGTGAATACTCCATCTGATGAGCAGCGATGGCTTTGCCACATGGAAAGCACGAGAGAGACTTTTCTAGAAAGCAGGATCCTCCGCGCACCACACGGACGGCAGGTGACGCCCCCCCAGGCCCGTGGCCAGATACCTAAGTGCACAGTCTTTATCACGATGCTGTATGAACCGGGAGGTGCCCAGCTAAAGACAAGAACGCTGTCATTTCCTCCGAGGAACACCTTTGCTGTCTGTGATAAGCGACAAGGCTGTGTGGCAGGGGCCTGGAGGACAGCGGGATGTCTGCTGCCTAGAGGAGGGGCAGGGGCAGAGAGGGCCCCGCCCAGAGCCAGTCAAGCTGCAATGTCTGAGGGAACAGCCCCCAAGCTGCCCTCACTGCTGACACCACCCGCAAGCTCAGCTTTCCCAAACCACCCCTAGTTTCAAGTCCGCTGGAAGGACTCACAGAGCTCACTGACAAATGTCCTACCCACGGCGGCAATCCACTACAGGGGAGGGACTGGAACCAGACGAAGGAAGACACGCGCAGGGCAGAGCTGGGGTGGTCTGGGGGGAGGTCGGGGGCGTTTGTTCCAAACACAGGACCTCCATCATCCTCAGGACTCACCACCCTCCCGGCATCCGTGTGCGGCAGTTTGCCTGGGGCGATCCCACCTGGGAAGGCTCGCCCAGGCTGCAGCGTCCAGACCTGCCGCTGGGCTCCTTTACCGAGGCCTGGCCGGCCGGCTGAGGCCCACGCGGTTGAACTCGGCTGCAGCTCCCCTCTCTGCTGAGCTCAGGCCGATACCAGATGGCCCGAGGGCCGCGAGTCTCCATTAACAGAAACTCTCAGGAGCGATGCAAGGAGCTTGGCGTGAGCAGCGGAGAGTCTCCTGTCACTCAGGGAGGCCACCTCCCAGGAGCCAGAGGTGGGCGTCAGGTCTCCTTGTGCGAGGCTGAGTCCCTCACTACGTCAGGGAAAGGAGACCCCGGTAGCTCTGCCGGGGGCTTTGCTGGGGGCAGAGGGGTCCTGCCAGCAGTGTTGCAGAAGTTGGAGGGGGAGCGATCCTGTCCCCATGCGGCAGGTCACAGGACTGTCCATTTCTGCCCCTCACACCTAGGTCCTTTCTGGACGGCACAGTTTCCCCGAACATGATTCTCGACCTAGAATCTCTTCTCCCACCCTCTGTCCACTTCTGAGTCTCGTTGGTCCACAGCTCAAGGTCTTCTTCAAGCCTCGTGTTTTTTGTGAAGTGTGACTGTTTTAAAAAATGGCTGTAAGCAACAGACACTCTCCTTCATTGCTGGCGGAAATGCTCCAGCCTCACGTGTGGGCTCAGGACCTCCCCCTTCTCATGAGCCTCCTCTTCTGTTCCCACCTCGTCTGCTCCCTGGTGGTCCAGCCTCTTAGGAAAGTATTGGCTCAGTGAGTTCCTTTCACCTCAAGTGTCTAAAGTACGTAAACTTCTCATCGTTTTTCCTGATGAACTGTTATGACTCCAAGTTGACATGGGTGTGGTGGGCACGCGGGCTTCTGCTGCTGCTGCAGGAGTCCCCGGACGCAAGCATCTGGGAAAGTGAATCGGCACTGTGTACTGAACGCCGTAATTAAATGTCTCCCCAGTCCTGAGACTCTGTCTTAAAGAAAGAAGCTGTGTGTGGACGACGTGGTTTAGTTTTCTGGATGGGGATCACCACAGCATTATCCATGCAGGTAAAGAAATGTGAGACACCACCAGATGTCCAACAGCCGAGGTGGCTAAGCATCCTAGGACCTACCCAGAGGTGGGGTGCTACTCCTCCATCAGACAAGTGTTTATCAAATGCCTCCTCTGGGCCAGGCACTGCTCAGAGGTCTGAGAAATGCAGCGAACAGCACAGGGAGAAGGCCTGGCCCGTGGAGCCTCCGTGTAGATTGGGGGTAGGGCTAAAAAATGGCTGTCAGCAACAGACACAATACATTTTTTCATAAAAGCACAACACATGGTGTGTTGGAGGGTGATACTGGGCTGTGGAGGAAACGGAGCTGGGCAGGAGGGTGGAGAAGGCAGTGGGGAGGGGCTTGGGGAGGAATTAGAAAATACATTAAAAGGGGAGTCAGGAAGGGGCTTGTTGAGAAAATGATGTTCAAGTGAAAACCTGAAGGAGGCAGAGGAGCAAGCTGTGAATGTACAGGGCAGGGGAGAGAAAGCCCTAGAGCGTTCTAGAAGGAAGCAACAGCAAATGCATGGCCCGGCTGGAGCTCGTTCAAGGAGCAGCAAGGAGGCCGCTGTCCTGAGGCAGAGAGAGGGGAGGGGAGGCAGGCAGTTCCGGCCGCAGTGAGAGCTTGGACGTCCCCTCTGCAGAGGGAGGTGCCACGGAGGGCGCAGGGCAGAGGAACCGCGTGCTCTGAGTCCGCTTTTCACACGCCCACTCTGGCTGCTGTGTTGAGGACAGACTGAGGGGAACAAGGCCAGGAAGCGGAGATCTGTCAGGAAGCTACCGCAATATTCCACACGTGAGACAAGAGGACCAGGGCTGCAGTAGCGGCAAAGCTCTGGGTCTATTGTGAATGGGGGGCCTGACAGGATTTGCCACCACATTGGACCCAGGCTGTGACAGGACAGAAATCAAGGAGGATCAGTTGTTCCAAACGATGTGCAGGAGAAAATGCAACGACATGGGGAAACATTCAGAACGTCTTTCTTTCTTTCTTTTTCTTTTTTTGAAGTACAGTCAGTTACAATGTGTCAGTTTCTGGTGTGCAGCACAGTGTCCCACCTCCTGGTTCACACAGCACACATACATACATTCATTTTCATATAGAGTGTATTTCTAAGCGAAAGGCGTGCTATCAATCAGTGTGTTCAAAACGATTCCATTTTTGGAAAGGAAAAGACTCGTGTGTATAAATATGAAAAGTCTTGGAGGATGTCCACTGAACTGTGAACAGTGATGACCTCTGGAGAAAGATTATTTTCTTATTTTTTCTTTTGCCTATTTTTAATTTCTACTTTTCCCAAGATGAATATGCATAGCTTTTAACCAGGAAAAATAAAACAAGTCATTTATGGTTTGGCTGTTTTCTAATGGAGGTGCTGGGAATCAAACCCAAGACCTCCTGCATGCAGAGCATGTGCTCCACCACTGAGCTATACCCTCCCCTGCTAAAGCAAGTCGTTTTAAATTCAATGCTGCTTCCCATCCTCCTGACCCTGGGTCTGTCCATACAGAACCCTCCTCCAGGCCACTTCATGGCTTTCTGTTTTCCTGATGGTAAGTATAGCTGCTAAAGACGTTACAGCTCCAAAGGGAGAGGACTGTAAAGGCTCAGATATCTTTGCTTTATTTCCCAGAAGCAGTCGCAGGCAGAAGGGCGTCTGCGCCGCGTGAACTCAGAGGAAGCAGATGCTTGGGAAAGTTTTAGTGGCAAAACATAATATAGAGTCCTGTTTGAGCTTTCAATTCACATCAAATGGTTTAACATGAACGAAGTGCCCAGACTGGTATGAAGAGGGACTGGGGACACCTATTGGAGGCACGGCTCTTTCTTGCTGGTGAGGGTCCGTCTCTTGTGCAGCGAGTGTGAAAAGTGAGGAAACACGTTGTGTGCTCAGACTGTAGGCGTTACAGTGAGCGGGGGGCAGGGGGACGACCGCCCTGCCAGGAAGCTCACCTCAGTCCTAAGGAGAGGGAAGGATGGAGGGGGGCGCGGGGGAGAAAAGAAAGGTCCAGATTAAGTAAAGGGCTTGGTATGTTCACAGTTATTCAGTCAGTGATGACCACTTCTCTGGAGAACCCCCCTTAGGAACATCCAGCTCTCCTTTTTTGGGGGAAGACTATTAGGTTTACTTATTTATTTTTAATGGAGGTACTGGGGATGGAACCCAGGACCTCGTGCATGCTAAGCACGTGCTCTACCCCTGAGCTACACCCTCCTCTCCTCAATTCTCCTCTTCATGTAAAGTCCTGTTTCTTCTGGTGCAGGGGGGCTGTTCACCCAGTCCCTTTGTCCGGGGAGGTTTTCCTCTCTCCCTAAAATAAAACCTTATTTGAGTTAGGGTTATTTAACTAATCCTTTCCTTCTTTCAAATGGACAGTTAAGACTGAAACCACTAAATGGCATGCATGATGCTATTTATGTGTGTAAGAAATGAGTTTCTTCCACCCAATCATTGTAACACTGCCAGTCTCACAGTTAATGACTAAAGAAACAGCTCCCACTTTTGGTTTTGGTAAATATTTCTCTCTCCATCATCATTCATCCTCTTTTGGGAGCTGTAGACTGCATTATAAACTTAGCACGGAGAATTGTTTTAAGTTTATTTTATGCAATATTTAGTAGAAACTTCTTATAACAGCCATGAGGGAAGATAATGGATTTCTTTCCTTTTCTAGAAAGTCTGTTCTTCTATGACAGTCACAAAATGAGCGTTTTATACTCTCTGGACCTGGGTCTACTCCAGCTCTCAAATTGTGCAGATTTAGCAATAGGCACGAGGGTAATTCTCTCCCGTCCTGTCAGTGTCCAGCCTTTGTCAGTGCCTTCGCAGGGCAGGAAATGACCTGCTGGTGCAGGACAGGAAGACCCAGCACCCCTGCGAGCCTGCATGGTGACACAGGCTCACAGGGCATCGAGGTGAGATGCTTCTCCCTTCCTGGCAAAGCATCCTCTGCAGCCACAGCAGAGGTAACTCGTGGAGTGCCACGCGGTGCCTGCGTGTCCTGGAGAACCCGCTCTGCCGTGCGCTCCTGGAGGGCAGGTGCTGTGACTCGCCACCAAGGTCAAGATTCTGTGGTGGGAAGGTTGCAACATTCCCACCCCGCCTTCCCCACCCCACCCCTCTGCACGCATCTCTCCAGCCCCCTTCCCTCCTCTGAATTTTTTCCAAAGCACCTGTCACCATCTAACTTACCAAGTGTTTGCTTACTGTGTCTTTTTTAAAATTGAAATACAGTTTACAATGTTGCATCAATTTCTGGTGCACAGCATCATGTTTCAGTCACACATGTACATACATGCATATGCCTTTTCATATTCTTTTTCATTATAGGTTACTACAAGATATTGCATATAGTTCCCTGTGCTAGGCAGTAGAAACTCATTGTGTATCTAGTTGTATATAGTAGTTAGTATCTGCAGATCCCAAACTCCCAATTTATCCCTTCCTACCCTCTTTCCTCCCTCTGTAACCATGAGCTTGTTTTCTATGTCTGTGAGTCTGTTTCTGTTTTGTAAATAAGTTCATTTGTGTTTCTTTTTTTTAGATTCCCCATATGAGTGATATCATATGGTATTTTTCTTTCTCTTTCTGGCTTATTTCATTTAGAATGACAATTTTCAGGTCCATTCATGTTGCTACAAATGGCATTATTTTATTCTTTCTTATGGCTGTGTAGGATTCCATTGTGTGTGTGTGTGCGTGTGTGTGTGTGTGTGTGTGTGTATCGTCTTTATCCAGTCATCTGTGGATGGACATTTAGGTTGCTTCCACGTCTTGGCTGCTGTAAACAGCGCTGCTATGAACTGCTTATTGTGTCTGCTCAGCGGCTGTCTCCCTCCTCGACAGGGCGAGCCCTGGGGCAGGGGTTTGCACTGTTCTGTGCAGTGTAGCATCCCCATTACTAGCACAGAGAGTGGCACTCAATAAACACGTAGTGCAGAATGAATGGCGTGTCCCCCAGCGCCCAGGAGAGCACCCAGAACACACAGGTTCTCAATAATTAATTTCGGACTGCATGAGGGGTCTGTGGGTTTACATGTCACGTCACTCAATCCTACACAATGGGCCTTTTTATTCCCATTTGACAGACAAGGAAACTGAGACACAAAGGGTTCAAGAGCTTCCTCGGGGCCTGTGAGGGCTGTCCAGGGGAGAGAGGGTGCAAATTCAGCTCTGACTAGTGCCAACCACCCCCCCCACAATTATGCTAAACTGAACAGGACTGTTTACAGTGGAATTTGGAAACAGACCATTGAGAACACATAGATTTATTGATATAAACATGTACATTTAACTACAGCTTGTAAACACCAGCAGCTTAGAGACAAACATCTAAGATGTGGCCCAGGTTCTCTTTGTAGCTCCCCATTTATCCTCGACTGCTTCCCCGATGGCTTCTGCATCAGCAAAATGTATTAAACAAATATTTACTGAGCACCTATTTTGTGTCGAGCACCGTTCTATGTGAAGGATACAGCAGTGACCAAAAATCCATTCTGTCCTCACGAAGTTTTTAATGTTGCGGGGGAGAGAGATAACAAGCTACAAATGCAAGGAAAAGTACATTAGATATTATGTCAGAAAGCAGTGACTGTGGAGGGAAGAACGCTCGCAGGGTAAGGGGCCAAGAGAGCCAGGAGGAGTCTGTGGAGAAGCACACGGAGTGAGTGGACCCAGCCTGGAAGGACGTGCAGGAGTGAGCCCGGCGGAGGGTCCGCCCAGACAAAGGCTTGAAGTGTGCCTGGCACATGTGAGGATGGAGGAGGCCAGTGTGGCTGTCACACGGTGCTCCAGGGGACAGCAGTGAGAGATGGGTCGGAAAGGGAACAGGGCCAGATGCTGCAGGAAAGGACTCTGCCTGAATTTGGGGACAGGCGGGAAGCCACTGGAGGGATCAGAAGAGCTGCGACCCCATAAACCTTAGTCACAAAAGAATCCTATGCGGCTGTGCTGAACGTAAACTCCAGGGGACAGAGGCTGGAGCGGGGACATCAGGTCGGAGGCTGCACATTAACCCAGACAAGAGAGGAGGGTGGCTTGAAATAGACGGGGAGCAATTGAAGTGGAAAAAGCCATTGAATTTGCCAACATACCAATTATTTCCATCTTCAGTCCTGCAGCCACTGCTGCTGCTTCTCTGTCTTTTTTGTTAACTTTTATTGGAAAGTGCGTAAATTCTCGGTGTACAGCTTGACAAATATTCATAAAATGAACACACTTACCACCCAAATGAGACTCTCAGAAGCCTCTTGTGTCTCCCTCTTGGTCACCACCCCCTTTGCCCCCAAAGGCAGCTGGCCTTGAACACCAGAGGGTGGTTTTTTAAATTTATATGACTAGAGAGGACCTGTACGATGCTTTTGTGTCTGGCTTTTTAATTTCAGTGACATTGCAGTGCTTAGCAATAGTTGGTTCATCTCGTTAGATTTCCAGGCCTTTTCCCACCATTAATCACAGTTATTTCAAATCTGTATCGGATCAACTCCCCTGCGAGCAGCACGTCCTTTCTGTTGCGTGCTTTTCCCTTTGGGTTGGATGCCAGGGCTGTGTATGAGGAATCGGAAAGGCTCTGAATGGTGTCTCTTCCTCCCGGAAGTGTTCCTTTGTGCTTCTGGAAAACGGAATTGGAGCAGAGCCCCTGACCCTAACCTGTGACTGAGCTGGTCGGGAACATGGTTTCAGCCCCAGAGGTTGGTCTGTTTCTCACTCGCTCTTGCCGCTGGGGTCCCACCTGCCAGCCTGGCGGGACCGCCGGGGCCCCTCCTCACGGCTCCCCGCACACACGCTGACGCTGAGTGCTTTACACAGCGCCGCCCTCGGGGAGGCGCGCCCGCCACTCGGAGGCCAGTCTGTTACATCAGGCCCCTTCCACCTAGAGGGGGCAGAGACCCATCTTCACCAGAACCGACATCCACGCTGAGTCTGCCTTGCTTCTCTGCTGCAGTGACTCTGAGAACATCATTATCCAAGGATGTCAGGGGGCCTGGCTGACTCCATGGGCCCCTGCAGAATATCCCCTCAGTCCACGGAACCATTTTACAGTCAAGGGGGTGTCACAGCGAGTGTGTGGCCACAGGACCCACTGTCCTGCCACGCATCGCATCCCTTGTAAAAGGCCGCCTAACTGAACGCTTGAATGGTCTTAAAGGCCCAGCAAAGCCGCCTGACGGACAGCACTCTGCAGGGCTGGGGTCTTGTTCTCCCAGATGCAATGTAGGTACTGAACTAGTGATCACGGCACAGCGCTCTGTCCCCAGTGGCTGGCATACACGCACCTGTGAACCAGGCGGTGGAGGCGGGAGTAACCCGTCTCACTGTCACTCTGAGTCACCCACTTTGAAAATTTGCACTTCTCTTCCCTGCCTGCAGTTCCTGACTCTGTGAGATGAAGGTCTTGTTTCCCGGAGAAGAAAGGCTTCCACGAGAGAACACGGCAAGGGTTCCACTGTCCCTAAAGTGAGGACTGTCCCCAGCTCACTGGGGGCTCTTCTCACAGACCAGCGGGCGAGGAAAGGGGGCACCATGCTGGCAGAACACTCGCCCCTGCCGGTCGTGAGGAGCTGGTGTCACTGCGACACCGTGGGGGAGGGATAGAGTTGGTGTGTGACACAGGGCACTCACCGGGGCCTCTCTCGGGTTTCCACACTCAGGGATGATGTGCACAACCATGGACCAACAACGGCAACACATCAAAGAACTCACCGAGTTCCTGGGCTACCCCACGAGGTAAACAGCCTACATCGGCTTAGGCAGCACGAAGGGTAAGGGAGCTCTAAAATGGGCGATGGGAGAAGAGATGGGGACTTTTAGTCATGGCCTCAGAGCCCGATGCCCAAGCTGGTACTTCAGCGTGGGGCACAGACTTTTAAGAGCGCGTAGCCCGCCATCACGTTGAAGACTTAATGACAGAGTAGACGTAACGTGGGGCGTGAGTGCATCCAAGTGGTGCGAAAGGTGGGCTCCGGAGGACGCTCTCATTCCCCTGCATCACGTCCCTCTGCCCGCCCCTGCGCGGCCGCGGGGCAGGGGGGCGCTCCGCGCAGGCTCGCTCTCCGGCCGATCTGCTGTCCCCATCAGGGCTTTCCCTGAAAGCCCCGGGCCCGGCCAGCCCGTGCACGGCGCAGCCCGCAGCGCAGGGCGGTAACCGCAGCGGGCAGCCCTCGCCCGCGAGGAACCGGCGCCCGCGGATCAACGCGCCCACGTCCCGCGCTCGCGCGGGCCACACCGAGAAGCAGCTGCCGCACGTCCCGGGGGCCCGCAAGACGCAGTCCCCGCGGCTCACGGCAGCGCCTTCAGGGACACGCGTTGTTCTCGAGCCTCCTCCCTCCCGCTCTCACCCTCCCTGCTCCCGGTTCACCTCCCGTCTGAGGTAACCGCTCCCAGGCCGTGTCCCCGGCTCCGCTTCCAGCGCTTCCCAGACTAAGGCAACAGCTGCATCCGGCCAAAAGGAACCACCGATGCACACCCGGCACCAGCCGGGGAAGCGAGCCTGCACCCAGGCCAGGGGGGCATAATCCGGAAAAGGCACTGGGCTGGGGGGGGGGGGCGGGGGGCGGCTCGGGGGGCTGCTTTGTAACTTCAGTCCCACCATGTCCAGCTCATTCAACAGGCCCGCGTCCAACGTAGGGTTTTATGTTTTTATTTTTATTTTTCTATCCCTCTTCACCGCCGTCCCGCCCAGTAACCATAAGTTTGTTTCCTGCGTCTGTGAGTCTGTCTCTGTTTTGTAAGTTCATGCGGGTCCCTTATTTAGATTCCACGTACAATCGATGTCATGTGGTATCTTCTTTCTTCTCCTGGCTGACCTCGCCGAGCACGACGACCCCAGGCTTCGGGCCCTGACAGTGCGAGCACGGCACACGGAAGTTTGGAAAGGCATCGGGAGGACACGCCTGTCTTTCCCCTGTGGTTTGGGAACACATGCTTGCGTTGTTTTGGTGCAGCCACACAACACACACACACACACACACACACAACACACACAGGACTATAAGAAAAAAATTACTATAGCCGCACAGGGGACCCCGGCGGCTCTGTGGGCCACAAACACAATATCCTTATCAAGGCATCACCAATGGGACACACCTAGTCATGAGCCAAAGGCTAGAGAGAAAAAAGCCTCCGCAGGGAATAAACAGCCTGCTGAGCTTAAACGCAGCTGGCGACCAGAGGGAGGGTCGCAGGGCAGGGTCAGCCCTTTCCACCTACAGACGCAGGGCATTTGCACGTCGTAATCGTGCCTACTGCTGTCCACACTTTCAAGAACCACAGACATGCCTTGTGTGGCCCCAAGGTTCTGTGAAACACAGTTTGAAAACTTGAACCAACCCACCCCTTTCTTCTAGACATGTCTCCACTCATCCGTCTCTAGCACCGAGAGAGACCCTCCACTTTGCTAAAACATCCCAGAGCAGAGTACTGGGGAAGGTCTGGCGGTGCTGTGCCATCCTGACCCAGACGGACACGGCTTTAACGCCTTCCCACGGCAGCTGAATCCTCATTCTCCTTGTCCTAATCTCAGTGGAAACAGTGAGAAGTCGCCATCATTTTACGCCATCCTTTTACATCCCTCAAGGTAGGTAATAGTTTTTATATTGGATCGCGCTGTGATTAATAGGAATTAAAGGATGCTGAGAATGCATGTACCAAGCAATTCTTATTTGCAGTGAGCTGTTCATTAAATGCGTGTTCGCCTCCCTGTGCAGATATATAGAACTAGAGCTACAATAATTTTTCCTTATTATGGAAAGTTAAATTGTGGCCCCTCCAAAAATTACATGTCTGAGTCTTAACCCCTAGTACTGCGGAATCCGACTATTTGGAAACATGGCCCTTACAGATATGATCAGCTAAGATGAGGTCCTTCTGAAGTACAGTGGGACCTACTCCAGTCTGACTGGTGTCCTCGTGTCCCACGAGAAGACAGAGACACACACAGGGAGAAGGCCTGTGATGACGGAGGCAAAGATTCAAGTTATGCACCTGTAGACCCAGAACGCCAAAGAAGCTGGCGGAAGCAAGGAAGGATCCCCGACAGTGTGCAGAGAGGGCACGACCTGCGGACACACTGGTTTCAGCCTTCCAGCCTCCAGAACTGGAATTTCTGTTGTTTTAAGCCACCCAGTCTGTGGTGCTTTGCTGTGGTGGCCCCAGGAAACAAATGGACTCACATAAATGGTTTCCCTTTGATCAAGTACCTCACATGTATTGATCAGGAGCAAAGTGCGTCTCCACCATTCACCCATCTCCTCCCTTTTTGAGAGACGTTGGCAGCTTCTGCATTAAGAGGCTGTTTTCAGGACTAGTGATGCAAGTTTCAATTTTGGATGTATTTAATTATAATTTGTAAATCAGTGGCACTGCTCCCCAAAAGGCCTATCCTAAACCTCTCTGGGGTTCAAGGAGGTACTGAACTCTGACAACTCACTGCCTGCACGGTCCTCAACAGATACACAATTCTCCCCAAGAATAGCAGGGTGTTATTCTAAAATTAAAATAATCACTAAAGCTGGGTGACAGAACGCCATTATGTGGGCCTCTACAGGCCTGGCTCTGCCAGATTTAATTAAGGAGTTTTATTTGCATCAATAAATTATCATCCAAGGTAAAATAAAAGGTATTCGATTTGTTCACACTCAATTTCGTTTAGGTGTACAATTAGTGGTTTAAGTCTATTGCAAAATAATTCAGCCAAGAAATCAATTTTAGCACCTACAAAAAGCCCAACCAGGCTATAATTACAATCTTCCAAATGCTAATTGCATACAGTTTTGGATGGGAAATATACACATATATCATCTGACTGTTTGCCACCAAAACTTGTACTTGCATAAAACCTGGGAAAATTATCTTCATTATTTATGACCCTCAAAGGGCTAGGCTGTTCCTTTTATAGCTCGTTTTGCATTGGTCCACGTTAGTAAATTACTGTCTCCCTTGGCTGACTGTGTACCTTTCATTCACCTTGTGCTACCGGAAACTGAAAAGGGTTGAGGCAGAGAACCCAAAGTAGGAGGCGGTGGGGACCAGAGATCAGAGGAACTGGGACCTCAGGGCAGAGCCTGGGTTTTGGGGGGTTTCTGCTGCCTGGAAGGTCAGAGTGTTCACATCTAGACAGGGACAAGCCATGAGCAGGGAGATGAGCAGCTAACGGAGGAATTGATGCAAATAAAGTTCATTTCCAAGCAGGGACCTGGATATGCGCTCCCGGGAGGCCCTAAGGTGACCACACTTGATGAAGAGCAGTGAGACATGCTCTGAGTCGTCACGGTCTCTAGAGCATTCTGCAGCTAAAAATTCTGCATCTAAAAAGTGTACATCACTTGGAGCAATTTAAGAATGGGTTCTGTTGTTGCAACAACATTCTCTTGCCATCCACCAAAACCACGCTCGCCGTGGCAACGGTGCCTGCATTTCTACCGCAGGTCACAGTCTGCAAAGGTCCATCGTGGGCCTCTCTCCCTGGGAGGCTGATTTGCAAGTGACTGTTACTGCCAAGCCTACTCAGAGTTGAAGAGGAAACCGAGGAAGGGAGAATCTGGGTGGTTCAGCCAAGACCCCACTGCAACTCCGGTACCACATTTTGACACGATGCATATTTGATGCATACATTTTCACCAGCCATGGTGAATGTTCCAACAAACAGAAATTCATTATTCTATTTACTAGAAAGATTTATTTTGTATATTATTCATGGACCATGCAGCGTCTTCTTGTCTGGGACTGTGGAGGGAAAACTCTTCATGTCTTAGCACATAAAAAACTGTTCTCCTGAGCACTGCAGGGCTGAGGGGGGTGGTTCCTTAGACACACTGCTCAGTGTTCCTCTGGAGAAAAGGATGTATGCTCTTCCCTGCCATCTTGACCCTGATGACACCTACATGCCTCTCCAAGGCGCCCAGGTTTTGACAGGAAAAGCCAGAACTGATTCAGAGAATAAAGGTGGGGAAGGAGGGGGAACAGGTAGAGGTGAGGAGGATGGAAGATGTCAGTTTCCCCAGACACTGACTGTGATCTGCTCGCTTGAGAATTTCACATGACTCCAGCACTAAGTTTGAGGAGAGGCGAGGACGAATGCAATGTGTCCAAAGGGAGAAAGGTGGGCAGGTAGGAAAGAATCTTCACGAGCAGCCAGGAACTAGGGTGGAAGGGACTAGGGTTGGTGAGTCTGAACTGGAGAAGTCTTGAGAGGACATCACACCTGCATTCTACTCTGCGGAGGACCAGCAGAGAGGGAGGCAGAAGTCTTTTCGTGTTTGCACAGGGCGTGGTGAGATAATTGGAAAAAGAGCACCAGGAAAGAAAGTTCACCTCAACCTAAGAGAAATCGTTCTAAAAATTACAGCAGACCAAGTGCGGTCAGGATGACCTTGGAACTTCCCATGCTTGGCTGGAGTTACGTAAGCAGTGACTGCACAGCCATCCAGAGGGGTACCATTTGGCTCCACCCAACGGCACTGAGCGCCTTCTAGATCTAAGTGCTGATGCCTCTAGGAATGAAGTCTTGGCTCCCAGTTTCATTGTTCCGTGATGTTTGCTAGAGACCGCTCCACGAGGCAGTGACACTTTTCATCCTCTGTGATCTCAGGACCACTTGGAATATTATCTCTTTGGCTGGCTCCTTGTTCCCTGGCTCCTTGGCTCTGAAGAGCATTGCCAAAACCTGAAGGAATCGTGAAGTGCCAATGGGAAATCTCTGTTCATTACTGATATATTTCTTCCCTTACTTGGTAGATCTTTTAATGCCCCCTCAGCACCTCCCAGTTTGTAGACATCCCATAAAGTTTTGATGGGTGAATGAATGAATAAATGAATGTGAACATTGGCTTAGCTCAGTATGAAAACAACAGTGCAGGCTTCAAGGACAAAAGACAAGGGGAAGAATCCAGATAATCTTTTGAAACTTTTAAAGCGGACGCAAGTCAGAAATTGATTAGCAACCATCGCTCATGATTTTTTAAAATACTCTTAAGCAAACTCAAAATAGAAAATTTCCTTAAAATGATTTTTAATCTATAAAACTATATAGCATACATTATACTAAGTGGTGAAATATTAAAAGCATTTCCTTTAAAATCAAACAGACCAGGAGGCTTGCCACGGCCATTTCTAGTAAACTAATTTTACTGAAGTTCTACACTGTGAAATAAAATAAGAAAAAGAAATAAAAAGTTTAAGGGCTGCAGAGTAAAAAGCAAAATTAGCAACATTTCCAGATATGACTGTCTGCCCCAGAAAACCCAAATGAATCCGGGTTTAGTCAGGTTTCTGGATATAAAATCAATACGCAAAGTCAATCAGATATCTATACACCAGCAATGAACAGTAAAAAAAAAATACAAAATAAAGAATTGAAATTTATAAAAGCAACAAAAATGCAAAGGACCTAGGAATAAATACGGCAAAGATGAAAGGACTTTTCGGGGAACCTTTCTAACCCTCTCAGAAGCCTCTGATGGAAGTGTAGAGTGCTGGAACCACTGCAGAAACGTAACATTAGCTACTGAGACACTTGCATACATGCAGACACATGCACACTCTAAGACGCACCAGTTCCGTTCTTAAGAACATATCACAGAGAAATACTTTTTCATGCACACCAAAATACATATACAGAAATCTTCACAGCACTCTAACAGCAAAATTCACAAACAACGTCCACCAGTAACAACTGTCCATCAACATCAAATACTCATTAACAGTAGAATAGATATTACGGCATAATTATTCCACGAAATACTGCTCAGCTGTGAAAATGCATGAGCCACAGCTATGCACATCAGAATGGGTTAATCTCAGAAGTGAGACGGGAATGAAAGAACAAGGCAAAAAGAATGCATGCAGTGTGCAAAAAAAGGCAAACGTAAACCATTTGTTGCTTGCAGATACATATACACGTATATGGTAAAACTACAGTGAAAAGCACGAATTAACTAAAACAAAATTCAAGACGGCGAATACTCGAGAGGCGGGAGGAGACATGTATCGGGAAAGAGCTTACCGTGCCTTCCAAGGCCCTGCCGCGCCCGCTCCCAGGCTGCGCGTCTGCAGCGCCAGCACCCGCACTGCCCTGTGTCACGCTTTTCAGGCCTGTGGTGGTTGTGGTTGTCTTATTGGTTTTCTTTTTGAAAGCACTCTTTAACCCAGTATGGTATTTACCTAAATGTATCCACTCATCCTACTGGTGGTGCATTACCAAATAACACCTGCTTAGAGCAACCAGAAATACAACTGAGTGCCGTGGACTTTGTTTTAAAAATATAAAGATTAAGAACTGGCTTGAGAAGATTCTATAGGAAGCGTGTTATCTCCCAAATCAATAACACCGTAAGGTCTAGAAAGACCTCAGGTCACGTGGTCAGGACGAGGGCTTTGGAACCAGAGGCCACACGTACAACTGAGAGTGGGCTAAGCTGGACACGAGTCCAGCCCAGGTTCAGGGTTTGGGGAAATGGTGGTGATTCTGTCACTTTGGTTTACTATCAATGAGGCGACAAGGAGACCAGATGCCAGGGCCTGCGACATGCCCGGGGTCGGGGGGCAGCCAGCCCAGCGGAGGGAGCCGTCCTCCAGCTGAGAGGTGGCCAGCGCCATCCTCACCAGCGAGGAGGGGCCTTGACACTCAGCACCTGAATGCCACCCCTCCCCGCCTCGTCAGGGACCACTGCGGTGACCTCCTCACCTGCAAACGGGGATCAAACGGTACCCACCTCACAGGATTCTTGAACACACATGCGCACATGCTTATCCCAGGTGCAGACGAGGCCAGCTCTCCGGCGTGTCAGCAATTCCTCCCTGCCAGGGGGAGCCCTTGCTCTGGGGAGACTTACCTCCTGCCTGCGACCGTGTCGTCCTCATAACTTACACCTTGATTCTCCAGTTAACCAAGTCCCGGCTATTTCTATTAGTTTTCTATTTCTACGGCAACAAATTATCACAGACTTAAGTGTCATGGCTGAGAACAACACAGATTTTTTTATGTGACAGCTCTAGAGAGCAGATGTCCAAAACTGGTCTCACCAGGTTAAAATCAAGGTGTCAGCAGGGTGATGTTTCTTCTGGGGACCCTAGAGTTGGTTCTCTTCCCTTGTCAGCCCCTGGAGAGCACCCACATTTCTTGGCTTGTGGCCCCTTCCTCCATCTTCAAATCCAATGACAACTGCGGGTTGAGTCTTTCTCAGATCACGTTTTTCTCACCCTCTGAGTCTGTCATCACATATCCTCTGTGTCTCCTGCTTGGCTCCTCCCCCTGTGACTTCCTTGGGCCCACCTGGGTAATCCAGGAAAACCTCCCCATCTCAGGGCAGCTCAACAGCACCCTAATTCCATCGGCAACGTCAGCCCTTCTTGACATGCAACCTCCCACAGTCACACCTAAGTGAAATGTGAAGCCCAGAAGGACGTGGACCACGTCTCACCCGCTCGGGGAGACAGCTCGGCAGAGCCGGCGGGCGCAGAGCGAGAGCCAAAAGGCCGTCCTCCCACCCCCCGCCGCCTGGGAAACCTCAGGCAAGTTCCCAGACATCCGTGATTCTCCTTTTCTTCCCTGTGAGACGGGATCTATCCATAACTCTGGCTCCACACATTGGAAGAATCAAAATAAAAAGCAACGTAACAACAAAAACAAACAACTCAATTTAAAAATGGGCAAAGGACTTGAATACCCGAAAAGACAGTTCTCCAAAGAAGATATAAAAATAACCAGCAAGCATATGAAAAGATGTTCAACATGACTTCTCATTAGGAAAATGCAAATCAAAATCACAACGAGAGACCACTTTACTTCTGGTAGGATGGCTGTTATTTAAAAAGACAGAAAACAACAAGTGTTGGCAAGGATGTGGAGAAACTGGAACCCTCGTGCACTGCTGGTGGGAATGTGAAATGGTGCAGCCGCTGTGGAAAATGGTATGACACTTCCTCAACAAATTAAAACAGAATTAGCATATGACCCAGCAGATGCTCTTCTGGGGACACACGCCCAAAGGAAGTGAGCGCTGTGACTTGCACTGATACTTGCACACTCATGTTTACAGTGGCATTATTCACAATAGCCAACAGGTGGAAACAACCCAAGTGCCCATTGATGGGTAATGGATAAACAAAACGTGGTCTATGCATACAATGGTGTATTGTTCAGGTTTAACAAAAGAAGCAAATTCTGGAACATGCTACAAAGTGGATGAAACCTGAGGACACCGTGCTCAGTGAAATAAGCCAGTCACTGAAAGACAAATCCTGTGCGAGTTTCCTAGGGCAGTCAAGGGCACAGAGACAGAAAGGATGGGGGTGTCCAGGGGCTGGGATGGGGGGAAATGGGAATTAGTGATTAACGGGGACAGCGTTTCAGTTTGGGAGGATGGCAAATATCTGAGGATAGATGGTGGTGATGGCTGCAGAACAGCGTGAATGTACTTAATGTAACAGAAATGTGTGCTTAGAAATGTTTAGGTGGAAAACACTATGTCTGTTTTATCACAACAACAAAAACACAGAGCAATGTCAGCAAACGTGCTCTGTCAGCTGTAACGTTCACGCAAATGCAGGATGGCGCTGCTCCTGGAAGGCTGTTACCTCGCCCCCATCCGCTCGCCCCTCCTCCTGGGCGTCCCCGGGGCCCCAGTAACTGTCACTCACGCAGCACAGTGAGTCTCTCCGCGGAAGTACATCCTCCTCCACCTGCCCCTCTGCAGACGTGGACAGCGGAGGATCTTACCTGAATACGTCTTTTTAAGTAGACCAGTCTGAACATTTTTAACGTGGCCAAATGTGAAAAGGGATGGAGAAAGCAAGGCGGAGAGGTGTGTGTGTCGTGCAGACACAGATTGGTGTTCATAATCCAACGATGTGATTTTTAATGTTGGCAGGGGCTGCTTCCACCTGCCGGTTTCCTTCGGTGGCCCGAATCTGCAGGTGCCTTCTCCGCCTGCTCTGGGGTCAGGGTCCACGGGCTGTTTGTCCCCGGGCCGACTGCTCAGTGGATGCGGCGGAAACAGGACACACGGCCCGCAGCCTGGGGAGCCCACCATCCCGCGCCCCGCGTGCGGTGGACGCAGGAGCTGAGGGAAGCAATAAGGCCTAATAACCTCCCCCCGTCTTCCTAATTGCTTTCTTCTCCTGACAAAGAACCACACCAGCGGCTCCAGCAGCCCTCAGGGAAATCTCGGCTTGTTATGAGGCTGGTGGGCAATCCTTTCATCACTGTGAAATGCTGGCAGTTTGTGTCAACAAATCCAATTTCACTCAATCAATAGACAACCCGCCTCCCGGCTCTGTCCTCCCCACCAGCAGAGCTGAGCCGGCATCCCCTCCTCCCCCCCTGCCCACGGAGCCCTGGCAGGACAAACCCTGCTTCCACCGGAGCCCAGGGTCCCCAGGCTGCCCCACCGCCAACAAGGACGGTCCCACCGCAGGGGGCACGTCCCACGGGCGAGGCACCACGGCGCGTGGGTTCCAAGTGCCGGCTTCCCGCGGGCGGACCTGGGGACCAGCCTGGCTCTGCCGCTGCTGGCCGTATGGCCGTGGGCGACTTCTCCCCTTTGAACTCCTTGTTTCCCAAGTGGGATGATGACAGTGGCTGGACGGTGGGGAAAGTCAGTGTTACAGTGCACGCGAGGCCCTTAGCCTCTGGCCCATAGTCAGTAAAGAGAGAGAGAGAGGTGTTGGTGATTTGTCAAATCTTAAGCCAAACAGGGCAATAAATGGGAGCTCCTGCAGGCTGTACCATCATCGTCAGCACCATCACCACCGCGGTCATCCTGAGGGTCGTATGGAAAAACGCTCAGGAACGGGCCCACGTGGCTCCACCAAAGCGGAGGGGGCGCTTTGGCCACCACGGGGGTTTACTCCGCGGTGACGCTCAGGATGTCATCTGTGTTTGCAGAGAGATACCCAGACGGCAGCGTCCTCGCTGGAGGCCTGGCGCCAGCAGGTAGAGGGGCCTGAGGAGGCTGCTCTGTCACGTGGTAGAACACGGAGGAGGAACCTGGTCCCCGGAGCAGGGCAGACGGGGCCCAGTGGCGGCTCCCCGAGAGGTCCGCATTTTCCCTGGGAAGCCGGAAGGAACGAAGGCTCCCCACAAGGAGCCCGCCGCCCTGCAGGGCAGACTCCCCAGGTCTTTGGGGGCTAGAAGTCCCTGCTGGGCAACAAAGAGTTAACCCAGGTCTCTATTTCATTTCGAGCCAGGTGGAGTGGCTGTCGCTCCCCCTAGACTCCAGGTGAGACAACATTGCATTAGCGCCTGAATTCCTGAGATGAGAAGCCTTGAGAACCAGGTGCAGGGATGGGAACAAAGTACCCGGGCAGCTCGGGGCTTCCCACGAGGTCCAGCAGCACGTCATCCCTGACCCACCGAGGGGGCAGGCGCTCCTCCAGCAGGAAACGGTTAGACACAGGTACCTGGGACTGCATTCTGTTGCTGCCACCGCCGCCACCAGCGTGTTTAACTGGGAAGGGAAAGGGAGTCATGGAGGCGAGGTTTTCAGCCGCAGAAGGCCGCGGCACTTGCGGACTTTCTGCTCCGAGGCACGCACGCTGAGAGGCCTTTCCACGTTGACTGTTTCACTGTATGCATCACAGTAACCCCGCGAGGCAGGCATGTTTACACTTTTTGTTAAATGAGGGTGCTGAGACCCAGGGGTAGCCAGAGAGCTGGGCCCCGGCACAGGTGCTCAGTAGTGAGAGACTGACAGGGCCTGCCCGGGTCGCAGCCAGCAGCAGAGATCCAAACGCAGGTCCTAACGGTGCCAGCCCCAGCTGCCCCCACTCGGCCCTCTCTGCTTCCTTGCTCCCGGCAGGAGACCACGGGGTTGGCAACAGGGATGGGCTCTGGCTCCTGGGGGAAAGCTCCAGGTGGGAGGGAAGAAAGCGTTTTCTTAGGGAAACCTGCCTGTAGAAGAGCAGCCAGGCTTCTCCCTGCAGCCCACGGGCGGATCCCTCCGAACACCAAGGTCGTCTCACATACTGGGGCTGGAGAGCCAAAGACTCCGAAATTTACAAAAGAGAAAGACTCCAGGCTGGTGACATGTGAGTTACGTTTGTTATGTAATTGGGCTTTTCTCAGGTGGCAGGGGTCCTCAAAGTACCTGCTTTTTCTCTGAAATTTACCTTATTATAATGACAATGAAAAAGAAGAGAAAAAAGAAAAACCAGAGCCACGCAGGTTTGGGAAATTCTGAGACATCCACGTATGGTGGGAAGGCTCTCTGCTCCTAGAAGTTTAACTGCTGGATAGAAACGGACATAGGAATCGGGTTTCCAACCAGACTCCCCCTGGAGTTTCAGACGAGCACACGACACTGCTCCCGGGATCCCTCCGAGGCGTCCCACAGGCACACACCTCAGCGGGCCTAAAACCCACCGAGCCAGCGGCCGCTGCACCCACCCGCGCCCACCGCTGGGGAGAGTGCCCCTGCAGGCCCCCTTCCGGTTGGCAGCGTCATCATCCACCCAGCCCCTCCAGCTGGACACTTGGGATTCCTCCTAGGCCCTCCCAGTCCCTGCTTTAGCAGGTCAGCCGGGTGCTATGTGGTCATCTCAGCACCGGCACTGCCCCTTGGCATCGCTCTCCATTCTTAGGTGCTGACTTCTCAGCCAATCTCCCTGATTGCAGTCTCATCAGTGGTTCCCGAGAGCTCTCTCTCAAATCCAGATCTGTCCATGACACTCCCCTGCGCGCCACTGTCCATCACCCACCAGCATTGAGGAATCCAGAGCTCAGGCTCCTTGCAAGGTATAAGAACGTGCTCGGGCCCCAGAGATGAATGAGTCAAGCCTGCCTCCCGAGTCCTTACCATCTCGGGAAAGAAGCACCACGGCGAGGGTTGATTCTATCGTCCACTTGGCTAGGTCAGGTGTGTTTATTTGCTCAGGCTGCTGTGCAAAATACCAGAAACTGGGGGGCTAAAACAACAGAAGTATTCCCTTGCAGCTCTGGAGGCCGGATGTCCAGGTCCAGGTGCCAGCAGAGCTGGCTTTCCCTGAGGCCTCTCTCCTCGGTGAGCAGACAGCCGCCTTCTCGCTGCGTTCCCCACACGTGTGCCTCTCTGCTCATGTGCACCCCTGCTGTCCCTCTGTGAGTCCTGATCTCCTCTTCTTTGAAGGACATCAGTCAGACAGGATTAGGGTGCCCCTTAGAAGGCCCGTTTTACCTTAATTACCTCTTTAAAGGTCCTGTCATCAAATACAATCACATTCCAAACACACAGGGGGCTGACTTCCACATACGTACGAATTTGGAACAGACACCGTTCAGCCCATAACAGCCATAGTACCCAGTTTGGGGTCAAGCACCAGTCTAGATGTTGCTGTTAAGGTATTTTTCAGATGTAATTAAAATTTAAATCAGTAGACTTTGAGTAAAGCATATGAGCCTCCACTGTGTGGGTGGGCCTCATCTAATCAATTGAAGACCTTAAGAGAAAAGACGGAGTGAGGTTCCCTGAAAAAGAGGGCATTCTGCCTCCACACTGGCTTTGGACTCCAGCTGCAACATCAACTCTTCTGTGGGTCTGCATATTTCGGACTTTTCAGCCCTCACAATCGTGTGAGCCAAGTCCTTAAAATAAACCTCTCTTTACAGATATACATATACCTTACTGGTTCTACACCGCATACCCCCAAAGATAAAAGTGTATGTCCAGAGGTGGGCAGTCCAGGGCTGATAGGTTGTTTAAAAAATCATCAGGGACCAGGCTATTTCCGTCTTGCTGCTCCTTAGTGTGCTACCTCATAGTGCAATCAGGCTGTCTGAGCTCCAGGTATCAAGTCTCCATTCCAGCCAGCAAGAGAGTGGAAGGTGCATAAGAGGGCACACCTCCTCCCTTTAGGAGTACCTTCTTGAAGCTGGATGTGAACTTCCCATTGGCCAGAGCTTAGTCACATCCGGCTGTAAGGGAACTGGGAATGCAGGCTTTATTCCAGAACATATGTGCCCAGTTAAAGCCGGAAGATTTTATACAATGGTAGAAGGAGGAATGGATGTGGCATGGCACCAAATACAACATTTGCAACAAGTAACATTTACAACAAGTACCAAATGATGGATGCCAACAACGAATGAGTTGTTGAGAAATTAAGAGGCGATTAATGTCATCAGGGGCAGGCAGAGAGGGCGCCATAGTGGAAAGCAGACCTGGGCTAACGTTGAGGGAAGGGTTAATCTGCTCAAGCAGGAGGGCATCCCAGCACCCTTGCTCCAGGGTGAGCATAAACACCACTGTGACAGCAGCTTGACACTGGGGTCTCAGCCCGGGAACCAGCAGGGCCCCCAGGGAAGGCAGGCTTGTGCCCCAGCAGGCTGGCAGGCAGCAGCTGCCAGCCTCGGATGGACAGGCTGACAGGATAAGGGGGCCCACGGCCAAGGGCATCGCGACCTTTCCAGCACCCCTGGTCCTCACTGAAGCCGGGGGGCGGGGGAAGCTGGGGCTGAGGGGAGGGGCGAGGAGATGCAGCCATCTCCTCAGGGCAAGCCAGCCAATGGGCGATCTCGCTGATGCTGTAATGCTCCAGCTCAGCGTTTCATTGGCCAGCTCTCTTTCTGGGCTCAAACTATGTATTTGGCTTTTTAGAAACTGCAAGTAGGCATAAACAAAACACAGAGGAGAGAGGCTGACTGCCAGATGGGTGGACAGAGGCTTCTAAAACTCCAACAGGCCCGGGAGGCCGGGTTCTTCCCCCAGGCTCCCGCTAAACTTCTGGGTCTGTGGTGGGATTTCTCCCCTAATATTTGGTTTTTGTTTTTACAGTTTTACAGTTCTCATTTCTTACCCTAGCGTGGCTCCGAGCTTTAACTACATTAAAGGGTGCTGTGAACCCTCAACAGGGAGATGCCTGTACGTGAGCACCTGGATGACCTCACACCTGGATGACCTCAGACCCCCTTATTCCCAGGGCATGTCGGGGACCCAGCATTCCACAGACACGCTCTAGAAACGCTCCTACCAGGACTGGTCGTGCTCAGGGCCCCGCTGCTCGGCAGTTCTCATGCATTCACACACACCTTGAGGTCTGCCCTTGCCAGGCTCTGGTTAGTTGAGGGTTGTGACATAACAGAGCACCAGCAGCTGCCCTGGTCCCCCATGGCCCCAGCTGGGGGCAGGGGGATGTGGAGGTGAGAAGTTTGGGGCTGGGGCAGCCTAGCTCTGCCTCCCATCCTCCCCTTTGTGCCCAGGTTTGGGTCCCAGGTGCCCAGGATGCCATCCAGCCAACAGTGACCGAGGGCTTTGTCAGCACCAGCATCCTCGGGCACGGGACTCAGATTCTGCCCTCAAGTTGTCTCCGGTGAAAGGACAAGAAACACTGCAACACAGCGTGCTGGGTACAGGAGTAGAGGTCCTACGCGGGACAGCAGCAGCTCGAAAGAAGGGAGTGAGGACTTTGCCCTGGAGGGGAAGGTGGGAGGAGGTGTGGCACCAGGGACGAAAGCCATAGGTTTAAGCTAAAGACAGAAGTCAGCCCTGAGCTTGTCAAATGAAACCCACACGCACACAGTCCGGGGCCTCCACAGTGTTCCCACCCCTGGGAAGCAGGTCTGGAATCTGAGAGTCGGGCTCAGGGGACCCCGGCCAGCCTCGCTGGGGCCCCAGGAGTTAATAATGCCCAGTGCCTGTATGGAGGGCCAGCGGGCCTGGGCTGGTATGTGCTCTGCCCAGCCTGCTCCTGGCCTCCCTGCTGAAGCTCCCGAGTTCTGCCTGGTGCCACAGAGCGAGCCTCAGGCAGGCAATGGTCCTGTGGTCAGAGGCCACAAGCCCCTCGGCCCCAAGCAGGGTTGAGCATACTAGGGAGGAGGGAGGCAGTCGCTGGTGGCCTGGTGAGTGTCCCTGCAGCTGTGGTCGGGGCTGAAGTGATAAGAAAAGGCGGGGTACACGACGGAGCAGAGACAAGGTAGAAGGGGGCGAGAGAGGAGGAGAAAGAGAGAGGGCGGCTGGCGCAGCGCCCGTGCCCGGGGTCAGGCGTCTGCGTCCCGGCCCCAGATGCCCCACCGCCTGCGTGACCTCCGGCGGTCGTCTCTGCTCTGGGCCGGCTCGTGGGTCTACGAGAGCAGGTGGGAAGAGTAGTGGTCCTGAGGCCCCCTCCTCCTCATGTGTCACACCATTCTCTTCCCTGGAAGGTCCCTCGCCAGCTGCAGCTGATGCTGCTGTGACCGGGGTGGGACGACGGCGCAGATGGCAGGTGGTGCTGATGGGGGGCAGGGGTGTGACTCCAACGTGCCGCAGCCCTGCCTCCCTCCCTCCCTCCCCCTCCCCCCTACTGAGCCCCCGACCCAGAGACTAACATAACCGTCTCCTCCGACGCCCACACCAGTCCTGCAGCGGCAGGCCCCCTCGCTGCGGGCAGCAGGCTCCCTGCTCTCGGGCGGGCTGCAGTCCCCCAGGCAGGGGCCTGTGCGGGTCTGTGCAGAGGACACCCAGCTCGCTCCTCCGCCCCACAGAACCCAAATGGAAGCGTCAGCATCATCCCTGCTCCTCATCTGATGTGGTGCCTTCCCCTGCAGCTGTTCTCAGCATCCTTTCTCGAAATGCACTCTTATGTAGAAGCGTAAACAACACATTATCCAATAATTATTTCTCGGACTTTGCCGCACACCTGAAACCAACACAACATTGTAAATCAACTATACTTCCATTAAAAAAATGTTTTACGTCCCAACAACAAAAACAATCTGATAACAGGATGAAATAAGTATTTCACTGAAGAAGGCATCTAGGCTGGTTAAGTGTGTTGTCCACCAAACACAGTTCTTTTTAATTTAAATGACTACCTTATAGTTCCCCGATTAATAAAAATGGAAATGATCAATTAACAAAAATTAAAAAATCATTTCTTGGGATGAATGTGTATTAAGTGCGGCGTTGAGACCTGGGTACCCACTGACGGCCCAGGTCAACCTGTTCTCTGCCGGCACAGAGCTTGGCTGAGTGAGTGAGGCCGACCGTAACCAAACAAGTATTTAACGAATCACGTGACCAATGCAATAAAGGGGAAGAAGGCAGGGCTGCCCTCAGGATGAGTCGTCAGGAAGGAGTTCCCGGGACAGGGTGCGCCTGCCTCCATCTGGGACCTGCCGGTGTGCAGGCAGGGCACAAGGCCGGGCAGGGCCCTCGGGGACGTCAGGAGGACGAGCAGCCCCGCGTACAGATGGGAAGGGAGACCCCTGCCTGCCGGCAGGTGCCGACCTTCCCCACGGCACAAGCTGAGGCATCAGCTCCCGCCCGCGCCCCCGCTGAGCTGCCAAAAACCAGCGCGTAGTTTACTGAGACGCAGCGAGTACAGCGCAAGTGCGCAGTCTATGCGCCTGGGCCACTTGGAGACAGCCGACCCCGGAAAAGAGCAGCGACAAATTCAACAAGAGACAGAACACATCATGGAGGAAACTGAGCTACGCGTGTCAGCAGAACAGAACGTTTTCAAGCCGTCTATGTAGTATCTTCAGAGAGATACTAAAGGGAAGGTATCTGTGTATCAAACAGAAAAAGATGGTCATGACCAAGAGCTGGCAATTACGAAAAGAACCAATGAGAGAGCTCAGAAACGAAAAGTACGATTATTCAAAACTCACGCCGACTATGGCGTGGAGAATGAACGCGAGGAGGCAAGATGCATCCATTCCAGGTAAGAGATGAGCGCGGAGACAGAGGGGAGCAGGAGGGGCAGATAGATTCAAAATGTGCTGTGATGTAGAGCCTGCAGGACTTTCTAACTTGCCAGGGGCTTGGACGTGACGATGAAGGAGAGGGGGCCTGCAGGGATGTCTAGAAGAAACGTGGAACTGCTCTGAGTGGAGAACGCTCCGAGACTGCAAACCCTCTCCCCTGCACAAAAGCCCCCTTGCCCTCTGTGAGCATGAAGATGAGGAGACCACGGCCACTGCACCGTCTCCTAAATGCACCTTCTGAGGCTTTCTCTTCTGCATGCCCTTGACCCAGAGGGCTTGAAAACATCTGGCGGGACCTGCATCCAGCCCAGATTGTGGCCATCATGCTGGTCATCCCTGGTGCCCTCAGGGAGGGTCCTGGCTGTTGAGGGAGAGAAACGTGACTGTTGCAAGCTGGGTGCCCTTGAAGTCAGGCTCTGAGATGTAGTGGTTCGTGCAGAACGTTGATTAAGGAGTCAGCACCTGGGGAAAGGAAGGGAGGAGGGAGGAGCGGACTGAGAGAGAAAATGAGCCAAACCCAGTGGCAGCCTTGGCCAACCCCAGGGGAGGCTTGGGAGACCCAGTGGCTCTTCAGCGTTGCCGTATTGGGTCACGATGCCTAGATTGTCCACTACTGTGCTCGTCTGTCTCATGTGATTCCAGTGACTAGTTGTTACTGAAGAGAAGAAAAGAGATGACCAAAGAGGCCAACCCCAAACCCCCAAGGCTGTGCCCCTCAACTCCAAGCAGAGGAAGCAGGGATCTCTTGTTTAGCTGGGACATCCTGGTTGCCTTCTGTTCTGCCATCCACCCATGTCCTTACAAATAGAATCTGATTTTGCTCATCCTCATCCAAGTTACCAAGTCCTTTGTGGGGAAATCTAGGCTATTGCCCCAGTCAGAGGCAAGAGTTCATGGCCTGGGCTGAACGTGATGGAATGATCTGGGCCCGCAAGTGACTGGTTTAGGCTTGGGCGTGGGGTGCGATTTTGGCCAATGGTCCTAAGCAGGAAATCTGCTGATGAGGCTTTTGGACTTGGAGTCTGTGTATTGTTCGTAAAACCAAAGCAATCATCTTGGGTCCATTACGTGAGCAGTCGATGAGGAAAAGCCAGTACATTTAGGATGGCAGAGTAGAAAGTTGGAAATAACGTGGGTCTTTGAGACATCGGTGAGCTGGTGAATTAACCAGCCCTGGAGTTGCCGTCCCTCCGTGATAATAAACCACTCAGTTGTTTGGATCATGGTGAATTAGGGTTTCTGTTACTTGCAACCAGATGCATCTCAACAGAGTCAGCTGATATTGTGTTGCAGGTTCCATCCAGAAGAGCACAGATGAGCTTCAGGCTCCCTCAGCCCCTTAGTGGCTCCGTTGACTTTGGGGCTAGACTCTTAGCTTACACCCTCCACCCCGGTCTGTAATGAACTCCTTCCCATTGCTGTCACTCATCATTCCGCTCGTCCAGCCCCCAGCCTGCTAGAGGGCGTCTCCGCTGGATTGCAGCACAACAAATCCTCGGGGTACCCAGCTGCCCATCCCTGTGGTTGCAAGCAGGAGAAAGATGCTGAGAACCACAAGTCCTGACAGTGCTCCGTAAAGGGCTGGTGGATGTGTCCTTGGGTTCCCATATGTGAGTAACAGGAAGGAAAAGGAAATAAGCTCGTTTTTTCCTAACAATGATTAATTCACACGAGGTCACATTTTACATCATTTTTAATTAACTTTCATTGAGTTCATGTTCAAAATGGAAAAAAGGATTTATTAACATAAGCCATGAGGACCCCAGGTATAACAGCATGGGGTATTTAAACAGGATAGAAAATTAGAAATGTTTTTCTTCTGTTCTGATGCATGGCGGGGTTTTGTGAATTCCTAGCTTTTCTCAAACATATCCCCTTTGCAGGTGATGAGAAGAAATAGGCTTGAAAGCTGTTAACTCCTCCAGGAAGCCTTTCCCAAGACCCCTTGCCTGAGGGTCCCCTCCGCAGTCGCTGGTGAGGATTCCCCCCCTGTGAACACTCTGCAGACCTCTGTCTCACAATCGCCACATTCTCTTCACATTGTTTACTTTTTTATTTCCTCCACAATCTTGTGAGACGTTTGAGGGTAAAACCTTGTGTTATTTATTTCTATTATTGTATTATTTAACTATTTTATTTTGGTGTGGTTGGGGAAGTAACTGGGTTTTACTGAGTTTTTAGAGGAGGTGCTGGGGATTGAACCCAGGACCTTGTGATGCTAAGCACGTGCTCAACCACTGGAGCTGCACTCTCCCCCGTACTTCTGTGCCTTCTGGCAGGACACCCGGCATACAGCTCAGTGTAAGTGTATGAATGAATGAAAGCCAAGAACATTTTTCCTGGGCTTTACTTTAATTCAACAAAGGACGAATATGTCTATCTTGCCTTGCGTAAAATGAAAATGAAAAAGGAAAGCCCTACCATAGCAGTATCAAAGGGCTGCAGGGTCTGCTGCACACGTGCAGTGGCCGGTGGGACACAGCTGGTGGCCATTCTCTGAAATGTGGACTTAGGACACTTGCGGGAACATGCCTAGGAATATAGTAACAGGGTCTTAACGCGGGCCCGGTGGCGCATCTGGCTCATCTGGGGGCTGCCAGAGACAGTTTGCTCCTGTGTTTTGGCCTTTCAGATGGTTCCCAAATTAAGCAAAAGCATGTTTTTTGGCTGGGCTGACACTGACTCTTTGGATCTCTGTCCATCTAACCCTCCAGCACTCCTCCTTCACTTCTCGACAAGCCCAGCGGACGGAATGTCATCCCACAAGATCTTGCTAAGCATGTCGATGTCCCAGATACACGACAAGTCCCGTTGAGGGATGACACACCCTCCTTGGCTGCCCTACTGTGTCCTTCCTCACTGCCCGCCAGCCGTTTAACTCACTGTCCTCGTGCCAACCCCTCTGTAAAATGATCATGCCTGACCCCACATGGCAAACCAGCATGAAATGAATTAAAGGGAAAAGCAACAGTCTTCTTAGTTTTCAAGAGGAGGCTTCATAGCTGGGAAAGGCTGAGGCTGAAACTCCCCTTGCTTAGATTGGCCTCCCTGTTGAAATTTGTAAGTGCTTGTGTGACTGATTTCTAAAAAAATCCAATATTCAGATTCCAAAAGGTAGAGTCAAACACTATTTGTACCACAATAGGATGCTTCTGTTTTCAAAGGAATTGTCCTCTTAGCAATCCTACAAATCGATAAGAATAAAACTGATAACCAAACAGAAAAATGAACAAAAGGTTTGATCAAGCATTTCCTTTAAACGTTGATCTAAATGGCCAACAACATAGAAAAATATGCCCAATGTCATCAGTCATCATGCAAATACAGATTAAAACCATAATCTACTACCAGCAGGTACCCACTAGCACGGCTTAAGTGAAAAACACAGAAAATAGTAAGTGTTGGCAAGGACATGGAGCAACCAGAACTCCCACTCACTAGTGAGCAGGAGGACTGGTACGACCACTACAGCCATCTGTTTGGCAGTATTTATAGAGCTGACCGTACGCATAACCTCTGACTCAGAGATTCTACCCACTAGAAAAGCACATACGCATCCACCGACGTGCATTTCCTGGGATGTGCCTCTCGGCACCATTTGCTGTAAAAGAAACCTGGTCATTATACAAACAACAGTCAACGGCTGAATGGATGAACAGTGACACATCCACATAAAGGGATTCTCTGCAGCAATGAGAACGAACCCACAACCACACGCAACAACATGGACGAAACGTACCAACACAAGGTTAAGCAAAAGAAGACAGACACAAAAGAGCATATGCTATATGAATCCCTCTAAAGAAAGAAAAAGCTGGCAAAATTAACCAGTTGTCTTAGAAGTCAGGATAGTGGCTGTCCTGAGGGGGTAGGTGACCAGAGGGGCCGTGGGGAGGGGGCTGCCTAGGTGTGCTCAGTTTGTGATTCGTGCACTTTTCAGGATGTGTATTATACTTTAATAAAAAACTTGTTTTGAGTATGATTCAATGTGTAAGATTCCCATGCCGCATGGAACTTTCTAGAAACATATTTGCCATCCGGAGTGAAATGCACCCCCTATGTTTAACTGGGTTCGAGTATTTTCTCTCCCACCCTATCTTTACTTGTTCACAATCTGCAAGGACAGGGAACTGAGCTAGGATGTAGGGGCACGTCTCCCCGGGTGGCCCCGGATCGTGTGTGTCTGGTGTTTTCCTCCAGCTGCCCCACAGCCACGTCCTCAACTGAGTTTTACATTCTCCTTCCTCTCCACTCCACCGCTCCCTCAATGCCCAACGGGCCAGAGGATTCTTCAGAGGACACAGCGCTGGGCTGCCGAGGACTCCTTACTCCTGTAGCTCAGCCGTGGGACGAGCTC
Organism: Camelus dromedarius; assembly: GCF_036321535.1. Taxonomy (NCBI): domain Eukaryota; kingdom Metazoa; phylum Chordata; class Mammalia; order Artiodactyla; family Camelidae; genus Camelus; species Camelus dromedarius. The sequence goes on along the minus strand of NC_087454.1, from coordinate 3,311,498 downwards.
TTGAGTCTGGGTGCCTGTCCTTTAGGGAGGGAGCGTCTATTACTTGCAAATCCATCTACTCCCTAATTTATGCCCATTTCACAGAGGATGAAACTGAGAAACATCACCCAGAAGGCTGCATCCCTGGGAAGTGATGAGCTGGCGCCAGGGTCCAGCTGGCCTCTGTCACTGCACCATCCTGCCTGGTGTTTCCCAGAGAAGCTTCGCTCGGCAACTTTAACTTTCCCTGAGTGGCTGCCTTCCTTCTGATCAGCCATCCCTGACCCGCCATCAGTGGGGAGCTCTGCTGTCACCTCCTCCATCTCAGGGCCTGGGGACAATCTATCACCTGCTAGAGGCTCTGGCTCTCCCCAGATCCCAGTGGGGCCCGAGAGAGTGTCAGCAGACTCTGAGCCTGCCTGTTCTCTCTCTGCATGAGACAGAGGAAGCCCCAGAGCTTTGCCAGCTTCTCTGCGGCAGGCGGAGCATGGAAGCCATTCCTGATCAGTACCTGGGGAGCGTCTGCTCCGGGTGCCCGGCCCCCGCAGATGCTGCCAGGCTGCCCCGTTTACAGACAATGACTGGCCGCCCAAATTCCCCCCAGGCAGCCTGACTGCATCCCTCACATCGCAGCCCAGCTGTTCAGACACAGCCACTCCTGATCACACCAGCTTACCTCTGCAGACGTGAAGCCGCTCTGCCATGTGCTGGAGAAGGCACAGTGCTACTCGGTGATATGATCACAGCTCAGCTTTGAGAAATGAGCTGCTGGCCCTGAGCTCAGCCCACAGCCTTTTCTTTGGCCTCAAGTTGGAATTTTCCCCAGATCTGCTCGTCCAGAAACAGGGGCAGCAAACTGACCTCCCTTCAGTGCCCAGGAGTTCCAGGAGTCCTGGAAATAGTAAAGAGCCTCGAGCTAAATCAGCATGTCTGGGGAGCACTCGGACACCCACAATCTCTGTGCCCAGGGTCTCCTGGCTCCGGCCTTTGGCCAGCCTCCCGTGACCATTTTCTGCACTTCATGTCAGCCTCATCCTTGGGAAAGAAACTACTGTGGGATCCCAGCAGGGGTCACAGAGTCTCAGTTCAGACAGCCAGCACCATAGAGACCATCTACTGTTCTTTTTAACCAGTGAGGAAAGAAGCCCAGAGAAGCTCAGCAACGTGCCCGAGGTCACACAGCCATGGGGTGGAAGGGGTTTGAAGAGAATGCAGGCCTCCAGATTCGATGACCCCACACAGGGCACTCCAGGCTGGTTTCTCCGAAAGGAAGGGACCCCTCTAGCCCCACGTGGGTTCAGGTGGCTGCTTCAGGAATGTCTGGAGTTGCTCTCTTTCCATTGGGAGACTAGGGAGATTTGCGAGGGACTCACCAGCGATGGTGGCTCCAAAGGAGAGCCGGCCCCAGGGCTCAGGTGGCACCCAAGACACAGGCAGAAACCCAGCTTCTGCTGGGCAGCAGGAGGGAGCACTTCTGAACCGTGTCCTGCAGAGCGGCACCGAAGTCAGTGGCCGGCTGCCCTCGGGATCCAGCTCTCCAGTTTTTCTCAGGAGGGCAGGAAATGCAGCTCCTGGGCCACTCTGACACCCAGGGCTGCGCCATGAGGGTAGTTCCCGCATCACTTGAAACCCAAAGTCCATCACCCTCCTGGAGGCTCGCACACAGGACACGGAGGCAGAAAAGGCAGGCATCAGATGAGTGGGTGAGGGGGCACCGTGCAGCCTCCGTGGTCACTTCCAATATTCAAGGATGGCCAGATTGGGGCCGCCCCCGGCTCGATGGCTGAGTCCAAGCTGGTGCCTCTGCAGTCCCTGCTCTCCCCACGTCGGCCCCGCACAGGGCCCACAGACCATTGTCCTCGGCCGTCATCTCTCTGTTCTCCACAGTTTCTCACTACGAGGACTCTTTTGGAGGCAGAAAACGGGTTTCTTTTCAACCACAACGTCAAGCTGGGCCTGCAGCAAAGAGCCCTTGGTGTCTGGGGGCTTCCCTGCGAGGCAGCGGGAAGAGGGACCCGGCGGGGCAGGTATGGGGTTGAGGGTTCCCGGTTTGGTAAGTCTGCACCTGCTCCTCAGCATCACGGTCCCCTTCCTGAATACGCCCCAGGGCCTCGCCTGCCCTCTGGCAGCCCAGGGGACCCCCTGCTGCTCCAGTCTCAGCTTTTCCTCCTCTCCCTCCGCATCGGACTTCCCAGGGACCTGCCTGCGAGGTGAGTCAGCCAGTATGTAGGGCAATAATGGGGTGAGAGGAGTTTCTCGTAGTTCGCCCTCTCAGATGCCATCCCAGAACGGCCACCCACGTGCCCTGGCCAGGCCTTGCCTCTCTGGCCTCTGTTTCCACATCTGAGGCCCCAGGTCTTTTTAAGCAAGAGTAATCGTGCCTCCCGGGAGGATGGCGCTACTATTTTCAAATGTCCTCGTCCTGTTACGTTCATGCTCTGAATTGGGCAGAATGGCCTGAGCCTCATCGTCACTGCCCGTCTCCCAGTCCTGTGTCCTTGGCTTACTGGGGGCGATAACGATGCAAACCTCATGGCTCGTCTGACGGCCAGAGGGAGTTGAAGCCCAGGAGGTGCTTGGCCCAGCGCGGCCGCAGCAGACGGAACAAGTGTCCACGCCCGTCCCACTCCGGTGAAGCACGTGAGGCACCTTCTAGCGTCAAAATGACAGACGCAAAACGGGGAGCCCAAGCCAGTGTGTATGAGGTGGGAAACCCCGTGAAAAAGACAGCAGGACCCCCAGGCAGGACCACTAACCTCCTGCCAGATCCATTCAGTTCCCTGGCCCAGCGTCATTATTTTGCTTTTTAAAGGCTTACTTCTAGGAAAGCGGAACTTACCCCTACGAGTCTATTGGTTCCCCGAGCTAACTCCTGATTGGTCCATTTCCCTCACTCCTGATTGGTCCATTTCCCTCACTCCTGATTGGTCCATTTCCCTCACTCCTGATTGGTCTATTTCTACAAAGCTTGTTCCTGGTTGGTCAACTTCTGTTGTACTTTATTTGCATATGATGTTGCAAAGTGTAAAACTGGCAGCCTATAAAAGGCCTGTGTAAACCTACAGACAGGGTTCAGAGCTTAAAGTGTTAAGTCTTCTGGGCCTGCTGGCGTAATAAACCTGAGTTCTCCAACTCTCCGAGTGCTGCTTGGTCTCTCGCCTAGATCCAGGCTGCTGCCACCACTGAGCCATAATACTGAGCTGCATGTAGCACATTTTGCTGCAACATGTAGAGTCAGGGTGGTGTTTAGACCAAGCACGATGGGAACCGTGGACCCCACCATGGACCCTCCCCCACGGGGCTGCCTCCTTGGCATCCTGTATACAGCGTGGTGTCCCCAACTCTTCTTTGTTGAGTTTGGAAGATACAGAGTGAGGACTTCTCATTGCTCGCGTTGTCCTGACTGCACGGAGGAATTCCAGAAGAAAAACCTGTGTCCGACATTCCTGAGTTTGCTCTAATGGTTTACCTTATAGGTGAACAAGTTAAGGTCCAGAGAGGTTAAGTGACAACCCGGGGTCACACAGCCTATTTTCTCCCCACCCACAGCTCCGTGCCCTGAGGTGCTGCCCCTTCTGATGGCCTAGGGTTTGATCTCAGATATCCTGACTCGCCCACTCACAGGTTCTGGAGAGGGAGCTCAGGCCCTTGAAGTCCAGGACCCTCCGGGGACAGGAGGCCCCCAGGAGCCCTGCCTGCTGCAGGCTGCCCCAGTCAGGCTTTGTCCCTGTCGCCCACACAGCTCTGGTTGTCCAGTGGCTGCTGCTCTGCTCAGGAAAACAGGCCTACCAGTCAACTCCACCCAGTAGGCCTGCAGTTAGGGAGAGAGGGCCACCAACAGAGCAGGGAGGACCAGGGACTCAGGTCTTCCGGGGTGGCACACAGCCCTGTGAGGGATCATCCAAACCGCAGGGACGAGGAGCCCAGGAAGCTGTCCCTGCAGTGAGCAAAGCCTGACCTTCCCCCCTCCCCTCCGTGGGGCCAGAGCACAGCCAGCCGCCCTCACCCACGGCTGCAGCAGCCGTGCTGACTTCACCCCCGACTCCAGCTCCGGGTGCCAGGGCGGGACAGGGCACAGCGTCTAGGCATCTGCAGAGCACGAGCCCCGGCGGAGCCCCGGGGGAGGGAGCGCGTGTGCACAGGCACCTGGCCTTCCCCCTTGTTCACCAGCCCCCAGTCAGCGGCTCCTTGCCACGTCCCGGCCCCGGGGCAGGGAGGCAAGTGGGCAGCAAACTTGGGAGAAAGCTCAAAGCTGGTCGAAGAGGGAGGGGGCTGGGGTTGCTTGTGACCATGCGGAGGGTGTTTAGGGTCCAATCCCGTTTTGGGAAACAAGTATTTTCAGGCCTCAAGTGAAGCCAGGCACGTGAACCAGCTCAGAGGAATTCCCACGATAAACTCGGGAGCCGGTCACACCCTTCAAACGGGGGCTGACGGTGCCCTCCTCGGTGTCAGCCCTGGATCCAGGGCCTCCGGCCAGTGTCCCCTCTCCCGGGACTGTGCCTGGCACCTAAGATGTGCTCAAAAATCAGCTGTTATGATGACCACAGGGCCCAGACATCTCAGTGAACCCACACGTGGGGAAACTGGGGACTGTGACTGTGGCCACCAAACCAGAGAGGCCACGTTTGGACCAGAGCGCCCCGGCCGAGGCTCGGATGACGGGGGTCTGACAGTCGAGCAGACGTCACTGCAGGCCCCATTGTGTGTCCCGACTGGCCCTGTCACTCAGCTCCCCATCATCGCTGGGGGGCGGGGCTAGATGGGCCCCAGCAGGGAGTCCCCCCGACTCAGGCCCCTGTCACCACAAGCCCTTGGAGTCACCCTAGAGCCTGCTTCGCCGCCCAGCGCCCTGCAGCTCAGCCCCACCCTCAGCCATCTCAGCAGCTACACTGAACTCTTTTCCGGTTTTTAATTAATTAATTTATTTTTCTTTTTTTTGCTCCCTCTGAGAGGCAAGTGCTCTAACAATGATGTGAGGCTGGAATGAGGCATTAATTTCAATCGTCACTTAAAAGCAATTGCCAGGGAAAAGATCTCATTTTCCCATCAAGCGCTGTGGAGCCGGAACCTCGGGCGGTCCTGCTCCCCCTGCCCCCACCCCTTCTCCACCTCTAACCACCCGCCTCCCAGCAGCGCATTATAACTGCACCTCCTGTCCTGAAAGTACGCCCTGGGTGGATAAGTGGTTCTGCTTGGCTAATAAGCAGCCTCGAGGCAGGCTGCTCACTCCGAGGCAACCAGGCTGGAGGGGCTCCCCGACAGACAGACGGGGTCTCGGGAGCGCAGAGCAGGTGGCTAATCGCCTTAGCAGCTCTCAGGGCTGGGGGACCAGTGGGCACACAGGCGGGCTCCCCGGAGGCCCCCCTTGACGGTGGGACGTGGCTGCGTCAGGAAGGCCTCTTAGGTTCCCTGGGCTTCCACACGACAAAGGTCTGGAAGAGGACACGCCTTCCAAGGCCCTCCCCCGGGGAAGCTGTGGTCGGCAGGTCAGATGTGGTGACAAGTGACAGACACTGACAGACGTGCTGGTTGACTTGAAAAACTGGTGGTGTGTCTGTTACCAAAGGCGAGTTTGTGTGCCCGTGGCACCATGAGGCCAAAACCAAAACATCCGAGTTTGGAGCAGAGAAAGTCTCACTGCAGGGCCGAGCAAGGAGGACCGGGTGGCCCACGCCCGAGACCACCCCGAACTCCCTGAAAGGTTTCAGCAAAGCATAGTGAAAGGCAGATGAGGGGGGTGGGGACTGCAGGGCCCGGGATCGGCTTGTGCACAGTCCTCTGACAGGTTCATGTTGAGATAACAGAGCGGTCAACACTGTCAGCCCCTGGGCGCCGGAGGGTCTGGGGGCCACATGCCCTCCACCATCAAATAGTGCATTCCTTCCCTTTGGTGGTGGTTTTCAGCATCTGAAAAACTTAGGAAATATGTATGAGACACTATTATCTGGGTGCTTCAGAGAAGAGCTGCAGCAGGGGATATGGGGAGGGGTCTGACCCTGGAAGGCCCCCCAGGGTCCTCTGGGTCACAAGTCTTTCTCTCCAAATTGGGATGGGGGTCTAGCTGCCTCCTTCCCGCCTCAGTGAAGGCTCCAGGCTGCTTACGGCAAAATCAGAGGCTCGAGAAGGTGGTCTTGTTCCTCCCTGGCTTCCCAAAGCCTGACCGCCAACCCCTTGCTGCCTCCCAGCCACAAACCCGCCCGCTGCTTCTACAACCGCGGGCCGGCTCTCAGCCGTCAGCCACCCTCCCGGCCGCAGCTATCTGTGACACCCTCCGCCCTGGGCTGCTTGGTCTTTCAGAGCCTCCAATTATTATGATTAGAAGTAAGAGCTGAGTGCGGGGAGCCCGTCAGTATGTGACACACACGGCCCCCACTCCAGGCTCGATTCCATCCCGTCTTCTCGGCGACCGTGTGTGGGACCACCACAGCCCTGCGTGCAGAGGAAGGGCTGAGGCCCGGAGGTTCAGTCACGTCCCCCGGGGTCACACAGCCGAGCTCCGAGGATGGGAACCAGACTCTCTCGGCCTGCGGCCCTGAGAGGCCCCGGGGGGGACCCTGGTCATTCTCTTCAGTCACGCCCAGTATCGGTAAACTAATTTCAAGCATGCACCCCGGCATGATTTATACATTCCATAAATGTGCTCCAGAGCTAACGAGAGCATCACGAGGCAGACACAAAGGCCGGAGCTCTAAGGGGGAGCACTGACTCCAACTCGATTCCTGATGCTTTACCCCCGCATGGAAGCAGTTTCTGAGCCCAGCTCTGCCTCTGCAGAGCCACGTGCCCAGGGAGTGACCTCCCTCCTCAGAACCTCCGTCCCCTCCCTAAGACGAGGGAGACAGCCAGGCCTCCACGCAGAGGTGATGAGGCGATGCCCACGGGGAGGGCACGGTGTGCGCGAGGCTCACAGTGGGCCCTCTGAGCTCTGACCCACCGAGCTGGGGAGGCACGTAAGTGGCCTGGGTGTCTGAAGGTCAGTTCTGAGGATGAGTCTAAATGGGGAGGAGATGGCGCAGGAGCCAAGGCCCCCAGGCCCCCTTGGCTCGGGGCACTCGCCCCCACCAGGGAGGTGGGTCTCCCACGGGGAAGTGGCAGGCATCACTCTGGGTCAGACTCCTCCAGCAGAAACATACACACACACGTCATTTTGGTTTAACCCTTCCTTTGGCATCTTCCCCGTTTTACTCAAGTGCCTGCAAGTCCCCTTGACAACTCGGAAAGCAGACTAGAGCCAGAAAGACGATGCGAGAGCAGCAGACATTTATCTGGGGCCTGCACAGCCCCGTGGACGTGAGACGTGCCCTCCCTCCGAGTCCAGGCCATTCTGCATGACCCACACTAGGCTCACGCCCCACCAGAGGGACGGGACAGCTCCTTGGCCGCAGGCTGCGGCCCCGAGGGGGCAGAGCTTGCTCTCCCTCCTGCGAGGCCGCCCCGTCCTCCCCAAGGATCAGTGGGGTCAGGGCTGCTCACCAGCCGGGCTGGAGGCACAAAGCCCTGCTGAGGCTCTGACCCCACGTGTCATGCACGGGGACCTCACGGCCTGGGACAGAGCATTTCAGGACCGAAGAGCAGGGCCAGGCAGTCACAGGACGGCCTCCCCGGAAAAGCTGCTTCCAGACCACCACCAAATCAAACCCACGTTTCAGCTGGGAGGGCAGTGGTGTGTGGTGGTGGGTACGGGATACGGGAGAAGCAGCCACAGGCGGGGCGGCGACACTGCTTCTTCCTGGGGGGTCAGCTCAGTGCCCGGGACCCGGAGCTCTGTTCTGTCAAACATCCCTGCCCCAGGACATTCTGCGTCGGAGCTTCGTGTGCAAGATTAGATCCCACTGCGGCTGCAGAAGGCACGCTGACGGAGTGCCCCGCCGGCTTCCAGGACACCTCCCGGGTCAAAACCCGGATTGCAGAGACCTTGTTGCCCCTGCTCCCTGCTAGTCACCTGCGGTGCCACTTGCCCGGCCCCCCCGCCCACCCAACCCCACGCCCAGAAGAGAAGGGCTCCTAGCCCCCATCGCCCTCCTTCCAGAGCGTTTAGCGCAAAGTTGCATAAGCTCTCCCTCCCCCACCGGCTCTGCTCCAGCCACTGGGAGGACAGGAGGAATTCATTTGCAGAGGACAAGCTGAAACCTCTGGTGGAAAACAAATGCATGTATCACAGTAAATGGGAGCAGCTTTAAAAAAAAAAAAAAAGCACAAAATCCATTGGGGACCCGTTGCCATAGGAACTGGCGTTACAGCCTGCTTCCGATAATTAATGGAGGGTTTCGCTATTACAGTGTTCTTGAAACTTCGCCTTCCCCCGCGCTGCACTGCAGAATGCGGCATCTTCTCCCCATTCATAAATATTTCATCACCACCGGCTGCTGCGTTTCATCACCGCGGACAAGGCAGAGCCTGACAGCCAAGTTCCCGCTGTCCTGCAGGAGAGCAGCTTCGACTTCTCCTCCTTCCTCCTGGTCTCCACTTACCTGCCCTGTCGCTCTCTACGCCCCATATCTAGAAGGGCGCCTTTCCTGCGCACCCCCCTCGGTTTGCGGGTCCCGCATCTTCGTCCTGGGTCCCGTCTTCCTTCCTCACGGTCCCTGAGTTCCCCGTGCAGCACCCGGCAGCCGAGGCCCTGCCACCCCTGTCTTCCATCTGCGGGCGCCCTGGGCGCACCTGGGCCCTGGGATTCTGGCCCTGCCGGGAGCCGGCCGAGCGTCAGTTCCCTACCGTTAAGCGGAGATGCCACCTGCCTCGCGGGAGAGACGGTGAGGCCCCCGCCCGTGCCGCCCCCTGGAGGTGCTCAGGTGTCGGTGCTGGTGGCTGCTGGCGCTGGTCTGTTTGCAGATTTCCTGTTTTTATCTGGATGAAATTGCATCCATGTGTTTTCTTAACTTTAGAAGAAGAGCTGGCTCCTCCCGACTCACTGGACGGCAGCAGTGTGAGCTCCACGGCCAGGGCAGGCCCAGTGGGGCCCTTCACAGGCCCAGGGGAGAAGGGCAGCTTCCTGGCCCGTGGACACTGAGCTGTCGGGCACTGTCTGAAGGTGACGGGGGCTCCGGACTTGTCTCCCTTCTGCCTCCCGCAGGAATAGCAGCCCGGCCTGTCACTCGCCACCCGCCCCAGCCGGTGCAGCCTCCAGCTTTGACCAGACGGCCAGCACCCTTCAAATGCCACTGCCCGCACCTGCTCTGCGTAAGGGCGGCCCCCTCTTCCTAGGCTCCCCCCAGTCGGCAGGGAAGTGGGGTGACGCCCGGGAAGCCACGTGTCACAGGCAATCCTGAACATCTCTCCCGAAGGCCTGCCTTCCTCCATGCCACCCTCAAGGGCCCAAGGCCCAGGCGGATGCATGTGACGGACCCAGAGGCCACGGCCTGGAAGGACCGAGGACAGAAAAGCAGGAAGACCGAATCCTGACATGAAGTCCCAGGAAAGAGTTCAGGGAAGAGGGACAAGGCCAGGAGGGCTGGAAATGGTGAGGCTTCTGAGTGCGGCGGGGAACCAGAGCAGAGAGCAGGCGGGATGGTGTCAGTGAAGAAACCGCATAGTGTTCTGGACTCAAGGCATCGTTACCTGCCTGACCTGCCCCTGGCCCTCTAATAGGGGGCAGGGGGTCAGTGTTCAACCAAACGCAGCTTGCAAAGAAGTCAAGACACAGGCCTGCTTGTAGTGGAGGCCCTCTGTGCCCACCCCTCACGTCACAGATGCAATTCTTCTGGGTTGTCTGAGGGGCGTCTTAGTGGCTTCCAAAATGACCAACCCTTCGACGTTACATTTAAATATATATATACTTTCAAGTTTCTCATCTGAGTTCCCTGGGAAAGGGAGCTTTGGTTTTGGTGTCTCTTTTTGCAGAGGACAATTTATTTTTAAAATCCTGGGTTCTACAGGAAGAACCCTTGGGAGAGACCCCTGCACACTCTGACAGCCCCAGGCCGCCCAGGGACCGCCGGTGTGCAGGGAAAGATAGATGCTCACAGTTCCCAGGGGCCACCGCTCCCCAAGACAGCTTCCCCGGCCGGGGCGCGCCAGCAATTTATCCACAGGCTCCTTGAACTCGAGGAGCTAACAGTTTCAAGAAAACCATTTGAAGAAACAGCCAGTGTGGCAAACCTGGCAACGCTGTGGGGCTCTGTTTTCCCTTTCCCTACTTTAACTGTTAAAATCCATCTCCGACATCGCACACACGGATGAAATCCACAGTCTCTTATCAGATCCCAAATCTGTCAGCCGATGTCTACCAGCCGCCTGCAGCCAAAAGCCTCTTAGCACATGTGTGACTTGAGCTGCAGAGGGGCTGGGACAACAGCACCGGCAGCTTTGCTCTGGCGCCCTCATTCCCAAACATTTGCTCACTTAGAGCCTGGGAGGCAGCGGTGCCTCCGTCTCCTTCCAGCTCAGATCCACAACGCACGGTTCGAGCCTCCTCCGGCTCCCCTCGGTGCACACTCACCACTGGCCTGTGGCTGTGGACCAGCGGCCCAGCTCTTCCCTCTTCTGCCCGTTCACGCAAACCCAGGTGTGTGCACGTGCTAAGAGGTAGGGCCAGCAGCCTCGCCCAGGTGAGGGCCAGGTTTCCGGGTGAGCGTGTGGCCTGACTCAAGGGAGCAGAAATATGAGAACTTCCTCCCTCCCCCACAGCCTTCACGACTGAACCCCGGCACTACAATGTTTGAGAACGAGAAGGCCCAAATCTGCAGCTGGCGACCTGGAGACCCAGGAGAGCCCATGCTATGGTTCCCATCTGAGGGCAGGAGCCTGACGTCCCAGCTCAGGCAGGCAGGCAGCCAAAGCCCCACATACTCAGCTTTTGTGCTATTCAGGCCGTCGACTGATTGGACGAGGCCCACCCACACTGGGGAGATAATCTACTTTACTCAATCTACCAGTTCAAGTGCTAATCTCACCCGAAACGCCAGCACAGACACACTCAGAATAACATTTGACCAAAGATCTGGGCACCCTACACGTAACACGAGCCTTCACACTCCAAATGTCCCACGGGCTCTTAGAACTTCGTATGTCCAGAACTGGCCTCCATACCTTCCCTTCCTCTACCCAGTCACCCAAGCACGGACCCAGACGTCATACCTCTCGCCCTTAATCCACGTTGCTCAGCCTCCCAGCCCTGCGGATTCCACCTCCCGAATGGCTCCTGAGTCCTTGCCCAGCTCTCCTCCCGCCGCGCCTGCCTGACTGTGGGCTCCATCGCGGGATGAAATTTCTGCAACTGCCCTGTGGTGTCTCCCTCCCTCCCGCCTTCCGTCCACATGGCCAACCCTTCTGTCCTGAAATGTCATGCTCTTGCCTGCAGTCCGTGGTGCTTTCCTTGCAGGGTGAAATCCCTACTCGTGGGCCTGTCATGGAGCCCAGTCTGCCCCTCCCTGGAGAGACCTGACCTGTGACATGACTGACACTCCCTGGTGGTGGCACCTGGCAAGAGACGCAGCCTCTCACCCAAAGGAGCTGAATGCCAAGGTCCACACCAGCACCAGCCCACAGGTGTTCAGAGCTGCTTTATTCATAACTAGCAAAGCTGGAGACATCAGTTCGTGAATGGATAAATGAACTATGGTCCATGTAGAAAAGGGAACATTATTCAGCACTGAAAACAGATGAGCTACCACGCCGTGAGAAGACATGGGGGAAAGCTCAACACATACGACTAAGAGAAAGAAGCCATTCAGGAAAGGCTACATCCTGTATGATTCCAACTGTGTGACATCCTGGAAAAGGTGAAACTGGAGGCAATAAAAGGATAAGTGGTTGCCAGGGGTTGGGGGTGGGGGTGAGCAGGCAGAGCACAGGGGACGCTGAGGGCAGCGAAACTGCTCTGTGTGATACTGTCACAGTGGGGACATGTCATTACACACTTGTCCAGACCCACAGGATGTACAACACCCAGAGTGAAGCTGAGGTGAGCTACGGACTCTGGGTGATGATGACATGTCACTGTGGGCTCATCCACTGTAACAAATGCACGCATGGGGGGTGCTGATGGTGGGGGAGGCTGTGCACGTGGAGGGGGCGGGGGTATGCGTGAAATCTCAACTTTCCTGTGAACCTAAGACTGCTCTAAAAAATTTAAGTCTATTGAATGAAAGAAGAAAGGGAAAGCAGGGAGGTTGGGAGGGAGGGAGGGTCCTGCAGGGAGCTGAAACCAAGCTTCTGAAATCCCTTTTTCCCCTTTTTTGAAACTCAGTGACTCTTGGCAGCCACCATTTCCTAGCCCGCCTTTTGGCCCCCAGGTAGCACACGGTCTGTGATCCCTGCCTCTGATTCAGTCCTGTGAATCTAAATCCCCAGAAAGCAGCTCCCTAAGGCCAGCTGCGAAGGCCTCTGGGTGTCTCTGCTCCCTCTCCTGCTGGACTCGCTCCCAGAAGCAAGGTGACCCTCGGACTCTGTGAGCAGGTGCCTGGGGCCTCCCTGTGCCCAGCTGCTCCACAGGGACGTCTGGGTCTACAAGCCTTTGGCGAACATCACCTCCCTCTGGGGGTCAGCCTTCCTGATGCTCATTTCATAGGTCCCCGCTTCTCTCTTACTTCTCTTGTCATCCCCACTGCCTCTGTCTCCTGCAAAGGGCCCTGTAAAGTCTGAACTCAGCCCAGGGCCTGGCTCAGTCGGGACAACTTCAGAGGACAGTGACTTTGGGAGGGACTACTTGGGGGCTGGCCACTGGCTTTTTCTTGCCTTTAACTTCAATATCCAGAGTTTAAACTTAGTTCTCTGCTATGGTCATTTTCACACGTTCTTTTCTCTTTAAGCTCCCCCCGAAGTCCCGAGGAGGTGCGCACGAGTCCAGCACGGCAAGTCCTCAAATGGCAATTTCCTTTCTCCCGAGATTCTTACGGACTCTTCTTCGCAGATCAAAAATTAGTCCAGACAGTAGTCCCCGTGACTGCTTCCCCGTTCTGCTTTTTCCTTTTATAGCTAATTCAAAATTTATTTGAAGATAATTCAAATAAATATTTTGAAATATTTAAGCTGTACATAATGTATATAGAATAATTCCATGAACTACAGTGTATCCACCATCCAGTTAAAGAAATAAAACATTGCCCATACATCTGAAAACCCCACGGTATCAGCTCCAGGCTGCCAAGTGTACCGTCCTCCCCCACAAACGGGTAAGCACTACCGTGGGATCCCACCTTATAACCGCCTTGCTTTGTTCTCCACGGCTACTGTGCACACGTGCATTTCTACATAGGATACAACGTCACATTCATGTTTCATATTTATTACAAATGAATCTCAATACAGGCTTAAAAGAGGTGCCCAGCGCTTTCTGCCATCTAGCAACCCAGGCCTGCCTCTCAGAGAGGATGAATCCCGGAGGAAGGGGCCGCAGGGGGCGTCCGGCCTGGCAGGTCCCTGATGCCCCCACGGGCCTCTCAGCAGCTGCCTGGGTGTGCGGTTACCCGACGACCAGATCGATGCCCCATAGACCAGCACTTTGTCAAACCCTGGGGGCTCGAGAGGAGGAGCCCTGCGGATGAGCCTGGTCACGCGCGCCACCTGCCTGCGTGGAAGGTCAGAGTCAGCAAATGCATCATGGAAGGTGTGACTTGGCGAATCATTCAGTCTGTGGTCCACGGGGCACACGTGTCACATCTCGGGAAGGGGTGAGCTCTGCCGTCTGTGTCTCCTTAGCCCAAAACCGCCGCTCAGGCTGTTCCTGGGTTGTGGCTGCAAACCGCAGCGTCCCCGATGCCTGACTCACACCCGCGTGCCCGGGGAGCAGCAGTGACCCACCAGGCTCCGTGAGGCTGGCTTTTAAGGCTGCAAAAGGTCAGCTGGGAGAAGGACGGTGGAGACCCAGGAGCCGCCTGCCATCAGCAGGGGGTCCCATGTTCCCAGGTCTCACGAAGCCCCGCGGAGACACACCTGCGGTGCCGCGCCTGGGCGCGTGCGTTGAGGCCGCGCGTCCCTGCTTCCTCCCCAGCCACAACTGGCACCCTATTACGCCGCGCTGCCCTTCCCGTTGGGACGGGCGTGCTTGGCACTCCACGGGCTTCATGCAATCAGGCGCAGCAGAACACGCTGGTGGTGCTGTTTAATTAAAGGAAAATGGAAATATATTCACCTCTGAGAAGAGATCAAGCCAAAAGTCCTGCAGAGAAAGGAATGAACCGGAAGGTTCGCTGCGTTGTGCTTGGGGCCGATACGTCAGGTTAACCGTTCAGTTTTCTTTTAGAGCCATTTTCTTTATGCCTCCCCTTTTTGAACTGATTCTATCCAACCATCCAGCACAGAATCAGAACCATTAACCTGGAAAAGAGGGGGAAAGTGAAGGTCGCCTTGGTAACAGGCATCTTTGAGCGGCTGCAGCCCGCTGCCTGGCGGATCTGAGCCAAGCGTCCCTGAGTTGCCCTGTGCTGAGTTCTCAGCATCCTGCCCTGGAGGCACCGATGGAGCATGAGAGACAGCACCAATGCCCCTGTGCTCCCAGGACCGTCTCCGTCTGGTGACACTGCCCCTGCTTCTCCCTTGGGACTTCTAAATCTGCTCTGAGTGTCTGTCGCAGATCTGCCTTCCCCATATTTTATCCTTAAGTCTCTGTTTATGTCATCAGAAACAATCTTTGAAATAAAACAGTGCCCTCTGACCCAGAAATTCCCTCCTGGGAATCCAGCCGAATGAACTAGTAATGCACAAGACAGAAAAGGCTGTGGTCCTGAAGATGTTCACAGCAGTGTTTTTTATCCTGGTGACAGATGGACAGCAACATGCATATAAAATCGTAGGGGGGGATGATGTAACTTGTAGTATATACAAAAAATATATGATGACGCAGTCAACAAAACTCTAACACTACATGGCAACAGAGAAAAACACATCTCACAATGTTAAGTCTTAAAAGAATACAAAATTATACATATAGCAGGTAAAACATACACGCACAGGACCGAGGGCTAGAAGGGACATATAAAATACCGTTAGCTGTCCCCTGCTTTTCTAGTTAATAAAATGAATAGCATCCTTAACTTCTTAAAATCTAAACCAACATCGTAATTATTTAGAAAGGTTTCTTACCAGTTTAAAAAAGTTTTTTTAACTAAACCTGTTATGTATGGGGCCAAGTGAGTTAAGAAAGATTAACAGTTGAACTTCTTCAGATTTGGAAAAAGACCTCTTTTCACGAAAACACTAAAATCGCTCTTCCTCCTACCCTTATCTTCATTTCTTTGGGCAAAATGCTCATTTTTTGTTTCTATTTGTTTTACACCGCCTCCCGCGCAACCTCTGGGTCTCCAGGTAACTATTCTCCAGTTGCCCCTCTTATTGGTACTGGGTCAGTCACGGCCATTCCCACACCACTGCAGGCTCAGAAAATCAGACCGCGGGGGACACAGGGAGACGCAGGGACAAGTAGTCTGCAGAACAGGAGGAGAGGCAGGTGGGGGGCATGGGTGGACAGGGTGCCGGGAGCCGAGGACACTCCCTTCTGATGGCCTCCTGTCCCGGGCACTGGGAACTGGGGTCAGCTCCTGAGAACCAGGGAGTGGGGGATATGGAGGTTTAAGGAGGGAGAAGTGGGCTGACCCACAAACGTGGTAGGTCCTCTTGGCAGTACTAAGGGGCGGTTGAGGTTTGTGGTCCTGAGGTTAGAGTGACAGCCACCAGCGCCAGTTGGCCTTTTCCTCCAGTAACAGCCAGGTGGGGACAAATGGCAGGCAGGCGTTTTGTCACTAGCACAGAGGGCAGACCTGCTCCACAGCTCCAATCCAACCTGGGTACCACCTGCCATCTGGCTTCTAAGTGGCCAGGCCCCTGTGTTAAGCTGCAAACTGAATCACAGAAAACCAAAGGGAAGGTGAGCATCCACTGGATAAATGGCCAGTGGTGGCTGTCGCCTTGTCCAGAGGGAGAGAGGCCTGGGTGGGAAGGGTGAGGGAGGGGTGGTCTCTGCAGCATGAACGGGGCATGGAGGGGGGTGTTCTGAAAGGGGTTGCCTCCCAGCAGGAACCCTTTAAAGAGCAGTGTGTCCTGCGGGACCTGTTTCCATCCTGGTACCTCGCAGGAGGAAGGGCAGAGCATCGCATCGCATCCCCCGAGGTCGGGTCCTTCCCACGCGCCCTCTCCTGTCTCTGCAGTGGACACAGCTGTCATTGTGATCTGCCTCCCCACGTCTGGGGGAGTCTCGCCTGCTGGGTCTCCCTGGCCCGACTCCCGCAATAGATGATCGAGACCAAGACTGTCCTACTCAGCCTTCCTTGCAGCGCCCGGGGGATGTGACCCAGCCTCCCTCCACCCACTACAACTGTGCAGGGTCCCAGGACTTTGAGGCCAGAGTGGCTGCAGGAGATGGAGACCCTGGGCCAGCAGGGCAGGTGGCCAGTGTGGCTGTGATGTTGTCCTCACGCTGAGGCTACAGGACTGAGAATCCCAGCTCATCCCACCGCCCTGCAACTTAGCCAGTAACTTTTTTTTTTTGGAATTCTCTGTATGTACACTATTTATATTGTGATAAAATACACGTAACATAGAATTTACTATTTTCACCACTTTCAAAGGTAAATGCAGTGGCATTCAGCACTTTCTCAAGGCTGTACAACCATCACTGCTACTAGTTCTAGAATGTTTTTATTACCTCAGTTGGAAAGCTGTGTCCAGGAATCAATCACTTTCCACCCCTTCCCTGCCCCACACCAGCCCCAGCCCCTGAAAACCACTAACCTGCATTCTTTCTCTGTGGATTTGCCTGTTCTGGACATTTCATATAGATGGAATCACACATTCTGTGGTCTTGTGTCTGGCTTCTCTCAATTGGCATAGTTTTCCAGAGGCACCCCTGCTGTTGTGTGTTATCAGAACTTCATTCCTTTTCAGGGCTGAATAATATTCTATTGCATGGATACAATGCATTCTGTGTAACCATTCATCCATTGACGGACATATGGGTTGTTCCCAACTTGGGGCTACTGTGACTAGAGCTGCTGTGAATATGTGTCCAAGGTTTTGTTTGAACACCTGCTTTCAGTTCTGGGTCCAGACCCAGGAGTCGAGTTGCTGAGTCATGTGGTAATTTCATGTTAACTTCTTGAGGAACAGCCAAACTGCTTCTTCCCCCAGCATCCTTTTAATACATTCTTTTGTGCTTAAATGGGCATCTAAGGACCCTGATGAATATCTCATTCCCATCTTCCTGATGGGAAAACTGAGGCTCAGGGAGAGAGAGCGGTTTGCTCTAGGCTCCTAGCCAGCGGGGCTGTTCTAGGCTACAAACCCATCCACAGTTTAGTGGCAAGTCTCTGGGACGGTGAGGTTCCCTTCATGTCTTATTTCCTGCTGAAACGGTGCACTGGGTCCCAGGAGGGGTCCCTGGAGGCCAAGGCTCCATGAATCAGTGATGGGGGTCTGGGTGCTGTTTCGAGCATTTCAGAGTATGATGGAAACCCTCCAACCTCCCCCCGAGCGAGGTGCTCAGGCTATCTAAAATGTCAAGTGTCTTTGTTTTTGGCAGGACTTAAATCACCCCCGGGTGGTACTGAGGGTTATCTCTTGCTGACCAGAGATGCTGGCTGGCAGCTATGTGTATCTTTGATTAATTTTAAAAATGAGAAAATGGATAAATCATTGCTTGGTAAATGTAGCTGTTTGGTAGATGAGACTCTCAAAACATGGGGTCTTTGGAGAGGAAAATCACCAACGAGTTTCTTGGTGGTAAAAAAAAAACCATGAAATTTTTTTTTTCGGACCTCAGTCCCTGCCTCCTCCCCAGGGAGGACGACTGGCTGCCCTGGCCCCTGATTCAGACCCACGATGGGGGAAGGTGAGAGATGTTTCTCCCGAGGCTGTAGTGCAGTCTGGCCCCCGCCAGGACCTCAGCGTGATCAGTGACGAGAGACCCTGCAAATGGGGAAGACACAGGACCACACCACCCCTCCAGACTCCTCTCCCGTGTGCCCTCCATCCTGGAGACGGATGCCAGCCGCTCACCGCCGTCATCCGCTGGTCCGGGCCCCAGATGCTTCCTCTCTCTTCCCGGCCGACCCTCTGCATCGCCCTCTCCACCCCACAGCTGGCTCCCACAGGGACCACCTGCCGGGCTCCTCCTGCCCGCTCCCCGCTGCTCCCCGGCCGCCTTCTCAGAACGTGGATACATTCTTCTGCTCTTTGCCTGCAGAGCTGCGGCCACGTCCCTCCTTGGCATCTAAAGCAGCCACGATTCCTGCCCTTTCTGGCACATCCCATGCCATCCTTCTTAAAACCTGGACCGAGCCCCGTGCAGCACCCCTGGGAAGCGGGGAGCTGGCTGTTCTCCATCTCCAAACCTTCAGGTCTTCCATAATTGCTTTCTTGACATTTAGCTTGAAAAAGTGACCAAGGGCTTAGCATTTTGATTCCTGGTGACACAGAGTGTCCCTGACAACAAACGTAATGAGTCTTGGTGAACCAGAACGTCGGGTTTCTGTGTGAATTTTGAACCAGTCCCTCCCCGGCCCAGGTGGTGACAGTCTCAACACCGGAAAGCGGATCTGCCATCTACTGAACAACGAGTTAGTGACACAAATAAATGAACATTTGTAAAGGACGTAAAAACACTAGAAGGACAGGCGCCAGCACTGAGGAGACACGCCCCCTCCGGAGAGTAGACTCTCCCACTCTCCCACCCAGAACACCACAGTCTTTGTCTGATTAATCCAACGGATGTCGCCACCCTCTTTGACAAACGTCCCAGGTCTTGAGGGCGAGCCCAGAGGGAAGCCCGGGGGGGCTTTCAGCTGAGCGACTGCCCCGCGGGCACACAGGGCAGCTCCCACTGCCTCCCCGGCCTGGCCTCCAAGCAGCCTGTTCGTTTTGGACTCCGAGTTCCAGCTTAACCAGTCCTCTGGCCAGGGACCAGGTGCCCTTCACCTGGCCCTTCACTCCATGTCATTTCTGAAGCTCTTGCTCAGCCAGCAGGCAGCAAAATACAGGAGATGAGATCTAGAAGCAATGCTGGGCCTGGAGCCAAGAGAAGTGGTTCTAGTCTAGGCCCTGCGGTGTCTGGCTGGCGGAGTAGCTGGATGCCTTTGAGCTGGTCTGGGAGCCACTGTTGGTTTCCTATGAAACAGCATGCCAACTCCCCTTAATTTTTTTGGTAGAGCCTTTTTTTCCCACAAGAGAGGCTGGAAATGATAAACACTTCCTTCCCCAGGTCTTGAAGCTAGGGTGTGGGCCTGTGAACCAATCCTGGCCAGTCAGACTTGAAAGGAAGGCTGAGAAATGTCTTCTCTATGATAAAAAGAAATTTTCAAAAGACTCTCCCCATTCCTGCTGTAGGGGGTTGTGTGGAGATATGTTGATGAGGCTCTTGCAGCCATATTGCAACCATGAGGGAAAGACATCACCCATCTGCTGCAGCTGGCAAAGCAGAAGAAGAGCCTGGGGTCTCAGTGACAGCACTGGACCACTGAACCCCAGCCTGTCTTGTCCAGACTTACTGCTCTGTGAGATTGCTGTCTAAGCCAATTGAGATTGGTTATATATCCAAGTAAGACAGCAAGTCATGTTACTTCTCTGAGTCTTAGCAATTCATCTCTAAAATGGGGCCATTGGACAAACGATCTCTAAGGTTCCTTTGAGTCCAGACCTTCTGGGATAACACCACACGCCACATCTCTCCAGACGTGTCCCAGAACTCACAATCCCTTTAGCTGGGTGTGTGGCCCTCTCTGAACCACAACCAGATTTTCCTTCTTTCTTTCGTCTGCTTGCCCGGCGCAATGAAGCAGTTTCCCTACACACTGCGTCACGCTGTCCTTACAACCCCAAGTATCCCTTCCTGCAGACGTGCTCCGTGAGCTTAAGAGGTGTTCGTAAGACCCCCAGATTTGAACTTGCCTCTGCCTGACTCCAAAGCCCAACTTTTTAGCCATTTTGCTAAACCGCCTGTGTTTTCTTGACAATGTGCTTTAAGCCATCCCATCCAACAGCACTTTTCAAGTTCTAAGGCCCACACACGGCAGGCGTCCACCCCCCAGGAAGTCCCCATGTGCTCCCTTCTGCCGGCCTCCTCCCAGCCCCGGGCAGCCTCTGGGCTGCTTTCTGGCCACTACTGAGGAGTTTTGTCTGCTCTGCAACTTCATAAACGCGTTTCCCTGACGACCAATCATGCCGAGCATCTTTTCCTCTTATTTTTTAATCTTTTTTGTGTGTGAAGTGTTCATTATTTAAAAAAGGGTTTCAGAAAAACATATTATTGAATTGCAGGAACTCTTTGCTCATTTTTCAAGTTTTTTTTTAATTAAAAATTCTAATTGAATTGTAGGAATTCTTTGTATGTTCTGGATATAAATCCTTTGCCAAATACGTGTGTCACAAATACTTTCTCCCAATCTGCCCTTTGCTTATGTGTTTTCTTAATGATGTGTTTCCAAGGATGGAGGTCTTAAATCTTGACTGAGTCCAGTGTATCATTTTTTCCTCTACTGGGTCCTTCGGTGTCGTCTCTAAATCACTGCCTAGCCTAGGCCACAGAGGTCCCTTGTGCTTGCTTTTTTAAGCCTGATTAGAAGTTTTCGGCTTGCATACTTAGCTCTGTGCTCCATCCTGCGTTGACTTTGTGTGAAGTGTGGGATCAGGGTGGGGAGTCTTTTCTTTCTTCTCTTTTCTGGATCACTAGTTGTTCCAGCACCACTGGCTGGAAAGACTTTCCTTTCTCCATTGGATTGCTTTGGCGTCTTTTTCTTGTTTCTTATTAATAAGAAAGTGTAGATGACTTCAAAGGATTCACTCACTAGATTGGATGCTGTTAAATACAGATTTCAAAGTTCCCTCTATAATAAGGTCAGACACGCACACCTGCATGCTGCTACCCCCTCTCGTCTGGGAGGAAAGGACGCCGCCGTTCCACACAACCGGTCAGCGGTGCTCTGCGCGCAGCCCTGGGCGGGCCCGTCCTGCCCGCGGGCTTCCCACGGCCTGGGGAGTGGCAGGGGACGCGGCTGGGAGGTGCTGCTTTACAGTGTAACCCACTGATTTCCTGCTCACATGGATCCCTGCAGTTTAACCAGGCTCAAGCACCCTCCCTGATGTCTCCTGTTGAACTCGGTGCGGCCCGGTCTCCCCACATCCTCCTGAAGCATGAGAACGCCAAGCCCCCTTTGAGGCTTGCGCCCAGAGCTAACACACGTGCACCTGCCGGCCGGTACTTGGAAGGGAAGGCCCTGGAGGGCGTGCCCCATTTTATACCTGAGGCTGCGGGGCGATGCGCTCTCACCGTGTTCTCATCTGTGGTCCACTCCTGGCAGACACAAGGCACGGCGGGAAGACGGCGGGCTTTGATCTTGCAGAGAGGGGGCCTTAAGTTCCAGCTCTGTTACCCGCTGACCGGAAGACCCTGGGCCTGGCAGTCCTTGGTTTCATGTTCTTAGCTCCTAAGTGGATGTACCGTGGTTAACTTTCAGATTTTTTGTGAGGCTAAAAGGAGATGCTTAAGAGTTTTACACACGACTTTCTTACCGCTTGCTGAGCCATTCACACTCACTCCCCGTAGGGAGGGCAGGGGTCACCACCTCCTCCTGTCACAGTGCAGAACATTCAGCCTCAGGGCCGCCAAGTGACTTGTCAGGGCAGAGCTGGGTTTAGACCCTGCTCGGCTCAGCCCCAGGCGTGGCCCAGCGCTCCCGAGGCCCCTGCTCCACTAGCCTGAGACCCGCCCCGGGCACAGGAATGGGCAAGAAAAGGGCCCGAGCAGGGTGTTCCCATCAGTGTCGCTGGACGTGCCTGTGGCCCCGGCCTTCAAACGGGGCATCTTTTTGTTTGTCTGTTGTTTACTTTTGTAAAAGTCACCTAGAAAAGTAGAGCCAGCGGGACCTGGAGCAAACCACCTCTGAGTGCGGGGGTAACACTTCCTCCCGCCCTGCTGTCCCACCTGCCCTCCTAGGGCCATGCGGTGGCCTCCGGGGCTCTAGACTGCTCAGTTTTGGACTTGGCTGTCCCTCTGGAGCTGCCGTTTCCCGCTCTGACTGTGGCCCTCCATCTGACCTGCCGTCTGGAAGCAGCCAAGGTTGCAGGTGTCAATCTACTGGCCACTTTGAGCATCGGCCCCTGCGGACAGGTGGGGATGGACGGCCCTGTCTGGGAGCTGTGGACCCGAGTGGCAGTGGTCAGCATGGAGACTGGACAGCTGACGGGGCAGAGGCCCCTGGATGTCGGGGGAGGTAGAGCCGATGGGCGGG
The DNA here is from genome assembly GCF_036321535.1 of Camelus dromedarius. Classification (NCBI taxonomy): domain Eukaryota; kingdom Metazoa; phylum Chordata; class Mammalia; order Artiodactyla; family Camelidae; genus Camelus; species Camelus dromedarius. The sequence goes on along the minus strand of NC_087454.1, from coordinate 3,289,365 downwards.
CATTTAGAGGCTCCATTGATTGAGTTCACTCATCTCTTCTAGATGAAAAACAGTGTGGAGGGTTTCCGTCCTTACATCCTGACTGCCTGCCTCCCCTCCACCGGAGCCAGGGACACTGGGCCACCGTCGAGCCGCCCTGACCGGCTCCAGGACCTCCGAGCCCCAGGGCCCAGCGCGGGGAGTCTGCTCAGCGGGTTCCCACCTGGCAGGAAGCGGGTGGCAGGGAGGGGACAAAGGCACAAAGGCTGCTGAGCCCCACGGTGCTCGCCCCACCCTGAGGCTGTGGTTAGTCACAGAATTTCCTGCCACGACATTCAGAGCAGCCAGTGCCCGCTGACCTCAGTCTGGCTGGCATCTTGAAAGGCCTGGCCACAGAGGGTCAGGGTCGATGATGCTGTGCTGGGGGGACGCTGGATCCTCAGCTCCAGGGCCCGGCTGCACCCTCAGCCTGCCGCCTCCACACCCTCCACCAAGACATTCGGGGCATATGACCCGAGAGGCGGGGTGACGCCTGGTCCCAGGCCCAGCTCCATAGCCCACAGCTCTGTCCCTGGGGAAGTCACTTCGGCCCTCTGGGCTCGTGTCCTCACGTGCAGGCTGGCTGCTGCCCAGGACCTGCTGCAGTCCTGACGTCCCTTCCAGCCTGACTCCCGTCCGTGTTCACAGCAAGGGCCACTTACTGGCAGCTTCTCAGGTTCCAGGTTTGCTGAGAGCAGCGCGTGTGACGTCCCACTCCCGCCTCACGACCACCCTCTGCGGCAGGCAGATCGCTGTCCCCGCTCCTCAGAGGAGGGGACGGGGCCTCCCGAGGGCGGCGGCGAGGGCCCTGGTGTGAGTCACCACACTCCGCTTCAGAGGGGGTCACCCTCGCTGAGCTGCAGTGCTCTTCATCTGAGGGATTAAATCACCTTTCTTTCCTTTTTTTCACTCTTTATCCTCCTGCGGGAAACCCATGAAACAGTCCAGGGCGGGGTGTTCCCTGGGCTGCCTGGTAGGCAGGCTCCCCTTTGGCACAGGTGCCGCCACCCGGGGTGGCCGCTGGTTCTCACGGAAACAGAATAGAGGCCCGGGGAGCAGGAGGGAGGCGCGGACCTGGCCACCTGCCGCCGCCCGTTTAGCCAGAAATGACTAATTCGGAGGCAGCAGGCTCCTGGCTGTGCTCCTGGTCAAGGCCCATGACCCCTCCAGGCCTCGGTTTAGAGGACGGCTGATCACACCTCACAGGGCGTTGAGAGGAGCGCTCGGGGGGCAGCCCTCGGAATGGCAGCCCCCCCGGGCCCGGCAGAGCGCCCGCACAAGCCCAGCCCTGGCCGTGTCCGCTGGGGTTCTGAGCCGAGGGGCCGTGCCTTGGTCTTCTGGGTGTCACCCACGCCCGGCTCATCCGGTGAGAGGATGCCTGTGAGTGCCTACCTGGTCCTGGAGATAAAAGGGACCTCTGGAAATGCAGGTCAAGGCTGGTTCAGGAACCCTCTGCTAGCAAACACTCCTGGAGCGGAGATGACTCATCACTGTGTCCGCCAGGTCAGATCCAGCCTCCTGAGGAGCAGCACCCGTGGCCCCAGGACCCGGGACAGCGACTCGGCCGGGCGGTGGTGCGGCCTCAACTCCCCTGAAAATCCAAGGGAAAAGTCCTGGTGGGGAACAGGGTGAAACGACACTGAAGCCATCCCTTCCCGCTGGAGCAGCTGTGCACCCCCGCGCCGCTGGCTGCTCATGGCCACCCTCGTCGAACGTTCACCCCGTCACTCACGGTCCTCCACCAGCCACCAGCGTCACACCAGGGACGGGATCTGATCGTGACAACGGGCCAGGAGTGAAGCGGCAGACTACAGAGCACCCGGGATGGGAAAAGGGGAACATCAAAGCCCCTCTTCCTCCTTAAAGGTCGCCTCGGAAAGCAGAGGCCTCCCGTTAGGACACAAGACCCTCCCGGGCTTCAGGGACCTGGCCCCAGCCTCCCTGCCTCTCCCTCCTCTCTGGGGGCAGAAGGCAGCTGCGCCCAGGCCCCGGGGCCGGAGGCCTGGCTCCAAGCCCCGGCTGGTGAAAAGCCGACAGGCGCCGCCCGCTCAGAGATGTGACTCCCTCCACCATTTGTGCCCTGTACACAGCCTGCCCCTTGCACAACAGAAAAAGAGGAGGCAAGGAGAAAGAAATGGAAGTTGATTTGGAAAAAGCTTCTAGGATCTGGAGTTTCCGATGTCCCTCTGTGTGGCTTTGCTCGTTACACAGGTGGAGGAGCCTGTCAGGTGAGAAATCATGCCCAGTGTTTATACTTTTATGGAGCCCAGGGACCAATTAGGCACAGAGCGCCAACGGGCAAAGCCCTTCTGAAAGGACTAGAAGGTAACTCTTGTATTACTGTTCCTTTTCCCTCGCTTTTTCCAAATAAAAGACAAATGCTATGTCAACAGTTTCTCAAGAGCAATTCTTTATTTTCTGAAAGTCCTAAAACTGACCCATTTATCACAAGATGACTGATGCCTCCACCCACAAACAATATGTTTTCCTCTTTCATTCGGCAATTCCGGAGCCCCGGGAGGACCGGGGCTGGAGGAGGCAGGGACGTCAAAACCTGCCCTCCACGCCCAGCAGCCGCACGGCCGCCTCCTGCACGGCCTGGTGGATGCGCCCGACCTCTCTCTGGGACAGGGTGCGCTCCATGTGGCGGTAGGTGATGCGGTAGCAGTGGCTGGTCCTGTGTGTCCTGGAGGACGGGAGAGAAAGGCAGGTGAGTGAGGGACAGGTGTGCCACCCGTGAGAGCCCAGAACAGACCACCGACGTGGCACTACAGAGACAGCACGGTCCTGCGTGTGTTCCTCACAGACTTGGGGTGGGGGAGGCAGAAGCCAACTAGACTGATCGAGGCTGCATAATCGAGGTCTCCGTGGACTGGCTGCATCCACGTCCCTTGGACGGAAGCTTCTCCCAGACCTGAAATCCTGGGCCAGCCCATGTTATTCCACTTCGCTCTTCTCGTGCCCAGGGCAACGTCTAGTATACAGCAGGTGCTGCATAAAAACCACTGAACCAGTGCTAACACGATCACCGAACCCCTGGGTGGGAACCTGCTTTCAGGCCTCGCAGAGGCTGGCCAGCCTCGCACAGCCCTGCCGGGTTACTGCGGCCCCTGCCCATGTTCAGCCGTGCTCTTCTCTTCTCCTCTCGCCCCCGCCTGTGACAGTGATGGAGCCAGATGCGATCAGTGAGGACACAGCAGAGGCGAGCAGCGGGCAGTAAACACCAGGGCGCCCCAAGCCCTCAGCCAACATGAGCCTCATCCCCTCCCACGGCCAAGGGACAGCACAGAAGCCACAGGGCAGGCCCTGGGGCCAGTGATCCAGTCCACACCCAGCGGTTTCCTCTCGGGGCAGCCCTGGCTAGTTGCAGCATGGAGCTTCAGTTCCCTCACCTACAAGAAGGTGGCTAAGAGTCATGTCTACCACAGAGGATGGCTCAAAGCAGAACCAGAGGGTGAAGCACACAGAGCGCGTGGCCTAGAGCCTGGTGCACCGTGAGAGCTTGGAAAGCGGGGCCTCTTCCTGTGCGTGTGCGTGTGTTTTAATGGAGGCACTGGGGGCTGACCCCAGGACCGGTGCGTGCTAAGCACGCGCTCTACCACCGAGTATGCCCTCTCCCTGTGGGTCTAAATGAGGTGAGCGGGGAACCCGCGGGAGCAGCAGCGAGCTGGCAGCCCAGGCCGTGCTTCGGTTCCCGGGAGTGAAGCCTCCCGCAGAGCCCAGGCCCCCGGGGACAGGGCACCGTGCCCGATGCACAGGCTGCGTCCGTGCCTTAAGGTGCTTCCCCAGCAGGTATGCCCGTGTGCTTCAGGCAGACCAGACAGGCTCCTGGGCGTGCTGGGGTCCTGTGGGAACAGTGTCCCCTGCAGAGGTGGAGCCCCGCCGGGCCCTGCTGCTCTGGCCTCTCGCGGTGGCGGGAGGCCCTGGTGCGGAGGAAGGGCCTCTCCCTTGCGGCTCCATCAAGGACGGACGCTGCCAACACCCCGGGGTCCGAGAGACGGAGGACTCCAGGGGATGAGAAATTAGTTCAGGAGCAAGAAAAAGGGGGGAGGGGCTGAAGGTGGCTTGATGGTGACGCAAACATCCACTAGACAGGGTCTCGGGGCCTGGGCGGCCTGCAGGTGGTGACTGAGCAAGGCTATGAGGGTGGCTTCCTGCAGGGGAGGTGCCGCCCCCCAGCCCGGCGGGAGTGCGCCCTCCTAGCTCCCTCCCCCTGACGCACGCAGGGCCTGAGGGCAGCGTCCTCGCCCGGGCTCCGCGCTTCCAGGCCACGACACAGGTCCCGATTCTCAGTTTCCTCCCCACTGAAAGAGGTAACTGACCCCATCGGCCTTTCCCAACTGCTATGGAGACACATTCAGAAGGTGGAGGGGCTCTGAACCACAGTGGGCCGCGTGAGGTGACAGTGTGCTGAGGACAGTCTCATTCTGTGTTTCTCGGCGGCTCCCCCAGGCCTCTCCGAGCTGAGAAGCAGGTGACACGGCCCGGCCCCTCTGCAGGTGGAGGCCTCCCGAGGTGAAGGGAAGCGCGCAGCCCCTTGTTTCTGAGGGCTGCGCGGAAGGCCGCTCTAAGGGTTCCTGGGATTCAAACAGTTTTTACAAAACACTGTGATGAGTTGGGTGCCAGTGAATCACAAACATATGGATTAATTTGAAAAATTGAGAGAAACAGTATTTGGCAGAACACATGGCGGTGATTCAGTGATTCAACTGAAAATCAACCAGGTCTGCCTTTTCCCACCGCCGCTGGTGAGAGCGCGCAGGGGGTTTCCTTTTGTTTGTTTTCTAGAAACTTCTGTTTGGAGCTTTCTGACGGGGGACGTACCCCTGTCCTCCTTTTGCAGTCGGGGACCAGAAGCCGTGGAGCTGAGCACGGTCTGAGCAGAGGACCAAGCCTCTCACCCTGAGGAGTGGTCCAGCCGCAGGAAGCCCGGGGCTGAGGCTTTTGCAGCTGATGGTGGAACAGGTGAGGCGATGGGTCCCTCTAACGGACGGCAACCCCAAGTGTCTGGGTCAGGGCCCTTTTGATCCTTTTATACCCTCCAACTTGGCCTTTTTTAGCCCAGAAGCTTCTCAGTCTTCCCTCTGCCACGGGCCCCACTGTCTGAGAAACAGCAGTGAACACGCACGCCGCGCCCGTCCACACTGCGCGCTGTTCCGGGTCCTGCACGCACGTGAACCCATTTAAGCAGCCCAGCCCTGCTGGGCAGACAGCACCACCTTCCTGGCACACACACGAGGAAACCAGGCAGAGAGAGCAGAAGGCACCTGGCCGCGTTCGCACAGCTAACAAGCGGCAGGGCCGGATCTGAAGCCAGCAGCCTGGTGGGGACGCGCAACAGCGCAGCCGCCGCGGAGAGCAGCCCGGTGGTCCCTCCAGGACTTAAGCCGAGTTACCGCAGGACCCGGCAATCCCGCTCCGGGGGGCGGGCCCACAAGAACTGGAAGCAGGTGTTCAAACAAAAACTCGAGCAAGAATTTTCACAGCAGCGTACTCACAACAGCTGGAAATGGGCATGTCCTTCTGTGGGTTAACAGATAAACACAGCACGGAGAGGAACAATGGAGTGTTATTCAGTCATTAAAAGAAGTGAGGTACTTATACAGGGTGCATCACGGATGCACCTCAAACACGCTGACAGGAGCCAGACACAACAGACGACACCTGGTGTGGTTCCACGTCCGTGAAGTGTCCGAGCAGGGGAACCGGTACAGACGGCCAGCAGACCGGTGGAGGCCAGGGCCAAGGGAACAGAAACACTCACGTGAAAAGACACCTGCACCCTGACGTGCACGGCAGCATTAGCTACGAGAGGCAAGATGTGGAAGCAGCCTAGGCGTCCACGGACAGGTGACTGGCTAGAGAAGACGTGTTTACACACAACGGAGCTTCAGTCGGCTGTGAGAAGGAACGAGACACTGCGGTTCGCAACGTGCATGGGCCTGGAGGGTATTATTCTTAGTGAAGTGGGTCGGACAGAGAAACACAAATACTCTGTTATCACTTCTATGTGGAATTTAAAAAATAAAACAAATGAACAAATGTAACAAAACAGAAACAGACTCACAGAGGGGGTTGGAGGGGAGGAGGTGGGGGAGGGGCAAAGTGGGTGGGAGGGACTAAGAGGTGCAAACCACGAGGCGTGAAACAAGCGAGCTGTAAGGACGCAGCGCACCGCGCGGGGAGTGCAGCCACTCCTCTCTGCTCACCCTGTGTGGAGTGCAACCCACAAAAAGCACTGAGCTGTGTCGTGCACCTGGAACTAGCACCACCTTGTACGTCAACTGTACGTCGATGATGAAGAAGCACCGTGAAGCCCATTGCTGCTCCCCAGGCAGCAGTGTACCTGTGACAGACCTTCTGAAGGGACGGGGGCCATCAGGCATCCCTGGAGAGAAGGAACAGCAGGTCAGAGCGCTGGCGAGGCCGTGGCACCACGCCTCCACATCCGGCCACGTGGCTGACCCTGGCTGGCACACGGGCTCCAGACCTGAGATCACACCCTCCCCAGACGCAGCCGACACCCAGCTCCTGCAACGCCTGAGATGTCTGCGTTTCCCTCGGTGACCAGAGCAGCTCCTTCGCGTTCCCTGGTGGGGGTGGTACACGGGGCACCTCCCAGAATGGGTCACTGTGCCCACTGTCCCTGCAGAGGCCACCCACCAGGCAGGGCTTCCTCCAACTGTCCCGGGGCAGGTTCTGTTTTCAGAGTAATGGGCAGTGGGACCCCACATCCGCTTTTGCCCGTGGGATGCCGAAACTGTCTGATGCCCAGCTGGCCGTGCCCCGGTAGGTGCAGGTGCTCTCGTGGGAGGCCTGACTCCAGAGAGGGGACAGTGGGATGGGAAGGGGATCAGAAGCCAGCTGGCTACAGAGGACACGGGGTGTGGGGTAGGGGAGAAGCCAGATCTTGCGCCTGGAGCCCTGGGTTCCACCCCCTCCTCCGTCCTTTGCTGTCTGTGCGACCTGAGGATGACACCTGCTTCCCAGGCTGGTGCTGACTGATGCGGGGTGTGTGCCAGTTAAGGCTGATGGAGACCCCGGCACCGGGGCTGCAGGGCAGGGGAGGGACGCCGTGGGAGGGGTGGGGCATGAGCACATGGGGGGGCTCTGGCTGGGAAAGGGGTGAGGAGTGGGAGTCAGGGAGAGAGACGAGTGACTGCTCAGAACTGGGCACTATTTTAAAAAGTGCTCTGGAAACTAAGCAAATCAGGTCCCCCCTCTACTTTCCCTACATTAAAAAAACAAGACCAAAGCGAGAGAAGAAAGTGAAAGCCTGATAAATAAGACTGAGGGTCCAAAGACTCTGGCCCCTCCTCACGAACTGCTCCGGGGTTTTCCAGGACAGAGGCCTCCTTGGCTCAATGCAGGAAAGAACCCAGACCCCGCCGGAGCCCCGCCCAGGCCCAGCCACAGCCCTGAGACCAGTCAGGTGGTGAAACCGAGGGCTGGCCGGGTTCCTCTGGGGTCTGCATGGGGGGGGGGTGCTGGCCGGAAGACAGAGGAGATTCTGGAGGGAGTGAGCTGGTCAGAGCTCCCGCAGAGCCCGCAGGGTGCAGGGAAGGGGTGATCTGGGGGGACTTCTAGACAGGCTGACACAGGGATGCAGCTCCCTTTGCGGTACTCGTGGTGAAACCAGGGGGCGTGGGCTGGCATCATGGGGGTGGGCGTCCAAGGAGGATGTCCTGGAGGAGGCGGGTCTCGGGTGGTAACAGGCCCTCTGGACACCTTCTTGCCCTGCCCCCCTCATCTGCCTTCTCCCGCCCCTCCCCTATCGCACACTCTGCAACTAAGAGGTTTGTTCTCCCTGTCAGACTGCGCGGCCGTCTCAGGCATGCCACTCCCAAGGGGGCCGCTCCAGGGCACCTCCCCGCCCGGCAGCGCGCGGACATCACTGCCTCTCGCCACTCTGTGGTGCTGCTGTGATTTTTCCCCAGAGGGGTTTCTGTTCCTTGGAGTCAGTCAGAAGAAACCGGACCAGATGGCTCCCCTGACAGTCACTGCCTTGGGAAGGACAACTCCAGTCCAGGCCCTGATGGGGTGGGGGGGGCGGGGCCGGGAAAGAGAAACCTGCTTTCCAGCCTGCCCCTCCCGCACTGGCCCCGAAGGGGTCCTAGGAGACACACGCTGCGCTGTGTAGGCCAGACACGCCTCTTCACATCCACACACGGCAGGTCTGTGGGGAAGTTCCCCTCCCCCGTCTTACTTCCATCAGTCCCTGTGACTCTCCTCGCCCTTCCAAGGGGGGTCTCAGCCCCGGCCAGGCAGGCAGGAAGTTCTTGCCCTCGCCTCCTGGAGGGTGGGGCCAGTGCGCCCCGTCTCCCCATGCACGTGAAAATAACCGCCTCGGGGAAATTTCCCATCGAGTCTTTGTGGATGCAGGAGACGCAGCCTCGCCGAGCGCCACCGCTTCCCAGACACAGGACCTGGGGCCAGTTCGTAATCGCTGACCCGGGCTCTCATTTTGAGACACAGACAAGGGACCACAGGGCTATGTAAAGTGCTTAGCAGAGCTCAGGCCTCCATGAACAACTGGTTATCACTACTTCTGCAGCCGAGGGTCCCAGAGCCTCAGTTCGGGCCGCGCAGAAGGGCCCTGGCGTTAAGACAAGTCACCTGAGCCCCAGCCTCCTCCTCTGCATACAGGGACCCCAGCACGACACAGGCTGCAAACGGAGGGGCCTTGGAGACGCCGTGTTAGGTGAGATGGGGCAGACGCAGAGGGCCCAACGTTGCCCAGCTCCACTGACACGAGGCCCGTGGAGCTGCAGGTTCACAGGGACTGTGGAAAGGAGAACGGTGGTCGCTGGGTCTGGGCGGGTGGAGGGCAGAGTCAGTGCCTAAGAGGGACAGGGTCCCAGCCAAGCAAGATGCAAAAGCTCTGGAGGTGGACGGCTGTGACGGTCGCACAACCACGGGTAAGTACTTTAATGCCGCCGAAATGTACACTTGAGAAAGATGAAAACGGTAAACTTCATGTCATGCATATTTTATCACAATAAAAATTTTTTTTGAGGAGGAGAGTTGGCCCAAACAACCCAGTTGACTATTACTGGAAATGGAAGCTGGGAATCCACATGTACGTTAAAAATTAACAAACAAAAAACAATAATAAAAACCCCACCAGACCACTGCGTGCAGCAGGACTGTCACGAGTGGCAGTGCGGTTCGCTCCCACTCCCCAGATGGCTCGCTCATCCCCTCGACTTCATTAAGTTAGTAACCAGGCTGCCCTGCGCTTCCTACAAACGGGTTTTAGGACCATCGGCTCAAAATGCTAAACAGGGCTTCCCATATGTGAAAAATCCTCTTCGACGATTCCATTGTCTTCCAAACCACCCTCCTACACTCCTGACAAACCTGAAGGAACGTCTCCTGTTGCACAGATTTCCAGAGCTCTGCGCTTTTCGGCTGTGTGGAAAATTTAGAAGAGGTTTTATTTTTCTCCCTGGCTGGGTTGGCCCAGCCCAAGTCAACAGAGCTAACGTGAGCTCTGCGCTGGGGCGCGGCAGCCTCCTGAACGCGCTGGCACCCGGTGGCTGAGTAAGGTCACAAAACACAAGATTTGGGGGAAGCCAAGTGCTACATTTTCAACTCAATCAACTGATCAGCGATTAGTTATTCTGTGCTGAGGCAAACACTGCAGGAAATTCAAAACAGGGATATGAATTGCTCAATCAATACATAAATATTCATGGCAGCGTGAGGGGGAAGAAATATCCCCAAATAAGACAGGAAGGATCAGGCTAAACATCCATCTCTTTGGGGGTTGACACTGATGCCCCAAAAGATAAGGAACAGGACAAAGCTGTGAGCGCTGAGTGTTAAATAACTTGGGGGTTAGACAAGGCGGGCACGGGAGGTGGGGTTCGATCCAGACCTTACAGGTGGGGAGGGTTTGGGCAGGCGAAGGGCAAGGAGCATATTCGAGGCAGCGGGTGACACACACGGCTCTGGTGGGGGTTGCTGAGTGTATGTTCCAGGTACAAGTGGTCCAGCGAAGAGCCGTCTGGAGGATGCCTGGATTTGCGGGGAGAGGGTCGGGTCCAGTGACAGCAAGAAGCTGGCTCTGGTTGTGACATGTGTAGCAGTCTCACAGGCAAGAGCCCATGGGACAGGGCCTGGAGGTATGAGACTGGCACACGGAGAAGTGGTGAAGGGAAAGGCCACTCCTGCAAAGTTACAGACAGAATCGTGAGCTCGCAGGGACAGGTGGAAGGGAAGCTCAGTGGCTCGTTGCGGGTACAAGGCACAGAAGTGGGGGGCAGGGGACTGGGGGGTGGCTGAGGGCTACAGAGGAGGGCCTGAGTTTCCCAGCTGAGAAGCCTCAGCTGAAAATCCATCACGAGGCAATCAAGCCAAACCAGAGTCGAGGATCAGGTCCCCACGGAATCCCGTGAAAGGCTGGCAGGACCTTGCTCTGGGCAGTTTCACTGCTCCTAGAGACAGGCCCTGAGCTAAGCCCAGATCTCACGCCCCCAAGCAACAGAGGGTCACCGAGCTACCGCGGTGTACACCATGTCGCCCATGTGGTTTTAGGACCAGCCGGCCAAGAGCATGCTGTAGGCCGCCCTCCACCGCGTTACTCAGGAGCAGAATTACCCACGAGTGTCACGCCGTGGAGCGAGCAACGGACGGAACGGGCTGATTACTCCAGGAGAGACTCAGTGTCCAGTTACCCGTGAAGGAAGTCATATCAGTAAAGAAAAGTTTATACACAATTCCAGTGATTTATGGTTATTTTGCACATGCTTTTCAGAAGGGACTCTCCAGGTCTCATTAAAGCATCACCTCTCAACAAACAGTGAGTGAGGGACTGAGGGAGAGAAAGGCGAGGCTGGGACGTGGATGGGAGGACGAACTTCCCCTACACATACCATTCTAGGCTGGGCCACAGCAGCGATGGCTTCAGTAAGTGCTCAGCATCCGAGCAGCACATTTTAAGGCATCACAGAACCCAAGGTCAGGAACCACAGACTTCCTGGTCCATGCCTGAGTTCTCTCTGCAAAGCCCGACACTGGATTGCTTCTGGGCAGCCCACACGGGCTCCCACAGCCCAGGCAGAGAGGGTGCTCCCCTTACAGGGAGCTGGTAACGGCTTCCTGTGTCTCTCCTGCTCGGTCCTGGACTCACCCCAGTTCTCCCCCCACCCTGCCCCAGGACAGCCCCGCAGACTCTTCAGCTCATAGTCAGCAGCCTGATGGCCCTGGTGGGAACTTCCAGGACCACTGGTGGCCAGAGTGGGAGGGGACCTTGGGGGCAGCACACGTCATGTTTAACATCACTGCCTGGGAGGCTGGACATCTGTCTGTCTGCCTGTCCATCCACTCCATTCATTCATTCATTCATCAAATAAAGTGAACATCCACTATATGGCATGTGTTCTACTGGGTACTGAGGACCAATGGTGGCACAAAACAAAACAAGCCAGACCTGATCTCACAAAGCTGACAGCATGTCCCTCGTAATCGAAGAATTACAAAGTCAGGAGAACTGCAGTTACGCTGAAGGGCTAGAAGGAGAGGCACACGGAGCCACGAGGTGACACAGAAGGGCAACGGTCTTAGATGAGGGTCTGAGAAAGTTCCTGTGCTCGTGCCAGTGGGCTGAGGCCCCACGGCGGGGAGGGGCTCACTGGGCGGAGGGAGGAGGGGGGCGGGTGGTTCCACCCCCTGGCAGGAGTCCAGGTAGAGGGACTGGCACATAGCAGAGATCTGAGTTCAAATCTCAGTTTCCCCTCTCCTGAGCCCCGTGATGGTGGTCAGTCTGCTACCTTCTCCAGGTGCTGGCTTCCACGACGGTTCTGCAGGTCAGGCGGGGGAAGCCTTCGTGAGCTCAGCCCTGGGTCGTCACGAGAGCACCATCACCTGAGGGCCTCATGGCCTAGGGGCTTCTTGTTTTAAAGCATTAGAACCCCAGTCTCTCTCCCACGTGACACCCTTCCTACATGAGTAGGACTGTACCATAAAAAGTGGAATACGAATTCACTAGTCAGTACGACTTAGCAGAGAAACCGTGGGAGTATAAAGAAAGAAAGGGCAGAAGAAGAAAGAAAAAAAGACTTTAAAGGGAAGAAAGATCTATTACGTATTAAGTGCCAGGCACTTGAATGTTTCATCTTATCCTTATTATTAGTAGAAAATACGGGGTTGTTGCGGGGGGAGCCAGAATGAGGGGAAACATCAGGTTGATGAAGGCAAAGTCAGACCCAGAACACACAGAACACGGACGTGCAGGTAGGAACTGAAGAGAAAAGCCTGGTTTAGAACTTGCAGCCGCGGTGAAAGACGCCTGATCAATTCCAAGGCTCCCACTGTCCGAGAGGAGGAACGGTCACAGTTCTTCAGGGAAGGAACCCCACCCCGGGGTTGCCGGCGAAGAGGGGTGTGCAGGCGGAGGCCTTGATGAGCAGTGGCCGTGACTGCTGCTCCCCTGGTGCGCCCAGATGCAGCCTCGCATTTAATCCTCATCACAGCCCCGTCACCACGGGGTTTACTTCCCCTGTTTCGCAGGTGAGAAAACTAAAGCTCCGAGAGGTTAAAAGTGTCTTCCCAGCCACTCAAGTGGAAGGTAACACAGGTGGGATTCCAACTTAGGCATCCAGCTGCCTCCAAAGCTATGCTGAGTGCTGGGCCGGGGGTGCCGTCTGACTTAGTGGCCAGCGCCTCAACCATAGCTCTATCTCAAGGCAGTCGTGGGTTTCATAAAGTTGTTCCCTGGATGAAACTTGAGGGAAAAGCTCTAAAATGTACTTTCGTGAAAAAGCAATTTTGTTTGGAGCCAGGGAGGTGGGCAAGTTCAAGCACACAGCCTTTTTGGTGGCCTGGCTATCTCTGTTACTTGGATAACCTACTGACCTCTCCAGGTCTCAGTAAAACAGAAGCCATGTTATTTGTCCGTAACTAGTCCCTCAGTTAGGAAATACTGGAGTCACGTGAGCAAAGTGTTGTCAGCAGCTTGGAAGAAAAGCCAAGTCAATAAACCATGTCACAGTATGACTGAGTTGTGGTTGTACATTTTCAAACTTAAAGAAAAAAAGCAGCCCTTTTCTGGTTATTTTCTTACTTCAAAAAAAAAAAAAAAAGGCATCAGGCTTACATTTCTGATGTACTGGAGAAAAACATAATCAAGTTTCTGAAGCTGAATTCTGTCTGTTATAAACGCTTAGGCGAGATTCAGTAAGACTGCCCATGAGCTGATTTCAAAGGCAGAGGGTCAACAAGACACCTCAGGGGTGGGCTTGCGGGCCAGCGTGACGCTGCCACGCCCTGGAGAAACCGTGTGTGCGGGCCAGCACCTTCAGGCTCCCCCACTTGATGCCGCGTTTTCCCCAGGCAGAGGAATGAGTGCAGAGCTGGGCACAGTATGCGCTCTGGACAGACTGCCAGGACAGGTGATCACAGAATCTGTCTCTTGCGCTATCACAGTCTGTTCTAGGTACAGCAATTAGCTCGGAAGAGGAGAGAGGAGAGCCGGGAAGACTGCAGGATGATGGCAGACTGTGACGAAGATCCTGCGGTTCCATGCTCCCAGATGTGCTGAGTAACATGTAAGAACAGTGGCTTTTTTTAAAAAAAAAGTGGATAGTTGAGTAGCTTGTGAAAGAAAGGGAAAATCTCTGGGTGCAAAAAATTAAGAAAAAACCCACAGGGTAAGTGCCTGATGCTCAGCTGTCTAGAGCAGGGAGCAGTGTCAGTTACCGTAACCTTCAGTTTGGATTCCGATGTCCACCTGAGAACGGAAGATGAAGGCCTGGGTCCACGTGAAGCAAGACGTTGGCACGAAGATTCTCACACAAAGCTGGAACTGTAAAGGGCTGTGTCCTTGATGTGACAGTAGATTAAGAAATGCCTCAGATCCCCACGCTGAGAAGTCAACACAAAACTGGTCCTGGAACGGTGTGAAGCCTAGGATAGCCAGGACACCTGGCAGGAGAAAAGGCAGACCAGCCCTGGAGAAGAGGCTCAGCCCATGGAGTCACTTCAGGAAAGGCCTTGGTGAACGTAAGCTCACAGTCAAAACACACAGAACATGTGAGGAAGCCACCCACGATGTGCCAGAGTCACTAGATAAAAAACACAGAAGCATTAGTCCCCCCCCCCCCCAATTTCAAATACAAGACTAATCCAAGAGTGTTTAAAATGATTAAAAGTTAGACACTTAAAAGTGCTTAAAACACTTCAAGACATCAAAGATATGAAAGAACATTATGAGAAAAGAACAGTGGGTCCAAAAAAGACCTATATAGAAAATGTATACAAATAAAAATATAGTTATCATTTAAAAATCAGTGGAAGGGTTAAACAACAGACTAGATACAGCTGAATGGAGAATTAGTACACTGGAAGGCAGATCTGAGGAACTGCTCAGAATGCAGAGAGAGGAACAGAAATGAAGATGTGAGAGAGGGTCAAGACACACAGGACACACTGAGCATTGGAAGAAGCACAGAGGAAGAGAGAGGCAATATTTAAAAACACAATGGCTGAGAAATTTCCAGAATCAGTGAAGTCCTCAGACTCTGGAAGCACAATAAGTTCTGAATGGGATTAAAAAAAAAAAAAAAAAAGTCTGCCCTGAGCACATCACAGTGCAACTGCAGAATAACAAGACCAAGAGACGACCTGGACAAAACTAGAGAGAAAACCAGAGACCTGACAGAGGAACAATTAAAATCCCAGGGGACTTCTCAGAAACCACACAGGGGTCCAGAGGTGATGGAATGACACCAACAAAATGTCACCCTGTGTTAGTCATACTCAGCTGAGCTGTTGTTCTGGAATAATGACAAAATGAGAACATGTTCAGACAAAGTGAGGCAAAAATGAGAACGTTTACCACTCAACACATGCCATGAAAGCCCTTTGACAAGAATAGTTCGAGAAGAAAACGAAAACATCCCCGGACGATAGGATGACAGCTTAGATCATGACGGAGCAGAAGCCAAGGTCACCCTCCATCCGAGCTGTTCTAAAGCTCAGGCTTCAGATGTCCTGGTTTCCCAGGGAGAGGCTCCATCTTGGATGGTATACCAGATGCCCTAAGTCAGAGTCAGTAGCTCAGGAAAGCTGAGCCCCTGTCCTGGTCGTTACCAGCAGCCCCAGGCGTCCCACAGAACCTGGCTACTCGTGGAAACACACCGTGAGGCAGGTCAGCAGGAGGACTGAGAGCCCAGCTCTGGAGTCACGCAGACCTGCTCTCCACACACACCAGGCGTGGCTTCTTCCTGGCACGTTACTGACTCTCTCCAAGCCTACTTTCTGACACCTTTAAGCAGGGCCAATAAAACATACTTTCTAGATATACGAGATAAGGTTCTCACACAACGCCTGGCACAAAATTAAAACTCAGTAAAAGATAGCGCTTACTACAATTCACACTAGCGCTGTCAACTTTGTTAATTTGTTTAATGAGCAGTGCCAATATTAAGATATTTAGATTAATAGAAAGTTACAGGTCCTCAAATTTACTTAAAAAGAAGAAAACAAACGAGAGCATTCACGCTGCTTGTGGTGTATTATTGGGCGCAGGGTGCCAGGCGCTGTCCATTCATCCTCACCCTGGCCCTGGCCCGTGCACACCCACCTGCGGGACATCTGAGCAGCCCCTCTGCTGGCACCACCACGGCGCTGGTGCAGGCTGGACTCCGCGACTCTATACAAACTCTAGGGAAGTGGCTGGCGAGTCTCCCTCTGAAACACCGCACTGACTGTCCTTGATTTGGAAACTACATCCCAGTTGGTTTTCTTTTTTTTTTTTTTAAATCACTCTCTGCAGTTATCTCTGAGCACAGGAAATCAAAATAGAGCAGAGAGAAAAGACAGGTCTGCTGTGCCCTTTTCAGCAGAGAGGACAAAGCCATGAAATTTCTATGCGTGTCAACATGGGGAGGTGATGCCCAGGTCACTCGTGGCTCTGTGCCCGGGCTGGTCACTTTACAATTCATTCAAATATGCTCACTCACTTAGCCTCCAGGTATACATACAGGTCCATCCCAATAACAAAAATAGCAACTCACAGAACACGGGCCAGTGTGCAAGCAGAAGAGCTGCGGAGGGGTCTAGGGTCTGTCGGCAGATGCGGGCAGAGCTCTGGAGCTGGAACGGAGGCACCAGTTTTGTCCTGGGCCCTCGAGCATAATGGCAGAGAGGCCCCTCCCTCCTTGCCACCAGCCACAGACGTCGACGCCCAAAGCGGGGCCCTGCTGGCCACCTGCTTTTCCCAGTGTTTGCCATTTCAGAACGTTTCCGCACAAACATGGTTTTCTCTCTCTCCTTTTCCCTGGTCTCCCCTCTGCCTCGATGCCCCCCAATCAAGGAGGAAGGGACTTCCAGGTGCTGAGTAGCTACTCTGATTTGGGCACTTTCATTAAAACTCTTCTGTACTTTTCAAAACTCTCTTGCACAGCATCACTCCACAGTAACGGCAAGGGGACTGAGACCCAGAGGGGCTGCGTGACCCGCCCACCTCACCTGCCCTGCTTGCTGGGCAGGGAGGGTCTGCAGGGGCCTCTCCAGGACACCCTCTACCCACTTCCTAAGACGCAGCTCTGGCTAAGACATGGGGGGCGCGGGGTGGGGAACACGTGGAGTTGTCGGGAGGCTCGGTCCCTGCAGGGTAGCCTTTCCCTAACCCCCTGAGTAACCCCAAACACGCATCTCTCGTCTCTGGGCCTCATGACCCTTCTTGAATCCCTCACGATTCGTCTTCTGGTCCTTCACGGGGCCTGGGTGGTCACTGGGATCTCCGGCTGCTCTGACCATGAGCGCCCCAGCTCATGTATCAATCACAGGTAAGGACAGAGAGACGCAGGGACCCCGGGGAAAGCACGCTTCTAACTCGCCAGGGCCCCCACCGTGCGTCCCCGCGCACTCCAGCCACGGTAACTGCTGATGACAAACAAGCAGATCGTGGGCCGGGAGATCGGGCTGTCTGAGGCGTCTGGAGCCAGGCTTTACTATAGACGCTCTGAGTAAGTAGCTACAAAGCTGCTAATTGGATTCGGCACGTTGCTGAGCCACTGTCAGCCAAGATCAAGTCGCTCTGCACAGACGGGGAGGCCCGTCCTGTCAGCAGCTGAAAACATCATCCCTGTGATGAAAGAGACCTGGCACGCAGAGAGCCTGGGAGCAGCTCTCACAGTTCCCGACGGGTAATTAAAACCCAACCGACCACAGTCAGAAAGCACCCACCATGACCTTATTTTCCATTTGTCTTTTAATTAAACACGCCCCAGGATTTGCTTTAACTGCACGCAGATTTCGATGTGGACGGCGGAGAAACACAGGCTGGAGGCTGATGCGCTGCTGGCGACGTCAGAGGAAGAGGGTGGAAAAGAGCAGCTCACGTGCCTCGTGCAAGTCCCGGGCCCCTCCCTCCCTCCCCGGGACCGCTGCCCGCACAGCACAGGCATCGGGCAAGCCCAGCCCTTCACACAACCACCTCTGGGCACAGGAAGGGTGCCCGGCAAAGCGGAGCCTGGGCAGAGCTGGTGGCAGACGCTTTTTACTCTTCCAGCATCGACAGGGTGGGAAGTGGGCCACACCATTAGGTATGGGTACCGTTAGGTATGGGTTCCGTTAGGCCATAAACAGAGACATCTGCTAGGGCATCAGGCACAAATGGCAGAGGGGCAGGGAGTAAACTGTAAATGGAGGAAATGGACTGAGCATCCTTTCTCCTGATGTCAATGGCTTATTACAGATAAGCAGCAACTTAGTGCTTGGCAAGTCCGTGCTCCCGGGTGGAAATCAGGCCATGGAGCAAGGGCGGGGACTGAGGGTCTTTGGGGTACACACTGCCTGGTGCTCCAGGTCCTACCAGCCTCCCCCCCAGAGCCAGACACAGACAGGAGGGGAGCACTTACTCATCTACCTCATTGTCTGGAGTCGGCATGGAGGGGGCACCGCACTGTCGAAGCTTCAGGAGGAGCCATCGTTGGAACTAGACTGATGGACTCTCTTAAAGGACTTCTCACCGGACCGGGTGCTGCTGAGCACAGAGCTCACACGGTGGGTCACCCTGAATCCTGCTCTGCTCACCACGAGAACGCTGCCGGCTGCATGCTGGGAACTGCTGCATTTTTATTATCCATCAACTACCAAGTGCCCAGGACAGCAGCACCTGATCCCAGGCTGGACGACACCACTTGCCAATAAGCTAAAGTGGACACTGAAAAGTCCAATCTTACTGGCTTAAGTCACGTCATCGGCTGCTTGTGGCTTTGCTTCCTGGACTGACATACCAAGGAGGGTTAACCTCACGATTTCCCAAAATAGTTAAAAATCACGGAGGGAGAGTCCTTTATGGAGAGTTATGTTCCGAAATACCATTTATAAGACAGTGAGTTTGTACCTAGAATGCATGGTCCAACCCAGAAGCAATGTTGTACGTGCTGTTAGGATTCCAGCCCAGTCTCTCAAAACACACCTGACTTACTATGTTTATGAAGTTCATCTTAGCATGAAAAGATGAAGCAAAAGCTTCTAGGCTGACTTAAAGGGGGCTTTAGCTAAGCAATCCCTGAAACGGTGAGAAGACTTGGAAATCCTCTAAGGATGGGTGGCCGAGACAGAGGCGGGAGATGAATTGGAAAGTTGAAAAAGAGCCTGTGAATGGTCATCTTTAACTGACCTTGCCTTCCTCCTCAGGCAGGAATAAGAAGTCACCTCCAACTGCCTGTCCCCAAACCCGCGACTCCGCCAGCACTCACACCCCTCCTCCCCCCTTTCTCATCCATCCCTCCGCCCGCCGGAGCCCCAGCACAGCGATCTGTGTTCCACTGCCTTCAACTGGGACCTTGTCTACCAGCGATGTCATCTCTCCCCTGTGTCTGCAGTGCTCCACCTCTCTGGGCCCTTCCCCGCTCTCCCACCTGTATTTACACAAGCCGAGGTCTAGTCCATCTTAAAGACATGCTCCCTTGGGCCTCAGCTTTGGTTACCGTGTGAACTCCGGCCTCCCCATCACATCCAAGCTTCCTGCAAACGTCTACCTAGCTGCCTCCAGGTCCCCTTGCCCCCTTGCTTTCCGGCCCACTGAGTTGTGTCTGGTCGGAGGATGAGGAGGGGCGGAAGTCCAGCTCGCCCTGTTCACCATGTGGGGGGCTCGGGCTGCGCCCCAGGAGAGGGGCGCCTGGCCGCCAGCTCCTCTGAGGGCACTTGGAGGGCTGCGGAGAAGGCCCGTCTCCTTCCTCCCACACACCCGAGACCCCTAACCTTCCGTCACACAGCTTGTCACTCATCCCGCAGGTCTTGGCCCTGAAGCTGCTCCTGTGAGTCCTCCTTGTACGTGTCAGGCGTGCGCTTGGCCACTGAGCTATGCCCCCCGCCAAATTAGATACTTTTCTTATTTGCATTTTAGGTGTTTGACTAAAGTTAAAATTACTGTAAATCTACATTAACTAAATTTTAGTTTTACTCCACTTTACATCACTCCACCTTCCTTTCTACCCCCTGAAATGACTTGAAAACAATATTCAGAAAAATGACAATGCAAGTAGCTTACTCAAGATTGCATATGAAGTCAAATAAATAATTAATTCTCCCTTGCCCTGCACTGCTGGGCTGTGACGTCCATCGCTTGTCTGTGCCTGCCCCCAGCCCCCACTAACTCTGGGCAGGCAGGACGGCACCAGCACGATGTGTGGGTCACTGGAGTGGCTCAGGAGGTGCGAGCCAGATGGCAGGAGAGCAGACTTCCTTACAGGCGGAAGGCCTGCTGGGGAGCGAGCTGGGCAAACAGCAAACCCCCCCACACCCAGGACCCTCAGCCTCCCAAGAACTGTTCCCCGTTTACATCAGGTGGGGTCCACGTGCAAGTGTGGACTCAGGTCTCCGGGTCCCTCATCAGCAACAATCCCCTCTTCCCCAGGGCGGGGGAAAGGGCCTGCCAGGAGCTGCGCCTCGGCTACAACTTTGAGAGCGGGAGGACACATCTCCTTACGGACTTTTGGCTTCAAAAACTGTAAAAAAAATACTGGGAGGAACAAGTTTTCACACTGGGAGTGAAGCTTGAAAGCTCCTTTCACCGTGGCCTGAGGGCGGGCACAGCCGGGCCAGTCTTCTCCAGGGTCCGGTAGGGCCCAGCCTCCTCCTGAGCCCTGAGCCGGGAGCTGACAGCGGGAGGCCAGGGCGGGGTGCGGGGTGGGGGGGAGGGTCACCAGTACCTCTGAGTCCGTCCTGTCACTGTTTCTGGTGCCCCTCCTCCAACCCATTGTCCCCGCTGCAGCCCGTGCGATCTCTTAAGCACACAAACTGGATGGGTGCTATGCGTACCACGCGCAGTCACAGCGCCCAGCTCTTGGGATGAAGGTCCTGCAGGTCTGGCCCCGCCCACTTCACTCTCCTCACCGCCCCCCACCCAGTGCAGGTGGAACACATGACCTTCCTCCTCCTCAAGGCACACATGCTGCCCGCTGTCTGGGACGCTTCCCTCGGGGAGGGGCTAGTCTGAAGAGGGTTAAGTTGGAGGAACAGGTACCGTGGGACTCACCCCGTCAGGGCCCCTCTGCATGTGCGCCCCCCCACAGAAGGTACACTGTAGCTGTAAATTGAGCTGTAGCCCCTCATTTCACCGCATCAATATTTAAACTGTATTTGATCGTCACCTGTCTGAGTCCTGTATCTGTTTCTTAATTGCATCGGAACCCAGTGAGGGAGAAAAATGCCATTTTACTGGTTCTCCTCAAAACATCACAAACCCAATCAGTCCCTGTTCCAGGCCAAGCACATGCAAGGTCAAAAGCAGAGTAGCCAGGACCCACCACGTTCTCCCACAGGCAGCACCCGCCTGGCACCTGCTGAAGGAGAGGCACTCAGTACTGGGGCAGCAGCTGAAGGGACTGACTCCTGGTCACCGCTCCAGGCTGCCAGGGACCAGGAGGGTGTCTTGGAAGTTAGCCTCCCTGAGCCTCAATCAAGGTATTAAGATAAGATGACCTACTATATATACACAATGGAATACTACTCAGCCATAAAAAGAATGAAGTAATGCCACTTGCAGCAACATGGATGCACCCAGAGGTGATCACACTAAATGAAGTAAGCCAGACAGAGAAAGACAGATACCACACGACATCACTTATATGTAGAACCTAAAAAAGAAATGATACAAGTCTTATTTACAAACCAAAAATAGATTCATGGACATAGAAAACAAACTATGGTTACTAAAGGGGAAAGTGAGGGGAGGGATAAATCAAGAGTTTGGGATTAACAGACACATATTATTATATATAAAATAGAAAAAGAAAAACACTAAGCACCTGCTGTAGAGCACAGGGAACCATATTCAATTTATTGCAATAACATGTATGTATGTATATGCATAACTGAATCGCTTTGCTGTACATCTGAAACTAACATTGTAATATAAACTACACTTCAAAAAAAATGAAAAAAAAAAAAAAAGACAAGCTGACCCACTGCATGTGGTACACTTAACGCCTCGTCAGACACACGTTCATAATCAAGGTGCTTTCTTTCTATTTTCAGTTCTACTCCCCACCCCTGATTCTTGCCTGTGGCCTGGAGGGTGGGTGCCCGGCTCTGCCTGGCCCTCACCTTTCTTGGTGGGAAAAGAGTCAAGTTCTCCCAGCACATCAGGAGTGAGGTCTGAGAACCCCAAAGCTCTCCAGGGCATTTTCTCTCCACAGTCCCCACATTTAAGCTGGCTGCGCCCTTGGTACCAAACAAACCATCCTTTCCGCTGGAAACGAGCCCTGAGACACACTCACTTCTCTCTCTTGCTCAGCACGGGGGGTAGCACTTGCTCTCTTGGTCGGCTGTGAGCAAAGGTTCCAGGACGTCGGCGGGACACGGAGGGGACAGGACCAGAGCTCTGGGTGGCACATCTGCCTGCTCCCACGCTAGGAGTGGTGATAGAAGGCGGAATGCCGGGTGGGTAGAGGGGACGAGGGGGGAGGGAGGGAGGGGTCTCATGGGAGTTTCATTTAGGGGAGGGGTGGGGACGGAACTGGCTTGTAGGCAGATTTTTGAAAGAGACTATTTGTTAAAGCCATTTCAGATAAAGTCTTGGTCTTAAGAAATGGGACAGGATAAAGCAGAGAATATTAAAGAAAGGAGTGAGCTTAAAATTGGAGAAAATGGAGGCTTTAGATAAAGATTTTAAGAACAATCAGTCTCTAAGTTCAATAATTGAAAAAAGAGAGGCACCTTAGAAATCTAACTTAGATTGAGAACCCAATATATTCAGTCATCAATGAGAAAAGATTATTTGGTGACAGAATAAGGGCTGCTGGGTGACTGTAGGCCACTGTCCCCTGACTCTCGAGTCGCCTGCACAGCACCTGAGCCTTGCTGCAGGGCAGGGTGGGTGCCTCTCCAGCACCCCTCCCATCTCCCGCATGGTGGTATCCAGCCCCTGATGGTCCCAGTGGTCCCCACCACTGGTGTCTGTGTCCGTATGTGGCTCCCCACATCACACCAGAGCTGGCCTGTCTGACAAAAGAACATGGCATACGTGACAGCGTGCCACCTACTTTGAGACCCCACGTCTGACCTCAAAGCAAATCCCACCAGCTCTGGCTTCCACACGTATCCAGAACCTGACCACTTCCACCACCTCCACCACCGCCACCCGAACCACCGCTGTCTCTCATCTGGACCATCGCGAGAGTCTAGCTGGTCTCCTGCTCCCACTCCTGCCTCCACGGAGCAGCCAAAGTGATGCTGTTAAAACACAAGTCACAGCACGTAACCTGGGCCCAACCTCCTAAGATTTTCCCGCTTCATTCAGAGTAAAAGCCAGTGCCTTTCACTGGCCCACAAGACCCTGTGACCTGGCGCCCCGTTATTTCTGACTATTTCTTACAATGCCTGGTATCTGTCTCTCCCCAGCAGAACAAAAGCGGTATGCAAACAGTGCATTCTCTTTAATTTTGGGCACTGATTTGGTTTCTGAAAAGGCGAACAGCAGGTGCGTAGTACACATTAGCTGATGCTGGTGCCGATTGTTAGCAAGCCACACGCACTGTTTGGGGCACTGACCCGAACTCCCTTGGTGCCCTGCGATAAACATTGCACTTTCCTTCATTCCAGCCTGTGGAATTGGCTTTACTGCGCTCAGACGAGCGGACCCAAGTTTGGGTCAGTAACAAGGGGACAAAGGTGAATACGACCTCACCCTGCCTTAGGATGCTCCCCACCTCCCCCCGCAGCAGCTCCCTGCCTGGCTTCCTCCCGATCACGCCCCGGGCCTCCCCGGCTAAATCTAGGGAGAGGCCGGGCCACTTCACTGAAGCCCAGGCCTAAGAAGGGGCTGTTTGCCAAGAACTTTGGTTTGAAAAACCTAACAGCACCATCCACCCTACTTGGCCAGGGACTCTGAATGGTGGGAGCTCACTGATAAGGGGCACAGAGAGCCACCCACCGTCTGGATTACCCTCGGGATAAGCACACGGGATAAGCAGCAGCACACGGGATCGCACGCGCAGGCGCGCGAGTCGGGGACCAGCAGTGTGGAAGCTGTGCGCACGCGCATCCTCCCCACTCGGCATCTCAGGACCACCGTCCTGGTTCGCAAGTGGGGCTCTGACTTCTAGCAGGAAGCCTGCCCGGCTTTGGGCTGCTCTCGGCAGTGCAAACACGTAATTCTCTGCTGGCTGCCAGGGGACTTAAGGTATCAAACAGATTACTCTGGTAATTAAAGCCAGGCAAGGGGGCATCAGGCCTGAAACGTATTTTTTTGTCTTTTTAAATTGGAGAGTCTAAACAAGGGTTAAAATACAAATTGGAGAGGCGTGTCCTGATCAGTCTGCCTCCTGATTATAAGGCAGGCAGGATGGAGGCTGGTTCCACATCCCAGGCCTCTGGGGTTCCTCTCGGGGTGAGCCGTTCCCAGTGTTCTCCTCTGACCCCAGCCCACAGGGTCACACGGGGCTCCCTTTGGTGTAAAAGACCCATTGATTAATTTATGCTCCTATTTGCAGCAGTGAACATTCTGTGCTTTCTTCAAACAGACCATTTTTCCTACCGAAAAAAGCTAATAAAGAATCAATTACAAGGGACACACACAAGTAGAAACTGGTATTCATCTGTGCGGGGTACCTGCTGGAAAACAAAAGGGTCATTAGACCACTGGCCCACACAGTGAAGTGTGTGTACTGAGGCTCTCCCACCACGGCCGTGGGTACGTCCCGGCTCTCAGACGAAGGGCTCGTTCCTTCCCAAAGGAAGGAAAAGGAGCGGAAGGCGAGGCCGTGGGTGGGGGGCAGTCATCCCCTCGCCCCAACGGCCCCGGGACCCACTCCGCAGCTCGGGATCTCCAGGAAATCTCGTGAGAGGCCATCTTCCCTGATAAATGGGCATCGCGAGAGCCTGAAAGTGGAGCAGGGCTAATAATAACTTCCTCACCGCGCTAGCCCTGATTCAGAACTCTGTGTTATTTTTTTAATGGCTCTTTTTTAGGATGCCATTTTGCGGGTCTATTTGTGGGTGTTAATTACAGCGTAAATGTTACAGATCATAAACACCACTGCTTTTCCTCGAGACTGCCAAATGGTACAGATAAAGTTAATGATGCGACGAGGCTGGGGAGAAAGACCGGGACGATGGCAACTCTGTTCTCTGTCTCCAGCATTTAATCACCAAACACAGATAGATCGCAACTGGGGCGCCTTCTTCACAGTCCTCACACCTCTACTCCCTGCACAGGCAAGTGTCTGCAAGGGAAGGTGTGTTTGAGGGTGCTGCAAATCAGGAAGAGGAATCTGGCAATAAGATTCGAAACAACTACATGTATGAGGGAAGGAGAGGAAGCAGTCAGGGTCATGGGAAGGGAAGAAGAAGCAGCCAACCAGCCAAACAAGCCGGAAAACAAAACAAAACAATAGAAGGAAAATTCTGCTGGATGAGAAACAAGAGGAAACGTCGCACAAGCAAGAAAGCCTGCACATCTCCTAAAGGCTTCCTACCAGCAAAGTGCCCACTGCGCGTCACGCCAGAGGGCTGTACGTGCAACGGGAAAAAGGAAACTCAACTGAGTAAACCTGCTGCATTTTTTGAGGCTTGTCATCCATTTCCCCACCCTCACCCCTCAGAATAACTGACTTGGTTCTTTGTTAGAAACTATGTTTAGAATCAAAGGGACGCAAAGTCTGGGAAGGACAGCGAGGCCGGAAGAAGCAACAAGGCCGGAGATGAGCGACGACTAAAAGCAGAGTGTGGGGGGACAGGGGTGCCCCAGCGGGGTCTGTGGGAAAGGAGGCCCCATGGCCTCCCCACGAGCCCCGCTGCTCCCAGCGCACCTGGGGAAAAATGATACAAGGAGGTTTAGGAGCCGGGAGACCTGGAGTTTCGAGCACATTCTGGGAGAAAGCTGGCTCCGAGGTGCTCGTTCACTGTAGAGTTTTAAGAGCTAGGGTTGTCTGTCCCAAGGCCAAACGGACACAGAAACCGCCTGTCTCAAGAGTAACACTGTGATGGCCAAGGCTGAGTTCAGAAGCAGACACCTGGGGGATGCCCCGGGGGCCCGCTGAACACGGAGGCACCTGTGACCAAGGAGAAGTCAGTCAGCAGGGCTGCGGTCTGGGAGGGGAAGGGCAGGTGCGGAAGGGAGTGGGGGGGCACCAAAGACATCGCTGGATGGTGTTGGGAACGCTGACGGTCTGACCCCAGCGAACCTGGCAAGACGCCCCCCAGCTGCTGGGCATTACATCCTGTGCAGAGCAGGAAGCATCGGGGGGAGACCAGGGGACATGCGCGGTCAGCACACGCACCTGCCCGTGCGGCGGCGGGCCCGGTGCACAGAGCGAGTCGGCAGGGGAGAAGCTTTAAGTGGGAATGAGGTCTTATTGGAACTCGGTTAAACTCTTCCTCCTCAACTCAGAGTGACCTTTGTCCTTAGAGAGTGAGGAACACGTGGGCTGACGCTCTTGGGAGGCTCTAGAGGCTGGTGGGGGGAGGAAGGCGGCCGTTTCCCGAGGGCCATCCTGATGGAAAGGTGTGGTGGTCAGAAGTTGGTCTGCTTTCTCTTTACTGATCCAGGAGGTTGTGGTGCATGATCTGCCGCAGGGAGGCTCCTGGTCAGGAGAACAAGCACCAAGGAGACGGGGAACTCAGTGCAGCATGAGTCCTGGCGGGCCAGCTTCAGCAGGTGAGGGACCAAGGACTCATTCCATCTCCTGTAACTTCCCGATCAGGCACATGTATGCTCAGCGGGGATACAGGACAAGTGTCCACAGGGCTCCCCTGGCGCGAGGTGCTGCCCTTTCTGCCACAGGTGCGTGGGTCAGTGGTGAGACACTGGAAGACAGCACCTGGGCATCTGGAGATGGGAGTCCTCTGTGGCTCAGTGACGACACTTGGGCGGGGGGAGGTTTTATAAACATCCTCACTGGGGTTGCTTAAACTCAGCTAAAGAATTTTGTTTTTTTCAAAAAAAGCAAGTGGTAGAGAACAGAGGAGACAGAAAGATTAAGACAATTTTTTTTTAATGCTTTGCTTCATGTTGTAGCCACTAATTTTTAAAGGAGAGACAAACTCGACGGGTACTCAATTTTGATCACAGAAAACCTGGCTTTAGCTCCTACAGATTTAAGACATCTCTGCCGCTTACTTATCTCATTCGGAGGAATCAAAATGTCTTCAAAAATCCCAGGTGTCTCAAAACTCCCCACGCAGCTCCTCCCCGCAAATCTTCATTCTCAAGGTTCCCTGCTCTGAAGGAACAGTGTAAACGCTCGCATGTGTATTTGATCACGCCTTAGATGAAAAGGTCTCGACTTAGGGGGACCTCAAGACTTCGACCGCCATGTGCTCTGGACCACCCACAGGTGGCAGAGGCTGGTGCAGGCGGGGGCTGGCCTGCTTTTCACCCTGGACTAAAATAATTCGGTGGTGCAGATCAAGGACTCTGGGGTCCTTTAAACCTCGGTTCAGTCCTGGGTTGGCTCTATGACCCTGGCGGGGGGGAGTTAATTATTTTTCTAAGCCTCAACTCCTTCACATGTAAAATGGGGTCGCAGTATCTATCCTGTACAGTCGTTGAGAGGATGAAATAGAATCCTGCAAGTAACACATCCTGTGGGGGTAGCGGGGACCTGGAGATGGAGGCCCAGACCCAGCTCCCCTCCCCTGCCTTGCTCTAAGATGCTGTGTGAACACGTGGCAGCTCGTGGAGCCCTCCTGCCGGGACCCGCTGTCTGGGGAGGAGCACATCCCCTGCCGGCCTGGGCCCAGAGCAAGGATTATAGAAGACGACCTAGAAGGGAGATTGTTTTTGACTCACATTCTAGAATTTTGCTGCGAGGAGTAAGTGGTCAGTGAGCCCAGAAATGTGGGTCTGCCTTGTAGATGTTCATTCAGGCTGGTCCCCCTTCCCACACAGGCTCTCAGGGACCCCAAGGGCCAGAGGCCACAGTTCCTCCTCCAAAGCAATTTGTAATTCACTCGTAATTCCCTCTCAGTGTCGAAAACAACCCAGCGCTTTGGTTTTCACTCCTGCCTCCCCCAGGAAGGAGGGATCCGTCAAACCACAGGCCTGAGTCCCAACTCGGCCAGGGTTGGAAGTGGCTGAGCTGGAAGTTAGGATTCTTGTTTGTTTTTGATTCTTGCATGGATCTCAAGGGCAACGTGCAGAGTGAAAAAAGCCAGGCTCAAAGGGTCACACACTGAATGATTCCATTCATACAACGTTCTCAAAATGACCAAATTACAGAGATGGAAAATGACAAAATTATAGCCATGAGTGGTTGCTAGAGGCTGGGGGTGGGGAGGGTGTGACTACAAAGGTTTTCATGATGGAATCGCTCCGTGTGAGCAGGCGACAGTGCTGGTGCCAATCTGCACACACACCCACGTGTACATACACATGCACACCCCACGTGCACACCCACGAACACCCACACGTGTACACACACACACCCCCACTGCTGGCTTCTCAGAACAATCATGCTGTATCTTGTCAAAAAACAGGAGAGTGTTAACTTCTTCAAAGCTAGAAGCCACTGAGTTAGAGGTTAGAATTCTTTTTTGGTTGAGGTTGCTCTTTTGGGGGTGGGGTGAGGCCACCTTGGATTGTACCTAAACTCGGGGCACTAGAGAGTTTTAAAATCCAAACCAGTGCAGAGAGAGAAGCCACACAAGCCAGTCCGCCACCAGGTGTGTTAGCTTCGGCCAGTTCAGGGGCTCCTAGGCTGTCAGTGCTCACCACATAGGGTGTGGACGATGGAAACACGTTTCAGCATCACACATACAGGGTCCCCCCCTCCCCAGAGGTTTCCCGAGGGCTGGCGTCCTGAGCCCGTGCAACAAACACCCCACCCCGGGACTGCGGCTGATGGCTGTTCGATCGATGTCCAGGCCAGACTGGCTGTTAAATATATAGACTCTAACTCCCAGGTCTGACAAGCCTTTATTTTCTCTTCTAGAGAATGAAAACAGAAAACAAAAAGCAAACCAAAGGCATAACTCTTTGACGAAAGTTTTATACTTTTAGGAGTCTTGAAACCTGCAATCTTTTTTTTCTAAATGCAGGGCCTGCAATGAGTGTTTTGAATTTCACTGTTGGGAAGAAATCTGTGACTAGCTTCGTGACTTGTGACTAGCTCTTCTTGCTGTTGCCATATGGTGTTTCCTTTAATAAAAACATTTTGCAGAAATAATGATAAAAAAATTGCTTTAAGCTTTGAAAAAAGTTAAAGGTTTCTGGCAATAAAACACACTCCCTATAATTGTGTAGATAACTTAGTATCTGGTAAACAGGAAAAACTCTGCCCCCACTTCTCAGTAAAAATGACGTCCTCCACGGTGCCGTCCGTCCTGAGACATTTTCTGAGGGTCTGATTCATCGACCAGTCTCGAGATTGCAGGAATGGACATTCGAGGGTCCTGTTCTGTTCTTGCGCTTATAGGATTCCATTCCCTTTGACTGTTTGCAACAGAGCAGCATCTTCTGTCTCTTCAGAGCTCGGAGCCCCACTGTGCGTCGGTTCTGATGAGCTCGGCGGCGCGCAGCACCAGACGCCGCGCTGGCTCCTGCGCGCCAACAACTTCCAGAGGCGCAGACCGAGCAGTGGCAGGGATGCTGGAGGGACCGGACCCTCTTGTCCTCTGCTCCACCGTCCTTAGCAAGCAGGCCGCCATCGTCATATGTGCTTCCTACGGGTGGCAAGATGGCTGCTCCGTCTCCAGGCCTCACATCAGTATTGCGACAGACAGACGGAAGAAGGGTCGCATGGTTAAAAGGCCAAAGGGGGCGTGCCAGGCAAAAAGCCTTCTAGAAACTGCATCTGCCGACTTCTGCTTGTTCTTTTTGGTCAGAACTGGGTTGCGAAGGCCACCGCTAGGCCAAGAACGCGAGAGGGCTGTGGATGAGGGTAGCCTCATCCAACCGACACCAGCTGCCACTCTCCACTGCGGGAAGAGCCGGGAGCCGGGGCCAGTCCCGGCATGAGTGCACAGGCAGGGGTGGAGGCAGGGTGGCGCGCAGAAGATGAAGGTCTAGGGCACCCACTGCGGTTGTTAGTAGTAATAACAGTCAGAGGCTTCCCTGGCCTTGTAGACTTCGCACTGCCCTACCAGCAGGCAGAAGAAGAATTCCCGAGAAAAAAGCCAGGGGCATAAGGTGCACTATTAATTCTAACCACGAGGACCTCCGATGTCCTGATGCTTTACATCATTACCCCAACCAATCTTCACGACAGCCCGGGACAAACAGACACCCAGTGGGGAGAAGTAAGTGGAGGGCTACAGGACTGATGGGACCAGGAGCTGGGCGGGGAGCTCCCTCACTCCAAAGCCCCACGCCTTTGATCACTGAAGTAAGTACCCGTGTTTTCCCTGGCTCAGCCCATTGACCTGAAATGGTGAACTACCCACAGGATGTGTAGGGTCACGTGAGACACGGAAATGGCAGCTGACAGAATCAGAGGATTGGGAGCCAGATCAGAGTTCTGCTACTTACTAGCTCTGTGAACTTGAGTAAGTTACTTAACATCTCTGAGTCGTTCACAGATAGACAGATAATGTTCTATAATAAATAACCAGAGGTACATACAACAACAACAACAACAAAATCCCTTGATGCCAAACTGAAAATACGGTTCTAGTTTTTGTTTTAAAACCAGTAACTAGTAACACTTTTTCCATGTTAACACAATCTGCAAAATCACCAGGTGACAGGTCTTGGAATACATGTGGACTTGATCTTCTGAAAGGCTACTTACTTTACTGGGTTGGTCATTTTAAAGGCAACAGTTGTGAGGAGGAGGAGGAGAATACGATGTATCTGTACATAGAGACAGTACCCCAAACTACAGATACAGTATTTAGCCACCCATCCATCCATCCACTCACCCACCCACCCATCCACTCATCCACTTACTTTTCACTTTACAGAGGCACTCTCCTGGCTCTAATTACTTACCCTCATTTTATGTCAATTTCCCTGTGTGTGAGATGAGCACAACATAAAAGCCCATCTCAAAGGGTCATTATGACCAAGTGGGAAAATTCACATAAAGCCTTTATAATGTTGTCAGGTCATCAAGGTTATACATCTAAGTGCTCACTGCTGCCCCCCTGCCCCCCTCCACCCCACGCTCCCTCCAAGGAGTGAATGAAGCTGCAGGGTGCGGGGCCTGCTTCCTGTTTCCATGAACTTGGACCACTCTTTTTCCCGCCTAGTCTCCTTTTTCTTCTTTTCTCAGGAGAACGTGTGTTCAGGACCTTTAGTTTCTTGTCCTCCAACAGCACAACCCTGAGACTTGGTTTGGGCAGCGGAAGGGGTCTCCCAGGCCTCCAGGACAGGCCGCCTGCTCCAGCCCAGCCTTCCGGAATCCCAGGGAGAATGGGGTCGGAAGCCCAAGGCCCTCGGCTACACCACCGACCGCGCACTCCTGGGTCCCACGATTATTTCCAACACCTGCCGGCGTTTCTTGTGGCCCTTACTGGGCACTAGACACTCACAGTCAATTCATCGAAGCCTCACAGCTCTGCTGAGAGGCTGCTCCAGTCCCCAGTCTGTGCACACACAAAGCAACGCTCAGAGGAGTTACTGATCTCACGGGTTACACGCGCAGCGAGTCACCAGGCTGGACCAGGACGCAGGCCTCTGACGCCAGCACACCTGCCGCGGGGACTTCACGGGGCAGGAGCTCTGATCTCACAACACTGAGGAAAAGCCAGATGGGGGCCACAAGTCGGGCTGTGACAGCAAGTCCAGCTCTGACTACTAACCTTTGTACGTTTTTGGACAAAGGTGCTTGAGGACTCCTAAGGCCAGGGCGTGGCAGTGGGGAGGAGGGAAAGCTAAACAGGTTATGAACCACCTGGGTCTATGAAATGTTTGTGGTATTTTAGAAAGTCAGTGGATGGAAAAAACATAATATTTTTAGAGTAAAAATCCCCCTTTCATGGGCCACGTTGTTCAAGAAGAGGGCCACGAAATCCCCTGCTTCGATCTGAAACGAGTCAGGACACACTTCACTGAGACCGGGAGATGGAAACCATGTGACCGCCGCAGCTGCAGTTTCCTCTGGTGCAATCCAAATCCCATTTTCACCTGTGGGTATTTCATTCATCTCTGCTTTTTTGGTTTTTTAATTACAGAGCAGAAAGTACTACTGTAATTTCCTCCCTATGTAATGACAGCATCATTCATCACGAAGCTTTTAATTCTCTACATCAATTGCCTTTCTTCAAAAATCTGATTTCAGTCTCCGCAGAGGCAGAAGGGTATGATTTTTTGACCCGAGGGTTAATTATCTGCAAATAAGTTAAAATCACACAAAACCCCATCCTGGGAAAAGGGAATCCGAGCATGACCTGCGCGCTACCTGCCTCCTTGTGAGCAGGTGTGGAGCGCAGGCGGGCCGGGCGCCCATGCCCTGCGGGTCCCTTGTGTGTCTCACCAGCCTGCGATCCGGAGGCAGGGCAGGGGTCCCCGTCCTCGGCCGTATTTTCAGAGCTCAGCACAGTATCTGGCACATAGGAAGGACCCCATAAGTCCTTCTACTTCAACCAACCCATAAATGGCTGCAGAAGTGAAATGAATTGAAGGGAGAGTGAATGGAGGAATAGGCTTTGAAATATTCCTGATTTCAAAGTTAGGCATATGAAAAGGTCCTATTTCTGGACAAAAATAGAGCGATGCAATGGGGAGACCCACTAGGGGCCATCAGGGGACCAGTGACCCGGCTGGAGGAGCGTGGCTGCTCCCGGGAGGAAAGGTGGGTGTGCCCGTGGGACCCCGTCTCTTCTCCCCAGACTGCCCTCCCCCAGAGCCCCTCCAGAAATGCCTGCTCTTCTCCCCAACTTCTCTAATTCTCTCTCGCTGGGCCCAACATGCATTCATTTATTTTAATTCAGGAGCCTTCCTGAACCCCAAGTACACCCGCCCTGTGCTGGAAGTCAGGGAAGTCGCTGGAGGGAGCGGAGCCACCAAAACTAGGAGGCTCGGGGGAGTTAAATCTAGGGTCACGTGGTCAGAAAGTAGTAGAGTCAGAGTTCAAATTCCAGTGGGTCCCGCTCCAAAGGCACTAATTCCCCGGATGGACTGTTGGTGGGTTCGCTGGGGGGACGGACGGATGGATCAATGGATCAACAGGCAGGTAAATGAATGAACCAATAATAAACAAATCTGAATAACAGAACCACACATCCTGCCACGTGGGCTGGCACATTTCAAATGGGTTTAGAGCTTGGCATGATTCCTGTAGACCAGTGGTTCCTCAATGGGGAAATTTTGCTCGTCAGAGGACACATGGCAATGTCTGGAGACACTTCTGATTGTCACAACTGGGGGTGGGGCGGGGGTGGGTTGCTCCTGGCACCTCGTGCGTAGAGGCCAGGGATGCTGTGAACACCCTACAGAGCAAGACGGCCCCACAACAGAGAATGATCTGGTGCAAAATGGCAGGAGCGCCGAGGTTGGGAAGCTGGGCTTTAGGTGATGCAGGTCAATCCCGTGGGAAACAGGCAGGCTTTCTGAGGGTAAGTGAAGGAATATAGTGAGTAATTTTAGACGTGGAAAGCTGTGCTTCAAAACCAAGAAAATAGAAAACAAACACAAAGCAAGGAAGCCTTGGGCTTAAAAGAGTGAGTGACAGAGACTCCCATCCCTCAAGAGGGAGGAAGCAGAACCCTGAATTCACAGGAACACAGAGCGCTGCGCCACAGCCTGAAACTTTCCGAAGAGAAAAATAAAACGAGCACACACGTCATCTTGGAAAAGTACAAACAGTTGGATGCATGTTGCGTTTTCTGAAAAACCTTCTCTCCTCTAAGACTATGCCTCCCCCTGCCTCCTCCCCCGCATCGCCTTTGATTCTCCTGTTCCAATCTCCTCATCCTCGTCCTCTGCGAAGTCCAGGCCCAGCCCTGGGGCCGGGCTCTGAGGCCCCTCTGGCCGGGCTGGAACGTGGGCTGGACACAGCCTCAGGGCGCCTGGCCCTCTGCTCTGCCCTCGGAGGGCCCAGGACAGACAAGGGCCCTAACCAGGGGTGGCCTGAGATGGACGGGGCTCCAGGCACATCTCATTCATTAGCACAAGCCATTTATTTCTGCTACCAAGAGAGGAGGCTGGGTCCACATGCGCTTAAAACCAACTCCAACACTGGCTGCACGGGGCCTGGTTTTCCTGCCGCAGGAAGATTGATTCTGCCTGGGACGTGATGCCTGTTTTGCTTAAGTGTCCTTTGCAGTTGAGTTGTGAAAAATGGAAATCACAGCCACCTGCAGTCGGAGTGAGCCCCATAGATGCCACAGCAAGCTACCGCCAGCTCCCCGGGGAGTGCCGCTCCGACAGGTTGCAGGCGGGCCACTGTCAAATGCATGCTGCCCGGGGCTACGGATAAGGGACTCTCTGCACCCCCTTCAAAAGTCCGTGGAAGGAGGCCACCGACCCAGGCAGGTTTGGGTGGTTTCAGGTGGGACACCTTTGCCACAGCTGGCTCAGCCACCCCTACAACGCAGGGTCCCGGGATGGAGGGTCGAGGGTGGCCACAGAGAGTGGAAAATTTTATCAAGAAGCACAGCTCACGTGGGGCAAGTACCTGGCGACTTCCTGGGGAAACCCAACCACAGGGGGCCCACTCCAGCCTCGCACCCGAGCTCAAGTTCAGCGAGCGGTGTGTGCCGAGGCCGGCTTTCTGATTTCAACCACCTCGCTGCCAGTTAGAGCGAGCCAGGCCGCACGCTGTGTTTCTCCTGTCACTTACTGCAGGGACAGAACCAGGCAAGCGCCTTCTCAGCTTTGCCAACAGCAAAAATCATTCTGAAGAAGGCGTTCCTTCCAGAGGAGTAAAATTATTCTTCCTATACCTCCTCGCTCCCTCCCTGTCATGAATAAACAGGCATTTCGGCTTCAGCAAACCTTGCTTCAAAAATAGGCAAAGCAAAAAAAAAAGGAAAAGAAAAGAAAAGAAAAGAAAAAAGCCAGTAAAGCTGTAACGCTCTAAAATCCGTAAGCTCCCTCCAAGTGTCACAATGTGAAAGCGCCAAGCCCCTTTAGGCACAACAGCAGGACGTGCTAAACCGGCCCCAGCCCTTGGACGATGCAGGCAAACCCACATGACTGGGTAGGACGCAGGCCCGGTGTGATTCTCCTATTTAAGAGTCGTAGGAATCTCTCACTGTGATTGGAAACTCCTGCTACCATTCAGCACCAACCGCGGATGCAGACACGTCGACGAAACATTAATGACCAATTTGCAGGTGTTCCAGGACCCCTTTAGCTCATCAGGGTCCATCGGTGCAGTGCTGCCCCCTCCACTTTATTCTTTCAATTATTTAGCATCCATTAAGCGCCCACAGTAAGTTAAGCTTCGAGCAACATTTTGCCCACAGTACGTCCCCCTAACAGCTCCACGCACCTGGTGGCCGCCTCTCTGCACAGGCTCGTTGACCTTGGCCGTAAGGCAGGAAGCTCCTCTAGAAATCGCTCTCCCTGGGCACCCCTGCATTACACCCCTAAGTGCTGAGGGCAGTGAGCCTGGTGCGATGCTCTGGGGGGGTTTCCAGGTTGTCCCAGCGCACTGGAGGGAAACGCCCCTGAAAAAGAGGTCCTGGTGGGACCTCAGTCTGTGAATTATTCAGACCCACTTTATCTGGCCTTAATTCGTTAATCCAGCCATTGATCAAATATTTACTGAGTGTCTGCAGTGTTACCAGCACCATCTCATGTACAAACAGTGAGAGGGACGCAGTGAAGGGCTGAGCACTGCTCAGAGTTCAGAGCCAAGTTCTGATCACGCCGACGTGGGCCCACCGTCACCTAAGTGGAGCCAGGGACCACGGAGGAAGGATGCTGGGAGAGACATGGAATGGCCCTCCTGGTTTCAAATGACGCCCCCTCACTGCCTGCTCTAGACTGAGATGCATCCGGGTCACAAAGCCTGACTCCAGAAGGTCCCTGAGTGCGCTTTCCTCACAATTACCTGCCCCCACCCCCAAGGTAGCACTTCTGGTCTCGTCTTGGACAGAAAGACCCTGACCTGGTCCTTCCGTCGTTCTGGCCCCTCAGCACTATGCCGTTTCCTCTGTAAAGTGATAACAGGTATAAATGATGCCACTGTCACGGAGAAAGCAGCAGACGCTGGGAAACAGGTACAAACAAGATGTTCCAGGAGGCCAGGGGAGGGAGAGGAAGCTCCCGGCAGGGGAACGGCGTCTGACCCCCGAGAGGCGGCGCCCCGTGAGCTGGTGCTGAGTGGCGGTCCTCTCCGAGTGACGGGGACACAACCCCGCCCCCTCCACCACTGCAGCTGCAGCAGCCACTGCGTTTCCGAGCAACTTCCTGGGGGCCGCGCATGTAGTCACCCTTTCCCTACTCGTAGCAGCCCACTGACAAAGGTATTAATAATCCCACTTTCCCGGTGGTAAAAGGGAGGCTCAAGGAGGCTGAGTGTCCCACCCAAGGTCACGGCTTCTGCACGT
Source organism: Camelus dromedarius (assembly GCF_036321535.1). Classification (NCBI taxonomy): domain Eukaryota; kingdom Metazoa; phylum Chordata; class Mammalia; order Artiodactyla; family Camelidae; genus Camelus; species Camelus dromedarius. The sequence continues at coordinate 3,253,449 of NC_087454.1, read as the reverse complement.
GGTAGTGGCACTGCTGGGGAGTGAACTGTGTTTGTTTAACTGAGACCATCACTGAGCCGTTCACCCCACGTCCGGTTACCCAGGAGGCCCCCTCTGCAGGGGCAGAGCCCCAGGGGAGTGCCGTCTGCTGCTGAGAGCTAGTGCTGGAGCCACTGGCTAGGAATTTCCAACAGCAGAGAAGGCAACGTACTCTGGGACTGTGTCCCAGTGTGTCTTGGGAAGCCCTACAGAGGGGTCTCTGAGGAGCTGGAAATCTCAGGCTCCCTCCTTATTTTGTCCTACTTTCTACATATTGTAAAAACATTGCAGAAACGTTAAAGGAAAACCAGGTGCTTATGCTCTCCCCACCTGAACATGAAAGTGCGCCTGTGTCGCATTTCTTACACCCAAGGGGCGGTGGCATGCCCTGTGCTTTTCACCTGGTGTTATCCTCATTTGGGAAAATACTTTATATTTTCTACATGATCCTAAGCTTCTGAGAGGTTGGCTTAACATTCTATTTTTCTTTACGTCTCCCACAGTGCCTTTATAAACCCTGCCATTTGATGGACATTCAATACACTTTTTGATGAATGAATAAATAACTTTTTCCAAAAGGACCAATATGATTAACCCTTAAAGAAATAAATTAATAATAAATAATAATAAACATCATATTAGAGGTCTTAGCCAGTATAATAAGGCAAGAAAAAGAAATAAAAGGCATATGGATTGGAAAGGAAGAAATAAAATTCTCTTATTCACAGATGAGATGATTTGCCTCATAGAAAACCCCAAAGAATCTATAAAAAGGCTACTAAACTTTGAAGGTTGCAAAATACAAGGGCAATATTAAAAAATCAATTATATAACTATAATTAGCAATGGACAATTGGAAACAGAAATAATAAAAACTGTACCATTTGCAATAGCATCAAAAATATGAAATACATAAGAATAAATCTTAGACAATAAGTGCCGAATATGTATGTTGAAAAGTATAAACACTGATTAAGTCAAAGAAGATCTGACTACACGGCGAGACACACCACGGTCGTGGACTGACAGACTCAAGAGTAGTTTGATGTCAGCTCCTCTTCCCAGACTAATCTAAAGACAGTGCAGATCCAATCAAAATCTCAGCGGAAGTTTTTGTACAAATCAGGCTGAATTCAACATTTTTTATACAAAAGTGAAGGGATGTCTACAACAATTTCAGAAAAGAAGAAAGTTGGAGAGCTTGCACTGCTTGATTTCAAGATTTACTATGAAGCAACAGTAATCAGGTCAGGGTAATACTAGAGGAAGGATAGACAGAGATAAAATGAACAGAACGGGAAATCCAAAACAGACCCACACACGTATGGCCAATTGATTTCTGAAACAGGCAAAAAAGCAATAAAATTTCATTTTACTCAGTGATGAAAGGAGAGTCCATTCAGCAGGGTGCGGGAACAACTGGAAATCCACAATCAGAAACAGTGAAAAAAGGAACCCCGCCTCACGCTGTGCACAAGACCTCTACAAAAATTATTTCCAACTAAAACTATAGAACATTTGGAAGAAAATCTTCACGATCCTGGACTAGGTAAAAATTTCTTAGATATGACACCAAACATATGGTCCATAAAAGACAAAAATTGATCACCTGGACCTTAATAGAAAGAAAACAACTTGATTTAAAAAATGGACGAAAGACAGGAACAGGCAGTCCACCAAAGACGTACAGATGGCAAATAAGCCCATGAAAAGATACTTAACAAGTCGGATCTTAGCAAAGTGCACATTGAAAGCACAATAACTTACCACTGCATCTATCAGACTATCCACAAAACAAACACACCAACACACAAAAAAGTCTGGCGACACCAAGCGCTGGCGAGGACACTGAGCATCGGGGACCTCCACACACCATTGGTGGGAAGGTGAACGGTGCAGCCACTTTGGAAAACAGCTCGGTGGTTCCTTAGAAAGTTACACACACACCTACCATGTGACCCGCAATCCCACTCTGGAGCCGTCACCCCAGTGAACTGAAACCTCACTTCCACACAGACACCTGCGTGTGAACGTCAAATGCTTTATGTGCATTTGACAAAAGGCCCTCACGTGGGAAAGGGGTGAACACACTGTCTCATCCACACAACAGAACAGTGCTCAGCAGGAGAGGAACACGTTCCTGATACCTGACATGAACGAGTCCCAAAGGCATCACATAAATGGAAAAAATGGGGCTCAAAAAGTTATGATTTCATATGATTCCATGGATATGACTTTCCGGCAAAGGCCAAAGTACGGAGTTAGAAATCGGGTCCACGGATGCTGCGGGCTGAGAGCGGGAGGCAGGCCAGCTAAAGGGACCCAAGGGGGAGGGCACTGGGGGGGGGCAGGGGGACCGTTCTGTACGATGATATGTGTTTGTCAAGATTCACAGAACTCTCCACAAGAGGGTGATTTTCACTGTGTGTAAACATACCTTGATTTTAAAATAGAAAAAGATAATAAGGAAGTTAAAGAAAATTGCAAGTTCCCTGGAGACTTGAGGAACAAACCCACTCCCTGCCTTGGCCTTGGTCCACCCGTAGAGCAGGCTTTCATTCAGTCACCTAAGCCCTGCTCTGTCGGCATGGACTCTGCCCACTGGAGTTCCCCAAAGTTCTTGTTTTGTTCACTCCAGACTCTGACCATTCTCCCACCTGCCTCTTGTTCTCAAATCACCCTCCCCTCCGCAGCCCCCTAAGCTCCGCCCTAGCCCCCCATTCCTATCCACCCTCAGCGCCAGAAGCCTCCCCGACTGTGCAGTGTGATGGAACTGTCCCCTCGGAACCGCCTGCGCCGGGAGGCTCTGGGAGGGGCCACTTGGGGTCTCCGGTGGCTGACAGCCCTGTGCCCATCAAGCCCTTCCTTAGGAGAGGGTCTAAGCTGCGGAAGCCGCCCCGTCTGGCAGATTCCCAGCACCTGTAAGAGAACGGAGGCGCCGCAGTGCGGGAGAGCAGCCCTGAAATGCAGCACGTGGTCTCCCGGGTAACCCACCCTGGCGAGGGCTCTGCAGGGCGCCCGCTGTCCTGGGGGAATGTGCCTGTCACCAGCAGGGCCCCTCACCACTGGGGCTGCCTGCTGCTGCGGCTGCTTCTAAAATTCATTTCAAGCCACATTTTGGCCCAAAGCCCTGAAGCCTCTTTTCAGGAAGAAAGCGTGGAGCCTCCCAATTTCATTTTCTTTTTTTTCCCTGCTTGTTTAAGGAACAATCACAGAAGATAAAAATACCATCCTCAGGCGAAAAGAACTTAATTCAAACATTCTTAAGAATAGATTCAACAACATTCTCCTCACAAACAAACAAAAAAACAGATCTGCTTCATTCTTGGTTTCCCCCAGTTACATAAAGAAATTAAAAAAAGGGGAAAGATCAGGGAATATTTAAAGGAAAGAGGATTTTCACTCACCCTGCACAGGTGACCAAGAAACCCTGCAACAAGCATTTAGGCATCATCCTATTAATTACTCTATTATTCTCAGCAGCTCTACCACGGGCTTCTGCTACTGCCCCACATTACAGATGAAGACACTGAGGCCTGGAGGGGTCAGCACGTGTCCGAGGGTGCACAGCTGGCGGTGCACAGAGCAACAACTTGAATCCACGCAGTCTGATCCCAGGACCCAGGCTCTTAACCCGATGCTGCTGTTGGTATCCGCACAGCTATGGTCAGAATGAGAAGCAGCTGCCTTTTGCTTTTTGAAGAAATAAAGAGATGTCAGATTTGTTTCTTCTCCACTTCTCTTTTCTTTTTATATTAAACCCCAGCTGCACACACCTGGGTCAGCCACGATCGTGGCTCTGACAGCATTTCTGACGGCCCACCCACGGGCTGCCTGCTGTCTCTTATTCAGCTGTGCTTAATGAGACGAAGCAATAAACACCCAGGACAGCACCACTCGGCATCAGGACCGGAACTCCGACGTGGACCCGCCCTCGGGGACGGCTTCCCCTGCGGGTCCTCCTGACACCCGAGCTGAGGCCATCACTCTGCTGAGGGTCTGTCTATGGTCTCCCGGCTTCCTTTTCAGGCAGCCTTCTCACAACTGTAATATTTTTAGAAGCTGTTTTTCCTTTTTAGAAGGAGGATCATGCTATACGTAATCTTTTGGGACTTTTTCCACTTGTGGTCACAACTTTTACAGCCAGGGAGCAGGACTTCAAATACAGCTGTGGTCATCGAGAAGAAAGGGGGCGGGGGGTGAGGACACCCTCCCGGGGGCGGTACAAGGTGGCCACCCCCCTTCTCTGGGGCTCATCGCCTCCAAGTCCTCCCTGAATGCAGGATAAAACCTGACATTGGTTCTAAGGCCCCGTCCAGTGAGGCACCTTGACTGCCTCTCTCACTATGCTTAGCAACATGGCCCTCCTTCCGTTCCTCCAACTCTCCTGCCATAGCGGCTGAACTACCTGTTCCACGCCACCGGCCTGAAGTTTCCTTCTCTGAAAGCCACCTTCTCTGAGAAGCCTTTCACGACCATCCAACTTAACACAGCGCTCAGTGACACTGCCCAGCGTTACTGTTTTATTCCAAGCAGAATAACACAGCATCAACGGCATCTGGGTTCATCACCTGTCTTCCCCTCCAAAGGAGGAGGTTCTTGCAGAGGTCAAGCTGTGGATCTAGTGCAACACTTTGTCAGTAAAGTTTAGTCCTTTTTTAATAATAATAATAATAAAAAAAGATAAAGAGGATAAGAGTTAAAAAAAAAAAATCACAGCTCAACAGCGCCACCGTTAACACCCAGTCCCGGCTTCTTTAGTGCATCCCTGGTGACGTGTCCCATGAGCAGGCAGCTGTGGAGCAGCGGTTTGGCAGGACTGCGGGTGCTCCCCAGGCCCCGCCAACCCACTGACCGGGGTTACAGATGAAAGCAAAGAGCGGATGCCTCGTGGGGCAGCCCTGGTCTGAAGGAGGCGGCAGCAGGACTGGGTGGAGCCCATGGGGTTCCCGGGGAACCACTCAGCAGCCGGGCCCCAGCCCCTCTCGCCTCCTCTGGACACTGTCCCCGCACCTGTCCCAGGGACCCCGAGGCCAGCAAATCAGAAGGATTCCGAGAGGCTGACTGTTTATCTCAAGGGAGAACTCAAGCTTACAGCACTGGTCAACCTGATTTATTTCTGTAATTAAGTAATTCAGGTTTTTAAACCTAAATTTATTAGACTGAACTCTGTGGACCCACTAGCATCTCTTGCGATGCCAGGAACGGCTGTCATAGAAAGTACAGGAGGGAGGAGAGAGGCCACTGCTCCCACCGCACCGCAAGGCGCTGCATTCCTTGTTAACATTCAAAACAGCCTTGTCAAGGCAATATTAACATTTTCTTGCATATGCCACTATTTTAAATATGTTCTTTAATTGTAAGTTTAAATGATTTTGTTTTAATAAACTTTATTTTAGAAGTGATCTGCAGAAAAATTGTAAACATAGCACAGAGTTTCTGTGTACCCCATACACCGGTCTCTCCATTAACATCTTTCACTCGTCTGGTACATTTGCCACAACTGATGAAACGATATTGATACGTTATTATTATTACTTTTTTAATGGAAGATTTTTAAATATTACTTTTAAAATTTTTATTATTTTTTGGGGGGGTAATTAAGGTTTACTTATTTATTTATAAAGAGGAGGCCCTGGGGATTGAACCCAGGGCCTCATGCACATGAAGCACCTGCTCTACCACTGAACCATACTGCCCACCCTCCACCAAACTCCTAATTTATCCCTTCCCCCCACCCCTTTCCCCTTTGGTAATATCTTCTAATAACCTATAATGGAAAAGAATCTGAAAAAGAATATGTATGTATATACACAACCGAATCACTTTGCTGTACACTTGAAACTAACACAACATTGTAAATTAACTACAGGTCAATACAAAATAAAGAAAATAAAATGTTACGTCAACTACACATCAATTAAAAATGTGAACTTAAATTTTTAAAAATGTTATAGGTTAAAAAAAAAACCTGTGACAGAGAACCCCTCATTCTGGTTCCCGAAGGGTCCAGACACCTCTGCCCAGTGCCCGCCCCAGGTGCTGCGATGCGCACAGGGCCTGGTCCCGGGGAGCCCAGCACAAGCGCATGGTCCATGTTCAAGGTCACACTCTGAATTCACAGGGGGAGGCTGCGCAGAGCATGGCTCTGAGGGAGAGGTGACGCTCACTGACCCGGGCTGAGCCGGGGCCTTTCCAGAGCCAGGCACAGGCAGGGCTCAGAGTCCCCAAGGGCTGCCAGGCCAGGGCCAGGGCCAGGTAATCACGATGAATCAGAGCGCCAGCCTCCCCGCACTGCACGCTCGGCCCAGGCTGGCCGCCCGCTTGTCTGCCTCGGCCACCAAACCCCACGGGGCCTCCCAGCCCTCGCCGCAGGCTCTCCAGACCCTGAATCTTATTTAACGTTCACAGGAAAGAGTAACTGCTGCTTGCTGGGCCCATAAAAGTCTTCTCGGAAAATAACACCTTGCTCAAGAGAAAGCACGGAGGAAAAGTGTTTATCTTCTTCCGAGGCCATTTGGGGAGGAAAACAACCCTCCTGGAGCAAGCGTTAATGCCGGTGCCCCCTGCAGTGAGCATGCAGGTGTCTGAGTGTCCGACGCCTCATTTAGAAAAGGTGCCAATGAGGCCGAGAAGCTTCACTGCACTGTCCCCAAAGCTAAGTGTCCCTCCAGCATGTGTCACCAAACACAAGCCCCCTGAGCTGGAGCAGGGAAAATCGCCAGAGCAGATTCCCACGGCTCCTGTGAGACATATGCATTTTTTTCTTTTTTTTAATATATATTTTCTTATTTTAACCTTTTTTTTTTTTTAATAGAGGTCCCGGGGATTGAACCCAGGACCTTGTGCATGCTAAGCAGGCACTCTACCACTGGGTTGTACCCTGTCCCTCCTCGGACATATATTTTTAAAAAGCCCCCTCCATTTGTAACTCCAAAGTTAACTAAATGAATCCAAGCACATTTTCTCCACAACCTACTACACATCTGACGTCCAGTAAAGGTTAGAACCAAAAAGGAAACATGGCAACACGGTGAGGGCACCTTTATGCTGTCATCCAGGGAGTTGAGTTTTAAATTCTATTAATCAGAAGAATACTTTAAGCGCACAATTTAGTAAGTGGCTGTATTTGTACCTCCACGACTTGCAGTCACGGCATCTTCAAAGTGAAATTCACACATGGTGCCCAGCCCCTCAACCCCCATCACGACAGGGACACAGAATGCCCAGTGGTTTCTGGGAACAGGTGAAAACTTCACTTTCTCTAGAAGCATCGTGTGCACTTGGGGACTGGAGGTCGTCTGATAAAGTTAGAGTGGAAATGGCACCGAGCAGGATGGGGGGCACCGAGGTGGCTGGGATGGGCACCTGGGTTCCCGCACAGCAGACTCTGCTGCAGGACAGGGTCACCTATCCGGAGCTTTAAAGTCTTGGTGCAAGGCCTCCCTCCAGACTTGGACGCTGGGTGTTGGCAGTTTTTCGAAGCTCTCCGAGTAATTCGGAGGAGCTGCCAAATTCGAGCACCAGTGCCACGGACGAGTGCTTTCCAAACTTCAATGAGCCCAGGAACCTCCCGGAAACTCGTCAGGATGCGGATTCCGCACCTGCAGGTCTGGGGTGGGGCCCGGGAAGCTGCATTTTAACAAGCCCCCAGTGATGCCACTGGTGGCCTGTGGATTAGTTTCCGTCGCAAAACCACAGAAAATGGGAAACCACCAGAAACTTCTGTGTGAGGGGCGGTGTCATCAAGGCTGGGCTTCGCAAAGATGGACCAAATACCCGTTAGCGTAAGTCAGTTTAAAGGGGAGGGAGTGAGACAGGAGACCAGGAGGGAAGCACTGGGGGACAAGTGCTGACAAGCCTGCGGGAACCCTGAAGACAAGTAACCCCAGTGTACTCAGTGCCACCCCCAGGGGCTGCTGCTATGCAGCGGGCTGGTAGAAAGCTCTGCTCAGCAGGGGAAGACTCGATAAAATGAGTTGACTTTAGAGTCTGGTCTCTCCCAGAGTCTGAGTAATTGAAAAGCAGGGCAAGGGCGGGAGAGGCAGCGCCTTTGACCCTTGTGGACAAGACTGTGTGGCCCCCACCTCTTCCCGCTCCTTCTGGGCACACGGGGGGCAGTGGGCCTGCCCCCCTGCTGTTGGGAGGCCGGGTAACTGGTCCTGAGAGATGACGCGGGCTCCTCACCCTTCCCGGCCTGCCACCCGGCTGCTCCAGGGAGAACAGAGAGGCCAGAGCCCAGCTCCCGGGATGAGAATGATGCAGTCAGGCAGACAGGCGGACAGGTAGACAGAACGAGCAATACACTTCTGTTGGGTTAAGCGGCGGAGACTCTCAGCTTATCTGTTACTGAAAACCCAATGGATACACCGACCCGGCGGCTACACTCCCCTGGGCCAGTCCCAGGAATCTGGCAGAGGTGATCTGACGTCCCTGGTGGCCGGGCAGGCCCACTGGTGTACTGCCCCAATCCCAGTGAGGCCGGGGTACTGCTTCAGGACCCTGGTCCTAAGGACTCGCAAGACCCACGGGGCCACTGGGGGCCACTTCACCAGGTCCACGTCTCAGAAGGCTTTCCTCGGCCCTGGAAGCTCTCCTTATAAACGAGGTCTCTCTGAAGCAGGGATGCATGGCTGGGGCGCGTCTTCCCTCCCTCGGCCCCCACATCACGGCGGGAGAGGACCAGACACTGTTATCCAGCTGCCCCCTCTGCTCCTGCTCAGTGCAGACTCCTTCAAACCCACTTTTCAATATCCAGACTTTTAACTAAGAGCATGACACAAATCTATGGCTAAGAAGATTCAAATGATATCAGATGCTTTTTTAATTAAAAAAATAGGTGTTGCTTTTAAGTTGAGATGTAGTTTGAGATTCTTCTCCGACCTCTCATTCACACCCAGCCAAAGATAGTTCAGAGGGCACCAAAGCCACTCAGCCCCACTTCACCCGAAATCAGATATCTGAAGGCTGCAAATGAATGTAAAACAGGTTCTGAGCGAACCCAGTATGAAAATAATGGCCTGGAACCACTTCAAAGGCCAATCATCAACTTTCCCCGTAGCCCCTGGTTTTGTCTTTGTTTATTGAAAGTCATATCTGTTTCTCGAGTGAATAAGGAAGGCACTAGGAAAATATTCTTGCCGAAGACAGCACCAGGAAGTGGAAACAGCACCGCACTGGGCGCTCGATGCACACTTTAAAATTAAACTGATGAATGACGGGGCCCCAGCTTCTCATTTGCAGGGTGCAGATGGATGCCCTTTCAGCTCCAGAGTTTCTGCAGGGCTGCTCTGCACTCCCTCCCACAGCGGGTGTGAACCTGCCCTGACTGGAAACGGGAGTACTTCTCGAAGATGCTTTCAGTTCTTCCTTCAGACTCTTATTGAACAGCCTCCAATTCCACCCCCCCCACCAGTTGGTTTCCTTTACTTCTCACATAAAACAGTTCAAAAAAGCTCGCACTTCACTCTAAGCTATCCTCGGTTCACCTCTTTGTTTAGATGCAATTGTCACCCGTGTCTAGAATTATAGCCCGTTAAAAATAATGCCTGTGTGAGACAAATTGTTTTCCTTTGAACTTACTGGTATTTTCCAAATTTTGACAACGAGCATGTCACTTTGGTAAATAGGAAAAGAAGATATTTAAAATGGATGACACTGGAGGACGTCTCAGAAAGCATCCTTCCCCTAAAATATCTTTCCCTATTTTCTACTGGGCTGAAAAACTCATCTAGCCAGAGACTCGCCCCCCAAGAGATTCCAGTCGGCTTCCCTAAACTTTTTATTACCTTTATTGTGTCTTAAGTCATTGATACCTTTTCTCGACGGCTGGGTAAGTTCTGTCAACAGGGGAGGATTCACTTTACAGCTGCTTCTTACACATGGAGCCCTAATAAATGAATGTCTTCCACACCAGGCTTTAAAAATTATTGTTTTATTATAAAAATAATACATGCTCATAGTAAAAAATTTAAATTATTCAGAAGGGGGTCTGAACAGGAGAACAGAAGGTACCCCCCACTCCAGTCCCCTGTTGCAGAGAGAGCAACAGTTAACAATTTCCTGTGTATCTTTTTAGAAATTTTCTATGCACAAGAAAATCTACATGTTTACGAGAACAGAAAATGGGATAATAATCTATAGAATATTGTACGACTTGGTTCTTTCCATAGATCCTGGTCATCTTTTCTTACTGGTGAAGGTAATCCTTCATAATGCTCAGTGGTAGAGCGTGTGCTTAGCATGCATAAGGTCCTGGGTTCAATCCCCAGCACCTCCATTAAAATAAATAAATAAAAATAAGTAAATCTAATTACCCCTCCCAAAATTTTTTTAAAAAAAGATAATTTTATCTTTCTAAGATAAGAAAATTCTATCTTTTCTAAGAAAATCTCCAGGTCTTTATATCACAGCCTGGATATCATCTTTTATCATCTTCCTCCAGTTTGTTATATGTCCTTCATCCAAATTTGGGGTACATTTTTTTGAGCAGAAGCTTTAAGTTGTTACGTGGAGAAACTCAACACTCTTTTCCTAGATGACTTCTGAGTTTTCTATTACGTTTATTTTTCCAAGAAAAGAAGAGCTGCTTTTAATATAATCTCTATAAACCGCTGAATGTAGTTGGTGAGGCTGGCTCCATGACTCACACACAGTGTGACCTTCTACAAGTTACTCATTCTCCTAGAACTTCAATTTCGTCATCAGTAAAATTAGGATAATAAGAGTTACCTCCAAGGATTATTGCAAAGACCAAATAAAGTAATGTAGTTATGACGAAAACACGGCACAGGGGAAGTGTTCAATAAATGGTAGCTCTGTTCCCCTGAACTTAGACATCACCCGCCCTTAGCAGCTCCAGCGAATGAGTCATAGTCCCGCGGTGAGCTCGCGTCTCCCTGGAGGCAGAGACAGGGCTGGGGGTCACAGCCCCCCCCTCCAGCCCCATCCCTGGCTTGCTGGGCTACTGCACGCGTGTCCATGCTGTGCGATTTCCCACGATGCAGGCCAAACCCTTGGCACGGTCCTTAGAGCACCTTGGGATCTAAGAGATCATTTTGGGATCTGGGATCACCGAAGAGGCTCAGGACAAATGCCAGGGATGGCCACAGCTTCTGGGAAAGTGCAAGGTCTTTACCTTAACTTTCACGAGCATGTAAAGGAGAAATTGCTCCAGAGCAAAGAACAGAATTGCAACAAGAAATGCAAAGTGTCACCGTGTGCATGGCGTGCCACACGGTCCCCTCTGTTAACTGAGGAATCGTCAACACCACACACATTGGCAGCCCCTGGCATGATGGAGGACATGTGGCCCTGCGTCTTGTGGAAGGTTTCACTCTCGTCTGGTTTTATTTGTCATGGCTAAACACGTCACGAAAACGAAATATAGGAATTTCTTCAAATAACTCAATTATTTAAAACACTTCTTTAACAGAGTATGGAGTCAAATCTTAAGCAATTTTTATATGAAGGAATCTGCTTTTCCCATACATTCTAACCACTGTAACATCACTACAATTCAAGAAAAAAGCTAGCCTACATCTAAAGGGCATGTTGTGACTGTTCAGAGCAGCAGTAGATTTTCTGGTGAAATTTTAATTTTAAGTACCTAGACACCACTGGTATTGGTTACCACAGTTAACTCAGCGCTCAGATCTACCTGCAGGTACCAGGCCCAGCACACGTTGACATTGCACCTGCAGTAAAAACTATGAGGTTAGTCATATTCCCATAAATACATTATTAGATGTGTTTTAGCCAGAGAACCCAACTCCCTCGTTTCCTACAGGAATCTTCCCCCGGATCGCAGCATGATTCCAAAAGTGGCAGCAACGATACATTCTATCCTATGCGATCTTCTTCAGTGAGACCTTGACAATTCTCCCCCCGAGGGTGCAGGCCGCGTCCTGCCCTCCTGAGAACAGATGGGGTTTTACACCTGCACTCGCTGATGGGTGGGGAGCGGAAGTGATGCTACGCGACTCCCGAGGCTGGGGCACAAAACGGTCCAGCCCCAGATGCTCCCAGGGACACTCACTCTTGCAGCAACTAGCTGCCACGTAAAGAGTTTAAAGGTCTGAGGCCCCCGGCGGGGGGGGGGGGGGGGGCTCGGGCCGCACGGAGAGGCCATGTGCTCTCCAGCCCAGACCCCAACAAGTCCCAGCGAGCGCCTCCTCCAGACTCAGGAGGGAGGACGCTCCACTCCACTTCCCTCCTCCTCGCTGGCCGCTGCAGCTTCCCAGCCCAGGCCCCGACACTGCAGAACAGACAAGGCTGTGCAAACAAGCGGATCGCAGTTGGCGCACTGAGTCACAACGTAGGCGGCACTTTGCTACACGGCAACAGGTAACTGGGTGCTTATTCTAGGTTGATTAGGAAACAGGCTGCCTTGCCACCACCCAGGATAAATGACTCCCCACCCCGCAGAACTCCCACAGGAACAATGCCAACAGGGAAGCCATGCTGTCCATGAGTTTCCCACTTCACAGCCACACCCCGGGGAGCCAGGGTCTGGCTCTGACTCCCCACAGAAAAGCCAAACTATGGATCCCCCAAATCCTCAGGCTGCTCAGAGATTAGTGGTGAAGGGGCAAGTCTGGTGAGGGCTTTCAAAAAGAAAATAAAATATTTACATCATCTTGCAAGTCGCTCTTCAGAGGCTGCATTTTTTTTTTTTCTTTCATTGGTTCCAGCTGACAGCATTTGACAGGTGTCTCTGCAGCTCTTAGAGCTTAAAACCATTCATTCTGAGAACAGCAAAGACGAACGCAGGCGGGACCGACGTGTGGAGGAGTCAGCTACTAGGGCGTTTTGCCCAAAGAGCGCGATGAAAACTTTCTGTTAATATTTATTTTGCAAAACAGATGAAATGCAAACTCTCTGATATGAGGTCTAATGTAAAACTCCAGATGGGCAACGGGCAACAGAGTATTGATTAACCTGCGTTTCCAGGGACCCTCGTTTCTGGTGGCAAAACAGTGGGGAGCACGGAATAAAGAGTTGGAGCTCCCCCCGGTGCCTGGGGCGGTCGGCAGCCAGCTGGGGGCCTGAGGACGGTACTGCCGACTTGGTCTTTGTGGACCACCCCGAACAAGGTAGTGACGCAAAAGAACCACACCCACGTCATACCCCACAGGCTCACGTGGCACAGGTTCCGTAGGGTGGCGTCCCACACTTCCATGTCAGCATCGATTATGGCAGACTTTTGGGGGCACCTTATAAAAACAATTTAGCATTCCGCTGCCTAAAGCTGGTGGGTGAGCAGTCAACAGAGTAAACTCCTAACCATCGAGTGTGACATTTTAAGCCTGTTGGCTTCGACAGGTGTGTTACTTCCCCCTAAGGTTTTCAAAAATATCATCATCCAAGGAAATTGTGAACATGACCTCACAGGGCCTGTCAGGGTGGGAGGCCGAGTGAGCACTCAACTAACAACTTTCATGGCTGGGAAAGGGAAGCCGAGGCCAGGTGGCGTGGCCAGAGAGACACGATGGCGAGGTACCAGCCTACAAGCTGAAGTGTGACCGATTCTAACCAGAGTAAGAGGTTCGTGGAAACCAAGACTGCCGTCACCAGCGGCTGTCCCAATGTTGTTTTCACCGCTTTCCGTGGGAACCTGCAGGGAGTGGGAAGCGATCTGGGAGTCTACCCAGCGGCACCACGGGACCCATATTCCTCGCCCTAGATAACATCCTTTATCAGTGCCAGTCCCCATCCTTCTGGCTAGGTTAGGAAGGTTTTCTCATCCCCACACTAACTGGGAAAATATTGTTAAGGCAACTAGACTTGAACAGTAAGAGACCCACAATGAGGCTCTTCCAGGCAGCCTCCGGACGCAACCTCGCCCTGGCCGGGGGCGGCCAGTCCCAGAGAGGGCGCGGCCTGCTCCCCTCGTCCGCCCTCGGACCTGCGGCCAGAACCTCGGACACTTTCTCCACTTCGGGGCAAGTCTACAGTGAGCCCTCCAGTCCAGAGTCTCTCCAGCTAAACCTGGTCCTTGAACTAAGTTCTTCCCACTCACTGCAGAGTCCAACAGGCCCCTGGGAGAGGCTTTCTTCACACGGCACTCCCACCACTCCCACGTCGAGGTCCCCCCCGCCCCGGGTTTAAAGCCGCCCGTCCCAGCAGGGACCTGCGGGATGTCACCACCAGGCCGGTTCGTCTCAGCGGGTGCAGTCTGGCCGGGTGGGAGGGCCAGACAGGACCGTGTGGAGTCAGCCACTGGATCTGTAGCCCAAATCGGTTCGGTACATGGGTCTGGGCAAGAGAGAGGGAGAGGCGGGCAGGAAACTGAGGGGGAGGCCTCAGCTCCTGAACCTGGCTCACGAACGTGAATCTTTCATGCAAAAGCAATTACATATACGAGGAAAAAAATTCTTTCCCTAAAATGGCAGAGATGAAGAAGCTATCGATTGGTTCTGTCCCGAAACAGGACCGCTCCCCCGGTGCCTTCGGCTGCCTGCGGGGGCGATCTGCCCCGCCCCGGGGCTGGCTCTGCTTCCACGCGGCCAGGCCGCGGGCCTCGGCACAGGCACGCCTGCAGGGGTGAGCGCCTTCTCATGAACGTGAGCCTCTGTGGAGCCCACGGGGTTCTGGGGGAAGGATTCTGAGTTTCTTTGCTTCAAGAAGAAAAATCATAAAAGGCTTCACTTAATTTTTTTAAAATTGCTATGGGGAAAGACTGCCACTTTTCTCCAGCATGCGAGCTGGCGATTTGAATGACTGGAAGTTTAAATCCAGTTCCAGGAGCCAAAGGAACCGCTTTCACAGAGTCCTCTCGCAGGCATAATCGAATTAGACTCCTGCGAGCAAGACAAACATCTGATGGTATAGATTAGTTCCCTAATTGTCCTTTCAAATTCCATTCGACATGTGAGATGTGTCCTTTAGGTGATGGGTCCTGGGACTCTTGCAGATGGCATTTAAGAGGGAGAAAAGGAAGAAGTCTGCCCACCAGGACTATTAAGCAGTGTTTGGAGGGGAGAAGTCAGTGTCTTGCTGTGGTTTCTCACTTAGACAGTTGGCTGTCTGGGTTAGGCTGATGGAAACGCCCCTGGAAACAAAGCTCAGCGTTGCTAGCACGAGGGCCGGGGACTGAACACAAGCCAGGGCCCCAGCTGGCAGGGATCCTCGGAGAACGGAGTGCAAATTTAATTCTGGATACCCAGGGATTCATCAGAACACGCCTTATTCCGCTCTCGAAGGGGATCTTGTAAGCCATTTGCTCTGAGCAGCAGTGAGCGGCGTGGCTCGTGACGGGTGAGCAGCGAGGGCGGGGCCGGGGCTTGGCGAGCCCGGGGATTTGCGGTGGAGCCGGGGCGACCTTCTGATGACTGTGCCTTCACACATGCTCCGATTCTAGGCAGGAAGGCTCACTGCACAGGAGGGCAGGTAACAGTGGGGGCACCTTTGCGTGTCTGGATTCAACGGTAAGTGGCACACCAAGCTCTAAAAGGCAGGCCAGGCAGAGACGCAGCAAACTGCAATTCTGAGAGGCAAAACGATGTGCCGTCTGTAGCAGACGTGGACAGACCCAAGCGTCCCGGCTCTCAGGTGGACGGGTGGGGGTTCTCGCCACTGCCCCAGGAGAGCCTCTTCCTCCCCTCCAGCTGCAGCTGCCACCCTGACCCAGCACACGCAGCTCAGAGGCAGGTAACCTTTTCACCGAGAAGTAGTGAAACCCGTTTCTTCTCCCTCCCGGAAAATGCCATAACCATCCGCCTGGTGACTGAGTCCCAGGAACGACCCTTGGCTCCCCCACACCCATCGTCGGCATGTTCCAAGTGCTCTGCTTTCAGAACAGACCCTGACCCACGCCTGTGCCTGCCCTCCCAGGCCCAGCGGCCTTCAACTTCCAACCTTTCACCTGGGCGGTTGAACCCCTAGTGGGCCCTGTTTCTCCTCCCCTTCTCTGCATAGAGGTAGTGCATCTGCTCACTCCGTGAGACCTGCCCTCACACTGAGAATGGGTCCCTCACTGCAGCCCGTGCAGCCCTACCTTCCCCAGCCACTGCCCACTTCTCTGAACCCCTTTCATCTCACAAACACACCAAACTTGTTCCTGCCACAGGGCCTTTGCACGTGCTCATCCTGCACCTCCCTAGACTACTGTGGTTGCCCCTCCCCCTCCCAGCTTTCTCGGGGGCTCTTCCCTGACTCTCCTTAAGATGAGCTCCCGCACTTCACTTCCTCTCTCTCTCGGCATCGCTGCTTCTCTTCACTGAAGGTGTCGCCACTGGAAATCATGCTGCCAATGAACTTGTTAGTATCTGTCCTTCCCAGCAGCCTGGGAAGCCCCACGAGGACAGAGCTCTGCTGTTCTGGACCCTGTGTACTGACCACAGCTGGACCATCTGGCACGCAGCAGGGCTCCCCGTCTGTTGTGGGCACGTGTGAAAGAGGAATGTTCAATGGAGGGGAGAAACCACATTTTGTCACTGAGGACCAGAGTAGAGCAGGGCGAGTTCTACACAGATCCAGTCTGGGAAAGAATTGTGCATGAAGGGTCCCCTTCAGATACAGCCAACACTGCCTCAGATACAGCCAACACTGCCTGCAGTACATCTTTGAAGATGAATCCTATCACTTCTACTTAATATTTCTTTAGAACTTAACATATTATATAACTGTATGTTAAAAATAAATAAATACATGGGCCCAGCACAGTGTCTGGCTTATGGTGAATAAACATTCACTGCAGAATTAAGAAAATAATTCTATCATTTGCCATCAGATTAAGCATTTTCATTTTTCCATGCTTCCCCTATTTACTTTCAACACAAGTATATAGTTTTACATTGTTGTAACCATATACAGGTATTAATTTGTTTTCTGACTTTCTTTTATAACACTTTTTGATGTTGTAACCTAGCCTTGGTGGTGTTCCATAACCATGTAATAGTCTTCTCTAAATCAAGGTAGTATTAGGGGTGTCCCTTCAACAGAACCAAGACCACACTGACCAGGGCAGGGTAAGATGGTCTGACGGCCTGTCACCGAGTGGCCTTAGTTCCAACTCCGTATCGCACTAGTTTCCTAGGCCGCACCAGAGGTTGTCATCAGAAAACCCCAAGTCACTTCACAATTCATTTATGAAAGGATGACCTCCACCACTGGCCAGACGTAACCAGCCTCAAGAAAAAGCAGCGACGGAGGGAGGGGGGCGGGGGCCGGAGGAGGGAGAGGAGGGGGCGATGTGACAGCTGTAAGCGACCTGAAAAGACTTTAATAAAGGTGCCGGCCAGAGCCGGTCTCATTTCTTTGATCCCTTGAGAAAGCAGTCAGCAGTTTCTTAGCAGATGGATCAGCCAAAGTCAGAGGGGGAGCATGCGCCTGTGCGTCCTGGGATTTTCCCATCATGCATTGTTAAAACGCTTGGTAAGCTGCTGTGAAGGAGTGTGGTTTTCCTTTTTCCCCATAGATAACTTCTTCTCCCCTATATACGAGTAAAACACTCGTTCACTGAAAATAATTTGGGAGCGTATACAGAGGAAAGGGAAAGTCACCTGCAGTCCGGTGAGCCTGGGATAACCGTGGCTGCCGCTGTCTCTGTCCCACCATCCCCTGTGGATGCATCCACCCAGGTTCATACAATGAGGGGTCACACACGCCTCTCCTTCCCTGTAAGCCTACTGCTCTACCGCGGACCTTTTGGTCAATAACCGAACGATTCCTTAAAATGCTTTTAAATACGTGACAAATAGTTCATTGTTCAGATGAGTCAAGTATAACTTATTTTTTTCTCAATGGGTTAATATTTAGGTTGTTTCCAAATTTTCACTCTTATAAATTACAATGCAGAAGTCTTCGCACTCTTCTCAGATAAGTCCCTTAGCACAGACTTCACAAACGAGAGTCACTGGGTCGGGGTGTGGACCCCTGAGGGTTAAGTCACAGCCAAAATGCACTCCTTCCTGGAGTCTACGCTCAACCCGGCCCTGCACCAGGCCGGTAACATCATTGTTGTTTTTATTTATTTTAACTGTGGATGAAAAATGAAACCAGTATTTTAAATTGCATTTCTCTGATTACTGGTGAGACTGAAATTTCCAAATTTGTTTTCTGGCTGTAAGTTTACATAAACTGTTTAGTGAACTATTTTCTATTGAACTATCCGTTTTTCTATTAAAACAAGACTTTTTTTCATGGATTGCTTGAGCCACTATAATATTAGTGTGTGAAAGGTAAAACAATCTATACATATTTAAAATGCAACTTTGCCAAAGGGAAGAACACGCAGCGCCACAAGACGAGAAGGAAGCACACAGGAGCGCTAGCCACGAGCCAGGGCCCAGGCAGCAGGCCCCGGAGCGCCTGCTGCGCCTTCCCAGGGCAGCAGCGCAGACAGGGAAGGACAAGGCATCTTCCACGCCCGCTGTCGGTGCTGACGAGGATCGGCGTGGGGCCCCTTATGAAGGAGGCGATTTGTGGGGGAAGGAGAGGCCCTCAGGGGAAGCCGGAAGATGAGAGCAGGTGTCCTTCAAAGAGACCGCTGCTCCTGGTGTTACCCCAGGGGCCAGACAAGAGTGGCCGTGAGCGAACCGTCCTCCCCAGTGCAGTGCACAAATTCAGCATTTACTTCCCCTCCAGTATTTCCAATCTTTGGCACATCATTGCGCTGCTCAGGGCATCCTGGGGAGTGGAAAGGGGACAGCGGCGGGTGCGGGGAACCAGCAGCCTGCAGTGTGGGCAGGATGGCGGGAGTGGCGGAGGGGTCCAGACACCGGGGTCCGGAGCCAGAGGAGACAGCAGGACCCAAACACCCCAGCAAACCAGCAAAGCCACTCAGCAGGGCTTCATAGCATCTAGATTTTAAAGGAAAGGGGGAGAGAAGGCTGGTGACCCGAGGCCACCTCTGGTGACAGTCCTACTCCCCAGGCCGGTGATCACTCGAGTCGAGGTTCAAGAGTTTCAACGTCTTTCAGGTACCGTCTCTCAGGAGAGAGAATCTCACCCCTCAAAAAGCAGAGCCTGAAGGAAGTATCAGCAAGAAAAGGGCTGCTTTGTCTCCTGTTTTCTGGCTCCAACAGAAGGCCAGCTGCAGTGAGTCGTTTCTCCACCAGCAAAAAAATCTGCGAGGCCGTTTCCTAAGGACAGGCCCCTGGCAGGATGTTGCTGGAGCCCAGCTGGCTCTTCCAGCCACAGATCAGTGCGTGTCAGACAGTCCTCTGAGCCGAGGGGCGCAGCTCTGGGTCAAGACGAGACTGCAGCCGAATTCACCGGGACGCAGACAGACAGCGGACAGGGACTCGGGAGCGCCCGGCATCCTGCATTTGGTGCAGCTGCAGACCCCCGTACCCCGCCACCCACCCACCCACCCAGGGGCGTCAGGGAGCGGACTGCACACTGGTGAGGAGCAAGGGGCTGGAAGCTGAAAACGAACTATTCACGTCATCCTCTTCACGGCTCCCGGACCCTAAGGCGCTCACGACGGGCTCTCCCCTTCGATTACGTCCCATTCAGCAAAGCAGATCGTCCTCGGTGTCCCTAAGGGCCGTGGGAACAGTGTGGTTGAGGCCCCAGGGGCCCGAGACAGTGGGAAGAGTGACAAGGCGGTCCCCGTGGTACAAAGGGTGGCTGGGGCGCGGCAAGGTGCCTCTCCTCCCCGAGACGTTGCTTACTTAGAAGTTACGAGGGCACTCACGCCGTGGCCTGGGGCGCGGACTTCGCGCCCGACTGTGGTAAGGGGGGGGCCTGCAAGGCCGAGGGGCTGCCCCCGCCTCAGGCTGGGAAGCCTCTTCCTTGACGCCCCGGCCTCAGTGTCCTGCGTTCTCGCCTCCCGAGTCCACGAAGGATGGTGACTGTCAGGAACTGAGGGAAATGTTCTTGAAAACTCGTATGTCTGCTGGGTCTATAAAAGGCTTTTTTCCTGCTAGAAGGCAATCTGTCCCAACACAGATCCCAGGAGACCGGTTTGGGAGCGGTAAGGGGGGGGGAGGTCCAGGGTGAGAAGGGAGGCATGTTTTAGATACTGCTTCTTTGAGAAAAAGGTTTTCGACACAGTTGCTCAACATTCATTCAATTTGGCTGAAAGTGTGTTCGTCCACGTCCCTCAAGAAATTTCTCTGGGCGAGTCCCCACCCCCACCTCCACCGCCGAGGTCCCCCTGGGCTCAGCTCAGAACCTGGAGGCATCGACTCCCTGGTACCTTCGTCATTTTTCTCTCAGTCCCACCTCCCTGGAATTCACGTCCGTCCATGTTTGCCACCTTCGCTGTCCTCACCTGAACCCAGACCCTCACCGTTGCTGTCTGGCTGAACTCACTGTCTGACGGGCTGATTCACTCACTCGGTCACTCTACACCCATTCACTGCGCACCCGCTCTGTGCCAGGCATGAGACACACTCCTGCCCCTGGGAATTCCACAAGACACGGAAACAATCACTTCAAACAAGCGCAAGGCAAAAGCAGAAGTGCTGGAAACACACACACACACACTACTACACGAGCACACAGGCGCAGGGACAATCGCCCTGGACTTGGCAGCCGTCCCTTGCTGGTCTCCGTCTGGGGCGGTGCCCACTCCTCTCTGTCCTCCTCACTGAAGCAGGTTAATTTCCCCAGGCAGCGCTGCGAGGCCACCGTCCCCAGGAGCAGCCCACTCAGCACCTGCAGGACCTCCTCCCACACAGCTGGGCTGGTTACTGAAGGCGGCTGCCTGGGTCTCTGTGCCAAGGCTCCAGTTACTAGAAAGTGTCTGGGACAGAGCATCCTAAATGCTCTGTTGTCACAGAAGTCTGGCAAACAGAATTTTATTTTCTTATGTTGGCTCATTGCTGAATTTTGAACAGATATTAAGGTGCCAAGGGGCAAGGCAGAGTGAGGTGGGGAAAAGGGGCTCGTCGAAGGAGTTGAGATGAGAATGAAGGAAAGCAGGACACAGACGGCGCCCCCTCCTCGGGGCTCTCACGGACTGGTCCTTTCCAACTATGCCTGCGCCGATTCTCAGCAGTTACACCACCCCGTATGAAAAGAAAGCAGAACCCATGGTTTGATTCACAAATCCATATAAAAGCTTTACAAAGATACCACCTTTCAAAAAGTTTTAATTAAAAGAGTAATAGTTCATGAAGCTAATCAAGAACAATCTTAGATACGTGGGCACTTAAAATAGACCAGTGCTCCAAATCTGAGATGGGTTTTTAAAAAACTTGTTTGGTCACTCTTCAAGCAAAGCAGGCAAAATAATTCTTTCCAATAGTAATAACCATCTCTTCGTTGTTCCAGGAATGATCAT
The DNA here is from genome assembly GCF_036321535.1 of Camelus dromedarius. Lineage (NCBI taxonomy): Eukaryota > Metazoa > Chordata > Mammalia > Artiodactyla > Camelidae > Camelus > Camelus dromedarius. The sequence goes on along the minus strand of NC_087454.1, from coordinate 3,232,196 downwards.
ACTTGGTGGTTTTCGCGAATGGAATTGTCTCTGCACTAGGTAAATATCGAGACAGCGTTTAAGGCGGCTCAAGTCTGTCTCTATCGACTTCAGGAAGCAGCAAACATCCTGGACAACACGAGAGGGAGGGAGGGAACCCTGCAGCCGGGATCGCCAAGGCAAGATGCAGCAGACACGCAAGACTGACTGTAAGGGTTTCCCTCACTAATCTAGAAAAAAAGCACAGAAGCTTGAGGCTTACTAAGCTTGGGAGCATTTAATAATAATTAAACAAAATGAGACTTTCACATTCAAAAATATGGCTCCACACAGAAATTTTTAAACTGCTTTGAACCTTTTCTATATAAAATCCTATTGGCAATCATTTACTATATTATTACAAGGCACACGACCTACATGCTACCTCAGTGTGACATTGTAAAGGTCCTGGTGGATAGCTCTGCTCTCCACGATAGTTCTGCTATGATGCTATTGAGAATTTAAGCAGTCCCAAACTAGGACACCAGAGGCATGTGCAATAAAATACACTGGTAGTCTCAAGAATTAAAAAGGGACGATTACATAAACGTGTATTTCTGCACGTGTATCCAGTCTAACATGCACGATGTTGCTTGTATTTAATAAATGCAAAATCCAACTGAAGGCATAAGGTACCAACGTGAGAATGGAGGAGAGAGAAAGAAGAATCAAATAAAAGAAATCACCAACAGCAGACTCGTCCAGAGACCCTTCCCTCATCTCACGCTCCATTCAGACGAGTTTCCTTGATAACCAAAGCTGACATCTTCACGTACCATTAAGAAAACCTTCTTGTATACTTAAATGGATTGTATTAAATTAAACCTTTTTGGTAGCAAACTTGGGTCAGGGAATTTTGACTGTTATTTTATTATTTTTTATATGAATCAAACCAATATGAGTTATCATTATTTTAATTTATACTTTAAATGCCTCCTTCATTCAATAAAAAAAAAATGCAATTTCCCTTAGGTGGGAGAAACAATGATTCCACCACCACTTCAATGTAACATATGCTATAGTTATGACCAAGATGCTGTTCATTATGTGGACAAGGTGATTGGGAAGACACATGCTGTGATATGGAAAAGAAAATGAGACATTTACCTTCCCGTTGGGTACGTTAGCCAGCAGAAGACATGATGAAAACAATGTACCTCCTGTAGGGTGTTTATGAATTAGTCCAGGTTACTTTCTTTAACTCTAGACTTCTCTATTTTGTTGAAGGTTAGTTCTTCTTTAAAGGTTTTCTAAGTTACTCTTTCCAAACTAAATATGAGAAACTTGGAAACACAAACCCAAAACAAAGATACATTGTATAATTACCGGGTAACGTTCTTCCTAGACTTGCTCTGTGATGTATCCTAACTTCACAGGTCTCTTTAACACCATTTGGTACCCGTGGAGTGGCTGGTAACTTTGACTTAGCAGAGTTACTGTGGACAATACTACACTCGTGTCAAAGCACAGGTACACAGGTGTGCGTGGCTTTCTAACCTAAAAGCACTCCTATTAGGTTTTCACTGAAAAGGGGTACATTTCCTCTGTCTTCTAAAATTCTCTGCCATTGCTCTCCAGGGCATCTTCCTTTGAAGAGAGCCATGTAGACTGGGAACACCTGATAACTTGATTCTTGGGCTGACTGAGAGCACCCACGTCAGTATTACCAGCTACTTACTACTACTGACTACTAGGACCCATTATCCACCCATCCATCCACTCACCCATCTCTGTGTGTATATGCAAATGAGCTATGCTTTTTATTGACTCAGTAGGTGAATATATGCAAGTTTATGAAATACCTTCTTCATCAAGTGCTTCCTGACTACTTATGTTGTCTCCAGCAAACGTTTTTCATTTCTTTCCCCTCTGAAAAATGCAGGGTAGAAAACATTGCTTTAATTCTAAATAATAATTGGAAATTTGGGGTAAGAAGCACTGAGTATTAGAAGCAGTAAAAAGAGAACCAGGCTCTGGCCGCAGCCCTGCCACCAACTGCTTCTCGGGGCTTCGGGCATTGCCCTCTGACTGTGTCGGTCTCAGCTTTCTCTCTTGTACAACGAAGGAACTGAACCAGACAACCGTTTTTTAAAAATCCCTCTGAGTCCAAAATGCCACAGTTCCAAATATGGGAGATATTTTACAACGTTGGAAACTAGGGAAAGGAGTCGTTCCCCCAGAAGAACCTGACGACGCCGACCTCCTTCGGGGCCAAGGCATCCCGCTGTGAGAAGGAGGAACGCCGGGGAGGGCCTGTCACACCCTCTAACCCGCACTTAAGAATCTGGGTAAAAGCCAGGCATCCACAGAACTGTCGTGAAGAAAACAGGCTTGGACGACCGTAAACAGCCTGCACACGTAGCACGGCATAAAACACAAGTGTCCAATCGTCACTCCTTGGCCACGGTCGCCGGGTAAGTGGGGGAGGAGAATGGAAACAAGATTCCCCACCTCTGGTCTCCGCGCGTTTCCACACCCTCCGGGGCCACTAGCGTCCTCTGTGGTCTGGCCAATGAAAACCAACCTCTGACCAACAGGCTTTTCTCTTCATATGCCTGCCCAGCATATCTAGCATAGGAGGTGAACTTTATGAGAACATCTACAAATGGAGAGAATCCGGGTTGTTACCAATGCTAGGTTTGGATGCAAAAAAATACATGGTGTGAATCGACCGACATGGAACAATTTCTCTGATTTGTGATTCTGCTTTCCTATTTCTTTTCTTTTCTTTTTTTTTTGAAGAGTATGCACTGGCTGCAAATAGTCATTTTTAAACTGACAAAAAAACAAAAAAGGACTTATGCTCAGGACAAATGGTTTCTAAGTCAGTGCTGGAAAACAACACACAGTTAAGTCTCTGGCTGGACCACCGAGCCTTGGTAAGTCTTACTCCAACACTCTCCTTTGTATTTGGTTGAATTAAAAAATTACATGATTAATTCATATAAATGATTAAAAAATGAAAATAAATAAATGAGCAAATAAAAGTTAAAGGACACCATAATCCTCCCATCCAGAGGTGAGCACGTGAATCCTTCTACTCTTCTGGAAAGTGTATGTGTATGTCTATCCACAATGATATCCATATAAAATCCATCCCACACTCCAGGCATATCTAGTGTCCAGACTGCTCAGGACACTGTCATGTTGGCCCTTCTACACCTGTGGACACCTGTAAGCAGAGACACCCTATTTGGGAAGCTCTGCTCTACGCTTCTGATAAATCTGAGTTTATCTGAAACAAGCACCACCAGCATTGCTGTGAAGCAGTTTTGTTTCTTGAAAAGTACCCAGGCTTCTCAGATCTGCCCCCTACTTTCAAAGAGTGGGCACAAGTCCAGCTGACGTCAGTGTAGCCGAATGCCGCACAAACGGGGGAGCAGAGAGCTCCTACTGCCCAAGGCCCACATGTAGAATAAAACCACAGTCCGCGTCTTTGCTGACACAGATCTCCCCTCCCTTCCCCAGACCTCTGCACAGGGCGCACAGGCCCAGACGTGCACCCCAGAAGGGACAGGAAGGAATGGTGTGGGGACCGAGTCCCAATGGCAGACGGGGATAAACAGGCATTGCAGGCTGTACCAGCCCCTTCAGTTCCACAAACTCGCCGACCCCTCAAAGACACGGCAGGCGTCGTGCGTGAGCACAGGACGTGGCTTCTGCTTTCAAGGAAACTGACTGGAAGCAGACACGTGGGATTTCAATCAACACAGGAAGTGCGGGCTGCTGCTTCGTCAGTTTGTGTCTCCCCAGGTTCCTTCGGGGTTGGGACGGGACGGCCTCTCCTCAATCTTGTGTCTCTCCGGGAGTTGGGGGAGCACCGCCTGGGGCTCAGAGGTTGCCAGGACACCTGGCTGGCAGACTGGCTCGATCTGAGCTGCAATGGTAGGCGAGGTACCTTTCCTGCCCAGCTGTATTTTCTCCATAGGTCTTTGGTCACACTACACATACTTCCCCCTAATAAATGGCTGGGAGCTCTGTGTGTCACTGCAGGAGGCCCATCTCATGCCATGATGATCACCATGCAAAGGTGTTTCAACCCCACAGGCAAAATATGGTGTTGCCAAACTCCAGGGAAAGGACAGAAAGCAACACGTGCTGTCGGTGGCAACCAAACAGCCTCCACCGTGCATCGCCGTGGCCTCATTCTGGCAGGTCTGCTTGCAGCCTGGCCCTGATCACACCAAGCAGTGACTCAGCTACGACGGACTTCGGATGCTATTTTTAGGGGGGGAGTAGAGGGAGGAAGGAGACACAGAAAGGCTTCATTATTTTTTTCTTGAATTTTAACAGCTTAAACTAAATCTCCACTTGGGATTTGGGAAAGTAAACCTGCTTCTGAGATTATGTAACCTATCCAGTTTACTTTTTATATCACAGCTCACCCATTACAGTCACAAACCATTGCCATGGTGAGAATCTGCTGGAGCAGAAGGGGGAAGCGGAGTTTTCAGAGAGCCTGGGCCCAAGGGAAGCAGCTGGGCGGCGGGGGAAGGAACACCAGCTCGAGGGTCAGAGCTTGGCTGTGTCGGCTGAGTGCCTGGGACTGAAGAGCTGGGACATGCCCAGGTGGGTGAGGCTGGGCCGCTGGGCTCGCTGGGCGCGCCGGCCCTGCTAGCTGTGCACTTGGACTTGGTGAAGGAAACCGTCCTGACCTCCACGCACCTGTGCTGGGCCCCACAGACTTGGATGCAGTCTGCTTACTCCCAGCCCTCCAGGGAGGGGGCCCGCTACTCTAACCATCCCACAGCCCCTGGGCCGCCCCTGTCCATCCATTTCCTCACACGTCTCTGAATTCCTAACAACGGCTACCTTCCCTTAAGCTGTCAGGATGGCGCACATGTTTTCAGATACGTGATGTTTTGGTGGGAAAGTAGGACTATGTTTTCCTCGTGATGATCAGAATTTTGCCTCCTTTCCTGGCGAGGCCCCTGTCTGCAGGGGACGGGCCACCTATGGTGATTCTTTCTCTTTTCTTGGGTATTTTATCTTTTATACAAAATTATTTTGGGGGGAAAGTAATTAGGTTTTTTTATTTATCCACTTATTTATTATTTTTAATGGAGGTCCTGGGGATTGAACACAGGACCTCATGCATGCTAAGCAAGCACTCTACCAACTGAGCTATACCCTTACCCTCCCCCGTCCTACAGTGACTCCTAACTTCTGTTCTTGGATAAAGGCTGATGGCTCTCAGGTCAAGTCACCCCCTTGACACTGGAGTGGTTTCTGCCACAGGGTCCCCGTGCCATCTCTAGTAGAGGGAGACATGGAGCTGGGAGACCTCTCAGGAGGTAAACACTATTCCAAACAGGGATCACCCCGCAGAACACTGTAAATGGTGAAACCATCCTCTGTAAACACACGCTCGGTTCTTTGAACAAGTCCTTCATTTACAATTTTTTTTTCCAACACTCTTCCAGGCTGAGAGGCCGAGGGAGAAACCATGCCAGAACAGGCCCTAAGAATCTGAGAGGAAGTGGGTGGGAGAGGAGAGGCCTAGGACACCACAGAGAGCGCAGGCTCATGGCCACCCTGGAGGGAAGTGTTCCTCCTGTCCCTCGGGAAGCCCTGCATCCAACCGAGAGCCGGACAGATGCCCAGCGCAGCGCAGCGACTTCCTCCCGCTGCCCCACGCTAACCCGCGGCCAGAAGCACCCGGTAGCCAGACACTCTCAGCCACCAAGCCGTCCAGCTCCAGGGACAGGAAGGGCGGGGACAGAGCGGGAGCAGCTCTCAAGTTGTGTTCAGGAAGCTTGGTCTCCTTCCCCAGGAGCCCGTGGGCACGGGAACCTCCTCCTCCTCAGCGGCTGGCCGGCAACAGGCCCCAAATGAGTCAAATTTAACCATAACAGACATGCTGCAAATGAATTGTATTTAACTCTAGCAGCCACCTCGGGGTCTGTCTCGAGATGGAATAATTTTAGCTTCTGCTACCAGAAGTCCCTCACTAAGGCAGAAAGTAATTACCGAAGGGTTTACCGTAATGAGCTCACTGACGCTCCTTATTTATGACCGGGTGTGAACCTTCAAATCTTCTATAACATCAGGCAGCGGCTGCTGAGTATGTGTTGTGGGTGGGCACAGAAAGGACAGGGAAAAAAAGATATTTCAGGCACATAATTCAGTGAAGCCGCCTGATTCCGGTTGTCACGAAGAATTAGTAATAGCTGATGACTGAAATGTTACGCTGTACACCAGAAACTGATGCAACACTGTAAACTGACTTTGCATCGATTACAGAAAATGCGTAATAATTGTGAACGATTCCTGTGGAACTTTTGGACTGTCAGAACAGGGCAACGAAGGAGGTGAGCAATGTCAATCAGACAGGAAGCTTTCTCAGAGACTAAGCACCATGGAAACACCTAAAAAGTGTGTTTATTAAAAAAAAGTGATTGGGTTTCAGTGCTGGGCATGCTAATGAGAAATCATGTTTATCCATCCATTAAAGCAGGATCTTAGCAGCATTTGGTTAGGGGAACAGTTTGTGTCTCTGAAAGTCCCCACAAGTAATAACAACTTGTCCAAAACGCCACTTCATCTATTCTGAGTAACTCCCCCACTTGAGAAAGCCTCACTGGTCCACTCGCGCCTGATCCGTTGAGGAGGCAGCAGCTGGGGGCCCAGTGCTGAGGGTACAAGGCGCACACGGCGTGGTCTCTGCTCTCCACGCGGCAATGGGCGACGTCCTGCAGCGCCGCGTCCGCGGTGACTGGGCAGGGCTGCTGCCTCCAAATACAGTCGTCGGTCGGCTCTGGTCTGTGTGATCTGAGGAGAGAAGCCTAACTAGGACTGGACCAGTGGCCGGACTGCATAGGGCTGTCGGGCCCTCGGATGCCCTAGGCACACATGTGCGCGGGCTCCATCTCCCACGTGCAGGCACGTGTGTCAGTGGCATGACCCATCTGACCTGCATGTAGCATCTCTGAAGCTTCATGCTTTTACATCTTGCCTCGTTCTACGAAGGATTCAAAGAGGTTTATGAAAGAAATGACACAACAACGTTGGGATGTGAGTGAAAATAAAGGATCCACCTGCAGGGTGGGAGGCTGCCGACATGCTGTCCAGGCCGGACTCACTTCTGCCCACCCCTCAATCCCCTTCACAGGAGCCACGCCAGCAGTACGGAGACCTTAGGGTGCGGGTCAGGTGAGTGGGAGCCCCTCCCCTCCTTCGCTGCTTTCCACAGGGGAGCCGGGTGCCTTTGCCCAGCCAGGTGTCCCCCGGGCACTCCTTCTGCTTGGTGCCAGGGGCCGCGATGGGCAAGCGACACGGGGGGCAGGATTTGGCAGCTATTGAGTTGTGGCTGAAATGCCCTCTAACCAACCACATCAAAACATCTCTCCTAACATGGCTTTCAGGGAAGGGGGGCCAATAACAAGAGCAGGACTGTGAGATCGGGACGAGGGCAACACAAGTCGCAAGCTTGAAGCTTCTGCAGAGAATCAGCTGAGCTTCAAGTCAGCTCCAGGGTGACTTCCAAAATCCTTCAGATCAAATTCACCTGCGCCTTGAGACAAGCTACGTTTCTCCTGGCAGTTAATTCTCGAGACATTCCTCACAGAAGGTTTTACAGAGGAGCGCTGAGGGAGGGATTCAGTGGGCCAGATTCTCAGCAATCTCCCCGCTGGACGTGCAGTGACTTGAGTGCCCATGGCTGTTCTTACGAGCAGGGACGGATGCTGAATAGGTACCACTGGCGGACCTCTCAGCGGAGGCAACGGTGGGAGAGGCTAGAATAACACGGTCTGCCCGGTGCTGGGAGGGGACGCCCAGTTATCCACGCGAGAGCTCTCCTTCCTAGGAGGAAGCAGACTTAACATTTGTTTTCTCGGGGGCTGCGCTAAGTACCTATGTTTATTACTAAAACACAGCCCTCTTGAAAACACTGTGCAGTAAGTACCACCACCCCCACTTTCGCAAGGGAACACACTGAGGCCCAGAGAAGTTCAGTAACTTGCTCAAGGGACACAGCAACTGGGGGGAACGTCAAAGCTGGAACTCAAACTCGGGTTTGTCTTCAACGCTGCACATTTTTGTTTCAGCTGTTTCTACGTAAAAAACTACTGACGAAATGTTTTGCCTGAAGCAGCTGCAAAAACCATCTAAAAAGCAATTCATTTATTTAAGTAAGTTTTAGGGGTGCTTTTCCCTGGGGCTCCTCTGACTGGCTGAAACGACCAGCCGATCAGCGACTTCGGCGCCGTGCACACATCGGGATAACCCCACGGTGTGCTGGGTGTCTACCGAGCCTTCTCTCAGGCAGTCCCAGGCTTGAATCTAAACAACACACGTGTGAACAGCTGCTGCCAACAGCTCAAGAGTGAAAGCAAGTTAAATATTTCCTTATGGGGCTGCATGTAAAATACATATAAAACAGAAAATAAAACTCACATGATGCATAAGTGCTCAACACTCATAAGTAAATTCAACATAACCTAAGCTCCTAATAACTCTGTCTCATCCCTGGGTGGGGGGTGGGGGGGTGGGAAGAGCCAAATTTAAAAACCTCTCGTCTTTGCAGCCTTACTATTTTTTGTCCGTGTACAGAGGCTTCTGAGGGAGCAGAGCTGAGCAGAGAGAAACTCTCTGACGATGTGGGCATTAAAGGAATGTTGCCATAAAACAATAAAGTTGGGGAGGGGCAGAGTGCTGAGAAAGCCCTGCAGCGGAGGAAGCTCCCGCAGCACAGGTGTAAGCAGTCCCACCAGTGTTTCTCTTGCTCTAAGAGTTAGTTGCCAGCAGCCAAAATACTTTACAATGAGAGCATAATGAGAGCATCTGCCTTCAGGAACCCACTGAAGTCAAGGTGCCTGCACCCACTGCAAACGCAGCCAGAAAGAGACGCCAGCCAACGTGGCCCACACCTCCCCTCCCTTCACTGGGTCCCCATGCCCTCTTCCGTGAAACAGATTGGGAGAGATTGTTATGTGGGCTCGTCTAGCTCCGAGATTTCCTAGTGGATTCAGCTGCTGGCTCTACAACTGGCATCGGTGGTTTGTTTTTAAAGGGCTGTCTTTAATGTCAAATGGTACGTCTTTTTCCTCCCTCCAAATCTGGTTTTGCTGGGCATGATCTTGATCACATTTAATTATTTTGTTTCTCAGTCTATCTTTGTGTCTCCAGGGTCTAGCTTTGCATATGCCTGGTACATGGCAAATCTGCATCACACACTGAATACTGATTAAATTTCTCTCTCTCCTTTCAACTGGCAAGTGTCCTGGAGCTCCTGGCACTGAGCAGGAGAGAACTCAGCACTGTTCGTGCACAGCCAGGCTGGCTGCTCTCCTGGGATGCAGAGTCACACAAGGGGCATCTAGAAACGTTTCTTCTAACTCAACACACATCTTGGGACCTGCATGGCTACTCACTAGCTACAGTTAACCAAGCACATGAGTGTATCTCGCTCTGTATAACAAGCAAAAATATTTGCAAACCATATATATATATCTGACAAGGAGTTAATATCCACAACACAAACAACATACAATTCAACAGCAAAAAACCAAATAACCCAATTGGAAAATACGCAAAGAAGCTGATCAGACAATTCTCCAAAGAAGACATACTACAGGCATGTGAAAAGATGCTCAGCATCACTAGTCATCAGGGAAACACAAATTAACCCCACAGCAAAGTGGTGCCTCACACAGACGAGAATGACCATCATCAGAAAGACAAGAGATAAGAGATGCTGGCACGGGCGTGGAGAAAAGGGACCCTGTGCAGTGTGGATGGGGATGTAAATTGGTGCAGCTGCTACAGAAAACAGTATGGAGGCTCCTGAAAAATTAAAATTAGAACTACCATATGATCCAGCAATTCCACTTCTGGGAAGATTTCCAAATGCAATGAAAACACTAACTGAAAAAGATATCTGCACCCCTATGTTCACTGCAGCGTTATTTATAATAAGTCAAGACATGGAAACAGCCTAGGTGCCCACTGATGGCTGAATGGATAAACAAGTAGTTGTGGTATGTGTATGTGTGTGTACGTATCTGTGTATCTATTGATATAAAATGACATATTCCTCAGCCATAAAACATGAGGAGATCCTACCATTTGCAACAACAGGGATGGACCTTGAAGGCACTATGTGCTAAGTGAAGTAAGTCAGACTGTGAAAGGCAAATACTGTATATTCTAACTTAAGTGGAATTAAAAACAAAAACGAAAACAAAATCCTCCCAAACAAACAAAAAAAGCAAGCCAAACTCAGAAAAAACAGCTCAGACCTGTGGGTATCAAACGTGGGGGCTGGGGGAGAGAGGATTGGACGAAAGCGGTTAAAAGATACAAACTTGCAGTCGTCAGATGCATAAGCACTAGGATGTAACCTTCAACAGGAGGACTACAGCTAACACCGCCCTACAACACGGAAGACAGCCGTTAAGAGAATAGATCCTAAGAGTTCTCATCACAAGTATCATTTTTCCCCTTTATTCTTTTCTTCTTTCTTTTCTTTTTCTTGTATCTAAATGAGAAGATAGATGTTAGCTGAACCTGCTGTGGTCATCATTTCAAAACATAAACGTCGAATCATCATGCTGTTTGCTTTACACTTGCACAGAGACGTATGTTAATTACTTCTTAGTAAAACTGGGAAAAAATCGGTGGCTCTTAGTTCTGTCCCTTTTCGGTAAGGAAAAAACGTCCTGAGTTAGTTGACAGAATGACTGGGTCCTTCTTTGTCTAGCACACTATTTCTATCACAGGGCGTCACACACAGGAGGTACCCAGTATTTTGACAATCAGTTAAATTCAACGAATCAGTAACCATCATAGGCTTCTGGAGTGCAGCGCCCCAGACCTTCTGTGGCCATGAGCCCCCCTCTCCTCCTGCCATGGGGCCGGATGCGCCTCACTCCCTGGGCTTCTACAACCCCAGCCACCTCCGCTCCAAATCCCTCGAGACGCTGTACTGTGTCACCAACCCCTCCCACCCGGAGGAGTGGAGCTGCCACAGAAAACAAGCAGGAGGCTGAGTTGGTTTGTGACTAGCTTGTCCTTTACCCATCTGAGTTCTGCCAGGGTCTGTTCTGTGAAAGAACTAAAAAGGCAATACTATATAGTTAAGCCTGAAAGGAAATCATTGAAAGAAAGGAGGAGGCGCAATTTCCATTATTTTTCCAAATGGCTAAATGCATTCTGGCCCCTTCTGTTTCCAGAAACCGTCTGTAATGTGCTCTCTCTCTCCCAGGTCACCAAGGTGCCTGCCCTGCGCAGTGTTTCTGGCGCAGACGCCCTAATGTGTGGGGAGACGAATACACCGGACACACCAGGCTTACAGCCTTGTCATCAAGGAGACAGAAACCGCCCCATCCGTGCACACCCACACCTCCCAGTCTCCTGGATGTTCTCATCTCAGATCCCTCAGGAGTGTGTGAGTACAAGTTTCTAAGAAATTCTTTCTGTTTGGAAGACAAGCCACATTGCCGCCTGTCCCAGCATGCCTGCCCAGTCAGCACTCTCTGTGCCGCCTCGTAGGGGCGCACCATGGGCTCAAGCCACTCGGTGGGCTGCCAGCCACCCCCCCGCCCCTAGAGAAGGCTATGGAACCCCGGCCCCATATTCACCCATGGCATCTCCTCCACTCCCTTTGTCAGCCGAGGCTCCAGATGTCAGGGCTGAGACGGTGTCCAAGGTTAGCTGTCGGTCAGCACCTCGGCCAGCGGCACCTTGGGGCCAGCACCCTGAGGACAACGACCACCTGGCTTCTGCTCAAACTCGTTCTGTGACGGGGGACTTGCTCTGTCGCAAACAGTCCCCATCATTAGAAAGCCCTCTGAATGGAGCTGCAATCACTGCTTTATGACTCTCCCACTGGACTTGGTCCTGCCCCTGAACAACAAGTGTACTCCCTTTTCATCATGAATTGTCTCTACAACAACACGAATAGACAAAAAGCCAGCATCATCGTGTGTGGAGGGACACACGCGGAAACTCGGGGAAGAGAACTGGCAGGATCCGACTGATGGAGCAGCGTCTTTGGGAAGCCAGCTGAAGGGCAGTGACGAGGAGACCCTTCCAGTCTCTTCTTGGTCTAACTGCCCTGGAACTGCTCCAGGGACAGATGGATAGGACTCTCCAGAGACCACGGTTACAAAGTTCAACAAGCGTATAGAAAGGATGGGCCATGAGGAAGGTTCCACGTTAGCGCTAAGGGGACAGAGGTGGGGTTCCCATCTCAGCATCTCAGGTTCTACCAAGAGAAGCAGATACATCAGGCACTGAACATAATACGATGTCTACTTATTTGAAGAACTTACGAGCATGGAATTATGGGTTACTTTGCGCTTTTGGGATGATCCTTTTTAAGAATGAATTCTTCATTTAAAACAGAAGGGAGGAAATCCCAAGAAGTCACTTTTGGGGACCCGGACAAATGAGGGACCCACTGGTGTTTAAGAGCGAGGAGAAACATACAGCCTCTCCCCTGGCCTGAGAACTGGCTTCCTGGGCGGGGAGGGAAGCCCTGGGTTCCCCCAACAGCCCTCCGTGCAAGGCCGGCTGTGCTGAGGGCCAGGCCAACCCAGAGGACATTCTCTAAGTGGGACTGAATCGAGGGGTGCGCTTGGCTCTCAGCCACCCAGAGAGTCTATGATTTCTAGTCCTTTCTCTCCTCTTCCAAATCAGGAGAGTTTCTGTTTTCAGCATAAAATTAGCATAGAGATGAAACCATTTCGGGGGACGTACAGTGAACTGACACGGGAGACATTACATTTTTCATTTCTAAAATGAAAAAGTTTTCCTTTTTCTTTAAACCCCAAGACGGCCACTTGATTTCAGTGTTCACACTGCACCTGCACTGCTGAGGAAGACGGCAGCGGGGGCTGTGAGCAGAGCCGCCCACCCTGGGGACAGCGGAGCACTCGCAGGGCAGGGCGCTGGGCAGCAGGGCGGTCCGTCCTCCATGCCTCCAGCGGACACATCTACGGCCCGGGGCGAACCACAATGCTAGGTGCATCTTTCCTCGAGAGCCGCGGGGCAGGACCTGGTCCAGCCCCACTCCACGTCTGTCTCCAGCTTCCCTCACATCATTTCAAAGGCATCTTCACTGTTGGTTGAGGCAGGATTTCTTCTCATCTCTTCCCACTCGAGACAAGATTCTGAGTAGCTAGGCTGGGATGAAAGCCAGCCCCACCCCTTCTTCCAAACCAACTTTGGTCTTTTTTTAGGTTTTCTCACATCCCTCCTCTCCACTCTCCTAAGCTCTCAAGTCCTCTTCACTTTTTCTTTAGTGGACCGTTTCTGATCTCATTGGAAAACATTCTCTGAGTCATTAACCATACAGGATGGTAAAGAAAGCTGTCCACCGGGGGCCCCAGAGGCAATCCCTCTTCAACAGCAATGTCAAGGCTCTTCAATTAAGGGAGCACAGAGCGGCTCTGAATGACACTGGATCTTTACAGCAAATGATTCCATCCAGACTTAGGAGGGACGTTCTCTTGAAAGTTCAATCATCTGATTTCTCTGTTTAAAAGGGCTGGAAAAGGATGTTTTTATCTGTACCAAGCTGGCGGAAGACATTTCCCTGTGTCTAAGAGCCACGGAGTCCTGGCAGGAGGGGGCTATTTTTAATGCAAAGTGAATACGTATTGCTTATTACATATATGGGAGGAGAGAAATCAATATTCGTATCATATAAAATCTTATTACTGTGGAGCGTATAAATTCAGACATGTGAAAAATCAGACTCACAAGAACTTACTTTTTGAGCTGCATATGGTGAAAACTGTTTGCTAAATGAAACTACCAACATGTGGAGGCAGCACAAAATCACAGGATCGAACATAATCTGATAACAGCTAGAATTTGTCGAGTACTGATCCTGCGCCAGGCACTGTTCTAAGAGCATTATGTGAACTAATTCTTTTAACCCTGACAATAATCACATGTGATGAGTAGCATTAAGTCTGTTTTATAGAGAAGTAAACTGGGGCACAAAAAAACTATGACCTGCCCAAGGTCACACGGGGCCAGCAGAGGGCAGCTCCAGCGGTCACGCCCCGGCCGTCTCCCTCCTGACCGCTGCACACGCCAACCATATGTCGCTAGCTTCTCACGAAAGGACCCGAAAAATGACTACTTAGCATCACTTTCTTAAATATTACAAGTGATTAATAACTTAAAGTAGAATTGTGTGTCTTTACACACACTTGCATGAATCTAGAGACACCAGTTCCTGAGTTAGTTCAGCTGGCAAATTCCAGAGATGGGGGTGGGCGGGCAGCATGCTCCATCCTGGGGAGGATCTGGGAGGGGCCTTCTAAACGCAAGAGGCGACATGAAGCCGGTGGTCTGGGCAGCTACCCATGCCCACATCACTGCTGAGTGACTTGAACATACAGTACAGAGGTGTTAGGAGAGTGACCATCGTATTTCATAAATTACATTCTGCTATCAACAGGGAAGTCCCTGCAAAACTAAAGTAATAATATGCACACAGAACAGCAGGAATAACATTGCAAGCAACACATCATAAGGCCGGGGAAAATATAACCCATGAAAAATACAGTCCGCAATAAAGAGAAGAAAAGAAGATTAAAAAAAAAAGTTGTCAATTTAAAAACACGTTGAGGCGGGGTGACCCCCAGTAAGAAGTCAACAAAACCCCAGTGGCCCAGACCCCTGTCAGAGATGAATCCGGGCAGGAAATGGAAGCAGAACAATAAAGAACGTTTCTCCTTTCCTTTTTCATTCAATGTAAAATACCTTTTTGTCCAGTTGAACATACTAACTTCTCAAGAGCTTAGTTCATAAGAGGTTTCCCAAGGAAGGATGCAGACAGGAACGCATTCGGCTTCGGGAGACGCCTGGGAAGGACCTGGGCCCGGAGCTGACCGCAGGAGGACGGTCCCCCTTGCTCACCAGCGCCCACCCCTCGCAGGCCTTTAACTACGTGGCTGTCCTGCCCCCCACCCGCCACCCGCCCTCAGATGTTCTGCACTGTCCTCAAACCACCTGCGTCACAGAGCAGAGAAGAGCCCCCTCGGGTGGGAACTCCAGTCGCTGAGCTGAGAAGCCGGCGGTGCCCACACTCACCCAGTTCCCTGTCTCTCCTCCTTCCCAGGGTCAGCTCTGCCGGCCCACGACGTCCTGCCTTCTCTCAGGGACACTGCTTCCCCCACCCACCACACCCCACATAGTCAGCATCTCCTCTCTGCTGGATCCTTCCTTTGACTTTTTAAAAAACAGATTCTATTTCTTAGAGCAGTTGTGGGTTCACAGCAGAACTGGGAGGAAGGCACAGAGACTTTCCACGCGCGCTCTGCCCCCACAGCCTCCACCAACAGCACCCCCACCAGAGGACGCACCTGTTAGCGTCCATGGACCCACAGCCGCACACCGTCCTGCAGGGTCCACAGCTCACATCAGGGTTCACTCTCGGAGCTCTTCCTTCGACTTGTGAACATGCTGAAGTTCCCTGCATTTCTACAGAGCTTCCCTTGACCCTCTAAGTACCACCTTGTCTCTCCCCTCCCCTTTAGGTGTCTCTACTTGCTGTCTCCATCCCCTAAGGTCAGAGCAGGTAATCCAACCTGGCTCCTGCCCCTCAAAGTCACCATCACTCACGAAGGGCACCAGCGATCCCCCGGAGCTAAATACAGTGGCTCTTTGTCAGCCACTGTCAAAGCACGAGCCTTCTGATACCTTGGGATATGGTGGCTCCTCTCGTTATCTGGAAACCTGCAGACCCCCTGGCCTCTGACACTGCCACGCCCTGGCTCTCCCGTCCCCAGCGCCCCCGTCCCCCTCAGGACCATTGTCCACTACCCGGCCACCAGGTGCCCTGCTCTTCCAGACTCGCCCCGTGTCCCTCGTCCTCTCACTCGGTACTTCTGGTCGATCTTCACACCCTCGGTTTCAAATACACCCTAAATGAAGCTTCCTCACAGATTCACACTCCAGTCCCCACATCTCTTGTAAACTCCAGACCACTCCACACACGCCCAGGCCTGTGCAAATCGCCTGTCTCAGCATCTCAGGTAAACCTCAAGGTCAGTGGTCAGTGGACTCAAACTTCACCACCTCAGCCAGCCCTGTCCTTTGACCAAAGTCAGACACTCGGCACCGCCCCTCAGGACTTCAGACGCAACCAGGCAGCAAGTTCTGGAGATTTCAGTTCCTGTTCATCTTGGAACGTTCACTTCCCTTATCCCCTGGGCCAGGAGCTTGGTCCCGGCCTCCGTCACCACCTGTGTGGCCGCTGCAATCACCTCCCCCTGGCCCAGGGCACCCCCTCGTCCCTTCTCCTTGGGGAGCCCCGGTGCATCCTTCTGACCATGCAACGTGCTTTGCTTCTTCAACACGTAGTAGGGGCTTCCTGCCGCTCTTGGATGAAGTGAGAGACCCTTCCACGGCCTGTAAGGCTCGGTGAGGTCTGGCCTCACCGCCTCAGCCTCGTTATCACGTCCCACCTGTCCAGCCACACTGGCCATCTCATGGGGTATCTGATGGCCACACTGGCCGTCTCATGGGTCCCTGACGCACCCATTCTTCCTGCCCGAGCCCTGCCCGTGCTGCTGCTCAGCGCTGGCCGTTCTCTCCCCGCCTCCCCCACCAGCACTCAACTTCCATTCCCGCGTCCAGCTGCAGTTAAAGCACCGTGTTGACAACTCGTCTCCCAGTAGGCATTTCACATATACATGTGTGATTATTTGATTAAAGTTAGTTTCTCCAGCTGGTCTGGACTCTAAGCTCTTGGGGAACACCAGCCAGGTCTGTCCGCTTCTCACCACACCTGCTGCACATGCACACAGCAGGCATGTAGCTGAAGACGCAAAGCAGTGAATAAACTAACGGGTGAAGGGAGTAACCAGACTGAGAAGCCGCCGGTGCACTCTCCCTCCAGAGTGGGGTTCGGATGGGAGGTGGCTGCTCTGTTCTGCAGCAAAGGGCTGGGTCGACCAGCAGGCCCTCCTCCAGAAATGACGCATTCCTGACAAGCCCACAACCCAAGAGGAAGGAAAGGGAACGAAGCAGAGGAGAGAAGACACCACAGCAGGATTTCCAACCTACCTGAACGTGTAAATGCCCCCAAGAAGGTCCGCGTTAAAGTTCATTCCGTTAACTAGCACGCAAGATGTCTGTGAAAACCTACAGGATTTAGCAGGAATGAAACTGCGTCTCCAGCGTACCCCGCCGTATTTATTTGTATCACAGCTCCTCGGACACATCTTTGCACTGTTTCTTTACATGCTCGTCTCCCACAACCAGAGTATAAATTACTCGAAGGCAGGGACCCTGAGCTTCCTTCCCCGGCGAGGAGCACTGAAGTGACTCTGGTGTCCAGCACCGCTCAGGCACCCACAACTGTTCTCTGATGAATGACTTCACAGATGGGAAAATAAATAATTGGAGAAGTGGAAAGCTAGGCTTCAAATACAAAGCTGCCTACTTTACAACTGTGTCCACAGACTGAAACGGTGTCTACCAGATAACTGTATGACCTTGACACGAGGCACCTGAGAGGAGGGAATGAACGCTGGGCTGGGAGTCGGAGGACAGCACCGTAATTACCTGCTCACCTGACTGCCACCTCCCTGAACCGCGAGCTCCCCAAGGACGGCAGGCCTCTTTGTTTGTCTCTGTGCTGAGAAGGTGTCGGTAATCTCAATCCCCTTAACTGAGTTACCAAACGAATCCAAGTCTAGTCACAGCTTTTACACTAACTAGCAAGGTAAGTGTTGGATGGAAAAGTCTCATCTTTCTGGCTTTAATATCTTGACAGTGAAATGAGGTAGGAGCTGCACAATCTACAGGATCTTTTCTCGGTTCTAGCATTTGATGAATCTGTAATTGACCATCCAAAGAAGCGAGAAAAGCTGGGGACAGCCAGGGCCTAAGCAATTGTACTGATCGCAATGAATCACGTGTGACTTTAAAGAAAAACCTTGCATATTGCTAATCCTATCGGGCACTGCTAAGAAGGATCGTGGTCAGGGAACAACTGTAGCCCAGTATGGGCAGTTTGCACGGAAGCCTCTCAATATATTGCAAACCATTATCGGGAACAATTATAACACATGGATGAGTATCAGTGCCGAGTAGCCTGGCAGGTCAGGAGGCAGTAGCTCAAAATAAATATAAATAAAAAATAACCCGAATCTAATTTGCAGATACTAACTACTATATCTAAAACAGATGAACAACAAGGTCCAACTGTAGAGCACAGGGAACTATATGCAATATCCTGTAACAGCCTATAGCGGAAAATAATATGAAAAGGAATATATATATGTATAACTGAGTCACTATGCTGTACACCAGAAACTGACACAACATTGTAAATTGACTATACTTCAATTAAAAAAAAAAAGATGGAAAAAGAACAAAAAAAAACAGAATCCAAAAAAATCCCCAAATCTCAAATGGGATATAAGCATGCATAAAATATTACTATAATCAGTATGTACGGAAAAAGCAATTTGACATGAATTTAAAATTATCTAATAGCTTGGTTTTTATCTTAGGAGAGAAAAATGCTTGATTTCTCCCAAAACTCATCTCTCTGAAAATTTCTGGCAGACATTCCAGTCATATATTTTGCTAACAACGTATCTATCACAATCTGGAAAAACTGAGTTCTTTAATGGAAAATTCTTGGCAACTTCCCTCCAGTTTATGCAATGTAAACGGCACCATGCCCAGGACAACGCACTGCTGTGTGATAAGTGCTGCTCACAGAAGCACGTGTGCAAGTCGGTAACTGTGTAGCGCAATGCAGTTAAACGGCTGCCCCAGAGGGACACATCTGCAGAGCTCTGTGCTCCTTCGCTTGGAGCTTCCACATGTGCTTTTGGTTTTAACTACTTGGGATGAAGATCTTAGAAAGACATGTCAATGCTTCCAATCTCTGCAGAGTAGTAACAATAATAACTCAGTGACAGGACTAACCACCAGTGTTTACTGACTGCTTATTTTGTGCCAGGCACCATCCTGCGTGATTTTGTGCATTAACTCACACAATCTCCATGACAGCTCTGAGGAGGGCACTATTTGTTGTCCTGCCTCATCTCACAGGTGTGGAAACTGAGGCACAAGGAAATTAAGTAACGTGCCTAAGGCATCACGGCAAGTACATGGTGATGCCAAGATCTGAAACCTGGCAGCCTGCCTCCAAGCCCACACTCTCAACCACGACTCGATCGTATGCCTTTATAAGCTACTTTATAAGTTTATAATGTAAACTTTTACTGAAAACTGAGTTACAACTTTGAACATTGGTTTTTGAAAGTGACTGTGTTCCCGTTCAGTATTCTCTGCTTTTACAAATCGTTAATGCAATTCCTGTAGCTAAATGCATGTCAATCTGGATGGGTATTAATAAGCCAAAGCCCCTCTGAAGCCAGACCCTCACTCACAAGGACAAAGGGCTTTAGAACGACAACCGCCAGGGCCATTCTGACGGCTGCAACCTCCCTGCATCTTAACGGCGGACACCTCTGGGTCCCACGGCGAGTGAACTTCAGTGCTCTTCTGACAGGAGGGCACATACTGCAGTGATTTCCCACGTCTGATAGTCCACGCCATTTCCTGTTCTAAGCTCGACTGGGCAATCTGATCAGTGCAGCAAAGTGGAAATATGCCTTCATGCACCAAGTGACTCTTAATCTGTGTTCAGCCAGGGGGACTCAAGCTCTTGGACCCTCTATAGAGAAAGGCTCCACCTAAGAAGACACAGGGATTATCAGCCTTCTAAGCAGAGGGGGTGCTGGTGGCTGAACAGTGAAGGGCACTTTCTATCATGTTTAAATATATATATATATATATATATATATATATATATATATATATATCCCATGAAAAAAGAATTAGGGGATAACAATTAAAAGTAACTTTCAAGAATTTTACATATTATGGTATATTTTACGTGTTATTATATATTTTACATGTTACATATAACGCATGTGAAATACATCTATAATGTGTACACACAATATGTGTATGTATTCCAGAATAACGTGTAAAGTATGCAATGTTTTAGTATTTATAATGTATCTGTGTAATATTAAAGTATTGGTCAAAAGTCAATCGGGCAACATTCACTGGATCACCAAGACGCACCCAAGCCCGGCTGGCCATCCTCGTTTGCACCGGGACACACCCCATGGGGGCTTAAGGCGGCCGGAGCAGGGAGCAAGGTTAACATGCTGCTGTCTGGGGCTTGCTCGGGGCTCACTGCTCTGGAAGGCGGGTGAGCCCTGGAAAGAAAAGAAGGCGGATGGCACACTTGAGCTCGAGCCTGTGGCCCGCCCAGCCTGCTTCCTCTCATTCGCAAACCCTCGGACGAGCTCACGCCTGATTAGAATCGGGTGGCAGACGGAAGCCTGGAGACAGGGCAGGGAGTGTGTGTGTGAGAGCTGAGACTTCTCCAGGGAAGAGCAGTGGGACCCCAGGCAGGAACGGGGGCTCCACACTGGGCTGCGGAGACCCCAAGAAGCCCCGACACCGCGATGGTGACAGTGGCGGGAACAACCCGCCTTGCTCTCCATTTCACTGGGAGACAAAAGGCAAGTTTCCAAGAAAACAGAGATGGTGGTCTTTCTAGAGAGTCGAAGACTGATTCCCCAGGATTACATCCAATGCATGTGGGAGGTCAAGTTTCCAAGGGGTAACTCCCAGTCAGCGTACAGAGAGCTGATCTGTTTCTTAACTATTTTAAAGAACTAACAGAAAATTTCTCAAAGCTCCTAAATTATGACTGGAAAGTACATTATGCATTTTGAAAGCCTGGCCCATAAGTATTTAGGGCCGGAGAACGGGAAAAGAAACAATCAGCTGATTTTAAAGGTTTTAAAATTAGCTTCTGCTAAAAGAATGGTCTCCCACCAGATCCCGGGAACCAGTTACCTGACTCGGCAAAATGGACTTGCAGCTGGTTAGGGGTCTAGAGAGGGCAAGCCGAGCACCAGTCAGGCAGGCCCGATGCGACAAGAGCCCTAAAAGAGGGAGGCAGGAGGTCAGGGTCAGAGAGGAGGTGTGATGGCAGAAGCAAAGTCAGAGTGATGTTGGGAGGGGCGTGGAGCCACGGAGTCAGCTGGTCCCCAGCAGCCGGGGAAGGGGAGGGGGTGGACTCCCCTCGAGAGCCTCGGAGGGACCCAGCCTGCCAACAGCTCCTCTTGGTCCAGTGAAATGGTCTCCGGCTCCCGTGCTCCGCAGCTGTAAGCTGACGGATCCGTGTTGTCATGCACCACAAAGCCTGCGCTAACCTGTGAGGGCGGCTGTAGGAGACAAACACACCTCCTTTACAGCGGGCGGTCCTCACGTGAGTGGGCACACGAATGAATGAAATAATAAATCAAGTGGGAAAGGAGCATGGCTCGAACTGTAGGAAAAGAGGGCTTGCTCAGATCACGTACAGGGAGGTCAAGCTCTGCTGGGTTTATGGAAGACTGAGTGTGGCTAGAAAGCCACAGCACAGAACCAGAATGACGGCCGAAACGTGCCCAGCAACTGGCCTCCGGGATGGCGGGGCGAGGCGGGGGCGGCAGGCCGGCCGGCCTGCGGAGTGAGCCAGGGAGGAAGTCAACGCCTTCCAGCGCGCACAGTCCACAACGGCTGGCGGCCCCTCACAGGGCTTCAGGTCTTTAATTTCAAGTCTTAAAAGCTTACTGGTCTCATGATTCTCCTCACCAAACCTTCAGTTCACCCCCAAGCAGCTGACGCAGACCAAGCGACGCGAGTCTGACAGCGTCTGTCTCTGAAGGGCAAATATCGTGACTTGTGGCTCTGGGGGAAACGTGGCGAAATTCTGACCTCGTCGCTCTGAAACGACAGCTACTGCAGAAGAAAGGGCTGGGAGAGGGCTGGCTGACCCACGATCTGCCAGGAGGGGCACACGGGCGTGGCGGCAGGGAGGTGCAGAAACGGATGTCGTGAACCCTCAAAGCAGGTCCTGCCCTCCTACGGCCCAGCGGGGGGCGGGCGGCAGCCTGGCCTTCAGCACTGGCCTGCTCCTGCCTCTCCCAGGAGGCCTGACCCCCACTGGACTCTGACTCGCAGGCCAAAGGGCCAGGCCAGGAGCTTCTGCCCTCTGACGGGCATTGCTCATTCCACCGGTGACGTCGCGGAGGCTGTCAGGGAACCCAGGGCGTCACTGATACAGCATTTACACACAGCATCTATGTCAGCCAGACCCTGAGACCAACGAGGACCGCCAAGGACCGCCAAGCCTTGCTGAAGGTTGATGTCACGTGAGCATCACACAGGGAACCTGCAAAAGGGCACGGGCACGAGCTGGAGCCGGAACAGAGGCGGTGCAGCCCTCCCTGTTGCATCTCTCGTCTGAGCATCACCGATGGAGGCTGTTCCAGTGGGACTGAGCTCTCCATCAAGGGGGCCTGTTCACTGACGCATCCGCAGTGCCAGAGGGCCCTCACATCTGTGTAACGAGTGAATGCATGAGTGAAAGGAGGCTGGAGCTGTGTTTACAGTATGGCTCCAATACGGCAAATCCCTGGACTAAACTCGTATTCTGTCTCCCTGATTCTCCAAAAGAGATCTTCCCCACTGAGCCCCCAGGAGGGGCCTGTTTATTCCTCTCAGATGCTACTCTTTTCAGATTTGTGTTGCTGTCACTTCATTCGCATGAATTTCTTCTCCAGAATAAACTGTAAAAGGCCAAGGGTTGAGCCCACCTGATCTGTCATTATATCCATCGCATCCAACCCAGTGCCGTCAATAAATACCAGCAGATTTGAATCAGGAAGGCATCTTTTCTCCAATTATTTTGGAGAGAGAGGGTCTGCATCTAAATGTCACTTGGATTACTGATGAGAAGATCATAGCAAATCAATGTACTGTTTTTTTTCAAACTCATAATTAACCTGTAATAGAAAGAACTCCTATAAAAGAAGGAGTAATCTCCCACTATGAGGATGCAGATTCACCAATATCCAGAAGGGAAAAGCATTTTGAAATCGATTTATCAATACATCAACCTTGACATTAACACAGATATATATGGACAGACACACATATAGATGACTAGGGTTACTGACAGGCTGTCCCTATCTTTGAAGTAAGAAGAGACAAAAATAAAATGCATATTGCACTGAACGAACGGCATATGGCATGCTTTATAAAAATATACACTTTGTCTCTCTCTCCTTCACACACACAAACCCCAAACTCTGCCTTTCGAGATGCTGGCCTCTGGCCCTAGTGGGAGGGGCCCAAACAGAAACCGCCAGGACCTCCGACGCCGCCGTTTCCTCATCGGCCATCTGGGGGAGAGCTCGTCCACCCCCTCGGTCAGGAAACGCGCTGGACGCACCCGCGCCCGCGTGGGGGGATGCTTTCAATGCCCTTCCATCGAGGCCGGAGGTTTCTCTAACCACACGGCTGCACCTGACATCTGGCCTCCACCCAGGCGCCCAGCAAGGCCTGCAGACGCTAACGAGCCCTGATCAGAAGTCTCTGTCCACAGAACTCCTTGCTTTTCTCTTTTCACCGGACGTCAGGAACAAAAAATGAGAGAGCTGAAGGGGAGCCGAGCAATTGAGAGGAAAGTGGTCGGTGAGCCGGCCGCGTGCCCATCTTTGATTGTGTGTCAGGGGGACGTGGTGCCTCAGAAGAGACAGGAAGGGGAGACGCTCACATTTACGGAGCTCCTGGGAAGATGAAAAGGCTTTATTTTATAATAGTCTTGCACCGTCTTCCTTCTGAAATTTAGTTTTTATTTTTATCAAAGTTCTATCCGCACGTATTTGAAGAGCCAAATAATTCTAGGGCTTGTTCTGAAAGACAGCAGCCCCAGCCCCACTCCTCCATCGGCCCCCCAGGGGGACCCTGTTTCCAGCCCTTCTGGGTGATTCTTTCGGTATTCATCTCCAGATCTTTAAATAAGATGCTTTTAGCCAGAAATAGACTCACAGACATAGAAAAAAAAACTGTGGTTACCAGGGGGAAAGTGCGAGGAGGGACAAATTAGGGCTTTGGGATTAACAGATACCCACTTGTATGTATGAAATGATGGGGGAGGGCACAGCTCAGTGGCAGAGCATGTGCTTAGCATGCACGAGGTCTTGGGTTCAATCCCCAGTACCTCCATTAAACAATTAAAAGTAAATAAATAAACAAATGTACCTAATTACCCCCACAAAAATTTAAAAATTTAACAAATTAATTAAAATAAAAACAAATTTTAAACATAGGTAAACAACTAGGACCTACTGTATAGCACAGGGAACTATATTCAATTTCTTGTAATGAGCCATAATGGAGAAGAATCTAAATATATATAATGTATGCATGTATGTGCGTAACTGAATCGCTTTGCTGTGCACCTGAAACTAACATTGTAAACCGACTACACTTCAATAAAAAATAAGAATTAAAAACAAATAAATAAGATGTTTTCATCGCTACCTGCTGAGGTTTCGTCTTTTGTCTGGAGCATTGCTACACTCCGCCCAGCTGGAGAGGAAGAGCCTGAGCTCTCCTAGCCCTGCCCCCACCCACCACTCTGCACACACCTGTCCCCCCATGTCCCCGGGAGCTGGTCAGGGCTCGCACTGCCATGTGGCGCACACAGTGGTCAGTTTTCCTTTCCTGTGCAGCTTTGTTTTCCCTGCTTTCGTAACTGTAGTGACTTCTCATTGCATTGACTTTGCAGCGTGTGCTTCCCCACGGTGAGGACGTGGTGAGGGATGTGTTGAGGGACGTGTTGAGGGACGTGTTGAGGGATGTGGTGAGGTCCCCCTGCGGTGAGGGACGCGGATGGCGCGGGGCACCTCCTGGGTGCAAATCTCTGTCCTGCCGCTGACCAGCTATGTGACAAATTATTTGAGCACGGAGCGCCTCGATTCCCTCATTTGCACAAGGAAGATAATCACGATGACCTGTTGGACAGGGGGCTGCTGGGCTTTACCTGTGAATACATGTGTGCTGAGGGCTGTGTCTGACACACAGTGAGTTCTCAGCACAGGTAAGTGGAGGTGACGACTGCCAGGCACCTGGCTGTGACTTCCTGCTGAAGACTCCCTGGGGCCTCCTGCTCGGCTCCAGTCAAACGGGCCCCTCGGGAGGACCGCCGCACGGCGGGGGCTCTGGGACAGCCATTCTCCATCCTCCCGGGGACGGGGTGCTCAGTGTCTTTCCCTGGTGTTGGAGCTCCTGCTTCAAGCATTCTTCTCGTCTTACTTCTCACTGTGGCGGGCACGTCCTCTGGTGTCCTCAAAGTGCTGTTCCTCTGCCCGCAGGTTTGATGGACAGCCTGGCTGAGCATCGGATTCTAGATTACAGATTATTTTTCTTCAAGCTTTTAAAAGCACCGCTCTTCCACTGGCAGGACCTGTGAAGCCATCCTCGCTCCTGACTCGCCTTCTCCCCGCTCAGCTCCAGGCTCTTCACTCTGCCGCCAGCGCCCAGCCAGGCCCCGAGAATCACGTGCGGCTCTGGTCTTCCTCCCCACGCTGGGTGCTCGGCGAGTGCGGCCACGGCACAGGCCCACGCCCTGGGTTCCGGGAGATGTTCCTTCATTGTCTCTTCAAGAAGCTCTTCCTCTCCTTTTCCAGAACTCTTTTTAGCTGGATGTTGGACTTCCTGCATTGTGCTCTAATTTTCTTATGTTTTCTCTGAAATTTTCTTTTTCTTTCTTGAATTCAACTTTAGCTTTCAACCGTTCTGCGATCTTCACATTTCTGCTATCACATTTCTAATTTTCAAGTGCTCCTTTTCGCTCTGAATATCCCGTTGCATAATGAATCTTCTCTGTTCTTGCTAAGTGCGTGATCATCTCTTACTTCCCTGAAGATGTTAAAGGCAAGTTCTCTTTTTCATGTTTTCTTCTCCCTCCATGGTCTACGCTTCCTTCAACCTGCATTTCTTGTTTTTGGTTCCGTCCTGCTTTGTAAGTGCTTGAGAAGTAACCAAGGCTAACGCCTGTTCAACCTGCCATCTTTAATCAAAAGTCTATCAACCTTACTTCCTGGGGAAGGTAACTGAGGTACCAGGAGAGGGTCAGTAATTTGTTGAGGCTCAAGAAACCAGTAAGAAATGAAATAAGAACCTGAACTCAGGTCTGATCCTGAAAGCCAGCTCCTTCCACGAGCGCTTGCAACCTCCCCAGAGCAGCAGGGGATCTCGTTTCAGAGTCATCTGTTAGAGATCGGTGCCCCGAGATCTGTACCAGCATAGATACCATTAGCCCTGGAAGATTCAGGGGACTCTCAGCCTCTGCTGTGCCCGCACCCCATTCCACACCTGCTGCATTCCACGGATCCTACCAAAAGCCCAGGCTCGGCCCCGGGGCCTTAGTTTGAAAGGGCCCCTAACAGGGAAGGGAATGGCCCTAACAGCGGGGCCCTGGCCTAGTAAGAATCACACCGTTACCTTGTCCAGTGATCAAAGTATTTCTGTGAAATCAAAGAAACGCCTTCTCAGAAAATGTCTGGGTTCTTTTTGCCCAAAAGGCAATGAGAAGAATACTTGTAGGTCTCCCTCGCCAACTGTCACGGCTGTCATCTCGTGATCAGTCCCAGACCCCACATGAACCTTGCCCTGTGGGTCCTGATCAGGTCAGTCTCTTCTGTGCGGCGAGTGGGTGAGCATCACACAGGCTGGGGGCAGGTCTCAGCTCTGTCACTTACCCCACGCGTGGCCTCGGGGCAAGTTGTGCACGTTCTCTAAGCCTTGTTTTCTCATCTATAAAATGGTAACAGTCGCGGCATTGACTTTGTTGAGTTGCCATCGGTTTAAATAAGAATTATGAGCCACACATTAAGTGTAATACTTAGCAGCGCACAGCTGATAAAGACTAGCTAATATTTTATTTTCCTTGCTATTACCACATTCAAGAAATGTTTATGCACAAGGAAAGATTGTAACTACGTACAGTGACAGATGTTAACTAGATTTATCGTGGTGATCGCTGCACAATTATATAAATACCCAAACATTATGTTGTTACACCTGAAACTAATACAACGTTGTATGTCAATTTTACCTCAATAAAAAAGAAATGTTTATGTTACAAATTCACTGAAGATTTATTAAAGCATCGACTCTGTTTAGAGAGTTGTGTTATATGTTGGGGGGGATACAAGGATGAATGAAAATCAGCTCTACCTGTAAGTGGTTTGTGGCCGGGTGCCAGGCAGGGCACCCAGAGCAGGTGTCCTGTATGGTGTCACCAGGAAGGGGGCCCGATGGCCAGTGGCGCAGCTCGGGCCCTGCAGTGAGAGTCGGGGTCTCTGGACGCCAGCCTCTGTGTTTCTAGGGCTGTTTCCAACCACTCACAACTCCCCCCAAATGGGTACTGGGGGCAGAAATTTTGGTTATGTAAAAGCTCAAATGATGCAAGCTACTTGAAGGACACCGGAGATAAAACGATCTATTTATATTTTTATGCTGAAGACATAAATAGAAAAAAACACAGCACCCGAAGAAATGTTCCTTAAAATATACATACAGCATGGATGAGAGATCTATGCACAGAACAAACCGATGCTAACTATATACCTTTTCACATCAGCCAGAACCCTGCAAGACATTAATTCAAAGAGATTTTTTGCCAAGCACCATCGGAATTACAGAAATCAACCCTCTGGCAAATTGGGACACGGTGAGTTTCGGTGATTTCTTAAGACATTTTGTAATAAGACTGTTGGAACAGAAAAATGAGGCGCTTCTAACGCCCAGCCTTGACTGTTAGCTCACAGACGTGATAAGTCCTCGGGAGCACGTTATTCTACACAGCACTCACTCTTTTAGCAACGACTGAGTTCCCACTGAGTGCCAGGGCCGGCCTGGGCCTGGGGACAGCAGGGCGACACCAAGTTCTCATCCCCAGGTTTGCTGGTAGACTCTAAACATGCTGATAAGTAATATTTTTATATAACTAAAAAATGCCATAAAGAAACTTTTAAAAGGGTAGTGGACTTAAATGATACACTTCAAATAGAGAGGCTAGCCTAAAGGATTTGAATTCTCGAAAGGGGAGAGAGAGAGAGAAAAGAAAAAGAGAGAAAAGGGGGAAGACAAAGATGAAGAAGAGACGCACCAGGCAGGAGGTTAAGGAGCCCTTGCACACACACAGCAGGGGCCGAGGAAGTTCACCTGCGGAGCCCCGCCGGCTCCCTCCCTCCTCAGCCTCCTGTGAGCGGTCCCCCCCACAGGCAGAGGGCGCTGGAGCGCCAAGCCAGCTCCCGGGGAGGAGAGAGCACGCTCAGGAGGGCCTGGCCGACTTGGGATGGGGGGTCTGGGGACCGCGAGCCGAGCAGGGGCGGGGCCGAGCAGGGGCCGAGGGCGCCTTAGGGGACCAGTCCCATTTCCCGTCTGAGAGGCACTGATGTTAAGGGCCTTGGCTGCTGCCGGGAGGGGTCTCGTTTGGCATCTAATTTGGAGAAGCTACTCTGGTTTGGGACATATGACATTCCTGAAGGGAATTTCTTTGAAATTATTCTATTTCTCCCAGACTATCTATAAACCAAACAACAGGACATTTGTTTAAGATGAGAAAAGTAACTGTCGTTGAGATCGAGGGAGCATTTTACACAGATGCGTGCGTTTGCTTCTCACAATTTAAACGTAGTTGGAACGATTATAACCTCCACTTCACAGATCAGGAGACAGAGGCACAGAGAGACTGAAGTACCAGCAGGCCGAGTGCCCAGCTGTGAGTGACGCCCAGGCGGGCGGGCTCCAGACTGCAAGGTCCCAGCCACGAGGTCCCAAGCTGACTGCACGTGTCGTGGGAGGGAGTCGCTCTAGAAGTTCGTTTGGGCCACACGGCTGTTGGGACGTGTGGTAGGATCATCCTTGGTTAGTCTGTGAAAGTCAATGCACATGCTTGTTCCACTTGAATTCAACTCCGGGCATCTCACCACCTGCCCCTTCCGTGGGTGAACATCGGGCTCCATCATGAAACGGGGCTCACGTGAGGTGCTTCATGTGTCAGGGACAAGCTTCTCCGGCTTTCTGAATGAAGAAGGTGGTGGGGGTGGGTTTGACCAAGTAAGCGACACATCTTCCACAGAGACACGGAAATCAGAGGCCACCGAACAAGCACAAGAACTTGGCAGGTCCCCCCGTCCAACACTCGTGTCCCCCCGTCCAACACTCGTGTCCCCCCATCCAACACTCGTGCCCCCCCGTCCAACACTCGTGTCCCCCATCCAACACTCGTGCCCCCCCATCCAACACTCGTGCCCCCCATCCAACACTCATGCCCCCCCATCCAACACTCGTTCAGGGCTGGCTGGGAATTGGCTGACGCTCCACCCTCCCATGCTTGTAACGTTAATTCCATTTTATTTTGAGAACATGGTTATGTTAACTTAAAAAAAATTTTTTTTTACTTTGGTATTTTTAATTTTAGCTGTTGTTTTATACTTCGGAACGTTGACTTTTGTGCAACTTGGGGCAGGGGCATAAATGGAAGCCCACTGACCATTTCCGTAATCATTTAAGACATAAGCCAGCGCAGAAGACCGGTAAGTAGATTACCTCCTATTAACCTAACTCAGCAAATACGTTTTCACGATGGTGGGCAACACCAGCTTGGCATTTATTTTATTTCCATTTTTTTGGTTGTTGAAATATAGGCAGTTTGCAATGTTGTGTCAACTTCTGGTGTACAGCATCGTGTTTGAGTCGATTATATCAACTTTCGATTTTAATTTCAAATATTCCTTCTCAGCCTCTTGGCTTACTTTGAACCAAGGCAGTCAATCAATATACTGATTACCTGCTGTGCATCACACACTACACTGAGGGTACAAGGATGAGTAGGAAGGAAGGGAAGAGGAGGCAGGAAGGGGCAGGACCGAAGTTGAGCTCGTGGCTTGGATGGGATGAGCGAAGACCCTCCCTGGGGGGAGAGAAGCTTGCAGCAGAGAGCGACTGGACCCTAACTGGGTGAAGGACACAGAGACCAAAACCGAACCAAACGTCCGGCTGGGCCTCTGTTCTCGTGTTGCTCCCACATCTCCAGCCAGCCAGTGCTGGCCACGAGGAAGGGGACAGGAGGCCTTCTCGCCCCTCTCGAGTCTCCGCTGAAGACAGTTCCGAGGATGCTGACATACTGGTTTCAGCAGATTCACCATCCAAGCCCTGTTGGGCTTTCTTCCTGAACCGCTTCCTCTTTATCAAAGCAGAGGAGCCCTGGCAGGGCTGCGTGGATGGGGAGACCAGCCCCTCCTTTCGCAGCTAGAAGGTGGGTCCAAGGTCACACAGCTAGCTGGTGGCAGGGCCACCGCAGCCCAGATGAGCTCCCCCCTCACCTGATTCCCGTCGTACCTCTGGAGCTCCGACGTGAAGGGCAGCGTCAGCCTCGTTCTGAGAACAGGGAGAGGCCGTGGGGGTAAGGATGACGTTAAAACGGCATAATTAAGGGCACAAAGTAACCCCAAGAAAACCTGACCCTTCTCATCTTGCGTCTCCCACCGCTGCTCCACAGAAAAACACCATCACCCCGACGCCCCCAACCATGAGACTCATGTCTCAGGACACCAGCTGGCTCCTGGAAACAGGCTGGTGTCCTTGCAACGTCCTATTCGCGTCCCCCTACTAACTTGTGAGTGAAAAACATGAAGCTGTCTCACTCTCTGAATGAAGCGTGAGACAGCCAATTGCGACGTGGCACTAAAAACCGGAGCGCTGTAAATTTTCTTTGTGGAAATGCGTGGTTTATTTATCCTTCAGTCTACAGGAACATATGAGGCTCAGCAATTAACTGTAATATTGCACATGCACCGATTTTTTTTTTTCAGCAGCAGGTTGATGCAACACAGCTGACTGTGCCAGACGTAGGCCTAATTCGATGGGAACCAGTCCCCCTGGCTCTCAGGCCCCCTTCAGCCTGAAGGCCTCCACACATGCCAGCTTCACTGTTGCCGCTGCTCACACCCACGGAGGAGGTTTCAGAGGATGTGAAGCAGGAAAGTGACCAGGAGGCCGTGCCCCAAAGGCGCGCCTGCTCTTGGGCTGTGCCTCTGGTCCCGCGGGGATGGATCTGCCTGAGCGCCAGATGGAGGGAGGGCCTGGCCCCCCTCCCTGCCGAGGGTCTGTTCATCTCTTTCCAGTCTCCTCCACGTCAAACTCAAATCAGCCACGTAGCTCAGGTTCCTTTGCTGGTGACTAATTGAATAACTAAAACAACAGACGCACTGGCCCAGAGCCTTGGCCTGATTCCTCCTTCGATACTGAAAGCCCCTTCTGGCTGTTCTAACTCTGCCAGCAGGTAAGGGCACCCTGGTCAGGCCCCGGTGTTTTCAGCAGATGCAGAAGGACCGTGACTCGCTGTTTCAGAGGCTGCTAATACTTACTGATGGGTGAAAGGTCTGCACGATAGTCTGGGAAGAACGTAAGCGTCTTTGAGGGCGGGAGGCTAGCTTAACCAAGTTGGCTGGTTTTTGATGCAAAGACGTTCAGTGAGGCACTACTCTGTGGCTAAGCATCACCTCTTCAGAATCCTAAGATCTGAGTCAACTAAGAGTTTAGTCTCTTTCCTGCATTACATTTAGAGTTTGTAGCCCTCTTGTTTGTAAACATATTCAGAGAACGATCACTAAAATAAGCCTGCCACTCATTTTAGCTTCTTTCAATCCTTTTGCAGAGGGTAAGAATTTTAAACATTGTGTTATTACCTAGTGGGAGCAGGAGTGCAGCTTAAAGCCCAGAAACGCCCTCACAAAAGCAAACC
The DNA here is from genome assembly GCF_036321535.1 of Camelus dromedarius. Classification (NCBI taxonomy): domain Eukaryota; kingdom Metazoa; phylum Chordata; class Mammalia; order Artiodactyla; family Camelidae; genus Camelus; species Camelus dromedarius. The sequence goes on along the minus strand of NC_087454.1, from coordinate 3,200,521 downwards.
ACTGGCACTGCGTTTAAAACTGGCAGATCCAAGCCTGGAGCCCCCAGGCCTTCCTCAGCAGAGAGCACCACCCAGCGAGAGTGCCCCCAAGGGGCTCACGTGGCCACGCGCGCTGAGGGGCGTTTGGGATCACGCGGGTAAACCTGCTGCCATCCTCACGGCTACCTGAGACAAGGGCCAAGCGAAACCAGTGCGCCTGCCTGGCGTCCCCCAAGGCAAGGAAGAGGCTGTGCCGTGACCGTGTGGCAGAGGGATCCGTCTCCCTGATAAGGGAGGACAACCATCTCGGCTCGGGGGTTGCCCGGCAGTTCAACAGTCACCATAAACATCCTGCTTCTCAGCGTGCACGTGTTTTCATTACCATCGTGTACCTTAAAGGTTTGGGAACGCCTTCCCATCCAGCAGGCACAGGGGCCACAGGCCTCCCGTCTCCTGGACGGGCACCACGTGGTCTTCACCTTCTCAACCACCCGCCGCCCACGGGCCCCGCCCCTTCTCAGGTCTCCCTGTCACCGGTAGGACGATTCCAAGGCGTGTCCTCCCTTTCCCAGCCCCCGTGTCTCCTCTTGGATGAATAAAGCCCAGGTTCAACGGCTGCTCAGGCTGGAGGCTGAGCACGAAGCGGTCTGTGCCGAGAGCTGCCCCTCAACCCCTGGGGAACCGGCGGGAGGGGCCCGAGCAGCCCAAGTCCGGCTCTGCTACAGGAACACCTCCGAACGCGAGCTCCAAGCTCGGGCTTTAATGAGAGCCGCCGGGGAAGTGATCTGCGCACTACGGCTGCCGCCAGCTGCCCAGGGCAGTGGGGTGTTTACGGAGGGGGCGGGCGAAGCCGACCTCCCCCCCCCGGAGCGGCCCCCGCTCCTCGTCGGCAGCTCCTCGTCGGCAGCCCACGGCCTGTGCACTTCAGCTCCTATCTGAGGTTTTTTCCTTCTTATCTTCGTTTTACGCCCCTCTGATCTCACATCTTGTTTCTAATCACAGCTCAGAGTGAAACACATGTAAGGTAAATTACTCCTCTGCGTGCTGTGGTAACGCTCACTGATTAGAAATCATTTTCAGAGGGAACACCATAACAAGGCGTTTTGATCAAAGCTGGATTATTATTTCAGTTCTTTGTCTCACCCACGTACACTGGCTCCCTCCTCCTGGAAGAAAATTTGTGTGTGTGTGTGAAGATAGATTGTAAGGGAGTGAAGAGATTTTCTCAGAGTGGAGCTATTTATTTCTTTAATTAGCCTAAAATAAATACTTCTTTAAGAAGCCACTAATCAAGCTTTTTTCCCAAAGCTCACGTTCTGAGCCCTCAATGTTATTTCCTTCCATCCCGTCCCTCTGGGATGGAGCTATGCTCCGAGATGCTGTGTACCGCAAGACCAGACCCGACCAGAGCCAGAGTCAATGCGCCCATCAAGGCTGCCGGGCGTGGGAGTACCACGAGGACACACAGAGATCTCTGAAGATGTGAACTGGGCTCTGGAGGGTTCAATGTAGCCAGTGAGGGTGCTCATGGGTCCCTTCTCCCTGTGCCTGCCCTCCCCGACAGTGGACGCTTACACGATGAGCACCCACCCAGCACAATGCACTCCACAGCCATCCTTTTAAGCTGTTTACGGCAGTGCAAATTACTCTCCTGTCTGATCCTGGAGAGCAGGCACCCAAGGCCCACCGCAGAGGCTGGAGGGAGGTGCACAGGAGGAAGTTCTATTTTTTTTAGACTTTTTGTTTGTTTTTTCATTCTAATTTTTCATTGATGTGTAGTCCACTTACAATGTTAGTTTCAGATGTACAGCAAAGTAATTCAGTTATACATAGACATACATACATACATACATACATATTTTTTCAGTTTCTTTTCCATTACGGCTCACTACAAGAAACTGAATATATTTCTCCATGCTATACAATGGGCCTTTGTTGTTTACCAATTTTATATATCGTAATATGTATCTGTTAATTCCAAACTCCAGTTTTTTTTTTTTTAGATGGGGGAAGTAATTAGGTTTATTTATTATTTAATTAAATTTTTTTTTTTTAACGGAGGTGCTGGGGATTGAACCCAGGACTTCTGGTATGCTAAGCACTCACTCTATCACTGAGCTATACCTTCCCCTCCTCCTTTTTTTGAAAATTTAAAAAATCCTCTTCCAGTCTCCTTCTCGTGGCGCTAGGTTAGACTCCACGCATGGGACAAAGGCAGGACGTAGTATAATGTTAACTCTCAGTTACTGCATCGATGGGGAAAGAGTGACTTCAGATATTCCAAAAGGCTTTTAACTTGGTACGTTTTTTTCAAAGTAACAGTTTTATCTTGGAGTAAACCATCACTAGTCCTTAATCTGAACAAGCAGAAAGCTTACACAGTGGATGAGTGACTGAAGTCACATCGGGGATTTACATTATTCAAAAGCTCGTTATACACGGGTTGTCCTCAATCAGTCATTGCTCAACTTTCAGCCTCCACTGTTCGACATTCATAGTTTTCTAGAATAATAAACTTGTCCCCCCAAAACGATAAGCTACAGGTGTCTAAAATATGTATTATATTTATGCACATTAAAATCCTTACCACACGCATTTACACATATAGGTGTGTATGTGTTATTAGCACAAGAGTTTTGCTAGGGGGATTCTATTCATTCAGTGACTATGCACTAATTGTCCAATCGTTATGGTAAGCACTGAGGATAACAGATCAGTAAGTCGAAATTCCGACCCTCGAGCGTATAGTCTAGTGAGAGGGACACGAGAACACTAAGTGCGGTAAGATGTCAGTGGCTTTTGGATGGACGGACAGCAGGTACAGTGCACAGCACAGGTGACCAACTCTCCTCAGAGGGGCATCCTGGAAGGCTTCCTAAACCCTGAGCTGCATCGTGGAGGTGCTGGCTGGGAGGCCTCCAGGTGTGAACCCGCTGCCCCCGGGGAACCCACGCCTGGTGTGCGTGGTAGCTCACGGACAACCATGTGAGCTGCATCGTGGAGGTGCTGGCTGGCTGGCCTTCGGATGTGAGCCCTCCGCCCCCGGGGAACCCATGCCTGGTGTGTGTGGTGGCTCACGGACAACCATGCTGGAGACGTGGCAGCTCCTGCATCAGCTCCCGGGCCACCACCAGTCCCACGTCTCCTTCCCTGCACGAGGCATCCAGGGGACAAAGCCTGGGGGTGTGCGGTCCTTGGACCGTTGACATGTAAAATACAGCAGACAGCTGGTTACAGGGACACCTGGGGGACAAAGTCAGCTAGCGTGCCTCCCGCTCTGGATGCTGGGCTGACACACCGCCCTGAGTGAGAGGCTCACCAAGGGGAGTGAATGGGGCTTTGAAAACCAGGACAATCTCCTGAAAGAGCTGTTTATCCTCCTCACGGTGCTCCTCCCAACAGGAAGAGAAGCTGGCCTGTCTCCAGGCGCACTGGTCACAAAACCTCTGATGTGAATTACCACGTGAGCGCGCCAGGACTTCAGTCTATTACACTGACCTGGAAAAACAGAATTTCAGGTGCTCCAACTGGGGGCGACGGCCGACGCCCAGATTTGATTCGGTTGTTCTGCATGACATGAAGCAAAGTGAGAGCTTCCATGCCTCCTTTACGTCCTGCCCGGACCACTTAACAGCTGTGTGACCTCAGGCTAGTGACTTGGACTCTCTGAGCCTCAGTCCTCCCACTGCACCAGTACACATTATAGTACCTCATACAGAACAGGTGTACCAGCCCATGCGACTGCGCGCGAACACACACACGCACACGCACACACACACACACACACACACACACACTCACACACATGCATTAAACTGCCCCCGTAGGATTACAGGAAGAAGACCCTTGAAAGACGTACACTCACGAAAAAGTTAAATACTATCTTGAGGATATAACCTTTAAAAACTTAGTCCAGAAGTGAAGCAGACAGCAGCAAAATAGAGTGTGATTTTTTAAATAAAAAAGGATTATTTGGAAACCCACCAGACGGTTGGAGTTGACTAGAGACAACTTACCTTAGAGAAGTATGTGGCCCTCGGGCGCTGTGCTCAGAAACAGGAGGAAGAAGCAGGTGAGACTTCAGAGACCTCCTGTCCTAACCAGACACCCGGACCCGAGGCAGCGGCGGGCGGCGCCGACCACGTGAGTGATGCGCCGGTTCTCAAGGACCCACTTGTGAGTCGGTGGAATCCCCACACGCACACACGCTTTAGCAAAGCCCCACACTGCGAGGACCTCACTGACACTGGCCTCCCTTTCATCCTCGATTTGCAAATAAAGAACCAAATGTCTTTTAAAGAAGAGAGGAAGGTAGGTCTGGTTTCCAGACTTACAGCTAAGTGCGAACTTTCCCAGGCTCCCACGACTCTCCTACGGGCTATTTGTGCATATGGTCCAATGAACTCTGACCCAGTCCACTCCACCCAAAGCAAGAAGAATCAATCTATTTTCACTCCTGAAAATCCCCGAAGATATTGTGAATATACCTGAGCTGATTCCCAGATGAGCCCAGGTCTCCGGGAACACACAGCACAACTGTGATCACATTTCATACGCAAATTCCAAACCACCACCAAGAACGGCGAGGCTTCTGGGTACAGGATAACCCCCGTGAAACACTGGGCGCTGGGGTTCGGCGGTGGCTGCACAGGGGCTGAAGAACACATGTTAAACTTAAAAATCCAATCGCTCCGCTTAAAAAAAATATTTGGATGTACGTTTATGAACCTCACTGACCCACTGCCCTGGCACCAGCAGCTCCTATGTCAGAGAGTCAGGAAGGGGAACTGGTTTGAGGGTCCCAGGGCAAGGCAGGCCTTCCAGCCCAAGAAAGCACAGGAGTAAGGGACCTGACGGCCCCCGGGCTCCATCCTGGTTTCCCTCTTAACATCACCAACCCTCCTCTGCAGACGGCCATGCTCTGCCCCTCTGCTTCTCAAGGCACACAGGAAGGAAGGGGCCTCTATCACAACTGTGAATTCTCTCTGTGGGTCAAGCGTCCATCCACGTCAGCCCGCTGGCAGTGGGGGTGGGGGTGGCTGCCAGGGCTCACCACTCTGAACTGGGAGACAGGAGCAGTTCTCAGAGAAGGGGAACTCACAGGGAGCCAGAGAGACACCCCAAAAGGTCACTGTCATGTGCTCAAGCCTTAGATGCAGAAGCTCGGGGCTCTACAGTCAAACTCAAACCCACTCTCATATGAATGACACTTCCTAGCAGAGCTGTTTATTTCTGGACTTCCTTCTAAGTGTTGCCACTTTCTCAGCTGCATCCAGTGTTACCATTTCACATATGATTTTGAACTTTGGAATGCTCGTTAGACATCTCCAAACAGACATGCTGATGAAAATGAATGAAAAAACAAAGAAACCCATCACACTTCTTTAAAACACAAAAAGAAACCCAATTGCTTTTTGCAAATGAGTGTAACAGTGCTATTTTAAAAGAGGTCCTCTTTGGAAATTATTTTACCATAAGATAGGTTTGAAAACACCAACAGATGATGGCAAAAGAGTGTCATATCTTAAAAATGACAGATACCCCTCATTTCACGAACACTGACAGCAGCTCTTTGGTATTCGAGCACAGCATCAGATCAGCTGCTCACTGAATCCCAAATCGGAATACAAAGTACCGGCTGTCTGCTGCAGGGTCCCTGGGGGAATTTAGACCCTACAGGGGAGACGTCTGGCCGGAATCAAAACCTTGAAAACAAGGATGCAAGTCCTGCCCAGAACGGAGGCCTCATCCAACACTGCCCTGCAAACCGGTGTTCCGGCTGCAAATTCCAGTCCTGTCATTTCTTCCCACTTCCTCCATCAGCAATATCGGGCCACTACGTCCTAAAGCACTCACTGTGCTCAAAAAAAAAAAAAAGTATATCGCAACCTTTCCTTAAGGTGTGGAAACAATTCCTTTCTCGGGTCTTAAACCCCATCACACTTTTCTTCCTTCACCACATCCTCAGCCTTCTTTTCTCCCCTTCTATCCAAAACGGTTAGACCTTGAGGAAACAACAATGAGCGTAACTACGGTAAACAGGATGCACAAAGCTTTCTGACTGGGAACTGCTGTTCCTGGCGTGTGGTCAGCGCCAACATTCTGTTACAATTAGTTTCTTCCAGAAGAAACTCACCACTAGGGTCTTACCGTCACCACCAACAGCAGTTAACACTTACTGTATACGTACGTGCCAGGCACTGCAAAATAACCTTTTAAGATAGAGTCTAATGCTAAGTCCATTTTAAAGTCAAAGAAACTTAGAGAAAGAAAGCGACTTGCTCGAAGTCCCACAGTCGCCAGGTGGCAAAGCCAGGACCTGAGCCCAGGGCCAATGCTGGAGCTGCGAGTCTGCGAAGGCCTCCCCGCCCCAGGGATGGCACATTCCATCCTCCCAGGACACAGTAACACATCAGCCAGGATATGACAAAACCATATCACGCAGCCTCTGCAGGTGAACCGAGCTCCAGGAACCACGGCCCAATCTCAGGAGATGGATCAATCTGACCATGTAAGGACCGTCTGGCACCTGGCACTTTTCCACATGAGACAGAAAACTGAAGCTCTAAGAGGAAAGATCAACAGACTCGGCCCAACTGAAAAGGAAAAACCTTTGTATAGAGGAAAAGACACTCAAGGAATGACAGGCTAATAAAGATATTTGTAACATGTTTAAGAACTAATATCTATAATATATAAAGAGTTTTTATAAAACAATAAGAAAACGATGACCAGAAAACAAAAATAAAAACGAAACAAAACAGAACAGAACAGGCAGTGCCTGCCTGGAGGGAGGCATGCGGGGCCTGGCCTTCCCACTTCCCTCTGCCACACGGCAGCCTCTGGTGAAGGGACCTGGGACCACCTCGTGGGCCACTCTGGTCTGAAAGGACCGCGGGACTACTCTCAGTGAGAATGGGACCCCCGAAAACTAAGCCACAGATGATCCAGTTCATATACAAGCCAGTGTTTAAAGTGTCTTTTAAAATTACTGGTTTCATGTCTTTGGTGACAGACTCATTTACTGCAAATTACCAAACTTATAAATGACGTCAGGAAAGATGGTTATCTGCTCAGGGAAAAAAAAAAAGTTTGATTCTCTCATCTCACAACACATGACACATTCCAGAGGGAACAAGGAATAAAAATTTTAATAAACAACCTAGGAAAAAAGATGTAAGTAAATATTTATATGATCCTTTGATGGATAAGGACTTTTTATATGAAAAGAATAAAAAAATGTTTCATGTAACAATACCAAAAAGAAAAAAAAAAGATAATAACATCTCTATGTTCCAAACAGAATAATAGAGGGCAGGTAAAAATTGGAAAAGAATTTGTAACAACTTTAACAGAAAATGGACTAGTATTCCTGGTATATAAATAGATTAATAAAAGCTGATAACCAGATATTTTATCCTTTATAAAACCCCAATAGAAAAAGTAGGCAAAGCAAGCATTTGAACATTAAGAGAGAAACACAAAAGATTAACAAATATATGGAAAGATGCCTTTCACTAATTAGTGAAACAACATGCTCTGGTAGGTATATGTAAATAAATGTGACTTTTCTATGTCAAAAAAAGCATTAAAACTTAAAGGAATACATGATGAAAGCAGAATTCTCTGAATACAAACATATGCATGCTTATCCTACATATTTTTAAAAAAGAGTGGAAAAAAGGACAGAAGAATGCTTATCTCTGAGTGGAAGAACTGTGGGGAATTTAAATTCTCTTCCCTAAGCATTCCTTTCCTAAAATAAAGATCCATTACTTTCAAAATCAAAATCCAGTACTTTCACTATGTAAAAAAAGAAAAGAAGGAAGAAAGGAAAGAAGGAAATAATTTTTAAGCTTCAAAAGGTTTGGAGGCAATAAAAAGTTTGCAGCAAAAAGGGTCTAGAAACCAGAATATATAAAGAACTCTTACAGCTCAACACCAAAAAAAAAAAAAAAAAAAATCAAACAATCCAATTAAATAGCTGTCAAAGGACTTGAATATATATTTTTCCAAAGAAGATTTACAGATGGCCAAGAAGTACATGAAAAGATCGTTTAGTCACTAAGGAAAAACAAATCGAAACCCGGAGGAAGGAAGGAAGGAGGGAGGGAGGGAGGGAGAGGAGGAGGAAGGGAGGGAGGAGCGCTGGAAAGGATGTAGGGAAACTGAAACCCTCACACGCTGCTGCTGGGAGTGAGAACTGATGTAGCCATCGTGGAAAACGGTATGGCAGGTCCTCAGAAAGGTAAACACAGAATCACCAAACGACGCTGCAATTCTAACTCTAGGTGTGCACCCAAAAGAACTGAGAACAGGGACTCGAATAAATACTTCTACACACATGCTCCCAGCGGCATTATTCACAGTAGCCGCAAGGTGGACGCAACTTGTGTCTACTGAAGGATGAATGAATAAGCAACCGTAGTGTCACATACAACAGAGAACAAGCCATAAAGGGCCATAAAGGATCGACACACGCTAAAATGTAGATAAAACTCAGGAACATTATGCTAAGTGAAAGAAGCCAGATACAACAGGTCACACAGTGTCTGAAGTGTCCAGAATAGGGACATCCCTAGAGACGGGATGCAGACTGGTGGCCGCCAGGGGCTGGGGCTCGAGATGTGAATGGGAGGGAACTGTGTAATGGGTTCGGGGTTTCTTTGGGGTGATGAAAATGTCTTGGAACTAGGTAACTCGACAGAGATGATGGCTGCACAAGACTGCGAATCTACTAAATGCCACTGAATTGCTCATTGGAAAATGGCTAACTTTATCAGGTGAATCTCACCGCAGTAAAAAATACAAGTTGGGAGAGGGCCTTCCAACTTTGTCATTCATCCCTGAGTCTGAAAGTCTCTGGATTCAGAGTTGAGATGCAGTAATGCCCGTGAGGCCGGGACCCCTCACACCTGCTGTGGATTGTTTACATCTGTTTTTCCATGGAACACTCCCATCGGACATTTTAACAAATATCATTTCCCTGTTTTCATTGGGAGATCGGGTGAGAAACTGGTTTTAAAAACAATGCAAAATGTAGAATAGATAAACAAGACTATACTGTAGAGCACAGGGAAATATATACAAGATCTTGTCGTAGCTCATAGTGAAAAAAAATGTGACAATGAATATATGTATGTTCATATATAACTGAAAAATTGTGCTCTACACTGGAATTTGACACATTGTAAAATGACTATAACTCAATAAAAAAAGTAAAACAAAGAAAAAAAACAATGCAAAGGCCCAAGTGATAAACAAATACAAAGGTTTAAAATTATTGATATTGTTTTACTCAAACTTTAACGTTCACGTTTACTGACAACATGGAACTAAAACCTCCTTTTAAGTACAATTATTAGCCACTCAAGGCTGCGTACTATCAGAGCTCTTTTTCACAATTACTTAGAAGTGTGTCAGCACGATCGAATGTAATTTTAATTAAACAAATTTGCAGTTACGAGAACAGTAACTGCCCTGCCGTTTTTACTTTACAGCATGAGCTGTACTGCGCTACGCAGGAAACCAAGTCAAAGTCTAATTTAAAATCGTCAAATAGCATGATTTCGATACATAGATGCCCAAGTTGGGTCCTGTTATAGAGGCCAATTTCAACCTGCACTTGGTCCAGCCAGTGGCCAAGCAAAGGCACCTGCAGGGCAGCGCGGCATCCAAGACCTCAGGTGATGCAGAGGTGGGGGGGGGGCTCCACCCAGGGCGTAGGGTGTGGAGGAGTGGGTACCAGTAGCCTGGGGGCCCCGCTGAAATCTCTAAGACACATTTGTTTCGCTTCCTGAGAAACACTTGAAACAGCTCTGCTTTGAAGGTTGGAGGGACCTTGAATTTTGATGTCGTGCTATTAGGATTTTTCCATCTTGAATAGCTGTGTTGATCTCCTTTACTTAAACAACGCTAAGAATAGCTTCTGTTCAGCCGAGGCTTCTCCAGAGTCTGATCTGTGTAATATTGCCGGGTACGTTCCTGTACCAGACATGAGATACCAGCACTGGGGACTCATATTTAAGCAGGCTCCCTTGCAGCAGGAATCCTGAAACGGAGACGCTCAATGGGCAGGTATTCACTGATTCAATCGAGGTTAAAAAAACGTTCTAAATATAATCGACCCTCCTCTGCTTTCCCTGCAACGTGTCCCTCACACTTCCTTCCTGGCGCTCTTCCTCACGCTCTGGGAAGCCTGTTTCTGGGCTGAGAGGTGAGTGGAGGTCAGGTCCGATTTCAAGACCTGCGCGTTCACTGTCCGGTATTGCGCTCCGTTCCCAGGGGTCTCGGGCTCTGGAGGAGGTGACCCTGCCCTGGCAGCCACACAAAACCAGCGGGCTGCGTGTGTGATCTTAAGGAGATTTTTCTCCACGTGCTGTTTTAAGAAATGCTGATCAAAGTATTGTTCAAATTTTAAATTCTACTCATATTTCCAGGTCTTAATTATTAGGCCACATCCTTTCTTGAGCTGAATGCACTGGCTCCGCCCTAGGAGGCGGACCCAGTGAGGCTCGTCCTAAGGGGGCCCCCGCAGCGGGGAGCTGCTCTCTCATCACCACGTCTGCACAACTCCTGCTCCGCACAGGGGGCCTGGGCGAGCTCCTTCAGCTTCCTTGTTCCACCCCTTGACTATACAGGAGGGAACACAAAAACAGGGAAGTGGCGGAAAGGCGCAGCCTCCCTACAGCGTTTACTCGGAGGGAAGATCACCAGTCACACGGCCCCCAAGAGGCAAGTCTGCCTGGTTGCCAGAGTCGGGACGTTCTGTTTGCTCCAGAACAACTCAGCCCTAGCTATCTGTCCATAATTCATGTATCCTCTAATTACTAACATTTGTGGAATAAATATAAGTGAAAGTTGGACAGGGGCAGTGGAAGGTGAAGAAATTGATTATCCAAAATATCTTCTACAACTGAACTTGCTACTGAAGACCTTCCAAGGGCCAGACCCACGTGGCCGCGGCGCACCAGCGACCGGGCTCCATCGCGGCGCCTCGGCGAGGCTGGCCCTCCTGCGGCTTCTATCCCAGCCGCTGCGCCCAGACCTCGGCGTCTTGGGTCACCCTGCTGAGTCCCTTCAACTCACTGTCTCTTCTGTTCCCTGAGTCTTCCCTGGGGCCCTCTCCACATCTGCCTCTTCTCCCGTTCTGGACACTTACTGGGGTCTCGGGCACGTCTGGTGCTCCAGCTGCCAAATACGTGTTCTAATCCCCGCCCCCATCTCATGAGCTCTCAGGTCGACTTTCCTGTGCGCCCCACCTGAGCTCAAGAAGTGCAAAGTCATCAAGTGACCCCTGCCGAAGCGCTGCTCTCCCTGCCCCCTCCCTACCTCTGTATCCACGCCGTCCTCTCCGTCACCGCATGCAGGCTCTGGAGTTGTCTCATTCCTCCAGCCTCTCTCCCGCACCTTTCCCATGGATCTTAATCCCCACATATCTTCTCCATCAAGGCTCCTTCCTGCCACGTCTGGGTGCAGACTCACCTCCTCTCACTTGGACCAAGCAGACATCCTTTCCTGCTGCCAACCTTACTCCTGGTCTCCACGGGCAAGACAGAGCATCATTCATAAACTGCCAACAGGTGAAGCAGCTCGATGATGCCCCATGTGCTCTACAGGTGAGCCCATGTTTTTGGAAGGGAACATGAGACCTGTACGATCTGGCCCCTTTCAGACTCTCGGCTTGTCCCACCCCCACCCACCACCAGGCTCACTGCACTGAACTCCTCTCCCATCTCTGTCCTCCTGCCTCCGTGCAGGCTGCCTGCTCTGCCTTGCCCTGTCCCTATCTAACTCCTGTCTGCCTTTCAAGATTCAGCTGGACTGTGATCTGGAAAAGTTTCTTGAGCATTTAAGGCAAAGCAAGAGACTGCCCCTCTTTGACACCATGGCGGGGCCTCTCTCGTCTAAGGCCCTTTGCCCAGCGATAGCAGGTATCTCCGCGCACCAACCTCCTGTCAAGACTGGGGGCTCCTTGAGGACGAGAGCTCATTTTTAACAGTCGTTGTTATACCTCCTGACCACGAATACCACAGACAGCCCAGGACCTCCCCCGCATCAAGCGCTCAATGCGTGTTCACTGGGATGGATACATCACACTGAGAGCATTAATTTTTAGCTACTCTGGCTCCATTTAAAACCTGCACTGAATAGAAACCTCTGGAGCCCCAGGGCCAGCCGCAGCACAACTGTGGGCTGCTCCAAGTTCTTGGACAAGGAAGCTGATGGCTTCAGCCTGTTTCCTCTCCCTCTTTGCCCTCTTCCACTGCCCAGAGTCACTGGAACCCATCTGGTCTCTAAGTGATGGAAACCCACGTGAAGAGCTGAGACGACAGGGGAATTAACACTGGTGGGGGGAGTCGGGGAAGGACTGTGGGAGGGGCCAGCGCAGCGGAGCCCGCACAGGGCGGTGGGGGGGGGACGCAGCCCCCAGCACTCTCTCTCCATCTCTCACTCCACTCTGCCGCTTGCTTCTCTCTCTGCTCCCCCGTCCTCCCCACCGTGGGAAACATGGCCAGCGGTGGGTCCCAGGAAGCTCACTTAGAGCTTAAGCTCTTGTGTTTTTCACCCAAATATTACCAAGAAGAGGCCAATTAGCCCAGCTTTGTTAGGTGCTCACCCTGGGCCAACCAACGGGGCGGAGGGGCAAGACCCACTGGACCAGTGTGGACGCTCCCCCATCAGCCCTGTGTGTGCAGCCCAGCCAAAGCTGCCTCCAGAAAGCGGGGCCGACAGCCACGTCGGGTCCCCCACGCCTGTTCCTCTCGACAGGACGGCTTCAGTGCACAGCGGTCTGCAAACTCCACGATCAGGAGATCTGAAGTTTCTCTGCCTTCTGTCTGCAGACAGCAATCTCCTTCCGCTTACGTTACCTTCCTCCTGTAACTTCCCTAGCTCCTCATCTTGTGGCAAACAAGCATCCACATAAACACATCACATGTGACTGCCTGAATTTCTATCCAGCCTTGTGATCGCTCCTCTTCCAATCAGAAAAGGGTTTCCTAGGAAACCATGAGTAATTTGCTTCCTTCCGACCCCCCAGGTTCCTGATCCTGGGAACTCAGAGCTTTAAAACACATTTTATATAGGATACGACCAACCTTCTGAAAAGCACTTTCCCCCCTTTTTCTTTCCTTCCTTTTCTCTGTCTGAACATTTGGTCCAACCCACACTATTTTTAAACCAGCAGTTCACTCAGAACCCAGCTCAATGCAACCTGACTCCTGTTCCTGAGTAGCAGTCCTCACCCTGCTTTTCTCTCCCGTAAGAAACCATCATATCGACAGGAAAGAGTTCTGGTCACTCAACCAGAAAATGCTACCAACTGGGGTGTCTTTTTGGTCTACACAGAAAAGGGATGTTGGTTATATCCTGGGAAACATGACAGAATGGATGGATGTTCTTTCTTGTTCTTTACCATTCATGCATAAACATTTTTAATCAAGTAGCTACTATGTTCTATAATCCAAATACAGTAGAAGGCTCAAGGCCCAGGGCTTGACGGACGCTCACAGCGCCAGGGCGTCTCTGCTCAGAAATCTGAATTTTTGAAGAGTGACCATACAGTCTGACCTGTCCGCACCTGGGACTTCCTTAGAAGGCCCATTTTAGAGACCCAGCTCCAAAACCGCCCATGAGGACAACTGTGTGGTGATGCTACGTACAGTTTTGCAGTCGTGCAGTGTCAGGGCCATATTTGGATTTGTGAGTCTCTTGGTCACCACGACAGCATCACTGACCGTGAGGGGCGTGGTACCTTTGGGGCAAAGCCTCTTTGGGGTGTGAAGCATGAGGTGACAGATGAGGGGACGGGCAGTGGGGTGGGTGGGGGAAGGCTGCCTCTCCCAGCTGGCTCTGGGCATCTATATGGGTGGCAGCCAGTGTTAAGAAGTGGTCTTGTGAACACAGATAACAACTTTAAAGACCCCAAATGATTGAAAGCCTTTCTCATAATTGTCCCAAATGATGGGGTGGGGCTGCCCCTCCCCATCCCATTTCTGCCAACAAATCTGAGACTTGCTGCCCCTGATGGGCCGCCCTTGGGGCACACTGTCACTTGCTTTATTCTGATCAGTGCTGCTGGGGGTGGAACAGGGTGACACTGAGGGTTGTGAAGTTCTCCCACCTTGCATCTTGGAAAGAGCATTCCGTCTCCACATCACAGAAAGGTGCCCAGGATGCCAAGCGGAGACACAGCCAGAGAACCCCCTGAGAACTGCTACTCGAGAATGAATGGGGAGAGAGCAGCTTCCTGGCTGGTTTTCAGTTCCACAAAGGTGGGCTGGGACGCAGCAGGTCACAGGGACGCAGCCCACGGAGTGCCCGGCCCCCCGCCCAGCCTCGCCTCACCCAGCAGCGCCCTGCTGCCTCCCTGTTCTGCACAGACCTGCTCCTTGGGGCCCTGCTGAAGGTAATCCAGTAGAATCCCTCAGTACATAGTGATGGGGGACAGGGAGGTCAGGGACGGAACTAATTGTGTTTTAATGTGTCTCACGCTGCTGGCCGGCGGGGCTGCTCTGTGTTAGCGATAAAACGTACCCCTCGTGGGCTGGTTTAAAAAGAAGGCTTTGAGGAGAAGAGGAGCGAAGGAACAGGGAAAAGAAATATTAGGTTAAAAATAGCTATCTTAGAACTGCTGTCTGGGCTGTCTGAGCCGCGACAGTAGACGTTCTTACACTCCTGCCACCATTGCTGCAGTAAAAGTGAAGGAAGGGCAAGAAGCCAGGAGAGTTCTAAGCCGGCCCCGCCGCCTCCGGCCGTCTCCTTGGTACTGTGAGCTGTCAATTTCAAGGGGACATCACCTCTGAAGACCAGCTGAAGTTGGCTCTTCCTGGCTGGCCAGTCTCTAAGTTCCGCTAACTGCACTTAACTTGGCTCTGGCTCAAAAACAAGACCAGGGAGTGATCTGCAAACCAGTGGCACCAGGCCACCTGCCACTGCTCACGGCACTTTGCCAGCAGACAACCCAGAGCATGGTCGCCCTGACTACGGAGCCCTGCTGGCCAGCATCCACCGCACGGGAAAAAGTATTTTAATTTTCTGTCTTGATTAAAAATTGCCTCCTCAAGTTGTAGGGAGACTGTGTGTCATTTCAGAGTGACAGCTTATTTTATTTATATTTATTTTTTAAATTTTTAAGGTGAAGTACAGTCAGTCATAATGTGGAACCTTTAATGAAAAAGAACATGAAAATGAACGTATGTATATATGTATATGCATGATTGCACCGGACACCAGAGATGGACACATTGTGACCGACTATACCTCAGAGTGACAGTTTTCTGTGTGGTCTCATTCTGTTTCCACCTAGGATCAGGGCTCCCTCGTCACTGCATTTGACTGCCAAACCCAAGACTACTAGCTACACTGAGGTCATTCTTTATTTAAAAAAACAAAAACAGAAACAAAAACCAAGATAGGCTGACTGTGAGAGTTATTGATTCATCCTCTAATACCAAGCAATTTTTTTTTTTTTAGAATTCTGTGATTTTCAAAGCGTTTCACATATACAGGCCCATCTTATTTTTGCAGCTGCCACTTAAAGATAACAGTGGTAGAGATGGCAGCTGAGGAAACGGAGGCTCAGAGAACCCCAACACCAGACACCCAGGACGTGGAGAGTCAGGAATCGACCCATGGCTTCTGGCTCTGAACCCCGAGCTCTTCCTGCTGGACTACACTGCCTCTCCCTCCAATGCCGTAAGCTATTTCCAGCCGTCTGAAAACAGCGCCTCTAAGGAATGAAAGAGGATTAACTAAGCATCCAATTAAGGCACTGAGGGAAGGTGGAGGGGCGCCACCGTGCACTGGACCCCCCAGTGAGTTCCATCAAGTGGAGCAGCCTGGAAAGGTTTAAGTGCAAATGGAGAATAAAAGACAGGACTGAGCCCACGGGCAGGAGGAGGTACAGGGCCTGACACGAGGATGGGGACCAGGAAGGCGGCGCTCACGTTTGTTCTGAAAACTGCCCAGTGGGCCCACTTGGCTGAAGATGTTCAGCCTCTGGCTTCGTGCCAGGAGGGCGGGCCGGGCTGTCTACGGTGGCCCCTGACTGGCCAGCACTGAGTTCCTGAACCAACAGTGGCTCTTCCAGACCCCCTAATACCCCAGGAAGTGGCCTGGTGCCAAGGGCTCTGCCCATCCTGGGTGACGACAGTTCGCTTGGCCAGTTAGGCTGGTTCCTTCCAGAATCTGTCCTGGGACAACGGAGAAGACTGGCAGGAGAACACTGCAGTCAAGGCAGAAAGGGGCAGAGACGTGAACGTGTGTGTAACTGGGGGGGGGGGGGGCACTGGCCGGAGGACCGAGGAGGGGGACAGAGCCAGAGGCCCCCAGATGCAGACGGCCTTGGACCTGCCTCAGTTCCGAGGGGCTTTCCAGCTCTCATTCAGGTGTTTCCTGACATACATCCCCTTTGTCTTGAAGCGGCCACTGTGACTCTGTCCTGACAACAAGAGTCCAACAACCCAGAGTTGTTTTTACAGAAACTGAGGGTTTCTACGAAAGAGGGCTCACTCACGTCACTTAGAATCAAGACTAGGGTATGTGCCAGTCACAGGGTGTCAGAAGGGAGGCGGACACACAGAGCCTGCCATCCTGTCTCCCTGGTGAATCTCTCCAGGCCGATGGCCTCTCCTCTGAATCTACAGCCCTAGACACATGCCTCTCATTCTGGGTCAATGACAGTTTACTGAGCATCAATTACGTGCAAGAAACCAGGCAGCCTTCATTAGGCTTGACCAAGCGTATTGTCACCTCGTGCCTTTTATTGCTAAGTTCACTCTTCCTGTGTTTCTTGGCTCCATAAAAACTGGGATCTTCCCTTGTGCCCCCAATTAAGCCAATGTTTCCTATAACACAGGCACTCAAGAATTAATTGGTAAATTTCTTTACAGCCTGCCCCTTGTGTGAGGTTCAAGGAAGTCTAGAAATGGTGGTGCCTGAGTCAGAAGCTACTGAGTCCAGGTTAAGAAAACATAAAGCTCTGTGTACACAGTAACCCTCCTCCCTTGTGAAGCAAGGTGAGAGGCCTGTCCACCTGGCCCATGCGGCTAATCAGACCGAGGGTGGGCGTCCGACTCCAGGGAGCCGGTCGGCCGGCTGCTCGGTGATCTCCGCTTGGGCGAGAGCAGCTGAGCTGAACTGACCAGACTCCTCTGTGGAGGGGGTCAGAACTGGGCGGGGGGCTTGCAGCCGGTGCTCGAGCTGGAGTCTGAGGGCTGCGCAGACCCCGGGCTGGGCAGGGCATTCGGAACTCTGCAAGATACAGGAATCACAGACACTACCTGGTGGGACGGTGGGCAGAGAGAGTGTGAGAAACAAAATGGAACAGAGAAGTCGCGACTGGGTAGACACAGAGCAACGGGGACAGAGAGGTCAGAGCCGCCGCGCTCCTCGTCCCCCTGCAGCCTGCCCGGCCCACCCGGCTTTCCCGCGCTTCAGCAGGTGTGATCCGTGGAACCGCCAGGAGCTCCGGTGGAGCAAACGCCTCCCCGTGTGAGGTTCTCTCTCTTCACCTCACTGGTCGTAACACAGAAATCAAGCACCATTTTAAGAAGCTTTTTTCATAAGAAAACGTTCTCCATTAACCCATGTCCCAGTGGTTCTCGACTAAGGCCAATTTGGCCGACTAACAGGCGTTTGACTGTGTCTTCAGACATTCTTGCTGTCATAAGGGGGTGGGGCCGGACATGCTACTGGTACCCAGTAAGCTGAGCTGCTAAGCATCTTGTGCCCAGGACAGTTCCCAGAGCAAAGAATTACCTGGCCCCAAACATCAGTAGAGCAGAAGTTGGAAAGCCCTGCCCTAGGCCAAGGGGGTGATACACAGAGCGTCTGTCAGCCTCTGCATGCAGGAGGTGCCACCTGATGCACACGTGGAAGAAGCCGAGCTTGGGGGAAAATGTGATGACAGTCAGAGCTGTCGTGCTCGGGAGATGAGATGCCGGGCGCATCTCCACCCTTTCCTACTTCAGATGTTCTACGTGTTGGCACTGCTGCTGGGTGCAATTTGACACAGCAAGGCCATATCAACACCCCAGGAAAAGAAGGAAGGCCAGGAAAGGCTGGAGGGATGGGGGGAGGACAAGACCCGAACTGCCGCATCCGCACTGTGCCCCCACTGGTCCGGGAGGAGCTGTGAGCGCGTGACGTGCGCCCTGCACCCACTCAGAGGCAGGGCCAGGCCCTCATGCTGCGGCCTCTCTCAGAATTCTGTTACAAATGATGGCAAGTGCTCTAGCACAACTTCTGCTGAATTTTTAAAAATTACCACAAAGAACCAGCTGCTAGGAAGATAAAGGGTGGCAGAGGGCGGAGACTTGGGGCTGGTGTCTGGAGCTCGGCCTGCTCCCCTCAGCCCTCCCCCACCAGACCCTGACCCACCGCCCACAGGCTCAGGAAACCGGGTCCGTGACTGCACCACAGGACGTGGCAGAGCGAGCGGTGGCCCTGGGACCATGATGTGAATCCCGGAGCAAAACTGGTCTGGGGACAACTAGAGGACACCTGGGGACATCTCCAGCCAGCCCCTGCCGCAGACGCCTGAGACATTTCTCACCACCGACCCCTTCTTCTTTGCAATCAAATACTTCTCTTAAATCCCTGCACTCTAACTTTCCAGAAGCTCTGCCCTCGGCTCAAGCCAAGCTGGTTCCACCCAAGTCCAGGGCACGTCAGAGCCCATCTCCACGGCTCAGGAATAGCTGAGCAGCACCCCCGACGAAGGGGGGGCAGGTGAAGACCACGGCTTCCTCTCCCTCGGCTCTGCTCTTTCTCCGACCCAGGGCTGAGAACCAGCGTGAGCAACTGCGCTAGAGGCGGCGATAAACAGCGCACACCACAATTCCTGAAGTTGCACAGACTTAGAGACTAAAGTGATCGGCGTACTCATGAATGTATCAAAAAATGATGTCTAGGTTCTTTTTTAAAAAATTGGGGTTTTTTTTGGGGGGGGAGGGAAGTAATTAGGTTTCTTCCTTCCTTCCTCCCTTCCTTCCTTACTTTTTTTCATACTGGAGGTACTGGGGATTGAACCGAGGACCTGTGCACACTAAGCACGCACTCCACCACTGGGCTACACTCTTCCCACCAGGTTCTCATGTTGACTTACGTAATTTATTTTCTGAAGTTTTCTCATTATTCAGTACATGCATGTGGTGCAATATTCCAAAGGTATCAGAGCACACCCTGTGACGCCAGCTCTCCTCCCCAGAGGCAATCACTGTTACATTTTCTGTGACATGAAATTTCAGGACTCTAAAAATACTGGTGCACATAAAGTGGCAAAGGTTGCCCCTGGGAGAAGGTTCTGGGGGTTGAACTGGAACAAAACATCACCTTCTTCAAACCTGAAACACCGATCCTCCTTCAGGACTCAAACTGCTACTTGTAATCAAGAAAAAAACTGCTCACTCGTCTAACATTTTGAAATTAGGCTTCTGCTCAGCAGTTTCCCCCTGAAACATCTTGGGATCTGTTCTCGTTCAAAAAATAACACCTCATTTGTCCAACAACTTGTTTATTCAGAGACAAGCCTCTGTCTTTCACTCTGTCCCAGTATTTCTCACAGTTTCTGATGTGAGGCAAAGAAGGGGGCAGAGCCCTTCTGGACTACCCGGAAACACCTGACTTACATGTTCAGAGAAGGAAATAAATCTTGAGGTTGAGGTTTGCACCGACGAGCGCAGGGTCCCTTGCCACCACTTGAGTCAGGGGCTCTTTTTTTTTTTTAAAATGGAGGTACTGCAGACTAAACGCAGGACCTTGTGCACACCGGGCACACACGCGCTCTACCCACTGAGCGACACTCTCTCCACTGAGGCAGGGGCTCTTAACGGGAGAACAGGAGGACACAGGGTGCTCCTGGAAAGACCTCCCGGGGGGGGGGGTTCACAGTCTGTGAGAGGGGGTCCTTTAAAAAATTACCTGTATCTCCCTGCTCCCACCAATATCACGGGCCCGCAAACCATGGGCCCGCAAACCATGGGCCAAATCCAGCCCGCCACCTGTTTCTGTGAGTAACGCACAACTAGAACACAGCCACACTCACTCAGTTTTGCTTCGTCTGTGGCTGCATCCATCACGGCAGAACTGGGGAGATGTGACCAAGACCATGGGGGCCACAAAGTCAAAAATATTCGCCATCTGATCCCAACAGAAAAAGCCTGCCACCCCGCCCTAGCTGTTCCCCGAGAGCCAGTACACAGAGGGCCATGTTTACTAAATAACGCATTCTTTCCCTCAACTAGGTCCTTTCCTCAGGCCTATAAAAGCAAGGTTTGTACTGATAAGAATCTGAAAAATATCAGCTTAAACAAGATACTTCCTTCTCACATCAAAGTCCAGGACTGAATCGACCCCAGTGTTAAGAGACTCAGGCAACTCTGATGCTGTTGCTCCCACCACACAGCTTCCATTGCCAAGGTCACACCGTGGTCCAGAATGGCTGCCCAGGCGCCAGCCACTACATCCACTTCCAGGCAGCAAAAAGGGAAAAGGACAGCCTCAGTCCAGCTTTTAAGGAAACTTCTGGAAATACCACTAAAAATGTCTGCTTATAAATCACTGGCTAAACTTGGCCACAGAGATACACTTTGCTGCTCTGGAAGCTCAGAAGTGTACACTCTTAGTTGGTTGGTAAGTTACTGAGATAAAAACAAGACTATTTTATTTTTACAGTGGGAGGTTGTATATTGAGTGATGACTAGCAATCTCTGCCACAGGAACCTTACGGCAATCCCTGCCTCCTAGGAAGACAGGTCCACGGTCCAGGCAGGACCTCCCCCATGCCAGGGACCCCGACAAATGATATAGTCTATTTTCTGTAACGTCAGCAGACAAATACTGTCTGTAAGCTCCAAAATATATTTAAAATCTGCCAAAGCAGCTGAAGTCAAGTAGAAGTCAAACGGGAGGGAGTGAAAAGTAGGAACAGAGCAGCGGAGCTCAGCAAGCACGAGCACGAATGCCTTCCCCGCAGCCGGGCTTACACTCTCAGGTGCAAAGCCTGCGTCACCGCCAAGCGTTGAAACGGGCCTGCACAGAGGTAAATCTGTGTGTAACGAGGGCAGGTCTGGGGGGGAGGCAGACCCATGCAAAGAATCCAAGAGATGAATGAGCCGTACTTAAAGGAAGATCGGTTTTCGGCAGTGGAGGGAAAAACGCCTTACAGTTGTGAAAACAACTAGCCTGCATGACTGCCTGGCCCCTCCCACCACGCCAGCCCCGACCTCGGCCCTCGGCCTTGTGCAAACGCTGATTCAGAAAACGCAATGCCTTCAAATACGAGTGACAGAAAGGCATCTATATATATACCACTGATGCAGCTACTAAAATACAGGGAAAAAAATATGGACAGTGGCAGAAAAACTTACTAACAGGGAAGTCACAGAAAAATCCTGCCATTGATCATGTGAAATTTCTAGCCAAATATTCTGCAGTGACTTTTAAAAACCAAATGAAGCGATTCCTCTAAGAAGGAAAAATCACAAAGCAGAAATGACTCCAGGAAGAGGCAGGGAGAAAACAGGAGAACTGAAACGTGAGCCTGAAGAACTCAGAAAAGGGGGAAAAGCAAAGTAACTGAAGATGGAAATGGGACAGGCGTCAGAAGCGACCACAGAGGACCTGGGGGGACAGAGACGGTACTGACCAGGAAAACCCTCAGAACGAAGTGGAGAAAAAGAGTTTAAAACACGAGAGAGAAAACAGCAGGCAGAGAGGTCAAAGGAGGTGCTGGTCATGCATGTCTGGATCCCTGAAGGAGGGGTCAGAAGAAATCCTAACAGATATGATTCAAGAAAACTTCCCTAAGACCCAGGCAGAGCCAAATCTGGTGAGAGGCAACAATACACTCACCAGGGAGACCAGTCAACACTGAGATGGATGCTGACACAGTTATTAAATTGTTAAGATAAAGAATCTTTTAGGGAGAAAAGGAAAAAGGTGGAGTCTGGCCTCAGATTTCTTTATTTCAAGTTAAACCTGAGAAGACAATTGAGCAACACTTACAAGATCCTTACTAAAAAAATGGGCAAGCCAAGGATTTTATACCCAAGAACACTGTCATTTAAGTATAAACAGATAAACAGCTTTGCACATGCAAGAGCTCAGGGAATATTGTTTCCCTAAGTCCTTGAGCAAGCTTCCAGATGGTCGGGGCGCACGATGGTCCCCTGTTCTGACTGCAATCAGGGTACCGTTCCCAGTCTTAGACGTTGCAAGCCCTGGTTCCTGCCTGACCCCGCATCCACGTCTCTTCCCACCGCCTCTCACCCACTGCCCCAGCTCCTTGAGCTGCCGTGTTCTCTGCCCCTCCTGAAGTCACATACGACACGCCCCCCGGAGTTCACATGCACGTTCTAGAATGCTCCTTCCCCTTCCCTCACTTTCTCAAAGAGGTTTTCCCCTGACTCCTTGACCAAATTCAGTGTTTTGATTATGACCCATGTTTTTTCCCCTCACAGCACTCACCAAAAATCTGTGCAGTTATTTACTTCATATTTGCTTCTCCCACAAGACTGTAAACCCTCAGAGAAGGCAGAGCCAAGTTTGTTTGGAACACACTTAATTCCTGGGACGTAACACAGGCCTCAGCAAGTGGTAAGCACTTAATAAATATTCACTGAGAGACTAATAAAACAGCTTTTCCTCCACACACTGCTCTTTCTGCTTCATTTCCTTGGTGCCTGGAATGTGACACGGCAAGAAATCACTTCCCAAAACAATACTGAGAAACTCCAAGGTCTTTAAAACCTTCTGCTTTACGTACTTTGTTTACAAGGCAGGAAAGATTAAAAATGCACTTTAGAAAGACTTTCAGAAAGTACCGATATAGAAAGAGTTTTCTGATACGCTGTATCTTCACTATAAATTCAGAAGACATTTGTCTCCTGTGCACTGGGTTTCAGCAAAACTGTATAATATATTTCCATATGCCATTTGCCACGTCAAGACAAAAGGGGATAAAATCAGAAAGTTTTTTTTACTCACTTTGGATGTTCAAACTTGTCTATGAGATCGACCTTTTCCACCAAATCTCCTCCAATGGTTCGGACCAAGTCGTAGAAATCGTTCTCGGTGTAATTCTCAGGAGGTAGCCAGAAGGAGATGTCGTTCATCACAGCAGGGTACTTGCTGAGAGGCTACAAAATGAGAGAAGGAAAGACAGGCTGATTGGTTAGTTGGTTGACAATGTTTAAGGTTTTCATGGAAAGTTTCACTTGGGTTAGTTAGAAACTGCTGGCAAGACATTATTTCAGTAGTTGAATTTTCAGGAACAAAATGAACTTAAAAAGTAAGTCAGTATTCAAAATTAGCAAATTCCATTACGACTGTTACAGATTCTTACCACACTTATGTGTGACATTACTATATATTACACTTACATTATCACTAATGTTCAGTTTAGTACAGAGTAATTTGAATACATCATATTTCAGTTTTTTTCCACTTGGATACTAGAGGAGAAAAGTTCACATTTAATTAACAAGCAATTCATTAACTTCCAGCGATACTTTCAGGAAGCCGTTTTAATAGGGAAATAAGTAAGGGCTTGTCAAAATTGGTATTTCAATTAGAAATGTCATTATTTGTGTTAGTATTTCTAATTATTAAGGGAGTGCTCCTAATCATTAATAACTTAGGCCTCTAAGGATGTGATAAACACAAATGGAGCCATTCTCCCATTTTACCCCACTTTTCCAGTTTATTAGGGCTCACTAATGAGTTCACTATATAAAATTTACATTTAAAATGAGATACTTTTAGAAGTTAGCACATTTGTTTACATGGCTTACACACGTACCTCACCAATATGTATATATGTATCACATATACACACTTATGAACAGATGGTTGTGGTGGTGTATGTCTATACGTTACCACCACAGCAAAAAAACATTTCATTAAACGTTTCACTATGTAATTATGAAACCTTCCAGCCAAGGGAATATCTGCCACAACTGTAAGTGTGTTAGAAGAACAAGTTTATAAGTTCACTGACACCAAGCCTGATAAAGCCCTTGGTGAATCACTGATTAGAAAAAGTACACAACTTTTTAAATGGCAAAACCTCTGAAGAACCAAATATTCAAACATAAATGATTATTCAAACTGAAATATCAATAAAGCTGTCAAACCAAAGCATGGGTTCGGAACACACATTTCAAGTGAACATAATAAAGCTCTCATCCAGGCGCTCCTGACAAAACACCACAGCTCCCAAGAAACATCCTTTCTTAAGAGTTAAGACGCTGTGATAAATAATCCGTGGGGCAGTGTAGCAACAAGAGATGCGGGAGTTGGATGGTTACGCGGTGCTTTCCCTTTGACAGGACCCTTTGGCCACTTAAGGAACATGGAAATTTAGGGAGATTAGATTAGAGGCAGAGATTGCCAAGAATTAGCATGAAATCTCCTCTTCAGTGACAGACATGGGAGGAGGAGCCCAACCGCGGTGAGCGCTGGCGTCAGGAACCCACGAGCAAGTCAAGGGGACAACGCAGTCAACGGAATACGGGGCCCCCCAGACGTCAAAGAATAACATACAGTAGACATTACGGCAGAGACAGTTTTTAAAATCACGGAGAAAAACCCAGACTATTGTATTGCAAACCTGCTTCAAGCGAACAAACGGTAACAAGGTTAAGGCACCCCCAATAACTGAGAATGTGACTCAACCTGGAGAAGTCTTGACAGAGGGACTCAAGTTAAAAATGAGGCCCCTACTCGAAAATGACTGGTGTCCTTATAAAAAGGGAAATTTGAGCCCAGAGATGTGCACCCAGGGAGGTGCCACGTGGGAAAAAGCCGGAGGCTGGGGTGATGGGTCTGCAGGACAAGGGACACCAAAGTCTGCAAAGCTAGGGGAGGCTGGGGACAGGCCCTCCAGGTCTGGGGAGAACAGGTGTCTGAGGCCCCCAGGGTGGTGCTCGCCACGACGGCCCCGGGAAACAGCCCAGCCCCTCTGGGGGCAGGCGTCCTCCTGGGCCTGGAGGAGGACCACGGGGAGCTGGCCCTGGCTACTCCCTGCTCCACACCAGGGAAGGACAGCTGTCAGATCAAAGGCGGCGACCAGTCAGGCGGCGGCCTCGGCCTTGCCGGTGTTCACACCCCTGAGGAAAACGTATATAAAACAGAGACAGTGTCTGCTGAGCAGACCGCAGGGAGGAGGACATGAAATAACATCCCTATAGCACATCCTTCATCGTTTTCTAGCCAAAACTCGGACTCGGACAGTTCAACGGACACACAGTCTGACAGCTGCCCAAGACCCGGCGGCAACTCACCAGGACGCCACAGTGCCTGGGGCGGGACACGGGGCTTATCGGGAAGTGAGGCTGGGGTTTAACGGGACGCTTCCATCCTAGCTGGCTCCTTGCTCCGGACTCGCCCCTCCTGATGTCGCCATGGACCCTGTGAGGTGAAAACGCTCCACGGTCAACCAGCCATGAAGCAGCAGAGCCACGACCCAATGCTGGGTCAGGCCGGGCTCTTAACCCCTCCGCTTTAAGGCCTCCCCTTTAAAACAAAGGGCTCACGGTGAGGCAGGGCCCCCAGGCACCGCCACTACCCTCCCGCCAGCACCATCCAGCTCCCTGGCCCAGAGCCTCTCTCTCACGTTTTGCCTCTGAAACGGCTTACTTACCCCTAAAATTCTATTGGTTCCCTGAGCTCACTCCTGATTGGTTGTTTCCTCCACTCCTGATTGGTTATTTCCTCCACTCCTGATTGGTTCATTTCCCTAACTTCTGATTGGTCCATTTGTAGTACTTCATTTGCATGGAGCTCACTTCTGATTGGTTATTTCTCTCCCTCCTGATTGGTCCATTTCTACAAAGCTTATTCCTAATTAGTCAACTTTCATTATACCTTATTTGCATATGATGTTGCAAAGTGTAAACTGGCAGCCTATAAAAGCCTGTGTAAACCTACAGATGGGGTCCAAAGCTTGGAGTGTTAACTCCTCTGGGCCCGGTGGTGTAATAAACTTGACTTCTCCAACTCTGCGAGTGCTGCTTGGTCTCTCTCCTGGATCCAGGTTGCTGTCACAACCGAGCTATAACACAATTTTTCTGCAACAGCGGAACCAGCTCAGTTTCTAGCCCTGTTCCCTCACGTCGCCCCTGCAGCCCAATTAGCAACTGTAAATGAGGCCAAATCTAACGTTTATCCCTAGGGTGCCTTCCGCGACATTTCCTTTCCCACTGACTCATTTAGCTTTTAGGTTAATTATCTTGATTGGTAAGCACTTACAGTCTGTTTACCGTCTATGTGATCGTGTTCTTCTCTAAATTAACTTAAAAATCAGTGTTACCTATAAAAATAGTGTGCACCACCCATGACTTGGCTTTACGTCCAAATGAGAGCCCTTACTTTAATCCTATCCAATTGTTTTGTAATAAAAAAACTGCTTCTCAGACTTGGCTGGCAGGTTTGGTACTTGACAAATTCAGGTTGTTCTAACTCAAGGCTTCATGCTGTCTTGATGTTTACAGATTTCCTCCCTTTGTTCCAACATTTTGTTTTCCTCTTACTTATTTTCACCGAGCGCCAGGAGCACAGCGTACTGGTCAGAAGGAGGCACAGAGCCCGCTCGGGAAACCTTTGTTCCGTTACTTCATCAAGAAACCACAGGAGACCCACACCAAGTTCTAAGCAGTCTTCCAAACTTTCAGGAAGTTTCCCATATTTGTTCTTATCTTTTGACAGAATTTCAGTTCTGTTTGAAGATCCACAGAAAACAAAGAATTTCCACAATGAGATCACGCGGAACAATCATTCTGGCAACTTTGTATGGAGTTAACTTCCCGTTTCCCTAGTACGGCCCCCAACTATCTACTGAAGTTCTTAAGAACAGAAACAGAATTTCAAATCTTTCTGAATCCTGTTGTAACAGGGAAGAACAAACCTGACTCCATATTTGATCTGTTCCTTTGGCTCTAACCCTGGGCTCTGTTTCCTGGGCTTAGCCGTGCTGGTTCTGCACATTCTGTAAAAGAATGTTGCCTAGAGCTTGAAACACATAGGAGAGCCCATTCTCAAGGTTCTGACCTTTAAGGTTATAACATTTTCCCATTCTTACAGAGATAAAAAGTTGCAGAATAGAAAATGACATTTGTTTAGATAAAAAAAAACATTTCTTTTGTACAGCAATGGGAACTATATTCAATTTCTTATTATAACCTTTAATGAAAAAGAATATAAAAACCAGTATGTGTGTGTATGTATATGTATGCCTGGGACATTCTGCTGTACACCAGAAATTGATACACTCTAACTGACTATACTTCAATAAAAAGTTAAAGAAAAGAAAAGAAAAGAAAAGAACACTTGTCTTGTTGGAGGTTTATAGGGACACCCTGACCTGACCCATGTGGACAGCTGTAAGAACAAAGGATTCCGACACGAAGAGGTTTGCAACAATCACCTCCCCTTCCCCTTTTTAGTATAAAAGGAGCCTGAATTCTGACTTGGGGAAGATGGTTCCCCAGGACTTTAGTCCCCCGGCTTGGTCTGCTGGCTAAAATTGTTCTTCTTTGCCCCAACACCCCTCCTCCTGATTTACTAGCCTGTCACGCGGCGAGCAGAACGAGTTTGGACTTGGTAGCAATCTCAAATTTCCTTTAAAGCTCAAGAATTCTTTATTTAAAGCAAATCATATATGACCAGGCGCAAGGAAAACAAGGGTGGCTCCTAAGACCTCAGTTAGGAAAGTGGGAAAGGCCACCAGCGCACGTGGCCCCACGGGCTCTGTAGGGCGGAGGCGTCCGGAGCACAGTTTAAGAGCCCTGCCCGAATGTCATGGTTTTGAACTTAAGAAACAACGAAAAAAGTAAGCCTCAGCAATCCTTGTTCAAGTAAAATTTCACCTGTGCCTCTGAGGGTTAAAGAAGGCACCGCAGCGGGGTGAGGCCTGCAGCGCAGACCGCTGCCTTAGAGCACGGGCCGAGCATTCGCACAGAACACAGATGCCAAAAGTCAAAGAATATCTTTTAGGCATGACGAGCATGTCCTGAGATGGACTGTGGAGAAGGTCGCACACTTCTGTGAGCCTGCCGAAGGCCACTGAGTCGCACAAGTTTCACGGGTGAATTGTCGAGGACATGGATTACATCTTAACAAAACTGTGATGAAAACAATAAATGAGTAAATAAATGTCTCAAGGAAGAAATACGGGTCTCTAGAATGGAATACTTCCGTCTTCTACTCGGTCTCTGTATGTCACCTTCAGAACTTACCACAGGCTTCATTTCTTAAATTCATTTTTTCAGGTTAAAAGATGGAGACTTCAGGGCCAGCATTACCTAGCTTTTCTTCCCAGAGGTAAAATACTTGGAGAAGTTTTGCACAACCATTTACATCTTCCATTAAATTTCGTGCCTGTATCTTCACAGCCTTATACAATCACTGTATTTCAAGTGCCATCACCTAGAGTTTTGTGAGTACAAGCTTTCCCAGTTAACCGTGTTTACCGGGATCTACCCTTCTCCCTTCCGTGTGCCTCAGGTCCGTGAACGGAGGTCCTAGAGGAGAGAATACATCACGGGCAGCCAGGTCTGCTAACCCCCAACCCCAAGTAACCTGGAAACGGCAGAAGCTGGAAACGGCAGAAGCTCCAAGCAGGGCCTCTTTGAGGTGCTCGCGGATTCTGTTTCATTTCACGTCATCTCAGTCTCGGCAAGTCCCCGTCCTCACAGGGACGGGATGTGCCGTGAGGGAGAGCCGGGAACTTGGACTTGCCTGCATTCATGCAGAGCGGGCCTTCTGACTCTTCCAGTGTTCAGAGGAAAAGGAGCAAAACCAAAATTAACCTGAAGAACTTCAGACATCTGATTTCCAGTGGCTTGTTCAAAACTGGAGAAAAGATCAAACTTTAGGCCTCTTATAGAATGGACTCCCTTGGACCCGACCTTCTTCGTTCCCTCCTCACCCCATCCTCTTCCCCCTCCACTCGTCTGCTGCTCCTTTTAGGCCAGATCCCTTGATACTATGGGTTGATATCTCTTCCTGACCCCACAGTGTGTAAGAATTAGCCCCCGGGGGCCGACCTCCCCCTGTATCTGTGTCTAAAGCTTTGTGCTCTGTCCTGTTCGGAGCCAGAAATGCCCAGGGGAGGGGCATCGGGCAAACTACTTCTGAAAACATTTACTGATTTGGTTTTTCAAGAAAATAGTCTAAATCAACCCTCAGTCATAGGGGAGAAATGGATATGGAACACAAAGCTAACTGTGATGACCTGTTTTTGAGAAAACCTCGTAGGGAGAGGGGGGAGCAGGGGGTGGGGTGGGACGGGATGGGAGGAAATCCCAGGATACGCAAGACGCTGGTGATCAGGTGGGTGGTGGCTGTACAGGCATCCACTGTATTATTATACTTTCTAACAAACATTTTAGTTTCCAAATATTAGATCAAATGAAAATTAAAGAAAAAGTGATATCAATTTTTAGTCATTTGCCCAGAGAAATTATATAACAGAGGGAAACAATGGCCACAGCTGGTGAGTCACATTTTAAAAAGAAATTGTTCTTTTTCTATATTTAAGATAAAATTCCATCTGTTGATATTAGATTCTGTTTCAATAACAAAGAGTTCAGCTTCCTCACGTCAGGGAGAAAGATGAAGCAGGATTTTCTTCTGCTCCAAATCCACACGAGTCCAACAAAGTTTACGACACAGTTCACAGAGGGCAGGTGGGACTGACGCCTTAGGTAAAGGTAAACGGACCGCGAACTCGGGGTCCTGATGGAGAGAGAGCCCCGCCCCTGACTCAGGTGGCAGAAAGAGGGGCGTTGAACTGGAGCCTGGGAACAAGACAGCCAGCACCCACCAGTCGCTGCTCTGGGTCTTGCCTGTGCCGGCTCCCCTGGCTCCTCAGACCATCCCTGCCACCGAAAAGCTCACAGGCCAGAGGGAAGGAGGTCGTGAGAAGTGGTACGTGCCCTGGGGCAGAGAGGCAGACACCACCATCTTTGTAAACATGGCTCAAAGCCTGAATGGGGTCACTAGATTACGGCCCTTTCCTGGGGAAGTCACACCTTCCACGAAGCAGGTAGAAGTCTCAGTAAGAGAAACTCAACACAAGAAGAAAACATGGAGTGCACACACCCCGGCCTTCTGTCGGGCCAGAACCCCCCGACAAGGAGGGCAAGGCGGTGAGTGATCACTTTCCGGGAAGACGCTGCCGTCACAGGACGCCCACCGCACAGAGTCCCCGGGTTCGGCTTCTCTCTGAGCCCAAGTCTCCACCTCTGCAAGAAAGCACTTAGCACCTCACACTGTCGTCTGATCAAAACTGTCCCCCGCTACGTCACAAGGGCCATCTTGTCAAGTGCACCTGAGAAGTGCTGGCAGGGGAATGGCCCTTCCTCCTCCTCAGGCCGGGGCTTCCTAAAATTTAAACTACAAGGACCAAGTGCGACCCAACTGTTCTGACCCACTGGTCATCCGAGCCGTGCCACCCTTCCTCCCAGAGGCCAGAAGAGGACCGCATTCTCACTTCCACGGCGCTGGGGCGGCCTTATCCCTTAGGTACATACTTCAGAGGATTAAAGGACAGATCCTTTTGGCCGAGGGGATGAAGGGATGATGGACAGGAAACGTGGACATGCTGAGGGCCGCCTTAGACTTTGTTCTGAGGGCTGCAAGGTCGACTGTGGAGCCGGAGAGGGGGGAACCAGCACAGGGTGCCCCAGGCTGAGCACGAGGTTGGGGGAAAGCCCTCGGATTTCCTCTCAGGCTGGCACAGCAGCTGACCTTGTGGGCCAGTTACTAATCACCTGCTTCAGCTCCAAACCTGCTTCTGCTCAATCTGTGTGAGGCTGGGCTGGGCTCAGCAAAGGGCATTTCTGTTCTGCCAGTGGTTCTCTGGAGGGAGGCTGCAGACGGGAGAAGGGAGGCTGCAGATGGGAGGAGGGAGGCTGCAGACGGGTGGAGGGTGGCTGCAGACGGGAGGAGGGAGAAGGGACTGGCTCCCCTCCGCAACCTCCCACCCCTACCCCCCCCGTCTCCATCTCTTCAATACTCAGCAAGAAAGCTCTCCGAGGGCTACACCCTCAACTAAAGTACCTCCATCCCTGCAAGGAAGAAAATACCAGACTAGGATCCTTCAAGTTTCTATTCCTTTATCAAAACAAAAACAAAAACAAAAACAAAAACAAAAACAAAAACAATAACAAAACTCAGTGGTTTTATTGATAGAGCCCCGAGAAAGGGAAAGGATGTGTGAGGAGCACCAGGAGGGGCTGGTGCTTCAGGGAGGATGCACTGGCTGGAGGACGCACCGAGGAGGCTGCCATGTGGCCGAGACCCCCCCCACCACCCTCAGCCAGGGTGGCACCACCAGAGTCCAGCCAGCTGCTGCCCCGAGGGGCTGGTATTAACTGCGGGATAAACAGCACCGACTCAGACAACCTCCCCCTGCTCTCATCAATCAGCACAGGACGCTTCCTCCGTCCTGCCCCCCAGGGCTTCCCCTCTGCCCTGCAAGGTCATAAGGAATTTAAGCCTGAGCCTGAATAAAATGGCATCAAACATTTTCCTAGGAGCTATTTTCCAGTCACCTCCTTCCCAGTCACCTGCGGGTTGGACTGGTTTGCAGGGCCTCCCTGGAGACCCCGTCTTCGCTCCCACGGAAAGTGTGAGGAACCGCAACTGGACAAACCAGCTGCTTGGCAGCGCTCTCCAAGGTCCTGAATCTCTTATTTATTTGTTTATTGCTTGGCGAGGGAGGCAGAAAAGGGTGAGGATGAAGGGAAGAAGACTGACTCCCCCGTCCAGTTGGAGGGCTGTGTTTCTTGGCCACATCTCTTCTCGCACCTGCATCAGCTGGTCAGGCAGAGGCTGGGGAGGGCGACAGGGAGGTGCTGGAGTGGTGAGCCTCCCGGGAGAACGGGCAGGGGAGTGAGCTGCTGGAGAACCCTGAACTTGCCCTGAGCCGATACACTCGTGACCTGCCGCCTGCCCCTCCCCGCTCATTCCGCCCACTGCCAACGAACCAGGACCGTGACAGGGCCCGGGGCGCTCAGGGAGGCCGTGCCGGCCTCACCCTTTCTCGGACTCTGGCAGGGAGATGAGGGAGACAGCGGAGATGGGAGGGGAACGAGGATGTGAGAGCCCAGGCAGGAGAGCAAAGAGCTCTAAAGCAAAGGCACCAGATGAATCCAACACACAGAGTCATTGTAGGATGGGTCCTCCAGCTAAGTCATACAGCTCCCGGATAACCACACTCTTGATTGACCCAATTCCTCAACTGTGGTGGTTTACAGAGAAGGTATCATAACGAGGCTTCTGAATAACATGGCTTAGTTTTATTGTGATTACTAGGACTTGAATACATCAAGGAGCCAATCCTAAGGACCAACAGCCTTAAAAAAGATACAGGCTTTTATTTTTATTCTACAAAAAAGTAAATGTTTATTTCTCCCACAAAACTCTGCTTTCTTTTCACATGTAGTTATTCCTAAAGACCCCTGGCACCATGTTTTGGAATGAGAAAGAATATTGGAAGGAGGCTATTACAGTAACAAAAATAATGCATTTCTCTTCCGTCTGCTGCCTCTCGTCATTTGGTTTCCATGTAACCTAATTCTTATTCTGATCAGAGGAGAAGGAACCGAAACCAGGATTTTATTAACACCATCGATATCTACCCACGCTCGGGCCTGTGCACACACATGGTCCTCGGGTTCTAATTATGCATTTTACAGATGAGCATCCCTGGTTGCTCTCCGCGCAGATGATGGATAAAGGAGCTTTTGTTTTCAGAGATTTATTTCAAACACCTCTTCATTAAATGCTATTTGGAGGCAGATACATATCTATGGAAGGTTGAGAAAAAAGACCATGCTGATAAAATAACCATCAAGGAAATGTGTCACTGCAGAACCTAAGACGATCTTTCTGCAAAGGACACACTGGAAACACACACACACACACACGTGCACGTGCTCACACGCATCGGGGAGGAAGGAGAAATTCATTACAAAAAGACGTTTAAAACCTCTTTGAAAATACATGCCATTCCTATGCAGAGAGTAATAAGCACTTGAGGATGCAGATGGGAATGGACGGCTGCCTGTCTGCCTTGACGGCGCATGTGATGCTCAGCTCTGCCAGAGAGCCTGCTGAACTCTGCTATGTCCGCCTTACAGCTTGGATGAACGGGCTCATGAAAGTAAAAGGAAGGGGGGGGTAGTGGAATTCTGGTGCGGGGTGGCATCCACAGTGGACGGGAGTGGGCGGACCCTGCCTCCCACTTCTTCCCGGGGACCCTCGCCTGCACACGCAGGGGGAGGGGGAGGGGCAGCCAAGGAAGCAGGGCCAAGCTGGTGCTGTTCCCAACAGAAACAGAGACATCTCCTGGAAAAATCCACCTTTCTGCTTCTGAACTGCACCACAAATTGGATGGAAAAGCTATTGAACCCTGAGGCAGAAGCAGTAATTTCCTCAGAAGGCCTCACATTTAGGGACACAAAAGAGAACCCGCCAACGCAGGCTTCCCCAGTGACAACGGCCACCTGCCTGGGCCCAGATCGGACGGCAGGGCTGTCACGTGCTCACTGGCGGCAGGAACCCGAAAGCCTGCATTCAGACCTGGCTCCAGTGTCTACTCTCAGAGAGAGGGCCCGGGGCCCATGGTGGGTCCTTTCTGGGTCTTGGTTTCCTCCTCTGTAAGATGGGGATATTAATAGTATCCATTTCATAGGGTTTATGTAAAGTGCTTAGAACAGTGCCTGGAGGCGTGCGATAAGGACAAACAAACAAGTCTATAAATAAAGGAGAGAGTGAGTGGGCTGGCTTCTGTTATGGAACAATTTGATTTATTAGTAATTTAACTGGCATCCCCATTTCACTGGAAGAGTTTAAACTGTTGTACAAATGAAATCACTTAGAAGTAAAGCCGTCTTCATCTTCATCCATTTTACAGATGGGGAAACTGAGGCACTGGAGGGCACACAGAGGCATATGTATTTCTTCCACATGGCCTCATCCAGCTGCACGCACCACGGGAGCTCCATAAACACTGGGGCCTGAACTGACCCTCCTGAGGCCTGAGACTTAACTGGGAACATAACCTTGCCAGAAGTGTCCTTTATTTTAATTTCATTCCTTTTACAGATTCTAATCACTATGGAAGAACAGTGATGGATTCAGCACGCCGAAACACTTCACCACTTTGTTTTCACAGTGACTTTTTTTTTTTTTTTTTTGAGTGCGGGGATCATGTTTTGGGCCCAGGGAACACTCTTTCATTGGTAAGATGTTTGTTTTGAGTGTCACCGGTCCCGCGATGGATGGACCAGGGCCTTACTAAGCACTGCTGTCACAGGCCTCAAACATCTCTAAGTGCCCATCACTGGTCACCCTGCTCTGAAAACACTCCAGGAATCAGACGCTAACTAACATGTAACATGTATATGTTACAGAACATATAACACATCACACCAGAGAGCCTGCAAGGTTGAGTGCTCTCGGGTCAGAATGACATCAGAAGCCTCACATTTTAACATAAAGGACCACCCTGTTTTGTTACAAGATTGTCCCCCCAAAGTTTTTTCTACTTTTGGTAAAGGTCTTTTCTCCAGTGGATGGAGTCTGATTAGAGGCAGCCTGGCCATGGACAGCTTTACATCAGTCCACGTGCACAAGCCTGGAGCCGTCCGGTAACCAAGGCCCGGCCAGATGGTCAGATGGAACCACTCAGAGGAAACTGGTGTGGCTGGCTGTTCTGACTCCCACCCCCAAAAGCAGTTTCACATGGTTCATCCTGACAGTTGGATAACTTAGGGCAGATTTCTGCATTCTCTAAATCTCAGTTTCCTCATCCATAAAACGGGGATATCCTGAGTCCATTCTGTGTGTTGTCATAGAGATGGTAGAAATGTGTGGACAGTACTTGGCACTGTCACTGTGGGAACATCAGTCCTGAATAAAGGGACTCATTACGTGCAGCAACGATGCTCGCATCTGGTTCTGATGCCAACTTCCAGGAAGAAACCGGGACGGGGAGCATCTCACTGTGGTCCTGGAAGAGTGCCCTGGGGAGCGAGAGCCTGCGTGCCCAGCAGGGCACATGGCCCTGCCGCCGCCATCTCTCTCCCTCTCTGGCACTGAGAGTAGCCGCAGTTCTCACAAAGCAGCTGCCAGCCAGAGGAGGGTTCCAGAGCGCAGAGCAGAGAAGCCCAGCTTCCTCACGCACCCCTGGCTGGCAGCCCGCCTGCGAGATGCCCGCGCGGTGCCCTGCGGGACCCTGTCAACAACACTGGTTGTGACTCCAGCAGCAGTGCTGGCAGGCGAGACAGGTGACTGTTTTTTCAAATAAAAAGCAAAATGTAGACCATCTAAAGGGCTCCCTCTCTTCTCCTTGGTTTTGTTTGTTGTGTTGTGTGTTTTGTTTTAACTTCTTTGGCAGTCCTGGTCACGTTCTGGAAGCCTCTCTCTCCCCGGGGGTGCCAGTGCTCCCCAAGGCAGGAGCCCTCCCAGCACTGGGCACGAACCCGACCCCCAGTACACAGATGGAGAATAGCAGAGCCAGCCCTGATGATGGCCCCTCTTCTTCGTCACCCTGCACACTCGGAGGCTGCAGACCTTCCAAACAACCGCGTCCTTTTTTGACTTCTGTCAACTCGGCCACACTGCTAGGATTCCAAATACTTGGCTTAATAATTCCATGCACGTTGAGGGATAACTTTCCAGAACCAATGAGTGGACCACTGTCCCAATGGCTCTGTGTATCCTTTATACTAAACGAGAGTGGGTCTGGCCACCCAAGTTCTCCACTAATTGCACGTGTTGATAGATACTTCATATGTCTGTGCATCTTAGCGGAGATGGAACCAGCACTCCGTTTGGAAGTGAAAGGGCTACCTGGACCCGAAGGGCTTTCTCAGCTTTCACAGCGTGAATGGTGGTCTCCAGGAGCACAGTGGTGACTCACATCTGAGAGCACTGTCCAGTCCTAGCCCTGCACGCAAAGTGATTTCCACATGCAAGGTCTCAGTTACTCCTGCCATGCGAGTCTGGGGGATATTATACCCATTTTACAGGAGAGGAAACTGAGGTTTAGAAAGAATAAACCTCTGGCTGTAGCACCACAGGGGGACAATGCTGCTGGCCATCTGGGGGTCTGGGCTTTGGGTGAGTGCAGGTTTCAGCACAGGGCTACCCGGTTTCTGGGGGTGGCCTTCCTGTTTGACTGGACTATTCAGTACAGTAGACACACCTTGGGGCCTCGGTTTCTTCAAACAAGAAATGAAGGTAACATAACCCAGAAAAACAAATTGTCTTGAACGAACTCCACCCTTTCTTCCTATGAGTACTAACTTATGACAGAGAAAAAGTAGATGAAATCAAAGGCAGGAAAAAAAAAAAAGGCAAAGAAGAGGATGAAGATTTGAGTCCCAGCGAGAGGACAGTATTTTTTTAAATGCAATTTTGTTTCTGAATAGACTTGCAGGTATATTAAGTCTTATTTGTGTCACCAGTGAGTGATAGTGTTGCCTGGTGATTATTTACGTGTTTATAGGAAAGAAATAACCACAGAGAAATCAACAGTGCTTCAACACGACATCCAGCGCCGCTCACAGATGCTCAGCGCACATGCCCTCCACTAAGGAGGGAAGGATGTTGAAACAAGCAAAAGAACACTGGCTTGGGGGAAAAACAGCCTGGTCCTCCGGCTGAACCCAGAGAAAAGGCATTAAAACCTCATGATTTTTCCTTCTTGTGGGCAAAGTCATGCTGACAAAAAGTAAGAGCTCTAAAAATTGGGGAGTACCTTTACCTTAAAGTAAATTTAGCAGCTTCTCACGTGGCAGGAGAAGGGTGTATACACAGAACTTACTATGTTCATTTAAATACATGAATACACTGACATTTACTGACAGAATAGTCAAGACCGACGTAACACTGGTCTATATCAGGCACTGTGCTAAAAATACTACGTACAGTTAAACGGCGTGCTCCTCACAGCAATGCTCTCCTGCGAGTAGGAGTTAATATTACTGCCCGTTTACAGGTGAGAAAACGAGTCCAGAGAAACCCTACAGCTTGTACGCAGGACGGCCGGGGCTTATGCAGGTGGTCTGGCTCCAGAGGTCGTGCCCTAACAGTATTTTTAGTTTAGCTTTGAATCTCTCTTTGACCCGAGAGGTAATGAAGTCCACCGTCCCCCCACACCCTGCCTTGCACGTGGGTTTCTGCGTGGTCATTTGCTGGAGGAGCAGAAGGCAGCCTGGGGGTTGCGAAGGTGTCTGAGCAGAATCCCACCAGAGTCCAGGGCGCCTCCGCAGGTGGTGGCCCCACCCAGTGGGAACAGGCCATGGCCCGAGCTGCCAGGCGGGTCCGGGAGCAGGGGTGCTGGGACGCTGGCCGGGAATGGCTCTTGGACACCAAACGTGCTGAGGGCAGAGATGCCAGGCCAGGCAGCCACCAGACGACCTGTCCACTATTCATTCTCCTCCAAAGGAGAGGAGTGTGACCAGACTGCAGATACTGACCGCTATATATAAAACAGCAACAACAAAGTCCTACCGGACAGCACACGGAACCTTAGTCCATATCTCGTAACAACCTATAACGAGAAAGAATATGTATGTGTAACTGAGTCACTATGCTGCACACCAGAAACTGACACAACACTGTAAATCAACTACACTTCAATTAATAAAAAAAGACGAACAGCTTCAAGAGGGAACGACAAGACATACAATGGCCATCAAACTGCCTTTTCTTCCAAAGCACCCCTTGATATCAGCATCTCCTGCTCTCCGGGTCTCTGCTCCCACAAAGGCTCCACGGGCTTGCGTCCCTACAGACTTAGCAAGCAGCTGAATGGAAGAAGCGAATGCAATTCTATACTTCAGCAATGACCACAGAGAAAAAATACGACAGAATCATGCCAAGTTTAACACCACCTTCCAGGCTCGTGTACGTACAGTTCCCCTGCTCTGGCCGCAGATTCGGTCTTTTCCACGAGGAACGCTGCCTCCTTTTAGTGGAGGATGGTGCTTAAAAACCAAGACCTGGGCACCGGGGTGCTCACCGATGCCGTCTATCACTGCTTCTGGGCCCGCAGAGTGGGCAGAGCTGGGGAGGGGAGAAGAACACACACACACATTTGTATTTTCTACCTAAAAAAATACAGTTCGTCTGATTCCAGTCTAGCGTTCTTGCCTTTCCTTCTCTGTGTCTGTAACTCTTTTCTTCAATAGTGAGAAGCAAGACTCGCATAACCCTCAGTATTGCCTACCCTTTTGCTCAAGCAAGAACAAACAGAAGATGGGTTCAGAATTACTCACCCACACCATTGTTAAAGGAGACCCTAGTGACTAGAGGGCAGTATTTTTTCAGTCTGTTCTGGGGGTAACATATAGGTATGTGAAATGCACAGATCGTAACTGCACAATTTCATGGGTCGCGATGCAGGTGATACACTCTTGGAACCCAGCCATGAAGATACAGAACATTCCAATCAGCCCAGATAACACAAAAGTTGTCTAAGACTCACAGAGACACGTCAAAAGGGCTTAGGAGCCAGCCCGAAGGGGCTCTCACCAGCCAAATTTGGGGAAATGAGAGGTTCACAATAAAAAATGATAATAATGGAGTAAAATTCATTGACTAAAATAAGAAGCCCTAAGTCTATCCTATGTGAACAACTGAATGAATAAATAAATAAGTCGGGGAGAAGGAACAGCTCTTCCTGGTAGAGAAATATGGCGGGCATTATGTCAACCTAGTGATCAAAGCTGTTGCCCTCAACACGGGGGGCAAATGGACCTGATGGTCCTGCTACAACACAACGGGGAGGCCGAGGCAGCACTTCCGTGGCAGCCCTGCAAGAAAGGCGCAGTCAGAGCCTGATCGTGGAACACCGTGGACAGCTCCAGCGGACGCCCATTCTGCTTCACCTCGCATACTAATGGAGGCATGTCTGCCTTTATTAGATGCGGCGTAAGTGTATCATAAATAAATAACCATTTAGGTGTTAAGTTACCACATCTTCGGGGGAAATCTGAAAATGAAACAGCCGGCGACTCTGTGCATTCCTTCTACGCTGGGAAATACAGCTAAGCAGAGATGAGGCGATTAGAGAATGATTTCAGAATGACACAGCGGAGGAGCTGCCTCCTCCAGAAAGAGGTGTGCAGAGATGGACAGGAAGAGCAGTCTGCTCGCCAGGCCTGACCTCTGGTCTGGAGCTGAAAACGCCAGCAGTTGGGACAGGGCAGACGCGCGCCCCGATGCCGGGGGCCTGCCAGTCATCTTTCTCGTGCTGGTTCTAGAATCTATTAACATAATTTGGATCTCCCTTCAGCAGCCGCTCAAGGCCCACACCCAGAGACATCACTTTCTTTGAGGTTGAATTCACTGATTAACGAGGTGTGTTTTCCACTCTCTCTTTTTTTTCTTTTCAAAGGTTAAATGGCACCGCGCAATTTTCTGTGAAGCAGGTGTGCAGCTAACAAGGTGATAATTGGGAACCTGGGGGAGAAGGAGGAATCCTCTAACACTAGAAATCTGCAGTGTCTGGGAAGAGGGCAACTGAATCACCTTCCGAAGATGCGAAATTTATGGTAATACAAGACTAAGAGCGAGAAAAGGAGATGCTACGGCTTTTAGTCATCCCCAGGGATGCAGAGGGCACGCTGTAATATTCGAGGCTGCCGAAGCTTTAGACAAACAATTCAACCAATCTTCATTGCCACCTTTTCTGCTCGTGTCCTCACGTCTCCAACAAAATACACCCTGGGAAGAGCTTCCGAACATTCAGACGTGGATAGATTTTACCAGAATATTTGGTTCTGATTTGTTTTTTGCTTCCACTTTTCAGTCTTGGTCAAGGAAAAAATATGTTCCACTTAACATACAGAATTGTTCCGGAAGAGATCTCCAAACCTTAAAACCACCGTCCTTCCCATTCTCCGCACCCCCCCCCCGTAGTAATTGGTCGCTAGCCTTCAATGACGACTGGCGTTTATGTAACTGTCCTCAAACAAAGTTCAAGAGCTGAGAGCATCTTCAGACAGTGACGTCAGCAGTGCACCCGGCTGAGCGGGCACCACTGAGGGCCGGTGCCTCTGCCGCCTTCCATCCCCGCCCCCTCTTAACGTGGTCCTCTGGTCATCCGGATCTCGCTGCTTGGCCCTCACACACTGTCTTCTTTTGAACGACTCCCCAGCACCAACGCTGGACTCACTCACCAACTGTGTCTCGCTGGGTAGCGACACGCCCACATCCGTCTCACCCCGCCCTGGGCCGCCGGGGATGCTGGCCCGCCCTGCAGAACGCAGCTCGGGCTCACCTTCCACAGCAGACGGCCCTGCTCCAATGTCTAACTTCTGCCTCGGCCTGAGCGGTCACGCGGGCACGGACACACCTGCAGCCACGCCCGCACCGAGGACCGTCTGTGCCAACGAAGACAAACAGAGCAGCACTGGCAGAGACAGCCACAACAGAAAGCGAGTGTGCAGTGAAGGCGAGGCTGGCGAATCGGGTTTAAATGTCTCCTCTCAGGTAAATGCTCCAGATCGGATTCTGCTTTTCCCTCCTGTTTCCCATCAACCCAGCCCCCAAAGCCAGAACCCGAAGACTCCTCCTCTTTCTCACATACCTTTACCTAAGGTGTTTAAACACCCAGCCTGCCCAGGTCAGCACGAGTCTGCACAAGTGCAGTTACGAGCAGACCTCCTCAACTGTCACAGGGGGCAAGTCTCAACTTACGTGACAAACTACATGGTCGCTGCGCCAGCACACACCAGGACCCAAGGCCTTCCAGGTGTGTCTCCTAAAATGTCTCGAGCCCAAACCCTGCCTTCTAGTCCCTCCACCGATGCCCTCTGCGATCTCACATCACTTCTTCCCGCGTCACCGCGCTAGGCCTGGAGCAAAGTCCTCGCTTTGTGGCCCCGGCCCACCCTTCCTATTTTCAGAACTGGGATCATCTAAAATGGAGACCTGATGATGAAGACATCTGGTACCTTGCTCACTGCCTTCCCGAGAAAATCCACACCCCAGTCCTCACACCCTAGAGCCCGCCCTTGTCCACACCCTCTTTGGTCTCAGAGCACTCCCTATAAAAACACTGAGCACAGCCCCAGACGACGGGTGGGTCGTGCCTCCAGGCCTCCCACTCAGTCCAGACTCCGGGGACCTTCATCGGAGCACGTCACCGTGGCAACGTCTCCTCCGCTAGTGCATGAGCTACCCGAGGGCAGGGACCATCCCTGCATCTGCAGTGGCCGGTACAGCGCCTGGCACAGAGCAGATGCTCAGAGGTTTATGAGTGAATAGCTGATAATGCTCTTGTGTTTGAGAAAATCCTGCCACATTTCATACACATGGACTAGGGTCTCAATAACCAGCAGGGGAAGAACTCCCTTTGTGGATTCCACACAGCCTGGGACCAGTTCCCTCTTGCTATGTTGACATCCTAACCTGGATCCGAACCACATATTAAAAGAGGGACGGAGTGAGAGAAAGTGTCACAAAGAAAAAAACAGCAAGCTAAATAGGAGAAATTTGGGTTTTATCTATTTTTTTATATAGTAGTTAATATTGAGGTATTTCTGACAGGACTTTTCTGAGGGATAAGGGCCCAGGAACAGTTATAACCTCTTTCCATGACCAGCAATTTTTTTTCAACTGGCAAAATGAAGTCCAAGTGACTGCCAGGAGCAGCAGTGCATCTGGGGTGGGCGGAGGAGACACAGAAATCCTCCTTGCTTTCTTGGCATCACAGACCGTGGAACGGCCTGGGAGTCCCGGGCTGGACTTACTTCACCAGCGCAGAGACCCAGTGACTCCGCGCTGAGGTGGGCAGCCCAAGGCAAAGAAGCCTAGTGCCTGCCTGCCAGTCCTGCGGCCCAAGGCTTCTGAATCCCAGATCAACTCGCTCCAAACACACACTCAGACGCGATGCTGGGGGCTCATGTGACTGGTGTGTCAGAAACTGCATGCACAATTCGCAAAGACGGTGAGAACAGAACTCCTCTTCCACCTGCTGTCTGAACTGTAGGAAACTTGATATACGAGACCTACCGAAAACCATGGCACCGGGCTGCCCTCAAAACACAGATGTGCCTAGA
This sequence comes from Camelus dromedarius, assembly GCF_036321535.1. Taxonomy (NCBI): domain Eukaryota; kingdom Metazoa; phylum Chordata; class Mammalia; order Artiodactyla; family Camelidae; genus Camelus; species Camelus dromedarius. The sequence goes on along the minus strand of NC_087454.1, from coordinate 3,158,453 downwards.
AAAATACAGAGAGACAACAAAGAATGGACTGAGAAAAGCACACGCAAATAGGACCAGTGAACTTGCAGTCAGGGATGGCTTCGGTGTGGCACACTGAATTTTCAACCATGCTGTTTGACGACTGTGGTCTGTAATGCCACTAACGTGTTGCCAGCACCATGATGGCCAAATCTGCAAAAGATTTACTTTTTACAATATATAAAAACAACAAAAAAACCCCGAACAACCTGACTGAAAAATGGACTAGAATAGGCGCTTCTCCAAAGAAGATACACAAACGGTCAGTAAGCGCAAGAAAAGATGCTCAGCATCACAAATCATTAGGGAGACGAAAATCCAAACCACAGTGAGATGCAACTTCACATCCACGAGGACGGCCACCGTTCAAACACGAGAGAAAATACTGGCAGGGATGTGGGGAAAGTGAAACACACTCCGCTGCTCTGTTGGTGGGACGCACAATGCCGCAGCCGTGGTGGGAAACAGTATGACAGTTCGACAAAAAAAGTTAAAAACAGAATTGTTTTATGATCCACCTACTCCACTTCTGGGTATATAGGAAATATTCCCCGAAAGAATTAGAAGCAGAGCCTTGAAGAGATATTCACGTATCTAGGTTCACAGTAGCATTATTCCACAACAGCCAAAAGGTGGGAGCAACTCAAGTATCCATCGACAGATGAATGGATAAATAAAATGTGTCACAAAAAGACGCATGTGTATGGGGTCCCTTTATGATTCACAGAGCCAGAGAGTGAAGTGGTGGGTTCCAGGGGCCATGAGATAGGGGGCTGGGGAATAATTACATCACGGGTGCAGAGTTCAGTCTGGGATGGTGAGAAGTTCTAGAGACGGATGGTGGTGATGGTCGCACAAGAACATGAGGGTACTTATTGCCGCTTAATCTAAAATTATTATATGGCAAATTTCATATTATTTTACCCAAATTTAAGATATTATATAGATACATTTTCTATAATAATTTATATAGAACACAAATTTCTATATTACCTAAAATTACTTATAATATGTATAATATATTTAGAGTGGAGTCAAGATGTCGCTTTAAGAATATCAATTTGACTCACTCACATAAAAGTCTGCTTTGTGGGTTTCGTAGAAGGAAGGCAGAGCTACTCACAGTTCAGAAGCCTGGATGGATGTGGGGAAGTGAGTTGTGTCAACAAACATCAGGGCAGGGAAATGGCTGCCAGTAACCCACACAGACACAGGCCTCATCACCGGGTTTCTGGTGAACAAGGAGACTCATCCAAAGACCTGAATGTTAAGAAAATTATTGCTCCGTGGTCTCGTTTCAACTTCCTGTCATGAAGCTGCTCTGGTTCAGGCTTTGAATCACCCCGTGGCTGCTAGGAAGCTGTGGGCCAGGGAAACAGAAGGAAGATGATACAGTCTTTTGAATCTTTTGAATCCAAACTCCCACCATTAAAAGACCAGTTGTCACCTGGGGCGCACGGGGGCCACACAGGCTGGTGGACAAGGAGGGATGAGCAGAGCAGCCACGATTTTTCAAAATGGGGGGAAAATGAACGTTGTTCAAGGTGAGCTTGCAAAGCCAGATTTTTGAAACACTGAAAACTTATAATACCCAGAAACACAGCCAACTAAATCGACAATCATAATATGGACTCACTTTAGATAAAATTAACATCATAAAATAGCTGAAGACTTTAAAATAAGCAAAATGAAGATATTCAGATTTCTCAGCGTAGTAACAACCATTTAAAAACACAAGGAGTTAGGAAACAAAACCAGACAGAAATGAAACACAAAGGTAGAGAGGAAAAGGAACAAATTAGTGATCTTAGAAATAAGAAGTTATTAAATTAAAAAAAACTTGGAGAAAATGATTGAATTGGTAGAAAATACTGAAAAATTCACTAAAACAGGAGGACAAATAAATAAAAAATACCGAAGAATAGTTACAACATATGGCTGATAGTGAAGATGCTCCCACAGACACCAGGAGACCCAGAAAAGGGGGAGGGAGAGAGCGGACTGAGGGGAACCACTCTGCAACAACAACGCAGACGCTCCGAGGGTGGAAGGAAAGAAACCTTCAGGTACCAAGTGGGATAAATAACGACAAGTCCTTGCCAAGATGCATCCGAGTAAAACGGGAGGGTGACAAGTGTGAAGAGGGAGGCTTAAGCACAACCCAAGACAATCATCGTCTGCAAAGAAATAGCACTGCGGTCACCGGGAGACTTCGCAGAACGGAGGTCAGAAGCGGTGTCTTCAAGGCGCCACAGGGGAACGACTGCTCTCCCGGAACTTCAGGCCCTGCTACGTCAACACTCAAGAATGAGGCAACGTGAAGACATTTTCCGATATACAGAGACCACAAGAGTTTACCTCTTGTAATTCTTCACAGGAAAAATATTCAAAGGATATACATCATTAAGAAGAAAAACAAACCCTAAGAGAAGGCTCTGCGGGGAAAAAAAGGTGAACACAAAATTTGATAAAATGTTAGTAATTTACTCAACTCTTGACTAATTTTTTTTAAAAAAGCTTTTTTAAAATTTCAGGATAATAACAGAATATTACAATTTTATGCCAATACATTTTAAAGTTAGAGGAAATACGCAAATTCCTAGGGGAAAAAGTTTATCAAACCAACACAAAATAAAAAAATCTGAACAGCCTGATAACCACAAAGAAATTTAATCTGCGGTTTAAAATTTCCCACAAGAAAAAGCCAGGCCCAGAAGACTTCACTCGTAAATATGATAAAACACTTCAGAAAGAAATAATGTCAATCTTTAAAACCCAGAGAACCAAAAAAGGAAATACTTCCAAATTAGTTTTTGTGAGGAGAGCATAATCTTAACATCAAAACCTATTAAGGGCATAAGAAACACAGAAAATTACAGACCTCTCTCACCCCTGAATACAGATTTAAAAATCCGAATCAAATCTTCACAAATCAAATCCAGAAATATATAAAAATGATAATATATCCCAACCAAATTATATTTCAGGAACAGAAGGTTGTTTTAACATCCAAAACACTATCACTATATGTCGCTCCATTAACTGAATAAAGCCAAAAAGTCATGAGATCACCTCAAACTATAAGAAAGGGTTTGATCAATTTTAATAGCCATTTATGATAAAAATTCTTACGCAAACTGGAAATAGAAGGAAACATCCCTAATTTGATAGAAGGCTTTTCACAAAAAAACTACAGCAACCACTTTAAATAAATACTTATTTCAAAACTTTCAAGATCAGACACTTAATTAGGTTTTAATTTTACATTACCATAGTTCATTTAGTTCAATCTCCCCAGTTCAACTTACTCCAACAAGAATCAAAGAATCAAAGAGTCACTCATGGTAAAACAACTTTTTCAAAGTCAGCAGCTAATAAATTGCCTTCCCACTTAGATCTGCAAACCCCCTGGAATTCATTTTTGAATAATGAGGGGTACGGGGTCAAGTTTCATCTTTTCCTTGTGGATACTCAATTATCCCGGCTTCCATTGCGCAGACGTCTCCTCCTCCCACCTGCCCCACAGCCCAGAAATCACACAGAGGTGTGTTTCTGGGCTCCCGGCTGCCTTCCCTGGGCCCCGGTGTCCACACAGCATCAGCTCACTGCCACAGTGACTGCAGCTTTCAAGGGAGACCTGACATCAGAACAAGCAGACGCTTCAACGTGGTTATCTGGCCATGCCTGGCTCTCTGCATCTCCATATAAACTTCAGAACATGCTCATCAAATGACTCATAAAACCTCTCTGAACCGCTGTTTTTTAACTACGGCTGCCATTTAATGTACATTTGGAAGCAAATCTACAAACTGTTTTTGGACAAACGTAAATGCGGAAATCACACGAGGACAGCGAACCTCCAAATGAAGTCAGCAGTCACCTCCGGGGGGGGAAGCGGGAAGGGGGTCCTCAGGGAAGCACGGTGTGTCAAGTGCATTTTGAATGCTTTTCTTCTTTACGAGGCTCTGCGGCAAATCCCAGCGTGGTCGCTGGGTGGAGGGCACACAGTTCTGTGCTATTAGCAAACCCAATCGGGAAATACATGCTTGTATGTTCCGACTATTTCATCATTTTAAAAATGAATAAAAATAAATACAGAACATCTACTTGGTTCTCAAACAGCAGTTAACTAGGAGTTCAAACTCTGCTGAATGGATGCTACAGGGTCATTTATTTATAATCCACTCTCCTTGGCCGCGAATTACAGCCTATAATTATAATTTACAAATCTCACAGGGAGGCCCTTGAGAAGATAAATTCTTTCCTCAGAATAAAAGAAAACATTGGATTCATTACTCAGCCAAGTGATAGAAAGAATAATTAAGCTATCCACCGTATAAATTACTGCTTATTTAACCATTCTTCACTTTCAAGATCACCAGATCATACACAAAAAATGCCAACTGAAACGCACAGTCTGAAAGGCTGTGTGATGATGTCATCACGAAGCAGTTCTCATTTCTCTGTCTACACACAGGCCAACGTTAAGTTTCATATGAACCCAACTGCTCCTCTCATCCTCCGAGTACAGACGCAGAGCACATCCCTAATCAAAAAAGGAAGAGATTTGCTTTTCCTTCAGTACCGGATGAGGCAAATCAGAGACACAGAACAACCACACTTACCTTTCCTGACTGATAATTTAGTAGGGTAAATTATTTTGATTTTATTTGGTCCCCAGAACATTCATTAAAAACCATGAATTTTCCATTTGAAACGGCTCTGATCAACACTGGCTATTCTTCGCTAACTCCGAGGTTCTCAGTCCCAGGCTGAGTCCCCTCGAGGTTAACATCTGGCCAATATAGTTAATTTAGTTGGATGTGCCATGAGGACCCTGGTTTCTGTGCTCAGTTTCAAGCAGAGAAAAAAATACCCACAGCCGTTAGATTAAAGGAAGCAAAGTCTAAGGGATGATGTCAAGCACTGGGAAGCGGAAGGTAAAAGACGCGAGGCTGAGACAGCTTTCCCAGCGGCCCATCAGCCCGTTTCCTGGGTGACTGTGTCCTCATACTGATGCCTGCAGGAGCAAGAGAGGGCCCTGCCGAAAGGGCCCGTCGTCCACATTGGGCATGGCCGGTGGTGAAATAACGCAAGAGCAGAAGCCTTACTCTAAGAGCTGAGGAGAAACACCAAAAAACAGCAGGCTAACGTCACAGACCATCCAACTCCCTCGAAAAGGAGATGTGACAAGCCTCCTCTTCTTCACGCTTAGAAAGGAAACAAGGGGGTTCTGTTTCCTGCCTCTGCACCTTGTGGTATGAGGTCCTGGTTAACGCTCCTGCTGCTGCCGCTCAAGCTGGAAAGAAAACACACTCCACGATCTAGAGCCCTGGCGTCGCTGAAGGCCTCCTGCTCTGAGCCTCTCACATAAACCACGTGAGCAGGGCCTTCCTTGGCTGAAGCAAAGCATCCGGACGGCTGTCCTGCAACAGTCCCTCCCCCTCCACACCCGGGAAAGCCCACCGGCCCCCCCGCCACCGCCTGATCGACGAGTTCCTTCTCCCCGCGGCAGCAGGTCTCTATTCCGAGGATCTCCTTTTAAACTGCAACTTTCCCCTCAGCTTTATGGCGGTGTAACTGACAAATCAGAACTGTATAGATTATAAGGTGATAGTTAGACATACACATACGGTATGAAAGATAATTAAGTTTTAACTTGTGATCCATCAGCTACTAGGATCTGATTTAAATGATCCCGTGCACTATAAACTTACCCCAGTGGTTCCGGAGCTAGAAATACCAAACACCTCCTCTCCTCAGACCTTCTCCTAAACACACTGCACCTAATGGGTCAACTTTCATAGGCGTCGGCAGGATCTAAGGTTTAACGCGTTGCTGAAGAACAGGAAGTCCTTGCACATTTGCATCAGGTTAATGGCCAAGAAGCTGTAAGACGGAGACTGGGTGTGTGTCCACACAAAGGTGGCGTAATACACCCTTCCGATCCACAGCGCAACCAGCTGCGGGAGGAGATGCCGAGGACTCATTCTTATTTTTTCCCAAGTGCCATAAACAAGAAAGACATTTGTGGTGGCGATTCTCAAAATATGCAAATGTACCACCAGACCCACCGTTCACAAAAATAAAAAGTAATCACAAATCCACAGGCCTCTGATGGCAGAGGCCCCAGTCCGAAGACGGGGCCACAATCCAGAGGACTCAGTGGACTGCGGCTCAATGAAATGTCCTCGCATCCGAAGGCTGGGATGTGATGTCGATGCTGCCAAGGCTGAGGATGGAACCCGCGGCACACGGACCAGGAACACCAGGACTGCGGCCGCTGTGCTCAGGGCGGCCTAGGCTGGCGGCGGTCACGGCGGTCACGGCGGTCGCGGCGGTGGCGGAAACAGAGGCAGCGGCTGACGTGGGCACAGAGCTCACTGACGACAGGCTCTGCTGTGACCGCTTTACACCTCAGCGCTGTGGTGACGCCCGCGACCAGCGGGTCCCCTCTCACCCACTGCACCTCTCCGCACCTGGCGGTCACCAGTGACCCCAGGGCACGTGCAAAAGTCCCGCATCTGGTCATCTTCCCTGCTTCTTCCTCTGCTACTTTCTTCTGGGATCAACATCCCCTTTCCAGAAAAAGACAAATATTTATGTGCCTTTTTCTTTTTGAGATGGGAAAAATGCTCATGGAAGTAGTGAAAACATTTGAGAGCCACCAATTTCACTGCAGCAGAGTGGAGCTGATGGGATTCTCCCAGCCGGATTTATCTGGGAACAGAATGTGGAGACACTGCACAATCCTGCGTTAAGTCTCTATCAGAAAACACTTCTGGGAATGACAGCGAAACCAGATCTAGGGGCTATTCTAAGCCCTGGAGATTAGCAAGTAATCACAGGCTCAAGTCCTAGTACAATTCTGGGGAGATGCGGAAGGATTTAGAGAATTAAGTAGCAAAACAGGATTTAAAAAAAAAAAGGAAAATTTTGACCTCCACACGGACTGGTCAGTACCAGGAAAATTCTACCTTCACCTATGTGTGGCCCCATCAGTGTACTTTGTATTATTTGATGATTATCTCCTGATCTGAAATCCATCTCCTCTTCTAGACTGGAAACAACTTGAAGTCCGGAACTGTCCATGTCACCGCACTGACCCCAGAACAGTGCCCCAGCGGAGGCCACAGTTCAATGTCAGGGGCTCTCCGGAGTCAGCTTTAGGGAAAGCCCCAGCTCTGTCCCTCACTAGGAGAGTTACCACAGCTGAGTTCCCAGGCTGAGCAAAGAGAGACACAAAACACGGAGAATGAAAACCGAAATCTAAGTCACATTAGAGCCTGAGTGTCCTACTCACTAGAATCAACGATGGTTCTCAAGGCGCTCAGGAAGGGCAGGCCCAGTGAGCCCCGGGGGCAGAAACCCGACTGCGCCGGCACCTGCTGGAGTGCGGTCACGGCTGGACGGACGGGTTCTGAGACGTGGAGACGACGTGGAGAAGAGGCCAGGGAAGGCAGGAGAGCCTGAAGCAGAGCCCAGGAGGGCCTGGAGGGAGAAGGTGGGGGAAAGGAGCCCTGCCCCCCACCAGCCCCGCACCATACGGCTCCCAGGTGGCCCCGGGGTTTCCGGGCCAGGGAAGCCCAAGCTCAGAGCCGGCAGCCCTTTCCCGCACGTGCCCCCGCTCTCCGCTGCGGGAGGGTCCTGCACAGCACTGCGGTCATGTGAAATACTCTTCTTAAGACAGTCCAACAACATGAAATGGAAGAAGGGGCCTCTTAATCCCTCATCCAGAGAACCACAGCTCTTCCACACACAGAGTTAAAACTGCTAACACTTTCGCCCGATCTGTATCGCGGATGCCCAGCGACAAAGTCTGCTCTGCTCGGCCTGCAGCAAGCAGTATGCTGTGATGAAAATGGAACAGACAAGGCTGAATACTGACCCTCAAAGATGTCCACGTCCTAGACACTGGGACTCGCAAACACGCTACCTTACATCCAAAAAAACTTGACAGATATGATTACAAAAAGACCTTGATGTATGGAGATTATCTTGTCGCAAAGGCCCTTGTAAGAAGGGGACGAAGATTCAGGGAGAAGACAATGTGACACACAGGCAAACTCACAAGGGCAGGAGAGGGGTTCTCCCCGGGGCCTCCCGAGGGGCCAGCCCTGTGGCCCCCTGAGCGCCAGCCCCCAGACTGACCGTGAATTTCTGACCCCCAGGACCGTAAAGTAATAAAGACATACTGTTTTCAGCTGCCAGGTCTGTGGCACTTTGTTACACGGGCAATAGGAAACTCACGCAGAACCTGATCGATAGGTTCTAATTATAAGTGAATAATTAGGAAACAGCTCTGTGATCTATCCTCTACAAAGCAGTTTACAGACATGTGCTTTTCCAGCCATCAAACCCTAACTACCGACCTGAAGTTCCTAAGTTTGTTACACAAGGCAACCACGTAGTTATGTAACAGTGCAGGTATGCAGATGCTGGTTTTACGCTTTGACGGCAGGAAAGATGTTTTTAAATGATGTTTAATACAAGAGGGCCATAGTCTACTCCGGGTATCTCTGTCTCCTAAGAGAAGACAGTTGTGAGCACACTTAAAACTGGACTTAAGCCACTAACTTGCGGTAGCAACAGTGTCATTCACCTGTGCTCGCCCCTCCGCGGTGTCAAGCCCACTGCTCTGTACAATGCCGGTTAGTGTTCCATCCACGTCTGCCAATTTAATAAGCGACCGAATAGATGAAAAAGTGAATGAGAAAGACTTAGATCCATAGCCAATCCTTTTGATCATTTAGATGGTGCTTTATTCCAAATCAACCTAGAAGGACCTGGTGCTAGAATAAAAATTAATTGCTTATTTCTTTTGAATAGGATTTTTTAAGGCCATTAAAGATGGAAACCAGAAAATTAAATAAATGACAGGAGGTATCACTTTTGGTTAGAACACAAAATGTCACAAAAAACCCATCGATCCCACTGTAACAATAAGAAAACAATAAATTTAGAACTCTCCTGCCATGAAAGATACTGGAGAGACCTGGATGCCCGTGGGCAGGAAAGAAATCCTGGAGAGAGGGGGGCCCGGTGGGCAGCAGACCCCAGAGGCTGCCCCCACCCCTCGGCAGGGTGGGCAGAAGGCCTGCCTGCTGTTAAGGAAGAAATTCTGCTGGAATTAGGAGAAATGAGCCAAATTTTTATCGCCAAGTCTGGCTGGTGTGGCAGACTGGAAAACGCGGGGACAGCCTGCCCTCACTGCCAGCCAATTCGCCTTCAGGACAGCTTTGCTTAGCAAGCGCTAGTGGTGGAAGAAACCGGCAACCGGGTGGAAAGCAGAGAGAGCTCTCGCGGCCGCACTCGCAGACCCCAGCTCTGCCGCACGGCCGGGTCTCACCAGCAAGGCATCCGGTCCCCACTCCTGGTTACAACAGAGAAAGCTGGCCGCATCACCTTCGCCACCTGACCGGGGAAAGGGGAAGGCTTCCTGAGGATGCATCGCTCACTTCCGCTCCTGTGTTCTTTTAAACACAACTCAAAAAGTAAGACAAGAGAAGCAGCAGGAGAAAGGTGACCTGTAACTAAGAAGAAAGGGGAGACTAACAGGAGAAGAGCAGGGAAATAAACGCTGGAAATAACAGACCAGGACTTAAAAATCATGATTGTGAACATGCTAAAGAATTGAAGGGAAACAAGATGGGTGGGAAGATGCAGAATTTCATCAGAGTAATAAAAACTCTACGAAGGAAGCAGATAGAAATCTGTAGAACAGACGAGCACAGGATCTGGAATGGTTAACTCACTGAGGGGCTTAGTGGTTAACCGGACACAATAGAAAAGACTGGTAAACCCAAAGATAAGACAACGAAAACTACCCAAAATAAAGCACAGAGTGAAAAATAAAATCAATAATAAAAAACAAACGCTGGGCACCAGAGTTTACGGCATACTTCCAAATGGTTGACCTACATGCAGTCGCAGTCTGCAAAGCAAAGGAGGAAGGGAGTCGAACTGTTGGAAGAGATATGATGAGCATTTGCAAGACAGTCAAAAAGACACTAATCCAGCACCGTGCGACCCCAACCAGGATAAATCACACAGAAAATCATACATAGCCAACCTGCTAAAAACCAGAGTAAAAAGATAAATTAAATGACACATTTCAAGAAGAAAAAAAAAAAAAAAAACCGAACAAACACTGGCAACCTAGACACCGATATCCATGGAAAATATTCCTAAAAAATAATGGTGAAACAAAGGCATTTCCAGACAAACAAAGGCTGGGAAGATTCATGCTGCGCTGTAACAAAGAGTAAAGGAGGTTCTTCAGACGTCAGGGAGATGGTCACATGGAAAACTCAAGACGGGCAGAAGGGAACGGTAATCACTGGGGTAAATACTGAGGGAAATAAAAAACAACATAGTTTTAAATTTCTTTAAAAGACAATCGGCTATTTGAAGCAAAGAGAAAGAACAATTTCTGCGGGATTATAACACAGAGAGAAGTAAAACACGACCATAATGATACAAGAAACAGGAGCAGGAAACAGAATCACACCACTGCAAGGTCTTCAAATGTCTCATGAAGTCGTAGTAGTTACTCATGGTAAAGGGTGATGAACTAACTACGCACACTGTGATCTAGAAGAACCACTTAAAATCATACAAAGATTGTGAAACCAAATAGCAACAGGGCTAATAAAGCGGAGTTAAAAAAAACAAAAAAACCAAAAACCCCACAAAACCTCAATTTCCAAATGCATTTTTAAAAGGAGAGAACAGGTAAGAACTAAAGAGATGATAAAATGAAACCCAAGAATATCCCATGTAATTACATTAAATGTAAGATGTGTTCAACACTCCAATTACATCTGGGTTTACAAAAAGACCCTGTTTATAAGAGACACACTTTTGATATAAAGATATAGAGTGAAAATGAAATGATGAAAAAAATATATATTTGAAAAACAGTCATCATAAGAAAGCCAATGTGTTTATATTAAATGAGAAAAACGAAACTGTGAAAGTCTCATCAGTGAAAAGATGAGTATTTCATGATAAAATGGCCGTGAACAAAGCCCAAGGTTGGTTCTCTGCTTGGACTAACAGGCCTGATAAATCCCTTTTCTCCGCATGTAATTCCTGAAGGTTTACGATCTCCTCTGGGGTTTATGAATCTCTCGTTAAGCCTCTTTTCAAAGTCACATTACCTTTCAGTGCAGTAATTATCTTTTCAAGTACACGACCCCCTCAGTTCCTGAAGGCTGGTTTTCCCACCGCGTACCTGGAAGCGCACGCTCTGCTCGATGTCCCCCACGCGGAACTGCCCCAGGAAGCGCTCGTCCTCGCTCCAGAACAGGCGGATGTCGGGGATGTCGTAGAGGATCATGGCCAGGCGCTCCAGCCCGAGGCCGCAGGCCCAGCCCACCCGGTCCTGAGCACCAGCTACAGCGAGGAGAGACCAAGCAACAGGTTAGAAAGCACGAGGCGCTTCGGGCACCTTCCCCCACCCCGCCCCGACACCCAACCAGCGCTGTGAGTGAGGGTCCACCGGAGGCAAGGCGCAGGGGAGGGGCAGGGAGGCATCCTGGGGACCCCAGTCTCACATTCCTTGCTTCCGGCCCTGGGGCGGTCTGGAGTCACACTTCTCCAGTATTGTCTTTCATTTCTCTTATCATTTTGGGGGAGGGGGTAATCAGGGTTATTTATTTATTTAATGGAGGGGCTGGGGACTGAACCCAGGACCTTGTGCGTGCTAAGCAGGTGCTCTACCACTGAGCTGTTCCCTTCCCCGCCTGTCATTTCTGATTAACTCCTGGGCTCACTGAGCCCAGGCTCCTGCCTCTGAGGTACTATTTCCCATAATCCTTGCTTGCCCTTCTTCAAACACTGAGCCCACTAGGTCCAGGTTACAGAGGACAGAAGGGAGAGTCTCTGTCCCCCAGGGGCTTCCTACATGGGCAGGTTTGCTTAAAACATGGACTGTCAATATTCAGAAAGTGTGTGTCAGGCCTCTGGGAGCCCTCGATTCCATTAGAACACAACTCTTACTCTTAGTAAGAGCCACCCCGGTAGCACCAGGGAGCAAGCCCGCGCAGGCGAAACGCACGCCTGGTCGCACCCCCTCCGAGGCCAGTGTGTGGTTCAGACCAGAGCGACGCCATGGGCTCCCGGGTGTGTTTACAGGAAGCAGAGGGAGATAGAAGATGGAAACTACAGGACAAAGAAGGCAAGGGAGCCATTACAGGGAAAAGAGCTCAGGAAAGAGCATCATTTGAATTGGAGGCCACAGGATGAGCAGGACCCGGCAGGCCGAGATGCCGCCCGGCGCACACACCTGGTGGGCCCCCTGTGAGCAACCAGCGCACGCGCCCGGCGGCCCCCCTGTGAGCGGGCAGGTCTGGAGCAGCCTCCCTGGTGTGGTAAGGCTGCTTTACACGGGTCCGCCCCAGCAAACTCGAGAGATCCTCCTGCCGGCTCAGGAGAGGTGAGCTGATGGACAGTGAGGAGGCCCAGGGCATGGCCAGGACCGGAGGGGGCCTCCGGGGCCGAGGGAGGGCTTGGCCGGCAGCAAGAAAATGGCTAGCTCACTCCCATAGCAAACAGATTCTCCCAATTGCCTGAAGGAGGGAAGACAGGACCCCGAGCTCCAGATGAGAATGCAGCCCAGGGACACCTGGATTTCAATCTGCTGAGACCCTGGGCAGCAGGGGACCCAGCCCATCTGTGCCAGAGATGTGGGGAGATCGTAACATAATAAATGTGTGTGGTTTTAAGCCACTAAGTATGAGGTTTGTCTGTTACCCAGCAAAGGAAACTAATCCTGATCCAAAATGTGGAGAGAAGTGAGAGGGAGTTCCAGACAGACGTCTTGGAGGCAAGTGCGTGGAGGCGGGTTTGGGAGTGGATTCTAGAAACACGGATGGGGCAGGCTAGGGGCAGGTGAGACACAACGGAGTGGCGCTGACTCTGGCCAGGGGCTGCCACCACCATCATTTATAAATGAAACCCCGAGGACAAATGTGTAACAATGGAAGCCACGAAGAAGCAGGACCCTCATCGAATGATCTGGTGAAAAGATGAATGGATAAAAAGCATTCAAAATGAGATCACAAACAGGAAAAGGCAGGGGGAGGGGACGGCGCAATGGTGGGAGGGAAGACCCACGGGAGGAAAGCGCGGCACTGGGCTCATGCGGAGGGCACTGGGGTCCTGAGTGAGAGGAACTCATGAGGAGGACGGAGGGGGCACTGAGCCACAGACCATGGGCCGTGAGGGGCTGTGCGCAGCGCTGACCACGTGACCAGCAGCCCAGGGGAGCACGGAAGGGTAGGCTAGCTATTTAGAGGAATTCATCCCGATGCTTGAAAACCATAGAAGAGAGGGCTGATGACTAATTAAGAATATGAAAATTAATGTAAGTGTGATAGACTGTTTTTTGCGGACTAAAAGAATAATTTTTCTTTAAATGACACTGTCCAGTCCTGGCGATGTGGTTCCCGCACCGCCGGTGTCATGGGGACCCAGGACCCTCAGTGATCCCTGGTCACACTGTATGTTCTTGTAGCAATTGGGAAAACAGCACGGCAATACATGCGAAGCTCCGTTAACACGCTCCAGCTCTTTATCCCTGTAATTCCAGTCAGGAATTTAGCCTAAGGAAATAATTTGACAGAAGAAAAAAGATAAATGAAGGAAGGAACTCAAAGCTGTATTCCTTATAAGAGCAAAAACATGAAAATAACCTAAATACCCCAAATTAGGGAAGGCCTTAAAAACTATGGTACATTTTAATATAGTCATTAAAAATAATAATTCTACAAATAAATGTCTATTCAGTGACAGCCTAAAAGAAATTATGAAAGATAGTTATGATAAAATGAGTATGTACTATGACACTATTTAAAATAGGTATAAATGAGGATGGTAATGTAAAAAAATAAAAACAAAATCTGATCTTCAAAGATTATAATGATAACAGTTTTAAAACATGTTTCTGAAACATCTTTTCAAATAAAAAAACAGTAAAAATAGGTGAGAATGTTAATGTTGCTTTGTGAGTTAGGCTCTTCCTTAATTATTAAATCTTTTAGGCCTTTATTATGAAATTTTTAGATTAAACCAAGCACGAGAGCCCAGTACCTATAACTGAACGAGCAGTAGATTTGGGGTTTTTGACTTTATTTCACATCCAGCAATTTTTAGCGTCTTAGCTTTTACTACTTTCATCCACAGCCCTCACTTTCTTCCTCATTCCCTGAAACTTCCCTAAAGCAAAACAAGAAAAACCCAGAGTCCCTAAAACTAGGTAAGAAAAAGAGCAACAATCTAATTTTTCCAATGGGTGAGGAATAGGAAGACATTCACCGAAAAGGAAAGAAAACGGTCCTTAAGCAAACGAAAAGCTAACTTAAGAAAAACGCAAGATAAAAATGCACCCAGGTACCATTTTTTACTTATCGGATTGGTAAAAATGAAAACGTTTCACTGCACACGTGAAAGCAAAGCTGAGGGGAGCCCAGCCCTCCCTTCCCGCCAGGCGGGAGCACGTGAGGGCCGGTAACCCAGGGGCCTGAGGGGGCGCCCACAGCCCTGCTCGCGGAGTTCCAGCGCCCACGCCAGCCTGCTGCTGCAGCTACGACGATGCTTCCTACTTAGGGGAAATTACGAATGTCTAAGGCTATTTACTGGAGCATTGCTTAAGACAAAATAAAAGACTGTAAACAACCCAAATGTCCATGAATAGGTAGCTGGTTAAGTAAACACTGCTATGCCCTTAAATTGGAGAGTTATTGTTTGCTTAAATAGATCTGAGATCAGTTTATTTCCTGAAGACTCATAGGAAAGATTCAAAGACAGATTTCAGAAACTAAAAGCAGCAGCTGTCTGTCTTTTCGGGGGGTGGGTGGGAGAGAACTGGGGAAATGGAAGACAACGGGGAGACTTTACATCACACGCCTTTTACGTAAAGAGGTGAAAAGAAATACTGCAGATAAAAAAGTTTCATGGCTGGATAAAACACAGTCCTTTCTTTTCCATTTATTTTGAGAGGTTATAAGAACAAAGTGCTCCTGTTTTGTCACCCTAGTACCAGACTTTCAGGAAAATCACATGGTCAGTGAAAACAGACCTCTACGTCCCCCTCACAGCCTGCGTCGGTCTCTCTCTTTCTGTGAGAGCCAATGCATTTCTAAGCCCGGAAAATCAGTGTCATTAACTGTGTGGGTTTCAAAAAACAACCACAAATTCCTGAATATGCTTCCCTTGAATCTCAGCGGGCTGTGACTGCTGTGAGCACTAGCGTCTGGGGGAGGTGATGCTCTGTGAATTCCGAGGCTGCATTAGAAAAAGGCCACATGGCAACCCCTGGGTTCTGGGATGCTCATTCTCCAGACACTCTCTTCTGATTCTCCCTCCAGAATGTTCCCTCCTGGAACCCAGCTGCTGAGCTCTGAGACACAGTAACATGGAGAGGCCATGTGGACGCACTCCAAGGACAGTCCTAGGTGAACCCAGCTTTCTCGTCACCCTGGTCCCCTCAGCAGGCACATGAGTGAGGCAGATTCAAGAGGATTCCATGTGCATCCTGAACAGAGAAAAACAAATGGTAACAAAATATTAACAAACGGAATCCAGCAATCCGTGAAAGGACATTACATCATGACTGGATTTATCCCAGGAATGCAAGGTTAGCTCAACATATGAATATCCATCAGTGTGATTTATTCAATAAACAGATTAAAAAAGAAAACATGACCATCTTAATAGATGCAGAAAAAGCAACTGGCAAAATTGAGCATCCATTTATTATAAAGACTCTCAGCATACGAGGAACACAGGGAACTTCTCCAATCTGATAAAAGACACAATAAGAAACCAACAGCTAATGTTACACTCAGTGGTGAAAGGCTGGTTGCTTGGCCCTCAGGGTCACGTTGAAGACAAGGATATCTGTTCTCAGCAGTTCTATTTCTGTCTCTATTAACCTGACCTCCTAGCTAGGGGGAAAAGGTAAAGGAAAAACAAAACCAGCTTAATAGAATGGAAACGAGAGAGTAAAACTGCCTTTATTTGGAGATGGCATGATTGTCTACATAAAAATTCTTCAGAAATGTATTTCAAAGGTAACCAATATATATGTGAATTTAGGAAGATCACAATATACAGAAGCCCGTGGTGTGTGTGACTCGGGGGTCCCCAGTCCCACCTGGCTGTCCGTGAAGACAGGCCTGGGGGGGACCCCATGCTCAGGCCAGCGAGGGGGCCGTCCCATCAGCACCTGAAATCCCAACCACCTTGTGTGTAGAAGCATAAGGACTAGGCTGGTCTCCAGCTCCCTGCCACCGCCCACAGCCTCTGTTTCTCACCATCATGCTTATCGAAAAGCCTGCTTGTGATGGCCGACTACCACGGAGGGCCACAAGAAAGGGCATCTCTTTGCTGAGCTGTCCCAACACCTCATTTTGGTACCATCTAGAATTACTTCTTCTGAACTGCACCCTGTGTTGGGTTATCAGCCTATTACATTCTTAAGATGCCAGGAACTCCTTGCCAAGGATGCTGATCAATACATTACTTAGTTTTTCCTATGAGTCTTCAGGAAATAAACTGATCTCAGATCTAAGAACATGGGAACAGAAAAAACTTCCTTCTCCTAAACAACTGGACTGCTTTCATTTTAAGGATACCCTGACTTAACATGATTGATCCTAATTCACTCCTGACTCTGACCTCGTGGAAGCTTAGAGCCATCCATAGGTCACCTCTACCAGGGTACATTTCTCTGTGTGACTCTTGTCCGAGTTTTATTTTCTTATCCTTATATCCTCTTTGTCCTGATTATCTCAACTACTTATTTTATCCTCTTGTATGTACTTTTATTCAGCACTTCAAATTCTTTATGGAGGAAAGTGAGCCATAAATAACTAGACACTTAAAGGTATTGTCAGCCCAGGCAGGTCTAATTTCCAGGTCTTTGGCAGTCCTCGGCTGCAATTTGTTGCCGGGTGCTCATGGGCTGACAGGGTTTTAAGGCTGTATTTTTTTCTCTATTCCAATACTGGAGGGTTCCAGTAAGCGAGAATCCCTGGAGCAGAAAACTGACTGTAAAGAAACATCCACAGGTAAATAAGCACATTCAAGATGCGAGCAAGTCGGTATCTGGATTAATGTAATTTTGTACTGGATTGAGCATCTCATGCATGAAAAAGATTTGTTTTTGTTATTGTGGCTGAAAAATCTTTCTAAGAAGGCCAGCCTATATGTAAAAGCAAAATAATGTGCGGTAAGAGTCCAGAGATGGGGAAGCATGAAAAGAAGAGGCGGGGGAGGGGGAGAGGGAGGGGGAAGGTGGGGGAGGGGATGGCGACAGGAAAAAGGACAGCAAGAAATCAGGAGAATGAAAGTAGAGAAACTAAGTTGATCTTGGAGCCTGAAACCATCTCAGCGCACAAGCCGCCCCTCCGACAGGACGTGGTCCTCCCGGCTCTGCCCCGCGGCCACAGAGAGCAGCGCCCGCCAGGGAGAGGCCACAGCGCTCTGCGTGCAGCCCTGGTCTGCAGCGCTGGAGGCCCCGCGGGCACAGGGCCGCTCAGAGGGACAGTGGGGGCCTGCACGTGGGTGGACACGGGTTGCCGGGGAGCAGTGAGCACTGGGGACAGATGGCGCCTTTGAGGGCACAGGGCACCCGTGCTGTCTGTGGAAGGCACTGGGGCAGGGAGACACTTTTCAAACCTCCATCCTGAAGTCCTTAGAAAACTCACCGGGCCGTGCACAAAAGGCCACTTCACAAGACCTGGGAAAAGGCTGAGAACGGGCAGCTGCTGACCATGAAACAGGTCTCCACACGAGCAAGCCGGGACTGGGGCTGGGCCAAAGAAGGTGAGGCCACACGCCCGCATCTCAAGTGTGCAATGACCCCGAGTCACAGCGAAAAGGCTCCTTTACAGGGCTGTACTTCTGTCAGGGAATGCTAGAAGGCGGGGAGGGCAAAGAAGGCGTGGCCTCCCCTCCACCTGCGTTCAGCTCTCTGCTCAAAATCACCTTCTCAAGGAGGCCTCCCTGACATCTGCTTTATTGGGGGGGGGATGGAGTGGTAATTAGGTTTATTTATTTGTTTTAATGGAGGGACTGGGGATTGAACCCAGGACCTTGTGCACGCTAAGCACACGCTCTATCACTGGGCTGTACCCTCCCCACCCCTACAATCCACTTTAAAACTCTGAGAGTCTCCACCAGCTACACTCCCAATCCACTCTGCCCCGTTGTCTTCTGACAGTGTCACCTTCTGAGACACCGTAACTTTTCATATTTATGTATTTTTTTTACTGTTTACTGTCAGACTCTGCTGCTGGGGAAGGAGCCAAGGGGCCAGGATGTGGGCCAGTTCCCATGGCTAACACGCCTGGAGGGGCTGGAACAGTGTCCGGCTGGGACAAGGGCTCGGGCATCGCGAGGAAAGGACCGAGGGGCGGGAGGGCAAGGTTTCGCGCTTTTTCCACTTTTTAATTCACCGGCTCTATTTCAATGGGTTGTATCAGGATGAATTTCATGCTGTAAAATGAAGTTGTTAATACAGGCAGTGACTTTCACATTCTATCTGTGAGAGATTTTATCTACTGTATTATGAGGTGATATTAGAGATGCCATTTCTGAAAAGACTTCTCAGGAAGGAGAGCTTGGAACACAAACAGAGAAATAACAGGGGAAAAGGATGAACACTCTGCCCCTCACCTACCTCACCGGTGCCCCCCGAGCCTGCTCCCTGGGGCCTGGGCTTCTGCCTCCATCTCCCTCGTCCTGGTTAATTTTCTCCCCCCGTGACCCAACTGTTGAAACAGAAACAGCCCCTGCACCCTGAGGTCTCCTCTCACAGGCTGCTTTGTGCAAAGCCAAGGGTCAAATTAAAACTTTACTACATATGGAAAAAAAAATTATTGATTTATTTAGTGTACTTTTTCTCCCCAGTCAACAGAGGCTGATCTCTAGGAACGCCGTGACTCAGTGAACTGACACTGTCCCAGCATAACTGTGACGAGATGCTGAAACAACCCAGCAGTTAACATCCAGGTCTTCTCCACAACTTCACCAGTTAGAAGGCACTTCACCTGCATTATCTTGATTCTGATCCTCACAGTGACCCTATAGCGGATGTCAGACTGGTATCATTAGCTCTGCTTAAAAAACAAACACCATTTCAGCAAGAGCACACGGACAAAGGAGCTCAAGCCCGTGGGTTTTGTCACTTCCAGCTTACGGTCAATGCACGTTTCCCCACATTCACACTCACACAGTAACTCAGGGGCTCTGCTCAAAGCATTTCAAAGCATCAGGAAGTTCCCTCTCTGTCTGTACGCTCTCTGCTCGTAACTGCCAGCTTCCTGATGAAGGTCGTCTTCATTCCAGGGAAGCTAGTAAAATGGTTTGCATTAAGTAGCTGCTTAAATACACGGGTAGGCTTTTCTGAAGGGGGGGCTTCGTCACCCTGAACATGCCCTTCACCCTGGATCTCATAGATCTCCACAGAGACCTGCCAAGAGAGCTGACGGGGCTAGGGTTTAGCACTGGTTATTCGACCAAAGCTTCCGTCTCCTGTTAGTCACAATGACAGCCACGCAGGAGTAAAAGCACCCCCCACCCCCCGCAGCCCAGGGCAACCCCGCCCATCCAGAGGCAGGCCTGGAAAGGCCAGAACGGCTACATAAATTCTGATGGCTTCCCTTCCCACCGCGGACTTAGTCCTTGATCCCCCACTATCCAGCTACAATTCTTGAACTGTTTCCTCAGAGACTTGTCACTGGATGATCGACTTTCCGAGCTATGCCCAGAGATCAATCTCCCGCCTGAAAACTTGCCCTAGTGGTAGGTACTTCTGTCAGTGTGTCCTTCACACGAGCCAAAGGCGGGACCTTCAAAAAGAACCTTTCCGTGTGAGGGGACATACTGTGATCAGATTCCACAGGCCGGCAACACGGAGGTCCTTAACACGGTCTGAGCTGGGATGCATTCCATTAACAATAAAACCTTTGACACCCACCTTAGAAAACTCACTCTGGAACATCCCCTTTTCTTTCTGGGACCTAGATTTCGTTTTTCTGTAGAATGTATATACACACACATGCATATGTGTAACTGAATCACTTTGCGGTACGCCTGAAACTAGCCCCCGCCACTGCTCAGTGAGTTTGCTCCTACAACACTGTGAATCACCTAGACTTCAATTTAAAAAAAAAACAAAACTTGGTCACAAGCAAAAGGCGAACTAGAATTGAGAAGTCCTTCAGGAAGGAAGGAGCAGGAATGGAAAGTGAAACCCTGAGCCCGAATGACAGGACTGCTGAGACCCTCAGGGACAGGCCTTTGGGTGGCAGGTCAACACAGTCCTGCCGACCGACACCACCAGCCTTTCCTGCTTGGATCCCTCTGACCACGAAACACAGACTCCGGGGGCAGCTCCCACCTGAGAGGCCCTCCCACGAGAGGGGAAGCGCCGGGGCTGCAGCGCGCGAGTGAGGCAGGCAGGACGTTCTCCTCCCCGGGGAAGGGGCCTGTTACAGGCTTCGTCCCATCACTGAGACGCTGAAGCATTAAGCTGGATGTACTCATCTATTCCTGCCTGTTACAGAACCAAGGAATGACACTTCCTGCCTCGTGGTTGGAAAAAGTGTACTTTCACGTCTCCGTGAGAAAAACTGCTTTCCAAAATAAAAGGTAATAGTGATCTATTTCTTGTCATAGTCTTATTTTTTTAACCATGGAAGGAACTTAATTTAGAGTAAGTAAGGCCACTGTCCCTTGCACGTATGACTGATAAGGGAAACGTCAGCCGTTCTGACTCTGTAATTCCCAAGTAACGACAATTAATGAAATACTCTTCCCCGTGGGAGTCGTTTTCAGCAGTAGATAAAGGAGCCACGGAGCCTTTTAAGATTTACTCTCATAACCAAATTGCTTCTCTCTTCATCATTATCCAAAATATAATTAAGAGACGACATTTAAAACAAAGTAACAACCAAACTGCACCCCACCCCCACCCCCACCCCCACAGAGGAAAAGCGACTGAGAAGCAACCCCTCACCCCCCGAGAGCGGCCAGCAGCGCCCAGGGGAACTCGTCTCCCCGGCCCCTCCTGCCCGGGCGCCAGTCTCACCCGCCAGCGCACGGACAGCGGGGCGGTGCTCGCCGGCTGCTGCTGGGCAGATACTGATCGCACTGTGTCACATGTTTTCTGACTTTTCCAAAAAGAAAACAAACAATAGGGGAATCTTCGGAAGACGTCTGCTCTCTTTCCCGGGTTGCTCCAGCGGCCCAGAGTCTCTGAGTTACACCTTTATGGTCTTTGCTGTTTTCAGCTGTCTAAATCCATCTACCTTAGCGACTGCCTACGCCAAGAGAAAAGCCGGCCTTTAATGTTGGCCCAAGTGCACGGTTCAGGGGCCTTTAGGAATCCTGGCCCAAGCCAAGCTAATTATCAATACGCAAGAGAAGATCTCTGAGCGAAAGCTAAACTCCTTGCTACAATCTATTCCCAAATAGCTTAAGGACAAATTAACCAAAATTCTCTTGGCAAACTACTTGAATCACTTTTTCCTCCTTGTTTTTTCCACCGGTTCTCTGTCCCCCTCACGGGCACTCCCACAGCTTTCTTTATGGGACGTCACTCTCTGACAGAGTGTTTGCACCTCCCTTTCGAAACCAAAGTCATCGGGGGCTGACTGGAGGCAGGGACCAGTGTCCAGCCTGGAGCTGCTCTGGGTCCGACTGGCTCGGCTGCGGGCAGCACTCACAACAAGCCGGACACAACACATGTCAGGTCCTAACTCAACTCCAGAGGGACACACTTACTCACTCTGTAAGGGGATGTGCACACAGCCAGCAACCTTACACACGGCCACCTACTGTTTTCCCACTGTAGGAGAGCCAGCGATGTAGAAATAATCCAATTGTAACAATAATAAGCCTCTAATTGGGTTTAAAATACACTGAATGGCTTTTGTTTTCTATCAACATAAGATACACATTGATCCAGAAGTTGTTGGTGTGTGGATACAGTGAAAAAGAGTGAGATAAAGTCAAAACAGCCAGTAGAAGGCGAATCAGCCTATGACCCAAGAGGTGAAAAGTGAGCACTCCAGACGTCCTTCCTCAGGGGAGGGGCCGCACAGACAGTGGGACATCCACACCACAGGACACTGGTCCACACAGCACAAAGGCCTGGACTTCGCAGGGACAGACGCAGCAAACCGCATGGGTCTGCAGGGAGTTACGTCCAGTGGAAAACACCAACTCAAAAGGTTTGATACTGTATGATCCCATTTCTCTAACATTTTAAAAAACAAAATTTTAGAAATGGAGAACGGATCAGTGATGGCTAAGGATGCGGGGCGGCAGAGAAGGATGGGGGGGATTCAGCTATAGAAACACAGCGTGAAGGACCCTCGTGGTGACAGAGCTGTTTTGTATCTTGACTTCAGCAGTGAATCTACGAATCTACACAGGATAAAACTGTATAGAACTAAACACACAAACAGATGAAGCCAAGTAAAAGAGGGAAAGGTGCCTAAGATCAAAGGATTGTGTCCCTGTCCATAACCTGATGCGACGGTACTACGGTTTAGGAAAATGTCACCATCGGAGCAAACGGGATAAAGTGTACACGGGATTTCTCTCTTCTTACAACTGCAAATGAATCTACTGTTATTCTGAAAATTTTCAATTAAAAAAACAAACAGCAAGCACAGCTCTACACGTTTGTGAAAGGCAACGTCCTGCCCCCGCCCCACCCCCAGCCCGTGGTCATCTGGTAAACCCTTCCTAATAAGGCTGTCTATGGTTCTGACAGGTCAAGGGAGGCCGCTGGACACACCTGGCGGGGGATGTCGGTGCCCCACACTGTAACCCCTTCCCCTCTCAGCCTTTACCCAGTCTCCCCTTCCCCCTTTCCCATTAACCTGCTCGGGTCTCGGCCACCTATTGCCTCTATAGCAAGATGCACCATCAGTAACGGTGCATTTTGAACTTGAGCAGCAGGACTGCGTGGCTCCCCACATGAGGCCTCTTTCAGCCCCCCCCCTTGTAAATCGGAGTCCCCTCGGGGACTCTGCTCTCAGCCCAGCCCCTTCCCCTTTCTGGACATTTCTGGGCTCTCAGAACCTGCTGGAGACGAGCGCTGGGCAGGAGACAGACTCCTTTCAGGGTCAGGGCAGCCTGCGGACCGGCAGACGAGGGAGTTCCCCTGTGCGGGATCTGATCGCTGGGGAGAATGTGGACGCTGAGGAGAGAGGCATCTCTCAGTGAGTGGAGGACAGCTGCTCCTTTTCTAGAAATTCCCCAGGAAAATGTGTGTGAGAGGGGAAGGAAGCCAGCCTGTCTGTGTCCCACAAAGGCCTGGTGACAGGCCGCCTTCCCCACCCTGGGGCTCCTGCCCGTCCGGAGAGCAGGGAGCCCCCGAGAGCTGCTGCTGACGGCCAGCGGCCCTCATCCCCCTCAGAGGAACACTGGGCCCTCAGCAAGGTTCTTCCTCTGCAGTTACCTGGTCACACACCGTTAACCCGGAGAGCCGGTGGGCTCAGAGCAAGGACGCTGGACCCCCGCTCGCCCTGGCTGCACCACTGACCGGCCGGGCGACCCTACTCCACGTCCCCACCTGTAAAGTGAGGATAGTCAACAGAACCCACCTCACGCAGCCATCCTGAGGCATCCCTGAGTTCTTACTCAGCCACCACTCAGAAGGGGCCTGGAGCAAAGGACGGGCCCAGCGGATGCCCGTGACAGTCACCATCACGGTCTGCGGAGACGCAAACCCAGAAAGCAGCCGACAGAATGCTCCACGGGGACCCTTTGCTGTAAGCAGGCAACTCTGGTGAGAGGTGAACAAACCCTCTCCTGCTCACAGAGGCATCACCGCCGTTTCAGGAGATGTGAACGCAAAACAGCATGTCACACGTCGGAAGGAATATCCCCATGGTCGGCAGACGTTCCAAAGGCTAAGAAAGATAGAAGCTGGAAGTGCCCCGGGACAGTGGGACGGGTCCACTCGCCACCCACCTCCCACCTCCCACCTCCCACCTCCACGCTCTGCTAGGAACAGCTCAGAGTTCACTGTGCTGGAGAAATGGGCTCTCTGGAGAGTTGCCGCAGGACGGATGCGTTTCCCTCCCTCCCAGGGAAAACGGGGCGACTCTCCCTGAAGGAAGTGGGGGTGGGGACTAGAGAACTTGGCATGTGTCTCCTTGGATCTGGGGGACCCAGAGACTACCCCTTAATGCACACCTGAAAAACTCTAACGGCTGAAGATGGAATGGAAACAGCCGGAGCAGTGGGCGGGAAGACAGGTATGTGCAAGGCACAGGAGAACTGCGGGTGTCCTGCAGCCTGGATGGGCACCCGAGCAGCGAGCAGCTGGCTGCGTGTGAGCCACCTTCGAAAGCACCCCACCCACCGGTGTCCTGTGGTGGATGAGCTGACCTCAGCAGCAAGAGCCTGCAAACACACCACTGAATAGAGACCCGGGGTGGCACTCACTCATCAGCCAGAGATGACATAACCCATTCTTGAGGCCTCCAGTCCACATGAGTCGGGAATCACATTAAGGGATCCACCAAGCACCCCAGGAGAAAAAAGTCAGCATCAAGGTACTGGTCACTCCCTGAAGTCACCAATGCCAGGCCCCAGCTGTACAGCAAAAGAAGCCCTCTGCTGGCCCTTGCCCGCTTCTCTCCTCCCCACCCAACCCTCTTCACCCCTTGCTCCCTGCTCCCCCATCACCCCTCATCCAGCTTCCACACCTGTACCCTGTTCGGAGCGAAGGGAGGGGAAAGCTTTAAGTTGGATGGAAGATGGAAGCTTAGCCATGAGACTGGACTGGACTGGAAAATGACTAGGAAAGCTCTGGGAGCTGCTTGAAATTTCACTCTGGATGAGGAAGGGTGATCAGACAGAACCTGTTGAAGGCAGTGGTGTGAAAAATAAAACTGTTCTAGAAGTTTACGTCTCCTGAGTCCAGCACATTGAATGCAGTAAGCATGTTTTACTTTACCCCCCTCCCCTCATCAGTTCTCTCTCCCTCGGTGCTTCCCAATGTCCCACACCTGCTATGCCCACAGGTAACAAAGAAATACTCAGTATTTAAACAGTTTACTCCTGACCTGAATTCGAGTAGCATATAGTGTTAAACCGAACAGAAATGATGGGGAAGAGCACAAGGGAACAGAAGAATGGGGATTAAACGTGAGCAACGTCTCCACTCCTTCCCAAGGAACCCAGTGTGTTTTTAGCCATGGCGATGGAGCAGAAGAGACAAAACAGATGGAAGGGGACTCAGACAGACACTGGAACAGAGGTGGATAAAAATAAGACAGCAGTTGGCAAAGCTAAAAACACAAAGCACATGAAACGTCTATAACATAATGTGTTCCTCAGACAGACCACATCGGCAGAGGTGGCCCAATGAGACAGACTGTCCCTCTCATCAGCGAACTCTGCCAAGTCACACCGAGGCCAGTGAGGACGGTCCACGCGGGGGGAAGTGCTATGTGAAAACCAAAGCCTGCTTCCTTCTCAGCGTCTTGGACACGAGCGTCTGTCCCGACCCTCCTTGCAGAACCTGGGAGTCATGTGACCCTGCCCCAGCCAATGGAGTCTGAGCAGGCAGGAGCCCCGCCCTCCTAGGGCTGGCCCTTGGGGACCCTCCCGCTCTCTTCCCCTGCTGCGGGGACCTTGGCAGCCGCATGTTCCAGAGGTTATAACGCGGACGGAGGACTCCACAGTGGGCTCTCTCTGCCTGAGAAACACACTCTCACATCTGTCAGCACAGCACGCCGTAGGCTCTCCTAGCTGCTAGTCAGTCCTAGCATTCTGACATGATGGCGGGATCGGACTCACTGAAGCACCGCAGAACCTCTGATTGGTACCAAACTCTTGAGATCAATGCCACTTCCCCTTGTCTTGTAAAAACAATTTTGCTAACTCAGCATAAACATCTCACATAAACCCTGGAGGGGATCTGTAGCCAGTCAGCCACTTGTGAACTGTGATCAAGAAAATGATGTTCCTACACTGTGCAAAAGTTCAGAAAGCAAGAATTAAGCTTAAATATAAGACAAAATCCTTGAGAGTCTGAGGAACTAGGCCTGAAAACAGGTCACCCAGAGAGGTCGTGCTATCACGAGTTCTGGAAGCCTCTACAATTAAGACTGGCGATCACCCAGTCCTGCCTGCATCAGAATTTTAGTCAGTCCTTTGCCTTGCCAGAGCTCGGTCTTGGTCAGAATTCCCAGGAGAGCTTTCCCAGCTTTATAATTCTTTGTTTAAGCACAGACTTTCTATTATAGGAAGAAAATAAAGGGGCCTCTGATGCCAGCAGCTCCTTGGTGGGCGCCACCTGTGGGCGTGTCCACAGCGCAGGGACTACCCGGGGCAGGACGGGGAAAGGAGGAGGCCCGGCCTCTTCTGTTACAGGTTCTCAGCCAACTGGCTTCACACGGTCTCCTCACATATTTTGGGCAGGACAAGATCAACCTCTGATGTTGAACACTGCTTCTCAAGTTCAGTGTCAACTGTCAACCGTTTTCTGAAAGCTGGATGTTACTGGACGTTGACGCACAGAAAATTTCCCACCGCCTGCCATCATCCAAACCCAGTCCTTAGGTAAAAGCCGAAAAGAAACCATCGAGATCCTCTACAAGCCTCCAGGTTCCAGTCATTTCAGAATTTCCAATTTAAAAGTGAAAAAGAGAGAGAGGCAAACAGAATAGAAATACAAAGATAATTACATAGGGAAAGAGAGGGTTTCTAAGAACTCCTAAAAGTAGGCAACAATTTTTTTTTAGAAACCTCCTAAGAACCGGAGCTCATCTTTGGGGTGATTCCGTCAGGACAGAAGCAGGTCCAGGGCTATCACTCTCCTTGCTAAATAGCACCTGTCGAAAAGTCAGCCTCCCCCGACCTCCTTGGGGGCAGCAGCCACATCCATCACTCAGTGACCCATCAAAACCCAACAGTGCGTTCAAAGCACTCTGACACGCTAACATACATACCTGTCGATATTCCCTCATTTTCAGTTTTAATAAATTCCTCATGAATTTTAATCAATATTTTACTTCCTTTGGGGGCTGTATTTCTTGCTGTACTTATCCTCCACATGTTACCTCCTCTCAGGAACTCCAAAGATAATTTGAAAAATAGGGCCTCATCATTTTTCACTCATCAAACTGGCAAACACTGCAGTGGGACAATGAGAGATGCTGGCAGGACTGTGGACAAACAGCGAGTGCACACTGCTGCCAGGGGCTTCAGCTGCACCCACGACGTCTTATTTCAGGAGCTGGTGATGTGAACAGCGTATCTACTGATTTATTCTCTATACTTTGTAGAATGCTTGAAATTTTTCTTAACAATAATTTTTAAAATGTTCCCTGCAAGGACAGGGACAGAACAGGGCACTTCCTTCATATACTGCCAAACACAAAGAAATAACTGCGCAGGTTTAGTCTAAGAAAGCAAGAGACATAAGTACTTTCCTAGCAAGGCAGCTGTGAACTGGAGGTGGCTGTCCCCAGCAGGAGCCAGAACCTAGACAGGAAGTGTGACTATCTGGACACCAGCTACAAACACAGCCTCTTCTGAGATGCCTGCATCTGGGCCTTAGAAACCTGAGAGAGACACAGTCTTAAATAATAACCACCACCACCAGTCCAGCAAGATGTTTCATCTCCGAATCGACTTTACAATGCTCAGGCTTCACTAGCCTTGGGTGCAGCAGGGTCCTCAAACACATTCTTCAAATACAGTTTGAAATTTTTAGAAATTTGGAGTTTTTTTTAATTGAAGTATAGTCGATTTATAATGTTGTGTGTGTTAGTTTCAGGTGTACAACAAAGTGATTCAATTGTACACATACATACATATATATTTTCTTTCTTCAGCTTCTTTTCCATTATAGGTTATTATAAGATATTGAATCTAGTTCCTCATTCTTGTTTTATGGTAGGTGCTTGTTGTTTATCTATTTTACATATAGTAGCGTATCTGCAAATCCCAAACTCTAATCTTCCTTTCCCCTTTGGTAACCATAGTTTGTTTTTTATGTCTGTGAGTCTATTTCTGGTTTGTAAATAAGTCCGTTTGTATCATCTCTTAAGGTTCCACATATAAGGGATATCATATGACATTTGTCTTTCTCTGACTTACTTCACTTAGTATGATAATCTCTAGGTCCATCCATGTTACTGCAAACACCATTATTTTTTATGGCTGAGTAGTATTCCATTGTGTATATAGACCACAACTTTATCCACTCATCTGTCGATGGACATTTAGGTTGCTTCCATGTCTTGGCTATTGTAATTAGTGCTAAGAAGACTGGGGTACATGTATCCTTTCAAGTTAGAGTTCCTTCTAGATATATGCCCAGGAGTGGGATTGCTGGGTCATATGGTAAGTCTATTTTTAGTTTTCTAAGAAACCTCCATACTGTCCTCCATAACGCCTGCACCAAATTACATTCCATCCAACAATGTAGGAGGGTTCCCTTTTCTCCACACCCTCTCCAGTGTTTATTGTTTGTAGACTTTTTAATGATGGTCATTCTCACTGGTGTGAAGTGATACCTCATTGTAGTTCTGATCTGCATTTCTCTAATAGTTAGCGGTGTGCATATTTCTGTCTTTGGTCAAAAAAACTGTCATCCACCTCCCTGAACACTACTGACAGAATGGCATTGTGGACAACTGGCCAGGACTATTCGGCAGGAAGACCACAATCTCAGTCACTCCACTTGACGGGAAACAAAACTGAACTTTGAGGAAGTCACGTAGGGTTATGGCTAAGGCTTCTGAGCTTGAATTCTCTCTTCTAATCGCATTTATTCAAAGCAACACAAGAAAACTATGAATAGACAAATCATCCACTTTCTCAACGTAGCTCAGCATTAAGAACACACCCGGATGCACCCAGTGAGACAGAATGGAATAAACACTGCGATGGCATCAACAGCCACACAACTAAATCTGATAGCACAGTGGGACTCTTACTTTATTTCATTATTTTTTAAAGTTGCACAGGGGACTGGGCTCAGAGCCACAGGGGCTTTAAGAGTATAGGGAAAAAGGATACTTGGCTTACAGAGCAGCTCCTGCATCAGAGACATCTCCTCATTGGGCCTTGTGGGGGGTGTAGGGTCGATGGAGAGATCAATAGAACTGTGTCTGTTCCGCACCCAAGCCTCACCCAGCAACCAGCATCCCAAATCATGACCCCTTTCTTCAACCAATCGACGTTTAAAGCTCTCCCTTCAAAACGCTCCCTGCCCTGCTGCTGCTGTACGCTGCTCCTCGCTCCTGGGCAAGCTTCTGGAAAAGGCAGTCTACACTCACTGCTTCCAACCTTCAGCCCCCATCGCCTCATCCATACAGTCAAGTTCAGCTGCAATCTGGCTTCCACCACACCAGCCCATTAAGATGACGTTTGCGAACGTGGACAAGAGCCCCATCCAGCAAAGTCAACGCCGCCTCCCAGGGCTGGCCGCCTGTCTGTTCAGGCTGCTATAAAAAAATACCAAAAACTAGGTGGTTTATAAACAACAAAAACTCACTTCTCACAGATCTGGAAGCCGGGAAGTGCAAGGTCAAGGCACCAGCACGTTCAGTCTCTGGGGAGGGCCTGCCTCCTGCTGCACAGACGGCCTGTTGTGCACATGCCCCCACGCAGCAGAAGGGGAAGGGAGTTCTCCCGGGCCTCTGCTGGGGCACTAATGCCGCTCGTGAGGGTGGAGCCTAATCGTCTCCCAAAGGCCATACCCCCTACCTAACACCATCACCTTGGGCACCAGGGTCTCAACACATGGATTTGGAGAAAACAAACACTCCATCCGTGACAGCGCCCTCACAGCAAGCGCACCGCTTCCGACACGGACGCCCTCCTTCCTGAAGGGCTGCACGTCACCCCACGTGATGGGTGCTTCCTGAGGTTCCGTCGGGACGAGCCCTCGCTCGCACACCCGACGTGGCTGTGCTGGCAAGCCTCCTGCCTCCTCACGGCCAGAGCCCGGGCACCATCCTCACAGCTGAGACCAACTTCCCATGATGCTTCTCACTGGACGCAGAGATCTGTACGTTACGCGCTACACCAAGTGTTACCATGTCGACATTTTATAGGGAAATTTTTACTGTAGAATAATCATTCTTACTTTGTGCAAAAATGGTTCCTTACGACATCACAAGTGTTGGGTCAGTTCAGGTTCGCTGGAAAACCGAAACGTGCAGCGAAACTGCAAACGCTGACATGGCGACCGCTACAAAGCTCTTCTTTGTTTCAGAAAGTTTTATATTTTCCTAGGAATTAGTTTTATTGCTAACGTTTACAAAACTAAAAACGAATTTATTAGGAATTACTAGTTATAAATAGCACATACAAATAAAAATTATTATCAAATGATTACCAAAAATCTACATTTCTTGCATGATGCCGACAGTCATGTTACTATTAACAGAAACGCTATACTGTAACACTAATTGTAATAAAAATGAGTGATCCTTTACGGGATCAGTTACGGGCACAGACTTCTATACATTAAGCAGTCAGTTACAGCCCTATTCATTCACGTAGTTTCCTCTGGCCCATCCTTAGATGCTGCCGTTCTCAGGAAACCATCTCTGCCTCGCGTCTCTCACCCTACGTTCCTCTGGGTAATCACACACGGAATTCCGTTGTTTTCGCCACCTGACCATGCTCACGTCTCTTTCTCTCGCCCCGACCTCTTGCCAGAGTTTCAGATTCATCTACCCAAACACCCTTCAGATGTGTCACAACCAAGCCAGGTCCACATTTCCAAAACTGCATTCACGGTTTCCTCCCCGATGCACCGTCTGCCTCTCCAACACTGAGAACTCAGTTGGTGGCACAAATGCCCACCGGTCACCTGAGACACCCAAGTCACTCCTGATGCCTGTTCCAAAGCTCTGACTCCCAGTCTCCATAGTTACGGCCACTGCCCTGCAACCCTCGCCTTTGGCCCCCTGGATATGGCAACAGCCTCTGGCCAGACTCCCAGACTCCACTCAAGAGCCTGGCACAGAACCGCACAGAGCTCAGAGCTAACGCACATGCAAACACGACTGTGACTCCGCTGTGCAAAGTTCTCCACTTTAGAGAGTGACAGACGAGGCTGCGCGAGAATAGGACTCTCCTCGCCCTGACGCCTGCCCCCACCACCCACTGCAACATCAGCTCCCGCACACCTTCCTTCATGAGTGATGCTCTGGAACAGCCTCATCCAATGGAAAGCCACACAGGTAGTTTTAAATTTTTCTAGAAGTCACGTTAAAAAAGGGAAAAGAAACAGGTGGAATTAATTATATTAACACACTTTACTTAACCAATATGTCTAAGATGTTCATTTCACCATGTAATCAATATTTTTAAAAAGTATTAATGAGATAGTTGACATTCCTTCATTGAACTAAGTACTTGAAACCTTGTGTGTCACACTTAAACACATCTCAGTTTGAGCGAGCTCCACTCCAATGGCCACCATGCTGGACAGTACAGCGCCGTCACCAAGACGCTTGACGCATTTCCCCATACACCACGCTCTTTTATGCCTTTGTTCTTTTTTCCAAACTTACTCATTTTCACTTTTGGAGACGTAGCTCAGACAACCCTTCCTCCTTCCCAAGCTATGCCAACTAGCATCATAGTCCATTATTCCTTGTGCGCCCCACCTTCCCAGCACTTCCCAAAGAGCGCGTGAATCCATCTATCTACACGTCTGACTCCGATGCTAGAACACTCATCCTCCAGAGCAAAATCCAACCACATGTACTTATTTTTATACCCCAGGCAGCCTGCAAAATGCTGATACATAGTAGCAACAACTAAATCTTCGTCAAAATAGAAAGAAATAGAAAGATTCAGAGGAGCGTGTGCACCGCGGAAATCAGGGTTGTCCGCACGTTTCAATTCTGGGTTCCTGAGTGAACATTTTATATCCTTGGTTAACAAAAAGGATGCAAGGACAGACTGCAAACAGACTCAGTCCTTTTACAGATTCTCTTTCAATGCAGAGCCTACTTATGAAAACATCACACCTGTGGGACCGATCACATGAGCAGAATAACATTTAAAGGTTGAGGTTACGAGGGATCACAGCGTGATCCAGTTAATTTGCACACAAGGAGGAAACAGGTGAAAGAACCTGAGTGGCGAATGCAAACTCACACGAGTAGCTCCCGCAGAACCAGCACCGCGACAACGTACCCGGGCCCCTGAAGTTTTCCATCCTACGCTCAGCATGTGTGGCCGTGTCAACTGTTCACATTAACCAAAATTTGTCATTAAAATGCATTTAAAATCAGGCAAAACTTGTACAACTGAAAATGGAGTTGTGTGTTATCATTGCTGTCAATTCCTCCTAAGATGGCAGGCAGAGAATGCAGCACTTGGCGAACATCCCTTGTGCTGCTGCTCCTGGTCCCGCTACAGGTCACGGGGCCACGGGACTAGTTCCAGCCAGCAGGGCATGCGTGCAGGTGGCACGTGGCACCTCTGGGGTGAGGCATTTAAGACAGGATGTGCCACCTCGGTACTCCTCTCCCTGACCCTCGAACCAGCACAGGGACGGCACTGTCGCAGGCTGGAAGGGGCCTGCTGTGCCGAGTCACCGCATGGAGGGGTCGGCCCCCACGAGGGTAAGAAACCGACTTTGCTCGTGCTGAATCATGGGGATTCTGAGGTTGTATTTCAGGGGCCGCAAGCTCATGCTTAATTACCCAGAACAATAACCGACAGAAAACTAAATTACACGCCTAAGAACCTGTACCTGGAAATCCAGTACTGTAGCAAACGTAATGAATATTACTGGAAATCACTAAATATAAATCTGCTCTGAAGTGTTTTCTGCTACTATTTTTACTTTCAAATGATATAATAAGTGATCCATTAAATTTAAGATGTATCAGGTGTAAAGCACGGTTAAGGACATAAAAGCATCCACGTAGAGAACACAGAGGATAAACCGAATGGTGAGGCAGGATTTCAGCACCGATCACTTTTTCCAAACCTGGCGCTATCCTCATGAAACGGCTTCCCCAGTCAGGGTCTCTGCCTGAGACCAGGACCTGGGGCTTCCTTCGCACACGGGAGTCACCGATGAGGAATTCCTACTGACAAATGTCCCCTGGAACTTCAAGGAGGCTTTGAGGGAGGATTAATAATGTGCAGTTTGAGCCTCCTGACTGTACATACAGGGATGTCAGTGGAAGACTGTATCGAAACATTTGGAAAGAGTTTAGAATTGGCATCAGCTTTACAGAAAACACTCTCTGCCAGGAAGAGCTGCTCACAGCAACACTTGGTTATTTTGCAAATTGAAAGCACGGTTACCTCGTGTTTCAGCCAGGACAGTTTCGGCCAGTTGTAGGGTGAATGCCCTGAATGTCTGAATTTTAAAGTCATGCAGAAAAACTTTCAGACGTTTAGAACAGGTTTTCATAGATGTTTAGACTTTAAGGTGTTACCAACCCTTTCTAAATAATGGACTGAACTAGGTCGTTCCCAATTACTATCACGGACTCACCGCACGAGCCCGGCTTCCCGCATCTCCGAGACCGTCAGGATTTGCGTCTGTTCAATGCTCCTCTGAAGTTATTTCCTTCCATTAAAAATGTGTACTTTGCTGGAAAGAATTTCCTTACAATTCACACAAGTTGTTTTAACTAGATGGTTGGCAGGTTACTTGCGCTGCACTGAAGAGTTTGGCTGAACGTTTGTGACTGCAAGACACAGAATTCTCAGAAGTCAGAACACACCCGGGACACTCCCAGATCCACTGCAGCTTACGTCTTTCCCTACCCCTGATTTTCATTTTCAGCTTTATTCTTTCCTATTTCGCTGTGTGATGTGTTTTCCTGTGCGCACCCTCGCGCCTGAAACACGGGAGAAGAGAGACAACCACACGAAGGGGTAAAATACCACATCTGACCTGGCAACAGATTTTTAAGAACCAAAATTACACCACATAGAATCATTTCTTCTTGATTCTCAGAGCTGGTAATGGTCTATAAAGCCTTCCCCGGCCTGGGGACCTGGAGGGACCCCTACTGGGCCTAAGTGGCCACTGAGGCAGACTGGTGCCACCCAACTGCTTCACAAGCGGGAGATACCGCGACAGTCACCAACATTCTCCTCGCTTCATTCTCAACCCACTGCCTCCCGGACAGACCAGAGGCACTCGCGGCGAAGGCGGGAGTTGGGGGCGGGGCGGGGGGAGCTGAGACGCCACCCCGAATGGAGCTCCAGAGTCACACGCAAACATAGTGTCCCACTCCCGCGCGTCTGCCGCTGTGGGTTAAATGCCACCCCTGCAGGGAGGCCTTCTATGGCCGTCCAGTTCCTCCACAAAACTCCACATTGTCCTCTGTTTTATTCAGGTGTTCACTCAAAAAGTGCATGTGAGCCCTGGCTGTGTGCCAGGCACTGCTCTAGGTAATATGAACACGACATGAACAAGATTCTGCTCCTCTGCCCAGAGCTCCAAACCTCACCGTGACCTCACTGGTCACCCAGACGCTCAGACTCCGTCCTGACCGCTCCCTCCCTCCCTCCCCACATCTGAGGAGACACCAAGGCTGGTTGCTGGGGATGCTGTCCGGAATCTAGCTTCTCTCCATCCCAACGCCTGCCACCTGGTGCAGCAGCCTGTCCTCTCACTCAGGAACAACTCCCACAGCCTCTGGTCCCCACCCTCTCCGACCCGACACACACCTCCAACTGCAGCTCCTGGAATGCAAGTCGCACCACGATGCTCTCTTGCGGCAAACCTGTCTGGGGTCCCCATCGCATCTGAAGACTCAACACTGGTGACGGCCCTTGGTTCCATCCCCCCCGTGGTGTACCCTATACGTCTGCCACACTGAGCTATGTGCAATTTCGCACTTGTGTTCTCTTTCATGCCCACCAGGGACACCTAACACGGTCCCTGGCACCTGCCACATGCTTAATACATATGTGTTGATTAAAAGACTGAACAAATGAAGGTGATCATATTTGCACACTTCCCAAGCCTTCTGCTTGAAGGTCCTTCATCTGCAACTGTCAGTATCTTCAGCACGTTTGCATCCCAGATGCCCAGCACAGCATCTGTGACCTAGGAAACGCTAGAGGTCATCTGCAGAATAAACGGAGGGACACACGACTGCTGGACAAATCGCCTACCTAAGCTTAGGACACAGCGTGGAATGAAGCGAGTCCAGAGGAACGGTTCCTCCTTTGTGAGAAGCCAGTGCCTTTGCTGGTGTCCCTCAGGGACGCGAGTGTGCAGGCCTTGAGAAGGGGGTGAGAACAACCTTCCAGCGACGCCAGGGAGGACGTGCCCTTCCTGTCTCCTCGTGCCATGAAGGTAGCACCCGTAATGGAAGCAGAGGGGTCCGGGAGTCGGGGGACCAGAAGGAGATTTTGGCCCTAGCTCTGCCTCCCGCCCGCCGTGCGACCTGGACCCAGCTGGATGAGAGGCCAGCCCACCCCCACGGGCCTCCTATTCACATAAGCACGCGAAAGCCCTGTTTCTGCTCTAGTCGGGTTTCTGACTCTTGAAACTAAGAGTGCTGACTGATACCCCACTCTCAGTGTCCCTGGTGGTGGCATTACTGTGTGGGTCAGCCAAAAGCTGCCACAGATAAAGCATATTGGATGACAGCAAAGCACTTGGCTGAAGTCTCTTAAGACGCCCCACGAAAGAGAGCAGGGCTGCACCGTTCACTGAGAGGGATCTGAAACTTGCTGAACCAACACGCAGAAGGCTCTGATGCGCCGACACGCAGGCACGGGGAGCAGTCCCCCGCATCGCCTGCGAGCCTGACGCCGCGCCCTTCTCTACCTGGGGCTCTCAGCAGGCGGGGGGAGGAACGAAAGGCACGCTCACCAGACGTCTAGGTCTCTCAAGGCTGGAAGACACAGTTAACACGACAGAGGTCCGAGTCGAGCTGTGGTGGCCTAAAGGCAGGTGAGTCTGACAAGGAAGACAGAGAGAAGGCCACGAAGGGCCCAGGTCTGCGAAGTGACCCTGAGCCTCAGTTTTCCCCCCAGTACGTTTGGAGACACTACCTAGCCTAGAAAATGAGCCTCTCCCGTTTTTCCTTTCTGGTTTCTATGGCTGGTAATTACATTTCTTGTCTATTTGTACATTTTTATTCTACTTTGTAGAGAGGGTATTATTTCTTAATTGTAACTGTTCTTTGAGTCACTTGGGAAAGTTGCCCATTTGTGATTAATTAGCTTTCTGATTGTTTTGTGTTTGTAGCCTTGAGGCCTTAAGGCATATGCACCTGAAAATTAAACTTTATTAACGTTGACACAATGAAATTAAAATGATTTTATGTAACTTCATGATTTATATGTATGTAGAAAGTTATTTAAATGTAATTTATGGGTTTTTTTTTTTTTCCTCAGCAGCCCAGCTGCCTCATTCTCGTCATTTTCATTGGCAAGAAAATCCCAAGATTTCTTAAACCCCCTCCCGTGCGGACAAACTGCATCTCGGCTTCCACTGTTCTTTCTGGTTATTGTTCCCATCCCTCTGCTTTTCCACTTCTTTCCCGGCTTTGACCAGCGAGTCCAGCCAGTGCGGGGTGGGCACAGGGAACATTTCCACCTTCGTGAAGCGCACCCAGTGTGTCCTCAGCGTGAACGGCCCCGCCAGTCCTCTCCGAGCTCAGCGCCAGGGGCAAGGATAACTTAGGCTCAGCCCCTCCTGCCCCCACCAGCCCTGATGAGCAGCGGGAGCAGGAGAACTCATGTCGGCGTCCATGAAAAAGCCCTGCACAGATGGAGGGGTTCCTGGACCTTCGCCCGGCCATCAACAGACGGCAGCTCATTGATCACCTGGATATTCGTTTTGTGAGTTCAGCCTCCCTGGCAGTGAATCCCCACAAGGACACGGGGATGGTGGCAGGACTTGGGACCAGAGTTCAGAACCCATTCAGGCCCACAAGGTCAGGCTCGTGGCTCTGTCCCATCGTCTACGCACCCACGGACTCACTCAGCAAACCTGGGTGACGTCTGGGCTCTCTCCTCAGCATGGGGATCACAAAGATGAAGGAGACACAGGCTTGATGCTCCAACAGCTCAGATTCTTCCGTTCCCCACAAACATGACGAAGTGCAGAGCTCTGTACCCACTGCTTTGGGGCCCCCGAGACCTTCAACACGAGGAGGAAAGCAGGCTGCTGCTGCGGCCAAAAACGGGTTCAGAGTGAGTGCACGGAGGTGTGAGCAGAAGGGGCCGCTCTGGCACCACGGCTGTGTGAGGGGTGCACACGAGGAAGCTGGCGGGCCGGTGTCACACAGGGAGGGGGTAGGGACCAAGCGTGATCCTCCCCGGGTAACACCTAACACAGCTGCCCTCACGGAAAACAGAGCAGTAAAACTTTCACCCTTCAGAAAACCACCGAACCACCAAATTTAAAAAAAAAAAAATGGAAATGAGGCAAAAATCTTTGCCTAAAAAGGAAAGAGAAAAACCAACCCACCCACCCGCCCTCTGCCTCCCCTCTCACCCCCCGGGCTCACCGCCGCTCCTGGCCGTCTCCCCAGGAGACGGCCCCTGGAGTCCACGGCCCCACTCAGGCAGGCCTCGCAAAGTGTAAAGTGAAAATTAGAGTCAACGCCGCCAGACAGAGCTCTGTGTTGCATCAGAAAACAAAGTCAGGACACAGAATGTATTTTGAGTAAAAGGAAAGTAAACCAGAAACCGTGCGTGTGTACAGACACCCAGGGAAGCAGACACATGCTCTGGGCCGGAGCACACAGACCCCGCATTGTGGGCGGTGCTGTCCCCGGTAACCTGCTTTCTGGAAACCTGCAGCCGCCACCCACGTAAAGGCCCCGCCCACCTCCTCCTGTCCCACTGCCTTCCAGCCCCAGCGCCAGGCTTGGCTCCCCGCCCTCTGACACGTCCTTCTCGCACTCACCGGCACCTCCCTGGAAAGTCGGTCCCTCGCAAGTTACCTGCACCCCTCTCCTTATCCGGAGGAACGCACTTTCCTGGCCCCTGCGCCCCGGGGCTGGCCCTCGTTTCCTGAGCTCCACGTGGACTGCACACAGCTGGGCTGAGCTTGTTCTGCCGCCATCAGTCCGCTTTGCCAACACGCTTGCTGAAACTGCTCTGCGACATTTTCATCAGCTGCATAACGTCAGCTAGGAACTGTTTATCAGGCAGAGGCCCCGTGGAAGCAGAGGTCAACCTGGAGCAGAACTGGGCAATGCTGGCCGTTTAGCGTCTCAGAAGAATGCGTCCGTCACCATTTCGTTTGTGTGAAATGAAATCTCGGTCAGGAGGTAACCAGTCTATGCCAGTGCCTATTTCTCCTCCTAGGGCTCGAACTGTTTTATTGTCTTTCTTTTTCGGCCCTCTGTCACGGGCTGGCAAACTGTGGCTCTTGGGCCAGATCTAGCCACGCCCACTCCTGTCTGTCCTGTCCGAGCTGCTCTCCCACGACAGTGACAGTGCAGGGTAGTGACAGAGACCAGCTGGAAACCGGCCCACAGAGATGAAAGTATTTACCGTCTGGCCCTTTACAGAAAAGGTTAGCTGGCTCCTACCTGACAGGTATCACTAAATCCTGCCATTTCTTCCTTCAATTTCTCATTATCGAATTTCTCAATTTAATTATACCCCCTCACTTCCACGGATGGCTCCACCGATCTTCTGACCCCCACTGAATCCTCTCAAACCCACACCCAAGGACTCACGTGCTTTCTGCTGTCACCAAAGCCAGCTTCCTAATTCCTCGTTCCGGGGCCCCCAGGTCAGGCGTGCCCCTCGCTCCCAGGCCCCCTGGGCTGGTGCGCTCCCCGCTGCTCACACGCCCAGGCATTCCTCCCAGCACTGGCTTCCTCTGCCCCGCCCAGACCCCACGCTGCTCCCATCTCCCACCTGGGATCTCCTCCTGGGCCCCGGAGGCTGATCGCCATTCGGCCCCCTGGTCCAATTTGTGCAGCCAAGAACTCACTGACTCCCACCTGGCTTCCTGCTGAGTTACCTGCTCACCTCACAGATTCCATCGGTGACAAAAAACAACTTAGGACCAGAGAGTCTGCTCAGAGGGAGTCCTCTGGGGGACGAGCCTCTATGAGGGGCGGCTTCCAAAATGCCACGCGGTCCCACCTACACTCTCAGCAAAACTCCTCCTGTGGGAGCACACACGGCCCTGAGACTTGCGTGCTTACTTAACACGTATTTAGCTCTTTTCCAGGGATTTCACACTTTTGCCTTGTACCTCCTCCGAGAGTTTAGAAGCCCCCCGGGATACGGGATAATGTCGCAGCGATAGGTAACAAGTAGAGAAACTGAAAAAAGTTAACTGATCGTGAGACAGAAGTAGGCCCTGCTTTAAGAAAACCCAGTGGCGTGCTGACTCTCCATAACTACAGTGAAACCCGGAAGTCTTCACGCGCTGACCAGATACTGTGAGTTCGGGAGGAAGAGGGAAACTCCTCCAGCGGGGGTCAGCGCTCTGGCCTCGGACACCCACATGGATGGTCGGTCTCCACAGACTCAGTGTTTATCGATATTCTGTTCTGGGGCTAACGCACTTTCAAGGAAATAACAAAACCTTGCTATAAAATTCCTAAGAGAGGCCAGGACATTTTCTCCCCAGCTTTGTTCCTCTGCGATCTCCCTGGTCCCCTCTCCTTGTTTCTTCATGAGATGCCAGCATCACCCCTCGGGATTGGACGTACAATCCCAGAGACCAGTGACCGCCGAGCACGGCCACTGCAAAATGACCGTAATTGAACAAGTAAGCTCCAATGATCGTTTCTGCCTCCCTCGAAAGCTAAGGTCATTATTCTCTTAAAAACATCACCCTCATCCTCGTCTTCCACCTCAGCCCTCGTCTTCCACCTCAGCCCGCCAATTACTCCTTCTTGTCTGGGAACCTGCATGTCTAACCGCTTTTGCAAAATGATTACCTAGAAGAAGAGATGAAAAGGAACACACTTCAGACTCATTTTCAGCCCTTACAAGTCAGAAAGAGCCAAAGGATAGTCTTTAAAAAAAAAAGTTTCTTTTTTATGACTCAGTACAATATACGTGGGGGAGATGATACCTCAGACCCCAAGAGGGTCCTGGACGTAAACATTTGAGTCGTGCATCCAGCTTCTAGGTCGAAGGTGGTGGCCTGACCACACTCAACCAGGGGAACGTGACTTGGGCACGGCTGCGGGAGGTAACCCCTAGTGTGCTGGGTGCCATCAAGTTTTTGCTGCCAAATTCCGAAAGCTCTGTCTCTGAAAGGCTGTGAGCACTGTATTCACAGAGAAGGTAGGCGGCAGAAAGGGCTCAGAGAGGTTAGGCGTCTGCAGGCATCAGTTTTCAGGAAGATCTGAAACCCAAAACAGCAGTGTGTACACCCAAATGTGCAAAACTGGAAAGAAGTGATCCTGGGTTGAAAAATCAAAGCCATTGACAGCAGACACACATCCAGGACAGGGGGGTGGTCCTCAAATACATAGTTAGCCTTTTAGCCTCTCTCTGTGGAAAACTCTGGAATGCCCAGAGCAACACCAAAGACGGATGGTGACAGTCAGATTCCCCCGCTAGCCTATTGTCCACCGGCTTTCAGAGTGTTTTCTCACCAGCTGCTTTCACAACTGCCTAAATGACCAACCACTACAACAGACGGCTGTTCTCACTGGAACCACGTCTGTGGCCTAAATCTGCACTGTCCCCCAGGGCAGACCCTTCCCAGGTCCTGAGCCTCGTCAGAGAGGTGACCGGCAAGCATTAACGGTGCCACCCGCCATCTGGAGGGGCTGGTCTTAGGCAGACGGGACACACTGGGGATCTTCAGGCAGTGGTGGGAGGTGAAGGGACAAGCCAGGGACGCGTGTTCACTGATCCCAGCAAGAACACAGGGAGGGCACTCAGAGGATGACAA
Organism: Camelus dromedarius; assembly: GCF_036321535.1. Classification (NCBI taxonomy): domain Eukaryota; kingdom Metazoa; phylum Chordata; class Mammalia; order Artiodactyla; family Camelidae; genus Camelus; species Camelus dromedarius. The sequence goes on along the minus strand of NC_087454.1, from coordinate 3,117,553 downwards.
ACAGGAACCGGCATGGCCGTCAGGACGGCGGGCACCCCAGGGACCAGCGGGACTGTTTGTCCCAGCCCTACCCCAGGCCTGGGCGCTCCAGGCGACCATCTGAATCCTGGCGGCCATTCATCTCCAGAGTTGCAATTAAGGCTTTAGTTCAGACTTGTGCCAGGTGCCCTCTGTTCAGCCAGTCCTGTGTTTCCATCTGTAGAGAAATTCCCAGTAGAGCAACTCTTCTGACCTCGCACTCTGCCCACAGCTAAGTCCCTCTGGAGGGCGTCATTTCCTGACTGGTCCTTATTTCTGGATGAGGCAGAGCTAATCTCTGAAAAGACCTCAAACACTGGGAGTTTGCTTTTTCCTCTGCTTCCACCTCAGCTGGAGAATGCCTGCTGTTAGCCACCCCGCAGGTCCCTCAGGTGAGCTGGGGGGGAGGCGAAGAGGTGGGGGGTGGGGAGGAGCTGGGGGAGAGGGAGCTGGGGGGGAGGGGAGGAGCTGGGGGGGGCGGGTGACAACGGCCCTCTTGGATGGGGACGTCAAGTCAGGTAGTCCAACCACCTTAGGAGAAACCAAGCTGGCGCCCTGTTGCCTGCATCGGCTTCGCTGTCTTATTCTTAATCTGCTTTAAGCTCAGGAGGTAGAATAAGGCTCTTCTGGTGGTAACTGACAGCAATTAAACTCGAATTTACAACAGCAAAAGGTTAATTTATTGTAAAAATATTCAGGTGGCTGGTAGAACCCAAGGGGGAGCCTCAGGAAAAACTCCACCCAGGAGATGAAACGTTACCCTGCCCTTCAGTCTGCATTTGCCTCCTTCTTTCTATCTTGTCTGTGTGCTGACTCTCAAGTCCCACGTACGAGACACACGGCCACCAAATGTTCCCGGTTTCACATCCTATAGCTTCAGGCACTGAAAAGGTCTGTACGACTTATTGTCTTAAACCCAAAATTTCTGTGCAAAAATTGTGACTGTTCAGCTGGGGTCGCGGGCCATGCCCGTCTGCTGTCTAGGATGGAGGGGAGCGAAACAATTCCGGCGGCGGGGGTGGGGCTGGTGGGCACAGCAGCCGAGGCAGACCAGACCCTGAGTACCCAGCGGAGCCCCTCGCCTGCCACTCTTGAAGCTACTGGTGAGGCTGCGTGTCCAGAGGGATGGGGAGGAGGGCAGGGCACTGGCAGTCAGGTTCCGAGCCCCCCAGGCACTCTGCCCACTGGCCCTGCACTCACACACCACTGGGGACATCGGGCCAGGGCCTCAAGTACAGGACCAGGCCTGCCGAGCCCAGCCTGGCTTATTTTAATGCAAACAATAATGATGATATTTGATTTTAAAAATGAGAAATCAGAGACAGGGTGAATTTGGAAGGTATGAAGGCAGCAACTGGGGCCATCCTGAGCAAACTGACATGTGTTAGGGCCACCCCATGGATGACGGCTCTGCTAAGAAAACAGGACTAAATAGCTGAAAATCAGGAGAACTTGCTGCCCGCAGGCTCATGCTAATAGCCTCACAGGCGTCACCTTTCTCCCCCTCCTCGTGTGTATACGTACATGTTTTTAACTGAAGTACAGTTGCTGTACTGTATTATACGTTACAGGTGTGCAACACAGTGACTCACAACTTGTAAAGGTTATGCTCCATTTACAGTTACTATAAAACACTGGCCATGTTCCCCATACTGCACAGGACATCCTTGTAGCTTATTTTGTATCTAATAGTTTGTACCTCTTACTCCCCCGTCCAGTGTTGCCCCTCCCCACCTCCCCCCTGGGAACCACGAGCTTGTTCTCTGTGTCGGTGAGTTCACTTCTTTTTGTCACATTCACTAGTCAGGTGTATTTTCTAGATCCCACATATAAGTGAGATCGTACGGAATTTGTCTTTCTCTGTCTGACTTCTTTCATTTAGCGTAATGCCCCCCAAGTCCATCCATGTTGGCGTTACCTTTCTTAATGTCCCCAGAAATGGGGGCAATTTCTTCAGTGGACTACTTCCTTTAGGTTTCTTAACAAGAGCTGGGGTCCTCGAGGCCTTCCCCAAGTCTGCGAGGTTTTCCTGCAGATTCAGACGCTGGGAGCCTGCCTGGCGGCATTCATCTGTCTCATACACACAAGTCGGCTGGGTCTCCCCAACGCCCCAACCCCTTCCTTCCATGAGGGGAGCCCAATTTTCTTGGGTGAACCAACCTTGTGTATGCTAATCACCACACCCCAGCCCCACTCACCCCCCAGGAAGTGCAAGGCCAGACCACTCACCTCTCTTCCTCAGGGACTAGGCTGAAATGTCACAAGCACAGAAAACGCTTCACTTCACGTCATTTTAGTCGCAGCATCATGGAGATGCTGTTCTGGAAAGCAGAGCTACCCTGGTTCCCGCCGCTTCTGAGCCTCGCCGGTTCCATGAACTAATGTGTCCTTTTAATACATTCCAGCTCCCTTTTAAAATTTTCAGCTAGCCAGTAACAGCTCCTACGGCTCATAACAGAAGTGCCCTGCCTCCTCAGAAATGAGCTCCAGGCCTGTCTAGAGTCCGTGCTCTTGACCGCGGTAGCGGGTACCTTCCCGAGTCCCCACCTGGTGCCGGACAGGCCTGCTCTTGGCCAGGCCGCGATGGGAAGAGACTGGAGGGCACTGGCGCAGACCTGTCCTCGGGAGGCCTCCACCTCGAGCGCCGGCTCTGCCCTGCTCTGGGCTGGAGCGGTGGCCTCGACGTCCCCTGGCGTGTCTGGGAAAGACGGTTTACAATGTGCTGCCTCCCTCCTCCAGTTCTGCCTCCGCAAGATCACAGGCGGCTCTCGGCCGCCCTGAGAAAGCGGCATTCCTCTGAAGCCTCCTCCAGCCTCCACGCCGGCCTCTTTCTCAAGCTGCAGGAGGAAATGCAGCCGAACGTGTCCCCGCTCCACACGCTCTCCCAGGCCGGAGGGAACAGCCTCCCGGAGGCGAGGAGGGGGTGTGGGGGCAGCACAGCCGAGTGGCAGAGAACCCGACCACACACCCTATGGCTTCTGGGATGACGGCGGGCGGCACAGCTGTGGACGCGAAGGGTCGTGTGAAATCACACCTTCACGGAACAACACACTGCAAGGGACTCGGGCCCCAGAAGCGCCACCTCAGCTCGGCCAGCTGGCGTTTGCTTCTGCCAGAATCCCCGACGCCCCGGATCATCGTCCACGCAGAGGGAAGGGAGGGCAGAAGGCTGGAAACCAGCACAAATGCACAGGAAATGCAGGCACGGCCACATCCGACGTCCACGCAGGTGGTGCTGCAACCCAAGTCAGACTCGGTTTTCAAAAGTAAAAGAGCAACGTACGGCCTCACCGAGGATATTCTGGCGCACACGGACATAGGTAAGCGGCCTGGATCAGTTTTCTAAATCTGCGAAAGATGACGTCCCCGCACCGGAGGGAACCAAACAGGGAGGAAGATCCCGCAGCTGAGAGTGCAGCAGACACTGGGAACACTGTGAGGAGCCTGGGGCTGCGAGTTTTCCAGATGCTTAGAATTCAAGAGCAGCGATCATCAGCCACCAAACTGTGTACCTCACCCACCTAAGGGCCGCGCAGGTGGAGGGTGAGAGGAAACGCCTGCTCCGAGGTCACGTACCTGACCGGCGGTAGAGCAGCGATGAGAAATCAACCTTCTAATTCCATCCCCCTTTTATTGGCTAATGGAGGTGCTGGGGATGGAACCCAGGACCTCGGGCATGCTGAGCACTGGCTCTACCCCTGAGCTGCACCCGCCCCCCTAATTCCACTCTCAGCCACGCTTCCCTTCCCGCACACCGCCCTCAGTCACACTCCCAGGCACAGCTTGCATCTCCTGAAGTAACGACGTGGCCGCACCTCCCTCGTAAAGCCACTGGGAAGCACTGCCTGGCCTGACCTGCCTCACCTCTTTCTGCTCCTGAGATGCCTGACTCTGAAAAAAGGTGTTTGCTCCAGCCTCCCTGGTTCCCTGGTTTTCACTCTGGTCGGAATCGGGTTAGAGGACAGCCAGTGAAGGGCAGGGTGCAGCTGTGATGTGACCGCCGCGTTCAGACTTCGGCATCCTGGCTCAGTGGTGTTCCTGGTTATCCCAGGTTCACAGAGAAGCCGCTCTCCTCAACGCAGCCATCGTAGCCTTGTCTCGATGCTGCTCCCCTGCTACAGAAAGTCAGGGATTCACCCTGACAAGTGGCTGTGAGCTGGTGCTAGCTGGAGCAGGAGCCGCTTTGAGGAGTTCCAGGCAAGACAAAGCCGACTTTATTTTTTGCGGAAACGGAAAACAAAAAAATTCCATCGATCATAAACCCAGTTCAATCATCAACTCAGACGACACGGATCGGATGACCAGTGTAAGTGGGCCCCTCGGCTGCTGGGGACGCAGAGGTGAACAGAGACCTCCCTCAGGCAATCTGAAACCCAGAGAAGACACACACCTGGCCGCAACGCCCTCAGCCTGATGATGAGCGACGTAAGCTCCGTCACACTTCTCGCTGTCAAGTGGCTAACTTGGCTGATCTGATTTTCACCCTGGCATTTCTGTCCCCTGTGGGCACTCCGGAGCGATGACTGGAAAAATGAAATAGCCAAAAGCCTGATGCTGAGGGCAAGAGGGAGAAAATACAGAGCCTGAACACTACCACCCAATAAACCTGTCTTCGCAGATAATCTAGAACTGACTACACTGCTGTCAGAGGCGGCTGTATTTCCCGTGTAGAACTCTGAAACAGGAAAAAAGAATGTTTACCACTCCTTATCCTTTAAGACGCGTCCCAGATTCCATTCAGGGAAGCTACGAGCAGCTTCAAGTTGCCTAACTCAGCAAGTATCCAAGTCCCAAACACCCCCAGAGGGACCCCTTTCCACCCGGGGTCCCCAGCACAGGCGGCCACAGCAGATGTGTTTGGAAGATTTTTATCCTTCTCAACACTGGCTCGAGAGCTGTGTAATTAGCTACACGATGCCTAAATTATAGCAGTTTGGGGAAAGGAGGGCTGGAAACTGTCTGTTTATTCACAATGAGCAATAATGTAAAACATTTAATTGGCTTCAGATGCACCAGCTCTTGTTACAATGAAAGGTTAATGAATGACTTGTTTGGAGTAGAGGAGACTAAATTAAGGGATTGAACTTTTAAAGCAGACATTTTCTAAAATTCTACTGATAACGAAACCAGGAGAAACAGAATCCCCCACATCTACAGCTCGTGATCAGAACAACATCGAGGAAAACATTTCAAGTATATTTAGGAAACTCTAAGAAGTTCTTTTCCAGTGTTAGTACCTTACTTATCACGGTGATAGTTACAACAGGCATATAACTGAAGGTGAGATGTTTGGTAAAACGTGCTGATTTCTCTTATTAAGCAAAGAGCACAATGTTCCTTTCACTCATTTTTCTAACATTTAATCCACGACAGTCCATCATTTCAGATACTGTTTAGTTTGTCCTTTATCTGGCATTAAAAACTTCATTCTCAGGGAAAAGATCCCCTCCTTAGAGATGCTCAAAACCGGACAGACGTGAAGATGCTGGCTGCCCGCGCCGTCCCGGCATCTCCATGGCCTCCTCGTGCGCACACGTTTCCCTGGGGCTCCAGGAAAAGGTATCACCAGTTCAAACACTTTCAGTTCTCACGTGGATTTGGCCATTTCAAATAGCATTATCATTTTATATTATAATAATCACTCTCTGTTATATGTTATGTAACAATGCTAATGACACTCCATTCTTATTAGCAGGGGTTTGGAGTTTTCAAAAATCTCCACACACGCAATTTCATTTAATCCTTAGTCCCAACCTATAAGGGAGTTATTCTTGGTTGCAAGTTTCCATTGAATCCCATTGACATGGGATTAGGTCTCACTCCATTAGGGGCTGAACTGCATCCTCCCCAATTCATACGCTTAAGTCCCAATGTCCTGACCCCAGGACCTCAGAGTGTGACTGAATTTGGAGGGAGAGTATTCACAGAAGTAATGAAGTAAAATGAGGTCATTGAGGTGGATGTTGAATCAACAGGATGGGTGTCCTCGAAAGAAGGCGAGATCGGGACACAGACGTGCCCAGAGGGATGGCCCTGTGAGGACATAGGGAGAAGGAGGCATCTACCAGCCAAGGAGAGGGGGCTCAAGAGAAAGCAACCCTGTTAACGCCTTGATCTTGGACGTCCAGCCTCCACAGCTGCGAGGAAGTGAACTTCCCGCTGTTTGAGCCTCCTACCCCCTGCCTGCAGGACTTTTGTTACAGCAGCTGCAGCACACTAACACAACCCCACCGCCTGGATGCTGCACACAGATTCCAGCTTGCAGGAGAGCAAACTCGCCAGTTTCTCAAAACTCCTCCTTGTTTCGTGGACAAAATGTTCTGAATGCCAACTATCTCGTGCAGTCCCACTTTTAATAGTCTTAGACCAATTCCCATAAGACCAACAGTAGAGTCATCATCTAAAAACATCTGAGTGACAAATGACCCACCTGGGCCACATCCTCTGCTACCAAGGACCTGGAAAAGCAGGTGGCACATTCCAACAGCGAGCAGCAGAGCGAAATGAACAACCTCTCCAAGAAGGAGAGAAGGAAGACGAGAAACATAGTTTTATGTGCGGTGGCCACAGTGACTGGGAAGGAAGTCAGCAGAGGGACAGCTGGCGCGGGAGGGAAAATCCTGGAGGACAAGCCAGGAATTTGGGGAGGGGGAGGTCACCGATGATTGAGAAAGTGAGTTTTCTCCCACATGGAGACGCGAGGGAAAGGAACTGAATATTCGGCCAAAAAATGTTTTGCTGACATTTAAGAACAAAACCTTCCTTTTTGCAGGAAAGACAGGATCTTGAGAGAAACACAGACATCTCTGTGCTAAATATCATGACGCTAAATTAAACAAACAAATGAAGGGCAGGCTGTCCGTGAAAGAACTAAGTACCCTGGCAGCCTCCCCACGTGTCACAGGAAGCCCGATGGATAAGCCTCCTCATCACGTGCATTTTCAGTCCAGTTGATGGTTCATGAAACAAGAAAACTGTTTCTTTTTCCTCCTTCACTGAATTTTTGAGGCTACTTTGCTGTGCCACATTATCTACTTACAAGTAGACAGGACACCGAAGAGGTGAAATTACTGGTAAAACACAAGGAAAAGACTTTAGAGGTCATCTCTTTCAACTGTTTACCTGAAAATCTACCTACAATTCTTGTGATTTAAAAAAGTTACTAGAGGTGGGGGGTGTAGCTCAGGGGTAGAGCGCGTGCTTAGCGTGCACGAGGTCCCGGGTTCAGTCCCCAGTACCGCCATTAAAAAATAAATAAACAAATAAATTATAAACCTAATCACCTCCCTAAAACAAACAAAAAAGAATTAAATAAAAATATACAAAATCAATAAGATAGCTCAAAAAAAAAAAAAGTAAAAAAACTTTAAAGCTACTATAGGATGACCGAGATGCTGTTGGTCACACATCTGTTGGTGTCATTTCTTCCTGAGCCCCTGGCTCTTCCTCTGGCAGGTCAGTGTCCAGTGGTTTTCCTGCCGAATCACCTCTATGTCCAGCCTACCTCAATACAGACATGTATTGGATAGGTAGACCACATACCTAACTACAGAACTCGCCAATTAAAATTGAAACCTTTAAAAGATTCCCATTTCTTTCATTCATTCATTCATCGAATACCTACTGAGAGCTGACCGTGTGCCAGGCACAGATCTAGGCTCCAAAGGTGCAATGAAAGACGAGTTCCTTGTCTCCACAGAGCTTCAAGTCTAACTGGTATGCAAGGCAACAGTGAGAATTTAAGGAAAAGTGATGTCAAGGTGAAGGGCTGGTTAGCTGCCTAGATGGGGCCTAACCAGGCTGCAACATCTTAACCAGTCTAGTCCTTGCAATCCGTCTAGTCCTGTACTCCGGGCGGCCAGTCAACTGGGACTGACACGTGGGTTGCACTCTGGTTCCTGTTCCTGCTCGGAGCATGGGAATTTAAGTAGAAAGTTCTCCAGGGTTCCAAACAGTTCTGTGTAGGTTTCTGCTCTGGATTACTTCACTTGAGAAGACAACTAATGTGGATCAAGCCAATCCTGAAGCCATGAACTAGTACCTCAGTATTACACGTTTATTTGTGGCTACAACTTAACAGGTGCTCTTCCGACCCAAATAAAAGAGCAAGTTTGAAATAGGCAACCCAAAGGTTTAAGGGTTTATGTTCCATTAGGAACCTTTAGCCTGAATAGCATTCCATTTTCCCTTCCTCCCTCCAGATTCTTCCTTTGCACTTTTTTTCTATTAGACCCCAGAAGCATCGGCAGAACAGAGGCAGGGTTCACATTTCCAATTCACTTTCAATTATAGAAAAGAGTTGGCAAGATATCAAAACCTCATGTCCAATTTCTTCTGGTTCCTCTGGGAACACAAAGGTTTACCAAGAGAGAGAGAAACAGGGGAAAATATAATAAAGTTAGAGAATTATGCCAATGCAGAAAAGGAGGGAAAAGATGAAACACGGGCAGAAAATGGTGGCCAATTTGCATCCTCCAGCTGGCACCCCACCTTGGATCAAACGCTAAAAACGGCACCACAGTGGAAGCTGGCTGCAGCCGTCACGGGGCTTCGTCTCGGTCACACTGTTGACCCTGTGGTTTCCATGGCTGGAAAAAGACTTTATTTTCCGAGAGGGTAGAAAACCAAGGTGATGAGAGGCAGGGAGGGCAAACAACCAAGATCCCCACTCCTGCCAACCTCTGTCCCTGGAACACAAAGGCTCCCAGAGCGAGGCATTTCAGGAAGAGTGTTCCCGAGAGAAGAGCGATTACCCCTGAGATGGGCCAGCATGTCTGTCTGTCTACAAGAGTCAAAAGGAAGGAAGAGATGACCCTGCACTGTGAGGAAGCATGTAGTAGAGTTACTTTCTGTTGCTTTTTCCTCACTAGTCTTCTTTTGACATTTCAGACCAGGAGGACCCTTGAGCACTTAAGCTCTAGGGGGAAGGGGGAGGGGAGAGAGAAGGAAATGATAGAACCTCTCAGTAAAGACGATGTTTGAAATTTCATTCATCAAACACGTGAACTCGGGCCGGTGATACAGCTAGGAGACATGGGGCGAGTAACGAAGGATGGAACACAAAAGGGACAAGAGAGGGGACGCCGGACGCTGGAAGGACAGGCAGTGGGAAGAGGGAGGAGGAAGGGAGTGGGAATCTGACCACGGTTTGCCCACCCACCAGGGGCCACCATCCCCAACACGGGGGATGCGTTTCTACTCTGCTCCTGCTGGTAATGGGAAGACACTGGGGTGAGGACGTGACAAGGGACCAGGATACATGACCGAGACACAGCAGGGGCGTCAACAGTGATGCTCCCCTGGACGCGGAGGAGGCAGGACAGACGGCCCCGGAACATAGCCATTCCCATCCCGGGGCTGTGCCACCTCGGGCAGGTGTCCTGGCCCTGCTGAGCCTCGCTCATAAGATGGGGAGTGGTTGGACTGGATGGTTCCCAGGACTTCCCTCCAAAATTGTACTTCTGAAAACCAAATCTGACTCAAACAGTAGTCACCAATTACTGAAACTTAGAGTACACAAACCAAACTTTAAACCATCCCCACAAAGACGACTTGGTATCACAGAAAAAAAAAGAGAAACAGAAAAGTAGAACCAGAGAAAAGCAGTACAAGGGGTATTGCAGCGACTCCAGCAGGGGACCAAGGTCAGCTTTGGACGTGACTTCCAACAACCAACACCCATGGCCAGACACGCCAACGACAGTCTCGCTGTCACTGCTACCCACGGCACTACCCACTGTCTTCCAATTAAAACCGTTTCCATAATATAGAGGGATCACTGTGAATGCCACAGCCAAAATAAAACCAATGGCAGTAAAATGATTCTGTAACACTTTGTACTTTACAAAGTAATTGAATTATTATTGCACCTCTAGCGCTTCATAACAAAAGTGTTGTGAAACAACCTTTTAAGTGTTACGTGAGAGGTGCTCAACTCCAGTGCTTTCTGGGCATCGCTTCCCTGCATCCAAAAAGCAACACTGTGATCGAGTCCTATGACTGCCCACGCCTTACAGAGGAGGAAACAGAGGCTGGGAGACTCCGCGTGACCTCTCCAAGGCTGCAAAGCCAGTTAGCAATTCAGCTGGAGGTCAGAGCCCCAAGGCCTGGTGACCTGGTGGAGAAGTGCAGTCGCCCGTGGAGAATGCGACCCCCTCCTAGGCCAGCCTAACCCAGACCTGAGTCGCACAGCTAAAGGCATGTACTCTCTCACCATTTGTCAGAGCCCTCCTTCATGGAAAAAGGTTCTTCTTAAACACTGTTCTCTACTGAGCACTCTGCTAAGGGCTGGGACAACCCCAGCTTTCAGGAACATTAAAATCTTACTGGAAATATAAGGAACAAATGAAAGAAATGAGAATTATGCAACAGCTGAATTCCGCGAGAGCAGGGCAGAGCGGCATGTGGCTCGTTTCTCAGTGAGGACGGCACAGAACACTGGTCCAGAGGAGCAAAGGCCAAAGAAAAGCGCCTGGGGTGGCTCTGTGCACCACTGAGACCATGCTGACAGGGTCACAGGCAAACGCTGGACTTCTTCCACAAAGAGGCACGTTTTGAACCCTTAAGGGACAGGACAGGACAGGACGGGGCAGGATAGGACTTCCTGTCCTTGAAACCCCTGAAGGACAGGATGGACAGGACAGGAGCCCGGTTTGCTGAGTCTGACGCAGCGCCACCTGGTGGCAGTCCCTGAGCAAATCACACAGGCAGAGGCTGCAGGGAGAAACATCACACTGGTTTAGCAACACCGAATTTATCAAGTGAGAATAAAGTCGCTTTTTTGGGAAGGGGTGGTAATTAAGTTTATTTTTTAATTTTTTAAATGTGTTTGTTTGTTTGTTTGTTTGTTTTAACGGAGGTACTGGGGATGGAACCTGCTAAGCACGCACTCTACCACCGGGCTATCCCCTTCCCTCTAAAAGTCTCACTTAAAGCTACATTAATTTGGGTTCCAAATAGATAACAAAGGCACTGAAACAATCAAAGTACATAGCACTTAATAATCACCAAAAAAGAAGCAGCAAGCGCACAAATAAAGGTAGCATAAATCACGCGGGTCGATGCTGAAATAAAGAGTAAATGGGTCACAGAATAAAACAGAAGAGCACCAGCTCCGCCGCGTCCCTCGGAAGCCGCCCCGTTTGACCCGGACGCCGCCGGGCGAGGCCGGAAGCCCACGCGGAACCGGCCGCACTCCGCGCCCAGGGCCTCTGCGGGCCTCCTCGTCCCGCACTCCGCCCTGCACACCCCGGCGCGTCCTTTCCTTGCTCCCCTCACCTGGCGAACTCCTACCGGCCCTTCAAAATTCTGTCCCAGCGTTACTCATAGAGAAACCTTTCCCGGCAAACGCAGGCAGAAGTGGCCTCGCGCTCCGGGGAGCTGCCTCGGGCTTGCGGCTCCGCAGGGGCAAGTCCCGCTGCGTCAGCCCTGCCCACCCCACCCCCCCGCCCCGGGGCCGGGGGCGGGGGGGGGGGCGCTGCCCGGTGCGCCCGCCGCTCCAACCGCGAGCTCCCGGACTGCAGGCTTCACGGTTTATTTACTTCCACGTGTGTGCTGCCTAACCCTCTGCCCAGAACGCGGACTGGATGAATACCTGCCCAATAGCAAATAAATTAAAATTCCTAGAAGAGATGCCAGGCACTTCTAGGCCCAGCACAGTGCTGCACACCTAGCAGATACTTAATAAATATTTGCTGACATGATTCCATTGCTGGTAGAATTTAAAATCTGTGCTTAACATAAAGCTGTGAGGAGATGCCCATTTAAACCCTTAAGTTTTCTGAGGGAGAAGGAAAATGATACATTAGAACCTTGGGTCTCAAAACAAGCCTCAGAAGAAATAAATAGAAGATTTTTTTAAAGTATTTTTGGCACCAGCAGTGAACAGCAATACTGTACTAATGTTTGCACAAAACATGTTACTTTTTGGAGTCTATCCTTCAATGCATCTCTTAAGATGGAAAAGTCAAGAGATACGCTGCCATATTCAATCTTCACAACAACTTCATGAGGGGGGTGCTTTAAAAATTCTGCTAATCCGACTGAAGACCATTCTACTAGAATTGCCTAAGATTTTTTACTTAATTTTGAGGTGTGAGGCGAATCCCATGAGTCTCCTGACATCTGGGAAACACAAGAGCAGCGAGCGCTAACAGGACCAGTCAGGAAGAAGGCAAGATCACGATGGAGACAAAGATTAGAGATGATTATAAAATACTAATCAGGCAATAGAATGATGCATGTTGCACCTGTGTGTGGAGTAAAGCAGATGCTAGGGGAAAAAATTCTAAGGGCAGGGAAGGAATTGTGCCACACAGAAAAACTGCCACATCTATGCAGCTCTCGGGAACTGGCAAGAGACGGGGCGAAGATGCTGAGCGGGGGCTAGACAATGAGCGTCAGTGGTGCCTGACTGCTAACTCAGTGTCACTCCAGGGAAAGCCAGAGAGACTGAGAACTGAAGGCTAAGCATGGTCAAATGCTGCTTAAAAAAAATTACTGCAAGGCCTACTCAGTTCTGCTCAGCAAAAATGACAGAGACCACAACTGGTAAGGTGTCTCATCTCCTGTGGAGATAGTGCAATAGATTTGCAGGACAGGATGATTTTTTTTTTAAATGCAGACAAGCCTATTTTTAAAATGGACAAAAGTAGGAAGAGACACTTCACGATGGCAATTAGAAAGATGAAGGATGCCCAACAGCATTAGTCACCAGAGAAACGCAAATTAAAAACCCCATGAGACAGCACACACACCTGCTGGAATCCCCAGTTAAAAAGACTGACAGTTGCTCAGGATGTGGAGAAACTAGAACTCGTGGTGTTATTTACTGCTGTGTAACAGATTATCCAGGGAAAGGGTCGTCCACAAGAACAGAATCACAGCCGACTGCAGCCAGCCTTGTGGACAGCACCACAAATTTTTGAAGCCCGAGCATCTCACCCACAGTGGTCTGGGGGGAGGTGGAGGGGAAATGCGGGCAGGATTCAGAGGAACCGCTAAAGGAGAGGTCAGGGCCTGACACAGAAGCTAGAGACTGAGTCCAGGGCACAGGGAAAAACACATTTGTCCCGACACAGCTGACCCAGTGGAAAAAAAGCCTGGAGGAAATTGTCCTCAAGCAGATGCTGCCTCAAGGGGAGAATATTCTCCGGAACAAGCACTGTCCCTGGGGAGACTCCCGGACCCCTGGCACTGGGAGCAGGACGGAGTTTCAGTCACCTGGTCACTATGTCCCAAGTCTCATCACGGGCTCAGCCCATGGAAAGGAGTATGGATGTTGAGGGGAGACAGACGATTCTGGGGTTTTACAAAATCACAGCCTGCCAACCACCAAAAGGACCAGAACAGTCTAGTCCAGCTGCTCAGTCCCCAGAAGAGGAGACGAGGCCCAGAGCGGTGACCCGCTCGGACGGCACAGGCAGGCAGTGCAGGAACGGGGAGGAGAGACCACCTGGGCCTCACCCAGCTCTCCTGGGTTAAATGTGCCACCTGGGCCAGGCTGCCTTTTCCAGCTCCCTGGTCATCGGGGCCCGAGGGGCTGCTGTAAATACCAGAGGTGACTGAGGTGCGCTCCTGCCGTGGTACCTGGCACAGAGTGCTGGCAGTTCTACGGCTGGCTGGTGCTGCTGCCACCCGGATTCTGTTTCATCCAACGGGTATTAGGGATGGATCCTCATAAACTCCATTCCAGGATTTACTGTGTTTAACTCGCTGCATGAGCCTTCAGTCTAGATCCCTTGGTTCCTGAAATTTCAGCGCTCTGCCTCAGTGCTGGTCCCTAACTGCTCACGTACCCTACGCTGGAGGCCCCACTTTCCGGCTCTCACCCGTCACCAATTGGAACCTCTCCGCCCCACACTCACAAGGCGAGACCATCAGCTGCTGACCCCCGAGGTCAGGAGTTCCCGGCAGGGCCCCCCTTGGTCCCGCCAGCAGCCTGCTTGCCCTGAAAAGGAGTCCGTCCACGTGGTGAACCCAGAAGCCCAGGCACACACACAGGACTGCACATCTCCGAGGGGAATCAAGTCACCTCGATGTGCAAATTGAAAAACAAACAACTGAAACACCTTCTCTGCGTGCGCACGGTTACTTCAGCTGAGGACGGTCTTTCTAAGTGAATGGCACCTTGGAACTTCTTTGAAAGAATCACCAATATCCCAGGATGTGAACAACCAACATCAGCCCCTTCCTTTCTGGTAATGATGGGGCCCCTCTGGGACGCTCCCAGCGTCCCGTGCACAGGACGCGCACACACAAGCCTGGGTTGTAAGTCATGCAACTCGGCCGATCACTTGGGATGACTAATAGTATTACCATCGTCAGCTGCTGCCGTTAGCAGGTAAAGACCACGATCTCTCTTGAGCAAGGACAGAGGTGGATCACTCTGCCTGGAAAGGGCGGGCTCTGCGCGGTCCCTTCCGTCATACGTTCACAGGGTGCAAACATGGCGGACGGCTGCCCACGGGGAAGGACAGGAAGCAGCACCAGGAGCCCCGAGCCCAGAGGCTGGCCTCCCGACATCACACCGGACTCGGTCCAGCAGATGGAAGAGGTCTCGTTGCTCAGCAACAAGTCACAGACAAGCACCAGCGAGGCTAGTCAACGCGGCCCTGCCTGGAACTCCTTCACAAGCAAAAGGAAAGCAATCATTTACTCTGCAATTCTGATTTCGGGGCACTGTCTCCTGGGAGCCAGCCCTCATCTCTACCCCACCCCTGAGCTGAGCAAATATTTATCTTTGATTTTTCACAAAATTACCATCGGATGATCACTAATTGGAACAGAGGGTTCAGTTGAAAACAAGTCCTAGGGGTGACAGACCGAAGGCCCCTGCCCTGTGTGGCACCACAGTTGGGGACCTGGAGAACTTCTTCACGGGGCAATGTTAACACCCAAACCAAACGTCGTCCCCCTCATACTTGATGAATGTCTTGTAGAAAGGATGATGGTCCCTCCTTCCAAACAGAATTTTTAAAAGTGAAGCTTATTAGAATTAACAGTAAACAACTGTGGCTACGTCTATGATATCAGCAGCTCACACGGACGGAGAGTGGCCGGGCCTGGGGCTGCGGACTCCACGTGCGAGAACTCGTGACCGCATCCTTGAGAGAGGCCGCGCCCTCACTTCCCTCTTACAGTTTCCGGAACAGAGGCTCAGAAAGAGGGAAGCAGCAGTCTCGGTGCCCCAGGCTAGTGAGCGACCGAGCTTAGCTTCCAGCGAGCTCCAGGACGGAGCCTGCCGAGTGCTGGCAATACCGCGTCTGCGCCGCCCAGGCAGCAGCCACCGGGCACCGCGGCGACGAGGCACCTGGAATGTGGCTAATGTGAAAGGTAACTGAATTTCGATTAGTTCAAGTGTATGCAGCCCTGGGAGGCTGGTGGTCGCCACACTGGACTGGACAGAGCAGCTCTGGAGCAGGGGTTGTGACACCAGAGGCCTCTGACCACGGCCTGCTTCTGTAAGACCACAAGCTAAGAATGTCCTTTATATTTTTAAAAGGATTTTTAGAAAAGCAGCAGCAGCAATAGAGACAGCATATGACCCCAAAACCTAAAATATTCACGACCTGGCCCTTGACAGAGACAGTCAGGGGGCCCTGGCCCGGGGGCTGTCCTCCCAACCGTGATCGCTGCCCCTGGGAGGGGAGAGTCCCAGCCAGTTCCCCAGTTTCACTCTTAGTGTGAGGATGACATTAAAAATCATGGTGTATGAGCCTTTTCCTATCTTCCATCCTAGCGGTTAAGCGATCGAAGCCGGAGCACAGGTAGAAAGTGCTGACCAAGGCCTGGCCTAATTAAGTTCTGTGCAGTCAGCCCCCGACTAACAGCTCGCTCTGACAAGCTGCTTTTGCCTCCATGTCTCGTATCTTATTGAAAACAGCTCGAGGGGCAAGGAGGCCGCTTATAAGGGAGAAAATGGGGACACGATGGGGCTCAGCACTGCATCGAAGAAGTGGTAACTCCGAGCTCCCAGAGAAGCTGAAGAAGAGGCGAGCATCTGAGAGTCGTGACGACCGCCAGTCCATGCTGGTCCATGCGGTCCACACCTGTGATCCCGTCAGTCCACATCAATCCACATCGGTCCATGCCGGTCCACACCAGTCCACGCCAGTCCATGCCGATCCACGCCCCTGATGCCCACCGCTCCACGTTGATCCATGCTGGTCCACTCAGAGGCGCGAGGCAGAGGCTGGCCTCCCTCCGAGGGGAAACAGCCTCTGCTCTTCCCCCAGGCGTGGGGGCAGCGGGCGTGGCACACAGATCTCCTCCCTGGCTGCTTCCTTCGTCTCTGAAGACAGGGTGGCTTTCTCGCAGAGGGTCCTAAAATTCAACAGGAACGCAGCCCCAGGAGTCCAGGCCCCCCAGGGTCTGCGAAGCTCTGCCCCGTCTCCCTGGGCCTCAGGTGGTGCTCTGCACTTGTCTGCCCTGGGCCCACTGACCGTCCCCCGACATCCCTGGAGGTGACACACGCGCTGTCAGAGTTCCGTGTCCTTTTCTAACACTCTATACGGCACCATCCACTGAGGCAGCCAAGAGCCACATGTGTCTACTCCCGTTTAAGCTATTTAAAACTAAATCAGACTAGAAATCTAGTTCCTCAGTTACACACAGGTGCACCTCCAGCTCAACAGCCACATGTGTATTTATCTTCCGTCTAGTGAGCTCCTGGTTGGCTTGGCCCAACAGCCTGCTGGGACCCACCCACCCTCCTCTGCACCTCTCGGGCCCACTTTGCTGGCCTGTTTGACAGCAGATGCTCCAACCTCCTCAACACCAGCTCTGGGTAATGACGGTGGAAGTAATTAGGGGTGAATTAGCTCGGGTGGCTTAAAGCAGAGCCTCAGACAAGGGCTCTGTTGCAGGTAGGTCTTTAGAGGAAGTGGTCCTGGGAAGATGGAGTGAGGATGCAAGGAGAGTGACGCGAGAAGAAGAGCTGACACTGGGGCTGTGCGGAGATCACTCCCGGGAGCAGCAAGACCTGCGAGCCGGGGCCCTCCCGCTCCCGCGGCCCCAGGCTGCACTCCAAGGAAGCTCTCGGGTGGGGCCTGGCAAGTGCCCACAGCACCGGAGACACCTCCAGGCAAAAAGTGTGTGGGGCTGGACCCAGATTTGGGCGGAGCGGTGGAGAGGCAGCTCCCCAAGGCAGGCATCTCTGCAAATGAGAACCAGCATGACTTGTCCTACTGTAGTTTCTCACAAGTGCCACCCAGGACCTTCCCTGCCAACCCCTCATCATCCCGCAGGACTCAGCCTGGGCGGTTTCCTCTGTGAAGCTTTTCCGGCTCCCGACACCCTACAACACTCGTCACGATCACGAACAAGTGTGTGTTCACAGACGGCCTCTCTCCGCTAGACTCCGAGCTCCCTGCAAGCAAAGCTGCCCTTCACCTCTAGGAGTTCCGTTCCCAGCACTCAGCAAGGTGCACGGGTCTCAGGGCCTGGGCGCCCAGGGGACAGAAGCAGGAAAGGAGAAGCCAGCATGTGCAGACACCACGCAGGGAGGAAGGGTTCCAGTCCCCACCCACGTACGTGCTCTCGGCTCACAAGAGAAAGGGCTTGGTCCTGACAAATCGCACAGGCCTTTGTATAGCTCTGCCTTTCATGTCACTTCATTTAATCCGCCAGCAGCCCTGGTCAGGTAGGCCTTCGCCAACCTGAGACACCGCTGATTATTCGATGCTGCATTATTTTATTTACCATTAGGAAATACTGCCAAAATAATCAAAAGGCTGGGTATAAGACAAATACTGACTTCAGAAGAACAAAAATGTGGGGGGAAAAAAACCTCTACTTCCTGGAATTTTGGAAAATGTGATATTTACCTCACATCTGGTTCTAAAAAAGATTTCAGTTGGCAATCCTTTGAGATAGATATTATTATTAGCATTTTACCAATTAAAAAATATCGAGGATTCAGGGAAGACAGTCCGTGGTCCCTTGGCACTCCTCCCACTCCACTTCACGAGGCTCACTCCTCACTCTGGCAAGACCTCTGCTCAAGAAAGCTTTCGATGACCTCATTCATGCTGAGAAGGAACTTAGAAGGAAAGTCCTCCGGGGACAGTCACAGGCCCTGCCTCTCCTTATGCCTGGAACAGGGAAGCAGGGCACGTCACCGGTCCCCAGGACCACAAAGCCAACCAGGAGAGAGTGTTTGGAAGCAGGGCAGTGTTTTCAAAAGAGCCTGCCCCGCCGGCCGCCCATCACACTGTGTACTAACACAGACACTCCAAGTTCCTAGGGAAAGATGAATGCAGAAGCTGAAATAACCAGTGAGAAATGCAGAAGGAAGTTCTTTTTGCAATGCTGTGCATGGCAGTGGGAAGGGTGGTAAGAGATTACATCACGGTTTTGTTTTCTGTTGAAGAGTCAACTTAATGTGTACACATCCTGGACCATTGATGATCAAAGGTTAGAGTCTCTGTCCCCATCCCTGAGCCTAACAATCGTGAGTGCAGGGTGGCTCAAAGAAGAGGAAGAAGGAAAAGAAACTATGGTTGTAATTACAATTCGCACCCTGCATCCAACTGACAGCTTGCAACGTGCCCGGTCCTTTTATTCCCCCTCATAACACCACAGGCAGCTTTAACAAGCTAATAAAGAGGGCTGGGGCAGGAGATCTGTAAACTCGGTGCTTCCCTTCCCCCCCCCCCCACCAACCCCGACCCTCCCCTTCCCGGGCCCATTAGCAAGCAGGCCTGGCACCGGGTCCCCATCGCCATGTGGTGGCCTGGGCAGCCACATGCAGGGCTCCCCTGGGCTCTGGGGGCAGGTGGTACCCGATCTAAACAGAGGCGACTGGAAGATGCTCCTGCCAGAACATTTTTCTTTCCAGGGCAAAGACAAGGGGCTGAAAGGGAGGTGTAAGACATGCATAAAGGACTGACTGCCTTTTCCTGCTGCCAGGAAACACCATGCGGCAGGCTAACTGCTAAAGAGAATTTTTTTAAGAGTGCTTTCATTTTTAATTTTGCCAAATGGATTCAACCAACAGACTGGCACAGGCAGGCACACGCACAATGCTGTTTTTATTTTTTAAATCCTCCATAGAGGCTGCCGAAGTCTATTCTACAGATAGAACCATTTAAAAAAAGAAAAGAAAAAAAAACCTTTAAATTCACCATGCAGTTAAATCTGTATAAGGAATAAAGATTTCATTCAATAAAGAAGACACTGATTTGGAAGAGCCCAGAAAAAGAGAGCAAAGGGCAGGGCTTTTTCTAGGTTTTTAACAATTTCCCAAGATGTCCTTTGAAGTAGCCATTCCTCCATATCAAACCGTTTATCCAACAGTTATAGATCTCAGATTGCAATTGAGTATTTTCACTTAACTCATTAAAAGGGACACACAACTGGGTCATCTTTGAGTTCCAGGAGATCTCAGGGATCCGATACCACCATCCAGATGGTCTCTCAGCGTTAAAGCTTTTCTTGAACTACACACTCTGCTTCTGCCTTGTCGTCTGTGTTTTTCAGCTGCCTTTTCGTAAGTTAACTCACATCGAGTTTGTGACAAATTACATCCTCCCCTTCTCCCCGTGCTGGAGTTGTGCAATTCATTTTTTAAAACCTATTTTAAAGACATTATATTTGTCTTTACTCTTTTTCACCCTGTTATTTTTGACATGGCATTTTAGATGATCAAGATTTTCTTGACTCCAGATCAAGTCACCAATCATACTAGCTGTCCCTCCCAGCCTCGAGTCAACTGCCAATTTGATAAACAGGTCTTCATCAAAGTCACTGATAAAAACTGTGAGCAAGACAAGTCTGAAGGCAGAGCTAGCCTGGCTCCCCTGTAAATATGCCTGCAGGTTCTCATTAAGCCGATAACCCACACCTGGAAAGATCTGTCCAAATAAATACAAATCCAAGTAAATGCAGCATTCCATGTTTCTCCGTGTGATTCACAAGGTTCTGCTGCGGATAATTCACCAAATGCCCCGTGGATATCCAGACTCACAGTAATCTATGTGGGCTCCACCTGCTGTTAGACACATGCAGGTACTATGGTCCGCAGCAAGAAGGGAGGAGTTTCCAGCCAAGTCCTGGCAGCCTTGACAGGCTGGTCACACCTAACGAGGCATCCGCAACCCAAGCCTCAGTTCATACCTGTCACCTCCTGTTTCCCGGAGCTTCATCCTCTCCACATCAGGGAATGACAATCTGATGGCTCAACACTCCATTTACTAGAATTTTGCATAGGTGAGTTAAAAACCTAAGGTTAAACCCACAGAAATAAAACAAATTAAATGCAGAACCTGAACTTAAAAAAAAAAAAAAAACCTGCCTCCAACAGCAAAAGCCTAAAATCCGAGCCCTTGGCAATGTCTGTTTCACCACGTGCTGGAGGTGCTCTACTGGATGGGCACTGAGCCGGGTCTCGGAAGACCTGCCCCTGGTCCAGTCGTCTGTCTTCCAGACGATTCACCCACTTTCCTGTGAACAGAGGGAGCTGCCTGGGACCTTCATTTTGCACAAACCATTTCCTGCCTGTATTCAGCCTAGTCCCACTGTTAGGAGTGGGACTTGAGACCTAACCTGCTAGAGACAAGAAAACTCCATACAGTGTGTGTGTGTCTGTCCATGTGGCTGTGTGTGAGTCCATGTGGCTGTGTGTGAGTCCATGTGTGTCCATGTGTTCACATGTGCACACGTGTGTCCATGTGTCTACACATGTGTCCGTGTGGCTATTTGTGTGTGTGCTCATGTGTGTCCGTGTGTCTGTGTGTGCATGTGTATCTGTGTGTGTCCATGTGTCTGTGTGTGCAAGTGTGTGTGCACCTTGCATCGGTGTATGCCTGCTCACCACCGTGGGGAGGTGGGGGAGCCACAAACACAGATGGAGAGAACAGACTCCTGGTCCCTAATCCTCCCATCCGTCCCTCCTCGGGAGCAGAGGGCTGCGCTAAGGCAGGTGCGCTGAGATGGCTCACTGCTGTCTACCAGAGATTAGTATACTCATGTGTAGCTCTGTAAGTTTTGGCTTAATTGCTTTAAAGTTGTTAGTCAAGCTTTAAGTTGCAAGGTAGTCAATGCTATTAGCTGAAACCAGAATGCTAAAAAAAAAAAAAAGGAAAAACTATTCTGGAATTTTATATAAACGATACCACCTGAACCGGGTCACTGCCGAGGGCTTTGGCAATTGTTTTATTATGCAGAGACTTGAAATGTAACGGCATTTGTTACAAGAGGTGATAAATTTTATAGATATATTATGCAAAAGTTGAAGTTGGGAATCAGAGAAGTGAATAAAATTTAAAAGATAAACTACTACATTCTAGAAATGGTTTTATCCTGCTGGGGGACAAAACTGGACGAGTATCAGGAGAGCCTCCCGTGTCTGGGTTTAAGGAGACACTGACTAATGGCGACACTAAGGACAACTCCCTGTCCGGACTCCTGACCCGCATCCTGCCCTCCTCGCGGTGCTATCTGCTGGCATAGACGATAACGGACTTTGAATCGGATGGGTAATTAACCCCTTATCAGACACGTGGTTTGCAAACTGTTTTTACCAGCCCAGGAGCTGCCTTTCACTCTGAGGATGGTCCCCTCTGCTGTGCAGGAGCTTCCTGCTCTGGTACAGCCCCGCTTGCCGGTCCCTGCTTTCGCTGCCTGTGCCTTTGGCGTCACACCCGGGAAGCTGTCGCCCGGAGCACCGTCCCGGGGCTTCTTCCCTGTGTTTCCTCTAATGGTTTACCAGTTTCCACATTTAAGTCTTGAATCCATTTTGAACTGACGTTCGTACATGGTGTGAGATAAAGATCCAACGGCGTGCCGCTGCACGTGCATGCCCACTTTTCCCAGCACCAGTTATTAAAGAGATCATCCCTTCCACACTGGGTGTTCTTGGTGCCCTTGTTGCAGATCAATCGACCATAACGTGTGGATTCATTCCTGGGCCCCCTGTTCTGTTTCTCTCCAATTCATACGGCTGTTTTTATACCAGGGACATACCGTTGTAGTCACTGCTGCTTTATAATAAAGTCTGAAATCAGCAAGTATGCTGCCTTCAGCTTTGTTCTTCTTGCTCAAAATTGCTGTGACTTTCGTGGTTCACTTGAAATTTAGGATTTCTCTATTTCTGTAAAAAATGCCAGTGAGATTTTGATAGAGATTGCACTGAATCTGTAGTTCACTGTAAGTAATGTGGACACTTTAACAATATTCATTCTTCCAATCCACGAACAAAGAATGTCTTTCCAGTTATCTGTGTCTTCTTTAATTTTCTTCATCAATTTTTTATAATTTTCAGTGTAAGTCTTTCACGAACTCTTTGGTTAGGACTATTCCTAAGTGTTTCACTTTTTATTGCTATTGCAACGGGACTGTCTCCACTTCCTTTTCCAATACCTCACTGTTTGTGTATGGAAATGTGCCTGATTTTTGTACGCTGATTTTGTGTCCTGCAACTTTGCTGAACTCTCCTATTAGTTCTAACAGTCCTCTCGCTGAGTCTTCAGGGCTTTCTAAGTATACGATTATGTCATCTGCAAACAGAGATAATTTTACTTCTTCCTTCCAATTGGAAATTTCTTTTTCTCATCTGATTGCTTTGGCAATCAGTACTGTGTTGAATAAAAGTGGCAAAGGTGGGCATCCTTGCCCTGTACAATATCTTAGAGGGTAAGTTTTCAGTTTTTCCCCACTGATTATGTTATCTGTGGCCCACGCTTATTTATTGAGTGCCCCCATGTGCCAGGTTAATACTGACATAGCACTTTATATATGGGCCAAGCACTGTCAAAATATATGGATTAATTCATTTAATTCTCAAAAGATACTAATTTTGCATGTGTATATAAATATATAACCTGTATATATATGTAGCTTATATATAAATGATGTTTAATATATAAAGTTATGTATGTATATAATACACAATACACAGAAAAATTAATTTATTTATAATATTTAGTAAATTGAAGCTCAGAGAGGTTAAGTAATTTGCCTAAGGTCACCCAGCTAGTAAGATAAGATTCAAACTCTAACTTGAGTGGGCCTAGCTGACTCTGACTCCTACATCCCTTATTCCTTTCAACAACCGTGGGTACCCGTTACGAGAGAAAATCCCACTCCCCGCAGTCAGTCGCTAAGCCCTGTTAGGTCTGTTGCGTCCTTCTGGTCTGGCCCTGCCTCCGTTATGATGCCACAACCAAGGGGCAGGCTCTCCCTGCCTCTTTTATGAACTTCTCTGCAATAGCAATAGCTTTCCACCAGCCTTGTCCAAACCCCCTCCGTGATATTTTATACGAGGCCACATTAACCTCACTCCTGCACTGCATTCATGCAGCCAGTGAATACCCACAGACCAGCCGCTGATACGCCGCTCACTGCTGTAGGAATTGTGGGCTCAACAGTCGTAAGACAGAGAGGTACCGACCCAAATGAGGCTTAAATTCTGGTGAGAAAGACAGACAATGAACATTTAAGTAAATAAGCAGGATGATCCACAGAGTAACGGATGCCATGAAGAAAGCACAGCAAAGCAAGCACATTGACGAGAACGCTGTGCACCCGGGGGATCGAAAACCTGACGCAAGGGGTCGTGAGCAAGAACAACATCTCAGGAAGCGAGAAGTCCCGACGTGGAGGGCTCTGGGCATGCTCCGTCAGGATTCCCCTTGAGGCGCTGCCTCTGTCCGGGTGTTGGCTTTACCCTCAGACAGCAGACCCACACTGTGCCGTCTGATGGTCAAGCCCCAGGGGAGGAAGAAGAGACCACATCATCCCGTGACACCTCCTGCGCAGGAGGACACTTCCCCCAGAAGCCCCTGGTCCGCTGCCCCTCATATCTCTTTCATCCGGCACTGGGCCACGTGCCAGGGACCAAACCGGTCACAGGCAGAAGAGCCTCTCCCTGGAGGAGGGATGGAAGCCCCTTCCACTGGTGAGCTGGGGCTAACGTGGCTACCTGAGCAAAATCAGGGCAGAGAATAAGAAGAAAGAGCAAGGGCCAGTGTCCGCGACAGCAAGCCACTTGGGGCTGAGGTGGAGAGAGGCGAGTTGAGAAATGGGTAAACACTGCGCTGTGACTTCAAGGATGGGGAAGAGGAGGACCAGCAAAGCCCGGGAGAGTGTCTGAGAAACGAGATCAGGAAGAGGAGAGACTCGGGCAAAGACAAGGTCTGCCTGCTCAGACAACAGACTGTGTGAGCACAGCGCAGTGGGCGAAGGAGGGGGCGCTGAGGGAGTGGGGCGACGGGCAGGGGCTGGAAGCGCGGGGCTCGGAGGCCTTGGGCCGGATGCGTCCATCCGCCCGCAGCTTCACGAGAGGCTCGGAGGGTGCGGTCGGGAGGATGACCTGGTCGGAAACACACATGCTCCATGAAACACTCTCTCATTCTCTTTTCCTCTGACTCAACTCATGGACTAGAATACGAAGTGCAAACCCCTTGGCTGAGCATCTGAGGTCCTCCACGACCCGGCTCCGACAACTGTTTCCACGTCGCACAGATTCAACTCTCTTCTCTTGTTAATGTCCTAAGCCACACTACAAACATATGCTTGCACACGCCTAGAACATCCGTCTCGTCAAGCCTGCGCACCACCTCAGTGCTTTTCAGGGACTGTCTAAGAAAGCTAGTCTTTTGGCCATGGGCTATGAGAGCGCTGGGAACCTCTTTAGAGGCCACAAAACCTTCCAAGGCCCGGGGAGAAGTCATTTCTCCCATCTGCCAGCCGTCACATCACTTTAGTTTTCCTCTCGTGGCACCTGCCAAGTTCTACCTTGCATGTGATTTTCTGGAGTAGGATTACAGAAACGAGACAGTGGCGCGGGAAGCGCGTGGTGACGTCAGTCTGGCACGTACGGGGTGCTTTCCTGCCTTTACATTAATTCCTGGCAGAACTGAAGGTCTATCAGGAGGCTGACACGGAGAGCACAGATTTGGCGACGGGGGGACCCTGAGGTTCCCAAATCATCCGCAGCCAGACTGGGTTTCTTGGTTGGTGCTCTAAACTGTGGTGAGATGAGCAATTAGGGAGACAAGTTCTAGGGGCACCTGTGCTGTGTGTGCAGTGCAGGAAGCTCTGCTGTGCTACCCCCCCCCCCCCGCCACAGACAGGCGCTCTGGCCTTGCAGGCCTGGGGAGGTGAGTAACAAAGGTAATCTGCTTTAGTCTCCAAATTTAAAAACTGAGTCTTGGGGGCAGGGGTACAGCTCAGTGGTAGGGCGCATGCATGCTTAGCGTGCAGGAGGTCCTAGGTTCAATCCCCAGTGCCTCCATTTAAAAAAACAAAAACAAAAGCAAAAACAAAAAACTGAGTCTTCTACAAAATTCATTTTAAACAAGCAATGGAATAACCCTAAGGGGCACTGAAAGAATAAAAACCATGTCTGTGTACGTAATTGACATTTTCTAGAGCTTTCGGTGCCCTGTCATGAATCCGGCACGGGGCATTCTTAGTTTACACACATGCACAAGCATGTGAGTTACAAACAGGAGGCTCTGCTTGCGCTGGTTTGTGTCTCCGCCTCCCTGGCATTACATAACTGCAGTGGTATGTACACAAATATGAATAACACCAAACATAACATCTAAACCCAGAACGAAACAGCATAGTACATACTGGTTAAAAAGGATCCCACACTGAATGGATCTGTGGACTACAAGCATTACCCTTTTATGCTGTGAATATATATTGGCAGACAGGTCATCCAAATGTTAACGGTGGTTTTTCTCTTGTGCACAAAATTTTATACGTGACCCATCTGTATTTGTGCTCCTCTTATTTAACATAAACGTGAGTGTCTGTTTCTTATTTCTTCCACCCAAATAAGCAAGCAGATTGACATCCCCAGGCTTCTTTTTTTTTTTTTTTGCTTAGGCAGAATATTGAGCAAACAAATATTTATTCTGGGTTACTCAGCTGTGATACATAAGGGGGTTCCTGACAGGCTCTGTCTGGTGACTGCTTAGCTTTTATGAGATAATTGCACCTTGGACCACCTAGAACATCACATTAAATACCAAGACCCAATTTTAAAATTTAAAAAAACATGGAATGGGCAGAATTTAATCAGTCATGCCTCCATAAAATTACGGGAGAAATAAATAAATGGGCAATAGGAAGGTGCAATAAACCAGGATTAATCAAACTGTGATTAATTCAGGATCAGATTAAACCCACTGGTGCCAGCTGTATCGGGCCATCCTGCAGTGTCATTCTCTCCAGCGCCTTTCTGTTACCCTCTTTTTCCTCCTTCTCATTCCCCTCTGCTCTCACCCCGAGGGCATCCGCCTTGGTGGATAAACCTGCAGGAGAGTTAATTGTCACATACATGGATTTAATCACATTGTCCATCACATTTGGGGGCCCTGCCTTTAGCGATCCGTGACTAATTGTTGTGGTAATTTTTCAATCATTAACAGCCGCACATATGCTGCAGACAAATCCCAAGGTGCCTACTAAACCCCAGTGACAAGCGACACCGGGCTCCAGAAGGGCCGCACACGCCCGGCCCCGGCCCCCACCCCCAATCCTATTAGTCATGCATCATCATTAATATACATCTATTCCAAGGACATGTCAGGTTGCAGTGAGGTCGGGGGGCGGGGTAGGGGATCCCTGAGGATGCTTTATAACACAGCCATGTTTTCGATCTATTCTTTGAAAAGGGAAGAGGAAGAGGAAAGAAAAGGAAATTAAAACTCCACGTGGGACAAGGAGCTGAGAGCCTGCTCTGAATTCTGCTTGTTCCCCGTTCATCTTCGGGCGGGCCCCTGAGCTGCGGCAAGTGCCCTTTCTCGGAGTTGCGGCGGTATTAGCGGTCTCCATGGCAACCTCCGGTGCGCATCTGCTGCACCGCACTGCGGCTCCCGGGGCTCAATTCTCCAGCCGCCCTGGTGTCGGACGGGGCGCGCCCCGTGCACTGGTGGGGCCAGACCCTGCCTTGGGGAATCCCCGCGCTGATTGAAGCCCTGCTCTAATCACCACATAATGTGAGCGAACAAGCTCTCGCGGAAAATGATCTGTCTGCACGGATTCCAGGAATGCAATTTATTTTTCCTTTTCCTTTTTCTAAGGGCCTTTGTTAAAAGCGAAGAGCCACTGGAATAGCTGTGTTACAAAAATCTTAAGTAGCTGATATGAAAAAATACACAAAATAAAATGAAACAGGGGTATGGTGCTGCAGGTAACTGGTTTATTTAGGGCATACATCTCATATACCTGGCATTAAAGGAACTACTCGAGAGGAAATTAAAACTCCTGAGGGTCCTCCCTTTGGTTCTTCCTGAAGGAACACTGGGATACTGGTCAGAGCGAGGAAAGGCAGGAGAAAGATTCCTGGGTGGTCACTGAAATTCTGACTCTCCCCAACGAATTTCCCTCTTGTACCTAGTTTCCCCAAGATTAAAATAAGATCTCCCTATTTTAGGCACTTAGCAGTGGATCACTGAACAAGGTCTCTGCAAGACTTAATTAGTATGTGCAATTCATTTTCAGAAAGCTCCTCAAACGGGAGATGTCCAGTGCGGCTGCAGGACCAGCAAACGAGAGGCGGAGCGCCCTCTACTGTTGCTTCTGGGTCAGCCTCAGCGTCTGAAACGCCATCCCTATGGCTGGGGCTCCTAACTGTCAGCAAGTATTCCTACACTCTGGCTTGGAAGGTATTTACCAGTAGGAGCAGGAAGAAAGGTGCAAGGGAAGAGGAAGAGGAAACAGACAACAGGCTGACTGTTAAAGATGGAACATCCTCGCACCAAGACGACTCAAAAGTACCTACGGCCACTGTGAGCAGGTGAGGACGGTCTGGGAAAATTCACAGTGCTCCAATCTGCATCACGAACAAATGTTAAAGGGTAAAGAAAAGGGAGTCTCTTACTTTCTGCTCACAGTCTTTCAAGACAAGGAGAGCAAAACAACCAGGGTAACAGCAGGATCTCACTGATTGATCCGTTTTCTAGAGAAGTCAGGGGAAACAGAAAGCCTCGTTTTCCCTGGACATGTAAACACAGCACTGGTTAGCACCCGACTTCGCTTCTGAGTTTAGCTTGAAGAAACCCAGATCCGTGCTCCATAACACGGTACAAACAGACCCACTTCTCAGCCTAGGGGTTCTCACCAGTTATCATCATGAACAGAAAACTGTGCAGATGAAAAAAGGGGAGAATTTGACATGACTTTTATCCTTTTCTCCCTTATGTAAATGACGCCCCTTAAACAACTGCAAATGCAAGTCCAGCTCGCAGCTGAGGTTGGATAGCACACGGCAGAAATTCTGCTTCTTTATGAAAAACTGACTCCCTGTGGAAAGGCGCTGATAATAATACGAGTAGTAATAACAACACACCAAATAAAAACCAAGCCTAAAATTCGCTGAACTTTTTCTGGGTCAGAAACTGTTCTAAGCACTCTACATGCAACATTCTTTAATTTTTATAACTCTTCAAGTTCAGTGCCAGTGCCACTTCTGAGTTAGACCAATGAGATACACAGAATAAGTATCTTGTCAAGGATATTGTCACACCACTGACAAATGACAAAGCCAGAATTCCAATCCAGGCCACCTAAGTCCTCAGCACACATGGTTAACCATTGAACTATGCTGAAGAACACAGCAGAACCAAATTCTGAGGAGCCTGGACCCGAGCTGTTCATCATGGAATCTAGTTCCAAGAAAGAAAAACCAAACTCATGAACACTCTGTTAATCTTATCTATTTCCTCCCCCAAACTCAAACCTCGTCTTGTTAGAAGCAAAGACCACATATTTTCCCCTGACCTTTCATTTTCTCATGGGACATCATCAGTTTGCCCTTGATCTGAGTCAGTGTCCCTGACAGAATCACGCTCCAGTGAGGAACACCAGGGCTGGTGATCGGAACACGGGTCCCAAGCCAGTAGATGGTGGGTTGCTCAACAGCAGTGGACAGCCAGTGCTGGTTCTGACCTCTGCATGGGGACAAGGGGTCGCTGGGCCCTAAGCAGTTGTCTAGGGAGAAGGACGAGAAGGTATCCAGTGGCGGGATTACTGGCCCATCACTCCTGCCCCGAGTCTCTCCAGCAGATGCCAGGAGACACACAGAGCAGGGGTCTGATGTGTACGTGGGGCCTGCAGGGCCAGGGAGCAGGAGCGGGTCTGCTGGCTGCTCGGAAGGGGCCCAGCTCTGCCAGGAAGAGCCTCGGGGGCCAGAGGGCGGCGAGGAGCCAGGCGGGGAAAACAAGACAGCCGCCCGGTGGGCAGCTGATCGCGGGGCTGCCACTGCGCACCCCAGGGGGTGGTCAGAGTGGAGGGAGCAAGAGCTGACCTCTGCGTCAGGGGTCCCCATCAGTCTCTGGCCCTTTTCAAGGACCCAAATCCCATCAGACTAGAAATGACCAGAATCCAGCCAACTGAGACAGTCAGGAAGACATGTTTTCAGATTTTCCGTCACACAATAGCTGGAAAATGGGGTTAAAAGACACCACGCTGAATACCCATCGACATGTGTATCCACAGATACAAATTCCAGATACAGAAATCCTTAACCTTCCCCCTTCGGGAAGGGCTATGACCACACAGGGACATCTCCCACACCTGACCCTACAGAGCCGGATGGAACTGTCTTTCCAGTCTCCTCTCACTACTATTTCCCAATCAATTCGTCTAAGAACAGGAACTGAACGCAGCATCCCAGGCCTCCCATTCTTGTAAAAAGTGTGAATGATTCACTAATTGTGAGGAAATGAAATGGTTTACAGATCGTGCGGGGAATCTGTCATCTCTTCCGTGGACACAGGAAGAAGCTGAAAGATCGAACTCGAGTACTCAAAATTACGTCACATGTTTTAAGAATGAAGTGGCCCCTCTGAGACAGATGTAAAGATTTCTGGTCAAACTGTATTTTAAAAAATGAGTATTCTTTCTATAGTATTATGGATTACCCTTAAATAGTTCTCTCTAAACAGGAAATGCTTGAGGACAATAGGAAAAGGAATTCAGTTACTAGAATAAGACACAATGTTACTTTACCATCACACAAATTCTCCTTTCATTAATATGGCTAATTTTTTTCCTATTACCAACCAGGGAAAAAACATCTAATCGGCATGCTTTGAAATATTAAGCTAACCTGGGTACCACAGACGTGCAGTCTCTCACAGTTTAAGAATTTTATTTCGCAAGCATTACAGGATGAGAAATACCACTTATAAAATCACCGGCTTTGATGCGGCTGACCCTCGGGTTTCCATGACACTGTAGCTCTTTAAGGAGTTTATCTTGATGTGTTTAATGTCACCAGAAATCTGGGGCTGAGACTACCACTGGCTTTCTGCCAAGGATGGACAAGACACTCCTTCAGGTCACTTCCAACCCTGATGTTTGGTGACTGTAGGTTTTTACGGCTGGTCTTGGTCTCTCGATAAGGAAAACGGATGCTAAACATTGCACCGGTGTACATTCTATTTAATAGAATTCTAAAGTAAGTCACACTATTAAGAAAATATATGTTTTGAAACATGACTTATCATTCCCTTCTGATAACTTTAAGGCAGTGAACACATAACTATCAAAGTGCTTATCTAAAAATCTCAGAACTATAAAAATGGTAAAGGCATAAGGAATCTTAGACGTAATCTTTCAGTGCAACCCCATTTATTTTATTATTTATCTTACGGAGGAGGAAACAGAAAACTCTGAGGAAATACACTAATAACAATAACACTAATAAAAACACCAGCATTGTTTTAAACTAACGTCTACCAAAAGGCAATTATGTGTCAAACTGCTCTAAGTGTTTTCCACATACCATCTTCTTTAATCTTTTTAAGAAATCTAAGAGATAAACATTAGTATTATCATCCCTGCTTTGACAAATAAGGAAACTGAGGCACAGAGAGGTTAATAACATGTCCAAGTTCATCCAGACAGCAAGAACGGAGCAAGGACAGAGCAAGGGCTGGGACCTAGCAGTTTAATCCCACAGCCCTGCTCTTAACCCCACAAAGCCATGGGAAACCACACCTTTCCACACAAACTGTCCAAGTCCTTACAGTTCAACTCATGGAATTAAAGAAGGTAAGACTGCGCATTTCAGGACTACCACGCCCACAGTTTTGGGCCCATCTGTGCCAGGTACTTAGAGGCACCTAAGAGATGCAGACACGGGCCCCTGGATGAGGCGCTAAGCAGAAGCCGCCCAAGGATGTGCAGGGGAGCAGGCAGCCAGCACGTGCTCCAAGGATGGGTGCTGACTCGACACAGAAGCACATGCTGAAACCCAACAGAAGCTCTGCTAGCAGGTCTCCCCGAGAACCTCTGGGCTCCGTGGCCACCGAGGCTCTCGTGAAGCGACTCACCTGGGGGCCGTGTGGTGGTGCGCGCTGAGCAGGCAGGAGGCAGAAAGGCAAAACTATATTTATTTGATAGCTGCTCTCTTACATACAACAAAGAAACCTTTTTCTTCTTCTATGCTACCTCCTTGGAAGAGCCCAAAATAGCACGTGATATTCATAGCCTCCGAAGTAGAAGGAGAAGCGGTGGAGCACATGCTTAGCAGGCACGAGTTCCTGGGTTCAATCCCCAGCACCTCCTCTACAAATAGATAAAATAAACCTAATTACCCCTCCCCCATAAAGCAAAACAAATTTAAAAAAAAGAATTAAAAAGTTTAAAAAAAAAACTAGGGACAAAAATGTTTATTTAAAAAAATAAATTAAAATAATAAAAGTAGAGAAGACGGGCACGCAGTTAATCAGAAACCAGATCCCGGGAGATGCTGTCAAGACAGTGGGGAGGCACCTGGAGCTCGCCTCCTCCACCAGCACAACAAAACCACCATGGACTGCTGAGCAACTGAAACACAGGCAGGCGGCAGTTCTCGCTCTCACCATCTTAAGAGGGGAAGACCCAGCCACGAAGAGGTTAAGTGATTTGCTAGATGCCTCCAGAGGGGAAGGTGGAAGCTACCAGAAAAAATCAGATTGCTCAGCTAGCATAGGTAGCAAAAAACGTGGGGCAAAAAATAAGCCTGTCAGGACCGGAAACCTACACTTTAAACAGTTGGCAAAGGAAGAGGCTCAAGCAAAGGAGACTGAGACAGCAGATCACCAAAGAATACGTCACTGAAGACCGACTGTGAGAGGTCTGGTCTTTATGACATTTAAGTTAGAACTGAAAAAGTAAAAATGTTAATGATGCTTATACCAAAAAACTTCCACTATGAGAGAAAAGAGGTATCTCCGAGTGCTTGTCAAATAACTTCCAAGAAATGCAAAAGACTGATGGACTGGTTTTCACAGGAGCATTTCTGCTGGAATGGCTCTAGAAGGTCCCACTGGCTGGAGAAGCAGAGGTGTGTCTATCTGTGCGGAGTTCATGCAAATGAAACACGAAGTGGAAAGACCACAGGGCTTTAAAAAGCTCATAGGTCACAGGGATGGAGTCTGGAGCCAGCACGGCAGAGATCTAACCAACAGTCACGGAAGATGAAGAACTTATGTCCAATTTCCATCCTAACACAGCTTCCAAAATGTTAAGTCGTAAAATCTGGATTTTTTCCCACCTCTTTTTGCTTTTAAATAAACAGAGTTGAGAGATACCTGGGGTTACAACTGTCTTGCCAGAAGATGTTCCAAAGACCGTTCCTTTCAGGACGGCTACGTTTAAAACAGGGCCCCCAGGACAAGGCCGTCTGCTCACTCCCGCGCAGGGACGCAGCTCGGCCCCCGCTGCTCCCCGCGGGCCCGGCCGCCCCCGCGCCTGGCCCACGCCGCGCGCCGCAGTCTGCGTGGCTCCTCCTCCTGTGCCCTCGAGGACTCCGGACAGGCTGTGGCGTCTTCTTCACGGAAAGACGGCCACTCGGTTTTCCTCGGTTTCCTCAGACTCAATCGTGTAGACACACGATGAGGTCACCGACTCCTCTAAAACCTCGTTGTGGGGGTTCGGGGAGGGTGTCGGGGGTTCTGTTGTTTTGTTTTGTCTACGTTAAGAGGTATTTTTCTTTGACTTGGGGTGGCTGTAGTTTTTGAAAATTTTCAACACTGTAAGAAGCTAAGGGATGGGCTGGCCCTGCTTCTGGTTTCACGGCGACTTGACAATCCTGATCTGGCCCCGGGACTGTAAGAGCTTGTGAATCACAGAGGGAAGCAGACCTCCGGTAGGTTGAGGACGCGCCGAGTGCCATTAAGGAATGTTCTCATCAATGACAATTAAATAAAGGATGGGGGGTGGAAATGGAGAAGGGACTAAGTGACCAGACAATCTGGGGGGGGGGGGGGGTCTAGAAAGCCTGACAGAGGAGGCCGTTTCTACCCCAATCCACCTCAGATGATGAGAAAGATTCTGGGCTGAGCTGGCAGTCAGTCTGAGACGCCCGGGGACTCCACGCAGACTGCCCCAGTGGACTTGAAGCCATGGGCCTGAGAAACGGGCAAGGTCTTGACCGCGTCCGCAGGGGGAGGGGCCTGCACACACGGCGCCGCTGCTCCGCTGGGCCACAGCCCCTTCTCAAGCTCGGCGGGGCGGCCGCACAAGAACCGCTTCTGTCTCCTCCCAGGTGGAGTTCTGCCCCGAGCGGGGCTCGCGTTTCTTCACGTCCCTACGAAACAGCACCGCAGGTCCTCAGGAAGTGTCACTGAATCAATTATTAAACTGGTTAATAAACTGATGAATGCACAGAGGAATAATGGTCACTAAAATCAGCCTCCAAGAGACACGTCCAGCCTGGTCTACTATCACAAGCCTTCAGAGAAAGACGGAGAACAGCCACCGGGTGTGGATGCTGAAGGTCAGAGACTGAATCCTGGACCACTTCCCGGGTCCTAGGAATCCCCGCCAGGGGCCGCCTGACAAAACCTCCTTCACCTCAATACGTCACCATGATGGCGTTCCTCAGTGAAGACTTCTCTGTTCCTTCCATTTAACAAGGCCTTCTTCAACTGGAGATTACTGGGGGGAGGGGAAGGAGGAGAGCCATAACGGAAACCAAGTGAAAAACGGCAGCAGTCTAGGGCTGAGACGTGCTCTTGAGCGATTCTAACACGTGGAATCAGTAAAGCAGTTTTTGTGCACAGAAGCCACAAAAAGTGGCATGTGTGGTGCGCCTTAATCCAGCGTTTTCTAAGAAATCAAATCTGCTCATAAAAATAGCACACACCTAAGCAACCATCCTTTGCAAATGCTGTTTACGTATTTACGCCACGGGCACAAGGAAGGAATCTATAGATGATCTGTGTTATTAAAGTCTCACCAAATCCATTACCATTGTAAATCTCCCCGTGGTGTTTTCAGCGGAGATGTAATAACACACCTGCGCTGTTTTACTCTTCCTTACAGAGACAAGCAACAAAATGAACCCTCTAAACTCAAGACAGGGGTTCCTCTGTCCGTTTTGTTACAGGTGACAGGAAAGTCACCTCAACAAGATGGATCAGATGGACCCAGACCAAGGCATACAATGTGAAGTTTCAGAATATAGCGAGAAAAAGAGGTTCCTGAAAAGCCCCGGGAGCCCAAGAAGCCTTCTGTGACAATAACAAGCTCAGCAAGGTGAAAGAACAAAACCCAGTCGTATTTCTGTTTACCAGCAACAAATAACCTGAAAATGAAAACAAGAAAGTGGAACGCTGGAATCTATCAAACCATGTTCAACATCCTAAAAGGAAAAGATTTTCACAAAAAAAGTTACATCCTGACTGACTGTGTAACTGCTGAGGACAGAGTAACTGACTCACAGGGACCCAAGGTATCCTCTCTCAGAAAGGCGTGGGGTCCTAAGGTGCTTCGGGACAAGAGAGTAACACACACACGCCCAGAGCCCCGGTGCAGCAGCGTGTGAGCGGGCACTCAGCATTCACGCCCGTGTCCGTGTACCCTTCTGCCCAGCAGAGGCTGGGAAGCCAGCCACGACCTCCCAGCCTTCCTGTCGACGGGGTTCTTTGAGTACATTAGGCTCCTCCAACTAGACACACTCAGCTAAGATCTGGGATGTGGAGCTGGAGGCCGTCTGTGTGCAGCTTGGCTCTCTCTGCTGGTCAGCACTGCATGGGGACCAGCGGGTTTTTCTACAAGCGGTCAGTGTCCAGCTGCCATCAGCTTCACAGGGTATCGAGAGACAGCAGCTGCAACAGGGTCTAATCCTTGGACGGCAGCTACTGCAGAAGGTCCTTGAAACGGGCAGCCCCCGGGGTGGCCTCCGAGTCCGTCCCATCCTAATGTGGCAGAAGACGAGGCCTTCCTGACAGATCAGGGCAGCCGTGTGGCTCCAGGCATTCCCAGACGCCCGTCCCCCAGCCCACACCTCCACCACTTCCAAAAAACTGGAAGGCACCTCGTCTCTATTTGAAATTCCTTTCTGTTTAAAATATCTAGTGTCATTTTGGTCTCCTCCAACTGAACCCCCAGATAATACGACAAACGAGGAAGACACAGGAAGCAGTAAGTACAGCCCATACGAACAACAGGCAAAGGACATTTTCAGGAGTACCACGGAGTCAGACAGCAAGACACCTGCAGAGCAGCAGGTGTAGGAAACACCTGCCCGGATGGGAGGACAGGAGCTGGTCTGAGGCTCTGGGGAGAAAGTGTGGAAAGATGAAACAGATAAAGAACCTGATGGATGGGAACGTATCGAAAGTAGGTTCAGATAACTTGCAGGATGTGATTTTGCATGAGTGAAAAGGATACAGAAAAGTAAGCAAACGAAAAGACTAAATACAAAGCTGTGCAGGAGAGAAAAGATAACCAGAGTTTACTAAATATTTCACCTGTGGATGGCGCTGCGCCAGTCAAAACAACCTAACATAGAGCACCAGCCTACCCTAATTATACATACAGAACAAACAACAAGTTCATACTGTAGAGTGCAGGGAACTATATTCAATATCTCGTAGTAACTTACAGTGAAAAAGAATACAAGAGCGAATATACGTATGTGCATGTATGACTGGAGCACTGTGCTGTACACCAGAAACCAACACAGCATTGTAAACTGACTACACTTCAATAAAATACTTATATATATATATATTCCAAATTATGCTGTGACTATGGAGGAGTTTGGGAGGCTGGCAGGGCACCTGTTTGGGTGGAGAAGAAATGGCTGTCG
This sequence comes from Camelus dromedarius, assembly GCF_036321535.1. Classification (NCBI taxonomy): domain Eukaryota; kingdom Metazoa; phylum Chordata; class Mammalia; order Artiodactyla; family Camelidae; genus Camelus; species Camelus dromedarius. The sequence goes on along the minus strand of NC_087454.1, from coordinate 3,081,495 downwards.
TTACATTTCATATCGCATAGTCAAAAGAGAGTTTCAAATGGAAAGAAATCAGGAAGCAGCAACATGGGCAGGTCACTTAGAGGCAGAGGGCCACTTCAGAGCCAGCGCTAAGCGCTGGACCCAGATGCCTCTGGGGGAGGGAACGGGAGGGCCATGGGGAGGGGCAGAGGCACCAGGGACTGCTGGGGCTTGTACTCAACCTAGCAGAACTCTCTGACCCCTACACTGTGCAGTGAATAAACTTGAATAAAACGAAAGAAGAAAGGAAGAAGAAAAGGAAGTGGTACAGACTGCCCCTGTCACTCGGAGGCTGGGGCCCTCTGGGCACATCTGGGGGACATCCCTCCACCCCGGGCCCTGGGGACAGCCTGCTCTGGGCACAGCCACAGGGGCAGCACCTGGGCGCCTCCCACGGCCACTCCCAACAGGAAAGGCCAAGGGCACAAAAGAGGAAAACAGCTCAAATAAAACGTTAACTCCAGTGAGAGAAAAAGATCGGATATAAAAGCAACATTTTAGTCTATAGGGGGTCAAATAAAAAATCGTAAATTGGTTTTCAGAGAGAAAGTATCTAAGTAAGTTTGAGGCAAGCACTAATAACTAACAGTCTCTGTCTCAAAACAGCTGTGAAAACACCAACATTTTGAGCTAAAGGTTAATTAGATTGCCTACATTCCAATTTGCTTCTGAAGGTATCCAAGAGTCATGGTTTCCAGAAATATGTCAAACTGATTTGTTTTCCTTGGAAGCAGTGTTGGTCCAAGGAGCAGCGCCGTTGACTGCTCTCAGGAGTTGTATTTCCCTCCATACGCAGTCCTCACGGACCGGCTTCTAGCAGTTCTGTTAAGCGTTATGGGTGATGGAGTCAACGCAAAAGTTTTACAAAGCAACACATCCAGCTCAAAGGCTCCATTCAGTCAAGTTAATATATTTCATTCTTTTAAATTTTCAATCTAATGCATCTGAGAGAACAAAAGAAGAAGAAAAACCACTCCCATCGCCTACTCAAATCTATCTTCAGGGCAGAGCCGAACCCCTTACACAGGCAAGACCCTGCTCAGCACCACAGATGGATCTGCACTTGCCTGAGCGAAATTTCATTCTTCCTGTAGTCAGATTGCCACCAGCATGTTTGTGAACACTATAAATCTGCCCATGTTGACTGTTAAGATGAAAAATATCAAGGGAAACCAATAATCCTTTACTCCCTGCCATCCTTAGGAATAAGAAGCAAGCGACGTTTCGACTGGGTGGAGGGAACGGTGCGAGTGCCCTCCCCGGCAGGCTCTAGGGGGAGGTGGCAGCCTCCGCGTCCCCGCGGGTACGGGGCGGGTTACCGAACTGTCCAGGGCCGCTGGGCCTCATCTCCACCTGGAAAACGAGATCCTGACTTTAGGCTATTAATGATTCATTATTATTAGTGGTTATTTGGGAGACAGGGAAACCAGGTCACACCCAGGTTTTTGCATTTGTGAGTTCGTGTGCCATTGTAGACCTCGGTGGGCCCGGGTCTGGCCGGCCGAGCAGTTGAGAGTCTCCCCGACCCGGAGAGCAGTGCTCAAGGCCCCGGGAGGAAGCTCTGCCTGCCCAGCTGCCCGCCTCCCTCCACGGCAGGGCCACGAGTGTTTTAGACACGGTTCAGGGGCTTCCTGCCCAAACCCCTCTTCAGCTGTGGGCAGCCTTCACTTGATATGATTACAAAGCATGGGACCTAGACAGACCTCAGGAGCAGAAGGCTGAGTCAGGCCAAACCAGGGCCAAGGGGCAGGGAGCCTGCGGCCTTGGCCGCGGAGGCAGACGCACAAGCCGTGCCTGGAACTGGCTGCGGCCCCCACAGGGGAGTCGCGGGCAGGGGACCCACAACAGCCACAAGGAAGCCACGGCAGAGCGATCCCTGTGTCCCCTCCACTGTAACTCACGGACTCCGCTGATGCCACAGCAAAGCCAATTCAGCATCAGGGAGCTTTTCAGCCAGCGAAGCACAGTTTGCGTAGCAGGTCTGAGTGCAAAGGCAGGAAACACTTCCACAGTAAGGGAGAGATCTGGAAGCTTTTAAAATCATAATGCTCTTTTTCTGCTTAATTTCTGAGCTCTCAGCTACACCCTCCAGTTTCCAGCCTTGGCTGAAAAATCAACTCATCAGCTATCTATTTTTCTTTGACTCAGTTTCTCCCCAGAGAGGCAGGAATGGAAACCACATGCTTATCCCCACCCCTCAAATCCAGCTATCCAAGAATTCAATTCTGTTGATTTCGGGTCATGAAATATTCATGGAGTCCAGGAACCAGGTGCTTCAAGGGATTTAAAAATAAATAAATAAAACAAACACAGGCCCTGCTGTCAAGGAGCTCAGACATAGAAGGTTAAAAAAAATCCTCAAATAATAGCAGAAGGTAAACTCTGGTAAATATCGCAGGAGGCTAAGTCAACAGTCCACTCGACAGACACTTCTGTGGGTCTGAAACACGCGGGGCGCTGTGTCAGACGCGGAAGATCAACAGACGTCAGCCAGCCCTGCCCTCCATGGGACGACAGTGCAGCGGGAGCTGGGCGTTCAGGGAGGGAGGGAGGGGCTCTGGTCCCCAGGGGTCCCATGGGAGGAGTTGCACAGGATGTGACAACACGGCATGCCTGGAGGCGGATGATACTGGCCGGCGGAGATGGAGAAGTGGAGCTATGAGTGAGAAAGCCTCACCACAGCCCAGTGATGGGGCTGCCCGGGCACGGGGTGGGAATGTAACGGGGAAGAACAAAGCTGGCTCCATGCTGGATCTGTTTCTTTAGCTCGAACCCTGGGCTCGGTCCTGCTGGTTCTGCGCCTTTTGTAAAAGAATGTTGCCTAGAGCCTGAAATGTACAGGACGGCCCATTCTCCAGGCTCTGACCTTTAAGGGTATTAGCACTGTCCCATTCACAGAGAGATAAAGAGCGGCAGAATAGAAAACGGCATTTGTCCTGCTGTTGGTTTTCAGGGACACCGTGACCTGACCCACGTGCACAGCTGCAAGAACAAAGGATTCTGACACCAAGAAGTTTGCAACAACCAACCCCACCCCCTCCCCTTTTTACTATAAAAGGAGCCTGAATTCTGACTTGAGGAAGATGGTTCTCCACGACATTAGTCCCCCATCTCTTGGTCTGCTGGCTCAAGTCGTTATTCCTTGTCCCAGCAAGCCGCCTCCCAATTTATTGGCCTGTTGTGTGGAGAGCAGAATATTTGGACTTGGTAACTGGAAGGGTAGGGAAGCCTTGCTGGAAAAGCTGGCCTTTGTAGTTTGTCCTGCAGAGAGTGGAGCATCCTGGAGTGCTGGGAGCCCCACGTCTGGAATTTGAATCAACAGCGGGAAAGACTCGGGCCCAGGCCAAGGCCAGCGAGCCACCCGCAGCCATCCCACTCTGCTGCCGTGAGGGAGAACATCCAGGGAGGGACAGGGACAGGGACGAGGAACATCCGCTCCTCCCTGGTGGCCCTTCCTTCCCGCACTGTTGAGAAATGTCCAGTGGGGCGGGTAGGGGGGTCCACCAGCCAAGGCGGGATGGAGCTGGCTTTCCGGTCCCGCTGCCCAGCGCCTCTCTGCTCTCAGACCACACTCCCTAGCCAGGCCATTTAATCACACGGAACCGTAATGAACCGGTCCTGGCGAAACCTGCTTAAACCTTCCAACGCCCCTAAACACGGGCCGCAGCAGGGCCGGAAAGCACACCTGTCTGCGCTCGGCTGTGTCTCGAGCACACAGTAGGCATGCAATAAATATGTTACATGAACAAACAAAGCTGAGACCACAAGCAATCTTAAATGTATCTTTCATCTCTTCCTGTTACAGACGAGGAGACGGAGGCCTGGAGGCGTCAAAGGAGCCCCCAGCGTCACACAGTCAGCCGAGAAAGAGCAGTAACCACAACGCTTACTCGGGCCTCCAGGTGCGGAGGATAAACTTTGCACTGTCCCACGTTCCTCCCAGTTTTTTGCATTTTCAATGCCCTATAATTAAAAGCAATGAAATCAGAAACCAGCAGATTATAGATCTCCAAAGAATTTTATTTTGAAAATGTTCAGAACCTCAGTGACACAAAATACTAAGGTAATAAAAACCCAGCTGGGAGCAGGAGGCAGGAAACACCCTGATTCGGGTCAGTGGAGTGAAAGCAACGCTCTCTGTGAGTTTATAGCACCGCCGCTTAGAACTTCTGAGAGTACCTCCGTTACTCTGCTTTGAAATTGCTCAGTAAACCACATCAGACGTTTACTCGACTAACACTCCCCCCGTCGGGCCTTCCCCGCCGGCTCCCCAGAGACCAGCAAGCTTCAAAACCTTCCCCTGGCACTAAAAGTGTACATATTTTGAAAGGCAACAAACAGAGGCTGGTGTCCTCTTTGGAGTGGCTTTTTGGAATCTTCTGCAAAGGTTTAAAATCAAAAAAGCTGTTTGGTAAATAACCATCTGCAGGGTAAGGAACAAAACAACACACGGGAGATAACCACGACAGTTTTAAATGAAGACCGGAGAAGGGAACTCACAATGACACCGCTGCTCCAGAGTAAGTGTCTGTGACCACCAGCTCTGCACCAGAGGCTGGGAGACGCTGCGCTTCGTCCTCACGGCACTTAACAGTCTGGCCAGGGGGCTGGAATCAGGGACACAATCACCATCGCCGTGGGGACGCGTACATGGACGGGGTATGTATGCAGGTGACACAGGTGTGTCCTATGGGACCCTCAGCCAGGCTGGGCTGGTTCCAGCAGAAGGAAGGGCATGTGCAGGGCCGGAGCAGGAAGGAAGACCTGAGAGGCCTGTGGCAGGAAGGCCAAGGGCCCGGGCAACCGGCTTGGTGGGGCCGGAGAGGTGGCCAGGACCAGAGCCCAGCAGGCACCACCTGCAAGGTGCATCAGTGGAGGGTTTGGACTTGACCCTCAGAGCATCAAGGAGCCAAAGATTATACAGGGATCGTAACAACAGAGACTTGACTGTTAAAAGGTCACCCTTTGCAAAACAAGTGTTTATGTCTCAGAACAGTATGAACCACTTCAAACAAAAGGATGTAAACTAGGCCGGAAGGCTGTTGGCACAGCGCTGAGGAGTGACAGCAGGATCACGCCCAGGCGTCCGTGGAGCGGAGGACGGCATATTCAGTGACCCAAATGGCACTCACAAAACCGCCAGGCACACTTCTACGAAACAACAACAACAACAGCAGCAACAAAAATGGGGGAACATAATGTTTCTGACGAAAATTCACAACTTGTTGAAGGAATCAACTAATGACTCAATTTCCAATTGGTTGCATAAACTGAATAATAAAACTATCGAGGCTATCATAAACAAGTCATTCCTTCTCAAACCTGCCTCGGCCCCTCCAGCCTGCACTGGCCCCTCTCCACCCGCTCAACTCAGAGACCTCACCTCATGTCTCCGCCCACTGCGTTTAACACACCATCCGTGGGTTTGCACCCAGACTGCTTGCCAGGACGGTGAGCTCCGGACTCAATTCCGACACACTCTGGGACCCCCCGGGGCACCTGGTGACACGCCGCACACATGGGGGCTGCAATGGGGGCTGCAAGTGGGGCTTACCAAGTGAGCGGTGAGCAAAGGACAGAAAAGGGGATTTGGAAATGATCTGCCGATCTGAGATCTTCCACAGTTAACTTCACTGCGTGTCAAGCAGAGCAAATCAAATCCTATCGCACTAGTAAGAAGAGACTAAGGGACGTAAGAAAAACACTGTGAAATCCCATTGTGTTGAAGACAGGGCCTCACAGGGGAGAGAGGATTTTCTCTCAGCCCTCGTTGCCAAGAACATCGTGCTTTCTCTGGGGAAAAAACGGGGCGTGCCTAGACCTTGCAGATACTGTAGAGTGTATTAACTAACCGTGCTCCCCTCTTTCCTTTACCGTTGGGCAGCTGGAGCCAAACGTATGTCCCCTTCCAGCGACACAGATAGATGTGTATTCCTTTGCTGCAAGCTTCACCCAGCTTTGTCATTTCCCTTTTCTCCCCAGATTTTTGTTTCATCCAGATAAATCTGTATCTATATAGATGTTGCTATCTCGCAGCCTTTGTAGGACTGGGTTATGAATAAATCTAAATAATCAAACAATTAAGTAAAAAGTGCCCCATGATTTACTCTGTTGTCCAACCTTCTATAATAGAAGTTTTCAAACCAAGACAGTTAACCCTTAGTTAAGCTGATTTTCAATCAAACCTACACAGAATGGCTTCCCCGCCACCCACTGAACCATCCAGGGAGCGACATGATGAGGTGCGGACCAAGTGCGTTCTTGCTTTTCTGCGTCCCTGGGGTCTTCACAGCACCCGTTTTATCGGTTGATCTCCAGGGCCTGTCAGTTCTACCTCCTCGAGTCTCCAGAAGTGATTCCCTCCCTGGAATTTCTGCTGCCGCAGATGTAATTCAAGCCCCCACATTTCTCTTCTAGGCTACTGCATGACCCTCCTAGCCGACTCACTGCCTCCCGTCTCTACTCCCTCCATCCACCTTTCAGTCCAGAGGTGGAGGTTTTGTGCCAGATTGCATTCACTCATTCACGCATCTAACGAATCTCTACTGAGCGCATACTAAAGGGGAGGCGTATGTGAAGCGGGTGACAGAGAAATAAACCCCGACACAGCGGAGGCCGAGCCACGAACAAACGGCAGCACGGCTGGCAAGCGAGCGCAGGGGTGCTGGGGAGGGCGCACGCGCCCTCGGGAGCCCCTGGGGGCAGGAGGAGCTCCAGCAGGAGCAGGAGCTGGGGGGTGGGCAGAGGCCGGGTCAGCACGGACCCACGTGCCACCCTGACCGCAACACGACTGTTGAGAAGCCTCAGCGGTTCCCCAGTCCCAACCTGTGCTCCCTGACCTATGCGCACCCTCCCTTCCCGACCCCGTCCCAGCTCCCAATCCTGAGCCACCCCCAGTCCACCTGTTCCTCAGAGACGCCAAGCAACCAGGCCCTCAGCCCAAATCAGACTGTCACCGTCCCCGCACCCACCTCCGCCCGCCAGAAGCCCCACTCAGCATTTCTCCAGTAGTTTTTAATGTCGCAGCTGCTGACAAGGAGGAATTGACTAGGGTTCCTACCCTCAAGGAGGTTAGGGTCTTGCGAAAGAAACTGACAAGTTGATAACCGTCATGGAGATTTCAAATAGATTCTCTATATAGTAGATTCCAAGGTAAAAATATAAATCATGTGCAGCATTAGCCTTCACTTTACTTAATTCTAAGAAAAATCTAGCGAGAATAGTAGCCCATATCAGCCCGATACCACGGAGACACATGCTGCCCCCAACCCCAAATACAGCATCGGGGCTGCAGGGGTGAAGGCTTCACCAGGCGTTTCTCCCGATTATAAACAGCAGCAGTGAGCCCCGAATCCCAAATTCTTATGACAGTTCAAAGAACATCATACTGACTCACTTGAGAATTAAACGCTAAGAAGAACATACTTCCTGGAGACAGGAGTAACTGAATTTTCACGAAACGCGATGCAATGTTTGTTCATTCTATGTAAACATATACAGATTGCAAGTGAGGCTGGATTAATTCCTTCAGAGCACACTGGATCGCCACAGACATAATGAAGCTGTCTGTGGTAATAAAACCTTAGAAGTCAACATTTGAAGACTTTCATTTATTTCCCTCTACCTGAAGTGGCAGGATAAAAACAAGATGAAAAATATTGGACTTTTATATGTAAATTAATCCAAAAGTAACTTTTCCAGGAAATAGGCAAAAAGCTAAGAAGGAAAGCAAACTCATCATGCAGAGGCACGAGGAGTGACCTGGAAAGCCCCGAAGCGTTGACAACACCTCCGATCACATCTAAAACACAACGTTAGTGTCAGTGGAATAAAACTTCTCCCACATCCCCCCTGGAGGGGAGCTGAGGCGAACAAAGCAGACAAGTGAGGGGACAATCTCAGCCACCTTCATGCAGAATCACTGGAAGTTTCTCCAAAAAGCACAGACGTAATGAGACAGGCAGTCCAGGAAGACCCCCTCAGTAATTGCCTGTAGGGTGGACCGGAGATCCTGGATGCAAGGAGATCAGCTCAGAAAAGGATGCTCCAAGAGCCAGGGACCGTCTCTGACCTCTCGATCTCTGAACAAGCGGTTCCTCTCATCCAGAACAGGAGTTGGCCCGACCGTCTGCAGGCAAGTCCGGCCCCACTCCCCTTGTGTGTGCCTGGCCTGCAGGCTAAGGCTGCATTTTACATTTTGAAGTGGTTGAGAAGCATCAAAGGAGGAATACCGTTTCATGACACATGAAAATTACATGAGATGTTCAGCGGCCATCAGTAAAGTTTCACTGGACCGCGGCCACACCGTTTGTTTGCTGAGGTCTGCGGCTGTTCCCGCGCAACAACAGCAGATTTGAGTCACGGCAGCAGGGACCAGATGGCCGGCCAACCCTGACTTGTGCACCATCTGGTCCTTCCAGAACAGGTTTGCCAGCTCCTGGCCCAGCACCGGCTTCCCCTTCCCCACTCCCTTCACCGCTGGCTCTCACTCCTTCTTCGAGCCCCAGATGAGGGGGTCTTCCTGAAGACTCCCCCGCCCCCGACGTGGCACTTGAAGCCCCATCCTGTTGCCCGCGCAGCGCCACGGGCTCCATCTGCAGGGCAGGCACAGCACCACGTGGTCACTGCACACGGACTGCGAGCTCCGCCAGGGAGGGACCGCCTCCGGCTTCACACCTCCACCGCCATGTGGTGGTACCGGGTGCTCAGCAAATACTGAGTGAGTGAAGGAATGAATGACGAATGAATGAATGGAAAGCTGAACCACGTGAGACCTCCCCCTAGGCCAACAAATACGAGTGAGTTCAGTGAAGAAGGGACCCCAGAGGATGTGTCCTTTTCTGAAACCTGGTATTCCTTGGTCTTTCTCTTCCTCCTCCATGATAATCTCTTGACATCATCTCAATTTCGTGACTTTGAACAACACAGATGACTCCAAATTCTCGTATGAAGCTCTCTCACACTTTCCAGTCTTGTATTTCCAACCACCTCCTAGGTATCTCTAGCTGGTGCTTTACAGGCACTTCAGACCTAAGAGGCCCAGGCCCGGGGGCAACCTCCACCCCCCTCAGCTCCAGCCGGTGAAGTGGTGTCACGAGTCACACAAGCTGCACTCGGCCGCACCCTGGGCTGAGATCACACTGAAATCCTCCCTCCGGCCCACCTCTCAGCCCCACCCGACCCCCACTTCAGAGCTGGCCACGTCGCCCCAGGAACACCCCTGGAGCCCACCTTCCCTTCGCCTGCGCTCCCCGTTACCACTGCTCAAAGTCAGGCATCACCTTCTCATCTGGATTAACAGCTTCTATCCTGTCTTCCCAGCACCAATTCTTCACTGCTCTGGAATTCTCTGACAAAACAAAACAAAAACAAAAACTAAATCTGATCGCATGATTTCTCCACTTAAAAGTCTCAACTGGGAACAAAGTGAGCGGGGCTATGAGGGCTGTTCCTAGAGCAGGAAACAAGCGCTCTCCTTGTCTGGAAGAGCCCTCCCTTCACTCCACCTGTCGTGGAACCTGAAGCCTTGCCCTGTCTCTCCAGGAACCGTGACCCTTCAGCTGTGTCCCTGCACCCGGGACACAGCACGTGGCCTGCCAGGCTCCACCACTGGGCTCACGACCCGGCCAGGCAGAGGTGGCCTCTGTACCTGCGCACCCCGCATGGCGCCTGCCACGCAGCTCCTCCTTAAATGTTCGTTGAAGGAAGGGACGGAGAGAGGAAAGGCTGATTTAGTAAATGGAAGAATCAAGTAATGGATTTTGAGAGCTTTCCCTTCCTAGCGCCTTCAAAGCCCACAAACCCTCAGTCTCCAGGGCTCTGTAGACAAACAGTCTACAATATTACATGAATGTTCTAAACTACGTATGCTGATATCAGCTGCTTCCCTTCACGCTGAAGGCACCCCTAGGGGTAAGATTTAAAAAGGATATCTCACTATGCTTCGTCATTATCGCCGCAAATACACTCCTTTTGTCTCCCAGTTTACGGTCCCCCCCAGCAGCCAAGGGACATGGCTCTTCTCATAAAGGAATCCTGTGTCCCGTGGGTCTGGGGGACTTGCTCACTCTGCGCCTGGCCCAGGCGCCCTGGAGCTCAGAGATGCTCTCCGGTAAAGAGAGACACAGGACTCTTCCAACTCACCGGTTTCCACACTCAGCAGAAGATCACATCTTCTTTTTCCTGGGAAGCACCTAGGAGTACCCAGGGTTCTAGGTCACACCCTGTGAGAAATGCTGTCTGTGGCCAGCTCCTGAATAATGTCAGTTAAAAAACACCGTGTGAGAATCTGGTAAACTTTGGCCTAATGATGTTACTTCACTTTATCCACGGACAAAACAACACGGCCATTTCACAAAGACCTTGCTTCCGGCCTAAAATACAGAAACGAACCTTGAGAAAAATAACTCAGCAGATCATGTTTATCCCCACAGAACCATAAATAATTCCTAAACTCCTGAAGAGCCGTTTTGCAAGGGAGAAAATGAAACTGAGCCACTGAGCAGCTCATCACTAGCCGCCTGCAAGGCTGCAGTGATCCCGTGAAGCAAGAGCGTCATAAACAGTTTAAAGAAAATTCAATTGTATGAGCATCCTTTTTTATTTTTTTCATAGTTCCTGAGAGTTTATTTAAGGGGTACGGGGAAGAAACCTGATTAACCAGCCATATGTGCAAAGTTCAGCGGTTACGCAATTTTCCACGTGATGCTATAAAACAAGGCACAACCCCCTGTGGATGGTACTAACATTAAACCTCTCTGGCGTGTTTAGGCACTGAGCAGCTGGGGGCACACAGGCCAGGGGTCAGCCTGGGGAACCAGAGTGCTTTCCCTCCACATTTACTGCTTCAAGGAGCCTGAAGAAAGAACAGTGCACAGCGGGACAAGGAAGCAGGGGTCCACTCACTCGTGTGCCTGTCACTCATTTATAGTATGTGTACTGAGTGTCTACCATGTGCCAGGCATTGTTCTAGGAACTGGGAATACAACAGCGATCAGAACCAACACAGTGCCTGCTCTCAAGAAGCTTATATTCTAGTGATTCCAGAGCTTTCTACCTGAGACCGATTAAAGACAGACACCTGGAACTAAAACTTTACAAAGGATATACTGAGAATGTGATCGCACGTGCACACACACACGCACACACACACACACGTGGTCTTCCGGAGGTCAGGAGCGTCTCAGAAAAGTCCTCACAAGGAGGACTTCTCAGATAAATCCCACCCCTGATCCCTGTCTGGCTCGGGAAACAAGCACCACGCCCGCCAAGCCCTGGGAGCCTCTTTCAGCGGCTTCTCCAGGGAGGGAGGGAAGCAGATGCAGTCAGGCTCTGTTTAAATCATCCTTCTCACTAAGCTAGAAAGGGAGATGGTGAGGAACAGAAAGAAGTGAATTCTGTGCGATGCCACTGGAGGAGAGATGCTTTAGCACACTCGGGGGCCCGGGTCAGCTGAGAAAGACCGTGTAAGACGACCACAGCGTGCGTTCCACCAGCCGGCTACCGCGGACGGACACACCGCCCCAAGCCTCAGGGTCTGCAGCCCAGCCATGGTCTGCGGGCCGGGGGCCCGGCTGGTCCAGACTGGGCTGGGCTCCGGGCTGCAGGGTTGGTTCAAGTCCCCTCCACATGCTTCTTCCTGTTCTAGAACAAGCAGGCTGTGCACGCTCATCCCCTAACAGAGGCAGAGGCAAAAGAGGGTACGACCAACTGCCAAGGACTTTGCAGCCTCTTTTCCTTCATCTGCTAATATCCCTTTAGCCAGAGCGGGCAGGTGGCCAAGCCAAAATTCAAATGGGCACAGAAGTACCCTCCTCCTCCCGCAGTGAAAAGGCAAAAAGTGCTTCAAAGTCAGGGCCATAGTGTGAGGACACAGGGTGAGCGGACGGCCTGGGAACAATGATGGGCTCTGATGAAGAAACGGTCACTTGCAGCAGCCCAAACGTGCCAAGCTTCCATTTCTCTCTAATCCACACCTTTTATTTGGAAGCTCACAAGCCACTCCAGGCTCACAAGGTTAAAAGCTAATGTTTGGGCTGTATTATTATTAATCATCATCATCATCACTGGGGTCACTGTTTCAGGAATGCGGAGACAACAGGAAAAAGGAAAACAGCTGAAATGGAAAATTAAGCCACATCGACAGGGCAAAGAAAATTTCTTCACTGTTTTACATATATTGCTTTATGTTTGCTAAATATCCAAGAGTTTAGATGATGAAAATAAGACACAGGACAGAATCTCTGCTTCCCAGAAGTCTCCTGTGTATAGAGATGATGCCACAGACAGTACGTGACACTCACTACGACAGCTGCAAAGACATCAGAAATACATGCACATACAACAGCTTGAGTCAAGTTACCAAAACCTCAGCTCTTACTACAGTGACAGAAATACTGGAGGGGATGGCCTGGATTCTAAGCAGGATGAGAAAGAACTAAAGAATATACCAGGAAACGAATCAGATTCTGTGCAAACAGGGTAACTGGAGTCCCCAGGCAGGCTCTGAGCTCCCTCTTCGCGTCAAACAGGAGCACCCCAGACTATGCCTTCCCGGCACCAGGAGCTGTTGCAGAGGGCAAGACCAGACCTGACAGCGCACGGGGACGGAGAGGGGAGATGTCAGAAAGTCATTAAATGTTCCGAATGCCCCATGCTGAAAATATGGATGATACAGCAGTGACATCAGAGACTTAAACTGCTAGAATCGAGCCTGACAAGCAGAAGGTTATCTTCATGGAACTTGTCAACTTACACCCACTCACATTTCCTGACGAAGTGACTTTTTGGGAGAATGATGTTATGTAAAGAAACCTAAAGCTACTCAAGTTAGAAATATATATATTCCATTCATGAAAAAGCAACTTAAAAAAAAAAAAAAAGAAGAAAAGCCACAAACCCAGAGAATACAATTTTAACAGATAAAAATGACAGATGAGAAGTTTCCAAATAAATGTTGAATTCCTACCAATCCATTATTAAAAGACAAACAAAAAACTGAGCCCCACCTCAAAATGAGCAAAAGAAAAGCCATATGTGTCAAATAAATATATAGAAATCTGACCAACCTCAGCAGCAGGCAGCTAAAGGCAAAGGAGAGCTCAGTCAGGCACTCTTCTCAACTCACCAGGCTGGCAGAATAAATTGAACAAAGACAGCACTGAAGAGCATGTGGAGCAACAAAGACTCAGGCCGTGTAAACTGGCCCAGCCGCTTTGACCTGGTGACATCTAACAATCTGGTGACATCTAACAAAGCTGAAGATCCTCAGAAGTGCTGACTCAGCAATTCCACAGCTAAAGAAAACATACCGCAGAGAAACCCTCCCCCTCTACATACGAGATGCACAAAGATGTGCAGGAGTAGCATTTGTAGCAGTCAAAAAAAAAAATTGTAAACAGTCAAACGTCCGGGAAAGAATGGGTGAACAAACTACGGCATCTTCACCCAGCAGAATTTAAGCAGTGAAAAATGAATGAACTAAAGCTCTACACATGACAACAGAGATGGACGTCACAGCACTGCAAGGGAAGTCAGGAGAGGAGGGACAGTGTGATTCCATTTCTTAAAGCACAAAAAGTTTTACAATACACATAGTGGAACTAAATGAAAATCAAGGTAACAACACAAAATTCAGAGTAGTGATTGCTCACGGGAGGGAGGGGAAAAGGGAAGACGCTAACAGGAGGGACACACAGGGGACTTGCCCTGTATAATGTCCTAACTCCTAAGCTGGGTGGTGGATCCTGGAATAAAGGACTGAAAGAGAGACAGAGACAGAGACAGAGGTGGGCAGATAAAGTATCAGAATAAAGAATTTCAATGAAGAAAAATTTTAAGAAAAAAATTTTTTAATTAGGGAGACTTAAGCATGTCTATGGCAAAGAGTAAAGACTGAAGAGAGGAGGAACAAAGATGGAGGACTCACACATCCCAATTTCAAGCCTTAACTACGGAGCTACAGGATTTAAAAGACTGTGGACATGAGGACAGGAACACAGAACAATGCAACAGAATCAAGAGTCCAGAAATAAACCCAAACATCGATGGTCAACCGATTTTCGACGTGGGTGCCAAGATCTTTTAATGGGGGAGGAATAGCTTCTTCAACAAATGGTCCTAGAACAATGGGATGTCCACATGCAGAAGAATGAAGCTGGAACCCTACCTCACACTATACACAAAAATTACCACAAAATGGATCAATGACCTTAGTATAAAACCTCAAAACTCTCAGAAGAAAACATAGGGGTAAGTCTTCTTGACCTTGGATTTGGCAATAGAGTCTTAGATACGACACCAAAAGCAGGTGCAAGAGAAGAAAAAGAACAGATATAGTAGACTTCATCATAATTAAAAAATGTTGTGCATCAAAGAACATTATCAAGGAAATGAAAAGAAAATCAACACAACTGGAAAAAATGTTTACAAATCATACATCTGAGGAGGGTCTAGTATCCAGAATATACAAAGACCTCTTACAGTATGACAACAAAAAGACAAACAATCCAACTTTTTAAATGGACAAAGGGCTTGAACAGACACTTTTCCAAAGATGATATACAAGTGACTAACAAAAAACATACTCGGTACGGATGAAAATTAAGGAATTCTCCGGGGAAAAAAAAAACAAGAAAAAATTAAGAACCAAATACAAATTTTGATACTAAAAAAAAAAAAGTCCAAAATAAAAAATATATTTGACACCCAAAGTAGCAGGGTGAATAGGATAGAGGAAAGAAGCAGGGAGCATGGAGATGGATCAAAAGAAATTATCCAGCATGAAAAACAGAGAGAAGGGACAGAAAAAGTGAGCAGGGCTTTGGGGTCTTCTGGGATAAAATCAAAAGCTGTAACATGGATGTAATTTGAGTTTCAGAAGTGGAGGAGGAAGTGGCTGAGACAGAAAAGTTACCTGAAGAAATAATGACCACAAACTTCCCCAAATTGGTGAAAGACATCAATTTATAGTCAAGCTCAGTGAACCTAAAAACAGATAAATTAAAAAAAAAAAAAAAAACACCAAAATCAGACACATCAAAATGACACTGCTGAAGACCAAAGATAAAGAAAGAAATCTTGAAAGTAGCTGGAGAAAGAGAACACATTACATACAGGTGAACAATGACTGACATAGTTCTACAGAAACCACAGAGGCAGAAGACAATAAATTGTTGAGAAAAAAATCTATCAATCCAGAATTATGTACTCACTAAAACTATCCTTCATGATAAAGTGCAAATAGACGTCCTTAGATAAAGGAACACTACAAAACTCATCACCAGCAGACACGTTCTGCCAGAAATGATAGCAGAAGTCTTCCACATTGAAGGGGAAAAGTACCAGAAGGGATCTTGGATCCTCAGGAACGAAAGAGCAAGAGAAATGATAAACGGCCAGTTAAATACAAAAGAAGACTCTTTTCCTCTTAAGTCCTTTAGAATGCATACGACCATTTAAAGCAAAAAAGTTAACACTGAATGATGCCGTTTTCAATGTATGTAGACATAATACATATAATTACAAGAACATAAAGGTAACTGAGAAGGGGGGTAAGCAAGGCTAGAATAGGTACTTCAGTGTAAATAAAACAGACTTTGAGAAAAAGAGAATTACCAGAGATAAGGCTGAATATTTCACAATAAAGAGGAAATTCATGCAGAAGACATAACAGCTATAAAAGTGCCTGCATCTATGATGCATGTATGTATAATATATATAATGTAAAATCTATAATAGCATAGCTTCAAAAATCACGAAGAAAATTTAATAGAACAAAAAAAGCGAAATAGACAAGTCCACATTCATAGTCTAAAATTTTAACACTCTCTTCTGAGAAACTGACAGAACACTAAGACCAAGAAAATCAGTAGACACAGAAAATCAGCTGAACACTATTCAGTTACATTGACCTATTTCGCGTTTATAGAACACTCTGCTCCCAGGTTTCTTCTCCAGAGAAATGGAAACGTGTGCGCACAAAGACTTTCATACAAATATTCATAGCAGCCTTATTTAGAATAGTCAAAACCTGGGAACAATCTAAATGTCCATCAATAAGTGAACAGATAAACTGGGGCATACCTACACAATGAGACAAACCTCAGCATAAAAAGGATAAATTGATACATTCAACTTTGGTTGACACACACAACAAATCTCAAAACCACTACGCCAAGGAAGGGAAGGAAGCAAAGTATAAAGAATATAGACTGTATGATTCCATTTATATGAAATTCTAGAGAATCCAAACTAAGCTATCATGACAGAGTAATCAGTGGTTGCCTGGAAAGTGGGGGGGGGGGGGGGACATTATTAAAAGAGCACATGGAAACATTGGTTTGTGATGAAAATGTTTATTATCTTGATTATGATGACAGTTTTGTGGGTATATTCATCTGTCAAAAATGAATCACACTGTACACTTTAAATATATACAACTCACTTACTTTAATTATACCCACCCCCCAAAATTGGGGAAAATATTCAGCCTATCCTAAGGATAGAGTTTTTGAAGCATGGACTGAGTACAGGTCATTCACAAGAATTATCCAGAGTATTTGTTTAAAATATACATCTCGGTCCCCATTCCACACCTACAGAATCTGATGCCCTATGAGCTGCATTTTAAATAAGCTCTCCAGAAAATTACTAGGCACACATCTGAGAACCACTGCTTAAGACCCAGTTCAAATGCCACGAGGATCCTCTCTGATGCCTCCACTGGGCTCAAGGATGGACCGAGTTGCCTCTTCCCGTATCCCAAGGCTGCATCTCACGAATGGCACCAGAGTTACCATGCTCTTACAGTCTTGTCTTCCATACGACACTCCAAGTTTTACAGGGAGAAGTCAGATCTTATCATTCTGTCTTCCTCTGTCTAGCACCATGCCTTATGCAGAAATGATGCTAAGTATATGCATGGCATGTCCACCTGATAACACGGCGCTGGTACAGTCTTGGTCCATCTTAGATCAATCACACTGAATGATGTAAGTGCAGGCAGAGGCTGCAGAGACTGGCTACCAAAGAGAGGAAGAGACTGGAAACAAATTTACACTTAGACAAGAGAAGCAGCATAAGGTACGCCAGCTGGGCATCCAAGCAAAGATAAAGTGCATAACCCCTTGCAAACAGGAACCTAACTTATTCTGCGATGCACACTGCAGATACCCATACCACCCATATTCCATCCCGGGTGTAACCAGGACAAGGGCTTGGCACGATCCTCTCCAATCCCTGCCTCCTTCCCGTTCTGCCCACTATACCTCTGTTAGAAACACTCGCCACATGGCACGGCAATCATTTATTTTTAGCCTTGTGTGTGCTGTGCTATTTTCAAAGGCAAGGACAATGCTTATTCGTTTCTCTATAGGCTTAGAAGGAACTGAAGAAATATTTGACAAACGAATGAACAACAACAAAAATGATTATTTAAAACTAGAAACTGCTCATGTACATATCTATAAAGTTTTCCCTAAAGAGGCAAGTTTTTAATTTTAATGACGAGGTAAAGGAAGCCGGTTCCATTTTCAAAGTTATTTTCCACTGTGGAGTCTTTTCTGCTCCCTGGCCTCTGAACAATCTTCTAAATTTCACAGGGGCTCAATAAATGGTACATTCCTTCCTGGCACGACGACACCCACAGTCACCCCAGGGAGAGACGTGCACACTCTGCAGACAACCTGGGAAGAACTGGGCAGCCTGAGTCAGCCCAGTGGGAAATAAGTGTGTCGCGTCTGGAGACACGACTCAGTGCTGCTCTCAGAACACCTCCTCAAGGAAAAGCCAATCCAATCGTCATGACGACAGTCACCATCCACATCACAATTACTAAGTGCAAGGCGTCTGAAAGCCCTGGTGAAGGCACTACAACTGAAGGAAGAAGAAATACAGCAAAATTCTAGAAGCTGTCCAAGAGCCTCACCCTGAACTGTGCACAGACGCACACATACGCCTTAGTCAACTTAAACGTGTGAAAAAGCATTTCCACGGCCTGTGCAAATTAGCAGTCTCATCTCATGCTTTCAGTTGAGTGCACTCTGTCAATGAGATGACACTCACGGGGGCAGAGCCCTTCTGCAGGGAACAAATACCACCACCACAAATAAATTCTGTTTGCTGTTGTTGCGCTTGGTGCCAGTTCTTCGTTCTTTGTTAGGCAGAAAAACTTATTTGTCAGGAATTT
Source organism: Camelus dromedarius (assembly GCF_036321535.1). Taxonomy (NCBI): domain Eukaryota; kingdom Metazoa; phylum Chordata; class Mammalia; order Artiodactyla; family Camelidae; genus Camelus; species Camelus dromedarius. Next base: position 3,063,290 of record NC_087454.1, on the reverse strand, counting down.
CTAGCCATTTTAAAATTGCATTTTAAAATCATGCAATTTACTATAATTACTAGCAGGACATAGTTGTTGACTTATTGGAAAGATGTGGGCGAAGTTGCACTGCCAGCCATTGGATCCTGACCACTTTCCTGAGGCTGTGTCACACGGGGATAATAGCAGCGTCACCCAGAGCCCTGTCATCAGGGCTCAACAAGAGAAGCATCCAGAACACTCAGTGAGATGCTGACACACAGTCAGGGCTCAGCTAGCGTCACTCATGCTCCATCAGCCTCTCCAGCCGCCAGCAATTTCAGCATTTCCCTGCACTTCTGTAAGAACCATAAAGATGGAGGCTCTACAACCACCAGTTTTACCATTTCTTGGAAGCTCTATTTAAAAAGGCAGAGGAAGGGAGGGGAGAAAACGAGGGAGGAAAGACAGCAAGAATGGCAAACTGACCCGGAGGGACCGAGCGCACACAGCCAGCCTTCCTCCATGCCGCGGGACCTCGGAAAACAGAAACTGAGCTGTACTTGCAAATCGTGTCTGTGTTTAGTGACTGCCAGGCACACAGTTTAAGAATTTTAACTACAGATGTCAAAACGCACTCGAGCCTGAGAACACGAAGCAAAACTCTGTCATAATAACTTCAAGTTCAAACAGCAAAGCCCACACAGATTTTCTCTTATAAAACCATCTCTTCTTTCTTTTCTTTGGTCTCTCTCTCTTGCAAGGTATTTAATTTAAATTTTCTAGGTACCATTTCCCAACAAACGAAAGCACGTCCTACCACCACGGTGAATCTCCCAGAAATATTTGCATCTTAGACGTCTTCTTTTTTTTCCTTCTTTTTCTTTTTCCCACTTTGCCATTTCCTCCAAGAATACCTGACATGGCTGATCCAACAGTGGAACAGCAGTCTCATTAACGTGCAATAATGACTCGGAAACCTGTTTCAGATAACTACATTCAGCCAATTACTGTGCGAACAAACCTCATAAAAACCCGTCAAGGACACTGGAAATGTACAAGGAAGCACAATTCCGAGCAACAATTGACACGTAACTGATCCTCCCCCATCTGCTTTCTGAGTCTAGCCCCTCACACCACAGCTCCTGGGAGGAAGGCTTGGATTCCTTCAAATCTTTTGTCTAAAAAACAAAAACCACAGACATAGCTGGAGTTAGCGCCCATCCAAGAAGACATGAAATCTCACATAATTGCTCCCAGGATTTTGTGTTTCCTATTAAGAGCATATACATCTCTTAGGCTGATTTTCCTGTTTCTTACGACTCTTAATTTTCCTTCCTCCTCTAAAATCAATCCAGAACCATAGGTACTAAGATGACGAACATCAAAGAAGTAATGCAGTTCCCAGTGGTTAGAAACGGTTTCTGTGACACGCAGGGCACCCTCTGTTTAAGTCTCTCCGATTAAGTCTCTCTGTTAATAAATGGTTCTAACCATTTGAAAAAAAAAAATTTTAATAACATTAGAGATTAATTTTTACTGAATGTTTATTAAGTGTCAGACCTTGTGCTTATTCATAAGCGCGCTCCATGCGTCAAAGACACCTCAGCTAATCCTCGTGAAGAAATTCTGAGGGAGGCGCAGCTGTGCTCATCTCCGCCACGGGAGGACCGCGCCGCGCGGGCGTTAGACAGCCGGCCTGAAGACACAGCCGTCATCCCGCAGGACACCCGGCGCTCCGGGCGCTCGGCCCGGGCCTCCCGGCTTCGACTCACAGGCCCAGGGCTTGCTCGGCAGAGCAGAGAGGAATCTGTGCGCCGACTGCGTCCAGCCCCGCGGACGGACGGAGGCCCCCGAAGAGGAAGAAGGGAGGCCAGGCCTCCGCCCGCCCAGCCCGGGCAGTACGGACTCCCGCATCGCACAGCCGCCGCGGCTCGGGTCTCACCGCTCCCTCCTTCTCCGACCCCGTGACCTCACCCGTGGTCCATCCACATCTCTTAGTCCCCAAGAGCAACAGCTCTTCTCCACTGTGCCGGACGAGGCCAGAGCCAGCGCCCTCCTAGGCCCAGAGCACGACCTTCTACAAGAGGCGGGGCGGGGGGAGCGGGGAGGGGGGGCGGCGCGAGCACAACCCCATCAGTTGCCCTGCGCTTACTGCTGCCACAGCGAGCCCCTGCTCAAACACCGCATCGCAACCGGCCTCCCATGGAGGATGTAAACTGTGAACAAGTATGTTTAAAATTAAATTCAGAGAGACTTTTGTTAAAAAAAAAAAACCTCACAGCTCTGAAATCAAGTTTAGAAATAATCATTTTAATTAAGCCACGGTCCTGCAAAGAAGAGCTGGAAAGATCTTCCTTAAGTACCTATCAGTACCGGTAGATTCAATCAGGGACCCCATTTTCTGACTCACCCCAGTCCCGCGGCACTGCCAACACTGAGCACGGCAAACACCCAAACACCACAGGCCTAAGCATTTCTCAATTGTGTTTTTGGCGTATTTATGAATTTTTCTGCTGAATCAGGGGCACTGTTCCAAACACACCAAGAACAGAAAAGGATTACACGCTGGCTTCGTTCTTAAAGAGTTTGGAAGACAAACTGCTCTCCTGGGACAGGCATCAAACACCTGTGGACAGTTACAAAGCCACAGATCGACAGGTACCAAATCACCAAGTACAAACCCAACCCTAGTGCCGACAAGGAAGCCCTCCAAAACCAAGAAGCCTTTGCAAGATGAGATGGGAGAGACTGTGTTCTCCCAGAGCAAGGAGCCAGGGAAAAGTCTGCAGGGCAATGCAAGGAGAGCGAGCCTGTGAGGGACTTCCAGGGGGTATGTAAATGTGTATGCAAATTAGTATGCAAATAACATCAACTGGGAAGAGAGTGCTCTTTCAGGGAGCCTGCAAATAAATGCTGGATCCTTTTCTACCTGAATTTACCAGTTGTTGCTCCATCACCCCACAGCCAAGAACTTCTAGCCATTCTCCGCGGAAGTTGATCTCCATCTCGAAGGAAGGATGAGTGAAAGGAAAGCAGCAGTCCACCCATCTAATGTCCAGTCCTGCAGATGCGCCAGAGAAAAACAACACAGAGAGTCAGAGGCAGTCTTCCCTTCCCCGTGATCAAATCTGCCCTTTGGCTAATGACACCAATTACTATATTCTGAGTCAAATAAATAGCAAACAAATTAATTTGCAACACTTTAGAGGGAGGCAATAAATCTTAAAACGTGTGAAAAACTGGGCACGTCTTTTCCAATAAGAAAAACACTTCGTGCAGTTCCAGGACCCTCTGAAACCAAATCAATCACCTGTCAAATCCCTGCAACCACCTGGCAGAGGAAAAAATTAGGTCAAGATCGTGGGCAAGCAGGTAATTCTGCCAGTTTCTGTAAGTGAAAGTGACATCTTTTTAGAGTTAAAGAACTATTTTTACTATATTGTCCTTCAAACTTACATTTCAACATTATGACTAATTTAAGATCAACTTACTAACTTTCACTTCCATAAACAGATATATTAATTTTTATTAAGTTTTTAAGAGCTAGTAAAAAGTTAAATAAAATAAGATCAGCTAAATTTAAGCAATACATTTAAGAAGTCAAAACATTTTTCCTGCAGATAAATGATCGGTATACTTACAACCAAGACAAACAAAAAAAGGACACGGTAAACAGGATGTACTTGTCAGTGAGCAATCATAAACATGGCACTTGTGAACAATGATGTTGTTACTTAACAAACGAAAAGACTAACAAATTCAAAACAACTAAAGCCTGCAAAGAGCAGAGGTCACTAAAAGAAGCGAAGCGAGATTAGAAGGTCACCCAGTAGCCAGATGCCCACTGTGAGGAGCACCCAAAGAGTGGGCACTGGGCAAGCCATCCACAGTCCCTCCCCACCTTCCTTCCACTTGTGTAACTATCTTTCTCTTCTGTCAGGGAACACTCCTGACTCCCTTTCTCCATGGTAACATGCCCCTGTGGGTTTAAAATATCATTTTCTCACCCATGTCTATCTGCATTTTACATCTTGTTGTGGGAGGGTATAGCTCAGAGGTAGAGTGTGTGCTTAGCACGCACAAGGTCCTGGGTTCAGTCCCCGGTACCTCTGTTATAAACAAACAAACCAACCTAATTACTTCCCCACAGCCAAAAAAAAGAAAAAAAAAAAACTTGTGGAAATCAGAATGTGAAATGAATAAAAACAACAACAAATATTGCTTCCATTTATTGAGCATTTACTATGCCTCTGTCAGCCCACTTCACAGATAGGGAAAAAAATCTCTTAGGTCAAATCAGACAACGCTAGACAGCCCAAAAGAGCGGATTTAAAGATTATTACAGTACCGTGCCTAAACACTTTTTAAATCTGATTCAATTTTAGGACCAAAGGAGAACTAACCACTCTAAACTCAATTCTCAATCTCTTTCACTTCATTTATATTAATAGGGATTTGTGGGCAGAGGAAAACATCAAAAGAAATGGAAGACACGAGATCCTCATTACCCAGTGACCTCACTCCCGACCAGAATGACAGTCACGCTACAGAGCCCTGCAAGGTAAGGGCCACACGCAGGTCCCTGTGGAGGTGGGGTTGACAAGTTATTTGGGGAGAATCAACACCTGTGGAAGGAAGAGGTTGGGCCAGAGGGAGGTCAACCAACTGCAATTAGACCCAAAAAACCTTAACTCACTGGAGCTCTGGAGCTCACACAGCCCATCAGGACTGTCCCACGGAGGGTAGGGGAGAGTGGGGCAGGGTGAGGGGCAGTCGGGGGTGAGCCGTGGGCCGAAATGCTGGACCTTGATATTCCTGTCACCACCAGTCCTGGGATGTGGGCAGCCCTAGGAAGGGCATGTCCTTGGCCAAGGAGGCTGCCCACAGCGGAGGCCGTCCCAAGGGAGCTGATGGCTGCAGCCACCTGCACTCCCGACAGCCCGGTCCCGGGAGGGACGCTCGGAGCGCATCTCAGTGACACCCACGAGACTGTTCTGCTTGTAAACAGAAGAGAAGGGACACGACTTGCCCACAGCACCATATCTGGACAGCAGGAGAAAATCAAAATCTGTTTCTCCTTCAGACTTGTTCTCCTGAACTGTGCAACGAAGCCAACGCTTTCTAAACAGAAATCCCAACGTTCACCAAGGAGATGGTACTAAAGACAGCTGTAAACCCCGAAGGACAGAAAGTAAAACTAAAATGCAAGAAATCCGAAGCCCCACCTGAGTTGCCCTGAAAGAAATGATCTGCCAAATACGGCCCCAAAATTGAAGGGAAACCAATCAAGAAATGATAAAAAAATGACAGTGAAATTCCACAAGCACAAAAACTCTCTAAATGTGATTTTATTTCTTTCCAATTCTAAACTGATAACCTCTCTTCTAACAGCCTTAGGGTGCTAGTGCAATTGAAATGTTAGCAGGAAATAATAAACTGCTTTGGAGAGGGGAAGAGGAAAAAAACCAGACAACCCTGAAACTAAAGCAGCTGTAATAACAACAAATTGCCACGAGGAAACAGTGTGTTCTAATTTTTAATTTTGCTTTTCAAGAACAAAGGAATACAACACTAATCATTTAAAAGAGCAAAAAGCTCAGACCATAAAAATAAACATAAAAAGAGTTGCGGAATAATTCTGAGGCAGCTCCTATTCATTAGCTAATTAAAGAAAGCCTGAATTTGAAGTTTCTAAGTGAGCTTTGGTACCTAACATGTAAATGAGGTGGAGGGTACAGTTCAGTGGCCGAGCACCTGCTTAGCATGCACGAGGCCCTGGGTTCAATCCCAGGTACCTCTGCTAAATAAGTAAATAAATAAACCTAATTATATCCCCACCAAAAAAATTAAAAAATAAATAAGGTGCAAGCAACTATGATGCAGCGGGCAGGGCTCTGCCCTGAGCTAGCGACAGGGAGAGTCTGGGGGGCCCACCTAGTGAGAGACCCCTTTTACCACCACAGCTTTTGTGGGCCTCACAGCCCCTGAAATATTATTAAAATGACTTCTCTCCTTTTGGAAGCGCTAACCTGGGCTTGGAAGTCAAACCGACAGGGCTGAAACCAGGCCTCAAATGCTCCCAGCGTGTGATGGTCACATGGTTCCTTCAACTAAAAATGAAGATTCTAATAACCGTATCTCGCAGACGCAGGTCAGAACAGGAACAGCAAATCCTGACAGCCTGCTCAGAGCAGCCTCTGACACCGTTACTTCCTCTCACTATCACTATCACTGCAGTGGCTACTGTCACTCTAAGGGACATCCAGATTGCTGGTACCCAGACAGGCTGACTGAGACATCTTTCAGCAACTAGCACCTCCCCTCCCCCAGCCAAATGCAACAATTAAGTGACCCTCTGAAACACCCAACGTAGGAGCAGGGCCCTGCCCCTTAGAGTGAGGAAGAAACAGCCGAGTCTGAGGGCGCGGTGAAGACTCAGCGTGGGCACGGGGACAGCACTCAGCTCGTTTCCTACAACACAGCCCCTCACCCTTGATGTTCCCAAAAAGGGCCTGGTTGGGGCACCTCCCGACCCTGCCTGCACCTCCCCTGAGAAGCATCTTAGCAGATGAAACAAACGTGCAAACGCCCCTCCCAGCGACAGCTTCCTTAGCAGTACGTGCAGCTCAGGCGCACATGGCTGGGCAAGGCTGCGTGGCTAAGGCGTCTTTGAAGATTCGGGGGACATTTGGCTACTGTGTGAATGGGGTGAAAAACGATCTCACCGCTGGAAGGAAAGAAAAAATACAAGGCTTTTTTCACATACAAGACTTCAGTGCATAGGAACAAGACGTGTTCTCCGAGCAGTAAACCATCTGATGATAAAATGTGCAGCAAGACATAACTAAGAAGGGCTCTAAAGCAACCTCCTTCACATTTCGACAATGGGAAAATGCAGAAAGCCTGAATCTCTCTGTGAAGAGGAACACTGTCTCCCTCAGATACAGAACCCCTCTACCCTCACCTGCCTCGAAAATGGCCTGAACAGCACCGTCCATCTCCCCGTGCCCGTGTTAACCGGATTATCACCACTAAAAAGATCCCAATTCCTTTCTTTTATCACGAAAGTAAAGAGAGGCTGGCTATAATAGGATTTTCCCATCAGCCATCTCCATCTGAAACCTGTTTCACGATTACATTATACCATTTTAATATGAAATATTCCAAACCAAGAGACAGAAATAGGAAACAGCCAACATCCATGCGCCCACTATTCAGTTTTATCAAATCACAACATTTTGTCATATTTAACTTCCTATTTTCCTTGGTTTAGTAGATCACTACGAACACTTGAAAGCCTGGTTCGTACCTCCTCCCTAACACCATTCTCTGCCTCCTAGAAAAAGATACTGGCATGAGGTTGAGGTGCTCTTTCTAAAACTGTATGTATATAAAGAACATATGTAATCATTCAGCGGTTTCTTAAATATTACATGAACTGTGCGTTTGACAGCACAGCAGTCAAGATCATCTAACAAACCTCACTGAAACGGGGAAGCTGAGGCTCAAAGACTGTAATGAGAATCCTTTCGAACACACGTTTGAGTTCGCACCTAAGCAGGCAAAATCTGGAGGGGTGAGAAGGCGGAGGCGAATGAGGGATAAGTGAGGACAGGACTGAGACTCGACATCAGGCCAACACTGTGTACTACATCCTGTTTTTCTTTGTCAACACTTAACAAATGTTAGTTTTTTACATTTCTTCACGCATGAAGAGTGACAAAGGATGGCTCAGACGGTTTCTGTTTGCTTTCCCTGATTAATAATGAGGGCGAGCATCTTTTCACGCATTCTTGAGTCAGGCCAGCTACATCATCCGTCCCCTCCGTGTGCACCCATCTCTCTCGCAGGTGGGTTTCTGCTTGTTTACTTGCGGGAGCTCTTTACACATCAGTGCTTATGACATAGCACTGCTCTCCTGTCAGAAGGGCTGAAATTAAGACGGCTGGCCACGCCACACGTGGGAGAAGATGAGGAGCACGTGGAATTTTCATACACCGCTGGACGGAATGTACAATGGGACAAACACTTCAGGAAACAGTTCCGCTATTTCTTAGCAAGCTAAAATTCACCTGCCATACAATTTAGCCAATGCATTCCTAGGCATTGACCAAAGAGAAATGAAAGCGTACGTCCGTATGATGACTTGTCCACGAATATGCACAGAAGTTTTACCTGTAACATCAAGGAACTGGAGACAACCCAAATGGCGATCTCTGGATGGATGGACAGACAAACTATGACCTGGATGCTGCTAAAAAGGAACGAATTACTGATATACACTGCAACGTGGATGGACCTTAGAAAAATTACATTAAGTGAAGTAAGCTGGGGAAAAAAAAAGAGCACACATTATAGGATCTCATTTATATACATCTAGAAGGCAAAGTAAACAACAGTGACAGAAAGCAGGTCACTGGGGCCTGGGGTGAGCAGGCGCAGGGAGGAGCAAGGAGAGCTTACAAGGCACGGGGGGAGCTTTGTGGGGTGATGGGCACGTTTATTAGCTTGACGCCGCTAGTGGTTTCACGCGTGTGCACTGTGTCAAAACTTACAAATTTGTGTAAACGTGTTGCTTACTGCATGTCAATTCAGTAGACTGTACACTTCAAATATGTAGTTTGATGTCAATTATACCTCAATAAAGTGGTTCTTTCAAAAAAAAAAACTCACAAGAATAAGAGAATAAAAGATAACCCTAACCACCCAGGGCTTCTGTCTTCCAAGCATTTTTAAAATCTAGGCCACAATTAAGGAAAACCTCTTTACTTTCTTTTTACATCTTTCTAAAAACAAAGCAGTGTCTTAAGCAAGTTAGAAATAGTTGGAGGGGGACATTACAGACAAAAAAACTTCTTGGAGCAATAATGGAGGACAAGTGACTAACGTGAGAACCCAGGTCTTCAAATGATTGCTTTTCCTCCAGGAGATGGGCTGCTAAGATTTTGCTGTTGGCAGTAGTAATCAGCGTGTTAATATGTAAAACCTTACACCAGGCCCCCTCCCACGGTGACAAATCTTGCCCCATGGACCTGTCTGACCTAATGATAATACAGTAACACTCCCACTCTGACCAGCCTGCACACTTTCTTCCCATTGATGATACTGACCTCAGTCCATTATCATTCTTATCAAAGGTTGTAATCATTTTTCCTTCTCTAGCTAATTCCATTTTCATAGCCTCCATCTCTTCAAATCGAATGAACCAGGAAATCCATAAGTTCTACTGCACTGAGGACCGAAACCATGAAGCCACAACTTAGACCAAAAATCTAGACACAAGTAGGCTTAATGACTTTAGGAAGGTGGTAACTGTTGAATACGGAAGCCCCGGAAGACAAAGGCATTCAGTACCTACCATCTCCAAAAAGACAGGTCATGAGCCCGGTAAGTGTCTGCTTAAGATCAAACTCAACAAGCTTCGTGGCCTCCATGGTGTGCGTCTCTTGTTTATGGGCAGAGCGAGAACTTTGTTCAAAGAGCTGCAGGCTTTCTCCATCCTTCACGCCAGCAAATAACTGTAAACCAAGAAGAATGAGATAAATAAATTAAAATAGTATCCTGACCAGTCTATATCAAAAAACATAATACGGAAATAAAACTCAGTGAATCTTACAGTCAGCAAACCTACTGAAATTAAGACGCATTTGGTACCTACTTTGAACAAAGCACTATGCTACAAGCAGTGGGGAACCTTCAGGAAATTAAAAGACAGCATTCTCATCTTTGCTGTCCCTCTGTTTTCCTTTGGCACTAATCTACCTGCAGTCACTTCCTCACAAGAGACATTATCCTCCATGCTAGCGGAAATATCAGTGAATCAGGTTTCCAGTTCCTTGCAGTGTGACCCTAGACTAGGGAAGGAGGGACAGTCTAGGAACAAAGTCCTCCTAGGCCTCGGCCGCCCTGGAATTCCAAAGGCCAGACAAGGCCGAAACGTGTCCCTGTACTTATTATCCAATAAACCCCAAAAAGTGATGTGGGAGCTAAGCCTTGGGAAACAGTGTGTAAAGGGGGAATAATGACAATAAATTAACAGACTTTATGATCGTTAAATAAAACAGTGCATGAAAAGCATGGAGTACCTGGCTCATCGTGGTGGCAAAATACATTTTCCTCATTGTTGTCACAACTGTCATTACTAATCACAGGTGTTGTAAGTCAGAGGCTGCTGTGGGTTTTTTGGGGAGGAAGGGGTAGGTTTACTGATTGATTGATTGATTGATTGATTGACTGACTGATTGGAGGTGCTGGGGATTGAACCCATGACCCCACGCATGCTAAGCAGGCGTTCTACCCCTGAGCTGCACCTTCCCCCCAGAGGCTGTTGTTACAGTGTCCCCATCTAGAACAACAAAGCAGGTCCTTATGTGTCAGGAGACCAACTCAGGATGGAGAGCTGACCAAATCAATCTACCATTCTTTCCACCCAAAGTCCCATGAAATCAAACATTAAAAAAAAAGTTTTAATAAAAGACTGAATCAATTGCTGTTTCAAAGTAATACTGGGCTGGATAATTGGAACCAAATCTCCCGATAAATCTACTAAAAAGTACAAAAATTCTAAAAAGCACTGAAGAAGTAACACAATAGAGAGGATTTACCAAACAAAACTCTGTGGGGAAGCACGCAGCCAGAAAAAAAGCACAGCACAAAGCCAGGGAGAAACACGAGACTGTCTGCCCAGCCGAGGTTTTAAGTGGACATGGAACACCGGTCGTGACAGCTTATCATGCAAGTCAGGCCAAAGTGGAAGCTCACGTGTCCGAACAGGTTGGGACTAAAGGGTGATGAGGGTACTCGGGGGAAGAACAAACAAAGAAGTGCCCAGTTCTTGTATAGACTCCCAGCCAGGTGTCACCTCACCTGGCAACAGAGAGAACGTTAGGCCGTGGAACGCACTAGGGCAACCCCAGAGTGCTGGCTCCTCGAAGTGCCCAGCAAAATCGAGCACAAATCGGTTCAGAAAAAGGCTCTACTATCCAAGTCTCAAATTATTCCTGTAAGAACTAAAGATAGGGCAACTGCCATGTCTGTGTCCTTCAATATTTCCTCTAAAAATAACTTAGAACAAGAAAAAGAGAAAATGTAACTACTAAATGCCATGCCCTCAGCAGGAAACAAAGAGCGCCTCAACTTCAAAGTAACTGTATGTGGAAAAGAAGGAGGGAAGGAAGGAAGGAAAGCCAGCTGCCACAGAGACCGAGAGAGACGGAGGGAGAGGGGTAGAAAGCTACTGCGCCCCCACCCTTTGAGGTAAACAAGGACAAGCTGAGAAAAACTGAGGTGAAGAGGGGAGAGGGGAATCAGTGAGAAACTAGGCTGACCTCAAATCACCACCAGAGGAATGTAAATTGGTGCAGCCACTATGGAGAACAATATGGAGGTTCCTTAAAAAACTAAAAATAGAATTACCATGTGATCCAGCAACCTCACTCCTGGGCATATATCCAGAGAAAGCTAATTTGAAAAGACACACGCACCCCAATGTTCATAGCAGCACTATATACAATAGCCAAGACATATTAACAACCTAAATGTCCATGAACAGATAAATGGGTAAAGAAGTTGTGGTATATACATACAATGGAATACTATTCAGTCATAAAAAGAATAAAATAATGCCATTTGCAGCAACATGGATGGACCTAGATATTGTCATACTAAGTGAAGTAAGCCAGAAAGAGAAAGACAAATACTATATGATATCACTCATATGTGGAATCTAAAATAAAGATACAAATAAAGTTGTTTACAAAATAGAAATAGACACACAGTCATAGAAAACAAACTTATGTTTACCAAAGAGCAGAAGGGGGGAGGGATAAATTAGGGGGTGGGGATTAGCAGATATAAACTACAAATAAAACAGATAAACAAGGACCTACTGTATACCACAGGGAACTATGTTCAATACTTTGTAATAAACTATAATGGAAAAGAATCTTAAAAAGAATATATATACATGTATAATTAAATCATCTTGCTGTACACTGCAGCATTGTTTGTAACTGCGAAGTATTGGACACAAAGAAATGTCTGTACAAAAGAGAGAACCTGAATAAACCACGGTCCACCCCCTACAACAGAGTACTTAGGGACGTAATAAAGAATGCGGAGTATCTCTCGGAAATGATATGTAATGATTCCCAAGATATACTGCTATGTGAAAAAAGTGGCATATATTATATACTACTTTTAAAAACCTTAATCCAGTACTTTTCATGTCAGAAATAAGGGGAAATAATAAAATATACACAGATCTGCTCATTTGTAGAAAACAAAAATAAACAAATATCACAGCAATGATGAATCAGAAATGAAGATTAACTGCCTACCAGAAAGTGGGTGGTAACAGACTCAGAATGAAACCCGGGCACATCTCTTAGTCTGCTGACTGTCCCTGAGGGGAAGGCAGTGAAACTCGCAGCTGCCTCCACCCCCCAGATACTGATGGAATGTCAATCTCCATCTCCGTCCCAGACACACAGACCCACCCCACTGGACGTGTCTCCTAGCAGAGCCGCCACGTAAACCTGCCCTGAAGTCCACTGGCTCTCCTGACCCCACCCCAACACGCTTCTCCTCCCGTGAGCCCGAACTCTGGGAGCAGCACCAAGAAGGCAAGCCACCTCTCACCTGCTTCCCCCGCCCTCCCTTCCCCACCTGCCGACATCAAATCCAGCCAATCCCCTCCCTGACGCCCCTCCAGCCCCGCCTCGCAGACCTGTCATCGTTGCCATTTCTTCCGCTTGGTCTACATCGGTCCTCAGACGACCGACCCTGCCCTCCACGGCGCCATCCCCCGGGCTACCCTGCAGATTCCTCTCAAATGCCAACCCTACGGCACCCTCTTCTGCTTAAAAATTACAAAGGCTCCTCATTCTTTTGGAACTAGAGCTCCAACACCAAGAATTTACAGAGAAGGAAGAGTTCACGTCTCTCTCTGACATCACTTCCGGTCACCCCGCCGAGCTCCGGCCGCTCCAGGACACACGCCCCGCGGCGCCGTCCACCCGTGACTTCACACCTTCAAGTCCGCACCTCCCACCGCCTGGAACCCAGCACCCCATCTCTGCCTGCAGAACTTCAAATTCCTCTTGAAGAGCCTCTGGCCAGCCTCCCATCGTTACCCCTGGGATAAAGATCTCCTCCTTCTGGGCCTCGGCCTCTTCCCTTCACGCTGCCGACTGTGTTGTGCAGACGTTCCAGTCTCTCTGCCTTTCTCACTCGGCCGTGCACCAGAGGAGCGGCACTGAGTCAGGGTGTTACTCTACAACAAGCCCGCTTAGGATGAGGTTCCTAACAACGTCTGGCATCCACTCTCTGCCCAGTTCAGCTCAGCCAAAGCCAGTCACTGCGCCGATCACCTCTGAGCCCCGGGGACACGCCATTCGCCTCGAGGGTGACAGACACAGCCTGAAACTCTGACGGATGCAGCCTATTCTACTTGGCAGGCCCACCACTTATTAATTCTTGGTTCACAGGCAGAGAAATAAGTAAGAATCACTTCTAAAAATAAGCAAGTTCACATATCTTCGCACAGGAACTCCCAAGACTTCTGCTGCCCTGGATGCAGCAAGAAAATTCAATTACGTTATTCAAATCCAACCAGAGCATTTCAGCAAATACTAAGTATTCAAATCACTTTGGAAGAAGGATTGGGATGTCTTAGTGAGATGAACAGACAGACATATTAAAGGGATAGCCAACTCATCCAAGTGGATTTCAGCTGCTAATTTCCACGGGTTTTCATTTCTTTAAACAACTGGGCCCTCAGTGAGATCTTCTCCTGCTTCTTATTTGGGAGGACTCATGTTTGAAAGGGCCCAGCTAAACGCAGCTCTGTCCTGGGGTCTCTGTGGGAAGTCTGATCTGTTGTAGCTAATTGAGACTGAATCAGTTCTGTGGCTGCCTGGATTTCTGGGAACGCGCCACACGCCAATTAATCAAGTTACAGAGATTAGCACAGAGGAGGGTGCACTGAATCTGTGCACTGCGGAGGGCACACGGGATTGTCTCTGGCTGCCTGTCGCATTTCCTCTCCTTGCCGTGAGACCTGTGCCAGGGCAGTAATGGGAACAGATCTGCAATCGTCAACTTCTGTGACGAAAGATGTGGCGAAAGAAACATCCTGGTGGCTGAAAAGCTCCTTCTGCCAGGCAGCTGAACAAAGCACTGGCTGTCGAGGGTGCTACACCCGACATGAAGCTCAAGTTCCAAGTGGACACGTTCCAGGGGTTTCCAGCTGAGCGTTTTCGGGAAGCCCCCACGCCAGACCTTGACCTGCAGACTCAAAACAGTTTCTCCACGGCCCAACCCAGTCTGTCAAAATCTCAAGCCTCCAGGAGCGACAACTCAGGTTGAATATATCATAGAGGCTGTTCAGGTCCTTGAGAACGCATGCTCCCAAGGAGCCAGGGTCAGGAAGATGCTGGGGGCAGGAAGTGAGCACCCAAACCTCCACGCAGCGGACCCCCTAGGCCGCGGGGGTCAGCAGCGTCGTGAGGGCCAGCGGTGACCTCTGCCTCCTGGGTACTCGGGAAATCCAGCTGGTTATTTGGCTTTAATTAACTCCGACACATCATGAAAAGTATATTCTTCAGTACTTTCCTTCTCTTACGGGTTCTCCAAAGGGTACCAGTGGGAGAAGGATGGAGATTAACATTCCGCCAAGCTCTGGCCTACACAGAGGAAACATCAGAAACTTCAAAGCAAGAAAGTGTCAGGAAGCTGCACACAAACAACCTGAACGATTAGACACCTGCACGTGTGGAGGCAAAAACCAACAGGGCAACAACAAAAAGACCCCGTCCTGGCACGAACTGGAGAGAATTTCGCCCACTCAGCTGTCGACAAGAAAATCGTGGTGTCTGGTCCTCCTCCTCCTAGACCACGATGACAGACGAGAGAGAGAGTGCGTTTTCCTCCTCAGAGGGCCAGTCGGCTCATTTGTGATGTCAGTGGGTGAAAAGCAGCAGGACCCAGCAAGACTCTGGCTACACTGTCGCCTACCCTCAAGGGAGATGACAGAAGACATGACTAACCAGCCACAGAAAAGACAGCAGTGGCTTAAAAAAAAGAAAAACAAAAAGAAGTAGATCAGACCTAAAAAAGTAGGACCCATGAGATAAGTGATTCACGTGGATGATACGCAGGTGGATGTACGCTTACCCAGCACGGAAAGGGCAGACATCTATTTCAAGGTAAACGGTGGGGGCCGGGGGTGCTGACACTTGCCGATCGCCTCCCACTCATCAGACACCCTGCCGGGTTCCCCGGCCACACTCAGGAGTGGTCCTTGTTTATAAACTGGGAGTTCGAGATTTGCAGATACTGACTGGTATACATAAAACAGATAAACAAGTTTACACCATATAACACAGGGAAATATACTCAATATCTTGTAGTAGCTCATGGTGGAAAACAGAAAAATGAACGTGTATATTCACGTATGACTGAAGCATTGTGCTGTACACCAGAAACTGACACAACACTGTAAACTGACTATACCTCAATAAAAAAAAAAAAAAGAAAAAATAGTTATCCTTGTTTTAATTAAGGAAACTGAGGCTCAGGGAGGTTAAAGGACCCATCTACGGCCATCAGAGAGTGAGCTGCAGAGCCAGGATCTGACTCCCCAACGCTGGTGTCATTTCCAGAATGACAGACACTGCTAAGAGGAACATTTTCCACACATGATGCCACGACCCACAGATGGACTTCAAGAGCCAAGAAGCCAGAAGTTCAAGTCCTTCATTCAGTCCTGATGGGCAAAGAGTGCACAATTCCATACTTTCCAACTGTCATGTATAAATAAAGGTGATTTACTAGAAACTGGCTAAGTGTTTCTAGAATGTGGCATCCACAGAGCAAAACTGAGGTGTCCTCAGAAATGATGGGGACGCTGCGTGTTCCACTACAGAGTCAGGCTGCCCAGGACTGCGATGGTTAATTCTGTGTATCCGCTTAACTGGGCCATGGGGTCCCCAGATACTTGATTAAACTTTATTTCTAGATGTGTCTCTGAGAGTGTTTCTAAATGAGATTAACATTTGAGATTTGCAAATGTTAGCCACTATGTATAAAAATAGATTTTAAAAAAGCAGATTTCTTCTGTATAGCACAGGGAACTATATTCAATATCTTATAATAACCTTTAATGAAAAAGAATATGAAAGCGAATATATGTATGCATATGCCTGACTGGGATATTGTGCTGCACACCAGCAATTGACACATTGTAACTGACCGTACTTCAATTAAAAAAAAATCTGAATCAGTGGACTGAGCGGACTGCCCTCCCCCATGTGGGTGGGCTTCACCCGTCTGCTGAAGACCAGAAGAGAAGAAAGACTAAGAAAGAATTCTTTCCCTCTGCCTGACTATCTCTGAGCTGGGACACTTGTCTTCTGCTGTCAGACCTGGCTTCAGGGTAAAACTCCACCACCAGCTCCCCGTGGCCGGGACTTCCCAGTCTCCACAAGCAGGGGAGCCATCTCCTTACAATAAATCTCTTTATATAAATCATCTCCTCTCCCCTGCCCACACACACAGCCCCCTGCAAGTTCTGCTTCTCTACAGAATCCTGGCTAATATAAATGGGCAACACCAAAAAGGCCCCACAGGCCTGGAACACGTTTGAAAAGTTGGAATCACCACAGTTCACAGGAAGGAAACTATCGCTGCCCCTTGCACGGTGCCGTGGGGTGGTTGTAGGTTTGATGCTGGTAGAGCCCTCAGCCGTCAATGGTTCTTAGCTGTACCATTGTGGATCTATTGTGGGCTATTTGTTAAACACTTAGAACGTGTTCAGGCCTGACGGACTCAACATCTAACAACTGGGTGTTAATATTATACGTAAAACCCTGTAATTTAAATAAGAACCATTCATTCCACTACTGCCAAAGCAGACGGATCCGTACTCCGCGTGGTCCCACCGCCAAATTCTCTGCAGCCTGACACACGATTGCTGTTAGAGTACTTTGCGCACTGAAAAGATGAGTGGCGGGGCAGCTCAGCTGAGGGGTCTGTCACCTCATCTGAGGGTAGTGAGAAATATCACCCTGGAGGTGGCGCCCAAATCCCCTTTGAAAATCGGTCTCTCACTCAAGGTCCTTATGCTGAGAAAGTTCTTCTTTCCATTCATCTGACGTAAATCCTTCCCTGCTTTGACCCTCAGTCATAAACCTTAAACGATACATACAACAAATTATCTGAATCCCAACACATACCAGGCCTCCAAGAGTCACCTCTGTCGGACGTGTGGTAAGATCTGTTTCCCACAAGACCCAGCCCCTTGGCTCTGTGCCTGCGTCTGACCTCCAGGTAGCTCTCTGCTTTCCAAGCTTTCTAAACACAGATCAACCACTGCCACTTTTGGATCGGGAATGACCACTACGTAGGAACGTTCCCTGCCCCAGGAGAGAGGCCCTTCAGACTTACACAGAGATTGTTCCCTTGGCTTCCCCAGATACGAGCAACTCACCCTCCTGTTCCAGACAGCCTCTGACTCTTAACTCCTGACCTCAACCCAACAGCTCAAATCACCTAGCAAGCGCAATCCCAGCTTGGCAACAGGATCCAAGACACGACACAGAAGCAGCAGAAGTGGGAAGAGGGAACCGACACAGGATAAGAGCAGGGTTTTCCAATGTACTCCAGACTGAGGCTGGGGATGAGCCACGTGACGCCTGAACTCGCTCCCTGACGCTGACTGGTGAGCTCACCATCTAGTCCAGGTGCCCATCATACCCCTTAAACTACATGCAAAGAGAGAGAGAGAGCGTGTGTGTGTGTGTTCGTTCGTGTCTAAATCTCTCATCCGATTCTCAAATGGTAAAAGGTTAGAAATCACTGCTATGATGAAATGCTGTGATGTCATACACATTACATACAGTCCGTATACAGCTAAAACAGGCCCTGTGTTTAGAGGATGTGTCTAGATTAAGAAAAGCCTGTTTTATCTTTCAAATTCACTCATACTAACAAGCTGACAACTTCACCGAGACCTACCCCAGACAAGGCTGGAGGATGACATCAGACAACAGAGTCCGGGGCAAAGCCCCAGAAGGAGGCCATTTAAAGTACCTGCCGAAGGGCACGCTATTGGCTAAAGAGCTGGGGTAACCGTTTACATCTACGCGCAGCCTCGGGAATCTGAACGGACAGCTCACTGGGCTGTGTCACAGGCCGCTGGCCCGGCCGAGGCTGGCTGGTAGAGGCTGGCATCACCACGCCACCTGCACTGAGCAGGCCGAAGACGTGCAATCACACCCCCTCCACACAAGAGCTTCCAGGAGCGAGCCCCAGGCCGGGAGACGTGGGCCCTAGCAAGGTGTGACATCCACTGTGAAGGAGCGGAACGTCGCCGTGAAAACTCTTCTGCTGCTTCCAGACCGCACTGGAGCTGGCACAAGAAATGCCGTTACTGTAATTATGCAGATTCAGGAAAACCTAACAAGGCCCTCTTGGCCTCCAGGAGCAAAGGGAGAACGTACATGGTGACGACGTCCTCGAGATCCAGGAAGAACGAGACGTGAGACGCAGAAGACACTCGCCTGTTTTCCTCTCGGTGCTGTGCTGGTTCGGGGCCTTTACCCTCCCGATCCCTGTACTAAGAACCAATAACTAGATGGCTTCTCTATCACAGAAATTAGATCAGAAACACTGAATTAGAATCAAGAGTAAATGCTTGTGCCTCCTTAAACGTGGCTTTCCCTGGCCATTCACTCACTGGGTGAGTAACAGCCCAGCTCCCTGAAGCCTTCCAGGTATCAGGAAAGGGAGCAAGCTGGCTGTGCCAGCATCAGTCCATCCCCTCTTGGCCACAAATCCACCCTTCACTGATGGCTCCGTGAAAATGGAGTTGAGCCCTCTGAGTACCTGTCCTCTGCCAGCCGGCCTGGTGTTAAGCTCAGGCAGCAGGGCTGGCTGGAGAGATGCTGCCTGCAGGACCCGTGTGCCCTGTCCCCTGCACCACCACCCTCTGAGGCAGCTTCCCAGCACAGCACTTCCTGCAAGAGCCTCCCCCCGGACAGCTTCTCCTGCACCTCGGAAAGCAGATTTCCAGCAAATTCTAGAACGTGGCTCTCCAGCAGTTCCACCACCTCGAAACCACCAGCCACCTCAGTGCCACTCCACGAGCCACCCCTGGGGGCAGAGGGCTCTCTCGGGGGCTCAGCTTCGGTTTGGGGGCGGCAGCTGCTCCTGAATCTTCATTCTGTGATCTCTCCAGCTCTCTTCTCACTCACCACCCCGTCATCGCCCAATCATTACGTACAAGTGTTATTCTTAATAAATCTGTAGGTGAAGCTCTCCCCGATGGAGTCACGGGCGGCTTCTGCTTTGCAATCCAGCCCTGACCGACGCGCCGGCTCCTGGGAGGGCCGGAGCACGAGATGCGGCCCTGAGAGCAGCTGCCCGGCCAGAGGAGCCACAGAGGAACCGCTGCGCGGTTGGTGCCGGGAGCTGCCACCTCTCACCAGGTGGACGTGGGCAGAACCAGGGAGGCACCGAGTGCACGTTCCCCACCTCTACTCTGTGCAGGATCCAGGGTGGAGACGGGACGAGGCACAGGGAAGCCAGAGCGGCGCCCTGCAGGAACTGACTCACCAGCTGGAGAACGAGGTGCCCAAACCCACAGCTGGAGGCGGTGGGCGCCGACGGCTCCACGAGGTCACAGGCAATACGTGGGTCAGTGATGGGGCCTGAAGCTGAGGCCATTCATTTCTACCTTGTCAGAGGCAAGAACTAACTATCTGCAAAAGCCCTGAGCCACAAAAAACAGAGACTGGACTCTCTTGAAATGGGTCTCCAAAGCGCTCCCCATTCCCCCGTAGCGGGCTGGACCTCCAACCCAGTGGATCGTGGGTCCCGGCTGTGACCTGATGCCTTTTGCCTCCCTGTCAGGAGACAAACCTAAGTGCACATTTGAGTAGAGAAAAAGAATTTTAAAAGAGAAAGGCCATTTCAGCTGAAGTGTGTTTTTGACAGGGGGCATTCTCCCTAAAAGCTTCTGAAGAAGAGATTAGGGAGACATGATGACTGTAATCTATCAAGGCTAAACAAAGACGCCTTCAATAAAGCCGCTGCGCGTGAGGCTATTAAGGAAACCCAAAAACCACATGGTGGAGAATAAAACCTGTCATTCACTGAAAGACGGGAAAGCGATTTGGGGCAGAAAGCAAGAAGAAAGAGACCACCCTGGGCGCACAGCGAGAGCACCATGGGGGCGCGGAGGGGAAGCAGCCGCGAACGGCGGGGTTCTAACAAACCATCTGCAAAGTGGGAGAGAGTACCAAAGTGAGAGAAACGAAATTTTCTAACGATAAATGAGAGTGGCTTTCTAACACAGCTGAACCACAATGGATGCCAAAGGGGTCATTTGAAATGAAGGATGTCCACTCCACCAGGACCGAGTCTTTACAGGCAAGTGCACAGCCTACAGCGGAGCCCCAACCCACAGGAGAAAACGGGGAGCAACGTGATTACTTTCAAAGAGGAGCAGGATGGGAGATGAACTTGACACAGACATCGTGATGACACAGTATTTTAGTAACTGCTGTGGTCAAGATTGTATCAAAAGCTTACCCCTCCGTACACCTTCACCCATCTCATCTACCAAAACATGCCCTTTTATTTCTGTGTGAATATTCATGAATTATGCATTCATTATAAAATATTTACAGCTTCTCTGTAATATAACTACGTCTTCAGTTATTAAGACCTTAAGTTTTGTATTTCATAGACCAGTAAAAATTCCAAAAAATTCAAGGGACAAAGAAGAGGTTGGCAATGATTTATTTGGCCAAATATAGGCCAATTTTTAATTATCACCATCACTTTATGAAAGAAAGTAACAAGGAAGTCACCTCAGGACAAGGGAGAGTCTTTTAAAGTGAATAAACATACCTTTATAAGACTTTCTACATTGCTCTTACATTTTCAGTTTTCAGAGGGAAGGGTATAGCTTAGTGGTAGAGTGCATGCTTAGCACGCATGAGGTCCTGGGTTCAATCCCCAGCACCTCCATTAAAATAAATAAATAAACCTAATTGCCTGCCCGCCCCCCGAATAAAAACCACCAGCATGAGGCTCACAGCTCCACGGCCACAGCTCACAGGGCTACCACTCCGTGGGCGCTTCTCCTTCTCATTTTTATGAGATCAGTGGGGTTGAGCACCTGCCACTGCCATGACCTGGTCCCCGTCTCGGGCGTCACATCTCCTCTGGCTCATTAATTGTAGGTGACTTTCCATCACCTGGCCATATGCCCCAGACTCTGACCTGTCTTTGTCCACTTCCTTCTTGTGTCCTTATTATCACTCCCAACTTAGGAAACAGCCAGCTGTTCCAAGTGGCAGAAGCGCTCATCTAGCAGCGCTGGGGTCGAGCTGGGGGGGGCCACGCCTGTAAAGGTAACTGACTTCTGTACGACCTCAGACTCACAGGAAGATAGTGCGTCCCAGGCAAACCGTCTCCTCCGACAACATGACTTATCTAACACAACAAATGATGGTTACTCCTCAGCCTAAGGACACTATCCCTTTCCTGTTCATACGGACAGCCCATTTCCTGGAGTTCCGCAGGAGGGAGTTTTGTGATGCTAATTACCCATCCTGTTTCAATGAACATGTCTGGAAGAAGTACTAAGGGATGCAAGTCAGATATTTTCTGTGTCTCATTGATTCCATTTGTTTCTTACATAAAAACAGAGACAGTTTAGAAATGAATGAAAAACAAGTGGTTTTGCGCTTTTTTAGGAAAAGACTCAAGCTTTAAGGAATTGTCATCGTCTGCCCACAAAAAAAAAAAAGATGCCTACAACATATTAGGATGTCAGCTAACAGCTGCCAGGAGCGGGCGCTTTGGAGACTGGACAGAATGTCAGGCTTCCGGACCTAAAAGGCTCTGCGCCGCCAAACACATACCTGGAAAAGAGCAATAATTACAAAGCCTCCCAATGGAAAAATGCAAAGCGCCCAAAGTGTAACACAGGGGAAGGCAGGGGAGGGTCTGGGGATGAGCACACAGCTTACAGTCTCAGCCAGCCAGCCCCCAGTCCCCTGCACCGTCTGAGAAATCCACTCCGGTCTCACAGCACGAATACATCAGTAACCCCCGCTGACTGAGAGCTGGGGTAACCTGACCGCAGGCCTCAGCGCTGTACCCCGAGCCATCTTGGATGAAGGGTATGTGTGAGCCATCGAGGAGGGTGATTCACCAAGGCAACGCACCCAGATCAAGGCCAGCAGCGCTGGCTTCACTGGGATGGACTTTCGTGGCCTCCACCAGGCAACCCGCCAAGCCCCAGGCGGGAGGGGCTCCGACTCACCTGGTGCCGGGAGAAGAGCCGCACGGCCTCCAGCTGGTGGAACACAGGGTAGTGCTGGGCGTCGATCTGGTCGCGCCTGTAGACGTCGCCCACCACCAGGAAGGCGTCCAGCCCCGCGCGCAGCAGGTCCCACTGGTGCGCCGACGTGTGCGCCCGCAGCATGTGCGTCTCGTTCAGGTAGTAGTTGTCCCCCTTCTTCCGGCTCGGGTGGTCGGCCGGGATGAGCAGGCTGTCGAAGTTCTGCCAGGTGGTGACCACCGGGGACAGGTCGTCGTAGACGGAGAACAGCGGCGTCCCCGAGCGGCCCCCGAAGCGCTGGTAGAAGTGCGCCTTCACCCTCTCCTTGACCAGCCAGAGGGGGTGATGCTGCTGGTTGTGCAGGTTCCGGCCCACCTTGGACAGCACCTTCCGGGACAGGTTGCTGTAGCCGTCCTGCGGGTAAGACTTCCCCAGCAGCTCCACCACGCCACCCGGGGCCCCTGGGGCGGCAGGCCGATGCTCGTGGCCCCGACAGACACCACTGGCCTTCCTCGCCAGGGAGACGTGCACCTGGACGAGCCTCCTGAGAGCCGAGCAAACCATGGTAGCAGCTTCTCTCACGGGTTCTGGAAAGAGCACACACGCGAAGCACCAGTTACATTGCACTCTGTGGCAAGTGAGCATGTCCTCCGTCTCCTGCCAGCCCCCCACCGCCGTCCTGACAGCTGTGTCTTCCCCACCCCCGCCTCCACACAGACAGAAGGTCCAGTTGAGGGAATCTGCCAGCAGAGGCTCTGAATCAGAAGAATCAGGACTGTCACTTTAGATCCCCTACCTCTAGCTGTCCTTTCTTAACATTTATATCCATGAGTTCAAAGAAAATTTCCTTTATCATGTCATGTCCTGAACCCCTCACGCTGAATAAAACCTTAAATGTGACACCTTCCTTTCATTCTGACTACATTCCAGAACCAAAAGCCTGAGAGGAATCACCTAAAGCAGGAGCTGGCTGGACCCCAGCAGGGTCTCACCAGTTAAAGGAAGCACGTGGTGACGTGCCGGCCTCTGAAGGGTGGAAGGAGAGTGTGAGCAACGTGCGCCCATTTCCACCTCTCGTCCTCACAGCCACAAAGTTCTGCCCACTTCTGACCACGCGTGACGTCTGGATTCATTGACCATCTTACAAAATGACATGAACAACACGTTGGGGGTTTTTTGTTGGATGTTTCCAATAAAATACACCACTTTCAGGAGTGCTTTTTCTATGTTAGACTTTTAAAAATAAAAATAAAAAATTTAAGGAAAGCTGACACTGAGTGAGAGACTATACCAACGGACAGCAGAAATTATTCTCACAGATGCAAACCTTTTTTATCCTCACATCTGGTCATGTCACTGAAACAGAATACCATTGCAGAATCCCATCAATGACATGCTGGTTTTGTAAACAGGCAACTCTCTACTACGCACCCACAGGAAGCCAGGAACAGTGACTTGGGAAGTGATTCAGAGCAGCCAGAGTCAGAGTACTGACCAGACTTTTTTTTTTAATACCCAGAATTTAATAAGAACAACACTGGACTTCCCAGCTGAAAGTCGCTGTGGTAGTCACCCAGCACTGGCTGTTCACGTCAGAAATGAGGTGACCAAGACCAGGCACAGCTGACCGAACCCCAAGCACTGGGAGAGCTGAGGTCGCAATGGAGGATTCTGGACCACTGACGAGGGCTCTCTGCCCCGGCCCAGAAGCAAGTTTAAGTTGACTCAAGGAGCTTAGCAACGAACACCTTTAGATGTCATACTCCTATGTTCATAAAAAATTTACCATGACCTTAAAGGAGCCAAGTCCATCTTCTAAAACTTTCCGTTTCTACCCACTGGGGCACTTTAAGGTATAGGACCCTGTGGCTGCTTTACTTCAAGGACCCTACAATCACAGTGAGAAAACACGTGACTTCGCGATATGATGTTGCATCGGGGGGAGTTAAACTGCTCCGAGCGACCATCAAAAGCATAGCGAGAACGCCCCCAGCCAGCACGGGTCACCCGGAGCGTGGAGCTGAGAACCCGCTCCGAGTGGGATGACCGCGCGGGTGACACCGCTCGTGAGAAGCCTGTGTGGAGCTCCTCTGTCTGAGAAGTTCTCAGAGGCACTGGATTTATGCACGTGTGGCACCGTTTTGGCAGAGTTGTAGTGAAAAGCGTTTCTGGCTGACTTTCAGCAGAAATCAGTCTTCCCTCCGCAGCGTTCGCTGCTGTCACTGCGGTAGATGCAGACTTTAAATACTCACAGGCCGCCTTCCACATCACAGCGCAGTCACGCTGGGAGGCTGCCAGCGCCAGGTCCTAGCGCCCTTGGCCAGACACGAGAAAGCACCTCTCCTGCCGGAGGCGAGTGCTGTCACCGGGCTCAGGACTCTCCCGGGGAAGGTGCTTCTGAGGCCGCAATTCACGGGTCGCTCACCCCCCTCACCCCTCGGTTCCCAGCTCCCCAGACCCCAGACCCACTTCTAGGCTCTGATGCTACAGAGACGCCGCATCCTCACGCCACCCCGGGCTTGCTAAGGAAAGGTTTTCCTGCCCTTGCTTTCAGACTTTCTCTCTATCTGCTCAGCCCCATCTGTCACCTCTCCCCACCCAAAACAATTTGTTTGTTGTTTTTTTCTATTACCATCTCTTACAGAGGGAGCGTGACTATGCCAGACTTCCCACTCCCATCTGAGAAGTAAGTGCCTTTCTCCCCCGTCAAGTTTCTCTAATGCGAAGGAATTCATCTGGAAAAAACAGGAACCCAGGAAGACCAAGTCGGCGCCAGTCCCACCTCTGTGGTACAGTGGGCTTCCTCCTTCCAGCAACTCGGGGAGGCAAGGGCGATGCTCATTATTTTACAAAGAAACTAGGCTTCAAAGAGATTGTGCAACTTGCAAAAACTCATGCATCTACCCCCAGACGAAGTTCAGAACTCTGAGCAATTCAAGTACTTCTCAATCAAAACAAGACTGTTACATTCAAATGACATCTCTTTAGTTACTGATCTTAACTTCTATCTTATCTGACCAATTTAGATTAAACCTCAGTGCATTTTAAATACAGGGATGAATGAATCAAAGAAAACACAGCAGCTTCCATGGTGGAAATGAAACGCCACTCAGCTCAGGATCTGAGGACCAGACGTGCCCAGCTCCTGTTTTTGCAAATGGTGTTTGAGGATACCCCGCGACGCCCACTTGTTTCCCATCGTGGTGGCTCTTCCACTCCAAAGGCCGAGCTGAGGAGCTCCCACGCAGACCGTGCAGCCCGCCAGGCCTAAAATACTCATTACCTTGTCCTTTACAGGAGAAGTACCAGCTTAACTCACTGAGAAGTTCTTCCACACTACTCAGAATATCTTCCTAGTCACAAATAAACATAGGTGACAGAGCCACTGAAAGTAACAAGAGTACAGATGTGAGCATTAAACGCGCTAACCCGGGAACAGAAGAGACCAATGGTGGGGAGGGTCAGGGCGACACCCCGGGCGAAAGGCCACACTGAGCAGAGACACCCATGGGGGGGACCCCAGGTGGGCCACATAGGCCCTCTGTGTATCAGCCTTGGACACAGTCCTTGACCTTATCGGCCCTCAAGCTCCTGTGCAGAAGATGCAGAAGGCAAGACCTACCTCATACGGAAGGGATTAAGCTACGTCCTGTTCATAATGTACTTAACTCATTGCCCCCGGTATCAAACACACAGGATAAGTCGACTTAAAAGTTAAAAGTGGTCCAGAGGCTTCTAGGTCCAGTAACAGAGCAGGACAGTCATTCGCTGAAGCAGATGGAGAACACATGATGACTTTTGTGTCTGTTCAAATACTTTTCACATGGGTGTTTGTGGTGGGGAGGGAACAACCTGCTGAGTTCAGTCTGGGTGAGACGGCCATCCGATCATTCCTGGGACTCAGCCTGAGGCGAGGGCATGGAAATACAGTAAGAGATCTGTGCTAGCAAGGCAGGCCTTGGCGGTTACTCACGTAGAGGTAAGAATTAATGTTGTAAAGACGAGTAAGAACCCGTGGGAAGGTGAGAGTAAAAACAGAACTGGGCAAAAGACAGAGCCCTGGGAAATTATCCTATTTAAGGGAAGGGATGGAAAGAGTAAGAGAACCCAAGTGTTCTCACAGAAGCCTGGGGCACAGAGGCTCCAGAAGGAAACCTCTGTGATTTCTGAGCCAAACACCACTGTATGTAATTCTTAACATGCCGTATTATTGCTATTTGTCTGTCTCCCTGTTAGATTACATGGTTCCTGATAACAGAACACACACAGCCTCTCTTATGTAAATGTTTGCATATCCGGAGTCCAGCATTACACCTGAAGCCGGGTGCAGGAGGAAGGAGGAAGGGAAAGAGGAGAAACAGAAAAGGATGGAAGGAAAATTGGTCAACAGGATCCACTGCAGCGCAGAGCTTAGGCAGGGGGCAAAGAAAAGAGCTATTTGACAAAATGACTGATGGCTGGGTGAGGACAGAAGTCGGGTCACAATGGGGTCACATGAATGGACCATGTAAAAATGAAGGAGGGTACCAATCCGAGAGTGGATACACGTATTAAAAGCTTCTGGAACCAAAGGAAGGAAAGTTTAGGGAACATCCTATAGATGGCCCTGGTCTCCCAAGGAAATCTTTATATTCATGAAGAAAAAGAATCTGGATAATCTCAACGTTTACCAAGTAAATATAATTTTGTCATTCAGTAAGGAAGTAAGAGCAGAGAACAGTCACTTGGAAACTTTTCTAGATAAACTCGGACAGTGATTAAAAAGAAAAAATAAAAGTTACTACACATTCTGGGAGGAATCCAGGAAGTCACCAACCAAGGGTTCTGGTGGCTGTGAGATAAGTGTATTGCTCTGACCACTTCTCTTTAGTACCAGACAGTCTACCTTCCCCGCCCACCCTCAATTTTTGCCTAACAGAGCCGTCTTCACTGGATGCTAGGCCCATCTTTAGATCAACCAATCGTCTCCAAGTCAGTTCTTCCTACAGGAAGAAAACAGTACAGCTCCTGATCAAGAAGTTAACGGCAGCTTTTGAAGAACAGTCGTAATAACAAGAATGCTCTATGTTTTATCAAACAAATTCACATGTACTTTGCTACTTGCTGATGCCCGTAATACCTCCTGAGGTACACACGATTTATTAGTCACAATTCGCAGATAAAGAATACTGGTTCATAAACAACATAACTCAATTCCCATGGATAAAAGCAGTGACTATGGGGCTCAGATCCTAATCTCCTAACCTTAAAATCCCATGATCTTTGCTCTAAACCTCTGAAAAAAAAAACAAAGAAAGACAGAGTCAATAAAAGCATGAAAACAAAGGTATAAGCAAGCGTCCCGCTAGTCGTTGGTAGAATGTGTTAGTCCTATAAAACGAATATAAAAATGTCGTGCATTAAGCATACAAGGAACTCCGTACCTCTCACTCCATCAGGACTTAAGAATAATATGCTGGATAGAGTCGGCAGTACCGAAACACGTGAGGAACCTCTCTTCCTTATAATTTACAAGGACATCTTGAGAGGTCGCGGTGGGTCAAAACTTTTTAAAAGGCTACTTAGGTAAATTCATGCTGACCTTTTTTCTCAGTATATTTTCCCGTAAAAGTCTGAAGGAGGCAAACTCATCCTCCAGGCTCTCAGAGTGCGGGTCTTGGAGCTCCATAAAAAGTGCTCACTGCGGTTGCCGGTTGTTGACGAAAACAGGGAACACAGGAGTAGTTTCTCGGTCTGTACACTGTGGGCTGATTCACTCCCTGACATCTTCCTTCCTTCTTCTTCCAAATTATGCCAACAGACAGCATTTTAAATGACTCTGACTAATTAAAGGTCAGAGGATATAAATTATTACTGCACTCTAGACAGCATTTTACTGATGGTTATTATGTAACTTCACATTTACAGGAAAAGATAAAGAATTACAAATAAATAACCTGAAAAATAACAAAAAACCTGAAAGGAGCCTGCTCTTTCTCACGTTCGCGTTAGTAGCTGTTGGAATCAGCTGACCCCACGAGAGAAAGCCCTGTTTCTCCCACTTTTCTGGTCCTCTGTTCACACAGCTCAGGAATGCGGGTTATTGGAAAACACACTGGAGACAGATCACGGGTGTGGGTAACTGACGTGTACCGCCCAAACATGCCCTCGGGGATGGACGGCTCACTCGCCCAGGGCTGGTCCTCTCAGCCTCCTTGGAGGACAGCCTCACCAGAAGAAAAGTGCCTTCTCCAAAACCCTGCCTGCTTCCTGGCAGCCTGTATCCGTCACCACTGCGGGGGAACCATCCGGGACAAGGTGGCGGAGGGGCCCCAGGCAGCCGGCCGGGACCTTCACTGGGACTGCTGCAGCGCTGTGCCTCCCTCTGCCCACCTGCCCGTCCCACTGCCAAGTTCAACACCACACAGTTAAGAAGTGCCCTGAGAGCTGATCTTCATCCCGGAATTGGCCTCCTGAGACTGCGACAGAGCAGGGTGCTCTGTTCTTCCTCCTAAAACACAGCTTCACTGCCACCCTGACGCTCTTCTTCCCACTGATCAGGACAGTGTGTGTGTGTGTGTGTGTGTGTGTGTGTGTGTGTGTGTGTGTGTGTGTGTGTGTGTGTGTGTGTGTGTGGTTAAAACAGACATAACATACAATTCATCATTTTTAAGTGCACAGCTCAGTGTCCTTTATTATCACTTTCACGATACTGTACAACGTCACCACCGCCCGTCTCTGGACCTCTCTTTATCATCCCCAACTGAAACTCCAGGCAAACAGTTTTAAAAGCAAAATTCTACAGTGAAGTTTTAACACTGTGAAATCCTCATGTAAGCGAGGTTGAAGTTCAAGTCCACTTTCTAAAAGTGTCAAAAGCCATGTACTTAGTTCTATGTCCCAACTAGGACAGAAAAGGCTTCCTGAAGAACTGGCAGCGGAATTGAATGCGGGCAACAAGGTGTCTCAGCAGCACACTTCACACCAGGCCCCCTCCCCAGCCTCTTCCGTTGCAAATGTTACTCTTACTAACACGGAGCTCGTTCTGAACATCGCCCTGAAGACCTTTCTGCAGCGATGGAAACGTCCGTATCTGCACCATTAAATACAGGGGACACCAACCACATGTGGCACCTGAGGGACTCAATTTTTAATTTTATTTAATTTTACTTAATTTTAATTTAAATTGCCACCTGTGACGGGTAGCTACCATATTAGAGCAGATCTGGACCCTCACGTAAGAAAAATGGGAATTCTATACCCAAGAGAATGAGAACTGATCCCTGAGGCTGTATCTTAATATACAAACTAGCTTCCAAAATAATCAGTGGATTTCAGTTTTATGTAAATAGAAGGAGATATTCACTCTCGAGCAGAACACATTTTTTAAAAATTAGAAACTAGGAAGGCCTACAGAGGTCACTGAGTAGGTTACTGAGTCCAGAGCTCACATTTTGTAAAAAAGGAAAACAAGTCACAGACTGGCTGTACTCCTCCATCTGCAGCCAATCAAGTAGTCGGAGGTGATAACAGAACCAGCGGCCTGATTCCCAGGTAAACGTTCAGTCTACTGGTTAATTCCAGTTAAGATCTCACTTCAACCTGGAATCCAAAACATTGGAATACACAGAAGCAAAGAGTAGCAAGGTGGTTACCAGGGGTGGGAGGTGGGGGAAGTGGGCAGGAGTGCGTCAAAGGGCACAAAGTTGCAGTCTGCGGGATGAAGACGTCGTGAGAGCCAATCAATGTACAGCAGGAAGACTAGAGTTAACCGTGCTGCACGGAAGCCTGGAAATGCACTAAGGGGATGGATCTCAGGCTCTCTTATTAGACACAAAAGAAGGGTAACTCTACCGGACAAGATGATAATGTTAGCTTGACTGTGGAAATCATTTCATTAGGTGCACATGTGTCAAATCATCATCTTGTTTACTTTACATGTATACATTTTTATTTAAAAATTAAGCTAAATTAAGTAAATTAATGAATCAATAAAAACATAAAGGTATCTGAGGCATCCTATTACCTGTTAATGGATTACACCTGGCTTCTCCTGGGTGTCCAAAAGGCCACGCTGAGAACGCTGTAAACTTTCTTTACCACGGTGAGTCCAGCAGCGTCAAGAAGCAGTAAAACACACAAACGTCTGTTGTTAGAAAGGATGGATTTGTAGCTGTTTACACAGTCTTTCAATCACCCTCAGTCTCGTGGGTAAAGGGGAGACTAAGCAGTGCAGGGAATCTCCCGGACTGTAATTTCTCTGAAGCACAATGAGCTTAGTGGAAAGGGCCGCGGTGAGCAGGCACGACCACCTCTGGTCACAGCCACACAAAGACATCAGGCACATTCCATTCACCTGCAGACCCAGGGCTTTGACAGCGTCTACCCAGAAAAACAAAGCTTGCCTCAGTCAATGTACAGTTTACACATTTTACCCCACTAAGTAATGCTGGGGAAATGGCCAACTTCCACCAACTTTTACTCATAAAAGTGCAAGGCAGGAGTATGTTTCTGTTCCTGCTGAGTAGTTTAAATACAAAGAAAATGTCTGTAAAAAGGCAGTTCCCTATATTACTGGTGGGAGTGTTACTGGTGCAGCCTTTCTGGGGAGCAGTTCAGCTCCACCCAGAGACTGAAAACTGTTCACACCCTTTGACAGGGTAATTACCCTTCTAGGAATTTATCACAAGAAATAATGTAAACGAAGGCACACATGAAACACAAAGAATTTTCATAACAGTATGATTTATAATAGGAAAAAATTACAAACAACATAAAGTTCCCCCAGAGCGAGTGATTAAGTAAATTATAATAGAACTACACAGTGAAACATTGTGCAATCTTAAATTATAACAGTTGTAAAGTATGTAGTCAATGGCTTAACTACATACTTATAAAGGGATAAACAGGATATAAAATTGTATGTATGATGTGATCTTAACTCTGTATATATGTATCTATAAATACATGCATATTATATTTAGAAACCATGGAAGATCCAATAGCTATTATCCCTGGTCCTTATTTTCTATTTTCATATTTCTAAACTTTCTAAATAGACATCCATTACATTTTTATTAAAACTGTTATTTGGAAATAATCGACTTGTAAGAAAAAAGTTATTTAAAAATATGGCAAGTTGAGCTCTGGCCATTTTAACAGGCTGTATTAAGCCCACTTATAATTATATGAAGAATAAATGCCAGTATGGGGGGAGGGTATAGCTTAGTTGTAGAGCACATGCTTAATTAGCATATACAAGGTCCCGGCTTCAAACCCCCGTACCTATTAATTAATTAATTAATTAAAATAACTCCCCCCAAAATAAAAATTTTTTTAATTTTTTTAATTAAAAAAAAAGAATAAATGCCAGTATAAACATAACACTGCCATAGGTGGATTAATTGCATTCAGTGACCAGCTAAGAGATTAGTTTTTATAACAACACAGGTGTTGACTTGGAAGAAACACGCCCAACATGAGAGCTGTGAGTTTCAGCTTTATTTGGGGACTTACTGAGGACTATAGTCCAGGAGACGGCCTGTTACATCGCTCTGAGAAACTGCTTGTAAGAGGCAGAGGGAGAGGCCAGTGTAGTACACATGTGACTTTGGAGAAGGGGTACGTGCAGTCAAGCACACGTCTCACTAGGTTACCGTGAGCCACAAGGAACAGATACCTCAGTTAATGATTCTGGTGCTTTCCTAAGCATGCCGAGATGCAAGAATACAGCTCATAAGAAATTTCTCCTAAAATACTTCCAACAACCTAAAGGCCTCTTGCCTGTTTTCCACCACACTGAGCGTCTCATCCTGATCCCCACCCCAAGTTCCTTTCAGAGTTACTGCAGGTCAGCAGCTGCGGGCGCTCGTGACGTGATTCTTGCAGAACAGGATGTGGACAACACGCATGCTTCGTATTACACAGATGAAACGCTTGGCACGTAAAACCCTTCTCTGCCTTTCCAAACTTCTTCCCCTAGCTACAAATCAACTGTCACAAGCACAACGCCAAGCACTCAATGCCATTTTTCCCAAGACACTCAGATTTCCTAAGAAATTGGTAATATGGGGCTCTTATACCAAGGAAATGTTTCTCAAATATACCCATTAACGAAGTCTGTAATACATGTTAAAGCTAAAATGATGTATTTTAGTAAGAAAAAATACTTCTAATTTCTACGGAAAATATTCACTAAAACGTAGTTCAAACTAGGCTAACACCTAGGCTGTATTACTGTCTGGGGCTCTCCGTGTTGCTCTCACTGGCAACTGTAAGCCTCAACTGGACTTCTGATGGTGGACCGGCAATGTCATTCTCAAATGATGGGCCAGCCCTGACACATGGCCGGTCCCAGCCTCCTGCCGCTTTCACGTGGGCTTCTACCCAAGCAGGCTCCCCTCAGCTGAGCCCCCTCGCTCATCGCTATCACTGCGCACTCACTGTTCAAGGCCAGGGGTTAACTGATGACCCATCCTGCACTACTGCTTATGGGGACTGTTCACCCGCTCTGATGTGTGTGTTCCAACACCAGGCAATTCTCCGACTGTCTGCAGACACCAGCTGGGTGTCCTACAATTTAACTCAATTCTGACAGTATCTACCTAGACGTAGCATTAGATCCCACGGGTGAAGGTCCCACATGACTGCTGTCTCTCCCCACTTAAGATGCCAAGCTCAAGTCCAGGAGATCAAGCAGACTGCAAGTCAGAGGTTCCCCTCCTTGGGTTCAATTACTTTGATGGGGTGGCTCCCAGAACTCAGGGAAAGAGCTGACTACTATATTAGTAGTTTATTATAAAAAGACATGACTCAGGAGCAGCTAGATGGGAGAAACGCACAGGGCCAGGTGCAGGGGAAAGGTCACAGAGTTTCCACGCCCTGCAGGCACACCACCCTCCCAGAACCTCTGCATGGCCACCAGCCCAGAAGCTCTCTGAACCACATCCTTCTGGGGTTTTAGGGAGGCTTCAGTACCAAAGCATGACTCACAAAATCACTGGCCACTGTCATAAGCACTGAGATCAATGTCCCACACAAACCCACCTCCCCAGAGGTCTGGCTGGTCTCCCTGGCAATCAGCCCCCATCCTCAGGTTACCTAGGGGCTTGCCAGAAACAGCTCACTAACACAAACTCAGGTGTGGTGGAAAAGGGCTTGTTCTATGAATAACAAATAGACACCCATTTCACCTCCGTGGCCCTGGAGCTCTTTAAAGAACTGAGAACAAACCTGAGTATTGTAACAAAAGATTTCCCCCGCGGTGACAAATTACAATCAGAAGGGTTTTAGGGGCCATGTGCTAGGAACAAGGAAGAAGACCAAACATATTTCTCACTATAAGTTGCATTATCACACCTGCGTTCATGACGTCACGTCATCATCATCCCTGCTCTCCTCAAGCCTGTCTGAATTGAACACCATTCAGCAATTTCCCCATCGTTCAAGGAATGCACGAGAGGTGTGAGTATCAAATTCAGCATCTGTTCAACTTAATCACTGTGCTGGCTGATCAACTTCTGGAAGAGGAGAAACGTGGGGGCATCTCTGCATTAGCGACACGGAAGCCTTCAATGCCTTCTCCACAGGTTCACTGTCAAACACTGTGGTTCAGAGGCAGCGCCAAGCATTTCTTGGTGTTGACTTACCAGCTTCATTCCAAGCACTGGCCACTGCAGAAACAGCATTTTGAAGGCTGAGTTCTTTCAGGTCTCAGAACCTGAGGAATCTGTTAACTCCAGCAAGCGGGTTTGCTGTACTGTGTAATGACTACACAGCTGGTCTTCAGGGGACATATTCTTGGGTCGGCAAAAGCCAAAAACACTACTTTTCACAGGACATTGACAAGTAAGGCTGCGTGGAACAGTTGTCTGGGAACAACAAAAATCTGCTTTTCTTGCTGTCCAGCTTAGCTTTACTGAATTTGTGCCGCTGGAACAAAGTAGCAATGAACTGGTCAGAAAATGTTTCTCTGGCTACCTCTGCCTTCTTATGAGTGTAAATAAACCGAGTGTACCTTTCAAACACCTTGAGTAGGTTTGTTTTTTTTCCCCATTCTCTACCAACACAATCCTGTGTGTCTGCGGGACCCGCATATCCAAGAGGAGCCCCCCAGTGGTTAGCATCTGAAGCCAGCTGGTGCTTTCGCACTGGTCATCCTGAATGGCTTCTAGGAACCCAGTCCCAGTACGACTCTGTGTCACCGACACCGCAAGTCTACTCAGGACTAAGGCTTTCAGCGACTGTTCTCTTAGAAAATCCATCGGTATGATTTTCAGACTAGCTCCCAATGAGCAAAGCTTTCCACACTTCACACCGTGAACTTTCTAAAATGTCTGCAGCCAGTCTCTGAATATTTATACTCACCTCTGACAGTCAGCTTTCTACAGTATATTCTAAGTTACTTCCTAACCAATAAGCCACGCTTTCAGTTCTTTGCTGTTCAATCCTGTCTATTAATGCACAGTCCATATCTGCACGTTTTTGGCCATGTAATGTTCTCATACGTGTCTCCAGTCCTTGGTCATCAAGGTCCCTCTCAGAAGTCCACACCTCACCTTTCTGGTTCTTTCGGTTATACATGGTGGGGTCCCACGTGTGTAAGAGGTTTCACAGACAGACCTTTAAACGGTTAGCTTTCAGTTTTTTCAGCTTTTAGAATTGCAAACAAGAGACTGTGGGCCCAGCTTTCACTTGGTCCTAATTCTACCATTTCGCCTCAGCTGGCCCCCAACCTGGCCCCCTCCCTCAGCTTTCCTAGCTTCCCCTCCAACCAACCACACTGGGCATCCAAGGAGGCCCCTCTCAAGTACGGATGTGACCGTGCCGGGCCCTGCTGGAAAACCCTGAGCACTACACAACAGTAAGTCCAGATTACTTCACAGCCCAGTCCCCAGCCACCCCGCCTGCCTCCCCTTGGCTTCCTTCCCAGAACACACCCCATGGTTCACTTCTCAGGCACCTACGTGTTAGGGAATGACCCTAGGATTTTGAGTCCTTCCATAAACAGCATTTTCTTCCATTCTGATATATTAATTTAGGCATATTAATAGGCTAACTGGAATTTTAATTAGAAGGCAAAACATTAATTGGGTTCAATTAAAGTGTTTTCCCCACTCCTAACTCATTAATCAGAAGGGAAGTGTAATTTAATATATTGGAGAAGTAAAATATGTTAGTAGAAGCCTGCTCTGAATTCAAGAAAATCTGTATCAAAATTGTAGAGAAAAAGGATTCGGCTACAGAATGTTTACCTAAGCCAAGGGAGTCTGAGGAGCCAAGAACACAGCTGAAACCTGTACAAAGAGGGCAAAGGTCTTACAAGTCCAGGTCTGGTCCTGGCGACCCCGCCAGAGTTCTGTCCTCCTGAGAGTGGGACTGTGAGGAAAAAGGCCACAGGCAGAGGAAGTCAGTCATCAGAGACAAGGCCACACGGTACCTGGACAGCTCCACCCTGGAGAATACCCAGGGGGTTGCTCTGGGAGGGGCTTTGTGCAACACGCAAAGAGTAAGACCACCGAGAGTCCAGCGTGGGTGTGCAGAAAGATCAGAAGATACTGTTGCTACAAATTCTGGCGCTAACCAAGCACCGGGAAAACTCACCTCCTGCTGGCTTGGCTGAAACCAGTATAAATAGCCCAGATGTTTAAAACAGACATGTTCACACTTTTCACGCCAAATGAAGCCGGCAGTAATTCTCTGTGGGCGGGTACATCTCTCCCACTAGAAAGTAACCAACATAGGGTCGCATGGACACTGTGTTTTGAAATCATGAACCTGCAGTAACGTGAAATGCCTCGGAGAACGTTCAACACACAGCTGGACGGCAGCGCCCCACGCTCTTCCCTTGAGCTTTGTCCATCCAGATACACTTCTTACTTTTCACAGCATCTGATGTGCCTAAGTCCTAGATACGCTTGTAGGCACTGAGAACAACAATCTTACCTATCTACTTTGGGCCCTTGAACAGCACCAAATAGAATAAAGTGAACAAACTCTTTCCTCCTGGATTTACCAACCAACCTGTGAGATTCTGATTGGTTTCCAAGCATAGAAGTGACAGAGGGAAGCCCCCAGGCAGAGAGTCAGGGCCCCCGTACACGAAGGGGTCTCAGCTCAGAACACTGCAGCCCGACCACTCGCGAAGCTCCGACCCGGCTTGAATGGATGAACGCAATTCTTACCTCAAGTGACTGTTCACCACTGGTTTCAACAACGTATTCAAGGCATGGCCTAAAGCCACCAGCAAGAACCTAGCACTGGACCTTGCTGCCTGGGGCACATGGCTTCCACCAGCGGGCAGAGGCCCAGCTGCTGTATTAATGAGCACGCCGCCTGTCAAGACAGTTACACAAGAACCTGGCAGCTCCGCGCAGAGGGCAGGCCCGACGGGAGCCAGAGCCAGAGCAAGCGTCACACAGCCCGAGAAACCCCTGGGCACTGCGGTCGCTGTGGTAATAAGCACCTCTCGTGTAGATAAAACCTTTTATTAAAATTAAGTCTGAGGGGGAAAAAGGAGCAGAGAAAGCAATTCTAAACACGATCATTATCTGAGCATACAATGCCATGCTCGCATTTAGGAGAGATGTCTTTTCATCAGTATAATTCAGCTGAAAAATGACTCTAATACCATTTTTGCTAACAAATGCCATGTTTTCAAGAGTGAGAGACTTCAAAGTATTTTGACACGCTGAAAACTTCTTAATTATTCAAGAATAGAGGAGTAATCAAAAAAAGTATCTTGTGCTGGAGACAAAAACAAATGGAAAAATACAACTTTTTAAAGGTTTTTGAAAACACAAATCAGTGCACTCAGTTCCAAGAGAAATCATTTTTGCTGTCAAAAGGTTAAAACCTGTAATTAAATAATGCATGAGGGAATGACTGTAGATCAAAGACCTTTGCAAAATTAATTTGAAGGCTGGTTAATAAGTATCTAAAGATGCCACCATATTTGGAATTATGGTTGGACTCCCAACCATTCTTTCACAATTTTTCACTTAAGAGAAATGCCATCATACAAATGTTATTTACAAACCAAAAACAGATTCACAGACATAGAAAACAAACTGATTACCGAAGGGGAAAGGTTAGGGGAGGCATAAATTAGGAGTTTGGGATTAACAAACACACATTACTATACAGAAAGTAGATAAACAACAAGGACCTACTGTACAGCACAGGGAACCATATTCAATTTCTTGTAATAACATATAGTGGAAAAGAATCTGAAAAAAAATATATGTACATATATGTATAACTGAATTGCTTTGCTGTACACCTGAAACTAACA
Organism: Camelus dromedarius; assembly: GCF_036321535.1. Classification (NCBI taxonomy): domain Eukaryota; kingdom Metazoa; phylum Chordata; class Mammalia; order Artiodactyla; family Camelidae; genus Camelus; species Camelus dromedarius. The sequence continues at coordinate 3,025,713 of NC_087454.1, read as the reverse complement.
TCATAAATCAACTACCACTTCAAAAATTTATATATATATCATCAGTTAAAATCAAGTTCATGTACCCATAACCATTAGTATGAATGCATACTTTGCTAAATATGCCAGGGAAAAAATTCCTCTCAATGCATAAAAAATCACACACACACAGACTATAAAACAAATACACAGCCTCACCCTTAGTACTCGAGCATCTCATCAAAGTCAAGTGAGGCATCAAAATTGCTAGTTAATCTTAACTTAGATCAGCTTACTAGTCATCATTTACTTTTGGTTTCAGCGAAAGGTATTTACTGTAGCTCTACACGCTGCACATTTGGAGAATAACAGCATAATTAATTACCCAGTAAATTCAGCATTACAAAATAATGTATAGTAATTCTCCTAATGTACGTGCATGCAACAGTCTTAAAACAAAAAGTATTTAGCTAATGAAAAAGAATAAAGTGTTCACCCAGAAATAATTTAGCAAGCAGAATGACCACGGCAAGTAAAATTAAAACTTGTTCTAAATCAACTCACTAAACTGCATATTAAAAACTATTTTAGGCAATTAGAAATATTACTGCTACACAGAAGAAATAGCCTCCAGGTTAAAAATTCTTCTCTCCTAAATATTCTAAATAAACTGACTTGATGTAAAATCCTCCGAATAAAGTCGCTGCGTATAAACCCCAGAGTCTCAACCACAGTGGAGGAAAGAGTAATTCTAGCACAACGGCTCTGGCCGCCCTCACCTCCGTAATTATCAAGCAGATGCCAACAGCCTGAAACGTTTCTCTGCCTGCAAACGGTGATGTGGCATCGCCTTCTCTCTGACGTCTTTCCTTTATTCTTCTTATTTCTTTCATCCACTCCTCTTGACAACACTGTGACAGACATAATCTACGTCCAGAGTGACGCCAGCGACTGGAGGTACTGAAGGCAGCATCAGGGTTCAAGTCCAGGCCGTATACTTCCTGCTGGTCCCCTGCCACTTCCATTGCTCATCCTCTCTTGATAAACACCAGTTGGCTTTGCTTTTCTCAATAGGTACCATTCTGATAAGTTCCTCGTGAATTTTCTTTTTAAACCAAAACGTATCTTACCATTCACGTAACAGGTAATTCCAGAGATGTTTTACCTCTATGAACCCAGGTCTCATCCTTCATACCCTCCTCAGGTAGAACTGAGCTGTCTCTTCTTTCTCCCCCAAAAGCACATGAAACGCTCGCTGAACCGTAATCAGTCCACCTGTTAGATCCTGAGCTACCGGAGGACAGGGACAAGGTTTTTGTCCTTAAAAAGAATGGTTCCCAAGTCAAAAGCAATAGTCCCCTTAAGAATATCCACGTTATCAATTTCTGCACCAGTGTTTCACTGAGAAAGGACACTATTCATTTAACTCACAGTGACATTTCAACTGCTCCATCCTCTCCCCACAGCAGAAATAATGATAAACTACCAGTTGAAAAACCAAAACAGCACTGACGTTCACGGAGCAAGTCGTTCACAAGGATGGAAGTCAGGGGGGTGGGGATAAAAAATTTTTTTAATTTTTAAAAAGAAGGATGGAAATCAAATAACACTCTTTAATCTTTAATTCAGAGAAGGCTGCCATGTCCTTGCTAAATCACCTTCAGAACACAGTGGCAAGACAGCAGAAGAGTGCAATTTAAGCCCACAATCCCATCAGCCGTGATCGGCCCCAGCCAGTCCTGCCTACATTGAGCTCTCTGCTAAAATTCCCCTGCAGAGAAATACAGTTCTGCATGTCCCTACAAGCTTTGTAAGCTTTAAGGATTAGCTAGCACATGAAAGTATTTAATTGAAATTACAAAATACACAGGCATTGAAAATAATACACGCAGTCGGTTCTCATCGCCCGTGGTAGTCATGAGCTGGAACGTCTGAGAACGCCGAGTCAGTAAATACTGAACCACTGCCCTCGGGGAGATGCAGAGTCAGTTTCTTGCGAGCCTCCGGTCGCATTTTTGTCAACTAATCGACACCACGTAACCTTGTTTCACGCGCCTTTCTCTTTAAAGACACCTTCGGTCATATGTACAGTTGATTCATCAGCACTGAACTCACAGCTGACCGCACGGCAGCTCACGCCTGGATGAAGCTCATCTCACACGCGTACCTTCCCCATAAGGCACGTCCCAGCCTTCCTGCTCGTAGGGACACTGGACGGCACTTCAGCACTACAACGTGGGGGCCATGTGAACAGCGAAGTCACCCACACAAAGCACAAAAAGCACAAAACGCATGGCACTGAATAGATGGTGAGAACAGACACCTGTTTACAGTAGAAGCTGAAAGGAGAAGGCAGAGCATCTCCCGGTCCAACCTCAGCAGGAACGGGCAGGTCGGGGACGCACCTCTGCTGATGGCTCTGCGCATGTCCACAAATGACCACGGAAGCCCTGGGAGCACTGACTTTGAGGCTGTAAATAAGCTTTAGCAATTAGGCAAATTCACAAATACAAAATCGGTGAATGGCAGAGATTGCATGTATGTCAAGGGACGACTAACAGCAGATGCCTCCAAGGCCAGGACCTGGGCGGCTGCAGGGAGACGGGGGAGGGGAGAAACTAGGTTTCTTTCTATATAACACTATAGCCTTTTGAATTCTGCAGTGTGTGCGTGACACAGAAGTTTATGACCTATGCTCAGAGAAAACAGCACTGAGTATATTAATAATCTAAAAAAATTATATTAATAATCTTAAAAATGGTAAAAATAAGTTTTGGGTTCCAATAGTAAAAAAAAAAATTAACCAAATAAAATTAAGAATAAGGAAGAATAAAAGTAGAAACAAATGAATTCAAAACTGGAAAAGTCACAAATATTTGGAGTTTCTCTGCACTGAAGAACCCGACAGCAGACTCTCAGAAGAGGGGACGGCACAGACAATCATGCATTTGAAAGCAGAACAGTCCCGTGACCTTAGTCTCTCACTTCCCAGCAAAGGAGGGGATGACGCGGAGGACGATACGAAATGAAGATATTCTGGAAAGAATTATGTAGTAAGCCATGAGCTTTACATGTAAGTAAATGTTTACAGGAAATTTAAACTTACTATTTTAAACAACACTTAAAATAATGTCATGCAGGACGGTGGTTCTCAAAGTGTAGTCCCGGGACCAGAAGCATCAACATAACATCGATAGAAACGCTGTGAGAAAAAACAAGTTCCCACTGTGTAACATAGCGAATGGATTCTGAGATGCTCTCATTAAAGAATGTAAAAATAGCTAATGTAAGGAACAGTGTTAAGAAACTAAGTATTTGGGAGAAGAACAATCTGATCTTCACTTCATCCCACATGCCAACATGGACTGTAGCTAGTTCTGTTATGTTTAAAAGTAAGAGAAGAAAAAATACATATATGGGTAATTCTTCAACTCACCTGGGGTGAGGAATGACTATTTAACAAGTAAATAAAATAAATAGAAGATACATATACATGACTCCATAAAAATTTAAGACTTTTGATGTTTACAAACATCAAAAAATTTGAAAGGTTAAAAAAGAAATTGGGAAAAATGTCTGCACTGAATGACAGAGTCCGTCACTGTTTACTTGAGCTCTGGGACAGAATGCCAGCTCTTTGAAATGCTGATGGTCTTTTCAACATCCAACACCATATAAATAGTTCTTCGCATCATTTTAAAGACAGAAGTGGGAAACACAAGCATCTATTTTATTTCAAAAACAAATCTGGGCTTTTGAAAATACTTTATTTACCCACAGATTTATGATGCCATATATGTGAAGAAATATCTTTGGTTTTAGAAACACTTTGAAAAGACTCCCAGCTTCCACTTACATGGGTATGAAATAAAGTCTCTGAGACTTTTAAAAACCATCAGACTGCCAAGTCTTTGTTCTTCCAGATAAAGAACCCATCGTATTTTATCTCCAGAATCATACATTTAGAACTGATTTTTTTTTTTCCTCCACTCAAGCTTTCTTACCAAAAAACAACCTGACTGGAAAAAAAAAAAGCATAATGTGAGAGTTGTGCAAAGTTTTATTTGGGGCAAAATGAGGACTAGAGCCCGGGAAACAGCCTCTCAGCTCTGAGGAGCTGCTCTGAAGAGGTAAGGGGGGAGGCGAGTATGTATGTGATTTTGGTGCAGGGGGTACGTGCAGTGAGGCACACATTTTGGCGGAGGCTTGCTGCTAATCACGAGAAGGTTACTTCTAGTCACGAGGGGCAGGTGTCTCATTTAATGACTTTAGTGCTTTTCTAGATATGAGAAGATGCAAGAAGTTAGGCTCATAAAATCTCCTGCAGATACCTAACTACCCAAAGGCCTGTCCTGCCGTTTTTTCCCGAGCACAGAGCACCTCACTCCTGGTCTCCACCTTGACCTCCTTTCAGGGTGTGCTGAAAATCAGTGACTGCAGTGGCTGGTGACTTTATTCTTACAGAGCCAGATGGCAAGCGACAATTTTTAGTTGGCAATAAAAATAAAACACAATAGGAAAAAAAACCTGGAAATTAACGGTTCAACTACATTTATGCCTCTCAAAATACCAAGAGGCCAGATAGTGAAACAAAACAGCCACCAAATGGCAGTTTCACAAGTAACAGCTGCCAATAAAAATTTCTAAAAATCAATTACAAGCAGAGACTGGTGACTCAGAAAGGCACCCTCCTCTGCTTTAGGTGATGATATCCTTTTTAAAAGGCTCAAAACCTAGCCAGGCAGGATTCTCCTCACACATTTTCTACGCTCACTCTAGGACTCTCTTGAAAACATCTTCCTAATCTACTATGATTGTGGTGCTCAAAATAAGTAGATCAAAACCCACTATAACTTCACCACTCTGGGTTCTGTCATCTTGCCAATAACTGTAATTAGGTCTTTACAAACCGGAGATAGCAGCAAACACCAAGAAAAACAAGGGCTTTGAAAGAAAAGGTCCTGGATTCAAATTCTAAACCCATCTAAACAAGCATCTAAACTAGTAAGTCATTTAATCTCTTGAAACCACAGCTTCCTTCTCTGCAAAATGGTTACGAACGGTATGCACGGGAAACGAGATAACGTTTTACATACATATACACACATACAAGGCACCTGGGAGGGTGCCTGGCACACAGTGGGTCAGTTCCACACGGAAACTGCTTTCTCCTCCCTCCCCACCTAGCTCAAGTCGAATCCAAATGCACAGAATCACTTAAACATTGACTGTTCCCAAGAACATCGTTCAGTTCTCTCTCATTTGGCTGACAGAAGTCCACCAGGACAGTCCAAAAAAAGCACTTGGTGAAAGAAAACGCCTTGACGATTCAAAAAGTAGGATGGTATATTTTAGAAGTTACCAATAAAAAACAAGAATTTTGGATTCAATTCAGGAAATCATATAAGGAACTCAATGTTAGTATAACAGTCTTTTTTTTTTTTTTTTTTTTTGAGTAAAAGATTCATTCAGAGAGATTGATCATCCATAGATAGTGCAGGCCATCTTGGAAGACGAGGGAGCGAGGGCCAGTATGACATTCTTTTCTTTTTAAAAAAAAAAAAAAAATTTTATTGAACTACTGTCAGTTACAACGTGTCAATTTCTTGCGTACAGCACAACATCCCAGTCAGGCATGTACACACGTGTACTCATTTAGTATAACATTCTTGATTTGATCTACAAACCTAAGGACTGAGTCAACTTAGAGGAACTCATGTTGCTGAATAAAAGCAAATTTCCAGTGTCTGCTCTCCCATAGTCCTCAATGCAGAGCCACCGCGTTCTTCAGCCCTGGTCCTGATTGCAACCCTCTTTCCACGTACGCACTGACCCTCCCCGCCCTTCACACTTTATCCCAGGAGCCTGGGCACCATCCCTCAGGCAGGACACTGACAAATAGTGCTGAAACCACGTAACAGTGCCTGGGTTTTCTTCATTTCCTCTCTGATCTAGAGCTTTTTACACCCAATGAAACACAGGTGTACGCCTTCAGGTGCCCTGAAAGTAAGGTTCTCTGTGACAGCGAGCTTGTCAATACAGCACCGTGAGTTAAGCCGAGGATTCAGCCGCCTTAGGTATCTTAGGTATCATCAATCATCCACAGCAGCCAGAAACTGCTGGAGTAGCATCTTCCCAAATTCACATAAATAAATCTGCACGTTCCTAACATTCTATGCTTTCAATTAGCCTTTCCCTGCTCTGCTGACTTGTTTTATAACCATATACTTCTTCCTATTGATTCTCAGCACTTCATACATTGGCAGGAAACCACTGCCAGCCTAAGAGAATGTCATGCATTTATGCAGCGCTTTTAATTAAGTCATTTTGGAACCTCCTCAGCATTCCAATGAGGATGACGTGCCACCTGCCTGGAGGTGGGGGTAGTTTAGTTTTTTGGTGCCTTTCCAGGGCCCACCAGGCAGGAGGTGCTCAGGGTCTGTCCCCATCCCCAGAGGGCCACAGTCTTGGGTTTGACTATTGGCTCCAGTACGGTCCATGTCTAATCTGACGAATCACGTCACGTCTCAGGACTTTAGTTTCTTTCTGAAAAATGGGGATAAAGAATACCCAATTCACAGAGATTTCATGAAAACTAGAGAAACAACATATTTAAAGTCATTAGCAGAGTGGCTGGCACCTGAGGGCTGAAAAAAGTGTAGACGGTTTTCTCTGAACCACGCACACATCCTCACACAAGCTCTGGGACCATCACTCATACAGGTAAAGTAAGACAGTGGGTTCCCAGTAATCCCCTCTTAAGACCAGTAAACAGACTGGGGCAGTACCAGGCCGAGAAGCAGCAAATGTTCTCTGGAATTCACCTGGGCCATTCTGGAATATTCCCCACAGCTTTTTTTGTGATCCAGTATTGACCTCACACTTCCTTTAGACCCAACCCCACTATGACCCAGTCACAACTAATGTGAGTTCTAGGCCCACTAACCCCCAGCTCTGCCTTATACATGTCCTTGTCTCTGACCTCTGGCATTCCACTGCAGGTCCTAACATTCCAAAGTAACACAGACAGCAATGTCGATAAAGTTCATCTTCAGGGTCAGAAAAGAGGAGACCCCAGCCACCAACAGAACGCTATTTTTTGAGCCTTTCTCTGTGGCTCAGGAATCCTAAGGTGTCAAACAGGGACAACAGGGCAGGCTGGACCTGGGGGAAACAGGGACGTTTAAACGCTCCCAGATGTGAAACACGGTGCTGGTTAATTTCTCACTATGAGCATCTAAACAGAAAGCACTTTAAAACCACAACTCATCAGTCTAATAAGCACACTTTGAATGAAGACCATGATTCATTCAACCAAACAATAAAAGAGAAAGAATTAAACCCTTCATCCAAAGACTACCTGAAAGCTTCACAGTCCATAAGAAATGATGATCCAAAAAATATCTGACAGTCTTTAACAAGACTATCCACCACCAAGCACTGACCTAACGTCTGCTCTAATAACGCTAACATCTGTGCAATCTTTTAGAAGTTACAGAGCATGTGTGTTCATGTGCTCACATGTTCTTACGACTCAAAGCCAACAAGCCATCACAATAAACGAATGAATACACTTCTGGGGGAGCCTGCAGGCATAATCCAAAGGGGTGTGTTAATGAACATGACATTTCCTTGATGCCCACATTTCTGAATTTTCCTTCTAATCCGCAATACCCCTGTACTTGTGAGCATGCCCACATAGTAAAACCTCCACGAAGGTCCCTAAACGATGGGGTTCAGAGAGTGTTCAGGTGGTGAACGTGTCGCGGTGCAGGGAGAGTGGCGCGTCCTGAGAGGCCCCGCCCCGTCGTCCTGCCTCCTCCCCACTCGTTCTCCTATGCAGCTCCTCCACTTGGCTGTTCCTAAGTTACATCTTTTATCATAAAACCTGTAATACTAAGCAACGTACTTTCTGAGTTCCATGAGCCAATTTGGCAAATTATTGAACCCGAGGAGGGGGTGACAGAAACCAAAGATTTATAGGTGGTTGGTGAAAAGTACACGGGGAGACCTGGGATGGTGACTAGCATCTGAAGTAAGGGAAAGGCTGGGGGGACCAAGCCCCTTACCTACGGGGTTTGAGATAACTCTGGATAGTCAGTACACAACTTAACTGCAGGACACCCAGCTGGTGTCCAGAGATTTGGAAGAAAAAACAAACAAACAAATGCATTTGTTATCAAAAATGTTACGAGTCAAGACAGCTAAGAGGCACCTCAACCATGGCAGGACGACAGTATAGTCAATTAAGAGACACTGGTGAGTTCATTCAAGACTTCACTCATAGCCATAATCTTGAAACATCACTCTAATGTTGGGACAAACTGAGTAAGATACAGTACGTGACTGACTTTGGAAACTGGTATTGCACCAGGTGGTCTAATTACGAAGGAATTACATTCTGTCAGCTTGTTTCCGGGTTGGTTTGTCGGGATGGCCCCGGGCAAATGCTCGTGATGTGATGGAGGGAAACGGAAAGTGATCCTCGGGGCAACAGGTCAGGGCGCCTGCTCTAGGGTCCACGATCACTGTCCAGAGGAAGTGTCCTCTCAGTCACCAGCACAGTAACCCGAGCTTCCCCTGGGGCTAAGTGTAAGCCCTGAATGTGAGTTACATGATGGCCACATGAAATACTGCTGTACCAGCCATGCTGGACGAGGGCAACTGTCGTGTCAAAAAAGTGCTTGCCGTCTCTAACTTGTCACAATACACCAGCAAACCACCAACACTTACAAAAACATGTCAATGAATGCTCCCACCTATGGTGAGACAGAAGTCACATTTCCAGTTCCTGCTTGACACTGAATACCGTGTTTTCATCTCTGCCAACCTGATGACTTAAAATGTATCCTTTTATATTCATTTCTTATTAGTGATGTTTAAAATTCTTATTCCATGTATCTTTTTAAAAACTGCCTGTTCTTGCTTTGTGTTGGGCTATTGATTGTTTTCTTCCCAATTCGTCCATCACATATATCGCATATATTAGAAATGCCTGGTCATCTGCCTTTCAACTTTCTCACGGTGCTTATAAGAAGAATAATCATGTGGAGTATTTTATCACAAAGCATCAATCATGATAGGCACCTTCCTAAACAAGACTTTTTTCATAGTTCACCTGAAAATGTGTGCAAAATAGTTCCACCTGATGCTTGTTCAGAACCTGTTCCTTGAGCTGTAGGTAGGTCCCTCTCCTAAGGTAAATCAGCAGAGATGCTTATGGCTCCTGCTCTTCAGCAGCCGAGTGCTCCTTGTGCTCCTGGAGCTGGGAGCATGGACACAGCTGAGAGCAGCCCCTGCTGGGGATGCAGGCAGAGCAGTGGGGGTCCTTCGAGTCCCTGTGCCCTGCTGGACAGCAGACCCGCCAGAGGCATTTAGCATCAGGGAGCAAAATTAACAACACATCAATCTGGCAATTTACTCTTTTTTTTTTCCAGATTTCTTTATATCATTTAATTAAGGAGAAATTGTCAAAAGAAAATGTTAATTGAATCTTTCAATAGATAAGTTAGTATACTAGGAGATTCACATGGTCTCCTTCAAATCTTTTTTTTCCTACTTTTTTAAATTGAAGTATAGTTGATTTACAATGTTGTATTAGTTTCTGGTGTACAGCACAGTGACTCAGTTATACATACACACATATATACACATATTCTTTTCCATTGCAGGTCATGACAAGCCATTGAATACACTGAACTGTAGCCTGTGCTCCACACCAGGACCTTGTTGTTTATCTGCTCTGTACCCAGCAGTTTGTATGGCAGTTTCCTTAGCTGCAGTATTAAAGCTGGAGTAGATTTGCTTCATGGGCTCCGGCACAGAGAATGTCAGCAATTCTTCTTCCTTTTGACAGAGGGAAAAAAATCAGATTTTTAAAACATCCACCAGGACTGCCAGGTTACCTGGGGATGACCTGACATGCTAATGGATCTAAGAAGCAGCCAAACAACCCAGAAACATTCTTTATTAATCTAAAAAGAATAACCAAACTAAAAAGGGTATTATGAAAGGTGCAAGCCACCCTTGGTAAATGCTCGAACTTCCGGAGCTCTGCACCCGGGAGCTGCACGGGAAAGACGAGGACCTGGTGTCTACAGTGCTTGCTAACAGACACCTTCCTGCAGCAAGACAGCCTGACTCTCAACACACGAGCTAAGGAGGCAGGGACGTGACAAGGGAACAGGTGATGCGTTCTTGGTGGAGCTGGCCTGATGCTCCTTCAACTGAGCACAGTAACCATGATGCACATCTTCCCAGACAGGGAACAGCATCTCAGGGGCCGCCAGCCAAGCCCCGGAAGGCAGAGGGAAGCCTAGACTCCGTCACTCATTCCATCCAAGTGTTAAGTAAACAGCTATACTTTCTTGACCACTGTTTGTACACAGATGACCACATAGCTATGTTTTGGGTCCAGGAATGTATGCTCTTCAAATGCTGGCAAATGGAAATTCATTGCACCAAAGTGATTTGAGGTGCTCCTTCACTCACTGACATGTTAAAAAAAACTTACAAGAAGCAGAACAAGAACTGAAAGAGAGGTGATGAGGGCTGAGAGGTGGGAGGACCCACGTGTTCACGTAATAGAATGGAATTGTAACACACACCTTGGTAGAAAATCACAGTCACTTTCCTGCAATTATCCCTGAAAAGTGCAGTGAGTGGCAGGTAAGGGAAAGAAAGGTAGAACAGACTATAAGTTAATTGGTAGAGAAAATAAATCCCAGAGGTAAACTGCCAACCAGTTTCCAGCATAATCCTCGCCCTCTTCTGCGTTAATTTGCAGCCCTGTTCAATAGGAGCTGCTGTCACTGCAGAACCAGGGCAGCCGTGGGAAGCCCTTGGTGAGGCCAGCTTCCTCCAGCTCTTCCCTAAGGCCCTCACCCACCTGGCCATCCTGCTCCTTCCTCCCAGATGGCTGGCGGGAAACCCCGGTCAGATTCTGGATGACAGCTCTTTCTACCCTAGATATTCATATGATAACAAACTTATGATAAGAAATATATGATTCAAAAGTATAACTTGCTACTTGTATAATCTGAGGTACAGGGAAAGCAGCAGGCAGCTTTTTGAGCATCTTAAATAATAGTGGAAAAACAGCCCCATCTTCATAAGGCCAAACCTTGGTGTCTCTTGTGCAAAGCAAGGCAATTCCAACATCATCCTGTCTGTGAGAACTGGATCCGTTTAAATCACCCAGTGGGTCTTTAAATAAGTAATAGGACTTAAAGGGAAAAAATCTTTCTTGAGAGGGAAAATATTACAGCTAGGAGGAAAAACTTCTAGGACTTTCATATCTTATGACAATTATATGCCCTATTCTGTCCTTCTAGGTATCTCATAGGTACCTCCATAGTAAATAATGTCGTCCTTCAGTATCTGCTGGGGATGGGTTCCAGGACCCCCATGGGTATCAAAACCCTCAGATGCTCCAGTCTCATATAAAATGGCATAGTATTTGCATTTAACCTAAGCACATCCTAACCTACACTTTAAATCAACTCTAGATTTCTTATAATACCTAATACAACATAAAGGCTAAGCAAATAGTGATAAATACAACATAAATCCTATATAGATGGTTACCAGCCCTTAGCAAATTCAAGTTTTGCTTTGGGGAACTTTCTGGAATATATTTTTTTCCTAATCCACTGTTGGTGGAATCCATGGATGCAAAACTGGTGGATAAAGATGGCCAACTGTACTTTCAATTTCCATCTCCAAAAAGGACAGGAAAAAAAAAAAGCTCTTGGAAATACAGAATTACTGTTGTCTTCAGCTAAAAAAAAATAGTAACACTGCAGTGGCTTCCGAGAGGAAAAGCTTTCAAACAAAACACTCACTTTCGGTCAGGAGGGTAGGAAATGGGGGCTATCCCTCTGAAGGATGGAACTAACCCAGCACAATCCAAATGCTGATTAATAACAAAGGAGTTCAATCGGATGCCCAGGGAGGCTCACTCAGTTATCAGTGTCCCATCAGTGTCCCTGGAAGCCCGTCTGTAACTTGCCCTCTGGACACGAGCTGTCCTCTTCAAAACCAGCAGACAAGGAAGAACCAACCCACACAAAGAGCAAAGGAGGAAGAACCGCTCGGGCAGCACTGAGAGGGGACGGGCGCCCACGGCCACATCTGTAGAAGCCCACGGATGCGGGCTTCCACCAGACCGCCAGGGCCCCGCTCGGCGAGGAGAGGCCTGGGGGACGTTTAGCTCACTTCCCTCCCCATCAAAACACAAAGGAGAAGACCGAGAAAGACAGAATACAGGTTAAGGCTGTAGTTCTCATTTAAAGCACGCAAGGCAGCTAACTGTAAATGCAAACAAAGGAAAAGCCAGTGTTCTTGCCTCCTGGCCAAACCAGCATCTTTAACGAGAACACAGCGTGAGCTTCACAGCCTCCTCACCAGGGAGGAGCGCGGCCCAGGGTGCTGCGACCAACCTTCCTGTGCAGAGGGAACCACGCATTTGTTCTCATAAAACAGAGATTACAATCTATGCTTTCACACGCCCTCTTTAGCATACCCAGTGTTACTACAATCATTTGAGAATTTTTTAAACAAGTTTAATGGCATACATATTAAATCAAAAGAACATGTCACAATTCATTTCCCCAATTTTACTGAACATTTAGGTCTATTGATGAAAAATTAATTAACAGTCACTCTCAGAAACAAATAGAGAACTTTATTTGAGCCAACCTGAGGACTGTAACCCGGGAGGTAGTCTTTCAGAAAGCCCTGAGGACTGCTCGGAAGAGGTCAGCTGGGAGGCCAGTGTAGATGTGATTTGGGGAAGGGTACCTGCAATCAAGCACACATCTTGGTAGGAGGCTGTTGCTATTTGCCAGGAACAGGTATCTTACTTCGTGGTTTTAGTGCCTGTCTGATACATAGAAGATGCAGGAAACTGGGTTCATAAAATGTTCTCCTAAAAATACCTAACTATCCAAGGTCTGGATCTGCCAGCTTTCCAGAGCACAAAATGTCTCATCCTGGTCTACCCGACTTCCTTTCAGGTGCAGTGTGGGCCAGCGACTGCAGTGGCTAATGACTTCACTCTTGTAGAACTGGATGGTGGGGAACACTTTTTTACATTCCCCTCCCTTTGGGGTTTATTCAGCCATGATGGAAGTGTTTCACGAGCAATCTGTCGGACAGGGCTAGGAATGCTCCCTCCCGGGTCAGGCGAGGATTTCGCCCACAGGCCCCTCCGTGTGCTGTTACTGACGAGCCCTGTGATCAGCAGCCACAGGCCTCCGGACCGCCTGTCTTACTCGTCTGTCACGGTCCAAGAAACGGTTGCTTCTTCCCATTGCTAGAGCCACACGAGCACAGTCACTGATCTTACAGAACTACGTATGTTTGGCGAGTTGTTTCAAGTCACCTAGGGACCATTATTTTTATGGAAGACAAAGACACACATCTGATAATGCAGAAAGCAATAATCTTGTGAGGGAGGGCCCAGCTCAGTGGTAGAGCGTGTGCTTGGCATGAACCAAGTCCAGGGTTCAATCCCCAGTCCCTCCATTAAAAATAAACAAATAAATCTAATTATCTTCCCCCCCAAAATAAACAAAAATAGATTTTTAAAAAGAGCAATAATCTTGCAAAATCAGCAGAATACAAGTAACACGACTAATGACACTAATAAGATCACAAGCAAGTTTTTAAAGCTAAGAACTTCCATTAGGCGCTGCCCAGTACATCCCAGGCAGGCTGAGCCGGGCTGTGCTGTACCAATTGCTATTGTGAAGGGAAATGATACATTCAAGGGCACGGTACAGCAAGCTCACCAAAGGCATCTGCTCATCCAAGATGAGTGTGACTCCTGGGGATCCCTTGCAGAACTGAGGAAGGAACATCATCTTCTAAGGAATTGCATGGCTGGCACAAAAAAAAGCTTATCTTTATGGTTGAGCAGGCATTTCTCCCCTAGGGGCCAAGGGTCTGGTTAATGGGTGATGCAGATGCAAGTGTGTGCTAGACGGGAGGGAGAAGGCCCAAAGAGGCAGAGAAAAACGTTTGATGTTTATCTTTAACTTTTTAACAATTCACATTCCAATTAAATTTATATCTATTTACGTAACTATTTGATGAACAATTATGTGACTCACCAGATTGCAAACCCTTTTGCTTGTTTTGGTCACTGTTAAATTCTAATTATATCCGTGCTGTGAAGAAATTTTCCTCTACCCTTCTAGGTTCTTGTGGCCAGTATAAAAATTAAATAGACGTGAAATAGATTAACAGGGGAAAAAATCAAACAGAAGTTTAATGACACGTACCACGGGAGAGACGCAGGGAAACTGAGTGACTCCCCTAATGGCTGAAGCCCTCCCCTTAAACACCACCTTCAGCCAAAGACAAAAGACGATGTGGGGGTAGTGGTTTGGGACTTCAAAGAGGAGACAGGTAATTGATGTGCAGATAGAAAAGCACATGTTTGGTAAATATATATTTGCTCAGACAAGCACAGACAATGGGGTACAGAGTGGACTCTGATCTCCTATATTTTCTGAACCAGTTTGACCCTGGGACCTATTTATCATGCAGCATTTATTAATATCCAAGTACCCTGTGTCCTACAGAACATCTTCTGGAAAGCATTGACTTTGTGCATCTGAAATCTTCTCAATTAGTGTCTATGATCCGGGCAACCCAGGAAAGCAGGTGGAGCGAGTTGTCTGCCTCTGCCAGCCGCCAGCAGCCCAGAACTTACCTCTTCCGAAATCCAGCCTTTCCAGGTGAAAAGAATGCTGTTTCACTACACAAATGGCTCACTGCTAAAGGCACTCCTGAAATGGACGTTCTGTTCTGTCAGGGCAGGGCTCTGAAGGCCCATGCTGCCACCACCTTCTCCAGTCAGCTCACTCCCACCCATCTACCCACTCACTCCTCCTCCTTTAGGAAGCCTCACCTGCCCCACTCCCTCCTCCCCAGGCTGGGCTCAGTGCTCCATCTTGATACCTGTCTGCACCATTCAGCAACTAAAGTAAAGACATCCTTCTTCATTACTTCCTGGGTGCTGGGCACGTAATAAATACTTGTGAATGAATCTCCAACCAGTGATTGCTCCTGGAGGACAAGTAGTATATATACTTTGCTCACCTGTCTAACTCTAGCACTATTCAGGCTCATAGTAGCTGCCCAATAGATAGGTCTGCTTGACAAATACTTATTATCCATACTGGATACATACTCAGCTCCCAACATCTCCTCGGGAGTCAAAATATTAACTACTTGGATAAATTAATTTGTGCAAAATGGGAAAGGATTGGCCAGGGGAAAGGGGCTCTTCCAATTTAACAAGTGAATTTTAAATACACAGCAGATGTTCAGCCTGGAAGGCATCACTCCACATATGCTCTCTAGCTTGTAAGGAAAGGAGGGGAGCAGGGAGGCCACCGTGAGCCACTGCCCTCCTGTTTAGATCTGGACCAGGCTCTCCAAAAGTTGTAACCACCCTGGGGCCCACATGTGTGCCCAAAGCCTGCAAGGAACCTTCCCTCAGGCTGAACACGGTTCCATCCATGCTCAGCATTTCCAGCACTCTGGACAGCTCCATTTTTCTTTCATGTCTTCCAAGTAGAATTGTGCTCAGGACTGTCTTGCTTATGCAGAGGACTTTAGGGGGCTGCAGGCAAGTTAATTCACAAGGAGCTCGGAAAAGTCCTGCACAACGTGGTTGGTTGTCTCATCTCTCCCACGACTGAACTGTCCACTTAAGAGACATAGTGTCACCAAACTCAAACTAGGATTCCAGAGCCACACACCTGAGCCCCGGGAGGCTGCAGAGCCCGGGTTTAAAGCACAAGCTCACAGGATGGGGCAGGACTGCAGATTGGGGTAGGGTCGGCCGAGGGCAGGGGTTTTGTGGTGATGGTGCAGCCCTCACGCTGGGCTGTCCCGTAGCCCGGGAGCCCACAGGTGGCCATCACTTCATCATGTGATGACCCATCAGCGAGTCCTGGACATCTTCCCACTGGCAGCCCAAGCACAGCACTGACTCAGTCTGCTGGGGTCCTCATGTTGGGTTGGGGGGGGGTCTCCCTGAAAAGTTTCAGCCCCAGTCTCAGAGCCCATCTATTGGCAGGTCCCTCTAGATTTCCTCTAATGTGCCCCTCGCTGGGGTTCAGGGTCTGAAATGTATTAAGCAGGTTTTCATTCTCTATGAATACACAGAAAAAAGTCATTCCACTCAATACTTGCTCATGCAGCCCTTTGAATTCCTTCCCTCAAAAGGCTGGGACCAGGTGACTATCATAAAAAAGATGACACCAAGGCTGCACACTCCCACTGAGGGGTCATCATAACTGTGTCTTCGGAGGGGCTCCAGGAACAGTAAAAGGAAGCCACAGAGGGCGCTCAGCTTGCCTCAAGACTGAATCCCAATTCCTTCACCAACTAGCTGTGGCTTTGGGCAAGTAATGTAACTTCTGTGAGTCTATAAAAAGGAGGACTCTCTAAGATCCTTCCCAGTAGTATGTTTTTATTACTTTCTTTTTCAAAAATTTTCTTTTATTAAAGTATAGTCAATTTGCAGTGCTGTGTCAATTTCTGGTGCACAGCGTAACGTTTCAGTCATCCATATACACATATTCCTTTTCATATGCTTTTTCATTATAGGTTATTATAAGATATTGAATATAGCAGAAACTTGCTGTTCATCTATTTTATATAAAGCAGTGTGTATCTGCTAATCCCAAACTCCTGATTTATCCCTCCACCCCCACTTTTCCCCCTGGAAACCCTAAGTTTGTTTTCTATGTCTGTTTTCTATGTCTTGTATCTCTGATCCTATTAGGAAAACAGTCATTGTCATCTCTGGTTAGAAATGCTGCAGAATTAACAGAGCATGAAGAGAAAACTGAAAATGTGGTTTTGTTCATGTTGTACAAAAAAGAATATACCTGGAATAAAGAGAAAAGAAGGTATTCAGCTTGCTGACGAGGGGAACGCGTTGCTGAAGCCACAGTCTGCCACACTTATTATTCGGGTCAACATCCTAAAGCAGGTCCTCTGGCTTTAGGTCCCGTGGACAACGCCCTCCTGGTGGCTGCACACCCGTCCTGCACAGAGGACACCACCTGGACGAATTTGTGAAAGCTTCTTTCTCTTCCAGGTGGCTGTGGTCCAGCAGGCAGTTGGACATCTCCCCTCCAGTAATGTACCCCATGACCAGAAAGAGGGTATTGGGGTGATTCAAGGTCTCAGGGTCTGGACTTTCAGGAATAGTCTCTCGAGGCAGGAGGAGCTCTGTGGACTCTTGTTAATTAAAAAGTTAAAAAATGAAGAAAAAGGGAAAAATTTTGAAGAGGTAAAGAGAAAAAAAAGAAAAACAAAGGAGGAAAAAACAGACAAAAAGCCAAAGAGGAAAGATGGACGCTAACTGTGGCCCAAGTCTCTTGGGTCACCAACAGCTTCCTGGGTTAAAGGGCCAAGAGCCCAGGTCCAGCCAGGGGCTCACACAGGTGCCTGGTCCCTCCCAGCGGCTCCTGATGAGGTCACAGCAGGAGAGCACCGATCACGGCTGGGGATAATCCACAGTCTCCTCACTTTTTGGTCTCAAGAAGCCTTTATTCTTTCTTTTTAAAGGGAGGGGGACCCCAAAGGGGCTTTGCTTGTGTGGGTGATAGCAATCAATATTTCCCTTACTAAAAGTTAAAACATACAGGAGTGGTCAGTGGGCTTTTCATTTCTAGTTTAAAAAGCTATAATTTGGAGCTTTTAAAGAATTCAATGTCTACCCAATGTATTGAATTCTTTCTTCTTGAAGCTCTGAGTGATTGGTCTCAAAATGATGCCACAACTTAATGGCCAGAGGATTATGTAAGAAAATGTTCTGTTGGGTAAGTCACAATTAGTCACAATTTCTTAAGCCCATAAAGCCGAGGGGGAGGCGGCCTTCACAATATTTTCATTTCTCACTTGCAATTTTTTTCCCAGTCTTTGGAGATTCCTCCCTTCCACGAGCCAGAGAACTGCCCTGTCCGTCCCAGTTACATTTCAACGCAGAGGCTGCAGCTGGGGGCTGAGAAAGCGACTCTTCCTTTTCTGAGCCAGCATCGCAGTTCTTCGTGTCTGCTGTTCAGCGTGGGTGGGGGCATGGGTGCTGGGCGTGGTGACAGCCCTCAGGGGAGGGAGCGGGGAAGCCCCTCCGTCTATTCCTCCTCCCACACGCCTCCACTCTTCATGTACATCCCAGTCTGACCTGCAACATTTTCTCTTAAGAGCGTTTAACACTTCCATCCAGGCAGTTGTGCTGCTGACAAATCCCCTCCCTCAATTTTTGTTGCAAATCTATTTCTCCTTCACTTTTGAAGAATAGTTTCACTAGATACACAATTCTAGGTTCATGAGTTTTTTCCTTCTTGCTTTTATGATTCATGAGAAACCAGATTCAATTTTTAGCCCTGTCCCTCTACAGGTGAGGTGTTTATTTCCTCCAGCTTTCCTCAAGATTTTCTGTCTTGATTTTCTGCAGTTTAACTATAATAGGTCTAAGTGTAGATTTTCTGGAATTTGCCTGCATGATGTTCTTTGAGCTTCCCAGATTGGTGGTTGGATGTCTGTCATCAATTCTGGGAAACTTTTCAGGCATTATTACTGCAAATGTTTCTTCTTTTCCTCTTTCTTCTCCTTTTGATTCCCATCACACATGAGCTACATCTTTTGTAAATGTCCCCCAGTTCACAGGTATTCTGTTCTGGTATTTGTTATTCCTTTTTTCCTTTACTTTTCATTTTGGGAAGTTTCTACTGATGTATCTGCAAGTTCACAGACTGCTTCCTTGGCCCAGATCAGTCTAGTAATAAGCCAAAAGGCATTCTTCATTTCTGTACTGGTTTGTGATTGCTAGCATTTCCAGAGTTTCTGTCTCTGCTTACACCCATCTGTTCTTGAATTTTGTCCACCTTTTCCATTAGAGCCCTTAGCATATTAACCAAATCTATTTAAATTCCTAGTCTGGTAACTCAAAATTCTCCGCCATGCTGAGACAAGCTGGGGATCTGCGACCCTCTCCTGCGGTGCCTGCATCTGAACTAACTCCTTGAGCAACTAAATACGAAGAAACTATGAGTGATTAAAAATAACTGCATGCATGTGCAGTGGTGGCAATTATTAACAACAGGATATAAAAAGGCCTCAAACCAAATGCCATTTCTGACATGCTGGGAGCAAAAGCAGGTACTGCCTGTGATCCCCGCACACGGCACCACCGAGGGGGTGGGCAGATCACCCAAGCTACACGCCTTCTGCCTGACCCATGGATCCGCCCCTGCCCTCACCACATTTAAGGGAATGGCTTGACCTCTCCCACAATCCAGGAAGCAAGCAAGGGCACCTGTTTCTTGTTTTCACTCCCTTAAGCTGCAGCGGGAGCCCCAGTAACGCCTTGCCTGAATTTCTCACCTGGCCTCTTATCAATTCCTATTGAAAAATAATGAGCCAAGGGCCCAGGTCAGTTACAATATCTGACTCTGACTCTCTTTGGCTCTTCAAACTGTGTTTTGCCTTTTAGCATACCTTATAATTTTTTGCTGAAAGCCAGACAGGATGTGTTTATGGTGTAAAGGAACTGAGGCAAACAGGCCTTCAGTGTGAGCTTTTGTTTATCCGGCTAGGACGGGCTGGGTTTACTGCTGGCTGTGGCTGCAGGTGTCAGAGACAAAGGGTTCCTCCAGTGTCCTTGTTTCTGTCTTCCCTGTTGCCTTCGGCTTCCCCTTAAACAGGGGAGCCTTGCTGCTCTTTTAGCTGCAATTCCTTGTTACGATCAAGAAGCCTGGTTGACAGAGTAGAAAGGTGCTGGGGGCGGGGAAGCCCCACGGGATGCTCTGATCAGATCTGTCTTTCCTGAGCCTGTGCCCCACCGGAACACGACTTTTACAAGGGGCTCCCACCACCCCATTAGGTAAGACCAAAAGTCTAGAAGGGAATGGAACTGTCTATTTCCCACCCCCCAAATCAGTTAGGTGCTAGTAAACCACAGCCTGTTAAGCTTTGGTAAAACAATTTCTTTCCAAGACAGCCTTTTGTTAAGGAGAACAGAATGCTCTGGACATATTTCAGAATAGTTACTTTTCCCTTCCCACTGCCAGAAACAGAAGAGGACTTTTCTGAGATTTTGGTGGGCACAGAGCACCCCTACCAACCCTGGCCCCACCTAGTTCTGGGCCCTAGGAGGTTTTTTCTTCCCCCATCGATTTATTTGTATGTTTGTCCACACACACTGAAGCCTCACAGTAGCAAGAAATCTCATTATTGACCGTCCTAACAAATCGAGGTAGGGACAGTGCTCTGCACATAGTAACAGTGGAAGCTACTGATTTTTTAATTTTTTAATCTATTTGGTGGGGGGATTCGGTTTATCCTTGATGGAGGTACTGCGGATTGAACCTAGGACCTTGTGCATGCTAGGCACACGCTCTACCAATGAGCTACACCCTCCCCCATCCCCATAACTGGTTTCTTTTTTTCTTTTTTTTCTTAATTCATGAAAGCACAGAATCCCCCTACCCTCAACCCCGGCCCCACCCAGTTCTGGGCTCTAGGAGTCTTTAACTCTCAAGTTTGGGCACACCAAGCCGCCAGCCATTCACCTGTCATGGTTTAACTGTTCCTACCAGCCCTGGGGCGTTGGGCAGGGAGTAAGGGTTCTGCTCTTGGACTTCTGCTTCTGGTAAACTGTGATTCTTGGTACCCACTTCTCCATTCCTCAGGGCAGCCGTTTACCCCATGACTTCCATTCTCTGACAGACCTGAGAAGAGCTGTTGACTTTCAGTCTGTTGAGCTTGCTTTTCTTACTGCAAGGAGAGGAGTGTGGACTTCTACTCTTTTCACGTGTTGTCCTATCAACTTTTTTGGGTCTCAATGTGTTGTTTTGGTAGTTTCATAGTAATATTTACAATATTCAAAACTTCAGAAGTCTATGTGTGTTTCAGACATTTTGCCTTTAACATGCTATTCAAAAGTACTATTTACCCATGGGAATCACAGACTCAGCACACACAAGTGTTTAGAGAAGGCGCTAAAACCTCCCACACTGCCGTTCTCCCTAGCACACCTGAAAATACCTCCGGCTGTTTTGATTACAGTGATCTTTTCCTTCTAAACAACTTCTAAAAGCAGATGTCAGCCAACAAGATGACGGCTCCATTAGTCGGTTACGGCTGCCAGGTGGGCGTCTGCAGCCGCCAGCATCCAGCATCCCTCTCCACAGCGAAGCCCTCGCGAGATGAGAGTGAGCTCCGCCAGTCATGCTGCATTGCTTTTTGGGCACGACTCATCTGTTGATGCCATGCGAGGTGGCAGGGGGCAAATGACTTCATTTAAATGAAGCAGGTTCCTGCACGGCAGTTTATTACAGTCACTTCCTCTGAACGTGCTATGTAACCATCCATCACAAACGTGTTAAGTGTTCTGCTGCCCCCGGTTCCCCTCTTCTTTAAAAACCAGTTTACTCTTCAGAAATAAAACAAACAAATTCATTTCAAAATAACATGTAGCCGACAGAAGATACTGATGCTTTGGAAAATACATGTTTTATTGCTGGTAGATTATTCTTCCTTTCAAAGACTGGGGAGAGATATTACTTCACTGCAAACACTTAATGTGAAGGTCTTAGTATTTTTCGGATGTGGGTTCTTTTTTTCAGATTGTATTTTGATCATGTCTCTTTGTCCCTTTGTGTCACTCAAATGACTTTCCCATCTAACTGTGATTTTTGGCTTCAACACTTACACTTTGACCCAGATAAATCTATTTCATTACATATGATTTATGACTTTAGAATCATATTTATGTCAACAGGCCAAAATGTCACACACAGTGACCTCACCATGGGGTTCTGTAGGTGCTGCATACAAGGAAAGAGATGGAACAACTTCACACAAAATCATCGACCACCAATTATCTCTACCCAGAATGTGCCTTTTGTCCCTTAAGACTTTTGTGTACTGGGTTTTCTTAAAATAAAGCACAACTGAACTTTCGTTACATAGATTTTATTTCTTTCTCAAAAAACTCCAAATTGCTATACAAAATTTCCAAATTGTCCAAAAACTTATCAGATAAAAGTAATATGAATCTGCAGCTCAACGATATGAAAGAGCAGTGACTACCTCCCCAACTCTCTCTCGTTCTCTACAAGAGGGAGATGCAGATCTTCAGGTGCCACCGAGCCACGGGTGAGCCCAGAGCCACCAGGACTCCCAGGGACACAAGTGCGGGGAGAACCCCTGAGACGGCTCCCTCATGCAAATGAGATGTGCAAGAGGAGTGATCACGAGAGACAAAGCATCTGCCGCTCAGACCAAGGTGGACCAAGAGACAGGCTCCACCGGAGGAGAAATCAGACTACAGGCCATTCACCAGATGCAGCCAGCGCTCAGCAGAGCGCTGACGGACTTCCTGAGCTACTTCTTAGAGGGAGAAACCAGCAGGGCTGGTGATCCCCGCTGAAACGTGGAGACAGCCCACCCTTCCCCACATCGCTCCCCCTCTCCCCACTCCCACCCCGCTAGGCCAGCCGGTCTCTATCCTCCGCCCCACACCCCCCACCCCACCCGTCACAAGTCCTGCTGAACCCACCTCTTCAGCATCTCAGGGATCCATCTACCTCTTCCCGTCTCTGCTGCCACTCCCTCCAGCAGGCCAGCCCCATCTACAGGAGCCCCTTAGCTGGTTCCACTGCCCCAGTCTTAGCCTTCCCAACCCATCCTCCCCAAACCAGCAGCACCATCTTTGCAATTTATAGGTCCTATCAAGTCACTCTACTAGTTAAAGTCATTCAGTGGCTCTCAAACAGCAAAAACATAAAATCCATGTTCCTCCACGTAATTATAAGACCTAGAAGCTGCCAAGTTTTGCTGTACGTTGGACTCTGGGAAGCTTTACAATTCCCAGTGCTCCAGCACATCTCATACCAATGGAGTTACAATGTCTGGGGTAAGAGCCAGTCATCCATATATTTAAATTTTTTAACTCCCAGGTGATTCCAAAGCCAGCAAAGTTCTGGGAACACTGAACCAGCCACTGCTCACCTCTTTCAACTCACCTCTCACCACTCCCGACTCCAGGTCATGAACCAGCCTGCCGGAACCATGTTCTGGGTGGTCAGCACCTTCTCAGCTTTCTTGCATCTGGGGCTTGGCGGAGGCTGTTCCTCTGAACACTCTTCCCCAACCTAAGGCTTGTGCACATCTCTTCCCAGAAAAGAGCTCGCTGTGACTTACAGCAGAGTTCCTAAAGACTCCTCTAACAGAAGTTACCTCCCAAGGGCCACCCAATCAGTCACCAACCAGGAAAACACCTATTACACAAGGTGCGTGCAGAGTTGTGCCGTAATCGTTGTGTGATGTGCAGCTGGGAACTGGCCAAGATGATCAAGATTGGCCTTTAGCCAATAAATTTTTATACTCTGCCTAAAAGGAAAGTATAGAACTAGCAGTAATTTAGGAAGTGACTGGGGAAGCAGAAGGAGCAGACAGAAGTCTCTGGGTGTGCACAGCTATGAAGGTCTAACCTGCAGGCAGCTCTCGGCAGACAGGCAACCTGGGACCTGAGCGAAGGACCCTAGGGCATATTCCAGCCAGGGATCTGTCTTGTCCAGACAGTAGGAGGGTCAACTTCCAACACGGAATCCAATGATCTTTAATTAACCATCATCTGAGGTTTGTTTTCGGGGTGTTGGTTGTTTGTATTTTGCTGGTAACTTTGCACTTTCACCACCTTCCACGTGATACTCACACTCACACTCACACTCTCCCACCCAGAGTCCTCACGTCTGGGTGAGCGGCCGTAACCCGGGCAGCTGGTACTTCCCCTGCTACAGCCCTGAAGACCAGGGGTTGGGTCTGCTACTGACCTTCGGTTTCCCCTGCTAAACACCAAGGCTCTGGGAGCAGGGACGTGTCCTCCTTGGTGACCATGCAGCCCCGGCAGACAGCTCCTAAGGAAAGGGGCCGTGATTTCACTGTCCCACCCTGGTTTCCAGCACTTACTGGGCACTCAATTTTTTCTCCAAGTCCAGGTTGGACTGCTTAAAATTTGACAAGTCAGTAGGTGGCCCTGTGCTCTTGAAACTCCAAGAGATGGCTCTTCGGGAAGCAAGAGCCCAGGGCAGGTGCTGAAGAAAGAGCCCCACACCTTCCCGCACATCATGGGATTAACCCTACTCTTCAAAACCCTCCGCAGCGAGCACATCCCCAGCGGCTACAGATATGCGCTCCACCTTTAAGTCCTCATGTCCCCTTGGTCCTTCCTTCCTGCTGTCCCCTCCAGTGTTCTGCACCACTGTTGACATCTCCTGTAAGGTGGCACCACTGTCCTCAAACGTCCAACAGTAAGTCCTCAGACAATAAAGACCGCCCCCAGTCTACTGCTTCCCAGGGCCGGCAAGGAACCTAAGCGAGAATGTGTTTAAAAAGTCTTCTGAAACACACACACACACATAACTACTACACAAAGTTAAGTTATGAGGCTTATTGTAGATTAATAGGAAGCAGAAGCCCAGAAGAAATACGTATGGAAAGTTTTATACTTTGCTTTCCGGGGTAAATGAATACTCAGAACGAAACTGCTGTGTTTTCACTCGAACGGCACACGTGGAAGGACTGCGGCTTCGCTCACGATCTGAAATGCTTCCAGGAGATCATTCCAAGCCATTTGCTTGCTTCTGAATTGTCTACAAGTTTCAGACACCGCACACATCTAAAAAGCTCATTACAAGTCAAAGAGTTTTAAATACCTAAATTTGGTTTGTGGACGAATATTTATGTGTACTGCATAAAACCCATAAACTTTCAGAAGATCCTATAAGGCATGGAAAGTTATTTAAACCAACTTTTACCCCAAACAAATCTACAGTGGGTAAATCACCCAGAGCCACCGTGGATGTATGATGTCAAGACGGATCAGACACGCCCTGCAGTCAAGGGAGAAAGTGCCTGTGGTGGCTCTCTCCTTCTCAAACAGCTAGATTCCACCACAAGCCCCGTGAGCCCATCACCTCCAAACCCTGAAGCTCTCACTCACCCTCCAGGCATAAAAAAGAGGCTCACGGTCTCAGCAAATTAAGCCACCAAGGGCAAAACCTGGAGAGGTCTCAATCTGAGAGTTTCATAGGCCTGAAGAGGACGGGATAAATAGGGTAAGTTGATCTGAGTCCAATACAACAATGTACAAATAAAGAAAACTCTTAAGTTTTTTTTTCTTAGTAACATTTATCAGAGTTGCATGGATGTGTGTAAGTGTTAACACGGAGAAGTTAAAACAGAAAGAAAGCCCAGCAGTCTCGCATACAGAAAACCCCTGCGGTGGTAGAAATAATAATAGACAGACCACATACACACACAGATTCAAACAGCGCCCCTCCCGGAGCCCCGCCTGGGCCACTCTGCTCCCCGCAACAGCTAACGTTTGCTGTGCCCTTCCGAACGCGTGGGGGGCCCCTTAGCACTCACTCAATCTATAACACATATTCTTTTTGATTCTTTCCACCAACAGGGTCAAATACCACATCTTGCTTTCATTTAATGACAACATGCATTAGAATTATTTCTCCGTCGGCCCAGATGCATCCTCCTCACTCTTTGGACGGCTACAAATCACACTACAGTTTGGATGTGCCAGGGTTTATTTAACCAGTGCCTCACTCGGGCGCTTTGCCCCCAGGTTAGATGATGCTGAAATAAGATCCTTGCCCACATATTTTAGCAAACCTCTGTTAAGTACAGGCGGGTGGGACTTCCAGGGGAAAGGACATGTGCATTCTATTTTGATATTGTCTGTGGACGTTCTGTTTTAGTGGTGAATGTTTCTGTTTGCACAAACCCTCATGAGCTCTGAGAAAATTTTTTTTGCCAAACTGGCCCAAAATAATATCTCATGGACATACCTTCCATTGATGGTCAATAAGACTGTACACTTTCATTTACTTTTTTAGCAGAATTTGTATAATTTTTCTTAAGTTGTCAACTGTCTCATACACAGAAATTACTGGGTAGTTTTTTCATTACTTACATCCACAAATTCTTCTAAAATTAAGATTGTTACTGGCAGCCCTTTCTTGGTCGTGTGTATCACAAATGATCACCAGTTTGTGGGTACCTTTGTAGGGTTTGCTGTTATGTAAAGAAACAAATTTTATATAATGAAATCAATCATTGACTATGATTTTTGAGATTTACGTGCTGCTTAGAGAAAGGGCTTCACCATCCAGAATTACAAGCAAACCACTAGTGCTTTCTTACAGCTTTACTAGTCCCTCCCTCAGCAACAAGAAGACTCCGGTTGCTCTTTGAACTGTGAAGGCTAATTTATAGAGAATTGACCCCTTCCAATATTGAGCCTTCCATCCCAAATCCCTCCTTTTCCCATTTCTTAACTCTTTTATCATATCCCTGAGAGTTTTAAAGTTTTCAACACATATATCTGTCAAACCACCTGTCACTTCTGGTGAAGCAGGGGACGTGGCCCCTTCGGTGGTGTGCACACACGTGTACAAGACCCAGGCGTCCAGGGGAGGTGGGACTGGCCTCTGCGGGGCTGACGGAGGACACAGGTCAGGGAGAGCACGCCTGTGCAACAAACACTCACCATCAGGAGGACACTGATTTCAATGTGGGGCCACCTCACCCCACAGGCACATTCACCGAGGGGCAAGCTGGGGCCAACCCTCGCAGGGAGGTGTAGGGAGCTCCGGGCCGCTTTTAAATGGCCAGCGCGGTGAGGGTCTTGCAGGGTCTCTGCTTTGCTGTTCCCGTGTTCTTACGCTCATCCTTGAGGCCAAAGCTCTCATCGCTCCATGTCCAGTCTCCCTGCCCAGGGATTCAGCAAAGAAGTCTCCGAAACAGACTTGGAATCCAACAAAACGGACTCAAATTCAAATTACGCTACTCTCCTCTCTGTTGACCTTGGGAAAATTTCTTAATCTGGCTAAACCTCAGCTTCTTATAAAATCTGTACCCGCCATAATGTCGCTGTAAGGTTTAAATGAAATAAGAGCTGTAGCAGATACTAACTATTATATGTAAAATAAACAAACAACAAGGTCCCACTGCACAGCACAGGGAACTATATGCAATATCTTGCAGTACCCTATAATGAAAAAGAACATGAAAAGGAATATATATGCATGTGCATGACTGAAACATGATGCTGTGCACCAGAAACTGACACAACATTGCAAGCTGACTGTACATCGATTAAAAGAAAGTAAGATAAGGGGCATAAACCCCAGTATCTGATGCTTTGCGGTGCTTATTAGTCAACGTCTGCTCCATGTGCCCTCCTGTTCCTCAGCCACTGGCACCCTGCCTGTCTCCTTCCTCCTCTAATCCTGTCCCCTGAGCCCGGGGACGGCAGGACCCACACCTCTGCTGAGCCCTCCTGCCACTGATCACACACCTGGGCTCCACCCGCCCCGCCCGGGAGGGAAGGACATGCAGGGCAGTTGGGATGGTTTTTCTGGTCTCTCCTCCCATCTGTTCTCCCTGCGACTTCCTTCCCTCTGACGAGCCCCTGGTTGTTGACCTCCAGGGACTGATGAGAGCCACGTGTCACTAAGAAAAGGTCAGGGGTTACGGCAATGGGTAGCTTACTCTTCTGTTGCCTTACCTTAGTTTTTAATGTGCTGGATGTTTGACATAAAGAAGTCAGCAAGGTACTGGCAATTTCTCTTTAAAGCTGTAGCCCCCTGTTTTGTAGGAAGTTCTGTCAGCCCCTCCTCCACACTCACCCCGCCCTCACCCCCACCTCCTGGGTCTTTCAAAGCCAGCATCATCTCTGAGAGAAAAAATATTTTTAGAAATGGTTCCCTTCTATTAGTGACAGTTTGTGTCACCTTCATTCAGGACGTGTAGAATCAAATACTCTATTAGGGTGGAGAGCTGGAGGGGCTACTAATACAACTGTGAAACAGGTATGTTTTTCTAAAACTAACAAGTGTTATTCCAGTTTTGTTGAACAGGAGACAGACGATTACAGTGAATCTCCTCGTTTTTGCCAGGCATCCTCTGTTGGAAAAACCCGGGTGAGTAACACACAGCCCTGCCCTCTCAGAATTTCCAGTGAGCTCCCTGCGCCCCGGCCTTCTCAGCCGCAGACTCTTCTGTGTTCATCAGTCCCGCCTCCATTTTCCAAGACAACAGAAATGATCAGATGCCCTGGCTTCTGATCTAAGCAATCAGTCCCCCTCGTCCAGCAGGACCCTCGCTCCACTGCCCACCTCCACGCACGCCTGTCGCCAAGGCAAATGACTAATGAGAGAAATTCACACAAACGTGAGAAAAAAGCTACCTTCCCACTCCAGTGCCCACAACTATCCTGAAACTACCTACAGGTGAAGTCATGTCAAACCCAAATGTGCTCTCTTCAAAAACACAAGGAGGCCCAACGGCAGGTCTCTAAGAGAACTGCTGTGCCGCCAGGCTCAAGCAGCAGCTAATACGCCTACAAACAGAGGGCCGCCTACTCACGCCGACACTGCATACGTGGACACGCGCACACACAGGCATGCACGTCTCTGCTCTGCCTGTATCTGAAAAGGGTCTGGGATGGGTAAGGAGGTCCTTGTCCTCAACAAGTGGGGTTAAGCCCGTCACCTTCTGCTCTTGGGTGAGTCTCTAAGAAACACAGCAGAGAAGCTGCGTGGACCACACGGCCTTTCCGCTGCAACTGCTGACAGAGCTCACACAGAAACACAGAATGCAAACAATGACAGTGTTCAAATTTTACATCTAAACACTCATTTTTCAGACAAAACCAGAGCAAGGAGAACATTTGTTTCCCCAAACCCCAAACCTCATCTCTAAATTTCAATGAACTTTCAACCAAATACTCTTAAAGCTGCAGTCACGCAGGGAGGATGATGCCAGGCCCATCTCTGTCTTTTTAAACAAACCCTGAGGGCCCAGGAGAGTCTAAGACAAAGCATCCCGCTAACCTGAGGGACCCCCGGTGGGAACCCCGGTGCACACGCAGTTCACTCAGAGACACGGCCAGGGTTCCCGCAGTGGTGGCATGCTGAGTGCTTAAACGCAGAGGCAGGGAGGCTCGGAATGAGAACCTTCAGGAACTGCAGAAGCGTCGGCCCAAACCCAGCACAATCTTCAGTTTATGGGCTGTAAGCGCCCTCAGAACGCAGTGCCAGGAACTGGCAGTGAAATCCAGGCCCGCAGAGTGCTGTCCCTGCCCCACAGTCCTGGGCTCAAGGCCCCGCAGAGGGAGCGAGACCCGTTCTCTACGGTGACCAGCGCTGAATGCACAGACGTGGCCGTAAGGATATGAAAATCACCTTCCAACACAAATAAACAAAATAGAAGAGAGTCTCTGTGTGTGTGAGGAATATTTTCCAGCAATCCCTGTTAGAAAGGACGCCCTGAGAAAAGAGATTTCTGGATCTTTTGCAGTGCAAAAGATCTTAACTAGAGGCCGAAGAATAAGGTATTCAAGAGGAATTAGAGCAACTATCCCAGACCTAGACCATGCATTGAGAACCCTCTGTGAAGCTTTTTAAAACTCCCACCGGCCAGTGCACACACCAGGCCACTTACCTCAGAATCTCGGCAGGTGGAGGCAGCGCATGGTCAAGGCTGGGAACCACCGAATCAGAGAGTCTTCTGAAGATACCGTCCAGCTC
The DNA here is from genome assembly GCF_036321535.1 of Camelus dromedarius. Taxonomy (NCBI): domain Eukaryota; kingdom Metazoa; phylum Chordata; class Mammalia; order Artiodactyla; family Camelidae; genus Camelus; species Camelus dromedarius. The sequence goes on along the minus strand of NC_087454.1, from coordinate 2,996,113 downwards.
AGAGAGCCCACCTGAACATGACTGTGGGTCCTGGATACGCTGGGACCTTTGTCCAAACCTCACACCCAGCTATGATTGCATACGTACAAACCACTCACCCCCAACCTGGGAGGGGCTCGGGGCCACGACACACAGGCACCCTCCTCACCAATCCTTAAAATGCAGCAGAGGTCACCCACCCAGAGGGCCTGCCCAGATGAGCAGGGTCAAGGAGACCCTCAGTCTGCATTCACAGGGGGGCACTTCCCTGGCAGCAATGGGAGGGGCTCTGGAGACAGGCTGTGACACGAGCTGACACCTGGGCCCAGCTGAGCCACTGGGGGTGGCACAATTTTCAGAACACCACCAAGTCCCCCATACCCACTCTCTGAGGGAGAATGCAAACCCTGTGGGCAAAACACACACGGGGTGAAAGATGCCACACTTCCTAGGTGCTGCTCCTCTACTGATAAGACGGAAAATTCACTTCATCTGAACAGAGAAAGGTCCACAAAGTTTATGACTGACACCCTCCAAGTTTCCCCCAATTTAAATCTGGCTCAGACAGTTTTGCTTGGTTTTACTCAAAAGCAAAATTTTGGCAGAAACAGGTAGAGTAGAGATATATACAAAACTCCAGCAGAAATCAATTCATATTTATTCAAAACATTTAAAGGTAAAATTTGAACCAAAAATTTAAATAAAAGGAAAATCAAACATATTGCATACATCTTAAAAGGTATTTCAAATAACAGAACATTTTAAAGCATAAATTTAGAAAGGCAGGGAAAAAACATGTATATCCAAAATACAATACCTTTCTACAAAATTTGGAATATTCATAAAGGGCACTTTTGTCCAAAAAAGAAAGAAAAAAGAAAAACCAACCACTGAATCAGATGCGTAACAACGTGAACTCTGAAGACAGGCGGCTGGATTTGAGCCCACGGACAGTGCCCTAACCTTGTCTCTGAGCCTCTCTGAGCCTCAGAGGTTCTGCAGTCGGACTGCGGGCCTCAAATTCAAGTCTGCACATGAGCACTGAGCTCATTTCACCTCCCTGCACCTCCTTCCTCAGTGACACTGAAACAAGAACAGGACCTACCTCCAGTCTGGAGAAACTGGAACCCTGGTGCACGGCCGATGGGAACGTAAAATGAAGCAGGTGCTGTAGAAAACTGTCTGGCGGCTCCTAAAAGTATTAAACAGAGTTACCATGAGATCCAGCAGTTCCACTCTGGGAATAAACCTCAAAGAACTGAGAGTAAACCCTAGAAGAGACATTTGCACACTCATGTTCATGGCAACATATTCACAACAGCCGAAAGGTGGAGGCCACCCAAGTGTCCACCCAAAGAACAACGAATAAAATGTGGAACAACCAGACAATGAAATCTGAGTCAGGCTTAAAAAGCAAGGAAATTCTGTCACACAACACAACGTAGATGAACCTTGAAGATACTTTGTCAAATGAAATACGCCAGTTATGAAAAGAAAATTCTGTGTGCTTTCATGTATGTGAGGTACTCAGACCCAGAGACAGAGAGCGAGGTGGGCACCAGGGGCTGGGGGCAGGGGGGGTGTGGCATGTTTACTGGGGACAGAGTTTCAGTCTGGGAAGACGGGTGGTAGTGATGGCTTCCACAACAATGTGAATATACTTAATGTCACTGAGCTGCACGATTAAAAATGGTTTAGTCAGCAACTTTAATGTCTTGTGCATTTTATCACAATAAAAAAATAAAAAAAAGAAAGAACAGCCCCTGCCTCCTAGGGCTGCTGTAGGACTGAATACATGCGAAGTGTTCAGAGTGCCCGGCACAGCGAACACCCTCCACGTACATGCCAGCTACTATCTTAGCTGCCTGCCTCTGGCCCTCCCTCCAGACCCCACTACCATGCTCTGCAGAAACAGATGTTCACTGACTAGATGCTGGTCCCTTTCGGAGTTGTATACCTCCTGCAGTGAGATGGTTCCAGCCCTGGGCTTCCTTCTAGCATCAGCGTTCTTTTATTGGGACAAAACTTCCACTGCAATTCACTGCAACTGGATGCAGATGAAGAAACCAGCTAATTTCTGCAGTCTTCACACACAAACTGAGACCACATTAAAAAAAAAAAAATTATATTGCCTACGTTCTAAATGCTTTGGATTTTGTGTATGTGTATGTGTTTACAGAAGTATAGTTGATTTACAATCATAAATGGTTTGTTAGTAAATCTGCCTCAAAAACAGGTTCCTAGGGTAATGCTGTTCCATCGGCCTGATGGTGGGGAGACAGGAAAGTCCCCTGCTGTCCATAAACAGTCTTTCACGTTTTAGCACAACCAAGACTATTTTACTTCTTTGCTTTGTCATTTAAAAATCCTCTTTTTATGAAAATTTCTAAGCATACACAAAAGTAGAGATTCAACTAGCCCCCATGTCCCCAGCTTAATAACCAGCTTTAACCTGTGACTCTTACCTAAGACCCAACATCCTCCCCGCAAAACACTGGAATAAAAACACGCAGCCACGTTGAAGCAATCTTGCTTCTCACAACCGTCACCATCGTCACCACTACTTTTCTTTTCTTTCAGAAGTTCTTTTTGGGTATCTTCTCACCTGCTTTCCTTTTTTCCTCTGAAATTACGAATAATTTCAGTATCTACCATGCCAAGGTCATCATGAGGATGTAATACACACAAAAGTGCATAGCTTGGTGTCTGACATGTATTAAGTTCCTGAGAAATTTTAGTTCTCCATGGACCACCGCCTCGCCCTTCTTTCCAGGACAACAGATGCTCCCCAATCCCCCCCAAACATATACACATCCTTCTCCATTGTTTGTGCCTTACTCCTCCCTTCCCTTCCTGAACACTGGTCCCTGCTTCCTCCCTGGCCCCTCTGCCTCCCTCTAAGCCAGGGATCCCAAACACAAACACCTCACTCATCACAAATCCAAATCACCGAGAAGACCCCAAATATAATACAGAGAAATACAGAAAGTGGACAAATCGAACTGATAAATACATTTAACGTTTAGGGTACCAGCCACTAAAGCAGAAATAAAACACATACCCAACCTAGTGCCTGTGTATAATTTAACAGGAAGATCAGACTAGACACTACATTGTAAAATAGCACAAACAGGAATTCCCATGCAGGTCACGTCTCTGTGTGCGCGCATTTATATTTTAAACATTAAACCGTTTTCTGATGATCCAAGAAGTTTTCTATGCTGATGAGATTCATTTCCTCGCAGGACTTTTTGCCGGGGGCACATCTGCCACCTCCAATTTGTTTTAAAAGGAATTCTAATCAGCCGATCAATCACACTGTTGACCTTCAGCCTCAGTCACTCCACCGTGGCCAAAGTTGGCTCTAAAAATTCATGTTCTAACAGTTCTGTTGTCCTCAGCTTCAAAACGCCAATGACAGAAATGTAATCTGACCAAACCCTCTGGCAGAAGAAAACACAGTACCTGAAGTTTCTAATTCATCTTCTCCCAAGATTCTTTAAATAAAAGTGAGTATCTATGATATTATTAAGTAATAACTCTTCCTCCACCGGGGTTTAAAGACTTATAAATCATCCAAGTTCCGATGCAGTGAATCTGGTCTCTCTGTTACAAAAATCACATGGCTCGCTTTTGCTTTTAAATAACTCTTCTTCATGCAGAGATGTAATGTCCAAGTAATAACCCTGCAACTCTCCCACCTCCTTCCTAGGACACATTCACTCCTTCTTGCACTGGTGCCCATCTCTCCCTCTGGAAAAGGGCATCTGCTCTTGCTGCCTGCCTTTCTTGCCCCCACTCGCCCTCCTTGGTACCTGGCTGCTCCGGGCCTGGCACGCAGCAGGTGCTCAACGCAGGGTGCAGCCGGGATCAGCAGGGAAGCGTCAGAGCAGGCACACGCAGGGGATGCGCTGACTCAGGGTGGGGGTGAGGACTGAGATTCTCTTAGACGCACTGTGTTGCCCATGCTGCCGGGAGGTGTGGATGGACGTCCTCGGCGACGGCCTCCGCACTGATGTCACACTAGGGAGGAACAGGTCAAGGAGGGAGGCTCCAGGGAGACAGACAGAGGCCCCACGAGGAAAGAACCCATCAGGGAGCGGGGAGCTCAGCTCCAAGCATCACAGAAGCTGAGAAAGAGCAGCATTTCAAGAAGGAGAGTGAAAACACTGGTCAGGAGGTGAGATGCCACAGCTCAACTGAAGAGGATTCAAAACTGCAAATGAGCTGATGGGTAACAATCACTAAAAAGTTCTCGATCTTTGAGAAGCTGTTTCTGTGATGAATAAGACGCATACTTACAACTATCTGCAAGAATTGCAAGTAAAACATGACAAACAGGACCGCGAAACCACTGAGGGAAGACCACCCCAAGGCCACGTGGAGAACGCAAGGATGAATCACGGGAGGAAGCCCGGTCCTCTAACGGACCCCCGATCAGAGAAGAAGCAACCATGATCAGCCCCCCAGCGGCTCTGAAGACGTCTGACAAAATTTACCGTTCCTTCTTCATCAACACAAATTCTTAAAATAGGAATAGATGACTGTTGTCTTAACATGACCCTACATGTCCACCAAAACTCCAGAACCAGGACTTGAGGAACCACTATAAGCATTCCATGGAAGTCCAACTTATTAGTTTGGGATTAAGAACATTAAGTGACTGTTTCTGATTCGTTTTGCCTTTCCCCACGGAGACTGGTAAAAAGACTGGAATCCCAAGCATATAACACACACACAAATGCCATCTTAGCACCTGGCACTTAAAAGTGATTTTCTAGAGTTACTGTCTTTTAAAATGAGAGAAACGATCTTTCTCAGGGTGAGTGTGGAAGGTTAGCGATGGCTGGGAGCAGCGACTAAATCGGATGATTTCCAGTCCTTAACGAGACGTGTCTACGCTTCCCAAAGAAAGGCAATCATGCATTTAGTTAGGTCAGGGTCATTTTAAAAGAGACGATTCCTGTAGGCACATAGATACCAGTATTACATACTACCCTGGACAATGAATACATAAAAGAATTTTAAAATTCATCATCAAATTCACAGAGATGGTGGTTACAGGGGACGGTCGGTGGGGAGGTGGGGAGCAGTGTTCAGTGAGCGAGTCTGGAAGATGGAGAAGCTCTAGAGAAGGGATGGGACGGCGGCAGCGATGCAATGATGTAATTGCACGAATGCCACCGAGCCTCACACTCTCAAGTGGTTAAAACGGTCAATTGTATTATATATATTTTAACACAATTTTTAAAACTCTCATGTTCAAAACGTGACTTTTAAACATTTTACTTTTAATACAGTAAAAGATGCAACTACTGGTTCTTTTTATTTCTAATTTTAACACCTGACTAAGACAACATAGACAAGACGTCAGCAGTTTAAATCTGATGGCTCTAATACAGTCATTACTAAAGCTTATCCTGATCATTCTTTTCTTAATCCTACCTTCACTTAGAAAGTACTAACATATTATTAAAGTTTAATCTGCTAATTCTTCTTCTTTTTAATCTTATTCTTCACTTGAAAAGCTTCTGGCCTCCAAAATCAGATCCACACAGGGCAGTCACAAGGCAGCCACCGCGTCGGGACCCGCTGACTGTTGGCAGCAGAGCACAGGAGCCTGCAGGCGGCTGGGATGCAGAGAAGCCCAGCCTTTGCTCCCGGACGCTTCCTCCCGCAAACGAAAACCCAGGAGGGCTCCAGCCTATTGAGCTAATGCAATTAAAATAATAAAAAAGTAAAAAATAAAGAATGGAAGGAAAATGCAATGACAATCCTAAATCACAGAATGTCACTGAGGACGTAGGACCTTCCTATGCTTCTCAAGGAGACCGTCACACACCTGTCACACGCTGTAACATGAGCTGTACACGTGGTACTGCTTCTAGAAGGCCTGTTCGGCCACAGAAATTACCTGTGATTAATGGGTTTGTACTCTATGGTAATACTTTAATTTTTTTTTAATTTTTTTTTTGGTGGGGGAGGTAATTATGTTTGTTTATTTTCAGAGGTACTGGGGATTGAACCCAGGACCTTGTGTATGCTAAGCATGCACTCTACCACTGAGCTATACCATCCCCTCTTATGGTAATATTTTTAAATGTTGGAAGCTAACAAACTCACATCCTCTAGATCTGTGCTGTCTAATACAGTAGCCACTAGTCACTTGTGGCTACTTAAATTTGAATTAATTAAACAGAGTAAAAAGTTCAGTTTCTCAGTTGCACAAGCCACATTTCAAGTGCTCAAGACGGGGTGGGGTGGTGGCTGCCACAATGGACAAAGCGGGTGTCGACACCACCATCAGCCCAGAGAGCATCCTGGGCAGAGCTGCTCCTGGTACCTCATGCCCCTTTCCTGACGCGATCCAGCATTTTCTTCATTCACTCAACACATCTGCTGAGTCAGTGAGTAATGCGGAGAATTTAGGTAGGAGAGAAATAGAAACCTATAAAATAGGAAAGCAGACCTGATTTTTAGATAAAGAAGAGCAGTCCAGGAAGGCCGGTCTGAGGAAGTAACATTTAAGCCAAGATGAGAAAGACAAGCCATTCAAAAGGACAGGAACCGTTTCCAAACAGAGGGAAGGGAGCACCCACGTGATCAGGTGGGAAGGGCTCAGCCTGTTCCAGAAACTGACGAGACATTCTGCAGCTGTCTCATTAAACCTGAAACACCGAGCAAAGCCCTTCCCTGACACCCAAATCTACTGGACAACAGTCCACACGTCATCCTCGGCCCCCTGCTCCCTCTCAATCACCTGCCTTTCTGTCATCTCATTTCCTGAAGGACCAACTTCTGAGCAGACAGGTACAGAGAGAGCAATTAATTTTGTTACTTCTTAGCAGCAGACACATGGGCTTAAGTGAGGTTTCTGAGTCACTGTGAATCTTAACCAGCCGGGCTCTTCTTGCCGCGAGTAACACAGGCAGGGGAGGCATTGCCATCACAGGGCAGGCAGTTTCCACGTGAGGCAGCTGTCAGAAAAAAGGCTGCCTTCCCGTACCCAGTTAATTAGGAGGCAAATGTGGAAATTACACCTATCACCCAGGTCTTGATTTTTCAGTCTTACGAAGAAAAGCCCAATGCTAACTAAACAGAAAAACCCAGTGAGGTCAAAGGTCACTGAAGACAGTGTTAAGGAATCCACACACGCCATAACACGTGGGCAGAGAAACTCAGGCCCCAACACATTTCCGTATTTAAAATTAAGCTTCTTTCAAATAAAGCATTCCATTATCACTGTGGGTAAAACCTTGTACAAACACTTGATTTTACTAACTTTTGTAGAAAGCATAAGCTTCTGATGTTACAGCACCTCGTGAATCTCACACACAAAAGGGAACAAAAGCAAAACCACTGTGACCTCCGTACCTGTCAGACCTAGTTACTCACGGCAACACCACCACCCCGCCCTGCAGATCCTCTTTTTTCAGAAAACCAGGGCAGATTGTCTCAGTTCGAGCTGCCATAAGAAAAACACCACAAACCTGGTCGCTTACAAGCAACAAACACTTATCTTGCAGTTCTGGAGGCCGGGAAGTCTGAGATCACGGCGCCAGCAGACCTGGTGCCAGATAAGGCACCAGGATGGCAGGCTGCATCCTCACATGATGGGGGGCGAGGGAGCTCCCTGGGGTCTCGTTGATAAGGGCACTAATCCCATCACTGGGCTCCCTCTCACGACCTCATCACTTTCCAAAGGCCCACCTTCCAATACCATCACATTGGAGGTCAGGATCTCAACACAGTTACTAGAGCTGGGGGCGTGGGAGATGGGGGGTGAGCCACAACCACTCAGGGTACGGCACAAAGTAATGAGAACATGTTCTTAATCTTGGCAATGTCTCCAGAGGTAAGGAGAGCACAGCTTATTCCAGTTCCATTTGGGACTGAAAAGGGGAGTTACGTCGGAAAAGGTCACCTGGTCACAGGTCACACACCTGGGGCAGAGCCCCACTGAACTCTGAGCTTCCAATGCTACGTTCTCTACTTCACCCATTTCAGGATCAGAGGGTTTAACAGTTTAAAAAATGTCAATAATAGATGGCTGCCTTATTTTAAGTTAAAATTTAGATTAATTACAGATAAAGTATAACTTCAGGGAGAAAATGCTTTTGAAGATTAGGGTTCTAGTCCAAACAGAGCAGATACAAGATGTCAGCTCACAAGGACCCGCTCTGTCGACTTCCTCGTTCATGATGCGCACAGAGGCACAGAAGGCTGTGAAACGAGGAGAGAAAACTGACAATGCGATGCCGGGGTGTTACTGAAAAAAATATTTAAATAATGCTGAGCAAGGGGGAAACACCAATGTTCTTCCATATTATGAATAAATTATGAAAATGATTTAATTTTTAGAAGTCCATAATCTTTCAAATCTTAAACACATTCATTTCTAAACATGGAATTTCTGATAATATGCCATTATGGAAAAAAAATGTTAGCATCAGTATTGCCAGCAGCCTTCACACCCTAAAGAGATTATCAGGGAAATTATCTGACTTCAAGAACACACGTTGAAAGCGTGTGGAAGTCGGTGTTCCTTAACTTTAGCAAGTTTTACTGCATTTTCTTTGCTTCTCAGCTAGTTCCTTTCTGGTAAATAAAATCATTTTTGTTGTAACTAAACAGTACTTAGAGCCGCCCATTTGAAATTGGTATTTAGTTCTTTTCCTCAAAAATGTAACTGAAAAGCCCAGGCTCCCGGCTCTGTCCTTTCCCCACGGCATCCGAAGGGGACTCGGGAGGACCCTGAGCCTGCACCTGGGAAGCAGGGGTAACTTCATTTGAAGGTACAACAATAACATGCCTTTGTTCCTGGGCTGCTGGAAGATCCAGACAGAACAGGCAGAGAAATGCTTCTGGGCGCTCCCTGTCCCACAGGGCTTCCAGACAAACGGATCCCTCCTCCTGCTGATCAGAAATGCTTTCCCCTCCACCTTTACAAAGTCACTCCCGCCACGCTGGGCCTGCCTGCCCTGCTCCACACTCTGGAAAACAGCCTGTCCTGTTTCCCGTGTGCCTTCACTTTACTGCCTGCATGCCTAGGACTGTGCTCATCTGGGGGATAAAACCAGTTTGATCTGAGGAGCAGCTTCAGTTCTGGAATACTTTAAAAGAAATGAAACTGACTTGCAAATGCTCACTGTGCACCTGGCAGAGGTGCTGGGGGACAGAAAAGGGTCAGAGCCAGCCTCTGCCCTCCAGGACCGCAGAAGGCCAGCCTTGCGGGACTCCAAAATGACTGATGGGCACATCTGCCCCCATATCAGTCACTCACCCTGGTGGCAGCTGAGAGGCCAGTGGTTCTCAACCTTGGCTGAACGTTACAATTACCTGGGAAGCTCCTCAGATGGTTTTATCTGACTGCTGTGTGGGGTACCCTGACATGGGTCATGAGTCTGACGTTCAGCCTGGATGGAGAGCCTCTGCTCTGGACTGACAGCTCACAAATTCCTGCCCTGCTGACGCCGAGTTCTCAAACCGCTTCTCCAACTGCCAGGGTTGTTGAACTGGGCCTCGAATTTCACGAAATCGCTAGTGTCTACCCGTGTTTTTTTCTTTACCTTTTTTTTTTTTTTGGCTTATGCTCCAAAAGACGACTTGTGTCATCAGAACTTCACCCGGCACTAACCCAGGGGAAGCTATAAGCACCTTTAAGTGATCATTTTAAAAATGATCTCGATTTCCTCCCCAACATCACTTTTATTACAAATACTTCTTCATATGAACATCTCCTTCTTAAGTACAAAGTGTTATTTTTTATTCAAAATCATCATTCAAAATGTTATTTAATAAAAATATTATTTTGAAAAAAAAAAAGAAGAAATACCGTTTTCAAAGACTCCTGAAATTTTATCTTCACACCTCCCACACAAAGTTCTGCTAAGACCAGTTCTGATAAGACATGAATTCAGGCCTTTATATATGCAAAATTAGATGTTAGCTGTTAGAGTCTGAAAGAATAAGGCACACGTGTCTCAAGTAGAAAGGTTAGATGGGGCAGCGAGACATCTTACTGTGACATTAGCTGCCTTGTATTTCAAGATTATGGACAGGATCAGTTCCAAAACTTGCTTCAGGTAGGAAAAGTTCAAGTACAGGATTTATTCTCACTTAAGACTAGGTTCTCCCTCCTGTAAAGGGGCTGGTGAAGGGACCTCTGAACACACCCGCCCAGAGTCATCTGAGGTGGTCCAGGATCTGGGACGTGGGGACGGGAAGGGACAACCATTCTTCCTCAAGGTATTTGCATCACCGTGCTAATTCAGGGCTTCCCCACGGCAGTGCGGGTATGAACTGGCAATGGGCCACCTGCATGGGCACCGAAACGTGGAGGGGCCCATCAGACGTGCGCCGACGGCAGTGGGCCTCCGTCCTGGTGGCGCCATGAAGCCCCTGATGCTTTTCAAAGACATCACCATGGGCCCCAGGACCAGAGCCCATGACTACCTAGATGTGGGCAGAACTGGAATACAGGTATTTCTGAAAGGTTCTCTGGTGTGTGATGTGAGGCCAGGGTAGAGAACCAGCAGGCTACGGAAACCAAACCCTCCCATCTGCCAGCTACCACAACCTGGCAACAGCTACAGGGACGCAAGTTCAGATGGACGCAGACAGGACGTCTGAGCCTGGCCCTCTCCTACGCAGAGCTAGGAGGGAGGGAGGGCTGCGGGGGAGAGAAGAGCTCCAGCTTCCAGACAGGCAGGTGAGAGTTCACGTCCCTGTTCACCGCCAACCAGCTGTGTGTCCTTGGTCCCCTTGTGAGAGTTTCTGCAGCCTCAGCTTCCCCAGGTATAAAACTTTACCTCGTCAGGGTTCTACCAAGATTAATATGAATGAGACATAAAGCCACCAGTCCAGCAGGTAATCAAGACTGAGAGCTGTGTCAGCCTGGGGGTCCGCCAAGCCACAGGCGGTACAAAGGAACACACCTCTGCACACGCAGGACACAGCTGATACACGATTTCTCCAAGTCCCGTAGCTGCGTGACAACCTCCCTCTTTCCGAGGCCAGTAACAAACGTCTCTTACGGCCAGCTTGTGGAGAAGATCATGGCTTAGCTGTGAAACACAGCTGCCAGCCATGCCTCACTCTAACAAAGACAGAACTGACGAATCTGAATGTGAGGGAAGAAGAGCTCACAGCTTCAGCCCCGCCTGCCGGGAAGATCGTCGCTCAGCAGAGGGCAAAGAAGGAATCCAGACCCGAGCACACACACACCTGCAGCTTTCAGAGGCCCACGGCTCAGGTGCAGATTCCTGTCTCACCGCTTCCAGAAGTCACACCCTCCACGCTTCAGTCCCTTCACCTCTCGGATGGGGGCAGTGCCACCTTTCTCGAAGTTCTCGAGGAAACTAAAGTGGGGATGCGGGCGGTCAGGTGCAGAGCACAACGTGCACGTTCAGCACATCAGGTTTCATTCCCCTTGCCCGGCCTATGTTCTGCTCTCTGGTCATAAAGCGTCTGATAAATTATGCCTCTGAAATACTTCCCCTTTATGAATCAAACGACTCTCAAACCCAGTGGAGAAACTCACAGACATCCCAACTGAAAGACACCAGGAAGGAATCGTCTGGATAGTGGTTCTTTCTGGAAGTGGTAGAACTTTCCAGTTCTCCTAGAGAAGAAGAGGGCAGGATGTGGATTGAGGTGCAGATTATCTGTTTTCTCTGAATACTGACTTCAAATCCTATGCGATATTCTCAACGTCTAAACCTCAAAACTATTACAAACATACTGAGGGAAAAGAGGGAGAACTGCCAGGGCGCAGACGTACTTCGCACTCTCTCCTGTCTAGTGTGCTGTAGCAGCCTTTCAGATCCGGGGTTGCCACCACCTGACCAGGCCTCAAAGGGAAGCACGATGACACACAAGCCGATAAAGCAGCGACAAGTCTCGCCAATCACGAGATTCAAGCAGGAAATCTGTCTTAAACACGTTTGCAAGTAAATGATACAAAAGCTGACATGTGGGATCAATTTACAAACCACTGTCATTGATGGGCCAAAAAACAAAAAAAAAAAACCTGGGCTTGAAAAGAATGCTTACCAAGAGTAAACGAGGTTCACTGTGAGAGGATGCTAGTTACAGAAAATAAGAACTCCATGTAAATTATGCTTTAGTTTCTCAAGGCTTCAGACAGACATCATATCACCAAATCAAACAAGGCACCATGAAATCTGGAAAATACAAGCATTTTGGAAACAAGTGGCCCTCAGTTCAAACATCCATCTGCCACGTGAACCAGGACCACTTGTTCAAGTTCTTTAGTTGCAGGGGTTTTGTTCTGTTTGGGGTAAAACCTGGGTAACAATGTTGACTTCACTCAGTTAGTGTGAGGACCAAGAAAGAACATAAGACATACGTCTCGCAGCGCCTGACCACGGATTAGAAGACACCTGGAAAGGAAGAGGCCCCTCAGTGCTGCCTGTGACCCTCAGGAGCACCTGTCACACAAGGCTCAGCGCCGCACCCCCTGACAGGGGGTCGTTCTTCCGTCTGGGGCGGGGGTGGGGGGCAAGCCGAGGGACCAGACCATGGCTGTCCTGACCCAGGTCCTGCAGGCTGCGGCCCCACCCAAAGGACGGGCTGTGGAGCTGCAACAGGGAAGCTGCCCGAGCAGCCTGCCAACCTCCTGCTCTGGACCCCGGCTGCTTCCTCACGTTCCTACTAATACTCAGAAGCTTGCTTTCAGAAGCTCAAACAACATAAAATAAGACATGACCATGAGCCCAGTTTCACGTACTAAGTGCGACAGAAAAAGCAAGTAGAGCACTTCCCTTCCTCCCACACCTCCCTGCAGCCAACTGGCCCTGCAGATTCAGCCCTGAAGCACAGCAAACCCTTCTGCCACAGCGCCACCCCCCACCACCTCCCACTGCGACGGAGCCACGGCAGACTTGGAATCAGAGCAACCCAGACAACAGAAGAACCCCACCTCCGGGCAGGGGGCGGCAGGACGCAGGGACCACGTAGGGAATAAAAGGGAGGCCAGGCCTTTGATGAGAAGCTTGGTTCTTGCAGTTTCTATCTCTTTGTAAACAACACAGTCTATGGTCTTGTCCGGAGAGGGAAGGACTCCCGATTTTGGAAGGGCCTCAGACACAAGAGTGTGCACTTTGACACCAACATCTCAGACTAGCACCAAGCAGGCTGCCCACACATCAGGGCTACATCTGCTGTCCACCGTCGTTACTTAACAGCACCCACTTTCACTGATCTCAAGCGTCCTGATCGAGGAAATAGATCACATGATTATCCAGATGTTAGTGACTTACCTAAAATCATATGGAAACGCTCTGAGACAAGTGGGAAACGTAACCAAATCAACAAAATCCTAGTCCAGACGTCTTCCTTCCTATCACACCCATGCAGCGTTCACAGTCATTTCAGAAATGCAATAAATCTCCCTAAACAGTAAAAACTATTACCAACAGTCTACGATTACAGCCTGCTGAAACTAAAAAATTTTATTTAAAAGCTTCCCCACTGTAAGTCAGTAACTTGTGTCAGTAATTCATATGGCCTCTCCTGAGACTACTCTTTCAGAAAGAGAATATAGATTCTAAACATGACTTTAAATAACGTGCCTAGTAACCAAGCACAGCAATCTGCTGGAGTGAGGATGACTTCCCTGCTTCCGGGGTTATTCAGAACATAAAATAAAAACATCTACCAGAGGCTCTTCACTTCAAATGAGAAAAAAAGCGCCAGTGAAGCTTGTTCCAAGATAATGCAAAATTCTGGGAAAGTAAATCATAAAACAAGAAAAGTGTCCAAAACATACACCACTCTTCTCAAGAGGCTGACAAGATATTTGCTCAGTATGTTAAGGGGCCACACTACTTCCATCCCCCTCGTAAAATCTAAACCTCGACTCTGACCAGCAGGGAACATGTCATCTGAACAAATGAAACAGACTCTGTGCCGTGGCTGAACATCTCATGTTACCTAAAACTGTTGATGGTGACAGGGCAGGAAGACGGAAGAGGAGTTCAGTCTTGTTGTTTTTCACTCAGTCACCCGACAAACGTTTAAGGAGCACCCAGTAAGTAGGTACTTCGCCCACGACGATGAACAGAACTGACAGGGTCCCTCCCTGGTGGAACTGACTTCCGGTGGGAGAAACCAACATGAAACCAGTAACTTGCAATGCTAATTACAGAAAATAAGAACTCAATGTAAATTATGTTTTAGTTTCTCAAGGCTTCAGACAGACATCATATCACATTGCAAATCCTGTGTTTTCTATAAGCAACCCACTGATCTGGACAAACAAGAGATGGCAGCTCTAACTCCCCATTCAAAGAAGTCAGTTGGAACTTCAAATTTGTCTTTAGGAGAATTACTGAAATGAGATGTTTGTCAAGTGCCCAGCAAAGCTCCTGGAAAAGTAAATAAACTCCAAATAAATAAGAGCTCTCACTATCACTCCATGAAGCTAGTTCAACAGATCATCCTAAAACATCCAGACAACACGACAGCTTCATTCCTGAAAGTTATCCCTCATAACTGGTAAGAAACAGAATGAAGGTGATCTGTCACAGAGTATTACCATAAATCACACTACCAGAGAATTCCCATGTTTCACAGGGCATTTTGTAGGATTTGTCGTAGGAAAGGTGGTTTGTTTCCTTTAGAAGGCAAAGAATTAGTCTGTTAAAAACAAAAAAAAGGCATAGCTCAGTGGTAGTGTGCACAAGGTCCTGGGTTCAATCCCCAGTACCACCATTTAAATAATAAATAAACCTTATTACCTGCCCCCCCACCAAGAAAAACCAAACAACTTCTAATTTGAATTTTATAAAAGAAAGCAAGATGACTGTGGTGATGAGAAAATCTTTAAAAACAGATTCCTCTACAAGTGACATGATACACTTTATACAAAATCGATTCTCAGTTTTACAGTTGCTGCCCACAAGTAAGGCAAAGCTTAGTCTCCAATGAATGAAGCTAGACTACCTGGTTGCTTTCCAAAATTCTCAAGAGAACAGATTTTAAGTATATCTGAAAAGAGCTTCTACAGAAATGTGAGTCTCAGAAAATTCCCCAAAGGGTAACGTCTCTCACACATGCATGAATAGACAACCTAAAAAAGGCACTAAGTCTTTTCCAAGAGATGCTAATAGAAAAAAAAAATGTAAATTTATCTTAAAATGCTAAAAAGCTCGTATGAAAATCAACATTTGAGTGTCTGAATATTTGTAATATTTCTCATATAAAGTTGTTAGCTTTGCAAATAAGTGAGAACCCAACTAAATTAAAATTCAAATGTGACTACAATTTAGCCGTGTTATCCAAGAAAAGTTAATAAACTTTCAATTCCTGGAGCAGGCTCTGGAGACCTTCTGTGCAGCAGTGCCGACCACAGCCGGCCTCCCCGCGGGACAGAGCGTGTTCTGACGCTGGCCCGCCACTCCCCAGCTGTGCGACCCGGCTGCATCACCCAGCCTCTCAGCCCCCTTCCTCAGCTGCGTAACAGCTGTCTCATCAGGTGTCCAAAGGACTGAGAGATCTCAGAGGGCTCGGCTGGTTCCTCCCTTCCAGGAGAGCGGAGAGGTGACCTTCCCTGCCGTCTCTGCCCTCCTCACCCCACGCACCCTCTCCCCTCTAGACAAGGCCCCCCACGTCTTCTCCAGGCAGTGACTGCTTTCCCTTGACCTCACTCAGGCGCTCTCCCCTTTACCCTCCACGACGGCAAGCCCTCCTCCTGCAGTGACCACCACACCCACACATCCCAATTCTGTCTCCTCTTCAGGGCCCAGCTCAAACCTAAATCCTCTCAAGCCCAACACAGTCCCTGCCTCCTCCATAAGCCCCTGCCTCCCACAGATCACTCTTTCTCTACCCTGGCTGCATCCAATCACCTGAGGAACTTGTTTTTTCATTCCCTGGAGGCTGGGTCTCAGCCAGGCTGGCTCTGCGAGGTGCGGCCCAGGCCTCAGCCACAGAAGAGACCTCTTCGAGCTGAGACCCTTGGGCCCATCATCCGAACTTCCCTGCAGCATTCTGTCCTTTTTGGTGTATATTTTAATGACAGACAAACTGTATTTAAACTACTAACTCTTGGAACAGGATCAGTATTTGATGTGTAGCCCTCAAGTCATCACAAGAACTGGGACTTCAACTAGTAAGGCTGGTCAACTCTTTGTTGAATGCAGAGGCAAAGAAATAGGATTCCAGTACTCCTAAAGTAGAGCATCCAAAAATATGGTTGGAAACAAAAGTCTACCAAACCTGAAAAACTGGCATGTCTGTAGCTCAGATGTTCAGTTCCACTTGACTTACATGAACTTATATGAATGTATCAAAGAAAATATGACTTATCCCCAAAATAGAGGAAACATCATTAAAATAAAGCAGGCACAGGGCTAATCATGTCTGTGTCTCATAGATGGTCCCTCCCTCCCCACTCAGGGTTCCCTGGACAGACAGCGCTCCCTCCAGCCCCCATGCCTTGAATGCACACTACTACCTCTAACTCACCACGTTCTCCATCTGGCTCTTACTACTCATTGTGGAAATAGCTTCTATGATGAAAAGCTTCCCCTGAAGGTCAAAGTCCTAGTTCAATGTCCCTCTTCTAGGCTTCCCTAACACTTGGTAATATCAGCCCTATCACAGCACCTGCCAAAAATAAATCATTACTTCGATGCTGTAACACAACACTGTAAATCAATTACACTTCAATAAAATAAATAAATCTTTTAAAATTTTAAAAAAAGATAAATCAGTACTTTGTTTATCTAGCTCACTCCTATCATTGTAACTCCATCATGCTGCATACTGTACGGCACTTAGGAAGTGTTCAGCGAGTGCTGAATGAATGAATGAATGAATGAATGAGGAAAAGGTCTTCAGTTTGTTCATCTGTGAAAATGAGTGAGCTAATGTCCAAGGTCTCTTCCAGCTTCATATTCTGTCAGTGTGAAGAGTGGATAAAAACAAATGACAACTATGTATAACAACAACTTAGGTCCACATTTGGAGAATAACTTCTAAACTGCAACATCACAAGTTGCTCATTTATACAAGATTTTCTTTACACAGAGTTCTAATATTTAAGCCTAAAGACAATAAATTGCTGTTATACTGCTTGTTATGGTTGAAGAAATCTCTCCAAAAAGCATTAAGTGCTCATTAGCAATCCTAATTTTAATACATGGTAATGCATGATTTTATATAAAGAACTATGGGAACTTCATAACTATGGATAGGTGACTATTAAAGAAATTTTTGCATTTTGAGGCCTAAATTGTGATAGGTGGGTACCCCCTAACTTATAGTCATTACCTAGGAGAATACTCTGCCCAGAAGAGAACGCTTATTGAAGGACCTATGAGCAAGGTCCATCCTCAGCTCTGGCCCAATTCCAGTTTCACCCTCAAATAGAGCTTTTATTAAAAACAGTCATTGCTACAAAGAAGGGGTACCAAAGCGGAGATTAAGCTTTGGAATGTGATTTTATTTGTCTTTTAAGGCAATGATATCCAACCCAGTGGTAAATTATTTCAAATAAAATAATACAAGTATTTTTTGTGAGGACTCAGAATCAACTGGGAAGCTAACACTGACCTACTCCAGCTGCTCCTCGTACCAACAGGCGACGAGGCTACCTACATACGCTACACTTTATTTATTTACTCGGAAAGTTTTATTTGATTACAACAAAGTTAAAATCATTTAGGTATGTTAATTGTATATATCAATGATTAAAATGCTTGATAATTAGACAAAACTGTATAGCGTAATAATTATTCCAACTTCATTTTCTAGATAAAAGCAAGATACAATAAAATAATGCGGTCCCCGCTGTTTTTAAACAAGCCAAAATAACATTCATGTTTTTCCTTCTAGCTTTGACAGCTTTCTCTGTCTATAATTTGCATTAATGCTGTAGTTTTCCCAAGTGCCACACACCTAATCTATACCATCGGCACTCAACAGTGTATCACATTAAGAGAAAACAGCTCTGGCTCTTTTTCTATCATAATGCGCAAGTCCCTTGGTCTTGAATCCTTTGACTACTGCCAAAAGATAAATTCAAAACATTAAAAGCATTTTCAATAAACCTGAAGCAAAATTTGCCCAATGACCTAATGGCTCTGCAAGAGTAACAGAAGTATGGCTGCTCTCTAAAAAGCCTTATTTTGAGACTCACATATGTATGAGACATTAACACAAATCGAAAAGGAAGCGTACAAGGATTTTAATAAAAGCATTTTCTCTTCCAAGACTTTCTAAAAATGTCATTGCATTATAACGGGTAACATAACAAGTATAACTAGTGTATGTGGATACAAGGACCCCAGGTTACAAGAACACTAACATGCAGTAAGGTCAGAGAAGCGTCTCCAGCCCTTAAAGTTCCTGAAGAATACGAGGCTGCTTCAATATAAAGCAAGTTATTTAAAAACGAGATGAACTTAAATGAAACACAACCAGAACTCAGTGGTTGGAGAAAGACGGATGTGAAGGCAAACTTGTTTCTTACGTATAAAGTTAGCCCTCCTGTGTTCGAGAAAAAAAACTGTGGAAGCTGTGGCTCTTCCTAATGTTGGTTATATACACAAACATTCCCCAAACCAGGCAAGTGCTTTGCAAACACAGTAACTAGAATTAGTTTAGGATTCCCCACGCCTGGGTCCCACGTCCCAGGACCAGAACCACCAACTTTACCTACGCCGGTAACAAGGGGTTCGGAAAAGCAGGCGTCTTCAGAAGAGGGCCAGGGAAGAAAACGCAGCCAGGAAGAACTTGAGGAGAAAACTTTCCAATGTTTTGCCTGGGGTCTGAAAAGATGCCACCAGAGTCCTTAAATCCTAAAGTTCCCCAGATCAATCACCCTCGCCTCCAGCCCAGGCCACCCCAGCCTCTGAAGCCCCGTCACAAGTCTGCGGCACGCACGGCTCAAAGGTACAAAGAGACAACGACCCCACGATGGGGCCCGACGGCCCAGGACGCGCGGCCGCGCCGCACTCACCAACCGCTCGCCCGGGACACCGGAGACCAGCCCGGAGTTCCAATCCTGAGCGCGGCGCCCAGCCCAACTCGGCGATGCCCTCAGAGCCGCACGGGCGGGGCCATCTTGACCAGAAAGAGGGCCTCGCGCCGAAGGACCCACGGTGGTCGCCCTGAGAGGAGCCGGAGCGCCGGGGAGACCCAGGCCCGCGCCCCGCGCGCCCCGCGCCCCCGCGCCCCGTCCCCACGAGGCGAGCCTCCCGCAGGCAGACCACGGCCGGGACGACGGCGGAACCGGCGCCCGGAGCAGCCCGCAAGGCCGTTCAGGCGGCGCCGAGGGCAGCCCAGGCGGAGAGGCGGAAGCGGAGGCGCGCGCTCGGTAACCTGGCAACGCGGAGCGACCCGGCGCCCCAGACCCTTCGCCCCGGCCCGGCCACGCGACCCGCGACGCCGCCGCCCTCCGCCCGGAGGAAGCCCAGACTCCCAGCCCGCGACCCGGCCCGAGGCGGCCCCGCCCGCGCCGACGGCTGCTGCCCGCGGGGCCTCCGCAGCGTGGCGGCCGGCGAGCACGCCTCCCGCCGGCGCCGCCCCCTTAGCTGCCCGCAGCCCGCCTGCGCCGCCGCGCGCGGCTGCAGCTCACCTGAGGCGCAGCCCCCCCGGGCCGGAGCCCCCCTGGGTTGGGCCCGGGCGCAGGCCGCTACCTGGGCGGCGCCCCGCGTTCGTCTGGCTCGCGCTTCCCGCGGAGGCTGAAGTTTCGCGGGTTGAGTTAAACGCGGGCCCTCGGCGAAGAGGACCCACTGGGTTTTTTTCGTTCCAAGATGGCAGCCTCCAGCCGCGCACAGGTGCTGGACCTGTACCGGGCGATGCTGAGGGAGAGCAAGCACTTCAGCGCCTACAACTACAGGTGACCGGCCGGCGGGCCCGGGAGGTGGGGGCGCGGGCTGCGGGCGTGGTCGGGGTGCGGGAGCCTCCTGGGCGCCCTGAGCGGAAGGGCCCGGCCGGCTTGGCCCGCGCGCGGCTCGAGGGTCGGCCGGGGGGCTGGCTGGGGGGCTCGCCCTTCGCCGGGTGGGAGGAGACGTCGGGTCCGGTGACGTTTCCCGCGGTCGGACACTCGGCTCGGCGAGCGCGGTCAGTGCTGTCCTTCGGTTAGACGTGAAGGTTGCAGGCGCTCTGGCCAGGACCGGTTTGTTTCACATAATAATAAGAACTTTTTCCCGGAGAATTGGAGGATTTGACAGTGGAGGTGACCGGTCGGGAGCACTTCTCCACGACTGAAGGCCCTCTCGTCCCTTTCATTGCCAAGGTGTCTTCATCAGCTTCCTTGGTTGCAAAGATCCGTTCTCCCCGGGCATTGGCGATGGGGCGGGGTTTGTGAGGAGGACACTCGGATAGCGGTAAAGGTGAAACGGTCCCGCAAGTTTCCAGGAGCTGAGACGTTTATCCTGGCCTCACCAGATGGGAATCCCGCTTTTATTATCTTAGCAGCAGGAGAATGAGAGTCTAAACTTTCACATCCTTAATGTGGCACCAGCTTTTCCAGGCCTGCCCCCTTCTCCTGTTTGCTGAGTCCGTTATTCCTACTCTATGTATCTTTTGCCTACTTCGGAGCGGCTGCTTTCTTTTCTGCTTCTGTATAATTTCTGCTCATGAATTATGTGCCTTATGATTTTTCTCTCTGCATCCTTGTAGATTTGGTGTCTTCTACTAGCTACCGAATCCTCTGAGTTTGAGCCATATTCCCAAAGCAAGAATCTGAAAAGGCCAGATCATCTCTACACCAGGTCTCACCTTCCATGATTGACCAGCCTGTGGATTGAGTTTCCTGGGAGCAGTCTGTTACCATGGAATAGAGCTGGTTGGGTAGCTGCCTCCACACTGGGTGAATGAGCTGGCAGGCCATAGGGTGGTAGATCCATTGCTAGGTTGATTGTCAGACACTAAACCTCCCAAGGGGCCGGGGGGTTATTGGGGGCCAGAGGCAGTGGTAGACTGCAGGAAAGCCACTCGGGGCTGTACCTAGTTGGCAGGAAGTGGAAATTACATGGCAACATACTTAGAAAATAATGGTTTATATTATACTTTGAGTAATCCTTCTGAGCTAAATTTACTTCGCACACACAAATACGTTATCCAAAGTAATCAAGTAATCATTGTACACTGTTTCCTGAAATCATGGACCTAAAGCCTGAGATTCCCACTAGTATTCTCTCCTAAAATAGGTAATAAACTTGTTGTAAAATATGTCCTTTTTATCCAGGCTATGTCATGTGGACTTCAAAGATACCCACACCCCCCACACACACACCCCAGAACCTCTCTCTCTGGCATGCCCTTTAATCACCCTTGTCTTGAGTTTCTCTGCTTCCTTTGAGATTCATCTCAGTCTGACTTTGGGAAGAAGGTGTTCCTGATTCTCTTCATTTTGCGTCCCCACCCCCATGCAGAAGGTCCTGTTACTACTGTGTGTTGTTTTTCTCCAGTGCTTCCCAAACCTCTGTGCCCAGTGCCATAGCAGACCCTGCCCACAGAAAGATGAGAGCTTTGGGCTCAGCGAGGCACCTGCAATCAGTGGGTTTTTACAGACTTATGTGGGACACGGTTATGGAAATCGTTTTCACACACTGTGAAAGAGCTGGGCCCGGCAGGCATAGGGTGTGCACTGGACCAAAGGCATGAAGCAGAGCAGTCTGCTCAGGTCACGCCAAGGGGTACAGTCCTGCTGGAGAGTTCAGTGTGGCTCAGGGGGACAGAAAGCAAGATGAGATTGGAAAGGGCCACCTAAGGCCGTGCTAAGGAACCTGGACTTTATTCTTAGCTGATGGGCAGCCAATAAAGAGCTTTAAGCCATTGAGTGGCATGGCCAGATTTGCATTTTAGGGAGATCAGTCTGGCAACAAGTGATGTGGAAGGTGATGGTGAGGTCTGGATACAAGGACACCAGATGCAGAGCTGGTTACAACAATGCTGAGGAGACATTAGGGCAGGAATAGTGGAAGACAGAGAAAAAAGGTGTATTTGATTACTAACTAGAAGGTAAAATTGCCAGACCTTGACAAATAATTGGATTCAGGAATAAAGAAAATGAGAATCCAAGCAGAGTTTAGAATGACATCCAGGTTAATAGGTAAACGAGGCACAGAGGTCAAGTGTAAAAGTTGTACCATTAACTGACTTAAGAAATAGAGAAATAGCTCAGCTTATGGAGAGAAGACTTTTGAGTTCATTTTTGGAGCATCTTGAATGAATGTCACCTGGGAGCCCCGGCAAAGGCAGTTATTCAAGGAATCTGAAGCTCAGGGGAGTGTTCAGGGTGGAACTGTCATCACCACACTTGCCGCGTGACCCTGGGCAAGTCACTTCACCTCTCTGTTCTTCAGTTCCTTAATGTATAAAATGGAGGTAGTGATTTATCTCACAGTAATGAGGTTTAAGTGAGTTAATACATATCAAGTGCTTAGAATTGTGCCTGGCAGAGTAGGCACTCAGGTAAGTAGAATTATTATCATAAGAGGAATTAAAATCTTAATATTAGGTAAAATTTCCAAGAAAAGTATTTAGGGCAGTGGTTCTCAGCCATGGGCAATTTTATCTGACAAAGTCTGGAGACATTTTTGGTTGTCACAACTTGGAGGGGAGGATGCCACTGGCATCTAGAAATTAGAGGCCAGGGAGAGTGCAAAGCCCAGGACGGTCCCCCATAGAAAGGACCAACTGGCCAAAATGTCAGTCATGCCGGGACTGAGAAATCCTAGTTTATGGTGAGAAAGTTAGTGAGCCTAGGACACTCCCCTAAAGAATATCAAATTTTGAGGAATTCGCTGAAGAGGAATTAGCTGAAGAGTCTGGGTGACAGACGGAACTGTGGGTGACAGACGGAACTGTGGGTACCCCGGAGCAAGGCGGGGGAGGAGCGAGAACCCTGCGCTGTGAGCACTGCTTGTCGGCTTGGTCGCCACGGGGGGGAGGACACGCCCCTCCCCATCAGTGAAGGAGGTGAAGACGAGTTGGAATGTGTAAGACGGAAGAGGAAGGCCAGGAGACTGGCGATGCCTGACTGTCTGTTTCTGGGTAACGTGGGAGAGAAGAGAACGTTGAGTGTTTTTGTGTTTATTGCACGACTCACACTGTTAGTTGTTGGTTTACTTGTGTCTCTGCCTTTTGGTCCTTGAAGGTGGACGTTCTGTCTTTATCTGCATTCCTAGTGCTTAGCACAGAACCTGCCTACTACATGCTTAGAAGTATTTGTTGTTGAAAAGCATAAAGAAACTGAATTCAGAGGTAATTTTTGTCAGCCATTCCCGCCTACTGATTAAAAATATATTGTCATAAAATGGGATAAAAGGCAAAAATAATGTCCAAATATTTACCCAATTGAGTGTCAGAACTCCTTAATTCCTCATTAGATGGTTGAGTCTTTATGACACTTGTTGTCCACTGAGCGTTGTATTGGGAGCTGCAGATCAGAAGGAGCCGACCTCACTGCAGAGTGGGGAGCCCCACCGCAGTGGTGCGCCAAGTGCAGGGGGGGAGGGCTGCAGGCGGCGCTGGCCTCCCGAGCTGCCTTGAGGGTGGATCTCCTTAGGAATGCTTTTGGCTACAAGGAACAGGAAACCTGCACAGGGGGCCTAAGTGTAGGGGTCATTCTTCTCGCAGGGAAAAGGCCCAGAGGCACGAAGCAGCTAGGTGACGTTGGGGTACCTATGCCTGATGGCCGCAAACGCTGTTAAAGCTCCAAATATCATGCCCTTATTCAAGGTCAGGAAAAGAAGAGCAGCCCCAGCCGGGCCGGGTGGGCCTTCTTTTCCTGGGGACAGGGTACGGCGCTCGCCTGGAAGCTTTCATGCAGACCCCTGGTCACAGCGCGCGTGGGCGGGAAGCTGTTACATGTCTGCCACCAGCTGAGCCAGGGCTGGGGAGTTAGGGTGTGGCTCACCCAGCCTCTGCAGGGAGGGTGACAAAGAGAAAAGCCCCGGAAAGACTGCTGGTTCAGCCAGCACTTGGCGTCTGACGCCCGTGGAGGTGCACACCGCAAGGCCCTGGGGACGTGGGAACCAGAGCAGGAAACTGTGGCAGAGCCTTGGGTCGGAGCTCCGTCCCCGATGACCTCGCTCGTGCGGGGCGAAACAGCCAGCTGGCAGTCAGACGGGCCCGAGAGGTGACGCGTAGAAACGGTGCGCGGAGGACCAAGGCCTCACAACCGGCCGGCGGCGGTGGGAACTAGAAAGCTTTTCCACAGCTCCACACGCTTCGGTAGAAACTTCTTCCACCACATGCATCGTCTGGCTTGGGCTCCAGAGGTTTTACAAACATCAACGCCGAGATATTTATTTCCACAGTTTTCTTCTTTTTTTTTTTTTTTTTTTTTTTCTGGCTGCAGCAGCCTATTAAGTCCAATGAAGTCTCCCTGGTTTCATGGCTGGTAAAATTCCTGACTGTTGATAGCTGTCGGCTCTGAGTTCCTGGCACTGCACAGCTGAGCACAGCCCTGTTGGAGTCTCTGATTGCTGCCTAATGAATGGACTGAACAGCGGCTCCATTTAGAAGTCTGTTCTCTTTCTGAACTGGAAGCTGAGGACATGGAACCATGAGCTTGAGGAGGATTCAGGACCTGGATGGAGTGTTTCCTTCACATATTTCTGTGTTTGCTGTTGCAGATCTTTTCACGTTGGCTCCCTCTTTTGCCCCGTGTGCCCCTGATTGATTTAAGAATGCTCAGGTGAATAGTCCAGCCCAGTGTGGACAGTGTTAATGCCAAGCCCCCTCCCCTTTCTAGAACAGGACAGCTGCGCTGGACACCTAAGTGCCGAGCATTGCTTCACCTAGAACAAACAAACGATCAGTCTGTGCCTGCTGTTTCTTGAAAACCGAGAGCACGTGTGTCACTGCACTAGGGCCTGGGTGGGCGGAACCCAGGTGGGAGACGGCCCTGCTGCTGTAAGACCCGTGTGACTGGGCGCGTGAAGTGTGCATACGAGCTCAGCTGCTGAAACTCACAGAGGAAACATGTGGGTTGACGTGATGCCAAACACTGCGGATTTGTCGAATGTCATGGCAGGAGAGACACTTGTCATGATTTGTCAGTCACATGTAGTATCGCGGAGATCTTACAGAAGTGACATGGTGATGATGGTTTCCTTCCTCTAGGCCTAACTTCCACTTCAGTTTTAACTTTTTACATCTCTTCTCCTTTAGAAACTTAAAATCCTTAAATATGTTCTTCACTTTAATAAATGTAACTCCAGCCTCCCTACCAGGAAAATCTTTGCTTTGTTCCCAGACTAAAACCTGCCTTTAATCAGAAGTTGCTGATGTGTGAGAAATTCCATCCTCTTGTTCTTTCTCATCTTTCATCCCTTGACTCAATTCCGAGCTGCGCATACGTGTCACCTGGAACAGCTGTCAGGCTGGTGAGCATAAAATGTTGCGTTCTGCTCCCTAGCATTCACAACAAGATGATTAGGATTTTTTCCCCCAGTGAAAAGTTTTTCCTCTTTTTAAGTCATGAATTGCCTATATACATTGTAGGGATACAGAGAAACCATAAAATTCTATAATAAGAAACCAAATAAGAGATTTGCCCATGATGAAATGTGGAACAAATCATACCTCTCCGTGAAAACTGTTTTAACTTTTCTATTACAGGCCATGCAAGAACACAGAGAAGGAGGGGAGGAATAGAAAAGGATAACTGTTAAATTTTCTAAGTTCTTCCCAATTTAAGTCTTAAATACACTCTGCATTTATACCAGGGGGCTCACAGATGGCCTGTGGGACTGTCAGAGGACCGCTGTTGCCTGACCCCTCCCTTCTGCAGGCCCCACAACTGGAGGCAGTTCACTTGTGCTGAAGAAAAAGTTTCTTAGACTGCTGAAAGATGGGTTGTTCATATCATTCATTATGCTGGGAATTCCCTACCCCCTCAGTTATTTTTCCTCTTATGGTTGCTAAGTTCTGCCATGTTGAGTGATAATGGTTTTGAAAAACAAGTAAAAATTGTATGATTAACTTAGAGAAGATCACATAAGATATTCAGCAGCCTAAGTTTAAATTGTTAGAAAAAGTACTAGATCAATGTCATTACTGATTTATTGAGTTTCCTTTGTAGTGTTTCCAAACTGCACTTATTCTGTTGATACTTCACTTTGGCCCCTACAGCATTTTTAAAACTTATAAGAACGCATACAATAAAATGCAATAAAATGAAATAATTGTTATAATTTAAAAATAATAAATGAGAGAATCAGGGCAAAGAGAAAATAAAGGTAGAGAATATAACAAAGCGAGGAGTAAAGTTAGAGCACAAAATGTAATTACGAGCCGGTAGGGCTTCCTTAAAGTAGCTTTAAATTATTCTGTATTGCGGTCGGGTAATACTTTTTTTTTAATGCGAAATGTACTTACAAAACATTGTTAGGAAATTGCTGTAATGAGCATTATAGGAAATTGACTGCCTCTTACGGTTTCACATCAGTAGCTGTGTGCCTGCTTTGTTGTGGATGAAAGGTCCTTCACATCCTGTTACTTCTCCTCTATGACCCCTTTCCTGACACTCCGAATCCCACTTCATCAGGTGGTAGACTTTTACAGGTGTCTTGGCATTAATTTTCTCAGTTAACTCGTACCTAGCCAATTGAGGAAAATTCTAACCTTTAGAAACCAAATTGTGATAAAATTAGATAAATTACATGAACCAAGATGTGAATTCCCAGATTTAGCAAGAGTCAGCTAAATTAAGGTGGGTCCTCTTGTCTTTTGTCTGGATTAATAAGAGGAACGCGTTGAATAGGGTTCCTTCACCTGATCTCTGCCACCCCTGTTTTTAAGAAGCAGATTTTAAATTGTCAACATTGAGACATAATAATATATCACTGTGACATTTTGATTATCTCTTTGGCTTCATAGCAACTCATTTACTGGCGTTATATTGGGAAGAATAATGCTTTTTTTTACCTCAGATATTTAGGGATTAAAAGCAGACAGCTCACAGAAATGATCTTTCTTGACAAATAATGGATAAAAGAAAGTCACATGACCTGATGCTAGAACCTGCCCCTTGTTTTCTTTTCCCCCTTATTTCTTTCCCTGCCGGTGTAATCCCTGAAGGAATTGCTTTAAGTGTTGTTTTCAGTATTATGAACGAGAAGCGTCAGCCAGGCGATCTTGATTAGGAAAGATTCCTGGCCTTTGAATCAGGAAACCTTGGTCCAAGTTTGAGGTCAGCCAGCTGTCAGCTCTGTGACCCTGGTGCATTTACTCCTGGTACATCATCCGTAAACAGACAATGCTAGAGTTGCAGAACTTTCTGGTACTCCAAGATCCCCTCCACAGATACAGGGAAATTACTTAGAACACAGTTATCTCTTATGCTGGTAGACCAAGTGCCAAATCTTTGAAATTCGTAGAAGCTAGTAGTCATTTAATCAACTTGGTTACACTTGTTGAACCACATTCTGTACCAGGTATTTATTAGCGATCCAAAGAACTCTGTCACTGTAAGATGTGGTTTTGATAGATGAGGTTGGTTTGAGTCTTCACTCAGCAAACATTGACTAGGTACCTGCCGTGTGCTCCTTGCTGGAAACAGACAAACAACATGATCTTTTCCCAAGAGAGGTTTGTGGTTCAGTGCACAGACTAATACTCTCACTGAGGGTTTTACAGAGACCCGGGGGCCATGAATTGAACAACGTCTTGTGGGAGCAGATGGGAGGGGCAGCCCAGCCTGCCCTGGAAGGGAATTGGGCTAAGAAAGCGGTGGTGGCTGACCTGTAAAGTTTCAGTAGAGATTTCCTGGTAACCGGAGGCAGAGGAACAGGTGCAAAAAACAGTGTAGTTGGTGTTTTGTGTAAGGAGCTACCAGCAGTTTGGTTTCCCTGCTGTGGGACGATGGGAGCAGGTGAGGGTGAGGGATGAGGTAGGTGGGGCCACAGAGACAGCCTTGTGTGCCGTGCCCAAGTGCCAGACGTGGTCTCCGCAGTGGGAAGCCTCGTGAGCATTTTAAGCAAGACTATGGATAATTCCTTTTAGCCAGATCACCTCACGCGGAGAAGAGACTAAAGACATGAAGGCCAGTTCGAGTTGATTGCACTAGTTGGGTTTATCAAAATGATGGTGAAGGCCTGGCTGCAGGAGTGGTCATGGCAGTGGAGGGAAGGGGTGGCTCTGAGATCCACTGAGAAAGAGAATGAGCCGGTCTTAGAGGTCGGTTGAGTACGTTGGATTAGAGGAAATGACCTGACCTTGGGTCAGGAGAATATAGTTGGAAGAAGAAGTCGTTCCACATGAAACATCGCATGGCAGGGACAGTGCTTCCGGGTGTGAGGAAGACCTCCGTGGGCACCTCTGGTGCAGTGATGTCACTTCACAGAGGATCTGGGCATTTCAGGCTCGATTGGGAAGCATCTCAATCTGCAGGGTTTGGTGTATGTATCCTTCATCTATTACTGTTATTAATTTGTCAGTTAATCATCAGTGTTCAGTGAGTTGACTGTATCTGTCCTCAGAGTAATTACTTGTTTTATTTACTAGTTGGCTACTACTCTCATTGGATGTCATTAATGCATAATTAATAGCTTTATATTTATTCTTTTGTTCCTGGGTAGTTTCTTGAGTCGATTTAATACCACTCCCCTTTTGTCTTAGTTTATTCAAAGTTGCTTATATGATCAATTTATCATAATTGCAAATATTACTCTATAGCATAATTATTCACTGAGTGCCTTCATATATTTCTTTCTGCCTGACCACGTTTTGAGAATAAGCACACACGCTTTCCCTGTATAATTTTCCCTCCCCTACACCTGATCCCCGAGAGCAATGTTGTTCTCACCAGAAATCACTTCCACGGGCAGAAGCCTGTGACCCTGGAGAAGAGACCGCTTGTTCGTGCTGTTTGGGGTGTGCCGGGTCCCCGACAGCCTGCTCATGGCAGGAACGGTACCCACCCTCTCCACTGCCTGCTCCAGCTTGCCCCTCAGTCCTCCCTGTCTGGTTTGCCAGCTCTGTCCCATTGGCATGTGTTCAGCATTTGCCATGATCGTCTTCTCCCCCCTTTCCCTTCCTGGCCTGCTGGACCCCCCTACCCCTGGTGTCCCCCCATTTGCTGACACTGCCTCTGTCTTCCTTCCAGACGAGAGGCCCCTGTGTGCATCCCTACCTGCTCACACCCCCTAGACACGCCCATCATTCGTCGCTTCAACCCCTGAGCTCTGATGATCTGCCTCTCGGTTCCTCCTTTCCTCCTGCAAACCCTTCTTCCCCAGGGCCTCCTTCATTCCCTGGCTGTGCTACCAAACCAAGTGGGTCTAAACTATAAATCGGCATCCTGCCCTGACTGATCCGGGCCCTCCCGGCAGGCCCGGCCTCCCACACTCCCTCCCGTCCTCTGGATGCTCAGCTCTCAAGCCGGAAGCCGCCCTCCCCATAGTGGTGGCCTTTGCTGCCGTCCTCGGCTTTTGTTGGGTTTTATAACAGCCTTCTCCTGGTCTCTGCCTCCTGTTCCTAGTTTTGCCAGGCAGCCTGCATTTTGCCTTGGAATGTTTTTCTAAATTGCAAATGTGATTGCAACACTCTCTGACGTCATGTGTTTAAAAGTAGCGCAAAAGGTTAACAGAAGCAGAATTCTCCCTTTAGAAGCAGATCTGTCCAGAAATTTTGACTAAGTAGAACTCAAATGAATAAATGCTGAACAAGAGCCAGGTAAATATAAGCCACACTCTAGGACTATGAATAACTATGTCCAGGACATTATTATGTTTCTCTGCATGAAATATGTTAAATTTGCTTGTAAAATTCCGGTATTCAAATAGATTAGTTTTCTGCTGCTGGAAATATTAAGAATTGACCCCGAGTCAAAATTTGCATTTGCTTCCTATCTTGTTGAAGCTTTAGCAAAATAAATAGGATCATAAAATTAGCATTCTGTTGTTCTTCAGAGGTCTGTTCTCACCTCGCTACTCTCACTGAATAAATTACCTTTAGTTATTTGTTTATATAAGGAAAAAAGAGCAAGTCAACTTGACTGAATAAAATATGGATCATTTACAAGGCTCTTGGACTTTATCTTATTTAAAGGCATATGAATGTGTTGGCTGACTTATGTATCTTATGCCTGCGTAAGTTTGGGTAATCAATGATGTCTTTTTACATACAGATCCTCTAGTAAGAAAAATTTCTTTTTTAATATGAATATGGAATTACCCTACAGAGCTTGTCTTGAATAACAGTAGCTTCTCTTAACACTATCATTTTGCTATTGTAGTTAAATTAAATTTCATTTAATTGGCCTGGGGACCTTACCATCTTTTAGCATTGTTGTTCCAAATTCTCATCAATAAATAAGATATTTTGGAACCCCATCCTTTCTCAAACTTTAAACAAGCTACATTGAATTTTATTCTTAATTCATTTTAATGTTCTTAATGAATCAGGATTACATATGTGTTTTAAGTGATAAAATTAGGAAAATAAGGATATGAAAACCAAAATGAGACCTGGAATGAGGTTAACAAGCAAAGTGAGTGCTTGGAAGACTGAACATTTGGCAGCCAGGCGTACAACCTCAGGTGTGCCGAGCTTCCCAGTAGCCTATGCAAAAGGGATCCCGAGAGTTACTGAGTCACAGTATCCTGGTATAAAAGCAGCCACATGCTTAGAAGTACAAGTCTTCCTGGTACTAAAACCCAAGAAGTGTGTCTCGTGGCTCTTTGTACGAATGGCCACATTCTTGGCATAAATTTCATAAAACCAATTTCAAAGGGCAGTTTCTTCTGGCATCACATAACGTTGGCTAATTGCACAAGCCCACAGTGACTAGAGCAGCGCTGCAAGGGACCGAGGTCACAGGTCCCTGGTGGAGAGTATCCAGAGGAGCACATCCTGCATCCACAATATTTACCTCCAGGTTTTGATCTATTTTGAACAGCAGTGCACGTGAAGCTGTGCTCCCAGGTGAGACCTAGACCGAGCAGAAAGCGAAAGCTTTGCCTCTCCCTTGAGAGATTCACCATGGCCAGAGCCAGAGCTCCCTGAGAACCCTGGACCCACTCCAGTTCAGAACCCTCCAGGTCTGTACCTTACAGGTTTTTTAAAGGACTATTAATGATGGACGATCTGTTTAAACAGAGTAACTTTCAGATGAGACACTCAAGTAAATTAGTTGTAAAATGAATCTCTATGTAACTAAATTGGTTTTTTCTGTAGGGTCACTTTGAGCTATGAGCCCCTTAACATGTGCTCAAAATTAAGACTTTGGTTTCAGAACATTGTTATCCAAAGCTAATTTTCAAATGATATCTTGAGCTCAGAGCTGTTATCAGTTAAGACCACTCTTGTTTGTTAAAACCTTGATGTCCGTGTGCAGTGACTTTCCCTCTGCTCAGAGAGATTCCACTACACTTTGCTCTTCTCGAATGGTCGTAGTTTTGGTGACACAGTCTCCCCCAGGAAGGAAGAGTTTAGCATTGAGCATAGTGATACCATTTCTCCTCATTCCGAGCAAACATACATATATGCGTAATCTCAGAGCTAGTGAGAACATTTTACATGTTCAGGTTTTTTCTGTGGCAGTCTGTCAGTAAACATAATTCTTTCTGATCAGACTGCTTTGCAACCCAGTAAGCTTAGACACAGAGGCAAAAGACTAGGCCTTGACCTGCGTCTGTAAGACTAACACAACCAGATTATTTTTCTGTCTAAAGTATTCAAAAGTAAGTTACCTGCATGTATTTAGTGTCCAAAGGAGTGTAATTGTCATGATCAATTGTGTATTCAAACACTTAACCTGCCTAATATAGCAAACGTCGACATGCATAAGGCTAGTAACCGGAGATATGTGTAAATTATTTCTGGTCTAGTATTAATAATCTGCCATTGTGTTTATTAAATGAATAGTAAAGAAAGGACATAAACATGTAGTTAGTAGGTGAAGGATTAAAATCATATCTAAAATTGCTTGTTAGACTAAAACAATTCACAACTGTCACTTCAGTCTGTTTGGATCACTCTTCTGGCTAAATTTAATGGAATTCTTTTTCCTGTTGGAAGAGAAATCTTACATCTATCACTGGGTCACGGGTTCTTGTGGGAGTTTATTATTCCTTGTTTTCTAACTAAGTCAAAATTTTCAATTCAGTAGTTATACAGCACCTACTGTGCAAAGCGTAGTATGGTCTGTGGGGAACGCAGCAATGGACTGGGGTCTGGGCTCTGTCAGGGGAGGGGGTGGATGAAGAACCCAGAGACGCGCTGTGAGTCCCTGTGTCCCAGGCAGCACGGTGGCTGGGGGCGGGGCCCCAGCACCGCAAAGCGCCTCAGGGAGGGGGGTGGCCTGGGGCTGGGGCGGGGGCGGGGGTGGGGTGGTGCGCACAAGACGTGAGAAGTAAGTTCTGCTCGCAGGCTGTGATGCTAACACTGCAACCTCACCCTGAATAGTTTCCTTCCTCCTTAATCTTGCGACTAAATGTTACCAGAGAATTCCATCCTGTGTTGAGATCCTCATGTTTTAAAGAAAGTAGTCTTCCCCTTTGCCTCGCTCCTTCCTCCAAAACTCTGTATTTCTTCTTCTGTTTTTCTTTCCTTTCCTATATGTCTTCCCAGTCATCAGAAAGACAGGACTTTGAATTCAAATTTTATCATTGGCCTCCCTTTGCAGATGGTTCACTCTGGTGAAATTCTTTTCAACCTTCAAAGATGTCAGCCTCCCTAGAAAGACTCTCCAGGGCCCAGGCTGTTTCGCCCCCTTCCTCACTGTTCTCGGAGCACTGCACGTGCAGTGAGGCAGTGTGTCCCAGCCCAGGAGCTATGTGAAACCGTGGCTGGTCTCCGCTTGCATCTTAGCACTTCACGCTGCATCTGGTGCCTCACGGATGAGTGTGAGCTCACAAGCAAAGGCCTTCCTCTGAGCAGTAAGTGCATCTCGCACAAGTGTTCCTTTCTCTGCATCTCAGGGATATTCGATACAAACAGAAAGAACATTTTTAAATAATGGTGACGATTCCCTCAAAATTAACATTTCAAATATAGAGCAGCCTAATTTAGTCTTCTTAAATAATGAGAGTTTCTTTTTGAGGGGTTCTTTTTTTTAATATCATGATAGAAAATCTATGGTACAGGCTATTTTAAGAAGTATGGCTTGAAATTAGAGTGAAATTTTTGACCACCCTTCTTTATGCAAAGTAAGATGGTTAGTTATGGCAGTGGAGTGAAGGGACAAGCTGAGGAAGGATCTGCAGAAAGCAGCCTGACACAGGACTCTTGGGTACAACTAGGTTCCATATCCACAGGTCAGCATTTCTCAGAGCCAGAACTGCCCACAAGCCTGAGCACGAAGGCTGAGACCACTGTAGGAGAGGGGAAGCTTACTCTACTCCCTTGTGCACTATGCCTGGAGCCTGCAAATTAAGCTGTCAAAAGATTAACAGGAGAGAACATGTACGAATTTTATTTCATGTTAATATTTTTACATGGTGTGGAAAGCCCTTCATAGAAAAGTGAAAACCCTGAAGGTCAGTCAGACTGGAGGCTTATATACCATTTAACAAAAGGCGATAAGCTGCAGAGCAGCAACCAGACCAAGGGGAGGGGTATTGTTGGGGATTGACTGGGCAGTGTTATGGGGAAACTAACGGAAGACAAGGGTTATTTCAGTACGATTTGTGCACTCATCTCAGCCTGGACTCCCCGTATCTGGAGATAAGAGTGTCCTCTCCTTCCTGGTACCGGGAAGACACCATTCCCATGGAAAATTTATGCCCTGCTTTTGGCGGAAAGGAGGAGGGCAGAGAGCCCTTCCTGCAGCTGCTGCTGCTTCAGCTTGAAATGGCCAAATGCCAGAGCAGCATATTTGGGGTATGGAATGTTCTGATCCCCTTCATTATCATTATTTGACTTTGGACTTGGCTGTGGGATCTGTACGGCAGGGACCTTTGGGGAGAAGGGGCAGGGAATATATTGACGACCTCTGCTGTAACTAGTGGAACTCACACACCTGAGGTCAACTGATGTGCCCCTTAGACTGTGTTGTTGAAAGGTCAGAGGGGGAGGAGACTCAGGTACAGCCGCGCTGGTGAGCGCCAGGCCTCCTGGATCCGGTGGCTGCTGGGAGAGGAGGGGTCTGCAAACAGCCTTTATGGAATGAGCAGGACTTGCCTGTGGGAGCTGTTGTCACAGCCCCTGGGACCTGCCCTTTCATCCTCCAGGCTCTGAACCTTGAAGGAGCTGCCTGGGCAGAAGTTTTGTCCAGATCAGCATTTCCCAAAATGTAATGGGTGTTACTGGAGGTGAAGAGAGGTTCTGTGAGGGAATCCAGGTGCCTAACTTTGCCTCCTCATGTTTCCAGGTCTCCTCACTGCTTTGATGTGCAAATACTCTTTGAGGCTCTTCCTGAGAGATTACTGGTACTTGCACTTAGTGCTTGTTGGAAATGCTGGTCCGTGTGTCAAGTCTGACTTTCACCTGCTTTAGGCTCTTGAAATTCGCACACCTAGGCAGTTGGAGGGCCTCCCCAAATCTGCCACGTCACCCATTTCCTGCTGCTGTTGTTGATCATTCTCATGAGACCCCCTTATTTCTAGAAAACATACATTCTGCAAAAGAAGGCAGCGAGGAGAGCTTCCCGACTGCACCTCAGTGTACTGAATGTGGGCGGAGAGGATGGGGCTCTTTGTGTTGATCCATCGACAACAGTTCCTTTAAGTATTTTGGTAAATGCAGTTTATTGCACTTGTGTGGCTTTTAATGCAAGGTGGACAATTTTAAATTTTTAGTAGGTGGTTAAAGAAGGTAGAACTCATTTAACTTAGCCTGCCTTACATTAAAATGCTTGCCAAATACCCACAGAGAGCATGCTGTTTGTTGATTCTGGATGGGGCTGTTGGATTGAGGAATTACAGACAATTATGAGGCCAAATATCTTCTTGCTCTGAGTGTCTGTGTACATTGAAAAGTTGGCCTTGGATTTAAGCCGAGTGATAAAAGTTTCATCCAACTCAAAATGAGAGTGTGTTGCAGATTTCTGGTCCCTGAGGTTCTTAAGGCTGAAATCTCAGTGGTGCGAGCAGACCCTTTGTATTTTACCAGTTAAACCTGGTATCTGCACAGTTGCGGTCAGCATCCAGAGAGCAATAGTTGCCGGGACCTTGGACCTATGCAGTTAGAATCAGAGGATGGAATGTTGGAGGAAAAAACCCAGTGAGATACAGTGAAGGGTTTATCAGCAGTGCAGCACCTTCGTCTCCAGCATTGCTTGTGTTTCTTTCTTCCATGTCTCCTAACCAAGGATGCTCTTAAGTGTCCAAAAAGAGTCACCACCTTGGAGAATCATCTGTATCCCAAGAGAATTTCCAAAGGCTCAGCTCTCTGGTCAAGTGGACACTTTTGGCACAGGAGCTCTAGGAAGTGACCTCAGCCCTGGTCAGTTACAGGGACAGCCCGTGGCCAGGGCCCTTCAGCCACACCATGGCCTGAAGGAGAGCAGTGGTGAGTGTGCCTGCAGGGGAGGACTCCCCTCACTCCAGGGCAGAACGAGGAGGGTTAGGTTTATATTCATTGTCAGGGCTTATTTTTCATCTGCAATTTTGGTTTGACCAATTATGTATAGTTTTTTGTTTGTTTGTTTTGGTAGATATATATACCAAGCCTCATTCTAGTATTAGCATTAATATGAAAAAGTAGTATAATAAACAGGAACAATTTGTAAATGCAAATGTTTGCTCAGTTTTCTTCTGTCTTCAAGTTCTTTAAAACAAAATTAAATCTTAACACACAAACACCTACTGCATGATGCACAGAGATGTTACGGAAATAAATTACGTAACTCATGGAAATATTGTGACCTACTTGGAAGAAAGACGCAATAGCAAGGTATTGGTATTCCCGGTGGCCGGGCCAGCAAGCTGTGTCACAGCAGGCCTGCACCCGGGTCAGAAGAACCATCCCTGTATTACAGTGCAGGGTTTTCCACGTCTCACAGCCTGTGACGTCCCAGGAGATTCAGAGGTTAATTGCATTTTTTAATTCATAGAATTTTAGACCAGACAAGATGTTAGAGATGCCTCTTCTCTATGAAAAGCAAAATTAAAGCCCTCCAAAGGGGGTAGGGGCTACCAGGTTTTGTCAGTAAATAGAGGGATATGATTAATGTGCTCCTTTGCATAAATTTATAGATAGAGGTCAGAGCCCTTTAACTCTAAGCAGACAAACTCAAGTTAGCTCTGGGCCTCCCTTACGTGGGATCCAGTCCAGTATGCAGGGGTGAGGGGGCAGAGACCCGGCTGGTCCCCGGCTGTGCTTCCAGAGCCAGGCTTCTCAGGGAACCTCACCAAGAATCTGACCTTCCTTCGCAGCCATGAGTTCTGGGTCCTGAGACTTTTTTCATTTACCTCCTGGTTTCTGATTTTCTTGCAGATAAGGTTACCATGTACCTGAAATATTTTGAGGTAGATTTTTTTCCTTCTGAATAATCCAGCAAGTGTTCTGCTGCTTCCCCCTTTCCAGGAAAGGGGGGAGACCCGCTCTGCATGTTTTCTCTATGTGACTTACCCTCGATAATGTGCTGAGCACAAGTGAGGTGACTTATCCCCCGTTCTCTTTCCTTCCAGCTCATTTATTCTTGCTGGTGACTAATGGCAGGAGCAGAGGATTTTTTTTTAAAGGAGTTTTATTTGGCTTCTTTTTAGCAGCACTGATAGGAAGTTTTAATGAAGACATTTGAGTTTAATAACCAAGAGGATTGTCTATTGTTCATGTTTTATTTTCCCCCATAATGTGGAAAGTCCAGAATTAATTGACTGCTCTACCATAGATATTCTCCTTAAAATTTAAAGCATTTTTAAAGGTCATAACGGGGAGAGTATAGCTCAGTGGTAGAGCGTGTGCTTAGCATGCACGTGGTCATGGGTTCAGTCCCCAGTACCTCTGTTAAATTAAAAAACAATAATAAATAAATAAACCTAATTACTTCCTCCCCAAAGGAACAAAATGAAGTAAAAGTCATGTCTTCATTGGCAAGGTTCACACTATAATTTTAAAATAAAATTTTAAGAATTATGTTCTATAGTGTAACTTCTAACCCTTATTACCTGATGAAAGCTTGAACTTGCTTTTTGGTACTAGATCAAGCTCATTTCTGGTAGATGGGGGCGGGGTGGGGGGAGGAGCCAGAAAATCCCTTCCCTGAGCATGGAGCCTGTATGTCACGGTGATACTTTAAAAGAAACGTGGCCAATTCCATAAGAAGAGGCTATGCAGGGCACGGCGGCGTCTGAACAGCCACGGAACGAAGACCAAGACACAGGAGCCGGGAGCTGACTACCGCTTGGCCCGTGCGTCTCACCGCCGCAGAGCCGGACAGCGCTTTGTTGGTGGCCTTTACTTTGATAAATTGGTTTACATTTTGAAAAATCTTGTTTGCAACAAAATGTCAGTGGCAATGAGGATAGATCCAAGTGGTAATTAGAAGTTTAATTGTGATGAATTCTAGGCTAAAAGTCTTAAATGTGTGTAAGCACCAGGCGCTTCCTCTGGGGCCTGAGTGGAGCGTCCACTGCAAGATGGCGCTACTTTTCTTTCTTTCCATTGTTTTATTAGTTTGTTTTCTTTTAAGAGACTGTAACTTTTTAAAAATCTGCATAGAACTGTACCTAAAATTAGCAGTTATATGAAATTGGTTTTTAGGTCATAGTGTTCTGAATATACTTTTTCTTGTGTACACATAATTTCCATATTTATTATTTTAATACATACAGACCATTAATTTACCATAATTTCTTTAACTGTTTTTACTGGACATTTAGATTAGGATTCGCGTCCCACAAAGGGGGCAGAGTACGGGGTTGGCCCAGGTTCTGAGGAGTGGGGCTTTCAGAAGTTCATGGCCATGAGGGAAGGATTCCTGTAGCACCACCTCCTTTGCACCCTGGGAAGGTGCAAAGGAAATTTTCTCTTTGCCCTTCTCTTACACTCATTGTCAAAACTGCACCTGTGAGTTTACTCTGACAGCTGTCTTTTCCGTAACTACACCTGGGCAACTGAACACAGCTGGAGAAAAATCACCCAATTTGGCAAATAGGTGCCACACTGATTGTTCCCAGCCTCAACTGGCCCTTCTCACTGCGTGGCAAGTTCTGGAGTATGCTCTTTGTTTCTGAAATAATTGTTTTAAACCCTTCTTCTCAAATTTCCAATCCTTGTCACTCTTATTTTCCTTATAATTTTGTTTTTTGATGTATACCCCAGAAGCCATAACGTAAAAGAACAAACTCAGTTACTGTCTTAGCTAATTCCACTGATTTTTTTTTCTTTTTTAATTTGACACATTTTTAAAATACTTTGTTTCTTATTTTCTTTCGGGATACTATTGCCTTTCTAAAATGTTAAGAAATACTTCTAATTTATTAAACTCTGCTTTTATTTTATTACTGACAAAGCCATGGAGCCATTAATTTTCATCTAAGTATGACTTTGACTACGTTCCAAGATTTTGTGCATTCCAAAGATTTTGTGCATTATCTTTTTCATTGTTTTAAAATATTTCCTTATTATGTAATGAATTTTTTTCCTGTGCCCAATTTTCATTTATGAGTGTATTTCCAAGAACTTGGGAGTTTTTTCTTTATACATTTACTGCATTGTGGTCATGAAGTGCATGCCCATGTTGATCTTGCCGGAGTTGCTAATGGCGTTCCAGCTGCCGATTCCGTGGGGCTCTTCTCAGCCTCTGTCTTAGCCTTTCTGGGTCCCGTGACACTCTTGTGTCCGCTCTGCTTGTAAAGTGTGCCTCCTCTTCGTCTTCTGTCTTTCCTGCCTCTGCTCCTCTGCCTGCTCTTAAATACTGGCTGTGCTCTCCAGGGCTCCAGGGCTCTGCCGGGCCAGCTCTCTCCCCTTCTGCTTCTTTCCTCGGAGCAAA
The DNA here is from genome assembly GCF_036321535.1 of Camelus dromedarius. Lineage (NCBI taxonomy): Eukaryota > Metazoa > Chordata > Mammalia > Artiodactyla > Camelidae > Camelus > Camelus dromedarius. Next base: position 2,957,265 of record NC_087454.1, on the reverse strand, counting down.
CTCATCCACCCCCATGTTTTTGCCTCATTCTCCCTTGTCGGTGAGTGTCAGGTTTATTGCCACCTGGGACCTTCTCACCGGAAATCCAGAACCATGTTTCTGGTAGCCAGCTAGACATATCTACCTTGTTATCCTATTATTGCCTTAGAATAAACTTGCAGAACCTTTTGCTACCAAATATTTCTCAGTCCGTCCCCTCCTTTCTCCCCAGGGCATTGCTGTAATTTAACCACTATTGGCCGTCTCTCCGTGCTGTATGTATATTTTCTCCCCTGATCTCTTCTCCCACAGATGGAACCTTCCCTGCTGTTGGTTTTCCTTTATTATAGTAAATGAGTTTATTGTGTCACTGGGCACTTTAAAATTATTAATAATGACTTGTAATAATTTAGAAAGCATAAATGCCAATAATCAAAAGTACATATTGTTAACATGCTATTTCCTTGTAGTTTTTCTGTGCTTATGTTTTACATAATTGAGATCATCCTGAATATAGTTATATCCTTCATTTCAGAAAACAACATTAGAGAATAAAGTTAAATTCATATTAAACACCTTCAACTAAAATTAATTCCAGAAAGATCAAAGAGCTAAACATAAAAAGATAAATCACAGAAGTTCTCAGGAATACATATGGGTGAATATTTTTTGTGATCTCACAGTAGAGAAGACTTTCATACATATGATATATAACCAGAAGCCATAACATAAAGTGATACACTGGACTGCATAAAAAAACTGAACATCTCCACGTGACAAAACACACAAACATCATAAAGTCAAATGACAATCCAGGGGGAACACTGCAACTCATCCCAAAGGGATGATTTCCTCAACACCTTCTTAAATAGGTCTTGGGGAAATCAATCAAAAAGACAGATCACTCAATTAAGAAATGGCAGAGGGTATTAACAGAGACACAGGTGGCTTTAAACTTGTGAAAAGGTGGTCAGCAGCACTCATAACAAGAGAACTGTAATTAAAAGTGAAATGAGAGGAGAGAAGCAAGATGGCGGAGTAGAAGGACACTTGAAGCTCACCCTCTCCCACAAATACACCAAAACTGACATCTGCGGACCCACTCAGCCAACCAGAGCACCTGCCGAACTCCAACAGAACATCGCCCTCTTTGAAAGACAAAGACGCCAAAAATCTGGTAGGAGAAAAGGAAAAAAGAAGAAGAAAAGGCAAAACAGTGCGGAACCGATCCCTCAGGGAGGGAGCAGCAAAGGAGGACTGGCGCTCGTTCACTGGGTCTCCCCCCTCCAACGGAGAGGCCAGCGGGACGGAGGGGGAGCCTCCGAGGCTCAGATCTGCCCCGAGCACCCCCTGACCGACAGATTGAGTTAAACGGGCACAGAGGGTCCCCACGACACCCAGCCGGAGACGCGAGCTGGCAGCTGGGGCCGGCGCAGGCCACCTGAGCCGGGCAGAGGGCGGGGGTGGCTGCACTGAGGCAGCCCAGGGGGACTGCAGGGGGTGGCGCGCCGTGGCTGGGAAGGGATACAGAGCAGAACAACCTCGGTCCCCTATAAATTGCGAAAAAAGCAAAGCAACACGGCTGGTGTGCCCTGTGGGGAGTGACGCCATAGCCTTTGTCTCCTCAGACCCGCGCTGCCATTACTGGCGCTTCTCGCGAGAAGAGAGGCGGGGCGCGGCCACAGCTGCCATCTCCTCCTGTGGGCAGCGCCGGGGCGGGGGCGAGGCCGAGCCCTGAATCTGCACGGGGGCTCCACGGCCTCCTGGGCAGGACTGAGACTTCTTTACAGACCGAAGCAGACAGGATCTTTCTGCCTTGGCGCCAAGACAAACAAAGTGCTGAGAGGGGGCTCGATCCGCCCACCTGCCTCGCCAGAGCGCAGCATCTGACTGCAGCATCAGGAGGGGGAGTGACCCACCCAGTAAGAGCTCAGCACCTGACCCAGTGTTGGGAGGGGGCGCCATCTGCTAGCCAACAGCCACTGGGAGCAGCACAGACGAGGGCGCCAATGGAGGGCCTCTGGAAACAGCAAGCTGAGTTTGCGAAATAGGGTGAAGACACAAAGACCTTGATAAAATCATTAAGAGCACACCATCTCCAGGAGAACTAGATAACTGATACTCCTTAAGCCACAGTGCCAGAGAGATATGAGCAAGATGAAGGAGCAGAGGAACCACTCCCAGTTAAAAGATCGAGAGAAATCCCCTGAAAGCCTGATCAAGGACATAGACATTGATGGCCTACTAGATCAAGATTTCAAAAAAGGAGTGATCAAAGTACTGAAGGAACTAGAAGAAACAGTGTTTAGAGATATAAAATATGTCAAAAATGAAATAGAAGCTATAAATAAGAACCAAGTAGAATTAGTAAACTCATTTGCTGAGATGAGAGCTGACTTAAAGGCTGTACAAAGCAGGCTAGATAATGCAGAGGAACGAAATAAGTGACCTAGAAGACAGGACAACAGAAAGCACCCAATCAGAACAGCTGAGAGAAAAACAAATAAAAAACAAAACAATCTAAGGGGCCTATGGGATAATATAAAGTGTGCCAATCTATGCATAATAGGGGTTCTAGAAAGGGACGAAAGAACAAAGGGGACTGAAAAGGTATTGGAAGAAATCATGACTGAAAACTTCCCAAACCTAAAGGAATCAGATATCCAAGTACAGGAGGCTCAGAGGGTCCCAAACAGGAAGAACCCAAACAGACCCACACCAAGACATATCATAATCAAGATGGCCAGAGTCAAGGATAAAGAAATGATCCTAAAGACAGCAAGAGAAAAACAAAGAGTGAGTTACAAGGGAACCCCCATAACGCTCTCAGCTGATTTCTCTACACAAACACTACAGGCCAGAAGGGAGTGGCAAGATATATTCAAAGTCCTGAATGAAAAAAAAGATACAGCCTAGGATACTCTATCCAGTAAGGCTATCCTTTAGAATAGAAGGAGAGATAAAGAACTTCACAGACAAGCAAAAACTAAAAGAGTTTAGCAACACTGAACCCATGCTAAAAGATATATTGACAGGTCTACTCTAAATAGAAAAGAAGCAGGATGCTACAAAAATGAGAAACTCATAACTGGAAAGGAGATAACTCATAAATTACAAAAAGAATAAACACAAAATTGTAAAAGAAGACATCTAAATCATTAAGTGTGGGAGAGGGAAGCAAGGAAAGCCACTGTGGAAAACAGTATAGAGATTCCTCAAAAGACTAGGAATAGACTTACCATATGACCCAGGAATCCCGCTCCTGGGCATATATCCAGAAGGAACCCTACTTCAAAATGACACCTGCACCCCAATGTTCATAGCCGCACTATTTACAATAGCCAAGACATGGAAACATCCTAAATGTCCATCAACAGATGACTGAATAAAGATGATGTGGTGTATTTATACAATGGATTACTATTCAGCCACAAAAACCGACAACAACGCCATTTGCAGCAACATGGATGTTCCTGGAGAATGTCATTCTAAGTGAAGTAAGCCAGAAAGAGAAAGAAAAATACCATATGAGATCGCTCATATGAAGAATCTAAAATAAATAAATAAATAAATACAAAACAGAAACAGACTCATAGACTTAGAATACAAACTTGTGGTTGCCAAGGGGGTCCCGGGGGGTGGGAAGGGACAGACTGGGAGTTTAAAATGCAGAATAGATAAACAAGATTATACTGTATATAGCACAGGGAAATAGATACAAGATCTTGTGGTAGCTCATAGCAAAAAAAAAATGTGACAATGAATATATATATGTTCATGTATAACTGAAAAATTGTGCTCTACACTAGAATTTGATACAACATTGTAAAATGACTATTACTCAATTAAAAAATGTAAAAAAAAAAAAGTGAAATGAGAGGCTGTTTTGCATCTGTCAGTTTTGCAAAGACCAGGAAGTTTGATGACACGTGTTAGCAGTGGTGTTGAACACAAGCAACTTACGTGTTGCTGGTGGAAGTGTAGACTGGTCCCTCTGCAGAGAGAACTCAGGCAGTATTTTACCAAAAGCACAAGTACACATATCCTTTGCCCCACCAGTTCTGCTTCTACGCACTGATCCCACGGACACACATGCACGTGAGGCTACGGTAAACAAGGATATTGGTTGTAACAGCAAGATTGGAAACAACCTAAATACCCACTAATAAGGGACCCACTGAAAGGACTCTAATTTGTGCATTTGGTGGGACACCGCACAGCCGTGGGTCAGGTCATTTGTACTGACGGGAAATGACTGCTCAGCTGTATTTTAATTCAAGACTCAGAGGTGCACAGTGTGTTCAGAACTCGGGACTTGAGAAGTACGTGCACAACATTTTAATGTGAACCTTGTATCTCTGGGAGGCTACCCAGGGAAGTGCCAACTGCGGCTGGATCGAGAGAGCAGAGGGTCTGGAGCGGGAAGGAGACCGGTAGTTCTCCTTGCAGTCTATACCTCTGACTTTAGGACCTGCGACCTCTGAGGTTTTTGAAGCATCTCTCTTAAAAGCTGCATAATGTCATAATTTACTTAGCCACTCCTCCATTGTTGAGCATTTAAGGTTCTATTTTTAATGCTTATAAACAATCTGTAACGAATATCTTTCTGAATACATCTAAGTACATATTTTAGGTTGTTCTTATAGGGTCACTAAATAGAATTAGTGAATGAAAGATTGTGAACATTATTAGACATTATGATGGTACTTTCCCCACAGAAAGTACATTTTCTATCCCACCAGCAGGCTGTTCGTGCCCTTTACTTTTTAGAAACCCTACTAATTTGATGGACAGAAAATTATACCTGGTTACGTACACACTTCTTGGACTATGACTGAGGCTGAACAGTCGTACATTTATACCACCTGTCTTTCCACATGTGGGCACTCTGTGCTCGCTTGTCATTATTGGCCCCTGCCTCTTGCTCATCTGTTTGCTGTGGTCCTTGTGTCCTTCTGCCTGCTTTGTATGCTAAGGATATTAATCTTTTGTCATATTTGTTTCTAACTGGGTTGGGGCTTTAAGGACGAGTAGGAGTTACCCCGGAAACCAGGCTGGAGAAGGACCCCCACGTGTGGAGAAGTAGCAGGCCTGCGTGTGGGAGAACTCCCAAGTCTGCCCGCAGGGCTGCAGCTGGTAGTTCCTGCTGGAAGAGGTGCTTGACTGGGTGGGACGATGAACAGGAGTAGCCAACCATCCATGCTGATGCCTTTGACCTTATCCTGAAGATAACAGAAAACCACTAGGAATTTTCAGCAGGGAAGCATGTAATAGGTTTTATGTACCGCCGCCCCCAAAACTGAGATGCTTTGGTTTCCAGAGTGGGTGTTCGGACAGTAACTTTACCTCCTCACTCCATTCCCTTCTCATTGGTCTTCTGCTTCCCCTCCCGCCTCTTCAGGTGCAGCTTCGTCCTCCAGCGGCCCCCGAGGCCAGTCACCTTGCGGACCTCCGCCTTGCACTGTGCTTAGGTGACAGATACTCCATGCATATTTCTTCAGTGAATTCTTATTGTGAATTTGTAGTCATTCCCTTTTGGAGGTTAATTCAGTCTTTGTGCTGCAAACCCTTTCCATTCTATGTCTTTCTCAGTGTCTCACTCTGTTATGTTTTCCTTTTCTGGAAGGTCTCTGGTGTATTTTGATAAATTCATTTAGTCAGGAAGTGTTTGTTGAGCTCCTCTGTGAGCCAGGCACTTCAGATCCAGTGGCAAACTGGAAAGGTGGAAGCCCTTCCAGTGCTGGGCTTCCATTCTAGTGGGAGCTTACCTTCCTAAGAAGGAAGCTCTCTGCTGTTCCTCACTCCGTCTACCCAGAGTCCTTCTGACCTTCAAGTGGTCCTTGAGCTGCTTCTCCTTTGGTGTCCCTATCCACTTTATTATACACTGCACGCCAACACCCACCACGGGCCCAAGGCTCTTGCGTTAGTCTGAGATAAGACCCTGGACAAGATTGGGGCTGAGGGTTTGAAAAAGCGGAAGATGATTCAGAAGGACATGGAAGGTTGAAAGAGTAAGACTTTGTGCTTGTTTGAATATAAGGAATTACAGGAAAGGACAGAATTTGGGATGAATCCCCCTGTGTCTGGCAGTTGGCTGTCTGAGGAGGCTCCTACCTGGGAAGAAAGTACTGGCCGTGGAGGGGAAGGGAAGGAGAGATGGTAACTTCAGATTTGAAAGTGTTTGGCGGGAGAATCTGTAGTGGGTACACGGGGTGCCTTTTGTTGGCAAGTCTGAAAGGCAGTTGGGTTATATGGATTCGGAACTCAGAAAGGAGGTGAGAGCTAGAGAAAGGTTTGGGAGCCAATGGCATATATGTGTGTGTGTGTGTGTGTGTGTGTGTGTGTGTGTGTGTGTGTGTGTGTGTGTCTGTATGTATATCATAGTTGAAACCTTGAGCCAGATGCAGTTATTGGGGGACACTTTATTAAAAAGGAAAGAGGTCCGATAAGGAGCCCGAGAGAACATAAGCGATAAGAGGTGGCAGAGTAAGACAAGCCCACGAGGAAGATGAGGAAGAAGTGGTTAGGAGATCTAAAGAATAAGGAGAAACCAGCCAGCTGCAGAACTCGGCACCCCTGAAGCAAATGTGGATACCGCAGCAAAAGTTTGCAAACACGGTCATCACCTCATTATAAAAATTATGGACTTCAAAGATCTTATTTTACTAAAAATTATGATAATTTGTTGTTACCTAAAGGTGGTGGCCTTGTGTGCAGAGTGCCCTTTATATGTTAAGGCTTGATGAATCTTGAGACTTGACCGCAAGAAGTGAGCAGGGTCTTGGAGGCACGCGACATGGTTCCATTAGGTCGCAGGGCCTCAAAGATGCGTAAGGGTGAACAGATGGTGCAGAACAGGACCCCAGGACACTCTCCCCTCGGCCCTGAGAAACCTGGAGGCAGAACGAGGCAGCTTCCTCCTAAAGGCTGCAAAGGAAGCACGTCTTCCGGGGCAGGCAGCTCTGAGTAGACGGAGGACATCCTTCCCAGCAGTTGAAGGAGGTGGCCCTAAAAGGCCAGCAGAGCAGGCTGAGTGTTTTGCTGTTGGGACACTTGACTTGGGATGGGGGGAAGGAGGAGGAAGCACAGGTGTTTTAGAGGATGTGTAAGCAGAGGAACCAGCACGTGGGGTGGTGATGAAGGATGGCAGCAGTGAGGGGTATCACCTCAGCCGGTGTCGGGGTCACGCCTTGTGCACAGCAGAGCCCACGTGAGCCTCCAGGTGCTGGGCGGCTGTGACCTTTCCGGCCTGCATTTGGCTGACAGTGGTTCTGGGAAGAAGGAAGGTGAAGGAGGACCTCAGGTACCACGGAGCTTCCCTGCTTTGCACCAGGGGCACCGGAATGGCTGGAAGAATCTCGCAAAGGAGTTTGGTCTTTGCAGTGGTGAGAGGAGAGCCAGTAGGAGAGCTGTGTCCCCTGGAGGTCTGTTGGTGGACTGGAGGGCAAAGGCGGGGCGGAGAAGAGAAGCCGCACGGTTCTCCCGCACACAGAAGCACTGCAAAACCGCAGAGCTTCAGGAGGGCAGAGTGGGCAGGGTCTGTGGGAGCAGCATCGCCGCCTGTCTCTGCGGACGCCGGCTTTTCTCATCGGCGGGACCTGTTGCAGTTCTGCTGCCCTTGATGTGTTAATGTTTTGTCATATTTCAAACACATCTGACTCATCTGAGGCCTTGGGGAGCAGCTGGCTGCATCCTCCTGGCAGCACCTGCTCATTTTTCTCTGAAATGTTCTTACTCAGTGATACAGTCAAGAGGCTGATAGCAAGAATGTGTTGGAGGATAAATGGTTTACCTTGGCAGCAGTGAAAAAAATGCAAATGGTAAAAGCCAGGACAGGCAGGATTGAAATCATTGGTGGTTAGCCCTTTCTTACAAAATGTGCAGATTCAGCCCAATTTGTGATGACCTTCACAAAATTATGATCAGCTGGAACAAGCATCATGTAACTGAAAACTGTTCATGCAGTAGCAGTTTGTTGCTCTGCGCCCGGATGCTGTCGTCTCTTGGGGCAAGGGAAGCACCTTGTGTTCTAGACGGTGGAGGAGGAGGACGAGCAAGCAGGGGAGGCGGGGAGTGTTGCGTCGCTCACGTCCACGGTGCAGCCGGCATCTGACTGACAGCTTCTGGTTGCTGTTGACTCATTTACCTGGAAGGTGGAGTGCTTCATTCATTTAGGCATAGACTTCGGACATCTGGGGAGACGAGTGCACAGCAGAACATCTGGAACCCTGACCTTGAGCTCAGCTGATGTGAGCTGTCGAGCGTCTGCAGCTGTTTCTGATTTCCTTGCACTTTGGGAGAACTTGGGTCTCTGCAGTCTAAGACATACTTCCTTTTTTCCAAGCTATTCTAGGCTGGTTGCTAGCTTTCAGAAAAAGGAATTCAGTAATGACTGCTGTGGCCCATTTGACTTTTCCAAAAAGTCCATGCAGCATCCCGAATGAAGAATTAAAACAACGGATGATTCCCTGAGGCAAATTCCTGTTAGAAAAGCAATTCCGCAAATGGAGCAAACTATTAGAGTTAAGTTATTTTGTTCCCTTCTCTGTTCCCATCACCACCGAAAAGAGAGACTGCTGGAGGAGTGTGTGGGTGTGAGGAAGAGCTGTGATGCTGTGCCGCGTGAATAGCGGGCACGCCGTGCAGGGACGTGCGTCAGACGCTGCCTGAGCTCTCGTCAGGGTAGCAGCTGCACGTGAGGAAAACCTGTGTAAATCTGCATATGTGTGCATGTCCAAGCGTCGTGGCCCTGAGTAGATACTGCACATCTAGATGCTGCGGTTGGTCCCCGCGGGGTCAGGATGAGGGTCTCCCCCACGGCTTACATCCTGCACGTGCAGCTGCCCCAGCTGTCTTCTTCCCTCCTTTCTGGTTCTTCATGTTACAAGATTCCATTTCACTCTTGCTTTTCAATGCAAGGGGACCTGATATTTGAATTTCGAATTAAAATTTTCTTTTTACTTTAGAAAGGCTTATCTAAAGCAGAGTTAGCCCCCTAAGGTAAGATTTCTCAGTGAGATGTCCCCGCCTCCCCCAACTCCCAAGGAAATGGCCCTCTCCTCCCCGCATTTCTTCGCTTCTCTTTCCATTCTCCTGTTTCTAAATGGAACTACCTAATAGTTTCCCATGGATTCTTCAGCTGGTATTTAAAGGAAAATGCAGAGCGATCTGAGATCATAAAAAGACTGCAGATCACCACAGTATGTCTGACTTGAACGGTGTCTCCTTAGTCCTTGCTTGAATCTGGTGAAGATGCGGGGGGCGGGGGGCGTGGGGCTTAAGGCCACCCCTCTCCGAGTCTGGGAGTGCGTAGGTTACGGACTTCTGAACCGTCTGCTGTGTCGGCTTATCCACACTTCACACAGGTGTGTGTGACCCTGGGGGTGCAGGCCGCAGGAGGGGTCTGTGACGTGAGGGAGGGGCGTGCTCACTGCATTAGGAGATCAGCAAGGAGAGCACGTGGCTGTCAGGTGTGAGTTTCTCCCCAGACAGACCACTTCCGCACCAGACTCCAGACACGCGTGTGAAGCTTTCTCCTCCCCCAGCCCTGAAAGGTGGGTGTTATGATGCCTGTTTGACAGAGGGGGAAGCAGGCTTGTGTTAAGAAGGCCATCCAAGTTCTCACAAACAGCAGGACCTGGAAAGTGAGTTCAAACCCAGGTCCGTCTGATTTGGAAGGCACCCTCATAAGCCGCCATCCTGAACCACATGTACTGTATGCTGGAGGGGGGGGGTGTTATGCACCTGCACGGGTGTGCACTTTAAAGATGGGGTGCAGCATCTTGGTGTGATCTCCACTCTCATCTGTGGTGGGATCCCTGCGTGTCGTGTTACACGAGAGGGGCCGAGGACGGTCTGGTGGGAGACCTGACCGAATGTGGCCTTGGTCATGCCTCGGTGCCTGCACGTGTGGTGCTTCGCTGCCCTCCCGCTGGTCGCTTTGTCTCTGCGTTGACGGTGCAGTTATCGTGGTAACTGGGGGAAGCCAGCCCGAGAGTAACTCTGAAGAACCAGGAATCTAAGCAGCGTTTCAGTAGCGCTTTGCCATTTACGTGTGTCTTGCTGGGAGTAGGTTTATTTCCCCAGACCTGTTTGCTTGGCCACCCCAGGCTAGTAGTGGATGGGCCTGTCTCAAGAGCCAGGAGCGGGGCTGATTATCCACAGGGGGGTAGCAGACAGTCGATTCCTCAGGAAACGTGTTCAAGTTTATTCAGCATCGCTTCAGACACTGACACCTTTTTCTCCCCCTGAATTCGTTTAGAACCTATGCCATCAGGAGGATAAGAGATGCCTTCAGAGAAAATAAGAATGTAAAGGATCCTGTAGAAATCCAAGCCCTAGTGAATAAAGCCAAAAGAGACCTTGAGATAATCCGCCGACAGGTAAGCTGCTTCGGTGATACGCTGTTTTCATTAAGAGCCGTAAGCTTTGACATGTCCCCCTTGACTGGACAGCGTGGCTTCTGGTGTTTATGATTTACACCACGGGAACATGAAACTCTCTTCCTCTTATTCAAGTAGACAAAGAAAGATGACCTGTTATATTACTGAATCAAAGAGTACATAAAGGAAATTCCAGCTCTCCAGAATTCCCAGGGAATGCATCCTTCCGGGAGGCCGAGTTCCCACAGTTTACTAGACGTTGATGCTTTAAGTATGGAAAACTTTCAAAAACTGTTGTCCCTTGTTAGATTACACACTGACGTGTGGACGTATGTCAAAGAATGTAAGTACATTCTACTTTTCTTGGTGTTTTCAAATCATAATTCAAGGTAACGTTACCCTTTTCTTGAAGACGCGGTTCTTGGTGATGAGCCTGAGTTCTGTTGCCGCGCAGCAGGTGTGTCTGAGGCGCGGGTCGGGGAGCGCCGCTGCTGGGGTTCCGGCGCCCCGGGCCCGCCGCGGCTTGTGCCCCCCTGCGCGCGCTCGGCGCGGCCTCGTGGGCGGTGTGGGGCGCGCGGGCTCCGCACAGCTGAGCAGAGCCACGGGCCGCGGAGCCTGCTGTCGGCTGATTTCCACCCTCTGAAAAACCTTCCTTTTCACTGTTTTTCTTTGATTTAGCAACAGTCACAGCATAAGCTCCATTTCTGTCTCCATTCATTTTCCTCTCTGACTTGGAGCAGGGCTGGGAGGCGCGGAGGGAACCCTGCCGCTGTCCTGAGTCCGCCAGGCTTCTGGAAAGGGCTCCTTCAGCGTCGTCGGCAGACGCCAGCATGGCTGTCACTGTGTCGTGTCAGAATGTGTGACCTGTGTGTCCCGGATGTACGTTTATACCCCTGACCCCTTCTTCATGCTTCACTCCAAACAATTTAAAAAAGAAGTAATATTAAAAACGAGCTTTCCTTTTACGTCGAGGTTGGCAGTCTTGTTATTTTGCCTACATCATGAAACAGTCCCTTCCAGAATAACATTTCAGACTGGTCAGCCTCCTTGAGTTATCTAGCAGTGGAATAGCTTTACCACATTCAGACAAGCCTAGGAAATGGTCTTAACTAAGAGCATGAAAAGATAATAATAGGATAGTTAGGAAAAGAAACTGGTCTGCACATTTGCATATATGTGTTGATGGTGGCGGATAAATGAGTTGCCATTTTAAAACCTCCAGAATGATGGCATTTTCCAGGCATCAGTGGTTGAATTTTATGGGCTCCTTTAGCACTGGGACTTGGGAAAACAAGCAGCCTGCATCCTTATTTTGCATAAACTCAGAAAGAGTCAATTCTTTGGCACTTTCCCATGCAGACGCTGGCAGGCACCTCCAAAACAGACTGGTTTTATCTTTTTAGTGTAAAGTTGCTTAGAGTAGAAACAGCTTAGAAAAGGGACCTGGAAGTAATCTGTGCCGCCATTTCTCCTGTTATGTAATTGTCTGTGTCCCTTCTTGGTTTGAAATGCTAAAAAAAAAAGGCGGGGGGGTCAGGGGATAGACTGGCTCTCATCAAACATCCCTGGTGAATCCACACAAAACAGACTCAGGCTCTGGAGCCACGGGTCGCCCAGAGATTGTGTTCATCAGAGAAGACACTTCCCAAGCACTTTGAAATACAGTTCTAATCATTCAGAAATAGAGTTACATACCGAGCCTAACAGCCACGTGTCTGGGGGAGAGGGAGAAATGGAAGAGATGGTGGGGACGGAACACTCTACAGCTGCAGGAACAGAGCAGTTTCAGGCCTGTGTTTCTATACTGTGAGAAGAGCTCCTTGAATACATGAATTAAGATTCTGACTTCAGGAATATTCAGCTAAATCTTAAATGGGGTAGCAACTTTTTCTTTAAGCCTGGTGAAGACTGAAATACCTGTGCGAAGTTTGGGTAGGTTTACAGCTGTGTGGTGCTGTCAGTGTTCATTACTGTGCATCCTCTTCTTGGTTCTCACAAAGCAGCAAACCTGGGTAACAGTTCCCCGCCACGGATTTATGTAGGCTAATGCTTTGAGCACTAAATTTACATCCAAATAATGTGTGTTTACTCTGCCAGTGATGGAGTATACCCGTGTCAAAGGACTGCATCCAGCAAAACAAGGTCACCTGTAGCTAAGTTATCTGGATGAAGAAATACATCGTTGCTGTAGCTGTAATTACACAGTGAGAAGATAAACTGGGCATTACATCCTCTAATCCTGGGTAACAGCAAGGTGCTAGAGTGATAGTTGTGCCAGTTTTACCAGCAGCTCTTTAGTGGTGACAAGATTCCATACCACATTGATTGTCCCTAAGCTAGTCTGTTGCTTTTTTTTTTTTTTTTTCTCAATGAAGCAGTTCAAATAGTGGCTGTGTCAGACCCAGGACTGTGAAGCTGCTGTTGTAAGCCATTAAGAGCACACAATGGACAACCCCTAAAGGTACTAAAAAGGGGTAGCTATCACGGGGAGCCGACTTTTTGTTAACCTGAGTGTGTGTGTAAGATGAAGCGTTTGCAGTGTTTAGCTTACACTTAATTATCATTTTTGTAGAATACTAAAAGCAAAGTAGTTTGTCCAATTTATTGGCATTTAGAGTGGTAACAAATGAGAGTCTCTGAAACCAAATTTTTTATTTTCATTTGCTGTTTGATGGTTTAGTGTTTAAATGACCGTTCAAAGGAAATGTCCCCTGCTAACTTTCGAATGTGCCTGTCGTGAGCTGAGTAGCTAGTGGCCATTGACAGGCTCCCCCTTTACAGTCCCTGCAGCGGCTGTGCTGGCGCCCACGTGGCAGTCAGATGAGCTGAAGTGAGGTCATCCTTCGGGGCAGCCGTGGAAAGGTGACAGTGTCCCATCTTTAGGTCTTGTGGGGGAGTGACAGTGCTCTGCCTGTCCTCACGTACACTGTCAGCTGAAGAACAGTCTTGCCAATTTCAGGGACTCTCTCCTTGGCAGTTGTTTTGATGGAGTAAAAGAAAGTCAGTCCCTCCACTGGGGGCATTTAAAATCCATGAGAAGAATTAGACGTTATTCACAGTATCCAAGAGGTGGCGGCATCCCAAATTTCCACCGACATGAATGGATAAACAAAAGGTGGCATTTATGTACAATGGGATATTACTCAGCCCTCACGAGGAAGGGAATTCTCACACGTGCTACAACATGGACAGACCTAGAGGACTTTATGCTCAGTGAACTAAGCCAGACACAAGAGGACCAGTACCGAATGACGCCGCCTACACCAAGTACCTAAAGGAGTCAGACTCACAGAGATGGAAAGTGGTAGGTTTGCTGCCAGGTGTTGGGGAGAGGGGAGGGGAGTTCATGTCTCGTGGGTACAGTTTCAGTTTTTCAGGGTGAAAAGTTCTAGAGATCCGTCTTACAACATTGTGAAGTACTTAACACTCCAGAACTATATGCCTAAAAATGGTTAAGATGGTAACTTTTTGTGAGTTGTTTTTCACACACACACAAAAATTTCTTCCTCCCCCTCCAAAAAGAATTGTATAGCTAGTCATCAATTTTTTTTCTTAATTAGGAAAAATAAAATTAAGTGCTTCAGACACTGACTGGTATTTGAAGGCAGGAAACTTGAACGAGTGCTTTGGACTATGAGCCTTCGGTTTCCTGCCTGTAAAATCCAAGGATTGTACGGTAGTTCCTGAGGCTGCTTCCAGTTCTGAAATGCTGTGCTTCCGCATTTCACGAAAACATCTGTCCCCTGCTTGAATATGTGCAGAAACCGCTGATACATTCCAGAGCGAATTACTCTATGCTCACCTTGACTTGACCGTTTTTCACCAAGATCTTAACTCTCCAGAGTTTGGGCTGTACGCGAGCAAAGCTGTAAGCCAGCCATGTATTTGTGCCGTCGTAAATTCCGAAAACTTCTCTTGGTCTGACCTCTCTGCTAAAAGGAAAAACTGCACAGCTCTTTTAGCAATGTTGCTGGCATCCCTGCCGTGAGCCTTCCTTCCTGGTAGAAGAGACGTCACCGGAACTAAAGCATAGCTCTGAGCAGGACATTTTCTTTCCCAGAAAGTGAAATAGGATTTGAAGAGCAGTGGTGTGATGGCCGACGGGGAAAGTGGGGCCGAGACGCTTTCCCAGGCCCCACCTTCGCGCTGATACCGGTTTTTATTTGATCTGACTTCTCCTTGCTCCCCGGCTGACTTCCGAGCGACGTCAAACACGACCTGCGGGAGAAGTCGTACGCACGGTGTGTTTTGCAGTGCCACACCTACAGCTTCTTTCCCTAGCCATTTACCGAGCACCCGCCCTATGCCGTCTAATTATGAATTGATTTTATAAGCCTTCTGGAGGCAGAGTTGGGATGGAATTAAGCGGTCCATCAGAACCTCACGGAAGTCCCTTCTCACTCTGACTCTTTTGGAGACAAAGCCGTGCTCCCCGTTCTGGAGCCCATCTGTTCCCACCTTTAATGGAACAGAAACGTACAGTTTGAAAGCATATCCCAGCCCTACTTTCCCCTCTGCTTATATAGATTAACTAAGATTAGATCAAAGGATCAATCTACATATTTTAAAAATAAGAATAATGCAGTCAGAGGCAAAGGAGATTTATGCTCTCTGTATTGGAGTTGAATAAACATCCTCGGGAAGTCAACATCCATTTATGTGCAATGACTAGAATTGCCCCCCAAGTGAACCCTCTGTCTTTGGGATATATGAATTCTTTCAGCAGCAATAAAAATCTCTCCAGCCTCCTGAGAAAGTGTAAGAAAGCAGGACAAGGAGAAGGATGGTTTAGGTTTATAGCTTGGCCTACGGGTGAGTTATCTTTTTCAGCCTGCTCAATACGTAGTTCCTCTGCAGCTCTAAAAAGACTTCTTCATACAAGATTTAAACTGACTTCCTCCCTCTCTGCTTTTTCTAGAAACCCTACTATTTCCCCCAGTCTGGTGCAGTGGTCATGCCCCAGCTGGCGTTCTTATGGAAGGAACGCCCCTCAGCTGGAGCTCGCCCAGTAACCTTGCTTCATCCCCCAAGACTGACATGACCAAACAAGACTCCACTTCCTTTCCAGAAGAAGCCCGTCTCCCTCTGCACATTTCATACGCAATAATAGTTCTTCTGTGTGCTCTTGTGTTCAGAAGAGCTTACACAGAATTGCTGCTTCTAGAAAGCTTTTCCCGAGTTGCATTTGGGAATTTCTGTGGTGTTGTCTGCCCTTCTCACATCTAGTCTAGGAGATCAGTCTACTAGTGCAGTCTCCCAGAGCTGTTCTGTCTTGAATTCCTTGAAGAGCTCTTCCTTTGTGAAGCACCTGAAGTGGGAGCAGACATGAACAGCTGAGTCCAGTGACGTCGCCGGCTCGAGAGCCGTCCTGATCTCCGCTGCCACGGGAGCTTACTGTGTGGTCTTGGGCAGGGTGCGTGTTTGCCTTATTCACCACGGCGGTCAAGGGGTGATTTTATGATGGTGGGGGGTGGGGAGCTGGTCATCAGTGTTGGTTGTCACGCCCTCTCTGCGCACCGGCACTGTGTCCTGCACGAGCGCTTTGAACGCCTTCTCTCCCAGCAGCTTCTCCCAGCAGCCTTGTGAGGAGGGCGCTTTTGTCCTCACGGTTAGATGAGGAGATTCAGACCCGGCGTGTTTGAATAGTTCTCCCAAGGACGCACATCTAGGAGGACGATGGGCCCACACCTGTTCCCGCTCTTTAGCCAGTTCTCAGAGAAGGGGTCCCACCCCGTGGCCTTATCTCCACCAAAGGTCACATGCTGATGATGAGAGAAGAGGGCGCAATGTGTGTTCCTTTTCCTAGTTGTCATTTCAGACTCATTAGAAGGTCGTGGGTCCCCTCTGTAGGCTCATAAATAGTTTACCCCCAGGACCTGGGCTCCATTATCATTCCTCAGAAATTCTCTCACCCTCTCTGCCTTCAAAAGAAAACAAACTACAAAGGCCACAGTCTGAAAATGGTCGAGTTCAGTCACCTTATTTAAGAAGTGCTGGCTCCGGTTTCCCTGTGGATCTGAGGCCGCAGTGCTGACCGTGCTCCCACCACCAGGCGGTCCTGGCAGTGCCCGTCGCTGGAGACCTTTCCCTGCCACCCGCCCGCGTGTCCTTCCCAGTAATCAGAGTCCGTTCCAGCTCTGCTTGTGCAGAAAGGCCTCCTCCCAGGCTGACAGAGAAACAGGCCATGTCTTCTGGGAGGGGCAGCAGAAGGGGTCCCCCGTTTATGTCTGTTTGTGTTTCTGTCCCAGGTCCTCAGAGGGGGCGGGGAGGTGCTGAGCCCCAGCCCCGGTGTGTGTGAGAACTCGCACTCTGTTCCTGAGCCCTGGATCTCTGCTGTTGGAGCTTTTCAAATTTGACGGGTTCTACCTGCACATACATGAAGGGCGGTGTCACCGTGTGGCCCGTCGGAAAGGTTTTTCCTGATCTGTGTGTCTGAAAAACTGCTCTGGTTTTATTCAGAGGTGTACTAGGGAGTAGAGGAGTGGTAGGGAAGAGAAGAGGCTTTGAGCAAGAAACACCTAAATTTAAATCCTAAGCCTTATTTGGTAACTGTATCCTTGGTCATGATATTCAATCTCTCTTCAAACATTGTCATCATTCGGTTTGTCTGCTGAAGCCGAAGGAATGCCATTCATAAGTTAAGGCTACTGTAGTACTTGCTCCGTTGTTGAAATACCAGAGCCAAATGATGTGTCAGAAATGTTCTCTCTTTCCCAGTCTGATAATTAAGGCTGTCATTTCATCGATTGGTTGGTTATAAATAATCAAAAGGCTCTAAAAATTCTCAAAGATGTGGTACCGTAACAATCTTAGCCTTATTAAGTCGTGCCGGTGCACAATTAAATCAGTAGTTTCCACATACTCCTTTTCTTCAGGCCTTTCCGCGTCACACAGCCTAACAAGTACTTCTCTCCCCACTCCCCAGTCTTACCTCCTTAATGTAAACGCAGCACCAACCTGAGGTCACATGGACTCCCCATCACAGTCCATCATATATTCAAGATAGCATCCTCAGAAATTTCGTCCATGACCCGATAGGCTGCATCCGTAAAAAGTAAGGAATTGGGTGTGTTGCTTTCCAAGAGCCTAATAGCGCAAGAATTCTTTTTGTGAGTCTGCTACATTTAGCAAAGCTAAGTTTACCTGCCTGGTTGAGGTTGGATCTGGGGCTTCTTTCATCAGGTTCCTCGATCCAGCTGATGAGTGCAGTCCAGATCCGCCGCGCAGCCGTGGGCACGCCGCAGGAGCCCAGCGCACACCCTGTCGCTGAGCACTGGCAGGCGGTCACATACGCCAGCTTCCTCTGTGGATGGGAGGGGGCGCCCCATGGCTCTCTGAGGCCCCTCTCACACCTGACATTATCTGATGCTGAAAATAATTGATAATGATTGTTAGATCCCAGAAGCATACCTCTGAATGTTGGGTTTTGACCAAGGGTGAGCTGTGTCACTGACCCTCTGTATTTACTGAAATGACTGGAAAAGAAAAGCGTGTCTGCCGGGCTCGCACAGACAGTATGTTTTGTTGAGCCTGGGGAGTGACTGGGTTACGTAACACTGAATTATGTAATGCTGGCTCTCCGCTGTCAGCCTCAGCCGGGGCCAATTCCAGAAAAGCCCTCGGCTACACTTTGTAAAAGCCTTTAACACCCAGCGATGGCAGGGCTGTGGCGTGGATCACGGCGGCTTCGGAGGACCTGTGAACTGTGACAGAAGCCGCCCTTTCACGCAGGTGGCAGGTCGTGGATGCCTCGTTACCAGTGAGGTTTGCTTTACTAGGACTTAGCAGACCTCCCATGGAGTAGGGTGAGGAAAGGGGGACTGGAAGAAAGAGCAGAAGTAAATTTTCCTCTTGCTTTGAGCTAGGTTCTGTCTTAGCCAGGCCAAACTGAGCGCTTTGTTTTCTCAGTGACTCTCAGCTCTTATTTAAAGTGTGCAGCTGGCTGAATAGCTGTCCTTGTTTTTCATAATATTAAGTGTTTTTCTTACTGGAAATATTTTTCAAGCGGAGCCCATTTTTTTCCTTCAGGACAGTGACCGCCCTTTTTCGGTCCTGGGCCATGGAGTGAAGTCAGGAAGGCAGTTCGGAAGCGGCGTGGCCCCTCGCGGTGTGTGTCTGTGCCTCGCGGAGCCTGCCTGGGGCACAGGCATCTTCACTTCTGGCCTCTGCAGCCTCATGGTGGCTTCGTGGCTGGAGGCAGCTCAGCCTCGTTGGGGGAGGGCAGGATGCTCGAGGGCCGGCCCTTCCGGTCTGCAGGCCAGCAGTGGCCTTGTGTTCACCACGGTGCCCCTGGGGCCTGCGGAGTAGTCAGTGCTCCGTGGATGCTTAGCCAAGACCAGAGAGCTGGGAGGCAGAAACGGAAGCCAGAGTTTTAAGCTGACTCAGGAGGCCTGATTCCTGCCCGGCCTCTGCCCCTGCCCAGCAGCATGAGCAGCAGGCCCAGCCTCTCTGAGAAGTCCTGGGGTGGTCAGGACCCCCGCCCCGGAACCTCTTAGCCTCTTGGGTACAGAGGGAGGGAGCACGGCTGTGCGGGCACCACTCACCCATGAGGACAGAGCCCTCGCTGACCAGCCCCCCAGCCAAGGTCCCTTAGCAGGAGGCGGCCGGGAGCCCCTTCTGGAAGTGAATGTGCTGGCTCCCCCAGAAGATGCTGAAGGCAAGAGGCAGTTGGAGACGGAGGCTGTTGAACTCTCCCTCGTTCTTTCTCACCCTGCCCTGGGGGATATGCGAGGCCGGGGCAGGGGGTCAGGCGGGAGAGCTGTCAGGTCCTGGTGGCCGCCTCCTCAGCTTATGAACTGTGCTGTCAAATAGGCGCAAGTGTCCCCCTCTGTTTGGGGTGAGAAGACCAAGCGAAAGTGTGCAAAGCACACAGCGCAGTGTCCGGCCCATGGGAGACAAAAATCTCTGGCACCAGAACAGCGGGGTCGGGTCCAGTTTGGCTTCAGACCCCGGATGGCAGGAGGGGCGATAGCTGGTCCACTCCCGGGCAGCTCTGTTGTCCAGCCACCCCGTGCTGAACCCAAAGCCTTTGCTTTTGGCCTGTGCAACTCGTTGTGACACAGACCAGACCCTCCCAAACACTTCTCAGTGGCTCGAGTAGAACCACGAAGGCTGAATTCCAAGAGGCAGTCTCTTTATGAAGTATTTTTCACGTGCCAATGAAAGTATATCCGCCAAAAAGAACTGGGGGCAAAAGGGAAATTCAGCCTGCATAATTGTTACCACTTCTCCCAACCCACTCCCCCTACCCCTTGGCACCCCCAGTCTCCTTTTTGTCTCTGGATCTACCTACTCGGACACTCACATAAGTGGAATGTGTGACTGGGACTGCCTTCCTTCATTTAGCGTAATGTTTGCAGGTTTCATTCATGTTGTAGCACGTACTGACACTCCATTCTTTTCAATGCCAAATGATACCCTGTTGTATGGATATACATACTGTATTTATCCGTTCATCAGATGAACATTTGGGTTGTTTCCAATTTTTTGCTGTTATGAGTGATGCTGCTATGAACGTTCATGTACACGTTTTTATGTGGACATAAATGTTTTCATTTCTCTTGAGTGTATGCCTAGGAGTGGACTCCTGAGCCAGAGGGTACCTCTGTGTTCAACTTTTTGAGGAACCAGATGTTTACCTGTTTTCCAGTGGGGCTGCCCCATTGTTGATCACCACCAGCAGCATAGAAGCTTCTAATTTTGTCACATTCTTATAAACACTTGTTCTTATTTGCTGTTTTGATGATGGCTAGCCCAGTGGATGGGAAGTGCTATACTGTGTATCTTTTGTATATAAAAACAACTAGATTTCAGTTGGAAGGCTAACTTTGACCTAGTTGCTTTTGGAATATTCTAAGGAAGGTTAAGACTTTTAACATTTTTCATTTATTAATTTCGTGCACATGAACCTCAGGCCAGTCCTCTCTAACTGAACTCCAGTTCTCAGTGGATTGAGGACAGTTTAAGCCCTCACTGACTCTACGGTGCTTAGAAGAGGTGGGTTTGGTGTTGTGGTGTGATTTGAGTAGCCAGGCGTGATTCAGATGATCCAAAGCTCGGGGTGAGAATCCCTGTCGTTCGGTGCTCCTCGTGGCCTCCCAGGCTTGGGCTGAAGAGAACGAGCTTCCCAGATGGTCGAGGGTGGTGTGTTCCCTTACTAGGGCCCCGTCGTGTCCTTGCACCGTTGGTGACGGTTTATTGCTTTTTTCTAACTCTTTTTCCCTTCAAAAAATGCAACTGCTGTCTCAGAAGCATAGCCCTCCTTACCACTAAGTCAGTCTCTTTTATATCCTGATTCTTTCTCGGAGGCGGTCCACCCTACCTCCTCCTTGAGACTTTGTATTTGGTCCTCCCTTCTCCTTCAGACTCTTGGCCTCTGTGCCTCGTAGATGTTTGCATTTGGTGTCTTACCAGCACTTAAAACCCATCACGACCAAACCTTGACTAGTTCTCTCTTCCTCTTAAACTGATTGTCCTCACCGGTTCCCAGTGCCTCCATTCTCTCAGTAGCTCAGGCTCAGGTGCTCTCTCTGCCCTGTGCAGAGAGAACGAAACCTTGATTGTTTATGTCATCCACTGAGAATAAACCCAAGACTCTCTCAAGTCCTGCAAAACAGGATACCTGGGAGTGTTAAAATATATTCTATTTTTTAAATTTTAATTTTTTTTGATTGAAATATAGTTAGTTACAATGTGTCAATTTCTGGTGCACAGAATAATGCCCCAGTCATACATATACATACATATATTCATTTTCATATTCTTTTCTACTAAAGGTTATTACAAGATATTGAACATAGTTTCTGTGCTATACAGAAGAAATTTGGGTTTTTTAATCAGTTTTTATATATATGGTGGCTAACATTTGCAAATCTCATACTGCCCTAAAACTTGCCTCTCCCTGAGGGCTCTGGCTTGGCGTACACTGCTCACTTACACAGTCAGGCCCAGCCCAGCCGGCGCTGGCCCACCCTTGAGCTAAGTCAGTGCGTCTGTCCTCTGGCTCCTCCCGGATACGTCCCTTGCCTACCTTCTCATGAAACAGCAGTTGGCATCTTTTTTCTGTAGGACTTTACCTGAGGTTCTGTTAGATATTCCTGGCCAGATGCCCATCTGTTTAAATAGTCTCCCTTTGAATGCGGAAGCGCCCTTTGTTTCCTGGCAGCCTGGTTTCCCTCGGCGCTGTGCTGGTGAGATGTGACTCGCCTGGCGTGACTCTAGCTGCCTGTGTCTTTGCACCTTGGAGGCTCATCAATCTTGTGCTTCCTTAATTGACATCAATAACGTTGTCTGCGTTTATCAATACTTCCTGATTGCCAGGTTATAACAGTGGAGCTTCTGTCGTAAATCATGGCCACAGATACCTTCAGACATTAGGGCTTAAGGTTCTGTCAATATTTTGATGTGCTATAAATTGTCTTTATGAGGATTTTTTTTTTCCTATGCGGCAGAATTGAGTCAGTGTCACCATATAAAATTAAGTTATAGAGCCAAATCATTCCAGTGAAAATAGAAGAAAGCTATTTCCCAGGCCGGTGCAGTTCATTCCCATAAAGTCCAGCGTCACTGTCCAAATGGATGCTAATGGGTCTCCCCTGAGGGTGGTGTGCTGGGCCGGGACTCCTTGGACCAAAGGAGAGCAAACATTCCGATAGAGAAGGAACTGTTAGCAACTCATTTTTCAGAAGAGGAAACTTGTTCAAGTCAAACAGTAAGCTTGCAAGGCTGGGTCAAACCCAGGGCTGCTGGAGTCCATGGCTGGACTCTTCACCTTTCAGGAACAAACTTGACCAGACGCAAAGAGAGGGAGACCCAGGTGTCAAAGGGCTGAGTCCACATTGTGTGTTAAGCAGTGGGTGGGTCTAGAATGTCTGGCTTGGAAGAGATGAATGTAGAAGGCTCCCAGCTCTGACCTCCTCTCAGGTGAAGGGGGGTTACACACGGTGTCTGTGCATCCAGATGGCAGAGGTGAGGCCAGTCCTCTGAGCTGGCGAGAGGCTGCATGGTGGAGCAGTTACAGGCGTGGACCCAGGAGCCACTCCGTCCCCAGCAGATCCTGGCTCAGCCACTCACTCGCTGCCGTCCCTGGACAAGTCGCTTGGCCACTGCCTGTCCCAGTTTCCTCAGCGAAGATGGGAGTGTTGGCAGCACCTACCTCCCAAGGTCGTCAAGAGGAGTCAGGGAGTTAATGTACAAAAAGTGCTCGTGACAGTGCCTGATGCAGAGTGAGTGTGACACCAGGGCTTGCTGCCATCTCAGCGCAAAGTCAGACCAGGTGTGAGCGAGCGTCCTCTAAAGAGTCATTCAGCTTTTGCCCGTGATTTCTGCAAATATTTCTGCCGTCTTTATGGGCCAGGCACTGTTCTAGACTCTAAAACTACCATGTGAATCCATAAAACAGCCGTTCAGCATGTAAACAAGCCACTTCTGGGATTATGAGCCCCCAGCCCTTTCCCTGATGTCATTGAAGGTGTCCAGGCGGAGGCTGACTGAGGTCCTTGTGCGAGGGGCTTCCTACTGTGGCTCTTAGAGTGTTCCCAGCCCCTCTGCAAAAGAAGGGTAACTTAAAGCAACCGGTGATTAAAACACCGACATGAACATCGCTCTACTGTAACACTATCCGTCATCCTCTGGCTGGCCCGGGTGAGCTGGGTGTCCCTCGGGAATTGTGCAGGCCAACCCTGTGAGGTACAAGAGGAAAGGGACAGAGCTTCTGCTTACATTTTTTTATCTCATCTTTTAAAATATATACTTTTGTATATATTTCATAATTGCATAATTTGGTAACACAGGAGCACATGTGGATAATTTACAAATAAATATAAACATATTTTGCTAATGAGGTAAACAGTTTAGAGCGCTTAAGGTCTACCACCGTAAGTGTTACAAAATGCCTGAGAATGTGATCATCCGAAGGGCCAGACACAGCCCTTGGGGCTCCCTCCCTGCGTGGGCTCCACCCAACCCTGGTCATTTTCAGGTAGAAGTGACAGCTCTTGACATGTCACTCATTTAAAGGCCTATAGGAGGCAAACCCCAAGATGCTCAGCAAAGGAAATAGACCTCATGCCTCTGAAGAGGTGGATTGTAAGCTCGTTTGTCGCCTTGGTAAATCTCAGGCTTCCGTTAGCTCTGCATTTTGACTGAAGTGATTTCTTGGTTTATTAGCGTTGTGGGGGACACCAACACTTTTCTGCGTGTAAATCTCATCTTCGTTTCCTGTCGCCCGTGATGTTTACTGACAGTATTGGTGAGGTTTGCAGTTTCACTTTGAAGAAGTTCGTTATTCGCCCGTCTAAATGTGTGCTCCACTCGGCGCCTTGATAGGAGCCCGAGACAGCTCAGGGGCCGACGTCACGGCTGGTCGTCCAGGCATGTTCTGTCTGAATTAAAAGTAGCCTATCCTGCTGCGGATGATTTTCTCCTTTTAAACAATTATCTCACTCGAACTTAAGCAGCTTTTGTGAAAGGATGAATATCAACACTTTACTTGATTTCACCAACATTGACATTAAGTTGCAGGCGTAACACCGCCTCTGTAGACGTCAGGGGATGGCTTCTCAGAACAGTGACATGCTTCTGCCTTGTCACAGTGCCGTTCTCCCCGCTCAGAACCGAGCATCAGTGCCTGCTATGCAACACGTGGCCCCCGTTCACGCGCTCCAGCTACCCCACCTTCACTAATTGTTTCTAATCCAGAGCCCACAGGGCCAAGATCAAGCGCTGAATTTCGCAGTCATGTCTCTTATTAAGTCTCCTTTACCGTAGAAGAGTTCCTCTGCCTTTCTGTTTGACTTCCGTGATACTGACGTAGTGTAGACGGTTCCCCAGTCTGAAGCTGTCGGAGCGCGTCTCTGTTGCCACACTCAGAGGAGACCCGGCAGCAGGACCCCTGCCTGGGGAGTCAGGTGTCCTCCTTTGTGTCTCATCACTAGTCAGTGATGTCGATTTTGCTTTATTAGTTTGTGCCCAGTTTAGTCCTTTGTTGAAGTGGAGGAGTGGCATTTCTATTCCAAACACCCCATTTCTCTCTGTGATTAATAAATAATCTGTCCACCTGCGGCCTTTCACCCCATGGTTTTCAGACACAGTGACGCACCTTGCCTGGATCAGTCACCTACGTGGTGGCTGCAAAATGCTGCTTTTTCTAATTCTCTTATCACCTTGTCGGCTTCTACACGTCATTCGGGGCCCTTTTTAATGACGATAACCCTGAATTACAGTCAGGTACATTTCTTGCTCATCTGTCCTAGTTCTCCCAGTTTAACAAACTCGTAATCTTAGCCCGGCACTCAGTGAGAATATCCCCTGCTCCCCGCTCTGAGGTTTTTATCACAGAGTTATGTCCTACCCAGTGTCGCTGGGCTCTGCTGTTTCCAGTAGAGGCTTGGGGGTCAGTCTGATACCAGAAGGACTCAGAGTGCTTCTGTGAACTGCCTGTCAACAGTCATTCCCCCTCCCTGGACCATCAGCACGAGTGAAATGGAGGCTCCGGTTCCCCTTTGTAGCTACATTGGGGACAGCAGCCTCCCCCTGGGCTTGGAGCCTCTCTTCGCTCAGTGCATGGTGACCATTTCTCATGTGGCTCAGTTCTCTGGTGCCTCATGATTTTTTTTATGGCTTCCATTATTTGATTTTAGAGCTTACCATGAATTATTTATTTTATCCCCAAATGTTGAAAATTACTTGGTTTCCTTTTTTTTCTCTCCTATTACAGACATGTACATTCCTATTTTCTTCAGACAAATTCCTAAAATTAGAATTACTGGGTCAAAGAATATGATTGTTTTTTAAGTGTATGAGGCAAGTTTTAACACAATGCCTTATATCTGATAGCACTCTCTCCCCAGAAATGTGTCTACCTGTACACACAGTTTTACTTAAGGTATCTGGGTTTCATGAAGCCATGGACTCAGGTTCAGAAACTTCAGTTTGCAAAATTGAAATCTGAAAATTATCCAAGACCACATGCTCGAAACAGCATTCTCAGGCTTACCCTGATCACCCCCGTCTGCAGTTTCAGACACAGCTTTAATTCTAGTAAGCAGTTGTGAGAGTATTAGGAGCTCTTCCATTGTTTGTTGATAGAAATGTTTATGATTGCATCTTAGATTTTCATTTCTCAAGAATAGCGTTGGAATATTTTTATTTTGCACTTATAATCAGCTCCTAGAACTTCTCTTGTGTGTCTCAGTACACAGTGAACCCTTCACCTCTCGTAACCATAATTCACGTTTGTGCTCCAGAAATAAAACGCTAGTAACTGTAGGGTCATGGCCGATTTTAGAATTGCATTTGGGGTTTGAATTTTCCCTGGTCAGAGATTCAGTTGCTCTAATTTAACTTATTTGTAATTTGGAGAACTGATTTTAGAACCTGTGACTGAACAAGCCACGGCTCTGACATCTCTTTTCCATTTATACCTTGACAAGGGACCCTAGATGTTACTCTTGGGACTCCAACCCAGGAGCATCCCACAGTGAGGATGGCAACCCAGACATTTTTTCTTTTAACCTTTCTTTCAGCTGGGATGAATTGCCAGTAAATTCTTAGGAGCCTTTACTGAGGAAAGGTTGGGATTTTGAGGTCACTTAAATCAACAGCTGTCCTTTTGCCTCACCATTGAGACACAAGAGTTTTACCTTTCACCGTCTGCTTCATTTCCTCCAAGTACTCATTTTGGGGAAGCTGAGACATGGCAGAGGGACTTTTTTTTTTTACTGCATTATGTCCTAGGGTAGAGTCTGACCCAAACTGCTTCCAAAGATGTCAGAGGAAGGTGACTGACATAAAATGATGTTTTCTGGAATTAGACGTTTTCAGTCAAATGAGAGGTTGTCAAGTGATCATACTATGAGTAGGTGCATGCGTATGTTTGCATGTGTATATTGGGGGGGTGGGGTGACTTTAATTAAATAAATAACATTCTATTAAATTTTCAGTGTCAGAGACTGTGAGAGCCATCCCATGCAACTGATTGTTCATTAAAATAGTTCAGAAGGACCTTGTTGTGTATCTGTTATATTTAGTAGCACAGGAAACTATATTCAGTATATTCTAATAACCTATCATGCAATCGAATATGAAAAAAGAATATATATATATATATCTGAATCACTGTGCTGCACACCAGAAACTAACGCCACATTGTATATCAACTATACTTCAACTTAAAAAAAAAAAAAAAGATCCGAACAGAGATGGAGCTACTACAGATACCAATTGAATTTTCTTCCAAATGAACTTTTCTTAAGCAGAGTTACATTGTGCTAAAATACATCTATGTGTAAGGAAAGCATTTAAAGTGACAGTTAATTTAAAATGTTGAGCAGTCTTAGTTTGAGCCAAATTATTTTTTTTTAAACTCAAGGAAATCAATTACTCAGTGTTTATTAAGGAATTTACCTCAACTCCAGTACTGCTTACTCCGTGTGCTTTAGTGTATTGCTCCTAATTCCAGTGTAAACTCAGAACTGATTCCAGGAAAATCCTCTGAAAAAGTTAAAGCAAGGAAGAGTGTGACCCCTCTGTGTGGAATCTGAGGCAAGTTAGAAAGCAGGAGCCTGAATTCACATCTGGTTCTGCCATTAACTCACCAAGGACCTTGGGAAAATTTTGTGAACTCTTTGCTTCTGTCTAGTAAGTGGCAATGCCAACATCAGTCTACTTTTCTAGCCCAGGAAGAACATTCTTTGGGTCAAGTAAACTTCTGCTGTGTAAAGAATTATTCAGCACAGTAGCAGTCTAATGAAAATGTCTCAATTTGGGGACAACAGTGATTAGATTCATAGATTAAGTGAAGCATGTATTGATGTCTTAGGTGATTTAGCCACTTTTATGGTTCTTTTCATTTTTGTACTTTTTGAGCTCTTTATGCTATAACCACTAACCGTTGTAGACAAATTTAAAATCTTTTTAAGGAAAGCGGTGATCATCAACAGAGTTGAGTTATAAGCAGCGCTTTGGTTTGCTCTGTCCGAGGTACCATACGGAGTAATGTAGCGCTCCGTGCTACCTAATGCCTAGGGGTTCGCAGTCGACATGAATCGATGTCAGAATATAGAGACTCGTTGGTCCTTGCACAGCCATGGTAGATAGGGAGAGACTCTTCATATCAGATCTGCTTTCAGATCCTAGGTTGTGATCTTAAGCTAATTTCTCTGAAATTAATTTTAACTTAATTTCTCTGAAACTCAGTAAAAATGGGGCTGTTGAGATTAAGATAGGATAATAATGTTTTATGATCTAAAAGCAAGAGTCAAGTGATAATTCCAGGTAACAGGGCACGGAAAATTGGCATGAAAGAGTTCTGACAGTGGTAATAAACCACGTTTAGTGAGCCCTCGCGTTGCACCAAGCTCTGTGCTAAATGACTGACATGCACCATCTCATTTAATCTTACAACCAATACTGTGAGATGAGGAAACTAAAGTTTAGAGCAGTGAACTAACCCACTGTCACCCTAGTAAGTGAGAGGGGCAGGATGCACATCGGCTGAGAGCCCAGCCCTTAAGCGTCACTTGATATGATATCGTTATCGTGTGTTAAAATGAAGGGGGTCGGAAAACACAACCAAGAACCCCCTGTGACTTACGAGTTAGATAACTTGATTTTTTTTAATTTACGTTTATTTGCTTGTAATTTTTTTATCAAGATAATACATTCTCAAGATAAAAGACTTAAAAGGCAAGAAGAAAGTTGTACTCACCCTCCTCTCCTGACTCTAAATCTCACTTTCCAGATTAAGATTCTTATGTATCCTTCCAGAAATTTCCAGTGCAGCTGGAGATAGTATATGGATGTATGTGGCTGCCATTACACTATAAATACTCTTTTTTTTAAACATTTTTTATTGATTAATAATCATTATACAATGTGTCAAATTCCAGTGTAGAGCACAATTTTTCAGTTATACATGAACATATATGTATATTCATGGTCACATTTTTTGCTCTGTGAGCTGCCATAAGATCTTGTGTATATTTCCCTGTGCTGTACAGTATAATCTTGTTTATCTGTTCTACATTTTGAAATCCCAGTCTGTTCCTTCCCACCCTCCGCCCCCTTGGCAACCACAAGTTTGTATTCTATACTACTCAGCCATAAAAACCGACAGCATAACACCATTTGCAACAACATGGATGCTCCTGGAGAATGCCATTCTAAGTGAAGTAAGCCAGAAAGAGAAAGAAAAATACCGTATGAGATCGCTCATATATGGAATCTAAAAAAAAAAACCAAACAAAGCATAAATACAAAACAGAAATAGACTTATAAACACTCTTTTATAGTCTCTTTTTTCCCACCTAACACAGTATGCCTTATACATTCTCATAAGTCAGAAGGTATTTTTCTTTTGAGCAACTGACTAGTATTCCACGGTATGGATATGTTGCGATTTAACTAACTGATCCCTTAATGGTGGGCATCTCCGTGGACCTCAGCCCTTTGCCATCATGAGGCACGCAGGAGTAGACATGCTGACTCCTGTGTCTTGTTTAGGATAAATGCACAGAACTGAGTCAGATGGTGTGGACACTGAAAATGTAGGTGGACATCCCCACACTGCCCGGCAGCTCAGTGTCCCAGGAGTCCTGACTTCACCCACTCCCTTCAGCCCTGAGAATATCAAACATTTTCCTCTTTATCATTCCAGTTTGTGAAAATGGTATCTTTTATTTTCGTGCAATTTTTAAAGGTTACTTTCCATATATAGTTATTACAAAGTATTGACTGTATTCCTCGTGCTGTACGTACATCCTTGAGCCTGTCTTACACCCAGCAGTTTGTGCTCCCCTCCCCCACCCCTGTATCTCCCCTTCCCTCCCGCACACCAGTAACCTCCATATCTGTGAGTCGGCTGCTTTTATGTTATATTCACTGGTTTGTTGGGTTTTTTAGATTCCACATATAAACGATATAATACAGTATTTATCTTTCTCTGTCTGACTTATTTCACTTAGCATAATGCCCTCCAAGTCCATCCATGGTGCTGCAAACAGCAGAATTTCATTCTATTTTATGGCTGCGTAGTGTGCCGTTGTATATAGACACCATGTCCTCTTTATCCACTCACCTGCTGGTGGACACTTAGGTTGTTTCCATGTCAAAGATGCTATCTGTTTAGTTATGGCTCAAGTTAAAGATATTTTATGCATATTAGCCATGTGTTTGTTTTCTGTATTAATCATTGTTTCATTGTTTCTTGTCATATTTGTCACAAACACATTTTCCCCATTTGTCATTTACTTTTTGGCCTTGTTTACCAGTTTTTATACAGAAGGTTTAATTCTTATATAGTCACGTTCTGTTTCTGTGTTAGCTTGGACTTTGCCTTGCCGCGGGCTCCCTCTGTGCCTGGTGTTGTATGGCGGACTTTATATCGCTTATCTCTGACAAAGTGCTGTGTGCTTGTGTTCACTTTTTATTTTGGCCAAGAGCTATTTGAAGCCAAAACCCATGCCTTCCCAATGTGTGTTGGCCGGTCTCTAGAGGCTTAGACTGCCTGGAAGGCAGGCTGTGTTCTAGGAGGACCCCCCCCCCCCCGTGTGCAGCCCTTGTCAGTGCCTTTCCCCACAGCGGGCCGGCTCCACGCCCCCACCCCGAGCACCAAGCGGATGCAGTGCCTCTTCCTCCTTCACTCTGTCACCCTGTCATCTGGTCACCAGACAGCACTCACGCTTCATACCAGACTCTCACCGCAGCCTTGGGAACTCAGGTGAAGAGACAGACTCAGCCCTCTGGGAGCCAGGGGAGGAGACTGGTCATGAGGCAGAATAAGCACCTGGCCAGGACATGTTGAGGGGTAGTGACGGAGGGCAGGAGAGGGGCATTTTGAGGCAGGGCTTCCAGAAGCACCAGCCAAGGAGCAAGAAAGAGCTGCCAGGTGAAGGCAGGGGTGCCGATGCTGAGGGCAGAGACGTGCTCCAGGTGAGCCCGCGCCCGAGGCCCGTGTGAAGTCGCAGTGCGCCCCGGGCCGTGTCCTGAGGGAGCCCTGGGGGCTCTCACTGGGGCTGGGACAGCATCATAGGTCTTCAGCGGTGCTCGCGTGATGCCCCGCCCTTCTGCTGAATCCACGGTCATTGTCTGTTCCTTCCCCACGGGAGCTTCAGCTGGGCCTGGTCCCTGCGGACGCCCGGCAGGTTGGGACGCAGGGACTGTGAGCAAAGTCCTAGTCCTTCTCCTTGTCCTTCGGGAAAAAAAGCATGAACTGGAGTTATTTATATCTTGTTCATTTTCTTTAGGGAACCCAATCCATTTTCCAAACACCAGATGGCTTGAATTAGTTTATTAAAATGTTAATAAGTTTGATCTTTATAAAATATAAGCAAGTCCTTTTTGTTTTTGTAGGGTTTTTACAGCTTCTCCACAGAGTAAAATCAAGCTTTCACAGAAGCATAAACACTAGCTTGTTTAATACCTATTGCCTTTTAAACGGGAAAAATAAAAATAAAATTGTTTCTTCCTTTAAAGAGAAGAGGAAAGAGGGGAGACAATCCCGTTATAATTTGACCCCTTTACTGTGAAATGCCACGCTGGTCCCCACTTGTATCCTGCTTGGATTTTTGGAATTTGTTTAATACTCAGCACCTACAATGTGGACATTTAAGAACATACATGAAAAATCATACATCTTCAATTCGGGCCAGTCTGAAAACAAGAAGGTGGACTAGATTACCCCCTTAGTCCCTTCTAGAAAAGCTTCTGATGCACAAGAAAAGGAAGTAAGACTTCTGGTTCTTATTATTCTTAACATTCAAGCGGAGCTTTAAATGAGATCCAGGCTTTCTTATTTAGTTGTCAGATTCGTCTTTCTGCCTGTTTTATTCCTTTCCTCTCGCACAGTCAGAAGAAGAGAGATGACCACTTCCACCCACAGACTTGATGTAGCGACTCTGAACGGGGAGGGAGGGCGCGGGAGGAGAGAGAAGTGCGGTCTGGTGGGAAACTCGGAGCAGGGCGTTGTGCTGGCTGCGCAGCGCTGCAGAGGCAGGCGTGCGCTCCAGAAACTGCAACCTCCGGGGTCGCTTAGAATTTTCATATTAGTACACGTTGATCCCTTTTGATGGGAAGCCTTTCTTTGCTATATAACAGTTCCAAATGTAATAATAATTACAAAAACAACAACAACAATAAGAATGGCGCCCACGTGTTCTGTTTCTTATGTGCCAGGCACAGGATCGCCTGCTTTCCCTGACTGAGGTTGGAAAGGAGTGATGCAGCCCCCTCACGCGAGTCTAGGTCAGTGCCCAGCGGAGATGAGGACCCGTGCGGGGGGCGGGAAGCACAGGCAGCCTCTGGTTCATGCATCACAGGAAAGGGCGGGGACCGCAGGGCAGCGGAGTTCATTTCTTCCTTCCTGGAGCCATTAGCCCTGGATTACCAGCCAGAGACCCAGTTCCCAGATGCCCTTCTAAATCTGCGCACGGGCTGTAGGTTATCTTTCTCCACGCGGAGACTGAGCCGAGGAGGAAGGCAGAAAGGGAGAGAAGCCTTCAGTATTGAGCTAACGTGCGTCCCAGGCACTCACCCTTCAGCTCTAAGATTTACATTTTCATGGTAGTTTCTACAACTGTGTGTGGCAAATGCTAATTATAAAAATAAAACATACGTGCAGACTAAGTCTTTTGACAATAAAATCTCTGTATAACATAAAATATTCCCCCCTCGTGGGTTATGGCCGCCTTAAAAATGGATACATTTCAACTAAAGAACATAGAAGGTCCCTCAACGCCATCAGCACCAAACAAGGTCCAGTCTGGCTGGTGATTTAAGGTGCTACGCGGCCACACAGGTTACTGTCCTCTGCACACCGACCGAAAGAAGAGCCAAAGCCGAGGTCACATCTCAGACGCACGTGCTCAGGCTTGTCGTCCTGGGCAGCCAGAGGCTCCTGGCAGAGCCGTGACCCCAGACCGCTGACGACAAAGGAGACGCACGCGGCGTGCCTCTGCGGCCTTGGCTGCCTTTTCGTATCCAGGGGCTGATGGCCGTGGCTAAGTTTATTCTCAATTTAATAATCACTGTATCCAGCTTACACATCCAGTAAATAAAGCTTGAAAATGGATTTTTGCTAAACATGTAAGCATTGGTTAAAAGCTAAATTATATTTTCTTAACCAATGTAAAAAGCAGTTCCTCAACTCATATAGCTGCTGCTTTTAAGCTCTCCAGACACCTTAGAAAATAGCTAAAATAACACAAAAATAGTCATTACAAAACCAATTACAGCACTCACACATAAACCTATTCTAAACCTCGTCAATGCTTTTGGTTTAATTCGTCTTTGTTATTTCTACACAGCATCCTAGGGGTTCAGAACTGTCACATTAATTGATTAATACTTGTCCCAGTTTTAATAATGAAAAGTATACCCGAGGTTGGTTACAGGACCTGACTCCCGGTCAGGGCACTGGCCACTAACCTGAGCTGCCTTGCTGTGGGCAAAGTTCACCTGTTGTGTCAGTGCGACTTTGTGTGTGTTGCTTTGTTCAGTAGGAATGCTGTTAGCAGCAGGGAGCAAGGAGGACTCACGTGAAGAAAGAAATGTTCTCTTGACACTCCAGCATCGTATCTTCTAGGCACGTCCAGCAGATGGGTGAAAATGCAGACCTGGAGTTCAGAGGCTCCTTAGGGCAGCAGGCCTGAGTTTGGAAGTCTTCTGATAAGAGATGAAACCCTGAGACTGGGCCGAGTTGCCTGGAGGGAGGGGGCAGAGAGAAGAGAGGCTAGAAGATGCCTGTGTCCCGGGACTTGGAGCTCAGCAGAAAGCCTTCTGGAGGAGGTGGGCGGGGGCCGCTCGTAATCCCAGAGCAACTTTGCTGGAGAGAACAGACTCCACAGAGCAAGCTCGGGGCCCAGAGGCACAGGCACCGAACGCAGAAGAGAAGGTGGGCGGTAACGAGCAGGAGAGAACGGGCAGCTGTTGGAGAATCGGGGGCCAGGTAGGCGTGTGCATTGGGCCGTTTTGTTTTTGTAAGGGTATGAAGGTTTCCTTATGTTTGTTCACTAAGAAGAAGGAGCCAGCGCAGAAGGAATCACTGAACACACGCTGAAGAGGAGGGAGAGCTTAACGGAGCAGCCTCTGCGAGCAGATAGGGAAAGTGCGTTTTCCTAAAGGAGCCTCAGGTGCTGTTGGGGGTGGGCGGGGGGACAGTAGATGAAAAGACGTCAGGACCGTCCTGAGACGACGG
This sequence comes from Camelus dromedarius, assembly GCF_036321535.1. Lineage (NCBI taxonomy): Eukaryota > Metazoa > Chordata > Mammalia > Artiodactyla > Camelidae > Camelus > Camelus dromedarius. The sequence goes on along the minus strand of NC_087454.1, from coordinate 2,923,713 downwards.
AGGGGCTGCTGAAGAAGCTCACCTTTCTCTTTTCCCACTTGGTCATTCATCTTTCAACCTGGTTTGTGTTTGGGGCTATAAAAAACGTAGTTATGTAATGACATATATCAACAATTTTTTATAATTTTATATTTCTTGACATGAAAATTCATTCATCGTTCATCATGAGAATTCATCCAGTTCTTTCAAGAAATCTACAGAGCAAAACTCCCTGCACACAGCTTGGCTCACAGGTCTGAGAGGCCGCGGGTGTCTGAGGACGCTGGCAGGGCCCTGCAGCCGCGGCTGTGGAGAGCTGAGGCCTCGTCCCGCGTGGGCACGGCCGTCTCCGTGCACCAGAGACGGCAAGTTTAAAGGCAAATAATGTACTTCAGGAGCAGAAAGGGAAAGAGGTTGGTGCCGTCATTCCCAGGCCGGGCTTGGCGAGGAGAATGCAGCGTGGAAGTCAGGTGGAGCAGGGTACCCACGCCAGCATCCCTGCCGTGACTGGTCACCAGGCTCCATCTGGGCAGAGCAGCCCTGAAGCGGGAGGGGCAGCTGGGCTTGGAGAGCGGGAGGGGCAGCTGGACGATAGCCCGCATGAGGAGGAGGAGCAAGCTCAGGGCCCGCAGGCTGGGAAGAGCGGAAGGCTGGAGATCTGGGTCTGGGGCTTGGGTACGTAAGTGAGGTCCTAGGGGTAGGGAGACAGCGCGTCGTTAGATACGAGGATGATGTGGATGAGCCAGCGGGTGTGAAAAGTCCATCAGCACAGATGCCGGAAACCCTCCAGATGCTGCCAGAGGAACGAGTGGACAGGAAGACTGAGCTGGGTCCACCGACAGCAAAGGAAGGCCATCGGCACACAGCAGCTACAAGTTTGGGAAGTCAGGACAGCCACCGTGTACAGCTGCTCCGCCACCCACGGGGGCCACATGGAGGTGGAGTGAGCCGGCGGGGTGAACTTTAGACAGATCTGAGTTTCCACAGGGGCCTCTGGGGTTCCGGGCCCTTCCGGCTCATCAGAACCGCCTCCTGGAAGACACTGGCTCTCAGCTCAGCCCAGTGAGCAAATGTGCTTACTGAGCTGAATCATCACTTGTGGTTTTGTGTTGACACTTTGCTTGTTTGTTTCTACCCAAGAACCTGATGTGTGGCCAGTGGCAAAGATGCCTCATTAGCCTGTGTGGCTGCCATAATGAGACTCCACCTGGCGTAGTCACATCTTCAGTGATTAAGCACAGCCAGACACTCGCGGCCAGCAGGGCCGTAGCCAGAGCATCTTGTGAGCCCGGTAGGGCAAGGTCTTACAGAATTCAGCCTGTAGGGCGAGTCTTCGCAAAATTGAAACATAGAACCACCATATGACCCGGCAGTGCCGCTTCTCATTGGATGCCCGGAAGAATGGAAAGCAGAGTCTCAGGGAGGTATCTGGGCACCTGTGTTCATAGCAGCGTTATTCACAACAGCCAAAAGGTGGAAACAACCTAAATGTCGACGGATGGATAAACGGATAAACAAATGTGGTGTATGCAGTGGAAAAGTATTCAGCTTTCGAAAGGAATGACATTCTGATGCGTACTGGCACAAGGTGAACCTTGAAGACATTCTCTGAATAAAATAAGCCAGTCACAAAAGGACAACAACTCTCTTATGATTCCACTTATATGACACATCTAGAGTAGTCACACTTGTAGACACAAAAGGTACAGTGATGTTTGCTAGGAGAGTGGGGAGTTGCTGTTTCAATTTGGGAGGACGGGAAGGGTTCTGGGGACAGATGGGGTGATGGTTGCACCACACCGTGAGGGTGCATAATGCCGCTGAACTGTACACTTAGTGTTTAAGTGATAAATTTTATGCATAAGACAATTTTATAAAAATATAATAAATTCTAAACAAATGGTGTCAGTGATGCATTTTATTTTACGTATGTTTTATTGCAATGAGGGGAAAACCAGCTTTGACTCTGACTTCAGGTTAGTGAGGGATTTTTCCTCCTTTTCTGTTTTCAATTGTGCGTTTAATCCTCAGTGAGAAAAAGATCAAGAAAAGCAAGATCTCTGTATCATTTTCTAATCTTTACAGGAGTTTATGACGATACACACACATGTGTGTCCATAAAGGTAAATGCATGCTTTCTCCTGCTTCCGAAAGGCCAATCAGAGCTGCTAGTAAGCACCCTTCCTTAAAAGGAACTTGCCTTACTTTAACCCTTTGCAGCAGGGAGGGAAGCCAGAGAAAACGCTTTCAATCCCACCCATTTTATTCGTTTCTTCTCCTTTTTTCTCTGGGTCAGAAAAGGTAGTGTGTGTGAAAGTCTTTCAAAGCCGTGACGCTCTCTGTAAATGAAAAGCACCAAAGGGTGGGCGCCCGCCTCCAGCCTCCCCTCCGCATCCAGGCCTGACGCCCCCTAGATGGTGACACAGGACCCTCATCCTTCCCACTATTCAGGAAAAAACTTTGAAAAGGAAATCTTCGTTTAAACTGTCACCTGTTAACCACTTTGATAACCTTTTCCCCTTTTCCTGCTCTGGATCTTAGACTCCCTGTGTCGCTGGGGTCAGACCCTGGGGTCAGAGCCGCATCCCTCTGTGTCCTGGGAACAGGGCCGCCAGGCTTTGGCGCCTCCCTCAGGACTCTGCAGAGACTTAGCTCCCCGCCTCCGCTTCTCTTGTCGCTTTGCCACAACACTGCACGGTCCAGGGAGAGGCTTTTCCTTTGGGGGCCGTGAAGTAGGCGTGATGGGCTGGCGGACCCAGGGCTCCTCTCTGCCACCCAAACCACCTGTTTCCCCAGCCCTGCCTGCGTGCACATTTGGTCCCCTCTGTAACCTGTCTACTCCTCTGTTAGAGTCTTGGCCACGTTTCCTGAGTGACAGCAACATGTGTTACTACTTCATGTTGCACTCAGCATTCCAGGGAAAGGTGAGGGGTGGAAGGAAGCAGTTATTGGTCTAAATTTCAGCTGAATCTGCAGTCGGTTGAAGGGTCACATGCAGCAAGCCCTGATTTACTTGTCTGGGGATGTTTGGGTTGTGTGCTGTAGGAAGGGAGAGAATTCCAGCCCAGCTTTCAGAAAACGTGCGCCCCTGAGGGCACAGGGACAAACTTTCGTGTGTATCTGATGCACGCGTCCTAACAGAATGTGCCAGAGCCTCTGTGTTCCAGGAGGGTCACGTGGGCACCATCAGCGAAAGCCGAGGAAGCAGAAGTGCAGGTGCTGAGGGCGCAGGAGACAGGCGGCCCTGGGCAGGGCGTCTGCCTGCAGCAGGAAGTCTGAGTGCAGATGATGTCTGTAGCCTCTTTGGTGCCGTTAGACCCTGGAGCGGATCGCTGACTGTCCTCATGGGAGTGTAAATGGTACTCCATGTCTACTGTGGGCTGAATGCTTGTGCCCCCCCCCAAATTCATATATGGAAACCCTAATGCCTGTATGACAATATTAGGTGGGGTCTTTGGAGGTGATTAGGATTAGATGAGGTGTGTGGGTGGAGCCCTCGTGAGTGTGATTAGTGCCCTTATAGGAGTCCCACGACAGAGTCAGGACACAGAGCGGGGTCTCACCAGAACCCCGCTCTGCTGGCCCCTGGCCTCGGGCTTCCAGCCTCCAGAACCATGAGAAACAGGTATCTTGTTGAGAAGCAGCCCCGTGGACTGAGAGTGTCTGTGGCAGTGAAGAGGCAGAGGCAGACCTGGTGCCCAGATGGGCCGTGGAGTTCACGGGCAGGACCACGTGACTGAATGTGGAATGCAGCTTGTGTTGGGAAGCCCAGTGTTGATTTTTTCCATCTCTGTCATTTCACAGGAGCTACATAAAATATCTCCTGTACATGACCTTTAAAAAAAAAAAACAACTTTTTTTCCTATTTTCAGTTTGTTTGGACTTTACTGAAAATAACGTTGGGGGTTACATTTGTTTAGGTTTTTCTTCTCATTCTGAAGCGATGAATAGTAATGTGGATAGTGAATTCATTCATTTACTTCTTCCCCTTTGGAAATCGTCAGAGAAGGGAATTAATTCATTCCAGCCATTACGGAGATAATTTGAGTCACTAATGACATGTGTACTTTCCTGTGACTGTTACACATCAGGTTTTTAAAAAAGAAAGAATTCCCGGTAGGCCAGCTTTGGATTAAAAGTTAGCATTGAAATCAGTTAAATGTAGCACATTCAGTAAAGGATGCTGGCTGTGGGAGGAAGGCCAGGCTGCAGCTCTGAGGGGGCTCCGGGCTCCCCACAAGGCCCGGCGATCTGCTCCCGGCTCGCTCACAGCGGTGCCTGTCCCGGCACCTCTGACGCCCGGCCCTGGGCCAGCACTGCTCCTTTCCTCCCTGATTCAGGTTGTCTCTAATGCTGTCCCATCGCTACATTTCTCCCAGTCCTGCATCCTCTAGGCATTGGGGAAAAGACGCTTTGCACCAGTACCCATGATTACTGCGACAGGAAGACGTGAGCCAGGCAAAGAGCAAGGTTGTGTCCTTCTTGCATTGCCCACGCTGGTGCTTTGCATCAGACTGAGGTGCAGGGAAGTAGCAGGGCTGTGAAACAGGAAGCCAAGATGGAAAAGCTAAGTATTTCCAGTCCCTTTTACAACACCATGGATTGCTGAAATACCAAATCTGTCCACATTTAAATGTCTGTTTAAGAAACATCCATAGAAATAATTTTTGTATTTTTTATGCCCCCACACACTGCAGGAAACAAAGAATTTACATTTAGAGGCTTTATTTTTTATTTTAAGAAGTCATGCTTAGGAATCACGACAGTGAGTTTTTAAAGAACCACATGAGGATTTCTACATCCAAGTGTTGCTTTTCAAATTATTCACCTTGAGGGGCCTGTTCGCGCCAATAAGCTTCCTTTTCAGAATTGCGTTCAGTTTGAGTGTCCAATGCACATACAAAAATTGAGTAATATCTTGGCCCTTCTTTATACTTGACTCTGAATCACTTTTAACTGTTTCCAAAAGGTAAATCTGCCCTCGAAGGATGAAACTTTGCTGACACAGACAACATGCAAAAGAGTGTAGAGTTATTCATTCAATAAATATTGAGCATCTCCTGTTGCCAAGTATTCTGCTAGACACTAGGGATGGAAGATGAGTAAACAGTTTCAGTCCTCACTGTTAAGCTGCTGGGAATCTTAGGGGAAGACAAACATTCTCGCAGTGAAATGCGCAGTGAACAGTGGTGGCAGTGTGGGTGCAGCCGCGGCCCAGGGTGCGGAGTGGTTCTCGGGAACGTTTTGAACAGAGACACCATCCCAGCAGGCACTGTCGTCTCCCAGAGTGAGTGTGAGGTCTAGTGTATGTCTTGAAAACTGTCTTCATTTCCCACAAATCCCTCGTCTCTCTACAAATACAGTCAACCTGGCCTGCTTGCAGTACCAGGAAAAGACACCGCTGTGGTGTGACCGCCTGTCCCTCAGCCCCACAGACTAGTCAAGATAAATTACAGCATCTTTGGCTCCCGTTGGATTTTGTATTTTTGTTAGTCGTTGAAATAACCATAGTGCCGTAAGGACATATTTGACAGCCATGGCTAAAATGATTGAAGAAAAGGCTTAAATAAAATATTCCTCGAGTCAGAAGAGCAGGACAGGGACAGCAGGTCGTAGCACGACAGTGTGGGAGCTGGATCCGGAGGGCAGTCAGACGGGCCTCCTCCGCTCGGATGGCGACTGTGTTGGCACCAGAGAGCTCGGGTCTCCCTGCATCACGCTCTTAAAGCGGCAGGCGGTGCTTGAAAAGAAATCACCCTGGAGAAGAAGGCAAGAGGTTTTTGGAGGTGATTTAGTTCCAAGTAAAGACATGCTTTACTAGGAAAACTTATCCCTGAGCTCCTTAAGAATACATCACCTGTGCCATATAAGGGAAGCCATCAGAGAGTGTATTAACCCGCAGAGAAATGTAAAGCTAAAATTTGCTTAAATCATCTGTGATTTTTTTTTTCTGCTCAAAGGAACATTTCCGGGCCCTTTTCGCTCCCTCCCCTTTGGAGACGGCCCACACTCTGTCTGTGGAGTGTGTACCTACTTCTACCTTAACCTGATCACCCAACTCCCACAGCGCTTTCCTTGCCTTTCTCTTGCCTTACACCTATGCAGTATGTATCTCTCTAAATAAATCTACCTTTACATACATACATACATACATACAATGAAATAAAATGAAATGAAATGAAATAAACATTTCTTTAGTGGTCACACCTGTCCAGAGCCCAGCTCTCTTAAACACACAAAGAAATGGAGATCTTGGGGGTCCTCCTTCAGTTACTGAATTAGCACTTGTCCACGTCTCTCCTTCCTCTTGCCGTTCACGAGTGTGACACACATTCACAGCATTTACACAGCAGGGGGTGTTTAAGATATTTTCAAAGAGCCAGCAACCCTACACAAAATGAGCGCTGCCAAGATGAGCCGCTTGCAGCGGTGAAGAGGCACGTTCCTGTGCGCGGCGCTGCTTGTGTGTGACCACGTGCTGGGGGGTTAGACGTTGTCCTGACTCCGCGCCGCCGTGGGTAAAATCGTATTCTCCCACTCCGAGCAATCTGAGGTCCATATTCACCAAAACCTTGAACCCCTGTGAAACAGGTAATCAGCTGTCACCATCCTCGTTTTCAAGATGAAGATGGAAAACGCGTTTCCAAAGGAAGATCGTCAGATCAGAACATCAGCAAACTTCTGGTGCTTTAGCCCACAGGCACAGAACAGCCAAGAAGGATTCCTCAGCCGCACCGCTTGGAGTGGAGGCTGTGAAAACTGCCCAGGTCACCTCCTTCCGTCGGTTCCTGAGGAGGAGAGGAGCAGACTGCAGACTGCTGAGTATTCAATTTGAAAATCTTGGAGAAGGCTTAGAACCCAGCAGGGGCTAGCAGACAGGAGCATTTGTCACACGGAAGAAGCCATTTCAGAGATTTTCTTAGTATCCACAGGCCCCGTTCCGGCCGTCTGCTCCTACCACCAGAACGTCACAGTGCAGGACAACCACCCTTGTGATTATGCGCCTGCACCCTGTGCACCAGGACTCCTGGTGGTGTGCCCTGGAAGTGGCTTGTGTGAGCCGTGGTGTCAGTCTAGACTGGGAAGACAGCTGCGGGGGTTGACACCATTGGCTGGAGTTAGAGTCACCCAGAGGCTTCCTCCCAGCAGGTCTGGTGCCTGGGCAGGGACAAGCCACGACCGTTGGACAGAATGTCTGCATGTGGCCTCTTCACATGGCCAGGGCTCCCCGATACCGTCACAGACTCATCTTCACAGGCTGCTCTCAGAGCTGCAGGGGACGCTCCCAGAGCACGGGACACAGCAGCGTGGCCTCTCAGGACCTCACCTTGAAAGTCACGTGGCATCGCTGCCACCAGATTCCATTGGTCAGAGGAGTCACAAGTTCAGATTCGAGGGGTGGGATCCCAGAACCCCCCCGGTTCTCAGTGGAGGGTGGCACAGAATTGGTGATCGTATTCTAAAACAGCCACAGGCCGCTTCACCTTAGTATTGCAACAGCCGTTTGTCCTGGAATTTTCAGAAGAATCCTATTACAATTCTCTTACTGTACTCTAATTATGTTCTCTCACTGTGTTCCCTGCCATCCAGTTCAAGAAGCAAGGCCCCCGGGGCTCCACCTACATCTCATTTCCTCTCAGATCACCAGGTCAGGCAGGAGGGAGAGGGAGACCAGGCGAATGTGAACACTCAGGTGGCCGTGGCTTGACTGAAAGCTTGTGCATCTAAGGCACAGCGCTTATTTCCCACTGAAGGTGGGAATAAAGTCTGTGTTTTCAGATCTTCCCATTTTAATGTGAAAGTGGATTTTCAAGCGTTGGCCTGCGTTGTTTTATTAAGCACTTGTTGTGAGCCAGCCAAACACACTTGCTGGCTGCACCTCGTTTTCGACCTCTGGATCCTCCTGGGGTCTGGGCTTATGCTGCCGTCTGTGCGCTGGCTCCGAACCCCTCTCGTAAAGGCCCAAAACTCATTGAACAAGGCAACATTTAAGACTGCACATTCACAGTTACACACAGAAGTCTCCACACTGGGATCTGGAATGCCCCTCCTTCAAATACTGCATACTTTAAATAATAGTTGCAAAAACTCTAGCTGAGAATCGAGGTTCTTCTCAGTAAGTGGAAGGCATCCTTCCTCCCTCTACAGTCAGCAGGAAGTGGTAGCATCTTAGTGCGTTAATTATGTGGGTGATGGATAAAAAGCCCACTGGCCAAGAAGCAGACCTTTAATGATTAGCCAGATGAAACTGAAGAAGGATTGGCTTATATTTTATATTCTCAACTCCTCTCAGTGTTTATTAAAATTTAAACTTGTCCTAAGCATATGTCTGTTTGAAATAGAGGGAGGAAAAATATATATGTACCTCAATTTAGTATTTGGGACTTAAAATTACCAATTATAACTATAAAGACAAAAAAAGTATAGGAAAACAGAAAGACCAGGAAAAGACTTAAGGAATCTAAGCTTTGTTTTTCTTCCCGCCCTCCTCGAATTAATCACTGAGTTTATAAATGACTCCCTCCCACTGAGAAGAAATGTCCTCGTGACCCCAGATGGGATGGAGCGCACTGAATAAGCTTCATTTTCTTTGTTGTAGCTTAGGTCTTGGTGCAGACTTCCCAGCGCGGTGTCCGTCCCTCGAGTTCTATTCATTATCGCCTCTGGGGGAGCCAGGAGTGGGGAGGGACGGATATCCACCTCGTTTTAACCACAGTTGATTGCAGAGGTGACACTGGCCTTAGCACCACGGCTTATGCCTCAGACAGAGTGAGATTAGTTGTTTTTCTCTGGGTGGTGAAATTCTAATGATTTTTTCAATGCTCTGTAGAGCTTTTGTTGTTCGTTTCATGGATCAACGTAAAAACGCATTGTGAGGTCTAAACGCATTGTGAGGTCTAAACGCAGGCCACTGCTTTTGGGAGATTTTATTCCTCCTTTACCCTATCTTTTATTAAAGAAAAAAAAGAGAAATCAGGAAAATTTCTAGAGAATCTGCGGTGGAAAACATCAAGTCTGACAATAGAGAGCGGCAGAGGAGGCCCTTCCTGCAGGTTGCGTCTGAGTCACAGGGCCCTGGACGGGGCCACCAGAGCCTTCCTCCTTGACCCCCCTGACCCCGACCTCGGAGTAGAGCCTTCAGTCTACAGCTGCTTGTATCCCCTCCCGGGACTCCTTACCTCACAGCAGCTGGCCTGCCAGGAACCTGCCAGCCCCCCTAGGACAACTCCGTGTGGAACGCACTCTGGAAGCAGGTCACTGTGCCTTAAAAGCTGTTTCCTTGCTTAAAGATACAACTCTCCCAAATGAACTTCTCTTTTGTGTACGTGTTTCAACATGAGCCCTCCACTCAGAAAAATTGGCCATAGAGGGTGACTAGACCATAACAGGCACTCAGTAAAGAGTAATTTATAAATGAAAAACGCTTAAAATATGACATGACACATTATTGAAGGGAAGGACAGCAGTTTTAAACATCACATGTAACTCTGTGAAGTGCAGCTACTCCTTGTTCTGTGACTGGTTCAGACGCACGATGCTTCAGCCGTACACATCTCAGGTACCTTCCTGAACGTGCTGCTGCCAGGTTAGAGCCTTGGGTCAGTGCAGGGAGGGTCTTGCAGACAGAAGGTTCCAGTTCCTTGAGCAGCGCGTGGAGTGTGTGACAGTGTTGATATGTCTAATTGCTGTGTCGGTATTAAAAACGTGTGATGGCACATAGCACGAGAAATTTCATTACATCTCTGGCAAATTCATGTTGAAAGAAAGAACAGATGGTTGAAAACAGCCATAAAATATTCTCTGACATGTCTGCAAAAATCATTAGACGGTAGTTAAAGAGATGTTATTAATGGATCAGATTCACTTGGGGAGTCATGTTTCTGTAATGCACATTAAAGCAATGATGCTTCTGGTATTTTTAATGTCATCAGGGCCAGAGACAAACATGTCTTCCTATGTAATTAGAAAACAGATTTATCGGCAGTAAAGGAGCTGCTGTGCAGCTCGGCTCCACGTCCTCGGGGAGGTGATTGTTTCGTCCGCTCACACCAAGGAGCGGAACGTCCCAGGGCTGGCCCTGAAGGGCACTGAGACGCACCAGATTGTTTCAGTGGTATATTCTGCGGAGACAGGGAACAGGTTGAATTTTTATTTCTGAAAATGATCAAAAGCCCATTTTGAAAGCCAGAGATAACTAACCAATGTGTGAACTATGAATGGATAATTTGAACCTCCCAATGCTTAAACATGTCCTTTAAGATGAACACAAACGTCAGCATTTGACCTTGTGAGCGTGAGAATGATTTTGGGGTCTGTGTCATGTCTGAGTCACATACAGCATATCTGTAAGGCGGCGGGGAGCCCTTTAGGCCAGGTACAGCCATGGTGCAGTCCCCACTCTGCAGAGCGGAACCTGCAACCCTGCAGGTCCAGGGTGTCAGCGTCACAAGATGATCAGTGTCTGCGGGATGACGCTCCCCTTAGGGCGTCTCCCATTGCAGAACAGGATGGGGCAGAGGAACAAGTCCAGCAGCGAAGTCAAAGGAACGGAGGTGTTCATGGAGCTGGAATCATTGTTCCTGAGAGTCGTGGGCCTCCTCTCGCTCAGAGTGTCTGCAGACGCTCCCCCCTTGGCCTCCCTTTGCCCGGGCTTCCTGCCGTCCGCCATCCTCCAGACCCCGCTCTTCGGCGCGGGAGCAGCCCAAGCTCCAGCGTGCTCTCCCGGCGCAAGGGAGGGCCTGGGTTTGCAGCACACATTCTCACTTGTCTCCTTTTATCTCAGCTGCCAGCCTACGGCTTCCAGGTAGGCCTGTAACCACGTAGTTGGTGGGTCTCCAGAGCCCCTCTGGGGAGTGGGCAAGGGCTCCTTCATGCAGCTGAGCTCACGGTGTGTGGACCAGGAGTGCTTTTTCTGCAGCACGCAACAAAGGCACACAGCGGTGCTGACACATCCCTGCACGGGTGGGTGGGCCTCGCAGGTAGACTTGTGGACTCTGTTCCAGTGGAGTGGTGATTTATGTGTCCTGGACTAGAAGCGGGGCACTTCTGAGTAGGTTTCCCCCCATTCATAACTCTTATCCCTTTAATCTAAAAATTATTATTATTAAATAATGTAAACATGCTGTATAAATTGGCCACGTTTGATAAAAGCACAGGGGATGGGGCAGGGGAGAAGCAGCATTTGAGTGTTTTGCTGGACAAGGAGAGAGGGTAGGAGCTAGAGAAGGGTGTGATGTTGATGAATAATTAGGGGTTTTGTTGGCATTGGGAGGGTTGGTTCATGGGAAGTATTCCTTTTATTATTACATGGGTAATCCTGCTCGGCTTGAGTCAAGACCACAATCAAAACACCTCAGTGGCCTTGGAGCTGCTTTTCCCACTGTGCCGAGGCTGGACAACTGGTCTGTAGCCCCACTCATTGCAGAATACAGGCTCCCACCCTCCCACCTGGGGAGCCTGGCCAGGGTGCAGGGGAAACTGCACAGCCCGTCTGACAAGTACCACTTTCACGGCGGCCTGGAAACAGGGCGCAGCCCACAGCGCGCCCTGTCCACAGCGCAAGACCTGTGGCCTCCGCTGAACTGCCAGACAGAGAACTCAGGGTGATTCTCTTAAATCAAGTTAGTAAACTACAGGAACACATAGACAACTAAACACAATTGGGAAAACAATATATAAACAAAAGGAAAATTTTCATAAAGAAACAAAACATCTAAAACACACACAAACAGAAATCCTAGAGCTGAAAAATATCATAACTGAAGAATTTAACAGAGCACTTCAGAACCAGACTTGATCATGCAGAATCAATGACCTGGAGGATAAGGTAACAGAAATTATCCAGCCAGAGGAGTAAAAAGTAAAAAGATCAGAAAAGAGTAAAGAAAGCCTACAGGACTTATGCGACATGGTGAAAAGAAACAATATTCACATTATGAGAATTCTAGGAAGAGAAGAGAAAAAGAAAAGGACAGAAAGTATGTTTAAAGCAATCATAGCTAAAAACTTCTCAAACCTGGGGGCGGAAACAGACATCCAGATCCAGGCAGACCAAAGGACCCCAAGTAAGTCTCACCCAAGTGGGGCTACTCGGAGACATGTTACCATTAAATTGTCAGAAAGCAAAGACAGAAAGAACTTTAAGGCAGGAAGAGGACAAAAGAGAAGTTATATACATGGGGACCCCCACAACTGTCGGTGGATTTCTCAACAGAAACTTAAGGCTAGAGGAGAATGGGTGACATACTCAAAATATTGAAAGAAAAAAAAAAGGATCAACTGAGAATACTTTACCCAGTGAAGCTGTCCTCCAGAAATGGAGGGTTAGAGACCTTCCCAAACAAAGAAATCTAAGGGGATTCATCATCACTAGACCTGCCTCACAAGAAATACTGAAGGGAGTTCTTTGGAAATAAATGGACACTAGTCAACATCATAAAAACATAAGCAGGCAGTGTAAAACTCACTGGTCGTGTTAAATACATAGTCAAGGTTAGACCCTGTTAGGTCCATTGCCCTTGCTCCCCCAGCCTGTGCTTCACTGGCTGGTGGCTCCGCCCTTCAGTGTAGACCAGTAGGCCCACCTGGAGTGGGCCTTGATGCCGCTGGAACCTCTGCTTCGCACTGGGAATCTGCAGTACCACCTTGTGATTCTGAGTCAGCCTCTGGACAAATGTCTTCATCTGTGGAGTAAAGCTCTTTAAGAGCCTGTGCTGACAGAGGTACCAACTGCTTATATGATGTCGCTGAGGAGAGACGGAAAGCTTTTTCCTTGAACTCGTAATTGGAGGCTTTGATTCTGTTAGGCCTGAAGGTAGAGAGTACTGCACTGTAAAGGAATGCGAGCTTATTTCAGCTGCAGATCAAGACGTACTGACTTTAGCAGGTTCCCTGACGTGCTCCCAAAGAAGACAGAAGACCTACAGGCAGCTGTGATTGTGGCAGGGGAGGACTTGCTGGGCGTTAGAGCAGATTGTGGCATCTGCGAGCACTTTGTCCCAAACAACTCACATCATTCCTTTGCCGGTTATTATAATCCAGCAGGAATCTCTCGTCTACCTGCTCCAACCAGGAAAGCACAAATTTCATGTAGACACTGGAAGGGAAGGTGATTGGTGTGGCGGTATTTCTGTTGGACAGCCTTGCAATCAGGATACAGCCGGCCTAAAGTGGAACCTTACAAATCAGGTTTTGGAACACGGGTCAGTACTTCCAATACCTGCGGTGGATCTGGCGGTGTGACTGTAAACAGACTGTTGTCTCATCAGAACTGGCCCATCAGCCAGCAGTCGCAGCTGGGCCTCTGCCTCGTTAGCCATGACTTACTGCTCAGTAAGAACGGTTCGCCTTAGTTTACAGAATTCTAAACCTCTCCATGGAAAACCCACTGGTTTTAAAAATGTTAATGTTTAGGAAATCCAGGTAACATTATAAATGACAGATCTCAGTTTTACAGTGGGGGTGGGGGGAAATGGGGAATCATTATTTTTAAGAAAGTAAATAAGCTCCATTGTGTTCAGTTGGCAAGCTAATGTGAAATATTCAGCACGGATTATTCTTATGGTATTAATCTTTCCATTTATCTGAGAAAATTGTTTTTAATTTTGAAGCTGAGGAAGCTGTTGAAGCTCCTTGGTGACCAGCACATTAACCTTCTTCTGCCCATTTTTAAATGCTTAACACCAAAGCCTACTTCTAAGTGTCTATTAATAGTAGATTTCTCTATATAATATGGGAAAAAAGTTCCTTCCAGATTGACTTGTTAGAACCGTACCATTTCACTCTGGCCTTATGCTATCTTTGGTATAATCTCTTAAAAATAAATCAAGAGTCATTGACCTAATAAATTTGAAAACAGGTAGTTGTGTAAGCTGTAGATGAAAAGAGAAGTGACATGAAAAATAAATGACAATTCATGAAGCCCTGCTGACATACTCACCCCAGACTCAACTCCTGAAGTGAGCATGCCAGGCTTCAGTCGGGTGGCGGATCAAAATTGCCCTCATCATAGTTACAACCTGGACCTTCGTTGCAGATGGAAGAGGCTGGACCAGCAGTGCCTGAGGTTGGCCCTCACACTCAGATCCTAGACACTGACACTTGGCAGCTAGCAGGCAGGCGACACACAAGGTTACTTGACTCGGCAGCTTAAACCCCGTAGGGCACTGCAGTGTAGTCACATTCCTTTTATGATGAAGCCTTCTTCTGTGTTCTCAGCCTTTTCTTTCTGTTTACCAAGCCAAATGTTGCCATGCAAATGACGACGTCAGGAGAGCCTGCCCGACGCTCGCTCTGTGCACAGATCCCCAGGTCGCTGCAGGGGAAGGACCCGTAGCTTTCTTCTTTCTGTCGCTGCAGCAGAGTGAGCGTAGTGTTCTAAGTGAAGAATGAAAGTGCAGTCAGCGTAACTTCCATTCAGCTGTGAACAGTTAATCATTAGAGATAAATTTTAATTACTCATGTAAATATATGTGAGATTGAATCCAGATGTCAAATAAATACAGTTATCAAAAAAAAAAAAAACAAAACAACCTCCCAACGAAGAAAAGCTCAGGACAGATGGCTTTTCTGGTGAATTTTACCAAACATTTAAAGAAGAATTAACACCAGTCCTTCTCAAACTCTTCCCCAAAATTGAAGAAGACAGAACACTTGCAAACTCATTTTATAAGACCAGTATCACCCTGATACTGAAGCCAGATGAGGATATTATAAAAAGGGAAAAGAAAACTACAGACCCATATCCCTGACGAATATAAAGGCAGGAATTCTCAGTAGAACACTAGCACACTGAATTCAGCAGCACGTTAAAGGCTCCTTCACCACGGTCAAGCGGTTTATACCTGAGATGCAAGGATGGCTTCACGTACGGAAGTCAGTCAATGTGGTACATGACATTAATAGAATGAAAGACAAAATCATATGATCATTTCAAAAGATGCAGAAAAAGCACTTGACAAAATTCTGCATCTGTTCATGATAAAATTTTAACAAATTAGGTGTAGAATGAACATACTTCAACATAATAAAAGCCATATATGGTAAGCTCACAGCTAACATCAATCATACTCAGTGGTGAAAGTTTGAAAGTTTCTCCTCTACGATCAGGAGCAAGACAAGGATGGCCACTCTCAGCACTTCTATTCAACAAAGTGGTGGAAGTCTTTGCCACTGCAATCAGACAAGAAAAAAACAAAAGGCATCACAATTGGAAAGGAAGAAATAAAATCTCCAGATTTTATATATGGAACATCCTGTGGACTCCACCAAAGAGCTGTTAGATCTGATCAGTGAATTCAGCAAAGTTGCAGGATGCAAAATCAACATGTAAAACTCAGTAAGTAGCATTTCTAAACACCAACAACAAGTTATCTGAAAAAAATTACAATGATCCCATTTGTAATAGCATCAAAAAAATTATAAAATACTTAGGAATAAAATTAACCAAGGAGGTGAAAGATCTCTACTCTGAAAACTACAAGACACATAAAAGAAATCAAAGAAGACAGAAATAAGTAGAAAGATATCTCATGTTCATGGACTAGAAGAATTAACATTGTTGTAAGTGTCAGTACTACCGAAAGCCATCTGTAGAGTCAGTGTGATCCCTATCAAGATTCCAGTGGCATTTTTCACAAAAGTAGGAAAACCAATGCTACTCAAAAATTAAAATTAACAATCTTCAAAAAATTAAAAATAGAACTACCATATGATCCAGCAGTTTCACTTCCGGGAATATATCCAAAGGAAACAGAAACACTAACTCGGAAAGAGAGCTGCACCCCCATGTTCATAGCACCATCATTTACAACAGCCAAGACCCGGAAACAGCCTAAGTGTCCGTTGACACTTGACTGGGTAAAGAAAATGTGGGGTGGATGAATACATAATTTAGCCATAAAAAATGAGGGAGTAATGCCATCTGCAACAACATGGATGGACCCGCTGGGCATTACACTAAGTGAAGTAAGTCAGGCAGAGAGAGAGAAATTCTACATGATCTCTCCCACTTACATGCAGAATCTGCTGCTTTATAAGACAAACTCGTAGATAGATAAATCAGATTTGCAGTTTCCAGAAGTGGGGGAGGGAGAATTGGAGGAAAGTGGACAAAAGGTACACACTTCCAGCGCCGAGATAAGCGGGAACGAGGGCTGTAACGTACAGCATGGCAGCTACAGCTAACCCTGCCTTAGGACACTTAGGACAGTTGTTAAGGGAGTAGAGCCTAAGAGTTCTCACCACAGGGAAAAACAAATTCTTTAAAAAAAAAAATGTTAATGTCATCCAAAGACACCCTCACAGAGACGCCCAGAATACTATCTGACCAGATATACGGACATCCTGTTGCACAATCAAATAGACACGTAAAATTAACCGTCACACGCAACATTCCTCCTCCTTAATTGGTCCCCAAGCCCTGCTTGGTTTTCCCACCTGGTGTCCGTACCTCTCCCCTTCTTCCCACCTGCAGCTCCGCCTGCCGAGTGCAGAGTCTGGTCTGCACGCAGGGCTGTCTCGGTGAGCTCCCAGCTGGTGCCCTTGCCGCTACCAGGTAGTTCTCCCACCAGGACCCGTCCTACTACTTTCTCCAGTGAATCCCAGGTTCTGAGAGGACCACGCCAGCTGCTTTACCACTTTTATTAATCAAAACATCTGTTGTTGATTATAAAGTAGCATTTATTGTTTGCCGTATACCAGCTAATATTCTGGCCTGTATATAATTTACCTTACTTACATCGTTTTTTAATTAACATAAATAACTGTGTTTATAGAAATTACCTTTCTATAAGGCAGATACTGTTCCATTCCCACTGTGATGGGGAAACCAGCCCAGGGCTACAGTATTGCACAGCAGGGGCTGGGTGCCAGTCCGGGAACTGCGAGCGCAGAGCCCCTGGCCGCCGCCCGCAGCTGCACGCCTCCAGTTCCGGGAGCGCTGTGAGACCCGGTGTGTGTCAGCGCCACGGCTGGTGGGACTCCGGCTGAAAGCGAAGGGGTCGGTGGTTCGACTCTGCTGTTCCGCCTTGTTGTGGGTCCGTGTGCTATTTCAACATCAGGCTTTCCAGAGGAGCAAATGGAAACTCTTGGTTTCACATGAAGAGGATATGATGTTGGCTTTTACCTGGAAAAAAAGTTTAATACCGAGAAAATGTGATAAGATAGCATAGTGAAGACGCCCGCGCCTTCCCCGGGGTTGACCACTTGTCACAGCGCGGTGCTCGTTCCCACTCTTGCACGCCCCCCCCCCCCCCGTGACTGTTACTGTCGCTCTCTGTGTATTTTTTCCTAAACCATTTGAAAGTATGCGGCACACACAGTGACGCTTTGCCCCTACATTTTTCAGAATTTGTCTCCTAAGACTGAGCACATTCTCCTCCGTATGCTCGGTGCCACCATCGCATCCAAGCCATTTATCAGAGATGCAGTGATGTCACCCATTGGCGTGAATACAGCCCCACACAGGTTTCTCCGTGCTCCCTCCTCGTGCTCCTTCCTCCCCTCCCATCCAGGATCCAGTCCAGGCTCCACCTCCTGTCCACCCAGTTTCTTTGTCTCCTTCAATCTGGACCCTATCACCCCTTGCCCTCTCCCCAGTCTTTTTTTTTTTTTTTTCTTTTTTGGCTTCTGTGACATTTCCATTTTGAAGAAGCCAACCCAGTTGTCTTGGATCATGTCCTGCAATCTGGACTTGTCTCCCTGTCCTCTTGCTTGGGTTCAAGGGAGTCGTTTCTCGCAAGAGGACCACTGAGCTATGCTGTGTGCTTTCACATCCACCTTGGGAGGCACACGCTGTGGGCTTGTCCTGCTGCTGGGGGGCTCGGTCTGATCGCCAGCTGAGATGTGCCCTTCTCCTTGTAATTAGGAAGGGGTGTTTGGGGCCCAGGGGGTGGTTTCCTGTTCCATAGCAACTTTTCGTCTGGGCTTTAGCCTTCCCAGGTGGGACCCTGCCTGATCTGAGTATCGCGTGAGTGGTTGCCCAGGTGATTTTCCGACTGGCTGGCGTCCTACAAAGACGCACTTTCTCTTTCCCCCTCCTTCCCTCTTCTCCCCTACTCTTCTGGGTGTCCCTGTAGTTTTATCCTTTTTTATTCTAACCATTGTAATCTATTGCCATCACTGCTCCTGTGGATGCTCACATTGTCCCACACTTGCCATCGAGAGCCCTTTCCACCCAGGTCCTCGTCCCTCCAATGGGACCCTGTTAGTCTCTGAGAGCTGCCTTGCTCTCTGACACAAGGAGGTTCTTTCTTCGTTTCTTCCCAATACTATGACACAATTATCTATTATCTTCTCTCCGCAGGTCTGTTTTATCAGGAGAGCCAACTACTGTTAAAAAGCAAAGAAAAAAATGTATGCCCCATTCATAGCTAAAAATAAAATGCGATGTATTTCTCCAGAAATGGATTCTGGATCAAAGCCCAGCTGCTAATAACCCAGATACACAGGCACTTCCTCTCAGGGAAGAGAAGGCCATTAAGAAGTATCTGACTCGGCATCATTTGTGTGTCCAAAGCCCTTTCTAAGGCAGCAGAGAAGGGCGGGTGAGTTGTCCTTAGAACTCAGGCGTGGAACACCCACCCGCAGCGGCCTCGCGGGGTCCGCTGTGTGCCAGCACCACGCTAGCGCTCCTGTCCACGTCAAAGGAGGTGAGACTGGTTGAGAGAGAGAAACAAGCCAGCACCCGACAGTGTACGTATCAACGTCACAGGAATGAACAGGGGAAAGGCAGCGAGGGGCAGAATCTAGGGGAGTCTGTCCGAAGGAGTGCAGAGTGAGGGGCCCCTGAGGGGATGGCTGTTTCTGTTACTGCGGCCGGGCGGGGTGCAGGTGCTTCTGACCCGAGGAGCTGCTAAGTGATTCCCTGTGGGGAGGGGCCGGGAGGGCGAGGGAGGAGGAAATGAGACCCTTCGTTTTATGCCCGTCTGTGCTCATATCACCCTTACGATAGAAAGACAAACTTAAGGGTTTTCATATTAGAAATGTTTGAATTGATGGGAAGGCGGGGGCTCCAGCAGCTGAATAAGACTCCCCAAGCCCCGGCACGGGTAGTGAGTAGAGTCTGAGTCGGTCTTCCAGACGATGGTGGACTCCTGGAAGGCCGTGAGAGGGGACATGCTTTAAGAGGATGAACGCAATGGAAAATAATTTGCGCACACACCAAAGGCTTCCTTGCCTTTATTCAAGAAAGAGTCACTATATGGTTTTTTTAAATCAATCTTCATTATTTCTACTTTTTTAAAAATGCATTTGGATTTATATTTTTTAAAGTGGAATCATTGTGATCTCTTTTGAATAAGTCACATGTCCCTGCATGTTTATGGACTCTGAACAATTTGTTTTGATCAACCATTTCTGAAATTACATTCCTCAAACCGTGGCTTCTCTGGCTTTACCACCACCATTTTTTTAAATTAACACAAAGGTTTAAATGCCAACGATCATATGTCTTCTTATGGCACCTTCTTGAAATAACCACTTCCCCGGGGTAAATGGTGCCTCTTGGTAAATTCCAGTGGGGTAGCATCTGGGGACAGGATGCCGCAGTGGAGTGAAGTTTGGGGGTTAATCGGTTTTGTGCTTACACACTGGGCTGCTTTCAGCGATCGAGTCCACTCATTCCTCAGACTGCACTGTGGTCTTTTATGCACAAGTAAGACCAGAGAGGGGCCTGTGTGTAGGAGGCTCTGCAAATGCATGACCCCTGCCCTCCTCCCCAACAGTGTCCAGCTACAGGCATTTTTGACTTGGTTTGGTTTGGATGGGTTTGGGGGGTTTTGTGGGTTTCTGCTTTTTGTTGTTGTTTTTGCCTCCCTTGCATATAACACATTATATCCGAGAAACGTTATCACACTCTCAAAATAAATCTGACTTCTGTTCACTCAAATGCAAATGGTCCCAGTTTTCAATAATTCATTCATCCAAGTGAGGTTTTAAAATGAATATTCTATTTCCCCTCATTTTAAGCCACTTATTTGTCAGTTTCCTCCTGTGTCCTAAAATAAGCTGTGAAACTCAGCCAGCACTTGCTTTACCTGTGCTTCAGATGTGGTGCTGGCGGGGGCCCCACCAGGGGTTATTTCTGGGTAAAAGAACTTGGCTTTCTCCCTGCTTCTGTCTGGCAGACACCCTGGAACAGAGAAGGCAAATAGAAAATGGCTTAGGAATAGCATTCTCTGCCCCGCTACCTACCCCGCCCCAAAATCAACAGAGGCAATAGAACGCCTTGGGGAAAAATGAGGGATAACCGCATGATAAGTTCAGCTTAAAAACTGGGCCAGAAAATCACGACACGGCTTTTTTTAAAAACTGTGACTTATGTTCACGTGTGACCGACCGTTGTGCTGTACACCAGAAATTAACACAACATTGTAAACTGACTAGACTTCAATTAAAATATATATATATATATTAGAAAAAGAAAAAAAAAAAACTGTGACCTGTCTCAGCCCCATGCTGCTTAGATCACAGTTTGATTAGACTGAGGAACTTCTGTGCTTGTAAATGAAATCTTGAAATATTTAATGTGGCTTAAAAGTTTTCTCCACAGACAGTTTTCAGCACTATCACAGACCTCTGCGTGGCGACGGTGGTTGTGGTGTATCCCCTTAAAATTCTGTTTTTTATCGTGTGACCAAAGGTGGACAAAATGCTCCTCGGTGGCTTTTTCACAGCACTTGACTGAGACTCTAGCGTGTGGGAATTCACTTCCACTACGAGGAATGTTGTTATTTTTCCTGAAACTTGAATTGTAATTGTACTATAATTTTATAATTAAAAAAACTAAAATTATCCCTCTAGCCTTTCAGCTTCCTCCTGTTGTTAGGCAATCTCAGCCTTTCCCATAATTCTCAGTTTCATTTTAAATTTCCCTTTAGTGGGTTGTCGAAATGTGAGCCTCAATCACAGTAGCGTATTTTCTGGATAGAACAGACTGGAAGGAAACAAGCTAGCATTTGTTGCAAGTTTTTAGGAAATTTTATTATTTCGCATCTAAAAACAAAGCTCCTGGAATTCTGTACTTGCGTCCACTGATTAGTTTGGTATTGACACAAAACTAGAGAAAAACAAGTGAGGACAACCAGATGTTAACATAAGTAATCTGTAAAGTGACGGCTAAAAGGATCCTTAAAGACGCTGTTCATTTTCATGATATTACATTTCTTTGAAAAATAAACAGACATACACTTGTGTCTGTGGTAAAGCTGTTGCCGAATCAGATGGCACTAATAAGGATGATTTGAGTGGGAAGTTAAGACAAACTCGTTGAAACAGGTAATGCCTCATCTCGTGTCTTTCATTTCTCCATTTTGTCATCTGAAACAAAGGTAAAGAAAGTGCTTCTAACTAGATGCTTACAAAGAGTTCAGTATGCTTGGTCGAAAGATTAAAAATGCCCAAAAGTACTTCATTTAAACTTTCCAGTTTTAAAAGCTTCTGTGGAGCATACAGTTTCAGTTTCCACTCTTTTGTTCTAGTGTATTTTTTTTCAGGTGAAGGGGATTAAGAGGTACAAACGTCCAGTTATAAAATAAATAAGCCATGGGATATGATACACAGCGTAAGGAATATGCTGAATAATTTTTAATAACTTTGTTTGGGGACAGATGGCTACTAGACTTACCATGGAGATCATTTCACAACGCACACAAGTGTGGAATGACTGAGCAGCACACCTGAAACTAGCACAGTGCCGCATGTGAGCTGGATTTCAGCTAAAAAGGAACTTCCTTTAGGTTATTGGTCATATAAACGCCCTGGGAGGGGGGAGGGGCAAACAGGGAGAGGGAATGATTTGAAAGTGACTCAGTTTTTAAATGGAAAGCCCAGTTATGTGTTCCTTTAAAAATAACTTTTGAGGGGGCAGGGTATAGCTCAGTGATAGAGTGCGTGCCTAGCATGCACGAGGTCCTGGCTTCAATCCCCAGTGCCTCCATTAAAAAGATAAATAAAAACCTGATTACCTCCTCCCAGATAAAATAAATAAATGACATAATTTTTGCTAAAATTTGTATATGTGTATATATATGTACGAACAGTGCAATATCATAAGAGTACAGCTCATTGTTTTTTTATCAGCGGAAGACATTGCGTACTCAGAGCCCAAGTCAACAAAGAGAATGTTATCAGCACTTCAGAAGCCCCTCATGTTTCCTTGCAGGCCCCGTGTCCCCCCGAGGACAACCGCTATCCTGACTCCTCACGTGGGCTGGCTTTCCTGTTGGTATCCTTTCTATAACGCAGTCTAGCTGCTCTTGCTCAATATTGTTTGAGACTCGTTCATGTTATTGCATTCTGGTGTGGATGGTCCCCCTCAGGGCTGTATATTTTTTCATTTGTGAAGACACCACAGAATGTATTTATTCTTTCTACTGCTGATGGGCACTTGGGTAGTTTGCAGTTTGGGGCTGTTTTGAATAGTGCTGTTATGAACGTTCTGGGACTTGTCTGTCAGTGAACAGTCACTAGGAATGGAACTGCTGGGTCATCGGTTCTGCGTGTGCTCAGCGTCGGGAGATACTGTCAGGCATCCACAGTGGATGCACCACATGGCGTCCCCGTCAGTCAGCAATGTGTATTCCAGTGGTCATTCCACCCAGTACTTGGTATTTTGTGTTTTTTCATTTTAAGTAGTCTACTGGATATGGTGGGTTTAGCTTTAATTTCTCTGATGACTCGTGGAGATGAGCACTTCCTCGTGGATTTGCCCAGGGAAGGGTGTTTCACGTTACAGATCAGAATACGCAGCACTGTCAGTGCTCTCCAGATGCAGGTATAGAGGTGACGCAGCCCCAGTCGTACTGCTAGCAGTGTTTCTTTGCAGAAACTGAGAAGTTCATTTGAAAAAACTCACATGGAAATGCAAAAGACCAAGGACAAGGCATACATAAAGAAAAAGAAGATGGCTGGACTATTTCCACTGCCACATAGAAAACCTCTCCTGCAGCTCTCTTAATTAAGGTCGTGTGGCGTCAGTGCAAGTGCAGCAGAGTCCGGGAGGAGACCCTCTTCTGTACAGTCCCCTGATGGTGACACAGATGTGACCACAGTGCCCGGGGAAAGGGGCGGCCTTTTCAGTAAATGCTGTTCCGTCTTGAGTAGCTGTTTGGAGGGGAAAGCAAGTTGTGCTTTCTCATTCCGTACATAAAATGTGCTGTAGGTTTAAATGAGAAAGGGAAAAGGTAGTTTAGAGGTGTTAAAAAACAAAATGC
Source organism: Camelus dromedarius (assembly GCF_036321535.1). Taxonomy (NCBI): domain Eukaryota; kingdom Metazoa; phylum Chordata; class Mammalia; order Artiodactyla; family Camelidae; genus Camelus; species Camelus dromedarius. The sequence continues at coordinate 2,900,521 of NC_087454.1, read as the reverse complement.
AACTGAGTAAGTGTTAAAGATCTCGTTGCGTTTATCGTACAACTCGCGAATCAGGCAGCAGTGTCGCAGATAGAAAGGCGTTCCGAGGAGCTGTTGAAAGTGAAAGGCTTCCAGGCAGGAGCGAGTGGAAACGAGGAGGCGCGGTCACATCCCTCCAGGGGACCAAGGGGTGTGTCGGACAGACGGCCCAGTGAGTGCTGGTTGGTGATTCCTGACTGGCTAGTTTAGGGTTCCGTCTCTGGGAAAGGCCGAAACTATAATTAAGTTGCAGTCTGGTGATGTGTGGCTTTGCATAAGTGACTCCATTTTGGGCCTGTTTTGTTTTTAACAGAGGAAAACAAAAGAAAACATCTTTATTGCTTTGGAGTAGGCAAAGAGTTCTTAAACAGGACACAAAAAGTGTTAACCATAAATTAAGAAAAAAATACATTGGACTATATTAAAATTATGGCATCAGAAGCAGCATTAAGAGACTAAAACAGCAGAATGGGACAAAATACCTGAAAAAAGATTTGCTTGCAGAATATGTAAAGAACTACAAATCAGTTGCTGAAAAGACTTAAACTGACTTTTAAAAATGGGTAAAAAATTTGAACATTCACTTCATGAAAGGTGAGAATCCAAACGGCCTGTTAACATGAGAAGATTCCTCTTTGTGGGTGGGGGGTTCTCTCTACTTTTAGTAAGAGAATATGTGTGTCGTTCACATATTCAGATATTTCTTTACCACTGGCAGTCTACAGCAGTGTGCTTATGAGACATCAGTAACGTGTGTGGTTACACTAGAGCACAATGCCCTTTAAGGATTGCCGTTCTAGGCCCACGGTGGTTTGATGTCGTGGACATACAAACACGCAGCATCTAAAGGATGCAACAGCAGGAGACACCAGACGGCCTCACACGTGCTTATGACCCTGAAGAAAAATTAGCTTTTCTGTTAGCATGAAATGTGAGCAAACAGATCGCCCAGCCGCCTGCTCCAGCTCTCACCCTCTCACCCTCGCCCCACCACGCACACACGCACACACGCACACACACACACACACACCCGCTAGCTCGCTCGCTCGCTCTCTCTCTCTCTCTCCCTCTCTCTCTCTCTCTCTCTCCCCCTCCAGTCTCTGCGCTGTGGCATCTCATCCCCTACCTGGAGCTGCAGCAGGCTCGTGGTTGCTGGTCACTCCTGTCATCTTCAGGGAAATAATGAAATAAAAGGCAGCGTGGATGAAGTAGGAGCCTGTTGTGTGTTCTGCTTGGAAACTGTTTAAAGCTGAAGATTTAACAGTTTGTTCTTTAGGTAAAGGAAATAGGTTTGACCTTGATCCAAGACCAAGTTACAGCATTCTGCTCTAATCCATGCTGGTGAGTTAGAATCATCTGGAGAGCTCCACAGACTTGCTGACCCCTGGGGTCCAGTGCGGCCTGGGGTCCCGGAAGCTCCGTGGGTGCAGGCGAGGCTGGGTCCCTGCCGGCACTTGGGTCAGGGCCCTTAAACTGACTGAACTTCCTTGACTGGGTTTTGGCTGGACTGGGGAGGGGGGTAAATTATTCTTTCTGCCATTCCTCTCCAGGGACTGTGAGTCCTGGGAATGACCAACAGGGGGTGGTAAACCTATCTTTTCAAGAAGGTGCTCACAGATTTTCTAAAGAGAAGGATTTCCCTCCCTCCCTAATTACCCCGTGAGCAGAGCTCACTCAGCAGAGAAGCTGTTGGCGAGAAGGGCCTGGTTGCTCCTGCGTCGGAGCGCCCGGCCGTCCTCCCCGCCCCCATCACACTGCTGAAGGGGTCGTGGTGGTAGCGGAGCTGTCGGTGCTGCCAAAGCTCGAAGCCCTGGCTGCTTCCTCCGAAGAGAAGCACAGTGCTGGTGGCTCTCTCAATTTTTATTTCTAAAATCCCGTGGTGAAGACAACAGTCCTCTAATGAAAATGCATCACTGCAGTTTCTGCATTACTCAGGCAGCCTTTTGTAACTGCTTTCTGCAGTGACTAGTATCTTACTGACTTTCCTCTTCGGTAACTGAAAATAACTGATGAGCTCTGTTTTAGTATGTTTATACTGCTTTAATTTCTTAAGTTACTCCAAATGCTGACCACTAAGGTTATCTTAGGCTCTTCTAATAATCTATTTAAGGTTATTATATGTTGGGGGGGGAAGGTTATATACAACAGTTTGAAGATAATGCCATAGGAAACTCTAAATAAGAGCAAATAAAGGAAAACTTTTAAAGGTAAATCATACTGATTGATCATGTAGCTAATGGATTTTTTCATACCTTATATTTCTTCTGTTCTTTCACTCGTCTCTTTTGCCAACCAAAGGAAAATGGGAAATAAATTTTAATCTACAGTCCCTAGCCTCATTCTTATCTTAACATAGTTTTTCACTCACTAGAGCAAAATACCATTATTTAATAAAAGATCTGAATTTATATACCGTTAACCATAATTTGAAATGTTCTGGTTACTCCGTGATTCAGTGATTTCTTCTGGCTTTAGACAGACTGTGTGCTGCCCCGTGCAGACTCCCACCACTCCCAGCAGAGCGGGTCAGGCCAGCCGTAACGCCCCCTCCGTGTGTGCTGGACGGAAAACCTGGAGTCTGGCGAGGTCAGACTTTCTGTGCCTCTCTGTGTTGTAAACACAGGACGCAGCCATTGCTGGAATGCCGTTTTCTGATCTAAATCTCTAAATGCTCTCTGCTTTTGGAGGGTTTTCATCTCTGAATGTCTGACCCAGGTGGTGTGGAGGCAGAGGAAGGAAAGGGAGGAGAGAAGGAAAGTGTCTGATAGGCGAGCATCACGCGGATGCCACTCATCCCTCAGCTTGGTTAGGAGCCACCCGCTGCAAAGTCACATTCTGGCTTCCAATTTTCAGCCGAGAAAATGGAGCTTCAGAGAAGCTGGTGCCGGGTCCAGGAGAGCGGACCCCAGGTCTGTCAGACACTGAGATTCCTACAGGCTGCTGCTTCTCCAGGAGCCGAGAAGCTGGCTGGGAAGGAGAGAGTCACACGCACAGATGGACACACCTGAAATTAAAGTGCCGCTAACGGCTGTGAGCTGCAGAAGCAGCGTCACTCAGCTGAGGGAGCCCAGGGACAAAGCCAGCGCCCTGGCGGCTGCTCAGCAGGACTGCTGCTTCCTTGAAAAGATCGGCCAAACCTGGAGTTCAAAGAGAGAGGGGATTTCAGGAGGAAGAAAAGGAAAACAAAAGATTCCAGGAAGAGAGGATGGCTTGGAACGAGGGCCGCAGAGGAGGGGAGCGAGGATGTGGGGAGCAGAGGAGCCGGGGAGAAGGAGATTCCAAGACGTGCGCCCGTGCCGGCCAAGCGGGGCTGTGTCCCAGAGGGCCCCGGGCCAGGGAGTAAGTGCGGGGGAAGTAGAGCTGTGTACCCGGGGGCCCATGGAGCTTCCCAGCAGAGGAAGCTTTGAGGTGGGTGTACAGAGGGTAAAAATCTAAGGAACATCCTTGAGCAGGGCGTCAGAGGAGATGGCACGCGGGCCTGCTGATGGCGCGGGCCGCCTCTGCTCCAGAGAGGCCTCAGGGCGGTTTGGGTGGTGGGCGGTGGAGAACCGCAGAAGGGTCCTGTTTCCAAGGCTCCCCCACCAACGTCCCCAGCGACGTCTTCACTATAAATACAAAGACTAAATTAGAGTAAAATAATAAATAATTTCCACCCCTTACCTCACACGATCTCACTCGGCTTTTGACTGCATGTTGACCTATTTTTCCTGAAAACTCTTGCTGTGGTTTTTGAGATGGCCTCCCTTTCCTGGCCCAGTTCACCATTCCTGGTCCCCATTGTGGGCTCCTTTCTCCGCTGTCCCCTGGTCCGCATCCCCACAGCCTGGGCCTCTGCCCGCCCTCCCGCCCGCGCCCCCTCCAGCCCGCACCGACCTGCCTTCATACTGCTGCCTCCGCCCGTGAGAGATGCCCGCCGTCCCCCGCCCAGACGCGGGCACCGTGACTCCCCATGCGGTGGCCTCAGAACTCCTCTGCCCCCACCTCCCCAGGTCCCATTCCCAATCTGCCAGCGCGGGGAGATGCTGGGGTCGTCTTCCCACCCACATCTCACTAACCACCACCCCAGCCGATGGACATGCTGCCTCCAGAAATCTTCCTTCCTTCCAGACTTGACCCTCAGCCAACCTGGCAGAGGCAGTAACGGAGACTGTATGCTCGTCTCAAAGACAAGACAAGAGAAGCTGCATTCAGCCAGTTGATCGCACTCTGGCAAGGGCTCCGGAAAAGAACAGTTACTGGTACTGGCTTGTGACGTTATGTTCAGGCTAAGTGTGCGTGGCCAGAGTGCCTTGGCTTCTTGACACACGCTGAAATACTGATCAGTTAATCTTCCATTTGAACACATGCACATGCGTGTGCGTATGTACATGCGTAAATACGCACGTGTGCATGCATGCATACACACAGATTGATGGATAGGTGGACAGATACAACATAAAAACTTGGGGGGGTGGAGACTGATTTTTATTCCTTCCCTTTTCCCCTTCTCTCTGAGTCTGTCCCAGTAATAGACAGAGTGGGGCCTGCCCTGTGTGGTGGCTGACTTGGAGTTTAGAGCTGACCCCCTTTTCAAAGACCTGCACCCCGTTTTCATCAGACGTCACGGGCGGCAGCGGGCCTGCCGACTCGGAGGCTCTCACTGCCGCCTTTGCCCACAGGCTTGATTTAAAATAATCCAGCTCACATTACCCTACTCTGGCTCGAGCACTGTTAAAATGGAGAGACGCGTTCAATTTTAAACAAGAACAAACCAAATCTCTCTTCTAAAGAAAAGTAGGCACAGCCTCCTGTGGCATTTGTTTAAATGGATTAATATGTTGACCTTGGAGCAAACGGGGGGCAGGGGGCAGGGGGGGCCCTCCCTTGTGTTTTCATTAGAGAGCCGGGGGATGAAAAGCCAGTCTCACCACCAGCGCCACCTCTGGGAATTCGGCTGTGTTGTTTCTGTCCTAAAGTTACCTGCAGGGTTTCTTCTGTAGTTAAAGCACACGGTCGTAAATCTAAAACTTCAGGATTCCTTTTGTAAAAACCTATAAACACTGTTTAGTCGCTTGCTGTTTGCAGAGCTCATACCAAGAACGCTTCATAATGTCAGCTGGCTGTGAGTGTCTAATGGAGCGAGAAATAGCCGCCGCGGGTCTACCTGCGCCAGGCAGAGACAGCGCGGCCTGTGGCGACAAAGCGCCCGTGACCAGGGCGCTGCCCCGCCGGCCCGAGCAGGCCCCTAAGTGCTTGTTCACTCAGATACTTGTTTTTAAGTGGAACTATCAGCCATAAAATAAAATGTAGGCGTTAAATGGTAACTTTGGCCACACTCGTTTATTCTTGATGATTCATGGGGAAATACTTACCCATGTTGTAGATTTTTGTTCAGCGTTTTGTTTATAAATGAGCAAATATCCATATGATTTTAGGAGGATGGAGGAATGCCTTCTCTGTTTTGTGAGGGTCACAGACTCTGAACCTGTAGTTCTGTGCTATTTATCGGAGTTTAAGGGGAAAGTTCTGAAGGTGTACTTAGCATTGCCTTACTTTTATTCATCACGCAAAATTCAAAATGCTGGAAGGGTGCTTTTTTTTTTCCCTTTCTTTCAAAAAGATGCAGTCAGGCTGGATGGGAGGTTGGGCAGAAGTCTTGTGATATTACTGTGATGTTTGCTGTGATTTGAGACACAGGTTTGCAGACTGCTTCAGGGAAGTCAGGGCTGCTTCAGCTGTCAAGATTTCTCTCCCCGAGGGGGCCCGAATGCCTCCTTGTGTTGAGCCCTTTCTGTGTGCGTGAAACAGGTAGGAAGAGGTTCAGAGGCTGGGTTGCATGGAACAGATCTGGGATAGGGCGTCCCAGCCCTGAGCACCCCGCGGGTCCTGGCCTCACCGAGACTGGAAGCCTTTTAGGATGTAGCGACCCCTCCCTAGTTCCCCTTTCCCATCTCCTTGATGTCCCCCCGCTTAATCTTTCTGCCAACAGTGGGCTAACTGACTCTCTGTTTCAGATCATTGCTTAGATTCCTTCAGTTTGGGACGCCCCCGCCCGCCCCCATGGGCAGGGTTCCTGCTCCTGGCCCCGCAGTTAGCAGGCGCCTGGGCTCTGGGCACTTGTCCCAGGTGCCCAGCTCCGCCCGGGCCTCGGCTTGTGGTCAGCTGCGTTTCCTCTCGAAATGAGGCTGCCCCTCTGAGACCATCGTCCTCTTCAGAGCTGGTAGCCGTGTGCCTTGTTACCTTGGAGTGAACAGGGCTATTTGCTGTCCACCTTTGCCTCCATTTTGGCAGGCACTCTAGGAGAGAGACGGTACAGTCCCGCGGAAGACTTCACTGTTGCGTGACCAAGATTAGAATCTCTGTGGCTGCCTCCAGAGAACGTCCGGTTGGCCCAGCCTGACTCCAGAGACCTCTCATGACTTCCCTCTCTGCCCTTCTCCCGGCCACGGAAGTCAGCTGCTGATACCTGGGACACACACGTCCGAGAGCTACTCCAAAACAAAGATCTTTGCTTAACGCTTCCGCTTTTCTAAGTGCTCCCCGTGCGTTATCATTTTAATCTCAGCGTGGCGAGGAGAGGCCATTACTTAGCTTTTGCTGCTGAGAAAACAGGCCTAGCACTGCACAGCAAGGTCATGGCCAAACCAGTATTGGAATTCCCATTTCCTGGGAGATTCCAAACATCCTGATACAAACGTTGCTGATCACTAAACGATATGTGTGTGTGTGGCTCCCCAACAGCACACACACACACACAGAGCAGTGGAAACTGAGTTATTGGAAATGACAGAATTCACCAGCATCAACAATATCTTCTGTGTATGTGGTCTTGGTAGCCAAGAAATTAATTATTAGCCTAATAAAGACGGGTCTGAAAACCTGTCCGGTGTTTCTCTAGTCCTGTTAGCAGTCAGTCTAGCAACGGGCAGTGCTGGGGGGTTCCGTGTATCTGGACAGAAGGAGGGGCTTCTGTATCCTTATTCTTTCCAACCATCCGTTCAGCCACTCAGCCGACCATCCTCTTAGAGTGACGTTGTCTGTGAAAAGTCCCCGACCTGGGGTGAAGGGACCTGAATCATGATACCTTGACACTCAGTATGTACTTTGGGTTAAGTTACTGTACATTTGTGAGTCAGATTTCTTAAATCTGTAGAATGAGGTGCTGGGGCTTTGTTTTCTAGTGTCTCATCTACGTGCTGCATGATCTTAGGTCCTAGACACCACTCTCTGCTATGCCACCCCCTTTGTAACCTCCTTTCCCATCCAGCCAGGGCTGGGGGGCTGGGGAGGGGGTCAGGATATATTAAAATTCTTCCTCACATAGCCCCAGCTTGCGGGTGTTATATGAAAGTCCCTCTGCTGGCTAATTCCACTCAACTGCATTTTTTATGTTAACTTAATAGGCTAATATTTTATGAACCTGTAAGATTGAATGTATGGAGTGAAATCAATATTTCTGATAATTACTTGGTGGGGGTGGGAAAGTACAGCAGAGAATCGTTTAACAATTCCAGACTGATATTGATTAAAATTAGTGGCTTGAAGACTTAGAATACCTAATTTACAGGATTTTTTTCATGGATTATTCTAGGACTTAGGTAAAAATTATAGCCCAGCATTTATGATAACAGTTACCAGGTAGTTTTCTGTATGTGATCTAAGGGCGAGGCAGCAGTTTGGAGGCAGAGTGTCCCCTGCGGCCCCGGGTGGGCGCTGTCAGGCCCTGCGGAGGTGGGAGCCCAGCATCTCTGTCTGGGAGGCTCTCCTCCGGGGCGAGCTCTCTGTTTCCTTTTGTGTTATCAGCATCTTCCTTTTGCATCTCTATTTCTTTTCACCAAAGAGGATACAGTGGGATATACTTTTTCTAGATTAGAAGGATGAAAGATGTTTGAAAGCACTCCAGTTCCTTGTCTAATTCAGTCTGTCAGGCCAGGCACTGAGATTCCACCGACGTGTTGTCAAATGATGAGTCGTTCATCTCCTGTGTCTGTTTCCCGAGAGGCGTAAGATGTATGTGCGGGCGGTAACAGTTTTGGAAGAAATGCTTTTGGCCCTGTACCTCCCAGCAAGGCCCCGTCGGTCAGAGAAGCAGTGAGGTGGAGCGGGGGCGGCACGTGGCTGGGCGAGTCCGTGTTCACTTGCGTGCTGACCACGGGCAGTCACTGCCTCCCCCGGGGTCTGGGGCCTCGTCTATAAAATGAAGCTGAGTTGGTGGTTTATTTCTCGGGTCCTCTATAATTCTCATACTCGGTGAGTCCAGTGATTGCTGTTGGCAAGAATGTCATAATCAGACTCTATTCAGTCATCAGACGCGCGTGTAGCGCTTTCTGAGTCCAGGGGCTGAGCCCCCCGCCCCGCCAGGGAGAGGAGACAGCCGGGCTGGTAACTCTCCCAGAAAGGGAGAGGAAATGCCAGTTGAGAAGGCCAAGGGGAAGTGAGCCCGTGTCACTCGGCCCCTCTGTGTGCCCTGGGGGCTCCGCTTGTGCTTTGTGTACGTTTAGGTTCACCGTCACCACAGTCCTGTAAGGTGGGCGTTACTGCCCCGTTTTATAGATGAAGGGTGGGGCGTTGTGCAGCTGGAATACTGGGCCAGGACTTAGGCACAAGCCTTCCTGATTGCAGAGCATGCGCCTTTCCTGTTAGATCACGCTGCTCCCTGGTCCAGTGCTGCGAGAATTATTAACAGGAGATGGTTTGTGCCACTTGGGGCAAGAGAAGCACTTTCTAGTGGCAGCGTCATTTGCTCAAGGACTTAAAAATGGGTGGAATCGGCCCGTGTGATCTGGGGAGAATGTCTGCAGCAAGGACACTGCAGGGAGAAGGTGGCGGGAGGCGGGGGGGGGCGCTCATGCGCTCTCTGCCCAGGAGCAGCCCCGCCGAAGGAGAGGTGGGGGACCAGGTTAAAAAGGCCGGCGGCCCAGGCGGAAGTTCAAGAGTTGTTGAAAAGCGTTTTGGAGTCACCCAGGATCTGGGTGGGAGCTTAGATAAGCAGAGTCACATCCGGCTGGCGGTGGGCACGCGTGGGCTGAGGAGCTGCTGCAGGATTGCGGGAAGGAGGCAGACAGCCTTAAATGTAAGGTCAAAATGGGGAGGGGAGGGGGGCCTGCAGAGACGGCTGCGCCTTCTCACCAAGGTCGTGTTATCGAGAGCCAAACCAAGAAGAGGAACTGGCTGGAGAGATGCGGATCTCGGTGCAGCTAGGCCGCGCGGATTCCTTTCGCGGGGGTCCCAGAGGCCAGGCGCGCCGGAGTCGTGCTCCGGGGGGGGGGGGGGGCGGGGGCGGGGGGCGCTGGGAGTCGGGGCGAGCCGTCTGCGTGGTGCACAGAGCGCTGGCGCCTCTGGCAGCTCAGGGCTCTGGGTGATGCCGAGGGAGGGACGGCAGAGCAGGGCTCTCCCTGCCTGCGCTGTCGGGTAAGGCGTAGTGGCTGGGACCAGGGCTGAGCTCGGGCTTCACGCTCCTACGCGGGGGGGGGGGGGGGGGGTCACCGTCATCTCCGCCTTGCCCACGGGCCGAGCGGAGGCAGCCACTGGACCAGCTAGGAGGTGGCAGCGCTGGGCCCAGGTCCGATGGCCTTCAGATCCCCTGACGCGTTAAACAGAGGAGAGAAAGAAGTGCCGCCGTCAGGGAGCATCAGGCTCCAAGTCAGCTGCCAGGAGGGCGGGTGTGGCTGATGGCTCTGTGCGCTGTTCGCCTCACGGAGAAACGGAGAAACGCGGAGAGAAAAGTGGAGAGTGGGGACGGCCGGGGCGTGCGGGCCCACGCCGTCAGCGACACCCGCGCCTCGTGCCCGCGGAGCTCTTCCCGCCGCGCTGGGGGCACAGGCGGGCTCGGCACAGCCCTGCCCCTCGTGCGTGTCCTGCCGCAGCCGTGAAGGCCCAGAGTCTGAGTCCGCAGGGACCCAGGGAGGCTCTGTGCGGGCGGGGTGGGCGGGGAACCGGGGAACCGGTTTGCCCTATTTCACATTTACCGTAGAGTTGTTGGCGTTATTTTTAAGTGATGAACGTGGTACCTGTAGAATGTCATTTACAGGAGTGACCAGTCCTGTGATGAGCTGTGAGATACCCTTGAAATGAGCTGTACGCTGTGTGTGTTACGTGTACACGTGCAAATGCTCGCACATGCACGTGTATGATTTATCCAGTTTTTACATTTACAAATATTTATGTTGAATTTTAGGGGAACATTGGCTCCAAAGTTGCGATTATCCCATAGTTTCATTATTTCAGTCATAGCTCAGGGAGAAGCTTGTTTGAAGCTCTGACCACTCACCCAGACTTATTTTAAGATACAAGAAGCCCTTTGATACCCTGATCTCTCCAGCAAGGAAAGATTTGAGGCAACATTTTCTTCCCATAAAACACATTAAGAGCTTTAGACTACTCTTCCCACCAACCTTAGTGTCTTCTAATCCCAGCATATTCAATAGCCAAGAGATGAGGGGCAGCCGAGGGTTACTTTGCGGTTTCTGGCTCTTTCCTCCCTGCCGCCACGAAGAACATTTGGAGAATGTCCAGGAAGGCAACAAGGACCAGCCAGTGGTTTGAGCTATGACTTGGAACCCAGCATCTAAGAAAGCTGTTGTGACATCTGTGTGACCTCGGTTAGGACCTGATGTTCGCTCGCCTCCGTTTCCGTGTCTGAGATGACGAGCCACACACCGTGCTGATCCCTGTGTCCTCGGGGCCTGGGAGAATTAGTGAGCTGGTGGCCGTGAGATGCTGTGGGAGTCTTGGGCTGAAGGGCCTCTTGTGGGAAAGCTTGCAGTCGAGTGCTGCTCTGTGAGCGTGGTGTTCCCACACAGTCCAGTTTCTTTCAAGTCCTCATTTGATATGTGCCTTTAACATCACCATGTTAGTACCTGTTTCTTTTACACTTTTGAAAACCTAAAAATATCATGCATGTTAATGAAGCTTCACTGAATTGTTAATGAGCACTCAGGGCTGTACATCCAACAGAAAGCTAAACTGGCCACATAAGTACTCACCTGATTGTGTATCTGAAATACAGTGTCATCCTGTGCCTCTAAAAAGTGTAATAATAAAAAATTTCAAGCTTCAAGTACAGTTTCGTTGTACCAAGCAAGCATTGTGTCAAAAAATGAAATTTTGTTAAAGGAGCTATCCTAGATGATAAAAAAACAAGAAACTTGAGCTCTGAAAAAAAAATCCAAAACTCACATTTAATTTTATAGTTGGAAGCATGTTATAAATGAGCAGATAATCTTTATATGTACAGGTTTAATTAGCAGTGATTTCATAATATACTTCCATATAATGGAAAATGATTTCAAATAAGAGGCTGTCATTTTCAGTAATGATTGTTGGGAGACTTGATTTCCTGGTTGCTGTAAAGAGTGTGTGTGTGTGAGTGTATGTGAGTGTGCGTGCTTGTGAGTGCACGTGTGTGAGAATGAGTGTACGTGTGTGCGTACCTGTGTGTGTGTGCGCGCACGTGAATGTGTGCTTGTCTATCTCCCCACTGGGTAAAGGCTCTTACCTGTCAGCTAATGTGAAAATTTTTCTCTCTAAAACTAATTAGTTCTCCTTTTCTTTCATCCCCCTTTTGTACTTGAGAACGCTCAGCCGGCACAGGGACCTGTCAGGGCCGCTCTCACCTGTGAGTGAGGCAGGGTTGAAGTCAGCCCTAACTCGGGCTCGGACAGCGCTGGGACGCCACCCCTGCTGAGCTGCAGGTGTCTGAGGGCCTTGCGCTTGCAGAGGCCTTGGCGTCTCCTCCGCGCCAGCTCAGCGTAGCGTGAGGCACGAGGGGTGAACGGCACAGACGGCGGGGCCTGCTCTCGGGGGCACCCAGTCTGGGGGCAGACCGTCGACAGGCCACAGATGAGTGTGTCATAGCAGCAGTGGATGCTGCTGAGGACTTCTGCCTGAGAGGGTGACCAGGGACACCAGTCACAGACGTCTTCTCTGGGATGGGGCAGTGAGTGAGGTGTGTAAGGGGCAGGTGGGGAAGGGGGTATTTTAGGGGACAGACTGCAGGGCCCAGGATACGAAAGGTTGGGCAGCGTGAGACAGGAGAAGCAGGGACCCAGGCGCGGCCCGGGAGGCCCCGGCCAGTCTGCCCGCAGGACAGGCATCTGGTTAGCCAGACCTCTCACCCCCTTCTAAGTACTTTCTTTCCTGGAGTCTGAAACGGCTGTTCTGGGAGGAAAGAAATTTGATGTCAGGGGCTCCTGGGAGCCTTGGGAATTAGAAGCTTGGAACTGGAGCTCAGCTGCTGATGGAAAATACGCTGTGGATGTTTTATTCAGCAATGCATATATAACATTGAGCGGAATCCAAACACATAAATCACTTGTACAATAGTCGTTAAAAGCTACCTTCCAGCATTTCTGAACCGGCTGCCAGAACTGCTGCAAAGTCCTCTGTTGCCACCTGCTGGTGGAATGTTTTATTACACTGTTAGTCTCGCCTGTGTATCCTTTGGCACTCAGGTTTTCCTAGGTGCACATTTGCCCCACCAGACTGAAAAGCCTGTGTCTGAGGACTGCGAAAGAGAAGAGTCGCACCTTGAGCAGCCTGTCGGGACAGAGCAAGCAGGACGGACACAGATGGCAAAGCCGGTTTCTTCACTTGGCCTTTACCAGGTCTGTGTGCATCTCCAGGCCCTCAAACCAGGCCTGAGCTGGCCGCGTCTCCAGGCCAAGGACTCGGTGCTCAGTGCTCATTTCTCTAGAATAACATGGTCCTGTTATCATAGCTGCCCACTTGTCACTGCCTGCGTCACGGTCACCAAACCATGCATCAAAGAAATAGGAATTAGTGTCACCAGTAAAACCTGCCCAGAAATCTGCATGAGCTCACATGGTTTCCAGGAGAGAAACCTTCCCCCAGGGGAGTCATTTCATCACCTGCATAAGACGTAGTTGAAAATTACTGGGAAACTTTTTGATGTCAAGTCAAAATGGCTGTGGTCCCTGAATGACCAGGTGCGCCAACAAAGCCCCAGGGTGAGGATGCTCTGTGCAGCCCTGGTTTGGAGCATCGGCAGACTCACTTGACCTTCTCAGGTGAGCTGTCAGTGTCCCCTGTGAGACCACCTGTGGTCCAGAGGCCTCACCAGCTCTGAAACAACACGCGTTTCAAAAACTCTGAAGCTCTGTGAAGTTTCACGGACGGTGGACAGAAAACATCTGGAATGCAGCCGCCAGGTGGCTGGGGTGGCGCAAGGCTGCAGGCCAGCACCGCGGCGTGCAGGGCAGGAGCTGGGCCTCGATTGCAGACGGCCATGCGCTTTTTAGGCGGCGGAGTTCCAAACTCTGGAAGTAAGAGGTGGAGCTGTCAGAGCTGGCGAATGGCAGAGCCAGGTGTGTCCTCGGACGAGGCCCAGGTAGATTGTCCTGCCTTCCCACTTCTCCACTCCCAGCCCAGCCACTCTGGAAGACTTGGTTTAAAAAGTATTGACTAGAATTACCGTATGCTTTCTGGGTGTATACCCAGCAGGACTGAAAGCAGCCTCTCACACAGATACAGCATCCATAGCATTATTCACAACAACGAAGTGTCCGTGGACAAACAAAATGCAGTCCATACATACAGTGGAGTGCTGTTCAGCCTTAAAAAGGAAGGAAATTCTGACACATGCCCCAACATGGATGACCTCGACATGATGTCAGTGACATAAGCGGGTCACAGGCGGGTGAGCACTGAATGGTCCCGCTTGTGTGGCGTTCCCAGAGTGGCCAAGTCCACAGGCAGAAAGCAGTGTGGTGGTTGCCTGGGGCTGGGGTGGGGGGAGTGAGGAGCTAGTGTTTAGTGGGGACAGAGTTTCACTTTGGGAAGATGAAAACGTTGAGGTGGGTGGTGGTGATGGTTGCATAGAAGTGTGACTGTATTTAATCCACAGAAGTGGACACTTAAAAGTGGCTCAAATGGCAAATTTTATGTTGTGTATATTTAACCACATTAAAAAAAACAGGGTGAAGAGAGAGCTCAGTGGTAAGAGTGCCTGCATAGCAGGCACAAGGTTCGGGGTCAGTCCCCAGTGCCTCAGCTTAAAAAATAAGTAGACAAATAAACCTAGTTCTCTCTTCCCCTAAAAGAAAAAAAAAAAAACAGCATGGCTTCCTTTCCAATTCTAGAGCTGGGAGCTTTTCTGAATGGATTCAGCAGGAAAACTTAAAAGAAAACCCTTGTCTTTGAAGGAGACAAGGCCCGAGGCATCCAGCGTGAACGCCACGTAGGGAGCTGACTGCGGCGTGGTGAGGAGCGCCCTAGTCCCTCTGTGCCCGTTCACAGCCCCGCGGAGGGCTGCTAGCCCGGGGAGGGGGTGGGCTGAGGTTTCTCAGACAGACAGACATCTGCTTTCATCTTCCCTCTGTGTTCGTTGGCCATGGCTGTGACTTTTTGTTTTTTTGACTCCCCCCCACCCCCAGCTTTACTGAGGTTTGATTTGCAAATAAAAATTGTGTATATTGAAGTGCGCAACATGGTGTTTCGATATACATGTGCCCTGTGCGCTGATACGCACGCACGTATGTACATAACGTTGTCTTTATCCATTCACAGTCACGCTGATTGAAATGCTCACCCTCTTACAGTCACCTTCGTGTGTGTGGGGAGAACCCTTAAGGGTCATTCTCAGCAAATTTCAGGTAAACCATATACTGTTAGGAACTGTAGTCACCATTAGATGGAGCACCTTCAGGCTCAGAACTTACTTATCTTTTCAGTCATAGTTTGTGCCGTTTGATCGACATCCACCTCCCTCCTCTACCTGGCAACAACCATTCATTCTGCTCTATTACTATGAGTTTGGGGTTTTTTTTAATTCTACATGTAAGTGAACCATGCAATATTCGTCTTTTATGTCTGGCTTGTTTCACTTAGCGTAATGTCCTCCCGGGTCATCCATGTGTTCACAAGTGGCGGGATTTCCTTCTCTTTGCGGTTGAATGGTGTTCCTGTGTGTGCGTGTGTGCGTGCGCACGCACACACGTGTATACGTAACTTGTCTTTATCCATTCACCTGCGGGCAGACACCGCGGTGGCTCTGTACCTGGGCTCTCACGAGTAATGCCGCACTGAACATGGTACTGGTTCATTTCCTTTGAATATACACCCAGAAGTGGGCTGCTGGGTCATACAGTAGTTCTATTTTTAACTTTTTGGAGCCTCCATACTGATCTTCACAATACCTGCACCGATTTATCTTTTAGCTTTATTCTGGAAAAACAGGAACAGACGTGAAAGTGGCGTCCGTCAGCCCCTACCTCCCCCCCCCCCGCGTCCGTCAGCCCTTACCTCCCCCCCCCCCGCGTCCGTCAGCCCCTACCTCCCCCCCCCCCCCCCGCGTCCGTCAGCCCCTACCCCTCTCCCCGCGTCCGTCAGCCCCACCCCCGGTCATAACTGCATATTCGTGGCCAGTGGCGTTTCCCTCTGGGCCCACCCAGGCCCTCCTGTACTGTTGGAGCAAGTTTATTGTTTACATAAAACGAGTACATACTTGAAAAGATCGATTCTTTTTTAAAAATAGAACTGCAACACCATTATTATAACTAACAAATTAACAGTAATTCCATAATATCAAGTGTACAGGGTTTAAATTTCAAATTATCTCACAAATACAATTTTTTTAACTCTGTGTGTCTGTGTGTTTGGCTTAGGATCCAAATAAGGCTCTGCATGATATGCCTCCTAGGTTTCTTTTAACCTGTGGCTTCACCCTTATCTCCCCCCTCACTCTTGTTTTAACTTGTAATTCATTTGCTGAAGAAGTAAGCTCTTGTGTCTGGATTTTGCTGGTTTCATCCTGATTCTGTCACTTACCTTGTGTGAGAATTGATAGTGGGGTCTTCACCAGCTGGGATCTTACGCTTGGCTGGCTGTTAGACTGCCCTGGGGAGCTTTAAAACCCTGATGTGTGTGGAAACAGTTTCACAGTTTCTAAGTAACTTAAACATAAAATTATCTTATCACCCAGCAAATCCCCTCCAAAAAAATAGAAACAGGTGTTTAAACAAAAACTTGTACACTGCGTCCATAGCAGCACTATTCACAGTAACCAAAGGTACAGAAACCAAGATGTCCTTCCCTGAAGAATACGCAATGGAATTCAGCCTTAAAATAAAAGAATTCCCAATACACACTTTAGCCCGATGAGCCTTGAAAACATGACGCTAAGTGAAGGGAGCCCCCAGCACAGAGGCCACGTACCACACGGCTGCATTTATAGGAAACAACCAGAATGGGGACGTGCAGAGAGACGTGAAGTGGGTGAGAGGTGGCCAGGGGCCGGGGAGGATGGTGAGTGAGCGCGGGTTTCCTCTCGGGGGCTGAGGAGCCCTGGAGCCAGCCCGTGGTGATGTCACAGTACTACAGCGCTAAGTGTCCTTAATGCCGCTGGATCGCGGACACTTTAAAGTGGTCTAAGTGGGAAGTTCACGTGCTGGGTTTTACCACAAACTGTGACAAGCACACGACCAAGTAGACCACAGCCTCTCAGGGGAGGCAGGACCCGCGCGTCCGTGTCCCGGCGATGCCAGCAGCACCAGGACTCGGGGTGCTGGACGGAGCCGGGGTCTCGGGGCTCCCTTCTGGGCGGTGCTGCTGGTGGCACTTACCTGGGGCCGGCCGGCCTCTGCTCTGGGGAAGAGCTGCGTTTCTCAGCTCCCGTCTGACAGATGCTGCCAGCAATCAGCTGCCTCGAGTCACACCGGGGGTTCTCTCTCATCTCTGAAGACAACATTCTAGAAAGCTGGAGAAGGTCGTCTTGCACTGACCTGATTGTGGCTTTAACGTGAGACGAAAGGGCCTCCGTTGCTAACTGCCATCCAGGTGCATGGAGCAGCAGCACAGCCTGTGAGGTGGCAGCCGGGGGACGGGTGGCCCGTCAGGCCCTCCCACGTGTGCACGCGCGTGCGCACGGCCCTGCCAGAGCCCGGCTGTGTCCCGGCCACTCCTCCAGAAAACCTGGGGCCAGGGCCACCTCGCGCTCCGGACTGACCCTCGGGGTGGGAAGGGACCTTCCTTGGCCTGGTGGCTCGTGCTGCCCTCAGTCCTGCGGAGGCTCGGCAGGCCTGCTTGCCTCCTGTTTTCAGGAAGGAAAATGCCGTTTCCTTAGCAGGATCCCCTCCCCCGGGCTCGGATCGCAGCGTCCTTGGCAGAGGCACAAGTGGCTGAAATGTGAGTGGGGAGTTCAGTCCCCTCCGCTCAGCTGGCTTCCTCTTCTGGCAAAATCTGAATAGACTCACAGCCGCGGCACCTCACAAAGCAGAGTTCTCCACGAGACCCAGGGCGGGCGCCCGCCGTTCTCTCTGCTCAGCACTGACCACTTAATGTCCCAAACTCCCGTGTCTGAAGGTGCCTGTGGCCAAGTTGTGGATTCAACTCTGGAGTCACCGCTCCACCTTCCTCAGTTCTTGCAGCCCAGCCTAAGTGGCCAGAGGACTCTTCCATTTGAATAATGTAGGGTTTCCACTTAAAATATTAATTAGGAAGAGGAGAAACACTTGTTCAGAGGAAGTGTGTTGTAGTAAAAAGATGGCGGGCTTTGGTCTACCCCAGGTTCCCTCCCCAACGACCTTTGTCGGTCCGACTGCAGCCCAGGAGCTGCTGTGTCCTGCAGTCTGAGCCCTGACCCGAAGCGCTTGCTGAGCTCTGATCAACTAGCAGAGCGTGCTTGTGGCTATGTGTATATGGTTCTTGGAAACGTGATGAATCTTGGAGTCAGGAGACCTGGAATGGGTTACGTCAGCCCATAATCCGTGTGCCAGTTGTCAAAATGTAGACAGGGCACGGAGCTTCTCAGATTCTGTTTGTTCATGTGTAAGATGTATGTATTATGTATTTGACAGGATATTTGGAAAAATTAAGTGAGAAACTAGGTAGTGAAGCTGCCAGCCTGGTCCCCGCCCCGTGAGCAGGTGAAGCGCTTGGCCCTCAGCCTGCGTCCCAGAGCGGCGGGGCTTAAGGGATGTAAGGTGGGGGCGGAGCTATGAGATCCAGGCAGGTGACGATTGCCCCCTCAACTATGACTTGTGTCCTGCTTTTTCTTTTCTTCTCAAATTATATTTTCCAGGTCATTAAATATTCTTCTACAGCATTTTTAATGATTGCATGTTTAGGATACGCTCCATGGGAAAGTTTGCCAGGGAAGTGTGTGTGGTACGAGGATTCTGGGTTAGAAACACCGAGCAGTAATGCACATGACTGTTTGTAAGCAGTGGCTTCTAGCTTTTCACGTCTAAGCGTCACCGAATTAGGACGCAGAGATAAAGTTGATTTAGGGTGGTGAGATTATGGTGGTTGTTTTTTTTTTAATTTATTTTAATGCTGGGTTTAAAAACCACCCTGTATTCACAGAATTAGCTGAGACTGAAAGGATTAGAATTTAGAGATTTGCTTCAAGTCAGAGCAGTAAGCATTAACCCTGTGCTGTTGGATAAATTAACTTTACCTCCTAGACCCTGATGTCTCTAACTGTCAGACAGACACAATGACTGTGGTACCTGCCCTGTGTTCCTTGTCAGAATCGGGTGCTCCAATAAAGTGCACAAAACCCTGTAACCTGTAAATGCTAGGCAGACTTTAGTTATCATTATCACACACGGAAGTATGAAGTTGTCCTAGTCTTAGTGAAATGACCGTAGTCCGATCTCACGGAAGCAGTGTAGTGAAGACGGCCCATCTGCTGGACTGCGGGTGCCTGTAACAGAGCAGAATGGTCATGGGCTCTTTGTGAAATCAGCCGTGGCAGAAAGCGGGGGCAGGAAGACTCACTTCCTTCACTTTCCCCTTCACAGTTAAGATGCGCGCATTTAAAGACGGTCCCTGTGCTTCAGAGAAAGCCGTAATTTGCACGTGGCGCCTGCCAGAGTGGCCATTTCCTTGAGGGGGTGGCAGGAGGCTGCCGCTGCTGCACGAGCTCCTCCGGGCTTCCTCCTCCCTGGGGAGCCAGGAGGGCCTCAGAGGTAGACGAACGGTGGTCCCGTACAGACGTCCCCAGGTTACCTGCCAGGCACGTGTCACCCACTGCTGCTGCCCGTCCTGCTGCGGGGCAAGAGGAAGCAGGCCCAGGGGCGGAGGGCCACGTGTCCTGGCCACTGCCGAGCTGGCGGGGCGTCTGCCACTTGTGACTCCGAGGCCTGGTTCCGTCCCCTGTCTTGGAGCCAGTTGGCACGTGGCTTCCCGATGCCAATGCCCACAGCAGGTTAAGGACCAGTTACTCCCCCCGCCAGGGCAGCGTCCACCTCGTGGCGGGTCTCAAAGGTCTGTGCTGTCCATTATGTGGTGGAGACCAGTAGCGGACAGAGCAGCCAGCTGTCCTCTGGCTTCAGGCCTTTGCTTTCTGGGTGTCGATTGGAGGGTGTGTTCAGTAACTGGGCTCCAGGGACAGCGCTGAGGCTGCGTACGGTGAACCGTCACGTCCTACAAGAGCGCAGGGTCTGGGCAGAGGGCTCCCTGACCCTGTGAGCACTGAGGAGCACCGCAGCCGCCACACTGAGCTGGCCCCCGGGAGAGCCAGCCCCGCTGATTGTCTCCTCAGACCGGAAGTGCGGGCCACTCTGTCCAGCTGTCCTCCCATGTTCTCTGCAGAATCCTGGAAAGAAATAAGAAAACGTGAGCCTGTCCCTGCAAACTGCCGCCCTCGTCAGCATAGCCCACACTCACTCCCCGAAGTTCCTACCCCAGAGCGATATTCAAGTGTTTAACCACCAATGTGGCGTGGGCACGACCGATCAGAGCAAAAGCTGGCTGAGCTGGAGCAGGACCACAGCCCACCAACGCAGATGAGGACCCCTGGGTGGGCCCAGGCCTCCTGGAGGAGGAGGCAGCGTGGCAAAGGGGAAGGGGGGAGGGTGGGAGCACCGGTGGTTTACCAAGTGTGGAAGGAGTGCCACGCTGGACAAGTGTGGCACCTACCGGCTGATCGTCAGCCTTACCCTGTCCCCTGGCCAGACATTCCTGAGAATCCCCAAGAGTCCTTACACAGATCCTCAGGTGTCTCCTAGGCCCTTCCAGCTTGGGAGCCTGTGGGGGGGTCAGGATTAGGAGATGTGGCGGGGACTCACGTTGAGCAGGGGCATGACCTTACTGCCTGGCACTGCTCAGTCCGTTGCCCCAACTCCCTCCCACCTGCGCGGCCAGCTCTTCAGACGCCCTCCAGGAGCTCCTGGGCTTCTCAGGGTAGGGTAGAGCTCCATTTTTTTTCTTTTAAGTCTAGTCAGTTTACAATGTGGTATTAGTTTCTGGTGTACAGCACCGTAATTCAGTTACACATTTATATGTGTACATTCGTTTTCATAACAGGTTGTTATAAGGTATTGAATATAGTTCCCTGTGCTGTACAGCAGGACTTAGATATTTATCTGTTTTGTATATAGTGGTGTGTACCTGCTAATCCCAAACTCCTCATTTATCCCTCGCGCCCTTTCCCCCCGGCAACCATAAGTTTGTTTTCTATGTCTGTGAGTCTGTTTCTGTTTTATAAATACGTTTGTTTGTGTCCTTTTTTTAGATTCCACATATAAGTGATATCATGTGAAATTTTTCTTTCTCTGGCTTACTTCACTTAGAATGACGATCTCCAGGTCCATCCACGTTGCTGCAAGTGGCATTATTTCATTCTTTTTTATGTCCAAGTAGTATTCCTTTGTATAAATATACCGCATCTTCTTCGTCCAGTCACCTGTCAGTGACATTTAGGGTGCTTCCACGTCTTGGCTGTTGTAAGTAGCGCTGCTGTGAACATCGGGGGGCATGTGTCTTTCCGAGTTGGAGCCTCCCCCGGGTGCACAGCAGAGCTCCCCAGCGCCTGGGCGCGCCTCCCCCTCCGAGGCCCCGCCAGGCGCTCTGGTTTGTGGTGGTGGTTTTCTCTCGGTGTCCGCCTTCGTGCTCTTTCCAATGTGCCTTCAGCGTGGGGAGGCAGAAGGGGGCCCGGGGATCAGACGTGCTGGTGTCCGTTGACCCTGCCATTGTTTAAGGTTGCTGGTCATCTCCAGAGGGCTCCCACGCCCTGGGAAGGTGACGTGCTGCCAGCCGTCTGTCCTCAGGTCGCATCGGGGTGGGAGCAAAGGCACCCCAGGCGGCCGTGCGAAAGTGAGAAGTGGCCCTGCGTGGCCTGGCGTGGGAAGGCGCTGGGCTTGCAAAAGCAGCTTGTGGGGGAGTGGGTGCGCTGGCTTCCCGTGTGTGTGTTTCTGTCGTCTGCCCCGACGTCGTGCACGCGGCCGCCCCCAGGTGCGGCGCCAGCCGGAAGCTGCGGGGTGGGGGGCGGCTGGGGAGAGTGTTCTGGAGTGCCCGGGTCCCGGGGCCGTGGACGGGGGTGGGGGGCGGGCGGAGCGGGAAGCTGCTTGCTTCCCCTGGGGGCACTTGCTCCTTCTAGACTTCACACCAGAAAGTGTCAGACTCAGCCTGGGAGGTTTTTAAAGAGACCGGTAAATCACATTTCACAGGCCTGAGTTTTACAAAATTACAAGTGCGTCTCCTGGTTCACACTCTGGAAACGCTTCAGTGTTGGGTGTCACCTCTTTGGTGCTGGGACCCCAACTCAGGGTCTGCTGGGTCCGCTGCTCTGGAGATTGTGGATCTGTTACAGTGACGGCCGTCTGAGCTAAGGCTCCTCCCACCTTGAACTCCACAGAGACAGGAACATGTCAAATCAAACAGCAGCGTGGTGACCGCACTCTGTGCTGTCACTCATCCTCCGATGAGCGACGAAGCAAAACCCAGCAAAGGACCATCAACCCGCAGGTCTCCAGAAGCAAGCTGTCCGAAGCAGTGGGTCACCTAACGCAGCACCCGTCTCCTCCTCGGAGCTTTTTTGCTGCGTTTACCTTCTCAGTTACCTTTGCCTAAAGCAGCTATTTAAATCAGAGCTAGTTCACTCCGACCCTGAAGAAAGTGTCCTTGAAGGGACAACCAGCACAAAGCAGCCTGATCACGTGAGGTCTGTCAGCAACAGTCCCCGAGCAGGTGGCACATGGTCAGGAACTTGCTGGTCACGGCAGCACCCGAGGATGTGCAGCCTTGGCCGAGGCCTCACATGGAGCTGATCACAGCGGTGCCGGGGCCCCAGCCTGGCCCCGGGCTGTGGGGACCCAAAGCACCACGGGCAAGGCTGAGGGGCAGCTGAGCCCCAGCAGGAGCGTGACCTTTGACGGACATGCTCCCCGGCGGTCTGCTTGGACTCTTGTTGTCAAGGCCCCAGGGACGTGCCAGGTTTGACTCTGACGTGACGCCTGGGTCCAGGAAGGGCTTGGGTCCTGAGTTGCTGGTGCTGACCTGCCACGTGGTCGCTGTCATCTCACAGGGCCTTGTTTACGCAGTTTTTACCACCAACCCTGGGGATTCAGGCCGCCGGCTGGCAGACTCTGTGCCCAAGGCCCCAATGTGGCCAGCTCTGCGCCCATCCCCAGGGAGGAGGGCAATGGGTGAGTGTGGCGGGGGGACAGCTAGCACCTGTCTCCTGATGGCTGACCCACTGCTCCCCCGAGCAGCATCCAAACCAGCAGGCAGAAGTCATCCACGAGCACCCTCACCTCCAGAGAATAGGTGTGCGGGGACAGGAGGACACATGCTGGCCTGCGGTAGCAGTGTGGCATTCAGAGCAGCGCTGTAAGGCGTGGCGATGCCCCCTCCCCACCTGGTCGTCCAGTCCCTGCTCTGCCTTCGGGAAGGGCTCTGTCCAGGTGGAAGGCATTAGCCCTGGGTTCTGTTCCGGGAGAAGTATTCACTCCCTGGGGGAAAAACTGACAGCTGTTTAATAGTAATAATAAACACCCTCCCTGAACCCCCTGAGATCAGGGAAGCAGAGGCAGGAGAGTGAGGATGTCACCCCACGTCCCCCCACGTCCTTAGTGAGAGGGTCCGGGGGGCCGGGCCACGTGTGTCCAGGAAGCGGGCCCTGTGCTGCGGGCCGTTGCCACGTGTGTGGGGCAGAGGGGCCCACAGCTCTCTGAGGGCCATTGAAATTCCATTTCCTTTACTCTCATGGCCTGGGAAATGAAAGAAAGAAGCCATCACATTATGGGCTTTTTTTTTTAACCAAACTTCAGGCATGCAGAAAAACTACGGAATGGTCCAGAAATCTGACAACGGTGGATAAAAGGGCAACCATGTAATTCATCATCCGAACCGGGACCTTGAGGAGAGGAGGCCCTGTTAGCAGTCACGCTGGGACCCGGGGCGGGAGCTGCACGTGTGGTCTCGCCAATGAGAGCACACACGCTTGCACCCGGCTTCTCCCCGTCCCTACAGGCGAGGATGGAACACAGTGACTGTTCACGGGGACGCAAGATTTAGGGGGCCATCTGAATTTGTTCTTCACTCTGCCAGGAGCATCACAGGGGAGACAGAGGTCAGCCCCCACCCCCCAACCGCCGTCCACACCGGGAATAGCCAGTGTCTGGAATTCAGGGCTCACAGAGCTGAGTGGAGATGGGGCACGCGGGCAGGGGAGCACAAAGAGACCCTTCCCTGGGTTCTTAAACTGACCTTTTTAGCCGTGGACTGTTTCCACAAATCCCATCTGAGTGCCTCGGGCATTCTCCCCTTGCACAAAATGATGACAGAATTACAAGGAGCACTGTTACGTTACTACACGTGAACATTGTGAAGAACAGCTCAGGCTCTGAAGCCAACAAAGGAAAGACGCATGTGCCTCGAGAGCTATTTTTAGAGGAAGACCATGTGACCTGTCTCGTTAAGTTTGGGTTTCATACTATAGCTTGTTGCCAAACAGAAAAACTGGGGGAAATTATATATAATTTCATGAATCTCTTTCTCACTTTGCTTCTTTAAAAATTATTAGGACACATGAAGTGTGGTAAAAATGGTCTGTCTGAAAAGTGTTGGTCATGGCAAGTGACTGGTCTATGGCTGGGCTGTGACAGGGACTCGGCGCTGGGATCTCAGCAGAGGCGTTACCGTGTGGGTGGCAGGCAGTGTGGGACGTTGTCTGACGTTGCTGTAGCCATTGCAGGGCGGAGAAGGGGCACAGACGATCCTGCTCACCTTCCACGGCACAGGCAGGCACGTGGCAGGGGCAGAACCTGCAGGGGACAAAGCTTCACCGCCCTGGTGGCCTGTCAGGTGTGGCCGTCCAGGGAAGAGTGATATCGCTAAGGCATGCCTCACAAGCTGGGGCGTTGGGCGGCACCCTAAGGCCCAGGACAAATACCGTGTATCTTCCTGAAGGGCCTGAGTCACTGGGCAACTTGAGGAAACATTTTTATACTAAAATGAGCGTAAAAAAAATATGTTATAGAGCAGAATACGTCAGTTACATGAGGATCAGCAGGAGACTGCAAAGAGGTGTTCCAGTCACGGCGGCCCCGGGCTAAGCCCCAGCCCCACGGGCATGAGTTTGTGAAGGAAACACTGCTTCTGGACAGCAGAGCCTGGTTTCTAACTCTCTTCTATTCTGTTCGTTTCTCTCTTTTAATTGTATCCCCAAAATGCTTTAATATCTTCCTTTTCTCTATATGTTCTTTCTTATTCTTGACTTCATATTCAGTTAAATAAGCATTAAAGTCATTTTCTCAAGTATCTCCAAAAAATCCTGTTGGGATTTTTATTATCATTGTGTTAAATATAATTTGGCAAAAGACTGACATTTTTATATGACTCAGTCTTTCCGTGAACAGGGTATATATATATCATTTTATTCAAACTTATTTTGTATTTCTAAGTTTTGCAGTCTTTTTAAAAATCACACGCATTCCCTATTAAGGTTATAGCAGGCGTGTTATTTTTGTTGTTGTGACCATTGTTACTGTCTTCTCGTTACATTTCCAGTGTGATCCACTGAGATGCTGGCCTCTTACCTGTGAAATGGAAGGGCACGTCCATTTGAGCAATTACAGCCCTTCCAAATACAGAAATGAAGCACCTGTGAAAGCCAGAGAACTAATCTTCTTCACAAGGTTGTTGTGAGAGTAAAAGAATTAAATACTTCCAGTTAATTGATTTAATTGGTTGGGTGCTTAGAAGAGCACCTGGTATACAGCAGGTGCTCATTACATGTCCCTGTTGCTTTCATCATGATCATCGATGTTTAGTAGTCATAGCATTATCATGATGGCGAGTATCAGCATGATCACCACAGTGGCAGAGGCATGGATAGCCGCTGTCCCCCTTCGGGCAGGGACTCCTCCCTGCCTCGGGGGTTTGCCGTCCTCAGGGAAGAGAGCAGGGACAGTCCACCCCTCGGCTTCACCAGCGAAGCCAGATGTCCCCATCTGTCCCCGTCTGTCCGCAACTTTCCAGTGCCCGGGGCACATCCTTCTGGCTCCAGGCTGCTCTGAGCTGCTGGCAGCATCACGGGCCCCCTGGACGGAAGCAGGGCTCTCTGCACCCGAGAGCGCCCGAGTCCTGCCCAGAAAGCTAAGCTCAGCAGCAGCTGGAGGTCTCAGGCACCCCTGGCACCCTCTCCACAGTGTGCGTGGGTTTAATAACTAAAGAATCGTCGCTGCTTACAGCTGAGGGTGAGGGGCCTTCAAGACCTCGAGGTCAGGATCTGAGACCTGTGGCATTGAACTTGACAGCAGATGGGCCGCGCACGTGAGTCACATTTAACGAGCTCTGCCCGCATGCCAAGTACTATTCTCATTGAATCCTCCCAGCAGCGTGAAGACGGCTGAAAGATTTGGGCCTTAGGAAGTATCTGGGGCAGTCGGTACTTTTTCTTCAAGTCTCGTATCTCAGCTGATTCCCACAGCGCCACCATGTAACGGTCAGGATGCAGCCCCACCGCTGCCTCCCCACCGCCCACACCCTGGCGACTGCGCCCAGATGCGCTGCGTCTGAGTCAGGCTGAGATGCATTCCGAGGAGACATGCGTCGCTTCAGATGAGGGCAGCAGCGAAGACCTGAAACTGGGGCCACGTTTCATTTCCCTGCGTCCCACTCTGCTCCTTCCTCCCCAGCAGGATTTTTGTCTAATGAGTCCCAGAGCTCGTCAGTGTCTCTGAGCCATCCAGTCATCCTGTATACTTGCAGTTGAGTAATCTGTGTATTTTTCTAATGGAATCTGATGCCAACTCCCAAAGTTGATAGGGTGAAAGTGTGGCCAGCTTTAATGGCCAATTTACTCATGGTCATTTTCTGGTGTGGCCAGTTCGGGGCCCCAGAGCGACTGTAAACTGAAGCCACTAATTGCAGTTCCTTACCTCCCCTGACCACGTCCTCCACCTGCAGCTTAGAGTGACGGTTCTGCCATTATCATCGCAGCATCCGTCCCAGGCCAGCCCTCCGAGGTCAGCTGACAATTTTACAGCCCAAATAAATGCGACAGAACTGTTACACAAACATTCATGGCCTCATCTCAATAGCCCTCGAGATAACTTTTTAATATTTCCTCCCTGTGTGAACTGAATATTGCCCTTACCTCTTCTGTAATTGCTCAGGGGTGATCCCTTATAGCCCTTGGGTTATAGCTTTAAACCCTCTGCTGGGCTGAATTTAAGTCACTTGATTTTGCTTATCCATGAGCGAGCGTTCCTGTTGCAGCCAGTGGTCTTCTCGCTTTCTTTACTGACCTGCCTTCATCAGTCGCACATCTCCACCCGTAGCTCACCCCCAAAGCGCCGCGTGGTCACTTGGAGGTCAGGGGTTAGAACTAGTGGAGCCTCATAACCAGGGGTAGCAGACGCTGGTATTTCTAGTTGTCGGGTTCTCACTGCGCCCAGTCCGTGAAGGCAGCCGAGCCGGACAGAACGTGGACCCTCCTTCCTCCTGCTCCCCGTCGGTCACTGATGTTCATGCTGAGGAGCCAGACACAGGCATGGGGTGGCAGTAGAGTGCCCTGTGACTCAGTGTCCCTGCTGAGTGAGGGGAGGACATGCGTTCCTTCTGCGGCGTGGTGAACACACTGCCGAGCCTTCCAGCAGCCCATCAAAGGCAGTGTTGGTTGTCAGGGAAATGCACATTTTTGGAAAGTAGTTTTGCAAGATCAAGAACGATAAAAATATTCATACCTGTGTACCCAAGAATTCCATGTCTAGAAGCCTTTTATGAGAAAAAAAGATCAGAGATGCTATAAAAGACTTACACGTAAGAATGGTAATCGCATTACCATACGTGGAAATTCTGTAAATGTTCATTATATGAGAATGATTAAGTAAATTATGGTACCTCTATACAATGGAACTTTATGCAGTAATTAAAAATACCCTTTCAAGGAGTATTTAATGTCATAAGGATATAAAGTTAAGTTTAAAAAAAAGCAAGTTATGATATGATTCCAAATTTAAATATTCTGTTTGTCTATATACACACATACATTTTAAATCTGTAAGTGAATTAAAAGACTAGACAGGAAAAAAAATGCTGAAAGATTAGTAGCCCCATACTCTACAGCAAACATTGAGGGAGAGATCTTTGTAAGTCCCCTGTAGTTTTGTTTAAACTTTAGAAACTTCCAGACTATCTGTCAGTGGCACCTCCCCAGGTGATAGGAACATTGTTTCCACTGATCCTAGGACACAGCTCACCTCCTTGTCTGCAATGACCTTTTCATTGTGAGTCATATAGTCTACAATTAAAATTCACAACATGCATTCATATCAGTCAGGGTTTGGTTTCGTTGTGTATAACAAGAAACCCAAATGACTGTAGCTTTAAAAACGTGGAGGTTTACTTTTCTCTCATGTAAAAAAAAAAAAAAAAGAAAGTTGGCAGTAAGCTAGCCGTTTGGCCCGTATGGTGGCCCCATGGTCATCCAGAACCCAGGCACCTCCTTCCTGCCTCTCATCCTCAGTGTGTGGCTCCCACATCAAACTTAACCTCACAGTGCTAGATGGCTGCTGACGTTCCAGCCATCCTTCAGGTGTATATTCCAGGCAGAAAGGAGGAAAAGTGGGGAGAGGCCTTTCCTCTCCGCTCTCTTTGCTCCGATTCCTTCTCTCGTCCACCTGACAGCAGATCTGCTGTCAGCCAGGACTGTGGGACCCAGGGACACAGTGTGCGTGGGTCGCCTGCCCTGCTGTTGAGGGTCTCCCAGAGCAGAGGGACAGAGATGGGACAGGCAGACACGAATTGAGCACATCACCTCCCACAGGCCCCGTGCACAGACCACCCAGGTGGTCCAGGCAGGTTGCAGGGAGAGGGGACGGCCGGCTTCACGAGATCCCTCCCGGCTGCTGGGAGCCGGCAGGACACATTAGGAGGAAGGGAGCCGGCCCCCCTGGAGGCGTCAGGAAGCCCGTTATACCTCCCATCACTGCGGCACATCCATTCTTGGCTCTGTCCGCAGTGATGTCCCCTGGCCGGGTTCCCCAGCTGCCTCTTGTCCCACGTAGGTGCCACACTGGCTCAGGGACCTCACGCGTCTTTC
The DNA here is from genome assembly GCF_036321535.1 of Camelus dromedarius. Lineage (NCBI taxonomy): Eukaryota > Metazoa > Chordata > Mammalia > Artiodactyla > Camelidae > Camelus > Camelus dromedarius. The sequence goes on along the minus strand of NC_087454.1, from coordinate 2,872,233 downwards.
TTCTGACGTCTGCCAACTTTGTTGAGGGTCCAAAGACCGTTGGAGCAGCAAGGGACCGTGAAGCCCAGCTAGGAGCAGCCAGGGCGCTTGTGCTCCAGGTGAGGGCGCTGAGGCCAGGTGGGGGGGTGGGCGGTGTCACGGGTGAGCGGCAGAGCCAGGGCTACAGCCAGGGGGTCCTGCCTCCCACACTGGGCCCTTTCAGGGCACCACCTTCTCTTCCCACGTGTCAGAACATAAGGAACACATGGGTCGACGCTGGGCCATTCAGGGACACGGCTGGGACCAGAGCTGTCGGAGACTGGGCGGGTCCTACGTCCAGGACAAGCGTCTTAGTCCCAGAAGCTGAGCTTTGGAAGGAGCCCGTCTGGCCCCACCTCTGTCCCCACCCGCACTGCCTGCTCCTCACAGCTTTCCCATCCATCTCTGAACAGCCCGGAGCCCTCCTGACCCCCCACTTGCCCCCGGAGCCAGGAGAAAACGATGAACCCAGGCGGGCCCTCCCAGAACATGGAATTTCAGACGCTTCTGAGAGCGGTTCCTGATGAACCTCCGAGACCAGTTAAATATAAAACCAGCTCCCATCAGGGAACTGACCATTTGAGCTGTTATATAAAATTATCTTTATTAACTACTTTAATATGAGGGTGAGAAATACAGTTTTAAATAAATGAGATCCATAGCATTGTTTTAAAAAAAATCAAAATAATGATTCCTTTTTCTTTTAAAATCGTTGGTATTTTAACCTGAAAGTCAGTGACAGTGGTCCATTTGTCTGTGGAGTCGGTATGTGACAATAACGCCACGTGATACCCAGCGCAGAGGACACCGCTCACCGTCCTCTTCTCCGTGGTCAGTAGTCTCGGCCTCAGCGCACCCAGCAGCTTCTCAGGTCGTCAGGCTGACGAGCCCCTGTGCTTGCCCCTCGTAATTGTCACGGGTCCTTAGAGACCCCATCCGTAAGCTGGAGGCGGTTTGTGACTATTCAGTGTGGTGCACAGCATCCACGCCCACCCCGTCCACGTGCATCAGAAGCCACGTGTGTTCTTACGCTGGTGGGAGGAAGGAAGACCGAGGTCACGGGAGCAAAGCTCGTGGCTCCAACTCTTGTAGGAATGAATGGTGCTGGGGCTTTTCATCTCTTTAATTAAGGGATTCACTTGCAGTTAACAGTACCTGCGTGATCCTCCTCACTCCCCTCATCTCCACTCTGTCTGTCCGCTTCCTTTCTAGATGACGCGTCTGCTCCCACCTCTCCCCTCCCCCCGGCCCCACCTCAGTGCTTGTGAGTTACCGGTGCTCCCGGCCACCAGGGCACTCGCTGCAGGTGGGACCCGGGAGACCCAGCAAACGGCACAGGGACGGCCTCCTGGGGCTGTCAGTGAAAGAGTGTCCCGGGACCTTGGTGGTGTCGACATAACCCCCTTTCCCAGGCCGCCAGTCTAAAGCAGAGCATCAAGGCAGGAGGGAGAACCAGCGAGGGTCTCAACGCTGACCCCCAGCCATGCTGGGTGGCTTCTCTAGCCTCTGGGCGATTCCCTCGTTTGCTTAAAGAACAGTCACCCCAAATTACCCATAGTGGGTGGCCAACTGCTCTGAAATGCTTTCTTCACCTCTTCTTCCTGGTCCTAAGAAAGTGTCACCCAGGAAGTGCGTTTGGAGGAAAAATTATGACAGAGGACCCTTTGTTGCAAAGGAGGGGCCAGGTTGTGGCTCCAGCATCCCCCGGGACAGTGGGAACTTTTGGGCACTGACAGAGACGTCCTCAAGAAGGACCCTGAGAAAGGAAAGGGTGGGGGAGAGGGGCGGGGAGGGAGTGAACAGTGCCGTCCACGGGGCTGCTTGCGTGGCCCGTGGTGCGATGCCTCTCCCGCCCACAAGGGGGCAGAGCTCGTTGATGCCTCATGGTGAGAGCCCGTCCTGACGGAAGAAACGGTCCTAAAGGCGGGACATCCTGCTGGGGGAAGGGTGGCTGTGCACACATCTGGGTGGCTCGGGGACCTGGTGGGCAGTCTCACCAGCTCAGGACGGCGAACAGGAGTGAGTGGGCATCTACCCTGTCCTCACAGCGAGGAGAGTGGGGTAGATGGTGCCGGGAATTAGCCAGCGCAGTCTGGCGTCTGCACCCTGCCCCTCGGTGCAGTTCCCAGGATGGCCTGCAGCAGCGCCCGTCCACACCGAGATGCTGGAAGTGGCTTGCTGAGCTTTTGCAGCTGACGGAGTCCCTGGTTCCTGATCCGTGTCTTCTCTTTGCCTCCAGGTCCACATTGGCCAACTGTATTCGACTGACAAGCTTATCATTGAGAATCAAGAGAAGCCCAGGACCTAGGGAGTGGGACCCGCCACCGTGGACCACCCTTCAGCATCCATCCTGCTTGGCTCGGGGGCTCCGCGCAGACCACATGTGGCCTCCTGCATCAGCTCTAAATAGCCCCTGGCTCTGCCCGCCCTCTGGGATCTGACAGACTGAGCGAGGCTTCCATTCTTCCACAGCCAGAGTGCAAGGGGCAGCCGTCTCTCCATGGGTCCAGTGTCGAGAGGAAGAGCTGGGCTCCTCAGAAGAACGCTGTGTATGATTGTGTCTCCTCCACCCGCCCCTCTCGCAGCTCCTCAGCCCTTGTAGAGAGCGTTTCCAGACCTTGTTTCTTGGTCCTTGACAATAAACAGAATTATCTCCTGAAAAGCCTTCTACGCCAGACACATTCGGTGTGATAAATGCACTTTCATTTCCTGCTGCTGCTGGGCCAGGACAGGGCGGTGGGGGGGGCCGGCAGGGACGGTCCAACCCGTTTTGCAAAGGCAGGTCCAGGCACCTGTAGAGATTTGGGGGCAGCAGGGAGTAGGGCAGGACTGAAGAGGTAGAGGGCGCGCCCTGCGGTGGAGGCCTGGGCACCATGCAGCCACAGAGGTGGCCGCGTGTAGGCGCACACCTGGGGGCAGGTGCCTATCACCTGCTGCTGAGCGCGGTCTCAGGATCAGCAGCCTCCGCTCCACTGGGGAGCTTGTTGGAAATGCAGAATCTTGGGCCCCTCCCCAAACCTGTTGAATCAGAATCTTCCCCCAGCTGACTCCAGTGCACACCGAGCTTTGAGAAGTGCTTCCCCAGGCTCACTCACTGAGTCGCAGCCACCTGGAGAGTTTGAGCATTTTTAGAAAGACCTTGCTCAGCGCTGCGCATCCTGACGTGGTGAGAAGCATGGCGTGATGATTCATAAATGCGTTTGTAAAGCTCTCCTGATGTTTCTTTTTTAACATTTAGCCAGTTTGGGAAGCTCTGAACTTTGAGTATGCTGCAAGTCAAAAAGGATATTTGTGTGCATTTATCCTCGGAAACACATCGGTGCAAAACATGGGAGGAAGGTGTTAAATAGCTGGCGTGGCCTCTGGGGACCATGTGAGGGACCCACACACTGGGCGATTTCTTGTTTACCTTCATAAACAATACCACGTGAATTCATGCTCCCGTGTTGGGTTGGGAGCAGACTCACATACATAGTTACGCGTCCAAAAATAGCTGTGACTGTCACCGCCCTGCCGCTGAACCGCTCCCCCATCACTTTAATTCTCACAGTCGTGTGACTGAGCGTGAGGGCCCGGGTCCTCGTCCTCACTCCCGTGTTAAGACCACGTCTGCCCATCCCTCCACAGATTGTAGACTTTGTTGTGACAGTGCGTCCAGAACAGGCGAAACTCGTAGTGGTTCACGTCGCGACTCAGGATGCTGGTGCCCGTAGGCCGGTGTGGTTTGTTGGTGGGTCCAGATCTGTCACCCCTGGTCCTTGCGTAGGTCAGGGCTGCAGTGTGAGGATACGGTTCAGTAGACGGTGAGCGGGTGAGCGGATGCCCCCCAGCTGACTCACAGGCAGCGTCTCAGCCCAGGTGTGCGGCTCTGGGGTGCGTCCCACTAACCTCAGTAATGCATGTGGTCCCTCTGGAGCTGCTACGCCTGACAACGGTACCAGCCAGTGGGCCTCACCTCTGATTTGTACTTAATTACTACAGCAGCTGCTACTCGGAAGCTGCAGTCCAGAGTCAACCCTCTTCCTGCAAAGTGTCGCATCACCAGCAGACTAACAGCTCCACGGGGGGCTCTCCCTCCAGGTTTTAGTCACAGAGGCAGAGGAGCGGGCATCCTGACCTCGTTCTGCAGGCCTTAGACAGCGGGCAGCTTTTATGTTCATTAAACCACGTGGATGGGTCTGAACATGCCCAAAGCCTTAATAAACAGCTAATTTTTGCAACTTGGATAAAATTAATGATGCATTTGGAATCTGGAAAGTCATGAAGGGGAATTCTGTGACGTAAAAGCCACGAGCAGGTCCCCAAATTCCCAGGGCATTCGGCAGGCAGAGCCTTGCAGGGGTGTCCCCACTTCAGAGGACCCAAAGGTGACTCCAGAGCGTTGACAGAAGTGATGTGCCTGGGGGCGGTGGCTTGTGGTCTGTCGGAAAGCATTCCACATGCCTGACGAGGCCCAGCCGAGGGACTTGGGACGAGGGAGCCCACGAGGAAGCCCACGAGGAGATGTCCCCCTGTCGGCCAGCCTCACAGACTCGCACGTGACTGTTCCGAGGGCGGGGTTCAGGCCGAGGTCTAGACATTGCTTTGCAGTGTCGACACTGAGAAAATGAGAAACACCACACTGTAAGTTCACTTCTCCTGAGACGAAACCCAGCATAGCGGTTTTCTAGACCTTCAGAGATGACATTCGGCCGGTCTGGCTGTGAGGCTTTAATCCCAGGAGACCTTGTATGGCCAAGTGTGTGGCTGTTTTTCTCGGGCTGGAACTGGATGACCGTCGTGCAGCTGACGTAGCCTGCTTTTCCTCTATTCCGCTGCCACCGAGCAGCAGTCACGTTCACTCCCTTCATCTGTAGCCTCACCAGCATCTCAGTCCCTGAACAAAAACAGTGTGCAGCCCGACATCCAGGAGCAAAGGGGGCGGGGGGGCTGGGCAGGAGTCACAAAGATGGCAAAGTGTCAGAGCCGGGGGTCAGTGGAGCTCGCCTGCTCCCACCCTCGAATCTGCAGGTGTGAAGACAGACCCTGAGCCTCTCCGGGCGTCTGCAGGTGCAGGCCCCTCCCCTCCACCCGTCACTCATCTCCTCATTTGTTCGGTGAGCAGGGCCCAGCCCTGCCTTCACAGCCTGACGTCTCGAAGGAAGAAAAGATGAGAAAGTGACAGATCTGCTGAGTGTGACAGAGGGTGAAACAGGCACGCTAGGAGCGGAGGGGGCGGGTCAGGGGCCACCTCCCTAGGAAGGGAGATTTAGGATTAAACAGGGAACAGTCTGGGCAGAGGGCAGGGAGGGGAGCTCTGCAGGCAGGAGGAACAGCGCGTGTCAAGCCCTGAATTGGGGAAAAAACGCAAGGCACCAAAGGAAGCCCAGGGTGGCTGGCGACAGGGATGGGCAGGGAGGCCGGGACCCCGGGGCGAAGGGAACAGCCCACGAGGACTTGTGCTCCTCACATCCCGGGAGCTCATCTCGGGTTTGCCATGTTACAGGAGGATCTGGAACAAAGCTGGAACTTGCTAGAGAAAGCAAACTTAAGATACAGCCGACTTTTTCTCCGACTGTTTGCCCAGGATCTCTGTGGACAGTGGCTCACCTCACCTCTGAGAACAAATGGGATCTCCCCTTTCCAGTTTGTCTGCGGCCCTTCTTAGCCCTGAGTCTAACACCTCAGCTAGAGAGGAGGGTATTTGTTCTACAGAGAACTGGGGGTCAGTCCTTGTGGGCCGTCCCCTTCGCTCGTAAGAAGGGGCATCAGCAGAGGGTCCCTGCCTTTGTCTGCTGACCTCACAGCCGTGTCCATCCCCCTGACGCAGATGGTGGGGCCACTTCCCATGGCTTCTGAGACACACAGTGGCCACTGCACAACTGAACAGGCAGAGCTTTTAAAATGTTCTCCAAACTGTCCGCATGGTTGTCTGCAGCAGACTGAGAAGCCATCCATGAAGAAGGCTTCTCAGGTTGAGATCTGTTTGGGGAGAAAGACAGATGTTTTTGCTCAAGGGCAAAGCTTTAAGTCCAAAGACCCTGAAGAGAGAACCCAGTGGATGCTCAGAGATGAATCTGACTGTGTCTCCACCTGGAGGGACCACTGACACCACAATGGTGACAGCGATCAAAGTTGGTGTCTGTTGTCTTGAAATTCGACCACAAGCAAGTGAGGACACCAGTGGAGCTGGAACTGCATGACCGGAGGGCTTGTCAGTCACTAGTCGTGCTGGCCACCCCTCCCGGAGGGGCTGGACTTCCAGGGACCAGCTGGCTCAGCAGGATAATGGCTTCCTGTAAATGATCTGCATCCTTTTCCTACTAAAGTGATGATTCCTTAGAAAGTTCAATGGCATGAAGTAGAAAGCTTTTCCTCTCATCAGCAGGAAAGTTATTTTATTTACTTGGAGAGCATCACCTAAATGTCAACCATTGTTAAAGTGCTTCAGTGCAGCTTCCCATCCGTTACTAAGTGAATTCATGTGACTTCATCTGTCTTAATACAGAGACAGTTTAATAGCAGTCTACCTGGTTCTGAGTTTTTAAAGGAGTATCTCATTGAGGCGCGTGCATGTGATACACCCAGCATGTATAGGGTATATGATCAAGGACCGCGCTATTCGTGCTAAGTGTCTCGACAAGATTTGCCAAATATCCTCTTCCACTCATGCTTCCAACATGTGACACATTTAGGATTCTTAATCTGCCAAATTTTAGCATGTACTTTCACTTTAAAAACACAACCTTACACTTCCTTGTGGGACCCTATAAACAGAAGCTTGTTTAAAGAGGGGAAACGATATACCAGTATCTCAGAATGCAAAAATAAACATTTCTTTTAAAACAGATTGGAAGGCAAGACTGGTGTGAGGCATGCGGGTGGTGGACACAAAGCCGCCGCCGGGGCGGGGCAGCCCGAGACCTGGGGTCTCTTTCTTCTCGAGGGCTCCGGCTCCGGTGCCGGCCGGGCCGTAACTGCCCAGGATGCCGCCCGAGTACCCCAGCTCGGGGCCCCTGCTCCTTCTGGGCAGCGTGGGTAGACAGATCCCAGACCCCAGCGAACTTTCTAGCTCTAAATGCCTGCAATTCCAGTTGAATCAAAAGGAAAGAAACCCTCCTTGAGACCATCTGAATGCGAGTTTGGGGCACAGTCAGCGGGAAATCTTCAAGACCCATCCCCACCCGTCTTGGTGCTGCCTGGGGTGGGCCGGAGCCCAGGGGCAGTGAGAATGTGGACTGGGGATTGCCTGGGCCCTCTGCAAAGGCACAGAGAACTCATGGAGGGGCCCTCGGCCCCTCAGAATCCTCGCCAGGCCCCAGTCCAGTGTCAGACCCAACAAGTGTGTTTCTAGCTTTTTCTGAGCTGGACATGCTCTCTCCCTGGCTTCTGCAGTTTCAAAAGCAGAACTGGGGCCCCGCTGGAGAGGGCCCTCCACCTCCTGCTCACCCAGCAGCGACTTCTCCCTTGCCTGCCTTCCCGACAGACACACGGTCCACAAAGAACGTTCTGATGCACTCAGAGACGCGTGAGCAGCTTGGGGGGGAGGCACGTCGTGGGCCAGTGCGGGCCAGGGCTTCCTGCCCCCGAGAATCTGACCTCATCGTTGGGGAGCCCGGCTAAACTTGTGTAGAACGACCAGAAGATGACCAAGTACTGGCCTGGCTGTGAGAGCGAGAGAGCAGTGTGGACTGGAGAGAGCTCACAGAGCTCCCCGGGCTGCAAGAAGCCTCAGGGGGGCTGGGGTGCTGGGGCAGGAGGATGGAGGGCGTGTCCGTGGGAGCACTGTGGAAGGCAGGGAGCACTGGACCACGGAGCAGATCCTGCTTTCTCAGAGCTTCCTGTGGGGAAAGTTGGGACAGGTCCTGCTGGACCTGTAATCAGAAGCTTGTTCAAAGCAGGGAAAGCTCGAGACATCCCAGAAAGCCGTTCCTTCATCTCCCACCTCTGCCTCCTCCTGATGGCTTCTCTCAGCTTGTTTCCTCCTCTGTGAGACGGAGCTCACCACACCCCTGCCTCACAGGGACACTGTAAGGACTGTAACTGCGGGTAACGCACATGAAGGTCTTCTGCCTTGTTTGATACAGAGTAAGCCAGCAGTAACTTAGCTGCTTCATCGTTCATTTAGAAACTGCATCAGACACCTTAGGGGGGGGATGTGGAGGTGGACCAGATGTGGATTCTCCCCTTCTTTACAGCACACTTAGCGCAGCACTGAAGACGCGCGTGTAAGTAGCTTAACGGTCTAGGGATAAGTTACCTGGGAGAGTCACAGACACGGTCAGGCTAGAAGCGGGTAGTGGGTGAGATACAGAAGAAGGGGAACTTGCTTCTGCCTGAGCCTAAGTTCTAGGCTGAGCAGTCAGAGTCTCATCTGGTGGAAAAGGGAGCGGTGAAGCGGGGGGACAGGGCTGTGCGGCAGAGTCCCCGGGCAGTGATGCGGAGAAAGCCGTGAGCGGGGCCCGCGGGACACTGCCGTGGGAACGGAGACGCGGGGGGCTGCGGCCTGGCAGAGGGCGGCGGCGGCGTGGACTGGATGTGGAGGAGAGAGTGAATGCAGGAGGTGTTTCCAGACGACAGACTCGGTGAAAGGCTGGAGACACAGAGTGAAACATGGGAGTGAAGCAAAGTGACTCAGATGCTTTGATCCTGCGAGAGTGGCCTGGCGGCCGCTAGGCCTGTAGAATCTCCAGTCGGGGGCTTTGTGTGTGGTCAGCTTCGGGGGTTGCTGCCCAGCAGGCTTCAGTGTGACAGCCCCGCTCCGTGGACCTCGAGGCGCATGTGCACGTGCAACAGGCCTGATGTAACGCAGTGGATGGACAGACCAGGCTCTAGGCTGAGAAGGCTCTCTGCCGTGGAACAGAGGCTGGAGGGGACACCCCCCCCTGCACACGAGGACGCCCGTCTGAGGGACGCAGAGGCAGAGCCCGCCACTGCGAGCCTTCCCGCAGCAGAGATTCCCGTGGTGCCAGCCCCAGGGCTGCCGAGTGTCAGCTTTATCGGGAAAGTGCCATTTCCTTACATGTGTGGAGCCAGGTGACTGGGGTCTGGAGAAGGAAGGAAGGGGGAAGCGTGAGTACAGATGCGGCTCTGGAGTTTTCCACGTAAAATCTGACCGTCCTAGATGCTAACTCTGTGACGGCCACGCCCCCGACCATCTTAATCCCCACATGTCCCAGAGCCAAAGCCGTGCCTGCCACGAGGGCGGTGCTCCACTGACACTCGGTTATTCCCATGAGCTGCCGGGGTGCAAAAGGAATTAGACACAGTCTCCTCCCTGCCGCTGCCCCACCCCATGGAATGTGCAGCGTCTTTATATGAGAATGGAGAGTTGAGAGATTTTTCTGGAGGACAGGGTGACAGACAGAGGAAAATCACCCCTGCTAGAGGCTGACAAGGAGCAGCTTTCGGGGAAGGGAGCGAGCCAGGAGAGGGGGTCACAGAACCAAACAGGCCGCAGGGAATGGGTGTTCACCGGTATCAAAGTGCAGTCAAAACACAGGAGGCCCCCAAGCGCGGCTTCTCACCACAGGGCGGAAAGTCTCTGAAGAAGCGTCGCAGGGAGATGCAAAGATGTAACCAAGTCGGAAGAGCACACAGACGTTGTGTGTGTTAGTCTCGGCAACAGGTGCAGGTGACAGACACGCGTCCTGTGAGCAGCAGGAACCAGCGGCAGGGGACAGGAAGTCTGTCGGCTTCGCACGTTTGGGGGGCGCTGTAACTGTCCCCCAAGTTAGAAGATTCACTCATTCTTCCCACGTCCAGATGAAGTCAGACAGTGTTTATCCTCGGAGTGGAATCACCAGAAAGCAGCTGGCAGGGGCCAGCACGGGGAGAGGGCGACGTTGAGGACCGAGTGTGTGCCTGGCACTTCACAAATGATTTGCTCACGACCATCCAGTTAGGCAAGAATCATTGGCCCCTTCTGGCAAATGTGAAAACTCACACTCAGTAGGGCTTGTTTGAAAGCACACGGCCAGTCCAGGCCCAGCAGTGTCCGCTGCGGGCCCGGCTCACCCGGAGCCACGGGGGCCACCTCCCCAGCTGCTCAGTGTCCTTCCCCACCAGCACAGAGCCCGACGACGCTGTGTACGCGCCTCGATGGCAGGTGGTTTTTTTTTTTAAGTCTTAATTTAATGTTGTTATTATTATTATTATTGTAACATTTTATTTGAAATGATTTGAAATTCACAAGAAGTCGCAGAAACAGCACAGAGCGTTCCGCGTACACCTCGCCGCATAGCTTTCCCCTGTGATGATGTCTTCTGCAAACTTAATACATTGTCCAAACCAGGAGATCAGAGCTGGGACAACACTATTGATTCAGGGTTTTGCAGCCTCTTCACTGAGGCTTCAGGCCAGACGATTCTTTGCTGAGGGCCGTCCTGGGTGCTGGAGGATTTTAGCAGCATCCCAGTCTCTACCCACGAGGTGCCGGAGGCCTCCCCACCCAAGGTGTGACCGCCGAATGTGATCGCAGACTCAGTGATAGCTTTCAGAGCCCCAAATTGCTTTACATTCTTTATTCAGATTAGGACTTTGGGTTCAGCATTTTTTAGGTGTAATACACACAGAAAAATCACCATATCACAGAGCAGCAAACAGAGTTTCCTCCAAAATCCTTAGCATGGAAAAGACATTTTTCAAACCACAAAGATGTAACTGTCCTTTTAAAAATTGAGGAGAAACACGAGGGCAGGGTTTTTACTACAGTAGTTCTCAGTTTCCATAAATGCTATCAAAAATCACATTCACAGAAACCTGTTACTCAAGCCAGACACTCCACCGGGCACATTTCTCAGGCAAATCTTAAAACGGAGGTCACTGAGGTTGTTTTCACTCACATTATCACAAGAAACCGTACAGAATCCACAGCATCACATAAAAATATCCTGTCTGAAGAGCAGCCCACTCTCGCCGCTGCTGCATGGCTGATGCAGGAGCCCTGGGCCCCCTGCTCGGGAAGGCAGACCCTGCCACCCACAGTCCGTGGTCATCTCTGACCAGGGCTGGGGGTCTCAGCGACATCCTCTGTCACGTCAGAGCCGTGACAGGCAGTCTCTGGAGAGCTCAGGGGTTCCGGACACACATGTGGGTAAGCTGTGTTGCATTTTCAGACCCCTGAGGAATGACGTGGGTGTTTAGTGACACCGCAGTGGCCCTCAGCCTCGGCAACACCGGGCTCTGGGCTCACCCGCCAGAGTCAGACAGCCACTCACAGAGGGAGCCCCTGCGTGGAGGCTGGGTCTCGCTGCCCCACGGCTGCAGCCTCCACTGTGACGTGCACCGGGGTCACTCATGCCAGGCTCTGCAGGGCCCCTGGGCCAGCACCTGCAGAGGTGGTGCTGATGGGTCCAGAAAAACTAGTGTTTCAGGGCAGTCGCACCAACACGCAAATTCATTTTTACTGACTTTCTGGTAAACAGCAAAATTCCAAATCACTCAGCATCTGGTAACAGAAGCAACCTCCAGCTCAGATTTATGGGGGTGGGGAACTGGGCGGGGGGCTCACAGACCATTCTAAATGTGGACTGTTATTTTTTTCCCCCAAAATAACATATTGTGTATTTCCTTGTAAGCACGTGCCTGCAACTTAGTATCCATTTATATCTGCAATTATCCATTTAATATCCATTTTTAGCTATCCCAGGGACCTTCAAACTCAATTCAGTTTACACACTTACAATCTTAATAAAACAAACAGTCCTCACTAATTTGGGGGTCTGCACTTCATTGTGACATGAATGACACACAGGCTTTGGGGTTTTCTGGCTGAACGAATATAATTTTATAAACCACAAGCCTGAAGTCTGTGCATAAAAACCCAACTTCTCCTTAACCAGACTGAAATGGAATTTTCTAGACCATTGAAAGTGGTTCTGGATATAAATTCACACTTCTTTTTAAATAATGTAAAAATTAGACAAAACCTAACTCCCTCCGAGAAACAGTAACCTCTTTCTCTGACTCAGGGTATAAAAGATGCCACTTTAACTGCGATAGAACAGCCTCCTGATAACAAGGGTTCTTCGCCCAAAGCTGTCAGGGGAGGTGCTGGAAACACAGACTCTCTAGAGAGCCTGCCAGGCGGCCCCTTTACAGACCACAAGTTTCCCAGGTCCATAAACTTCTCATCCACTGGAGCTGATACTTCCTCGACACATGCACGTGGCAGTTTGTAGAAAGGCCTTCTGCAGGATGTGCTCAGGAACGTTTCAGCTTGGAGATTAAATGTTTCAAGCTGAGTTCACAAAACCCACCTGCTTTCGGTCTTCATTCAGTTCAGATTTCCAGACCGAGTTTCCCATGTTGGGATACATTAGGATGCTGTCGGCTCTCCTTGGCCGAGACTTGGGTGGACAAGTTTCAAAGAACCCGAACAATGCCCCCGGTTTGAATGGGGTGAGTAATTCTACTGGTCTCATTTCTTTAAATGTCTGTAAGCGTCTCTAAAATATCTTGGCTTTACCAGAGATGTTTATGTGTCTAAAGATTTCTGGGTTGAATTGGCTCTGAACTCATGACTTAAGTAGACTTCTGCTATTCTATTAGATTCGCCAGGCAGATCTCACTAACACATCTAAAAAGCAAGCCCTTGATCTTCACCAGCTCCAAAATCTCCATTCAGCCCAAATGTGACTCAGTTCTTTCCTTGCCAAAATGTGTCTGCTCACAGACGGCAGAGCCAAAGACTCAAACTCCACGAGATGCAAATATAGCACCTACCAAAATGACTCGAAGGTGTTTAAGTCTTAATGAGCCTGAAGTCATAGTGTTTAGGACTCCAGCAACCAGTCCTTGGAGGGTTAAAGGGCCGTTTAGAGCTGCGGCCCCAAGGACTCCCCAATCAGCAGAAGGGAGTCCCGAGAGGAATGTGGAAACATAGCTGGTCACCTAGTGGGACGTGTCCATCGCTAGTCCCGAGGAGAAGCCACGGCCAGCCTCTCCAGGGGGCTTCTAGGCACCGGCCCCCTTGTCGACGATAAGGCCAGGCTGGCCCTGTGGGAAGAAAGGTGGGGTCACGGGCCTGGGCCGGTTGTCAGGTTCTGCCCTGCTCCCGGCCCCTTGCTTCTCTGACTGCAAGAAGCACGTCCCCATCCCGGGAAGACCGTCCAGGCCTGGCATCACGACACTGGCCCAGCAGAGCTGGACTGTTTGTCAGGGCGGCCACGTGCCACAGTGCCCTCTTTTAACCTGCAAACCCATGTCCTGTGGTGTGAGCCAAAGGTGCGCGTTTGTCAGTTCCATGACATCACACAAGAGCAAAACCTCCTGCCGCCTCCCGAGCACTGTTCCTTGCACTGCTGGCACAGTACACGAGACACATCACAATACCCCAAGTGGCCCTGAGCCCCACGCTCCTAAGAAACGAGCGTCTGAGTCAGGAAAGGAGAAAACTCAGCACACAGAAATATACAAAAACTGCGGTGCTGGAAAGCAGAAATATGGAAAACTCGTAAAATGATGCAGCAAGATTCCAACACAGATCTCCAAAAGTGAAATGAGCAGAAGGCTCTGCTTTGCTCAAGAACCACAGCATCACCGGGAAGCCCACCTCCTGGTCAGGGCAGCAGGAGGGGCCCCACGGGTGAGGGCCAGCCAGCCGGAAAACCATGCACCTGACGGGAGACAGCTACCCTCCCGTTACAGCCCAGGTTCTGGACGACAGCTGCCCATCCCCAGAGCTGCAGGATGGCTGTGGCCCTGCCACCTGTGGACAGAGATGCTTGGTACTCCAGAGCTCAGCCGGCTCCCAGGGTCCAGTGCCTATGCCCTGGGGTAGGATCCTGGCCTCCCTCCCCAGTTAGGTCTTGGGACCAACTGGTCACCTTGCTTCATAAACCTGGGGTTTTTCAGGGGACATTTGTTCCATACAGAAGGCGACATTTCCAGCCACCACTTCTGACACTCTTTAGATAGGGACACACTAGATTCAACGTCCCCGGCCCAGTGATTCACGGACCCACTGGCCTGTAGGGAAGAAACCAGTGTCTCTGGTGGAGGTCAAGGTCATTAATGGGGCTGAGAAGAGCTGAGGTTTTGATCGCTAAAGTTGGGCGAGATGTTGCGGCTGTTCCATTTGCAAGCAGAAGACCCTCACTTACCAAGTTGTGATAAATATGACTCCAAAAAGCCACAGTTGCACTGTGAGCACTTTGCTTTTGGGATGAGTGTGTGTGTGTTCATTCCATTCAGGAAATACTCTCTGAAGTACTTCCCCACTCTCGTCAGCACTGCCCCTTCCTTTGCAACTAACGTTTCAAAAACAGAAGGCCTATTTTAACGTCCTTATGTTTCTTTACAAAGTGTTTGCTTTCAGTCTACAATGAAAAGTTGGCACTTTATAAAATAAAATTGACATTGAGAAGATTGCCAGTTCTAAGACCTTGAAAGGCTAAAACCACGTGCAGAAAGACTGGGCTGTTCACAATATTTTACACATTTCTGAACCTTAGACGAGCTATTCTCCAAAATTTATGGGAGAGCAAAGCCAGATTTTCTTTCCTAACAAGCATATTTGAAGTTCTTATACTATGAAATAAGTACTTTTAAAATTAATTGTTTGGATTCCAAAGTATACTTTTGAAAATCATAGTTTTCATAAAAATTAAAATTTTGCTGTACATACTTCTTAAAAATCCATTTCTTACATATTTTGGTTTAGATTTACTGGGTTACCATTTTAAAAGACACCAGACAAGAGGGTCTCTATTTTTATCATTATGTTGTAATCCTAATTTAATTTTAAACAATCCAAAATAATGCATTTCTATCATATAACTTAGCATTTCAAGCTGAATTATAGGCCATATACACTATCAATACTTCTCAACTAAAATGTATTCACAAATACATAAGAAAAATATAAAAAGTATTTATCTAGGTGTTGTAATTATGCAATAAGGCACTTTTAAAAAGGAAGTGATAGTCCAGTAGCAGAAAAGTTATGTAATTCTAAGAATTACCTGTTATTGTCACAAAGTTTTTTATAAGAACACGTGTTTCATCGACATGACCATCTTTTTAGTCTGCCCTACTCCAAGTGAAAATTATAATTCATTGACTTCTGATGGCTTTCCAATAATATATTAGTATTTAACATTTTTTCCATGATCAATTACCTTTGGCAAACACTGCTGTAGTCCAAAAGGATGTCTGCAAACCAGAGTTCAAACTAAATGTTTCTATAGCTTAAGCCACCCCATTTTGAGGCATAGAAATATCTGGTAGTTTTTGGTAGCCTGATGTTAATTCAGGTGGGCGCTGTATCTCAGTTGCCCTGACTTTGTATTACTTCTTAGATGTAAGAAGGCAGCAGGTGGGTTCCGCTCCCCCAGTACAGTAATAATTGCACACTTAGTGTCTTAGGGTTTATTGTAACCAAGGTTGCTGAGACTAATGTAACCAGTTTTACCTTTACCCAAAGGAGGTTTATTTCAAGTGGCAAATTTTACTATAAGTGTAACTGCTTTATTAAGTGTAACTCTCAACATACAGTTTAAAAAAATACTACTTCCCTAGAGTAGGGGTTGGCAGACTTTCTGTAAAGGGCCAGATAGTAAATATTTTCAGCTTTGCCATCTGGTCTCTGTTGCATTCTACTCAGCCCTGCTCTTGTAGCAGGGAGGCAGTCCTGGTTAGTATGTAAATGAATGTGCATGTCTGTGTTCCTATAAAACTTTATATATGGACACTGAAATTTGAATTTCATATAGTTCTCATGTGTCACAAAAATAGTACTCTTCTTTTGAATTTTTTAAAACTATTTAAAAACATAAAAAAACAAAACAAAATCTTGTTAGTTCTCAGGCCCTGCAAGAACAGGCTTCAGGCTGAATTTGGCCCGCAGGCTGTAGGACACAGACCTGATTCCTGCTCAGCCACAGTGAGGCCATCCCCTCCTTAAAGATTACCATTACAATGTGAATCAATTGCACTAGCCATGTGCTTGATCATATGAAAATCAAGGAAAGACAGATCGCCGTGGGATGCCCACGGTGTGAAGGGCTCACGTCCTCAGGAGGCTCACGGGCCCCGGGCACGCACGGCCCCTTGTCCTGGCATCCACAGCCATCAGCAGTGGACGAAGAAGGCCAACCTGACTGGTGCCCACAGTCCCGGCCTGTGCAGGGTGCCCAGTGGGTCTGGAGCAGGATTGATTTGCTCAGCGTGCTTCAACATTCAAGACACCACTCCCTACTGTGGCTCCAAGAGCGACAAAAAGCCACCTTTCCATGCCTCATCTCCTGGCTTGGAGTCCAGCCACCCAGGGTCCAGCTTCTCTGACTGCTAACGGCCCAGAAGTCTATGACATGCTTTGCCTCCACAAAGGGGGCCCGGGGCTGGGGACCCGCTCCGGAGGCTCACAGCCAAAATCAACCGATCACTCTGGCATTTCAGCTCACCAAGCATCTTACTTTGCCGGGGGTAAGAACGACTTCTAGAAAACATTTTTTAGAACACTCCAGCCCAAGATGGGAAATCTGGGCCTTTCCACATCCGAAAGGAGGGATGGAAGAAGGGAAATGTGAAAATACTGTTGCTTGATTACTGTCAGGTGCAGCAGCATCCGCTGAGGACGATGGCCCGCCGGCCGGGGCCTTGCCAACTGCCAGGAGCTGAGATACAAAGTAAGCGACGCACACGTGGCCTTCCCTTTTCTAAAGGACATTTGTCAGCAAACGCACGATTCTGGGCAAACAATTCCCAGATCCCAGCTGAAGAGGAAAGGACAGCCTGGGCCCTGGTTTTCTCGAGAAACGGGCCACAGTGTGAAGGCTTCCACGCCTCCCCTCGGCGCGAAGCGGCTCGAGGCCTCTCCCTGCGAGCCGAGGGCTCTCCTGCAGGCTGCAAGGGCTGGAACACGACGTCTACAGTTGAAAGCAAAAATCCCAAGGCTTTGCAGCCTCGCTCAGGAGTCAGGAGCCTTCTTCTTGGAGAAAGCTACGGCGGGGGTCTTGAGGATGTCTTTCCATCCCAACGCGGGCCGAGAATTCCGGGGGCCTAAGCGACGGGAAAGCGGTTGGAAAGGGTGGGTGCTTCGCACGGGCCCTGCTTGCTGGCGGGGTCTGTGTGGGGTGCGAGCTTGCGGTGAGCGCCTGCCTCTCTCCAGGGGACGACTCTGGGCAAAGCGTCGCGGCTGCCCGAGCTCCGCGCGCCTGTCGGCCCCTTCCCGCGGTCCCGGGGAGCGCTGCGGGGCGCGGGCGGCGGGCTCAGAGCGCGTCGGCCGGACGCATGTAGCGCAGCGTGTAGTTGGCCCCCGCGTTGTTGTCCCAGTACTCGCCCTGGGCGCAGCGGTAGCAGACGGCGAAGTGGACGGCGACGCCAGGCGCGTCCGCGTTCTCCCCTTCCTGGGGCTGCAGGCCCGGGGGCAGGCACAGCGCGAAGTAGAAGCGCTCGGCGCCGGGTTCCTCTTGGGTCGATCCGGGCCCGGCGTCCCCCGACGGCGCCCCAGGCTCGGGGCGCAGCTCGGCCGGCACGTCCAGGAAGGAGCGCCACTCCGTGAAGGTGTAGCGCACGGCCACGGCCCGCGGCCCGGGGCAGCCCAGCACCCGACCGGAGCCGGTCACCTCCCCGCCCCAGGGCGCCGAGCACTGCACGCGCTCCAGGCACACGCGCTGCCGTCGCAGGAGCTCGGCCGCGGCGCTCGGCCCGGGGAGCTCAAAGAGAGGCCGCAGCCGGGAAGGCGGCGCGGGGAGGGGCGCGGCCGCCGCGGCCAGCAGGCCCGGCAGCTGCTCCAGGTCCTCGGCGCTCGCCGGGAAGCTGCGGAGGCGGGAGAGCACGGCGGGCGGCACCTGCGGCTCCTCGGCCTCGCTGAAGTGCTTCACGCTGGCCAGGCTAAGCCCCAGCGCGTCCGCGAACTGCACCCGCTTCTTGCACTTGGCGCAGCAGTCGCCGGGGCTGTGCGGCGCGCCCTCGCCGCCCTCTGCGCCCGGCCCGGCGGCAGGCAGCGGCCACTGCTGCAGGATCTTGGCCGCCCGCAGGATCGGGTCGGCGGGCAGGGAGAAGGAGCGCGCGCGGCGGCGGCGGCGACTTTCCAGCAGCTCCTCTTGCTGCCGGAGGGCAGCCCCTTCCCGGGTGGACAGAGGCTCGGCGTCCGGGCTCGAGGCCTCCGACGTGCCGCCGCCGTCCGCGCCACTCTCCGTGCAGTTGACCTCTGGGGCGGGCGGCTCCTCGGCTGCTGGGGGATCTTCAAGGGGTGCCGGTCCCGGCGGCTCCAAACTTAGAAGCTGCGCCCCCTGGGGTTCCATGACGCCGTCTGGCCCCGGGACTTACCCTCTGGAGACTGGCCGCCTTGGGTGGTAGAAAGCGCGCAGCGCCTGCCCGGGGATCGAGAGAAGACAGTTCCACTTGGGAGGCTTCGGGTTTTAGCCGGGCTGCCCGGGTCGGAGTGGGAGGAGGATGCGGGCCGTGTCGGGCGGGCCTGGCGCGGCCGCTCGGAGATGAGCCTTCTCGCAGCGGGGGAGGGCCCGGCGCCGGGAGGCGCGGCTGCGGGAGCGGCGCGGGGCCCGGGCGGGCGGGGTCCGAGTGCCCCGCGGAGCGCAGAGCCGGCGTTGGAAGTCGAGGCTCCAGTTCACCCTCTCCTGCCCAGCAGGCCCGCGCCCGTCCCGCCTCCGGAGCTCAGGGGTGAACTCGCGCTCAGCTTCCGTCGTCCTCCTGCCCATTTAGTTGGCTCTGTGGGTCCCGACGGGCCTGCCCTCCGGAGGGTCGCAGAGCGGGCTCCTCCCGTCTGTGGCGTCGGCCAAGGAGGTCCCGGAGCGGGCAGGTAAGTGCGGAAAACTCGCCTGCAGGGAGGCGGGGAGGCGGCGGGCCGCGCGGACCCTCTCTTCCTTCCTCCTCAAATTCAGGGCCCTCGGAAACGGGCCCCGAGCCGGCGCCCTCGCCCCCTGGCGCTTCCCAAGGCCGCGAGCCCGAGCGGCGGTCCCGACCCGCGCAGGGGCGGCGCAGGGTGGGCTCCGGTGGGGGCGCGGAGCCCGGGCACCGCCGCGAGCCGAGCGCGGCCGGAGGCCATTCGCGCGGGGCCCGGGAGCACGTCCCCGCTCCTCCCCTCGTCCCGCCCGCCGCGCTCGGAGCCCCGGCCGCCGCACAGGGGCCCGCGCGCACCCGCCCCGGGAGCTGGGACCCGCCGCTCACCCCCGGCCCTCCCGGGGATGCGAACCGGGGGACTGGGGGGGGGGGGCGGCTGAAAGTGCTTTCTGGATGTTTTTGTTTTGTTTCGTTTTGAAGGCTAACTGTGCCCGCCTCTAAGTCGGAGGTTCTTCAACTTCAGCGCGCGTCAGCGTCCCTTGGAGAGGCTGTGCTCACTCAGTGCTGGGCCCCACCCCGGAGTTTCGGACTCAGTAGGTCTGGGGTGCGGCCCGAAGTATTTGTAGCAAGGGCCTGCTGATGCTGGATCTACCGCCTGGGGTCTTTCGGGCCCTCCCCAGGCCAGTGAGGAACGCCGTAATTGCATCTCAACTTGCGGACTTGTAAGGAGGCACCAGACACACCTGGCCTGTCTTCCTCTTGGAACAACTCCAAGATTTGGGGGAAGGAGACACTTTACAGTTAAGTAAATAGTGACATATTATGGAGTGAAATCCAAAATTTGCAAACTACTTTAAATATAAAATAGGATTTCACAAAGGTTTTGAGGTCGTGATGACCTCCTGGGCTCCAGCCTTATGAGGACCTGTGTCCACTCCAGGGCGGAGACGGGCCCAGGGAGCAGGTCCTGTGGTGGCGTGGGCCCAGCGCTGTTCCACTCTCTTCTCTTTGATGGAATCGTTAGAAGTCCCCACCCCGGTGGCACGCGAAATATGTTGGAGGAGACCAAGATTAACCAGAGAGCCGTACAAGACAGTCAGCTCCTGAGGCAGGTGCCAAGAAGGCAGCTCCAGCCTGGTCGAGGAGGCCGGGAAAGCCTCTGGGAAGGAGTGGGAGTTAACTGTGGGGCTGCCGGGAGGAACGTTTCCGCCACACAGAGGTCTTGGGGAGGTGGAGGGGTGTGCAAGTGTGGGGAGCACGTGGCACCTCCTTCCATGATCCCTAAGGCAGCCTCTGACTATTGTAGTTGGCCTGGGGCTAGCCGGGCCAGCACACGGGTTCCCTTCTCCCTTTGTCACTGGTGTCCCACGCCTCCCCCCTAGCAGCCTCCGTCTCAGAGCAGGCCAACCCCACTCTCCTCCAGCACAGCTTCCATCCAATGGAGGAGGAACCCCCTCCCTGCCCAGGGAGTTCAGGACCGAGCAAGTGACCCAGCCAGTGAGGTGACACGGGGAGCTCCCTTTTTCCCATGAGAAGATGCCGCGTTACTGTAGCGCCCAAGACAGTCACAGCCACCTTGCTGTGTCAGAGGTGACGCGATTCCTGAGCGTGGGAGATGGAGGGCCCTCAAGGTGACATGGGCTCGAGCAGCTGAGGTGATGTTTCTCAGTGTGAAGTCTACTGCCCTTTGGAGCAGGATAACTCCCTGTTGTGACCGCCTGCAGCAAACATTTCTAAGATCTTTAACGTCTGAGAGCCCTCCCCTCAAGATGCTGCTAGCAGCCCCAGGAATCCTGACGACTGAGGACCCCCTACCCCCGTTTGCAAACATCCCAGCTAAGGGGGTGGTAGGAGAACCATGGAGCTCAGTCTTTGGACCTCCTACCAAGAGGGCTGAAAAAAATAAATACAGCTTTCTGGTTCAGTCAGCACGATTGAGCTTTCTGCTGCTTGCAGACCGGTTTCCTAACAGGAAGGCAACATTACGATAATTCTGAAAGGAGGAATCAGCTGAGCCTCCCAGAGGGATGAGTCCAGGGCTCCCCAAGAGGAGGTGGGCAAGCGGTCCCGTTCAGGGGGAGCTCCCGCGCCTCCTCCCCGCCTGCTCTCCCTCCGGTCACACGGAGGCGACTCTGAACTTCACTGTTTGGAGTTTTCTCCTTCCCACCAACTTCCCCCATAAAAACAAACCTAGTTGGTTTGTTCCGTGGGGGGAAAAATGAACAAACAAAAAACAAAGGACAGGATACGTATGTGGAAGAAACCCTTGATATGCAAAACCCTTGATATGCACAAAACACGTTTCTGGTTTTCTATGCGTGGGGTATTTCTGGAAAGGTCCTGTTGACAGAGGAGTGCCTCTGGGGAGCCGAGCTGCGGGGCTGCGGGTGAGAGGTGGGCGGGAAACTTCCTTCTCCCGCGAGAGCCCTTCGTGCTGTTTGAATTCTTCGTCTTGTGCACAGTCCTGACGGAGGACTCTTGCCCTGCTTCGGCACCAGCTTTATCCGTCTGCCAGGTCTGGTCCAGACTCCACCCTGACATCATCTGACTCCCACCACTTCTGCACCCTCCTCTCTCTCTGCTCCCCTTCAGATGTCACTTTCTGCCCAGCTCCCCTCCAAGCCCCCTGGGCTGGCGTGAGTGAAGCAGCAGGGCCCCGAACCTACCTGAGAAACGGCCATGTCACCTGTTCCACCGTTGGGACTCCCCACGATTTTGTTTGAACAAAGAAATCCACAGCAAATCAGCATCGCCATCGTCCTCCTCCCCATCGTGTAAACCAGTGCTCAGGAGAGCCCTCCTCCAAACTCTCCCCTTAAAAGTACTTGTGCCCCCCCCTTCATTGCCTGGAGTGACCCCACCTCCACTTGCTGAAATTACCTGGTCTTTAAGGCAATTTCCAAATTTTACCTCCTTTGTGACCTGGGACCACCCAGTTAGTAATGATGACTTTTGCTCAGAGGCAGATTTATGGTGAAACTGAAATGTTGTTCCTGGACCCCTTCTGATGTGTTCACATAGTCATGTGATAAAAATAAAATTCCTATTTTATGGCAAGACAAAATTTAAACAAAAATTTTCTCTGCTTATTTGGGGCCTCCTCCCTCCCCTTTAGAGGGTGTCATGCATCTGCATTGACCCAACTTCCTTAGGAGGGCACCTTTCTTCTTAATCTTGTAGAGTCAGGGCGACACACTACAAATCTGGGTTGTATGAACTGTCAATAACACGTCATTTGACATAATAACTCTCTGTCTCAAAAACTCACATAATCCTGCTTTGACAGTTGTCAGAGCTTTCTGAAAGACTGTCTCCCAGGTTATAGTCCTCAGGTTGGCCTTGAATAAAGTTTTCCATTTCTTTATTAGATTGAGTATTAATTAATGTTTTTGTCGACAGTACCATCTTAACAAAGAACAATACATTTGTAGAGAAGAGACAAGACAAGGAAAGGAGGTATACAGTTTGAGGAGTGGTAAACTTGGGGAAGTAACTATGCGGGGGAAACTCAGGGAAGGTAAGAGCTGTCTTGTGAGGTTTGTTAGGGAGATTCCTCTGGGCTGAGAAGAGCCTAGCTTCACCTCCAGTGGCTGAGTCCAAGAGTTGTTTCTTTGGCGGTGGGGAGTGTAATTAGGTTTATTTATTTATTTCAATGGAGGTCCTGGGGAGTGAACCTGGGACCTTGTCTGTGCTGAGCAGATGCTCTACCACTGGGCTCCACCCTCCGCTCCACCCATTGCTCTGACTACTGATTCCTAATGTTCCTCAGCTCAGAACCCTTATGCCAAAGTGGCATATTTTGCGGTGGTTTATTCTGATGCCCTTCCGCATTCGGAGTACCTCCCCCCCTCGACCGTGGGCAGGGCCCAGGAACCCCTTCCTCCTGAATCCTGCCAGGATGTGATTAGGTCTCTTGCTGACGCTGAAGAAGCCTTGTGAGAGGCTGGTGGAAAGGCTGGTGCGGAAAGCAACTTTTGGTTTCCATGGGAAACAGAATCGATCAGATTCCCGTGTTTGCGAGCAGAAACCTGTAGCACATGTTTTACAGCTGCTATATGAAAGAACTTTGATGGGGACTTTCCAAAATGTTCCTACAAAAATATAGGGGGAAAGGCATCACCAAAGCATTTCAGGCAGTTAATAGGAAGCTGATGTCCTCTGGAGTTGATGTGTCTATGGTGTAGGTCAGGGTTTTAAAATGTATGCTTTGCTGTTATTTATTTCCTCATTCTGAGCATTAATTTTCTTGCCTAATGTTTACCTGTCATTTTGCTGTCTTTTTCTTAAAGAAGCCTCCTTCCTCCCTACTCCACAGCTGTGTAAGTTTCAGCCGTAGAGAAGCAGGATCTGCCCTTCTTTTCCTTCTGGTTCTATTTTCATTCAAAATTTTGACGTTTTGTTTCTCATGGATTCCTTGCATTAATTTAGATTCTTTAAATATTGAATTACAACATTTATCTTTTTTATTGGAGTATTGTCAGTTTACAATGTTGTGTTAGTCTCTGGTATCCAGCATAGTGATTCAGTTATACATATATATATTCTTTTTCATAACAGGTTTTTACAGGATATTGAATACAGTTCCCTGTGCTATACAGTAGGACCCTGGTGCTTATTTATTTTATGTATAGAAATTAGTACCTGCAAATCCCAAACTCCCGATTTATCCCTCCCCGTCCCCCTTACCCTTTAGTAATTATAAGTTCGTTTTCTCTGTCTGTGAGTCTGTTTCTGGTTTGTCAGTAAGTTCATTTGTGACTTTTTTTTTAGATTCCACATATAAGTGGATATCATGATATTTGTCTTTGACTTACTTCACTTAGTATGATCATCTCCAGGTCCATCCATGTTGCTGCAAATGGCATTATTTCATTCTTTTTTTACCGCTGAGTAATATTCCAGTGTGTGTGTGTGTGTGTGTGTGTGTGTGTACACCACAGCTTCTTTATCCAGTCATCTGTCAATGGACACTTAGGCTGTTTCCATGTCTTCGCCGCTGTAAATAGTGCTGCTATGAACATTGGGGTGCATGTGTCTTTCTGAATTAGAGTTTCTTCCAGATCTATGCCCAGGAGTGGGACTGCTGGATCATAGGGTCACTCTATTTTCAGTTTTTTAAGGAACCTCCATACTGTTTTCCATAGTGGCTGCACTGAAAAAATATGACTTATCTTGATTGCTCAGGTGTTTGATGCCCTTTAAATTTGTGTCTGAAGCAGGTGCCTCACTCGCCCCTGCGGTCTCCCGGCACTGTTTAGTGCACATATTTGATGAGTGAGCTGAGATACACTTTCTTCCTCCGCAGCCCCTCCTGACTCCTTGGGTTAAAATTTAACTTAGTGTAGTTTTCTGTTTTTAAGCAAAGGTACTGGGGATTGAACCCAGGACCTCCATGGGTGCTGAGCATGCACTCTGCCACTGAGCTATACTAACCCCCACACTTAATGTGGTTTTGAAAAAAAAAATATATATATATATAGCATATGCTTATATATGCACAGAGTATATTTGAAAAGCTATTTTAAAAACTAATAATAGAATATGCTTTGGGGGAGGGCAAAGGGAGTGACAGGCAGGAAGCTTGCCTTAGAAACTTGCCTTAGAACATATATTTTTAAATTTTTAAGGGAAAATTTCTTAAGAAAAATACATATATTTTTTCTTATTACAAAAGCAATACTTACTCATCATGGGAAAATTCGACAATACGATAAGGTGTGAAAGTGAAACCATTCATGATTCCATCACCCAGCAATAATCATCTTGTTAGTTAAGTATCTCTTCCTAGCTGCCCAGTTCTCGCTTCTGCAAACTCGTAGCATTATTGCCTGCTTTAATGTAATGCCCATAGCATTACTGCCCTGGGCAGTTCTGGCTTGTTTCTAAATCTTATCTCCAATTGGCTTATCTCTGCTTGAAGAACAGGGACTCTTGTCTAACTGGTCTTTGTTACTTTCCCAGAGTGTGGGATAGGAGGCTTGGTCTGAACTGAAGACCCAGTAGATAGAATAGCTGAGTTGAAGCCTCAGTGCCCCCATCTCTACTGGGATGTGACCTCTCTGAGCTTCAGTTTCCTCATCTGTAAAATGGGACCATGTGCATGCCCACGTAAAGAGGAAAACCCTTGCAAAATGCTTTGCACAGAGCTCACCATGTGGGTGCACAGAAATTGTTTTCGTTTATTACCTACTAGCACAGTGCCTTCAACCATTAATTCACCATGTATTTATCACAGGCCTGCCATGTGCCAGCCACTCTCCTAGGTGCTGGGGACACTGCCGTCAACAAAATGCAAGTCCTTGCCTTCCAGGAGCTCACATCCTAGTGTCTGGGTGGGATGCAAGCAACACACAAACACATCTGTAGAACATACAGCATCCCTGATCATCATACCTGCCGTGGGCAGTGTAGAGCTTTGCACGTGGCAGGTACGGATGTATTGGTGGGGACCTGGTAGACGTGTTGACTGAGTCGTTTTCCTTTGCTTACCCTCCCATCCCCCACTTTCTCTCTGTCCCAAGAGCTCCTTTCCAATGTGATTGAATCATGTGGGACCTAAGCTCTCAGGATGGGCGGTGTAGACGTCATGCAGTGGCCCCGGACATATGATCAGAGGGGGCGGCCGCCCCAAGAACAGAGCCCAGAGGTCATGCGACATCTGACCTGCGACATCGGGAGACACCAGCAGGTGTTTTGACGTGCTTTTCTCTCCAATGACCACACTGTTGTTCTCCTACGTTTGTGCTCCTCCCGGATTGATCGATTGTCGCTGCTCTGTGAAGTCAGGACAGTAAACAGCGGGCTGGGAGCTGCGTGGGGTGAGGGGTCACGAGGCCCTGGCTGGAGAGTGTTTATGTCCCTGTGTGCCTGTCTCCACGTTTGGGCTGCAGGAACTTCCGCGTGTTTACCTTTCCTCTGCTCCCTCCGATGTCCTACAGCCACAACCGGGACCTCCCGCAGTGTGGGGCCAACAGACACCTGCTTGTCTATAAGCAGGAGACCAAAGGCCTGGGGTCAGAATGTGAGCCCACGCCTAGAGCAAATCAGAGTGTGGGGACCTGGGATCTTTCTTAAAGGGAAAAAGGAAACTTAGAGCGTTAACTTGCACCACGATCAGTGTAGGGTTCTTGGGAGATGTCACACATGCCAAAGTTGATTTGTTCCAGCAATCCTCCCATAGCCAAGCGTTGACATATTCATTCAAATAAATGTTAAACCTTCATACTATTTATTAATATTTAAGGATATTATTCCACTATTATGGTGGTTGAAGTTCCTCGACACAAATCATTGGCTGCAAACTGGCACTGAATTTGTATAAATACTGTTTCCTTTGTGTGTCTCAGTGTACCTTAAACTGATTCAAATGTGTAATGTTTCCTTTTTCCACAAGACAGATCCACAAGTTGCTCTATACAGAAGTCAGGCTCCAAAACAGTCCCCAGTGACCCCTGCCTCCTGGTGTTCACAGCCCCCCCACGACCTCCTCCAACAGGAGGCTGGGGAGGTGACAATGTGTGACTTCCGAGTCTCGCTCACAGCGTTGCCACAGAACAGGTTCTTGTCGCGCTCGGGAAAGAATTCAAGCGAGCGCCATAGTCAGGTGAAAGCGAGTTTATTGAGAGAGAGACACACTCCACAGACAGAAAGTGGTCATCTCTCTCAGGAGGGAGAGCTGCCTCAGGGTGCAGAGATGCTGAGTCCTTCTGGGCTGAGTAATTTCATATGCTAACTTTTTTACTCAGCCAGGGAGTTGTCATGGCGCCTGTGGGACTGTCACTCAGCAGCTAATGTATTACAGTGAGCGTATAATGAGGCCCAAGGTCTACTGGAAGTCAAACCTTCTGCCATCTTGGGCCAAGTTGGTTCTAACCAGTTCATGTTGTATCCTCAATGGCTGTGCCATTCTTTTAATGGTTATGCCCTGCTCCCTTCCCTCCTGTCTCCATAAGACGCTGAGGAGGGTTGGGTAAATAGCTCAGTGGTAGAGCGCATGCTTAGCATGCACAAGGCCCTGAGGTCCTGGGTTCAATCCCCAGTACTTCCACTAACAACAACAACAAAAAAGACATTGAGCATTCCCCTTGCTCTCTCCTGAATCACTTGCTTTGGGAAGCCAGTTGCCATGTCATGAGAACACAAGCAGCCTTGCGGAGCAAACAGCATCCGCTCACCAGTCACGTGGGTCTAAGCCTTCAGATGACTGTGGCCCTGGCAACCTCATGAGACATAAGTCAGGACCACCTAACAAAACCACTGCCCCGTTCCCCGCACTCAAAGTGTAAAATCATGTTTACAGTACTAAATTCGAAGTAATTTTCTTACACAGCAAATAGTTAATGCATTCTATGTACGTAAATGTTATGTAAATATAATACAAATATATAAATGTCCACAGATGCATAAGTTTTGTCTGGAACCTCATGGTTCTACCCCTGGAACTTGATCCCAAACTCTCACGTGTACATGCGTATTTTGCTGAAGTGCCATCTGTGGTAGGAGAAGGCCAGAAATGTCTTACGTGTTGTAGAAAAGGGCACAGATTCAACATACAATAAATTACGTATATCCACAAGTTACATAATTGGTGCAGCCCTTACAAATTTGGGGTAGCTCTTTTATTTTTAAGGGAAGATCTCAGGCGTGTGTGTCCCAATGGGAGGCTGTTAGCATGAAGTTGCAGGGGAGCCAATAGGGGCAGGATGTCTTCTGTGATTGGTTAAGGGTGCATGTTTGTTTTTGTTTTTAATTCTTTTTTTTATTGAAGTGTAGTTGATTTACAATGTTAGTTTCATGTGTACAGCAAAGTGGTTCAGTTATACATACACACACATACATATTTTTTCAGATTCTTTTCCATTATAGCTCATTACAAGAACCTGAATGTAGTTCCCTGTGCTGTACAGCAGGGCCCTGTTGATTATCTATTTTATATACAGTAATGTGTATCTATTAATCTGAAATTCCTCATTTATTTCTTGTTTTTGTTTTTTTATCTTTTGGGGGAGGAGGTAATTAGGTTTATTTATTATTCATTTATTTTTTAAGGGAGGATCCCCAGGACCTCGTGCATGCTAAGCACACGCTCTACCACTGAGCTAGACGCTCCCCCACCACTCAGATAGCTCCTTCAGCACTCAGATGAAACAAGCTCCAAGAAATAGGGTTAAGAAGAAAACAAACAAGACCAGAACTGTGTGAACAGCAAGCTTCTCTTGGTTCAGTGAAAGGGGAGGAGCATGCTGGCTACATGCACAGACGGTTTCTAGAAGGAAACGCAAGAGGCAGGTAATGCCGTTTCCTCTGCACACAGGGGTTCGGAGACCAGAGTCATTGCACACCCTCTTATCACGGTCCATTTTCATCATGGGCTTTTATTACTTTCCCAGTTAAAAGCAGTTAATTTAAAAATCAAGGAAAACAAGATGGAAGCAGGGAATTTTTACCTTAACTGTAAAGGGAATTAAAGTAGAAAAAATAGAAAGCAAACAGCAGACATGAAAGCGATTTGATAATCTCAAATAGCGTGGAGATACGGGGCTGTAAAACCAAATGTGACCCTGATGAGCCAGGAGTAACAGCAGGGACCAGGCCGCCGAGGCGCACGGTCCCCTGCGAAGCCCGCAGCGAGGACACGGGGTGCCCACTAGCCCCCCCCCCCCAAGGATGCCTGAGGCCGAGCCGCACAGAGCGAGGGGAGGCCTGGAAACAGAAAAGGGCGCGAGGCCGGAGGGCGTCAGGCTGGGCGCGGCTCCCCGGGCCCGCGCTCCCCGGTCCGGCACCGAGGCTGGGAGGGCGGCCGAGTGCAGCGTGTGCACTGAAGGCCGCGCGGCCCCAGAGCCCGTCCCACGGGGAGAGGGGGCCTGGGCAGGTCGCGGGTCGCCGTCTGGGCAGAGAGCTGGCAGCGTCCACAGTCCCGCGTGCGGGACCTGTTTCAGCAGGGAGCCCGTGTGGCCCCCGGGGTCTCGCTGGACTCCCGCCTTCTCCTCTTTCCAGGTGGAGGGGGGCGCCACTCGCGCAGACCCAGGTCTCGCAGGGGGAGGGCGTAGCTCAGGGGCAGAGCGTGTGCCTCGGATGCGCGAAGTCCTAGGTTCAATCCCCAGTACTTCCATGTAAAAAATATAAGAATTCTAGGGAATGGTGTAGCTCAGTGGCAGATCGCGTCCCTAGCATGCACGAGGTCCTGAGCTCAATCCTCGGTACCTCCATTAAAATAAATAAACCTGATTATCTTCCCTGCCACCCCCCGAAAAAAGGAAAATAGAAAGAAATGCATCGTGGGGGATTGGAACGGTAATAAGGGAGCCGTTATAAGGGAGCCGTAACTGCATTGGAGCCTAATGTGGAGGAGTGAGTCCCCCCAAAATCACGAAGTGAGGGAGGGCGTGGAGTCTACAGCTAGAGCCCCTGGGTCTCCCACACGGCCCCCTATAGTCCTGAGGGGGGTGGGGGGAGCCTGGGAAGGTCTTGAGCGCCCCCTTTAGGTGAAAGCACGTGCCAGCCTCTCAGTTACTGCGGGGCCGGCTGGACAGCAGTGTCCCCGACCAAGGTGGGGGGGTGGATTCTGAGACGCCAGGGGGAATGGGTGGAGGGGTGAAGTCAAAACTATTTTCATAGCAATATTAAGGCAGTACTTGCCTTTTCCACTTTGCAGACATCTGTGCTACACAAAAGCAGTGATGGGTAAAACCAGGCCAGCGTCATCCTAGATAAACCAGTAAAAATTATGGACTGTATTCAATCTCAACACTGAGTACCTGGCTTTCAATGTTCTAAGTGGCAGAATGGGAAAGAAGCCTGAAACACTTCTCCTCCCGAAGTGTGATGACGGCCCCGGGGAGGAGCACTTGGGGGACTGGTATGAGTTGGACCACCTGCTTGTATTCATGAAAAGCCAGCTTTACTTAAAAGAGTGACGGGTAAGCCATGAGCATCCATACTGGGGCATGCAGTCGACCTGTTCTTGCAAATCACTGATGCGAGTCTCTGACTTCAAGGAAAACAACAGAGAGCACGTGTTGCCAATTCTGAAATCTGAACTTTAAAGGAAAAATTGTAATTTGAAATACTAGCATCTACCATGGGATTGACAGCCTCCCAGCACTCACAGACTTCTCCGATGAGACCAGCGATGAAGCAAATGTGATTTTAGATAGTGGATGATGAAAGGTAGCAGCAGCTGGAAGATCTGCATTTCTCAACAGATCTATGTTTCCCAAACAACCAAGATATCATGTTACAAAATCATGTCTGGGCCACTGTATATAAAACAGATGAACAACAAGGATTGACTGTACAGCACAGGGAACTATATTCAATATCTTTTAATAACCTATAATGGAAAAGAATCTGAAAAAAGAATGTATATATATGTATTTATAACTGAATCACTTTGCTGTATACATGAAACTAACACAATAGTGTAACTCAACTATATGTCAACTTTTTAAAAAGAAAAAAGAAAAAAGGGTTATTACTTGAAAAATACTAGAGCTATAATTTACCTGAAGTCCCTCATTTAAGTTGAGAAGTAACTGACACAGGAGGTTTCTGATTATACTTCCCAGGGATTCTGGTTTCAGTGTCTGATTTCTTTTTTTTTTTAATTGAATATAATCAGTTTACAATGTTGTGTCAATTTCTGGCATACAGTGCAATACTACAGTCATATAGGAACATACATATATCCATTTTCATATTCTTTTTCACCGTAAGTTGCTACAATATATTGAATATAGTTCCCTGTGCTATACGGTATAAACTTGTTGTTTGTCTATTTTATATATAGTAGTTAGTATCTGTAAATCTCAAACTCTCAATTTATCCCTTCCCACCCACTTCCCCTCCTGATAACCATAAGTTTCTTTTCTATGTTTATGAGTCCCTTTCTGTTTTGTAAATAAGTTTGTCTTTTTTTTTATATTCCACATATGAGTGATACCATAGGGTATTTTTCTTTCTTTCTGGCTTACTTCACTTAGAATAATGATCTCCAGGTCCATCTGTGTTGCTGCAAATGACATTATTTTATTCTTTTTCATGGCTGAATAGTATTCCATTGTATAAATATACCACAGCTTTATCCAGTCATCTGTCAATGGATATCTGATTTCTTAATGAATGCTGCTTTATTGTGTCAAAGCACTTCCCAAGGTTTGCAGGAAGCTCCCGGCTCTGCGTAGGTGACTGCCCCTGATTTAAGAACAGAGTCCTCACCCGCAATGTTCTAGAGAAATCTGCTGCTTCTGTTTCTGCTGAAGGTCTGTTGCTACTTATTCCTCAGTGAGTGGCTCGCTCTCCTTGCTTTCTGCCTCAGTCTCTCTTCTCACTCCTTCCCTCCCTCCCTCCCTCTGTCCACTCCTCTCCCCTCCTCTCTCTCTCTCTCTCTCTTCTCCACTCCCTCTGTCTCCGTCTCTCTCTGTCCTTCCATCCCTCGCCCCTCATGCCCCTCCTCTGCATTACTGGCCCTGAGGCTGAAGTCCGGGGCTTTACCCTGTAACCAGCTGCTCCTGTGTCCTTATCCCCTGCGCTGTGGAACCCATACTGGGTGCCTTGGAGGAAATCGTTTATCTAACTCACTCTTTGGTAGTAAAAAAAAAAAAATTCCTGATTTGGGGTAGGAGCTGAAAAGGGGAACGTGTTCTGTCAGAAACAGGGTCCTCCTGATATTTCCTGTTTCATACCCTGAAAACCTGCCCACCCCCGTGCTCTGCAGTGGCTCCAAAAGATGCCTGCGTACCCACATCACATCCCAAACAGCGAGGACTCTGTAAGCACCAAGTAACAGACGCACCTCGCCGTCCGTGCAGGGCACATAATCATAAAGTGGCTCTCAGTTCGCCTGGCTCTGTCAGGTCAAGAGGCAGCAGCTGGCAGAGTGTCTCTTCAC
Organism: Camelus dromedarius; assembly: GCF_036321535.1. Lineage (NCBI taxonomy): Eukaryota > Metazoa > Chordata > Mammalia > Artiodactyla > Camelidae > Camelus > Camelus dromedarius. Next base: position 2,840,600 of record NC_087454.1, on the reverse strand, counting down.
TAGAGATGACAGAGAGAAAGGGGGAAAGCACTCCTTTCTACTGAGAGGAAGCAGCTGATGGGAGCAAGTCCAAAAACGAATGGACACTCTCCTTCCCAGCAGTGAGGTAGGGCAGGAGAGAGGAGAGAGAGAGGAGGTGGGAAAAAGCTTCTTGGAGAACACAGGACTCCTCTATGCATTTCTTTTAATTTAAAAATATTATGTCTTTTTGAAAATTTTAAAACATAACATAAAATTCACCATTTTTGCCATGTTAAGTGTACAGTCCAGTGACAGTAAGTACATTCACATTGCTGTGAGCTCTCACCTCCATCCATCTCCAGAATGTTTTTTCATCCTGCAAAACTGAATGTTCTAAAGTAACAACACCACGATTTGAATTTATGCCAGCTTAACTTCAAGAGCATACAGAGATTCGGCTCCTTAAAGCGCCCTCACTACCTCCTTTCAATGATTTTTATTTAGTTAGTTATTTTTATTGAAGTCTAGTTGGCGTACAACGTTCTGTTAGCTTCTGGAGTGCAGCAGTGATTCAGTTATACGTACCTATGTATTCCTTTCCATGTTCTTTTTCATGACAGGCTGCTGCAAGGCATTGAATGCAGTTCCCTGCGCTCTACAGCAGGACCTTGTTGTTCATCTATTTTATATATAGTAATGTGTATCCGCTAATCCCGAACTCCTAATTTATCCCTCCCCAACACCTTTTCCCCTTTGGTAACCATGGTTTGTTTTCTATGTCTGTGAGTCTATTTTAAGTTTGTAAATATGTCCATTTGTATCATTTTTTAAAAGATTTTCCACATATGTAAGTGATGTTCTATGATATTTGTCTTTCTCTGACTTACTTCACTTAATTTGATCATCCCTAGGTCCATTCCTTTCAATTATTGATGCCACAAAATTACATTTTATGCACAGGAGACAAAAATATAGAATAATAATTGTTTTTACACATTAGTCTCAAATTATGTAGAAAACAAAAAGTGGAATTACAAACCAGAGTTACAGGGGTACTATTTTATAACTGTCCACATATTTACCTTTTCCAGAGTTCTTTATTTCTTCCTGTGGCTTCGAGTTGCCATCTGGTGTCCTCACATTTCCACCTGGAGGACTCCCTGCAGAATTTCTTCCAGGGCAGAGGTAGTGCAAACAAAATCCCTCAGCTTTTGTTTATCTGGTAAGGTCTTGATTCTTCCTCAGTTTTGCAGGACAGTTATGCCAATAGGATTCTTGGTTGACAGGTTTGGTTTTTTTATTTTCCTTCTGTGCTCTGAATATATCAAACCACTGCCTTCTTGCCGCCAAGATTTCTGATTTAAAATCTGCGTGTAATCTCATTGGTGACCCCTCTTACGTGTGATGAGACACTTTTTTTCTTGGCCTTTTTCAAGATTCTCTCTTTGTCTTTGACACTTTGATTCTAATGTGCCTTAGTGTAGGTGTCTTTTGAATTTTCCTTACTTGGAGTTCATCAAGCTTCTTGGATGATTATTTTCATGTGTTTTATTATTTCTTCAAATAATCTCTCCACGCCTTTCTCTCTCTCTCCTCCTTCTGGGACTCCCACAATGTGTATATTGTCCACTTGTTGGTGTCCCACACGTCCCTTAGGCTCTGTTCACTTTTCATCAGTGCTTTTTTGTTTAAAATTTTTTATTGAGGTAGCATTGATTTACATAAACGTGTTCAAAATGTTTTCTTAAAAAAAGTGGGTAAATGAAACTTACATTAAATTTACCATCTTAACCCATTTTAAGTGTGCAGTTCAGTGGCATTAAGTATATTCACACTGTTGGGCAACCATCACCACTGTCCACAGGAGAGGCAGAGAGGAGCCAAGAGAAGTGGGGACCGGGGGCCTGTGGGCTGGGTATCCCATGGTTGAGCAAATCAGAGGTAAGGTCTTTGGGAGGCTCTGATGAGAGCTATGGGGGTTGAGGGGAGAGATGAAGAAATATAATGTTTCTGTATTGAAATATAATCAGTTTACAGTATTGTGTCAGTTTCTTGTGTACAGTCTGACAGTTCACTCCTGCATCTACATACATATGTTTGTTTTCATATTCTTTTTCATTATAGGTTACTACAAGACACTGACTATGGTTCCCTGTGTAATCTTTTATAGATGGCTTACTGTGTTTTAAGAAAAAAAGAGCTTCCTCTTTAAATTGCCCTCCAGGTTTGGATTGCTTTCAGCCCTACTTTTATGTCAGACTGTTATTTCTTGGAAGATGCCACCATGCCAGGCCTGGGCCACAGTGGGGTCCGTGTTTATATGGCTTGCACTGAATTGTTCAGTGATGATCTTGCTGCTGTCCGATTTTTATAGAAAAGCAGAAAAAGTGTTCCTGGCTCTCATGTTCTGGGAGAGGGAGAAGTCTGGGTGTGGCTCCTGAGGCCAGGGACGCTGTGATCTCAACTTCCCCACCTCCCGACTCCGACCTCAGGCTTTCTCAGAGGTAAATCAGGATTTCCTTCTGAGGAACCGTCTACACAGTGCCAAAACAAAAAACCAGAGGAAAAGTAAACAGTCAACAGAGGGCAGTTTGGTCCGCGGACTGCAGACCGACCAGAGGGATGGTTTGGCCCCCCTCTCTGCGTTATTCCCCAGTTTTCTCTTCCCTCGGTTGACTTAACTGGGTGACTGTTTCGGACCGAAGCCGGAGCCCCGAGGCTCTGCAGCTTTTTCCCAGCCGGGGCGATTAGGGCTTCTTTGTTTTGGAAAGCAAGCGTGTCACGCCAAATGTCACCTAGTCCTGGCAAAGGGGACGGCGAATTGATGACTCCAGGGCATGAGGCCCGTGCAGGCTACGGAGCAAAGGAAAAGAAAAATGTGCTGCCGCCGAAATGGCGAGGCCGGCGGCCCCCTCTGGGCACCTCTGATGGAAAGCCTCTGTGGAGAGACACGCCCCTGCAGCAGTGCAAAATCATGAGTGGCTGCTCGCTATTTTTTATTCTTAACTCTGAGGGGGGCCTGCAGACCGGGTCCCCAGAGGTCGCGGGCTGAGCTGCTGACGCAGGAGGGGGAGACACCCCCACCCCAACCCCGGGCTGCAACCTGGCTCCTTAATTGGTTTGAAAAATGGCAGCTGGATCCCAGCAGCTGCTGCTCTCGGTCTGGCTCAGGAGCGGGGAGGAGGATGACAGCTTGGCCAGCCAGAGCCCTCGGGTTACTCTCGCATCGCCTTTCTGTTCCCTCCCCCTCGAGTTTGTTTCTGGGACCCCCTCCCACAAACCTTCCTCAAAGCCTGGTCATGTGACAGAGCCTCATCTCATCCTCCCTGCTGACATTTCTGGAGGCAGCATTCCCTGCCTGTGCCTGGGTGGGGGGGAGTTCCTCAGGGAGAGACGCCTCTTCCTGCCCCCCCCCCCCGGTGGCCCCCCAGGCGGCCCTCTTCCACTGTTCCCTTTGATGGAAAGCGTGTGTCTTACTTTCTCTGGAGCATCTGTCATTCTGTTCTTTAAGGGCTCCCTTTCTGCCTCGGTGTTTGTTGAGTATGCTGATGACCAGGCTGACGCCAGGTGTCTTGGGGGAGGAAGCAGGGACCCTGGGGCCACTCACTGTGGGAGCAACTTCCTGACTCCGGCTGCACGAAGTAAGAGCTGGGCTTGCCTTAGCCTGGGTTTCCTCGTCTGTGAAGTGAAGAAGGTTGGATTCAATCTGTTTGTTCTCAAACTCCTTTTTTCTTCCAGCGGTTTTTTTTTTTCAAGCAAAAACTGGCAGGAAACACACCCTACAGAGCCCTGTCCACTCAGCTTCACACCTCCATCCCCAGCTGACCCCCTCTCCCTGGGGGCTCCGCAGAGCACAGCTCAGAAATCACCAGACTGGACTCTCCTTGAGGCTCCTTTCAGCTCAAACAGTCAGGGGTCTTCTGGCTGGGCTTTTCAGGAGGGACCCCAGGAGAGGAGGGAGGCTCTACCCTGGGACAGCCTCTCCCCTCCAGGTTGTCTGAGGGCCTGGGGCAGAGCGTTAGGGACAAATAGACGCACCAGTGGCGACTTGGTGGCCCAGAACCTGTAACCTCACTTTACCTCAAATTGAGTTGAGAAAACAGATGGGCTTTTGCAACCACACCGGCCCACTCTGGGCCATGCATTCAAAGAGCTAGGCCGTGTTAATAAGGGTTTTGCATTTTTTCTCCAGTGGGATAGAAAGTTATTAAAAGATTGCAAATGCATGATCTGATTTACACACTTAAAAGATTTACGTGTTTATGAGACTCTAGCATTAGGTTGGAGAGTGGATTGAGCAGATAAGCCTGATGGCAGGGAAAACTACAAATTTCTTAGTTTATTCACTAGTTTATGTATTGAGAGGTGACAGGATACCCAGAAGTGAAACCTCGTGTTCACACAAAAACCTGCTCAGGAATGTCCACAGCAGCACTCTTCATAGCAGCCAAAAAGTGGAAACAACACGAATGTCCACCAACAGACCAATGGATATAGGAAATATGGGACAATCCATGTGGTAAGAAGTAATCCTTAGAAACTGCAGTTATTAGAATCGGAGACCAGCAGGGGGAGCTCTCACCCAGCCCAGCCCAACAGGAAGAAGAAAGCCTAGTCTTCTTTTCCGAGGACTCAGCCAATGAAAAGCCAAGGGCTGTCTGCTGAGCCCGCCCACCGTCCTCTCCCCTCTATAAAAAGCTTCTCCTGGCCTACGGGCCGGGACTTGCCCGTGGCCCGCAGTGATTGAGAGTCTCTGCGGAGAAGTACCTGGCAGTCTTTTTGCTTTAGGCCGACGTGTTGGTGGCCCATCCGGGGACCAGAGAAGACCCCCGACGGCTCCGGGCTGGTGAGCAAACAGGCGGCACCCACACTGAGCTCATGGCGCTCCCTGCTTTTCCTGCCGACCCTGGGCTTTGAAGGTACGTCTTTCTCCTGGGCCGCAGCTTCTTTGTTTTGAAACTCTCCAGGCTTCATTCAGGAGGTATTTTAGAGTTTTGTTCTTTCTGGTGAAGGCCTTGTTCTGTACGCGGGTACTTGTTTGGCACTTCGGTCTGATTTGAAGTCAAGCTGTTCGGGTGGGAGCTGGCTCACCTCTGGGCTGTTCTTTGGAACAGGGTCTGTTCTAGGGATCCAGGCTGAGCAGCCTTCGCCTGGCTCCTCTGGGACCAGCCTGCCCCCTTAGAACTGGCTGACATTAAGCCTGCAGGCTGTTTGAGCTGTTTGAGCTGACTTCCCCCACCACCAATACAAAACCCAAGCAAACAGACAAAATACCTCTGAGAAATGGGCTCCCCGTTAAACATTTTGAGGTGCCCCTTCTTCCTTCCCTTCACACACTCTCAGCTTCCCCCACACTCATTCTCTTGCCAACTTTTCTTTTTATCTGAAACTCCATACTCCCTTTCCCTCTAAACTTTTCAGAACCTGCCCCTTTAAAATTAAACTGCTGAGAATCCAGAGGCCAAACCTTTAATTTCTTAAACGCCCTGGACTAAAGCTGAACTGTGAGCCACAGTCAAAGTTTTTCCCAAAGTAACTGAAGCTCCTCACAGCTTTGCTGAGGAATTTAACACGGTCATTGAAACCTCTCAACTGGGTTCCTACGCTTCTATCAGCGAGTTCATATGCTTGTCAGTGAAGCCAGGCCCGGCATCGGATGAAAACCACTAACTGGGGAAATCCCTGAAAGGTCGCTAGAGTTCCAGCCAGGAGACCAGCCTGCTAACTTACTGTGTGGTCAGCCTTAGACAGTCACTCAGCGACTGCATCAGGCAGTTCCCAGGGCTTTTCCAGACCCTGTTGGTTGGAACACAATTCAGGCTTGTACAGAACAATCTGATGAACTGGTTCGTGACTATTGTAATAACTTCCAATTACTTTAAAAGAAAAGTCTGGTCTTCAGAGGCTGATTCCACCTGTGTTGCTTTTAACTCTATTTATTAATGGCCAGGATCTTTTCCTTCTAGTAAATAAGTACCAGCATGGAATGGGAAACTGCATCCACCCAGATTTAGTTAATCTGGCAAACGAGCTCTCCCCCAGTCTAATGAGTCGCCTTGAAGGAAGACCGCCAAAACTCAACGCCAGCAAACAAAGACCCCTAATGGAACCCAAACCTTCCTAGTCTCTGCTGTTGCAACCCTCCCTCTTAATTGGCTTGAAGAAACATTTCTCCAGACTGAGGGTAAATCTCTCCCAGGCCTGACACTGGAGCCACACTCTCAGGGATCAGCCCCCCTGCTACAAAGCAGAAAAGAAAAAGAATAGAGTTTGCCGACAGGTTGACTCTTGGGTATGAGAGACAGAGGAGGGGAGGCTGGTTCTTAGGACCCCAGAAGGGTTAGCCTGTGTGGACAGGATTTCCGTCGAGCAAGGCGGGTGTAGAGAATAAGACGCAGACTGAGTGGGAGCTGTCTGGTGGAAGAGGGTGCATGTGCAGAAAGGACCCACTGGACGTGCTGCCTTGAGGTGGGACTTCTGAGTCGGGGGGCCATTGGGCAGGGACAGCATCTGCCCTGAGATGTCGATCTGGGTGCTGGTAGCAGGTGAGTGGAACTGAAGCCAGGGAGTCACGGAACTCGCCTGGACTGCCATCTGTTTGGTCCTTTGTGTCTTAGGCACAGGTGTGTGGACCTGTGTCCCCAGGACGTGTAAAAGTGGGCCTGCCCTAGCCCAGAAATGCTGCTGTGGGAGTGGCTCGCCCCAGGGGGCGTTTGGTAGCGTGTAGAGACGCTTTTGTTGTTGCAGATCGGGGGAGGGGGTGCTACTGTCTTCCAGTGAGCAGAGGCCAGGGATGCTGCAAGCATCCTACAGGGCACGGGGCTGTACCCACAGCAAAGAAGGATCCAGCTGCCCCAAATCTCAGTAGTGCTGAGGCTGAGAAGCCTGACCTAGAGCGACTTACAGTATGTGTACAATATATGTGACTTATACTTGTGTAATATATAATGTATACAATATGTAATATGAATATATAATAATACAATGTATAATTACATATAATATTATAATGTATAATACTATATAATAGAATGTATCTTTTATATATATGTGACTTAGAGTTGACTCCAGAAATGTGAAGCTCTGTCACTGCATGCTCCTGGATTCCTGAAGCAGAAGTGGCTTTTGGATAAGTGCCATGGCTCATCTTCAGGGCAGTTTCATCATTTGGTTCTCTTTGTTGCTAGAAAAAAGCCAGCTGTGGTTATAATTTCCTGCTGTTTACATCCTACTCAATTTTATATGAGCTAGGCAGAGCCCAAATGACATTAAACGATCAAGTGAAAAAGATCAGTTGCAAAAATTTTTTATTATATCGATCAATCAAAATACTCTTAAGTGAAAAAGATACGTTCTCTCTTTACTCACTGATAATTGTGGCTTTTCCCCCTACTGGTATATACACACATAGATTTGTATATACTTTCAAATGGGCTCTAATTTGTCACTCCAACTCGACTGTAAACGTGCTGTTATTTATAAATGTTGTTAGATAACAGTCACCAGACAATATTACTCAAGTGTTTAATCCTTTGAATCAAGAATTTCACATATATTCATGAGCCATGAACAAGCGGTCTTGGAAGATGGTATTCCTGTTTCATGGTGACGAAAAGCAAGACAGGAGGAGGCATCGTGGTTTCCTCCAAGCTGTAAGGAGGATCAAGTTCCAAATCTTCAAATAGTTCTGTCCCTTGGATCTTTGTATGCAAAATAACTTAGAAAATAATTACTCATTAGTTTAAACAGCTAAACTTTTTATTTGCTCTGCTTTTTATTTTTTTTAATTGACGTATAGTCAGTTACAATGTGTCAATTTCCGGTGTCCCACTCATGTATATACATACATATTCATTTTTATATTATTTTGCATTAAAGGTTATTACAAGATATTGAATATAGCTCCCCATGCTCTACAGAAGAAATTTGTTTCTTATCTATTTTTATACGTAGTGGCTAACATTTGCAAATCTCAAACTCACAAATTTATCCTTTCCCACCCCGCCTCCCCCTGGCAACCACAAGTCTGTATTCTATGTCTGTGAGTCTGTTTCTGTTTTATAGATGTTCATTTGTCTTTTCTTTTTTTTTTTTTAGATTCCACATATGAGTGATATCATATGATATTTTTCTTTCTCCTTCTGGATTACTTCACTTAGAATGACGTTCTCCAGGGCCATCCATGTTGCTGCAAATGGCATTATTTTATAGTTTTTATGGCTGAGTAGTATTCCAGTGTATAAATATACCACAGCTTCTTTATCCAGTCAGCTGTCGATGGACATTTAGGTTGTTTCCATGTCTTGGCTATTGTAAATAGTGCTGCTATGAACATTGGGGTGCAGGTGTCTTTTTGAATTAGGATTCCCTCTGGATATATGCCCAGGAGTGGGATTGCTGGGTCATATGTAAGTCTGTTTTCAATCTTTTGAGGAATCTCCATACTGTTGTCCACAATGGCTGCACCAAACAGCATTCCCCCTAACAATGTCGAAGGGTTCCCTTTTCTCCACAGACTCTCCAGCACTTATCATTTATGGACTAAAAAAGCCAGTCTTGAAACCGATCTTATCAACAAAAATCAATTCCAGAAAGAATGTAGCTTGAAATATGAATGTTAAAAAATAAGCTTTTATAAGATAGTATCAATCATTTTTATGATCTTGAAGTAGGGAAAGAATTCTTAGGTCACAAAACCCAGCAGCTATCTGGGAATAGAATGGGAAATTAGACTACATTCAAATTAAGAATTTGTCTTATTAAGAATTTGTCTTATTAAAAGATACCATTAAGAGAGTGAGGAGGCAGTCACCAAGTGGGAGTGTATAGAGGCAACACATGTAACTGACAAAAGACTCCCGTCCAGAACATGTAATGAACGCTCATAACTCAATAAGTAAAAGAAAAATGGATGAACAACAAGGTCCTGCTGTGTAGCTCAGGGAACTATATTCAATACCTTGTAATGGCCTATAATGGAAAAGAATATGAAAGAAATATATATGTATAAATGAGTCACTATGCTGTACACCAGAAACTAACACGGCTTTGTAAATCTACTAATACTTCAATTTTAAAAACTTAAAAATAGGAAAATGGGTAGAAGACCTGACTGTGTCACTTACAAAAGAAGCTATCCGAATGGTCTTCAACTTCCTTGATCACCATGCAAATTCAAATTAAACTCACACTGAGATTTTATACACATCTTCCAGAATAGCTACTGTTAGACTGGCAACGGTGAGTGTCGGTGAGACTGCGGAGTGACGGGAGTCTCACTGACAGCTGGAGGGGTCTGCTGTGCGTGGCACCCTAGAGCAGATTTAAAAGTCAGCGCCTCCCAGGACCAGGTGCTCCCTTCCTGGGGTAACAGAAATGCAGCACATGTCCCTCAGAAGACACGTGTAACAATGTAGCAGCATCATTTGCCATAGGAAAAAAAAACAAACGACGAAATGAGACTTCTGGTTTCCAGGCTGAACTGTCACTCTTGTCCTCCTAACAAGGAAAGGAGCCAAACAAGCTGAAAACCAATCATTTTTCTTAGATTCCTCAGAGAACTGAAGTTCAGGGCAAACCACTCCCTCTAAAATTGGAGAGACAGGTGACTACCAGGAATCACAGCTTCCCTGGAGCAGAAGCCACCACCAGAGGCAGTCATGGGGGAGAAAATTTGAGCTGGCAAATTGCTGGAGGCTCAGTGTGCACAAGCTTGCGTAGGAAAAATTGAGGAGGGCCCAGTCTTACCTAAGGGGCTTCACACTTTTGTGAGCCAGCCTCTGGGAGCTCCACTGGGTACTCAGGGTTAACATGGGAGAAAAACTCACCTGCTTTCCATAGGGAAGGGGAGAAGTAGCCCCTCTGAAATATGCCCAGAGCATCCTGTTCTTAACAAAAGCCTGTCCTCCAGGAAACTGCTTCACCAGAGCCTAACCCCTTTGGGATTTACCAAACCTCACGGCCCTGAGGGGTGGGAAATACCCAACTCCTGCCCCCTCTAGCCCTCCTGTGTCACCTAAGTGGGGACAGGGAGTGAGGTGGTTGTTTGAGAGACACTTGTGAAGGTCACAGCCCCAGGCACCTGCTCATTAAAAAACAAGGTCTTGTAGACACCTCATTACCACACAGAAGGGCTCCTGTACCATAAAATAAGGTCACAACAGAAGGAAATGCAAGCCTCAGACTGTTTTGAAGAGGACTCCCGGAAAACCCAGAGAGCACAGGGGAGGAAAAAAACCAAGGACACAGAGATTTTTGCCTCTAACACCCACTGCAACAGCAGAGCAAACACCTCCCAACTCCTAGCCAGATAAGCAAAACCTCACACTGAAGGCACCTTTACTTCTACCCAGAACATCATGTCCATCTTTCAACAAAAAGTTACAAAGCATGCGACAAGGCAAAAACACACAACTTGAAGAGACAAGGCAAGCATCAGAACAACACTTGAATGTGGCAGAAATTTTGGAATTATGGTACCAGGAATTTAAAGTGCCTAGGATTAATATGCTAATGGATTTAATGGAAAAGGTAGATAACATAAAAGAGCAGATGGGTAATGTAAGTATAGCTAAGAACGAATCCAAAGGAAATGCTAGAAATCAAAAACAGTGTAACAGAAATGAAGAATGCCTTTGATGGATTCATCATAGCCTAAATGGCTGAGGAGAGAATCAATGAGCCTGAAGAAATGTCAACAGCAAAGTCAAAGATTGAAAATCAAAGAGAAAGAAGAATGAAAGAAACAGAACAGACTGTGAATTGTGAGGCAATTTAAAAAGATGTAACATATACATAATGGGAGTACCAGAAGGAGAAGAAAGAAATTAAAGGAACAGAAGAAATATTTGAGGTAATAATGGCTGAGAATTTCCGAAAATTAATGATAAACACCAAACCACAAATCCAGGAAGCTCAGAGAACACTATGCAGGCAAATACCAAGAGAATCTACCAGAAGACGTATCATATTGTAATGACAGAAAAGCCAAAGACAGAGAAAATTGTGAAGAAAGCCAGAGGAGAAAATACCTTAGCTGTGGAGAGACAAGGATAGAACCCCATCTGATTTCTTAGTAATCACCTGAGCCAGAAAGAAAAGCTCACCAACCTAGAATTCTGTATCCAGCAAAAGTACTCTTTAAAAGTGAAAGAGAAATAGACTCTTAGACAAAAATTGAGGGAGGGGGTCTGTCAGCAGCACAACTGCCCGGATGGAAGTGTTAAAAGCTCTTAAGAGAAGGTGATGCAGGTCAGAGACTGGGATCTACATGGAGAGTGGAGGCATGTGGGAGGCGGAGTAGACAGAGGGGCTTCCCCGCTCCCTCCCCTGAGGGCTGTCACCACGCCCAGCACCCACGCCCCCACCCACGCTGAACAGCAGACACGAAGAACTGCGATGCTGGCTCAGAAAAGGAAGAGTCGCTTTCTCAGCCCCCAGCTGCAGCCTCTGCGTTGAAATGTAACTGGGACGGACAGGGCGAGTTCTCTGGCTCCTGGAAGGGAGGAATCTCCAAAGACTCGGGGAAAAACTGCAAATAAGAAATGAAAATACAGCCATAAAAAACAACAACATAACGCCATTTGCAGCAACATGGAAGTCCCTGGAGAATGTCATTCTAAGTGAAGTAAGCCAGAAAGAGAAAGAAAAATACCATATGAGATCGCTCATATATGGGATCTAAAAAAAGAAAAAATGAACATAAATACAAAACAGAAACAGACTCATAGACATAGAATACAAACTTGTGGTTGCCAAGGGGGGAGGCGGGTGGGAAGGGCAGACTAGGAGTTCAAAATTTGTAGATACTGACAGGTATATATAGAATAGATAAACAAGATTATACTGTACAGCACAGGGAAATATATACAAGATCTTGTGGTAGCTCATGGTGAAAAAGTATGCAACAATGAACATATGTATGTTTATGTATAACAGAAAAATTGTGTTCTACAACTGGAAACTGACACTACATTGTAAACTGACTATAACTCAAAAAAAAATACATGAAGAAATGAAAATATTGTGAAGGCCGCCTCCCCCTCGGCTTTATGGGCTTAAGTAACTGTGACTAATTGTGACTTACCCAACAGAACATTTTCTTATGGAATCCTCTGGCCATTAAGTTGTGGCATCATTTTGAGACCAATCACTCAGAGCTTCAAGAAGAAAGAATTCAATACATTGGGTAGACATTGAATTCTTTAAAAGCTCCAAATTATAGCTTTTTAAACTAGAAATGAAAAGCCCACTGACCACTCCTGTATGTTTTAACTTTTAGTAAGGGAAATATTGATTGCTATCACCCACACAAGCAAAGCCCCTTTGGGGTCCCCCTCCCTTTAAAGAGAAAGAATAAAGGCTTCTTGAGACCAAAAAGTGAGGAGACTGTGGATTATCCCCAGCCGTGATCGGTGCTCTCCTGCTGTGACCTCATCAGGAGCCGCTGGGAGGGACCAGGCACCTGTGTGAGCCCCTGGCTGGACCTGGGCTCTTGGCCCTTTAACCCAGGAAGCTGATGGTGACCCGAGGGACTTGGGCCACAGTTAGCGTCCGTCTTTCCCCTTTGGCTTTTGTCTATTGTGTTTCTTATTTTTTTCTCCTCTACTTTTTTCTTATTCTCTTTTTTGAAATTTTTGGAGTTTATTCCTTCTTTCTTTTTATCTTTCTCATTTTCCTTTGTTCTACTTATTTTTTCTTTATTCCTTTATTTTTGTTAGGCATTGCATTACATCAGCAGGTTGCTTTGTGTAGTATAGCTGTTTTAATTTATTAACTCTTGTCATCCAAGAGCATGGGATATCTTTCCATTTCTTTACATCATCCTTAATTTCCTTAATCAGTGTTTTATAATTCTCTGTGTGTAAGCTATCCTTTTATTTTCATTATCTCATTTTTCTTTTTTGTGTGTTTTTCTCAATTTTTAAATTCCCCAATCTTTTTTTATTCTTTGTCTCTTTTTTTAATTGAAGTATAGTTGATGTACAATACTACATAGGTTTCAGCTGTACAACATAATGATTTACAATTTGTAAAGTTTATGTTCCATTTATATTTATTATAAAATGTTGGCTATATTCCCTGTGTTGTACAATATACCCTCTTTGCCTCACTTTTTATTTTCCTTTTTCTTCTTCTCATTTTTCCTTTTTTAACCTGTTAGAATAGTTAGTATTGTTTCTTATTATTGTTAGTATCATCACTTAGCATTATTAGTATTGTCCATGTAGTTAGCAGGTCACCATGCTGCAGGGCCTCATGGCCACTCTGCTGACCAGGAGACCCATATTGACAATGACTAGCTCCCCAGACTATTGGCCAGGGCAGCTTCACAGAGGCATAGTTGGCCCAGCACGTCCTGATGGGACAGGTGGCCGTGAAGGTCATTAACAAGATCAGCAGAGATCCTCCAGCCTCCAGAGGCTATGCCTTGAAGTTCAGAGCATGAGGCCTTGAATCACGCCAATATCCTGAAACTATTCAAGGTGACTGAGACCCAGGAAATGCTCTTCCTGGTCGTGGAATATGCCAGTGCAGGAGAGATGTCCGACTGCCTGCTGGACCACAGCCACCTGGAAGAGAAAGAAGCTTTGGCAGATTCCTCCAGGTGGCATCTGCTGTGCAGGACGGGTGTGCAGCCACCAGGAGGGCATTGTCCACGGGACCTAAAGCCAGAGGACCTGCTTTAGGATGTTTACTGGAATGTCAAGGTTGCAGACTTTGGTTTCAGACATGGGTTCACTATGGCAACCGGCTAGACACCTTCTATGGCAGCCCCCCTGTGCTGCCTGACCAGTCCAGAGCCAAAAGTCGGATGACCCCATGAGGGATGTGTGAAGGTGCCCCCCTCTATACAGTGGTCAGCGGGTCCCTGCCTTGTAATGGACAAAACTTCAAAGGCTGCGACAGTGGATACTGAGAAGAACAGGCCGTATTCCCATTTATCTGCCTGTGGAATGTGAAAAACCTACTTGAGAAATTCCTGTGACGGATGTATTAACTAGATGGGGGAGTCCTTTTACAATGTGTACATCTATCAAATCATCACACTGTACACTTTAAATCTCTTACAACTTTTTATGTTCATTATACCTCAATAAAGACGAAATTTAAAAAAATAACATTAAAAACTTCCTGACCCTGCACCCCAGTGAGAGAGGCACGTTAGAGGAAATCACAGGGACCCGTGGATAAACAGGGGGGTCTGAGGGGAGACCTTACATGGAGACACCCCCCGACCACAAGCACCTGGTGGACTGAGACAGTGCTGTGCTTGGGCTGCAAGTGGCAAGATGTCCAGGACTCGCTGATGGGTCATCACATGACGAAGTGATGGCCACCCGTGGGCTCCCGGGCCACGGGACAGCCCAGCGGGAGGGCTGCACCGTCACCACGAAGCCCCTGCCCTTGGCCGACCCCACCCTCAGCTCCGGTCCTGCCCCATCCCGTGAGCTTGTGCTCTAAACCTCAACTCTGCAGCCTCTTGAGGCTCAGGTCTGTGGCCTCAGGAGTCCTGGTTTGAGTTTGTGACGCTGTGTCTCTTAAGTGGACCGTTCAGTCGTGGGAGAGATGAGACAACTGGCCACATTGTGCAGGACTTTTCCGAGCTGCTTGTGAATTAACTTGTCTGCAGCCCCCTGAAATCCTCTGCGCAAGCAGGACACAGTCCTGAGCACAATTCTACCTCGAAGACATGAAAGAAAGATGGAGCTGTCCAGAGTGCTGGAAATGCTGGGCGTGGATGGAAGTGGGCTGTTCAGCCTGAGGGAAGGTGCCTTGCAGGCCTTGGGCACACACGTGGGCCCCTGGGGTTACAGCTTTAGGAGGAGTCTGCTCCCTGGGGGAATCCCAGTTGCCTCCTGCCTCTCCAGGGGGCTCTCCAAGAAGGCAAGTGAGTCTGACCCACGCTGCTTTCAGATTACTGCCTCTGCACTAGGATTTGGATTATGTAAGATTTTGCACATACTCTTTAAGAGGGGGGGTCTCTGTTTCCTACAGCCAGCTCACTCTCCTGAACATAAGCCCCACTGGTTATCAAGACCAGATGTTCTGGGGGATCATCTTCCCCATGTAGGAACCCCAGGCTGGGAATCCTGATATGGGCCTTGGACCCCTCACTCCTTGGGGAAACCCTCTACAGTCATGATTAGCCTCCCATTTGTGGGCCACTGAACTGCGGGCATGGGGCTGACTATACTGTGTCTCCACTCCTACTATCCATCTGACTGTGGTTCATTAGTTGTGGAAAATCTCGTCTGTTAGCTTTCAGGTCATTCTCACAGACAGTTGCTCTGTAAGCAGGTGAAATTTGGGTGTGTCCATGGAGGAGGTGAGTTCAGGGTCTTCCTACTCAGCCATCTTGGCCACCCTCTCTGGTAAATGTTTTAAAATCTGGTTTTTTTTTTCCCCTCCGTCAAAGGGCAGAGGAATTGCTGACATTCTGTGTGCCAGAGCACTTGAAGCAAATCTGCTTCCAGCTTTAATACCTCAACTAAGGCAATTGCCAGAGTGAAGCGTTGTTAATTTTGCCCCCTGATACCAAGTGCCCCTGGCGGGTCTGCCAAGTGCTGCCTCCTTCACTGTCCAGCAGGACACAGGGTCTCCTGGGGACTTGCGGGACCCTCAGCTGCTCTGCCTACCTCCCCGGCAGGGGCTGCTCTCTGCTGTGTCCACGCTCCCAGCTCCAGGAGCACAAGGAGCACTCAGCTGCTGAAGAGCAGGAGCCACAAGCATCTCTGCTGACTTATCATAGGAGAGGGACCTCCTTACAGCTCAAGAAACAGGTTCTAAGAAACAATTTAGTGTCAGGGAGAACTGTTTTGCATACATTTTTAGACTATAATCATGAAAAAAACGTCCACTTGCTTAGGAAGGTGCCATGATTTATGCTTTGTGATAAATTTTTTTAAATGATTGCCTTTCTTGATTATCGAGCACTATGAGCAAGGGTGAAAAGAGAAGTGACCAGATATTTCCAATATTTGCAATATGTGTGATGGACAAATTGGTAAGAGAACAATCAATACTCTAATACGAATATATCAAGAATAGTCATTTTTTTAAAAAAGAAATTTTAAAATCTAATTAAAATATGAAAAGCTTTTGAACATCACTAATAAGAAATACATATAAAAACATACCTTTTAAAGCATCAGATTGGCAGAGATGAAAAAACTCAGAATACTTAGCATCAGGGAAGGCTGGAAATGTGCCTTCTTACCATCAGTGGAAATATTCACAGGTATATTTTTGTAGGGCTACTTGCCAATATATTGTGACAGCTTAGAAGACACACGCTTTTTTGACATGACAGGTGTTTCGTCCAGGATGGCTCAGTATGGCAGTATTTAGTTCCTGTGGCCATCAGTGGGGAGCTTGCTCCGCCCGGTCCCTCTGAGCTGTAACTCACTGGACTCAGGGTTTACACTTAGCCCCAGGGGAAGCCCAAGTTACTGTGCTGGTGACTGAGAGGACATTTGTTCTGGACAGAACAATCACAGATCTTAGAGCAGGGACACTGACACGTTGTCAGGAGGAACACTGTTCATTCCTGTCCATCAAATCGTGAGCATCTGCACAGGGTCGTCCCGGCAACCCTGCAGATGAAGCCTCGCATGCGTGGCTCCCTCCCCGGGGCTCAAATGGGCTTTGAGGTCCTGCTGCAGGTCCTTACCCAGGACAGTCCTGTTTCCCCACCCTGCTGGCACCAGCGGGGGCTAGAGACCGGCTGGGCCTGGGGCCGTGAGGACACAGCCAGGGTCCTCCTGTTCTCACTCCTTTACCACCTGTGTTAAAGCTTTGAGTTCCAGGGATGGCAGCCTGTCACCCAACTCCCTTTAGGAACCTGGGCCACGTAGGAGACCCCGTGTGTGCCCCCTGGCGGCGGTGTCTGCTCTGTTGCCGTGACTGTGTCTCCACAGGCAGCGCCGTCAGGTGCTCAGAGTGGTGAATGGTGAGCGTGGGCAGCGCCCAAGGATTGCGGTGTGGAGTGTGTTTTCAAGAGGCAGCATTTGGAAGAGGAAACTTATTTACATACTTTGCATTGATTTACATATCTGCCTCTGACAGCTCACTCCAAATACTCTCCTAGGAATTCAGCTATTAGGTGCAGCCACACTGCACTATTCTATGTAAAAACATAACAGTAAACCAGCTCAAGCTGTCACAATGGCAGCCACCAGGAGCTGCTCCTCAGCCCCGGTTTCTTGTGCTGGAGCGAAATCTCAGTCACTCTCTAGGGAAACTGTGCCTTTCTAACCCACCCTGGAAAATCAAGGAAGGAAAGGAAACCACCATTTCTTTACTGCCTTTCATCTACCAGGCACTGTGCTGGTCCTGCAGTCGGTTCGCTTTTTTGTCTATTATTTAATATGAAAATCTGGTTTGTGTAGTTGGCTGGTGACAAGAACACACAGGAAGAGTCATGCTGATTATAAAGTCTGCTCATAGTGTTTGCAGTGCACAACCTGCACCACTGTGCTGCAGCTCTGAGCTGGCCTGAAACTGCAGACAGTACTGAACCCTGTATATACTGTGCTTTTTCCTATACATACATACCTATGATAAAGTTCAATTTTTAAATGTGGCACAGTAATAGATTAACAACAATAACAATAAAATAGAACAATTATAACAATAGACTATAATAAATTACGTGGCTGTGGACTCTCTCAACATATTTTATCGTACTGCACTCACCCTTCGTCTTATGATGATGTGGGATGATACAGTGTCTGTGTGATGAGATGACAGGTGAGTGACGTAGGCATTGTGATGTGGCATTGGGCTACTACAGACCTTCTGAGTGGAAGGAGGTGGAAGGAGGACCACCTGCCTAGGTGACTGCAGATTGTCACCCACGGTGAAGTCGATGGCTGGATGTCAGGAGTAGACAATGTTGACATTTGGGGGACCCAGCGGGACAGAGCAGGACAGGGGAGATTTCATCACGTTACCCAGAGTGGCCCACAGTTTAAAACTTATGAATTTGCTATTTCTGGGATTTTTCATTTACTATTTTTGGGCCATAGGTTTGCCACGGGTAACTGAAACCGCAGAAGGGGAAACCTCAGCTAAGGGGGGACTGCTGTACCATTCTCCAAGAAAAGGAGCCAGGGCTTTTTTGAGAAAAGGCTAATTCTGGGGCTGAGGTGGAAGGCACAGGGTGAGCCTGGGGTATCTCATAGTGCCAGAAAGAAAAAACGTGCTTTAAAAACAAAAAAGTATGGACCACATCAGAAAGAGCTGATCTGAAAGAGCTCCCAGGGCTCAAGCTGGAAGAATGCGAGCAACAAAGTAAGTAGTGATAGCCCTGGATTATTACCCAGAGGATAGAATCATCATAGGGCGCTCCAGTGAGAATCACCGTAGGCAAGATTCAGTTCTAAATGCAAAAACTGTGAGTGAAACTTAAAGGAGACACAATATATTGCATAGCCTCAACTATCTCCCTTCAAATACTTATTAATAACTTGTTTCTCTTACTTTGACAGACCTATGAGTATTTTTTTGTAATTTTTATTGAAGTATAATCAGTTACAATGTGTCAGTGTACAGCAAAATGTCCCAGTCATGCATATATATACATATATTCATCTTCATATTCTTTTTCATTAAAGATTTCTGAGTATTTCAAGCAAAAATGTTAACATTGTTTTGCAGGGTTTATAGCATGGAGATGTAAGATGTGTGATGACAGTAGCTCACAGGATAGAAAGAGGGCAATGGGGCTGCTCTGTAACAAGGTGCTTGTTTTGCACAT
This sequence comes from Camelus dromedarius, assembly GCF_036321535.1. Classification (NCBI taxonomy): domain Eukaryota; kingdom Metazoa; phylum Chordata; class Mammalia; order Artiodactyla; family Camelidae; genus Camelus; species Camelus dromedarius. Next base: position 2,821,879 of record NC_087454.1, on the reverse strand, counting down.
GTACTCAGAGAGTCTGCTCTCAGCCCCAAGCAGATCTAGGCACGTGATCGGTGCTCACTGTAATCCCTGGAGTGACCGCTCAAACAAGGCAAAGAGGTGTGGCTTAAATGCTGATAAAGGGATTGAACGGAACACAAAAAGTATTTGTGTAAGAAGTTCATAGACCCCGTTAGCCAGAGCAGCCAAAACCAGAAAATAACTCAAATATCTGTCGATAGGAAAATGGATGAACAAACGGTGGCGTATTTATGCAACAGAACACAAGCCGGAATACAGAGGCGCGCACTGCGGGCGCCCGCGTCCCGGGTGGACCTCACGCCCGCGCCGCCCAGTGAGGCGGGACGACCGGCGCCGCGAAGCCGGGCTGGAGGACGCACAGGAGCGGTGGCCGGTGGGGGAGGAGGGAACTGCCTGGGAATGAGCCTGGGGGGATGTTCTGGAGGTGATGGACACACTCTGTTCTTCAAAAGGGCGAGGTACGCACGGGTGTGTGAACTTCTCACAGCCTTGGTGCCTTTCAATGTGTGTACCTCTAACCTGAAAAAAAAAAAAAAAACTGAAAAAGAAAAGCGAGGGGTGGGTCGTCGCTGGCAGTATCAGTGAAACAAAAATGGCAGATAGTTAGTAGTCCCAGAAGCTGGGTGACAGACCTGTGATAGCATTTTGTTATTTTGTAAATGCTTACGATTTTCTGTAATAAAATGCTTTTATGAAAAGACAAACTTGGTCCACAGTGTCAGCCAGAGAGATGCTGGTTGCCTTGTGGAGGATGCAGGAAGAAAGTGATGTCTGGGGGGGTGGGGTGGCCCACACGAAGCTGGTGTAGCTCTTGGCTACACAGGTGTGTTCGCTCCGCAGTAATACATCCTGAGTGATTCCAGCATGTATTTCTGTATGCATGTTATATATACGTCAATAAAAATTTAAATGTTACAATATTTACACAAAAATCCTGACTCAATATGTAACAGCAGAATTTTGTTTTGTTTTCTTTTGACGTGGGACAGGTTCATTCATTGTATCATCAGATGGATTTTAAAATTCCAAAGTATTAGCGTCCTAACCCCTTAGACCTTTTCAATTTTTGCTTTAATTTGGTAGGTGGCGTGGTTTTTATTTTTTAATGATGCGATACTTTCTCCAGAAACGTCTTCCCCATGTGGTGCACACACCAGGACCACAGCTCGTAGCACAGCGCCCTGTGCACAGCGTGCACTCAGAACCCGCAGAACTGGGTTGAATCGGGAGAAAGGGTCCGTTCGTGCCCAGGATGGCAAGGAGGCAGCGCAGGAGAGGCTGAAAGGCTAAGACCCAGCAGCCAACGCTCTGACATCTGCTTGATAAACCGTTTGCAACTCGTTCACCAAAAGACGTTGGTTTAAAGTGATGGTTTTCAGCCTTGGCTGGGCACTGTAGTCACCTGGAGAGCCATCAGAAATACCGATGCCTGGGCCCCACTCCAGGGATTCTGATTTAATTGGTCTGTTGCAATTCACAACTTAAGAGAATTTTTAAAAGGCCCCCCATCCAGTGGTTGTAATGTGTAGCCAGTGGGGAGAACCACTGGCCCAGGGACTGGCTGCAAGTGACTTCTGTGTGCGCCACGGGGTCTCCAGGAACAGCTTTGCCTTGTTAAAAGCAAAGGATAACTTCTTGCACAGCCGTTTGGCTAAACTGCAGCAGGGGGAAATGTCTTCTCAGCAGACCCCACCTTTATGTCACTTGCTTTCAGACTAAGGGGCTGTTTCAGATGCGGTAGTTTGGTTTAGTCCATGCTGAAAATCATACGTAGCCTACAAGTACCAAAAAAAGAGGAAAAGGATTTGCAAACGTGGAGTGCGTTATGTATGTTTTCAAATTCCTCCTGTGATTAGAAATGAAAATTCTACTGCTGGAGGCTTGATTTCCTCAACTCAGCCATCTCCCCAAGTTATTTCAAGTCTTTCCAGGAGACTTCAGCATTCTCTCAAGGGGATTGTTTCCAATGGTGAGGAGTATTAGACAGACTGAAGCCTCGAAGGAGGCTGCTCCTGCTGCAGAAGTGGCTCCAGAACGTGGGATGACCAGGGAGGCGGCGGGTGGCTCCGACGGCAGGCAGAGCTGATTCTGAGTCTCGGCCCAGCCGCTAAGTAGCTATGGGGCTTTGGACAAGTTACTGGACTTGGAACAGTTATACGAACTCATCTTCAAGAGAAAGCATCATGATACTGATTGCACAAACAGCAGTGATTCTTCTTTCTCTCTCTTTTAATTGAAGTATAATCGATTTACAATATTGTGTTAATTTCTGGTGTAAATCAACTATACTTCAATTAAGAAATAAATTAAACATATAACAGGCACTTAAGAGGTTATTGATTGAATAAATGAATCCTTCCAATGGGCATGAAGGTGAAGTACACGGAGGTTCCACGCGTGCTCTGTGGATGGATGTACTTGGCGCCACCTGTCCACCCACCCCTGCCTGGGAGCTAGCTCCCCGCTCCAGCTTCTGGAGAATTCAGGGATTTAGCTCACCTGGTGTTCTTACCTCACCACCTTCAGAGACTAATATGTACTTAATATTTTTCATTTCCTTCTAATTAAGCTATTTCCCCTCAAATATCAACATTCAAGATTAAAAAAAAATTTAAATTATTATGTCAGCCATAAAAAGGAATGAAGGACTAAGCCATGCTACAACTTGGATGAACCTTAAAAACATGCCGAGTAAAAGAAGTCAGTCATCAAAGTCAAAGTATTATATGATTCCATTTATATGAACCATGCAGAAAAGAAATCTATAGAGACAGAAAGTAGATTAGTGGCTGCTTAGGGCCGGGGGAGAAGGGCGAGGAAGACAGGAGGGTGATAGCCAAAGGGTGTTTCTTTCTGAAGTGATGAAAATGTTCTAACATTGACCGTGGTGTTGGTTGCACATATCTGTGAATGTACTAAAAACCATTCAGTTGTACACTTTACATGAGTGAGTTGTATGGTATATGAATTGTATCTGAATGAAACTGTTTAAAAACTTTAAAAATTATGATGCACTATTTTATACATTCAAAATAATATATGGTATACAGAAAGATAAAATTAACAGCCCTTACCTGTCATCTGCTTAGTGAATAAAACTATGCCACCACCTTGGAAGCCATCTACATGGCCCTCCCCAAACACAATACTTTGCCCCCCTCCCAGAAGAAACCTTCATCTGCAGTTTTAAAAAATGTTCATTTGACTTTCATTACAGTTACTAGGTGTGTCTCTCTGAATAATATATTGTTTAACTTTGTCTAAGTTTTTAAACTTTCTATAAATGTATGTGCTATGTCTACCTATGTAACTCGGATTCTCATTCAACATTGTATTTTTTGAGAGCCGTTCTCATTTCAGAGTTTATTTGCCATGTATTGTTCACTAATTAGCCTCTAAGTTGAAGACACTAAAACCTACCTCAGAGAGGAATCTCGTGGGTGATGAATATAACATGTCTAGTGCAACGCCTTATTCATCATCGGTGTCAATGTGACATGTAATACTACACACAGTATCATTACATAATTATTAATAATTGCATCAGTATCATAGCGACCCCTTTTTCTGTGAATGTATGATTTCATCAACTGCATTATGGATGAACAGTTTTCAAACTGGTAAAATCCAAGTTATGCAGAAATGCCTCCTAGATATTTGAAGTTTCTTGACAGCTACGATTTAAATTTTTTACATACCAATTTACTTCTAAACATATTTTTAAGTTTAAGCCAACTAAAAATGAGTGTTATAAAAAATTTCAACCATTTCCAAATACTCTGCCAAATTTGTTTATAAGCCTGTAAATCAGACTGTAACGTTTCTTAAAAAGTTTTATATATTTTTTAAAAATTTGGGGGGGAGAGGGGGGCAAGTAGTTTTATTTTATTTATTTATTTAACGTAGGGACTGGGGAATGAACCTGGGACCTTGTGCACGCTAAGTATGTGCTCTACCACCGAGCTACACGCTCCCACCTAGACTGGGACATTTGGGTTCGGCTTTTTCCCCAGCTTTGCTGAGATGTAACAGACAGCACTGTGTAGTGTTCTGATTTTAAAATACTCCTTCATTTGTACAGGTCCACATATTGACACATTTCACATATCCCCCACATAGTTGCCATTTTTAATGTTTGTGTTCTTCCCCTATTTCCAACCTGTCAGAGGGAGACCAGCCGCAGAGAGAGGGGATGGAGCAGTCTGGCCCTGAGCCCTGACTGGGAGAACTTCGGAGATTCAAGTCCTCTCCTTTACGCATTTTACATTGGAATGCGATAGTTATAAGTTACATCTAGGAGCCAAATTGTGATTGGTAGTTTTTCGGTTGACTTGCCTTTCCTCAGAATTTTTCCTATTTAAAATATGAAAAATAGGTTTTCCTTAGAGTATTCTCAGAGATAATCTAAGATTTCAGGGACAGATTGCTTATTAATGGGAGAGGACTTTCCAGTCTTAGTTTTGGATTTGTAAATACTTACCTTCTAAATTACTTAACTTCTCTTCTTCCAAATATCATAGTGAAATTGGTGCTCCAGAGAGTTGCACCACAAACATTCTGTTTTGCATCCCCTCTGCATAGCACTGGGGCTGTGCGTGCTCGTTTGAGAAGGGTGTACTAGTATAGTACTTGGAGTTGGTAAGAAAAATCAAATGGAAAATTAATTAGCACTATAACCTCCCATAGCAACAAATCATTAAAAGCGGTTCCAAAGGATATTTAAAAAGAGACCTTAAAAGTGGTTCTAAAAGAGTCCTAAGGAGTCTTACTGTAGGGCGAAAAGCAAAAATTGTGCATTTCCTTCCGACACAAACTTCTTTAACATTTTGGGATGAGCAACCCGGGCCCTAGAGGAAAGATTCAGGTAGGAGAGTTCACTCCAGGCAGCACACCCTCCAGGCACCCATTAGCGAGCCTGCACCGGTTCCGAAGACGTCTTGGCCCGCCCCCGCCCCCGCCCCCACCCCCACCCCCACCCCCACCCCCACCCCCACCCCGGGCTGCCACAACACGTGCGGCCTGCTGACATTGCGCATGCCCGCGGGGCGGGGAAGGGGCGGGGCGAGCCGAGCCCCGGCAGCGCCTGCGCGGGGAGAGCATGGCCACGCTGCGCAGGCTGCGGGAGGTGCCCAGGCACTTGCTGGTGTGCGAGAAGTCCAACTTCGGCCACGACAAGTCGCGCCACCGGCATCTCGTGGAGACGCACTATCACAATTACAGGGTGAGTCCCGCCCTGGGCTCGAGGACTACGCTCCATCCCGCGTGCGGAAGAGGCTCAGGGAAAGCCGCGCTCAGCTCCTCGGGAGCGCGCGGGCGGCGGGGCCCTCGCCAGGCATGCTGGGAGCTGTAGTCTCTCAGCCGCTCTGGGCTGGTAGCCCGCGGCACTGCGGGACTACAACTCCCAGGGTGCGCTGGCGCGGGGCGGAGTCCTGCTGTCAGAGGGAGGGCTGGGAGGCGTGCGCCTGGCCGCTTTCTCCCGCCGGGCCCGCCCCGCCCCGCCCCGCCCCAGGTGGGGAGCCGCCCGGGAGGGGCGATGGGGAGGTGTGAGGCGAGGCCCTGCGCGCCCGCCCGCCGGTCTTTCCTGAGCGGCGTACCCAGCCGGCCCAGGAGGCCTCTTGCTCTTCTGAAGCGCTCTCGGGCTCTGGTTTGAAATCTGAGGAACTTCCCTCCTTGCTTGTTCCGTCTGCGTTGTCCAGTCGGAGTCACCACTTCGCAGCGTCTGGCGGAAATTCGCCAGGTGGCCCTGGCCGCAGGCACAACGTTAGAGCAACATTCGCTGTTGCTTCGTGAAAATGTCACCCTCACGGGGCGCCTTTTTCGCGGGCGTGGCGGTTGCAGCGTCAGTGAGGTTAGTTACCGGTTTCTCCAGGATCTGCTGAGGGTAGAAGAGAACATCCCCAATTTCCAGGCAGGTGTCTGGTGGGCCGGTTTCACTCACCCATGGAAGTCGAGAGAGCTTCAGAAAAAACCTTAAAATGAAAATGATTTAAGCCTTTTACAGTTTAAACGGATCAGCCTAACCTCAGCTCAGGCCGGACTGGCCAGTTTTCTCAGACACAAGTGGAACAGGCTGGTGTTCCTGCTTTGGGAGAATGGATTTTCAAGGTGGGGAGCACTTGGGCGACATTTGAAACCTGTCACCTTTAATATCTCTGCTTTGGATGGAAAGCGCATCACAGAGAGCAGTCAGGGATGTGTGCCTTATCTCCCCCGGTCTGATCTGTAGTTTTTCTATCTGCAAAGTGGAATCCTCCAGCAGACTTCTGCGTCCATGTAACCTCTTAATTGGTTCCTCTAAATTCCTTACACCCTAAGGGACCAGCATGATACCAGGATAAACAGATCTAGGGATATTCAGTTGCGCTGTATTTCTCTAAAAGTTAATTGAAGTAGTAAAAGGAATAGGACAGAAAACACATTGCTCATTTGCAAAAGATAAAATGCAAGTGCTTTCCGTTAAAATTGTTTTGCTCATTCAGCTTTACACTTGAATTCAGAAATGAAAAGCTTGAATTGTCAAATTTCTCTTTTCCTGAGTTTGGTAAGTAAATTTAAGAGTCCTCTTGAAACCCGTGGAGGAACAGTCAGCAGCCTTCATGATGTTGCATCATCCCTGAAAGCCTGGGGTTGATCTACATGAAAGTAAGGCTTGTTTGTATTACACGTTCCAATAGGTTTCACTTCTGATTCCTGAATGTGGGATACTATCAAAAGAACTGAAAGAAGTGGTCATGAAAACTGGACCCTATTACTTTGTGAAGGATTTACCTCTCCATGAGTTAATCACTCACGAATTCATCAATACTTTCGTAAAGAAAGGTAAGAAAACCCGCGTCATGTCTGTGAACGCGGTGAGATGAGGAGGCAGAGGTCGCTCACATCCCTATACTAGGGTTCTTCCCCGGGTTTGAAGAGGGCTTGTGGAGATAGTCTGTGTGCTCAAGTCATGTGTCACTCCCTCCGTCCCTCCGTCCCTCGTCCTACTCTCTGTGCCCACATTGGGTGGTGGTTTCTAGTTACACTTGCACAGGCGTTGCGTGGGGCTGTTGTGCCGTGAGGGTTAACGGGGGGGGGGGGTAGCCCTTGGATCGCTGTGTTCAGGTGCACTGCCATCAGGGATGTGGCTGCAGACACCTCTGTGCTCCCCGCAGCCCCCATGGCAGACTGAAGGTCGGTGCCCTGATGCGGCCGCCGCAGCTGTCCATGGAGCCAGGTGCTGACTGTCGTTCGGCGTCTTCCCTTAGACTTGAGGCTCCCGCCCTCCTCCGCCCACCCCATTCACATGGGTTGATTGTTCCAGTTGCTTCCTGGGAGCCACTTGTATGCAATGATTTCAGAGTGTCTTTGGGGATTCCACCCTCACTACATAAGTCACTGCACAAGAGCCACTTACATCTTGCCTTTGACATTACTCCTTTTGTCTATTTTGAAGTTTGATGTTTTGTTAACGGTGTGGATGCTGGCACTTTCACATAGCTTACCTGATTTAACCTTTGCAACAAAACTATGAAATAAGCCCTCGATCCCCACTTCACAGTTGGGGAAATTGTAGGAGGAAATTGAGGCTCAGAGAAATTGCACGGCTTTTTTGACTTCACACAAGTTCTTGGCACATTTTGAATCTTAACCTGGAATTCTGCCTCTCATGTGTGTACACTTAACCTAGTCTTCCACTTTGGGATCTCGGCCGGCCTCCCCGAAGGCACACGCTCCATCCTGAGTCCATTTTCTGCTGGACAGTAGTCGGCTTGCACAACAGGCCCTGGGCGGGGCCAGGAACTGGCTGTGCTCAGCCTCCCGTGTCCTCCAGCTGAGCCTGCACAGGTTTTGGGGTTGCTGAGTGAGCGGGAGCAGTGACCTCGGAGATTTATCATGTGAAAATAATCCACTGACTTTCTGCAGGTGTGATTTTTTTTTTCTTGTCTTCACTTCTCTGGGCTTCTTCCTCTTACAGGTTCATGCTACGCGCTGACGTACAACACAAATATCGATGAGGATAATACGGTCGCACTGCTGCCAAATGGTAACCACGTGCTTTTTTTCTTTAAGTATAAAGGAAATACATACTGTAAAAAAGGAAACGTCGAATTATACAGATGTATATAAAGTGAAAGTCTCCCCTTTCATCCCCGTCTCTCCAGACTCCCTGCCGTTCTTAGAAGGAACTGTTGTGAGCAGGCAGGTGTTTATTCTTCTAAACATTTTCTGTGAGTTTATAAACACACATACAGGTTCTTTTTTTTATAAAACATATATTCCATTTTTTCTCAATTGGCTTTTTTCCCAAGCTAAGTATTATAGACATCTTTCCACCTCAGTTCCTATAGTTCTAACTTACTGTTTTTAATGTCTTGAAAACATTTTGAAGAAGAGGTGTACCATGGGGGTGGGTATAGCTCGGTGGTAGAGCGTGTGCTTAGCATGCATGAGGTCCTGGGTTCAATCCCCAGTACCTCCATTTAAATAAATAAATAAAAACCTAATTACATCCCCTTCAAAAAAAAAACAAGAGTACCATAATTTTATTCCTTCTTTAGTAGAAATTTAGATGATTTCTAGTTTCACTATAATAAATAATCTTTGTATGTATAATATATAAATAATACCCTTGTATTAGAAATACGATGTATGTCATCTGATTGACACCCTTGTGTTGTAAATCAGGTCCCTGTATGCACTGATACTTAACTGCTCAATTTGCCTTGCTTTCTCTTAGTCTGAGAACATTTAACATTTTTAACATCTCTTTTATGGGAATTATGATTTGATTTGTAGGGAAGCTAATTTTATCACTGGATAAAGACACTTATGAAGAAACTGGACTTCAGGGCCGTCCATCCCAGTATTCCGGCAGGAAAGTCATGAAATTTAGTAAGTGTTACACTCGCTCTGTCAGTTTCTAACAAGGCAGTGGTCTTTGTAGCAATTTAAATGTAAATGTTTGAATCGCCTCTGTTCTCTTTGTTCCGAAAAAGGATGGCTTTTTCTTGCCTTTAAAACTTCTGATTCCAGGGCCCCTTGGCCCGGAACGAGGATGAGATACTGCTGTTGCTCCTGTCTGTCTGCGGCTGTCGGCTGCGTCTCACAAAGATCACAGACTTGGTTGTGGTCCGATAGATACATAGGTTTTGGGTCCAGATTTCAAAGTGATGAACCCAACTTATTCTTAATAAGGAGTTTCCTTTAATTTTCCCAAGCTCTGTGATGGTAGACGTTCAGCCGCGAGTGAAGAGCTGCAGTTCTGCTCGTAATACCCGGCTTGGACATCGGTGGTTCAGGCCGCCTCCTCCACAGGCGGGGTAAGAGGTGACCTTCCAGGGCCTCTGCCCTTGGTCTCGACTAGGAAGAGTGTGGGCTGAAAAGGTCTGTTGTGATTAGCTCTTGGTGCCACAAATGCCCATGAAAGGCAGAGTTTTGATTTGGTGAACCAAAGGGAGGCAAGAAGGACAAAATAACTTTCTTTAATCCATAAAGCTTCTGAAACTTCAGATGTTTTTAACCCATTACGTTTTGCACAGTGCAAGCTCTTTACATGCTAATAAACTGTTTATCCCTCTTTCCATTTTTTAAGTTGTTTCCATTGACTTGATGGATTTAGCCTCTAACCTGGACTCTAAGAAATATGGAAGAGTATCTTGGTCCTTCAAAGAAAAGAAGCCATTGAAATTTGATTTCCTTTTGGCTTGGCATCAAACAGGTAATGCTACAGTGATTTTGAAATCTCAGTGTTAAGTGAAGGGGAGTCATGGAGGGTGGAAGGGCGATCCATCCCAGCAGTCAGGGAATATCGTGTACCTGGATGGATACAGGTACCCCCCGCTTGTCAAAAGTTCTCTTAATGCTACTTTACTTTTACAAAAAGAGAGGGAAGTGAAGATAGTGTTCAGCGTGAGTTTTGCAGCGAGGTGTTACAGAGGCAGTGCACGCCCCAGCAGTGAGAGGCACCGCTAAGCTGCCTCCCCCAGGACCACCCCCAGCATCTCAGCCTCTAGCTGGCAGAGCTTTGATCTGTGTCCGTGAGCATCTGTGCTTGACCTCGATTTGCTTTGCGCGTCTGTCAGCAAGATGCGTCCTAAGGTAATCGCTTCTTAGCTTTCGCCATTTCAACTTAACGAGGGGCTTCGTAGGAACGCTTTGCTTTCGGATGGCGGGAGCGACCTGCAAACATTATTAAGGAAGCTGCTGTGGCCCCTCTGACACCCCAAGAGCGCGGCCAGGATCAGCAAGGTGTGCAGCCGTCCGCCTCCATCTCCTTGGGTTTTATGTCCAGAACTCCCAAGAGTGGTCTCAGAGCAGCTGACCTTCACCTGTTTCTTCCCTTCCTTCCTCCAGCTTACCTCCCACAGCCTTGACTGGACTGTCTTAAAATGACCACCCGTTACAGTGATCCATACAAACTGCTTGTTCATCACTGTAGGGTGATAATCGGGCATGTCATTAAGTGTCAGACTTAATCTGTTGAAACTTTTAATTGATTAGAACGTTTAGTTCCAAGTTTGACATTCGCCGAACATTTTAATCTGCTTGCAAAGGCTGTGTGCCTCACTCCTTTTAGAAGTGTACCTCTGGCCCCAAACAAGGTTATAATGAATCAGATCGTCACAGTTACAGTGGTGTGGTTCTCTTGTTTGGAGAATCGGGAAGCACAGGGGTCCATTTGGGAAATGGTCCCATTTGTCTGCTGCCCCTGGGGAGTTCCTGGTCCCTGGACGCTGCAGGGTTGCTCACGTGAGCCCTGGGTCTGTCACACTTCAGTGCTTCCTCTGTGTGAGGACAGACACGGGCCGACATCTCAGTTGCACGAAGTCTTTGTTGAGGACCTCCTATGCGTTGGGTTCTGGAGAGCTCCATGTTCCTAAGACTTCTTAGGAATTTAAGGGCTCGTCAAGACCTGTGAAAGGTCCAAGGCTGTTAGAAAATCCTTCAGGATACACTGGATCTCGCTCAGTTTTAAAAACAAGCCTGACTGAGATTCTGTCTTTCCATTCCTCTTCTGTTTCCTTTTTAGAGCATGTGCAGATACGGTCCTTTCTCTGTAGTGGTCCCTAATTTTATTTAAACATAGATAATGCTTTGGGTTTTATTAAATCAAAAGTTTCTTAGAGCAAATGATGAAACAAGTATGGGTCAGATCTGAACGTATGATGAGTTTCTGAGAGACGTAACAGAAGATCGGAATGTTTACAGAACTTGGCGCAGGGCACAGAAGCCAACGTCAATGATTTTGACTTGATTTGAATAAGGTTTCGTACAACTCCCTTTGGTCTCACCGCGTCCTGCCTGCTGCCCGGAGCTCTGCAGTGGGAAGGGGTGGATTCATCTGCACGCCTCAGGTGGCCTTATTTGGTGTGTCTCCAGGTGCAGAAGAATCGGTGATGATGTCACACTTTTCCGATTACGGAATTCAGGAGCGTCAGCCTGACGTGGTGCTGGGCATGGTGGCGGAGCTGCGGTGCCCGGTGCTGCGGAGCGGCCAGCTCGGGGGCGAGCCTGGGGCGGCGTGCGGCGCCCGGGAGCTCCTGGACTGGCTGGGCGCCGTCTTCAGCCACACCGAGCTGTGCGTATGCGGGCTGGGGGTCTCGGGCTGGCCTCCGGTTTTCACAGGGGCTTGCTACTTGGAAGTGATCGTGTGCTAGATAGAAGGATGTTTTCTTTTTATTTTTCTGTTACAGAAATAATGAGCCAAATAATTTCATATCCACCTACTGCTGTCCCCAGCCAAGCACAGTGGTGGCAAAAGCCTACCTGTGCACCATCACGGGCTTCATACTTCCGGAGAAGATACACCTCCTGTTGGAGCAGCTGCGGTGAGAGCGCTCTCTGCCTTTCACGTCCTGCTCTGATGTGTTAGGGGCAGCGCTCATGGTCCGCATTCCAGGGTCCTCTCACGCTGTGTCCCCTTCCTTGCTTGGGCTCGTGTTCAGTTAACATGACCATCTTAAGTGACATAATTATCCTTGGTGATACTGTCACATACTTGTCCTTATGAAAAGACAGAGTGGGGGAGGGATAAATTAGGAGTTTGGGATTAACAGGCACACATCACTACATATAAAACAGATGAACAGCAAGGACCTACTGTACAGCACAGGGAACTGTATTCAGTAACTTGTAATAACCTATAATGAAAAAGAGTATATATATATATTTGTATGTGTGTCTATGTATAACTGAATCACTGTGCTGTACACCTGAAACTAACACAACACTGCAAATCAGCTGCACTGAAAGGGAAAAAAAAGACAAAGAGCAGAGCTTAACTGCGTCTTCGGAACAAATGGCTCACTTTTCTTGTTCTGCTCCCCAAGAGCGTTGTGGTGCCGTTGAAGTGATAATATCGCCTCAGAAACGAGCGATGCTCTGCGGAGCACAGGCTAATCGGTTGTAAATATTGGAGCCCCGCAGAACACTTCATTCTGACATGGGTGGGGAAGAGTTGACCGACTCAGTCCAGATGAGCTCTGAGATCTGTTCCAGCTCTGACGTCCACTGGGTATTGGTGCCGGGCCGAGGATGCTGACAGGCAGTGTTGGGCTGTTCACTCTGGGAGGTCCTGGGTCAGTGGCAGGAGACTCGAGTCCCACGCTGACAGGACTGTCAAGGGAGCACAGTGCCTACTCCGTCTTCACTTTGAAAGTGAAGATTTAAGGGTGCAGGGTTTTCCTTTTTAAACCCAACATCATTAGCTTAGTACTTTGATTTTCCTCAATAAGAAGATTGAAGTTTTAAAGATTCACTCAGTTAAAAGAAATGAATTGGACAAATTATTCTGCAGTGTTCAGTTTACAGAGACCCCAGAAGCAGCCCTGCCCCAGGGAGGGGGACGATGCTCATACACTTTTGTTCTTTCAGTCTTACATGGTCTTCCACAGTAAGGGTGGGAACAGCTAAAGTTTTCCTGTGCGTGTATACTGGTGAACCTTTACTGACTTCCCAGTATAGCACCAGGGATTTAATTTGCATCTCCTAATTCTTAGAAATAAAACTAAGGCCTAAGCTTCATGGGAACATCAGAAATACCTCTCATCCTGAATAAGTAAAGAAAGAAATGTGACCGTTCCTAGCTCTCCCGTGTTGGTTAAGAGTTACCTTTCTTTTCCAGTCACTACTTTGACGAACCAAAGCTGGCCTCGTGGGTGACCTTGTCGGTTCAAGGCTTCGCAGACAGCCCTGTTTCCTGGAGAGAAAACGAGCACAGTTTTGGAAAAGGAGGAGAGCATTTATACAACTTTGTGATTTTTAGTAATCAGGACTACTGGCTTCAGATGGCTGTCGGGGCAGATGATGACTGCCCCCCGTGACACACGCAGGACAGGTGATGACTGTCTGCTGTGATACGTGCAGGACACGTGATGACTGTCCGCCGTGACACGCGCAGGATTAAAGTCACATTTGTTTATGTTTATGCCAGTTTTCAGACTTCTCGTCAGTAGAAGGACTGTGTTCACTGCAACCTGGATGGTGATGACATTTCTTAGATCAGCATCCGTTGGCATCTGCTCTGGCCTCGGGCCCATCCTGTGACTGCACCTGGGCCCGCCGTCCAGTGGAAGCTCATAGTTGATTCCTCCTTGTCAGTATGAGCCCGGGGAGGGAGTCACTGTGTGGTGCCCTGGGCCGGGATGGCCGGGGACCAGGGGTTGTGGGACCACTGGTAAGATGTGTGCTGTGACTCAGGCACATGATTACAACCTTTCACACAATAGTAGAAAGAAGTCCTCACATCATACTTACCAGAGCCAGTTCCTGCGGTTGGTGCTGTTTAATCCTCACGTCAGTCCTGGGAGGGAACAGGCGGGGAGCCTACATGAGCCCCCAAGGTCACGCTGCTTATGGGTCTGAGACTGGATCCCGGCCAGCTGGCTCCTGAGTGTGTGTGCTCACCGGCTGCTCCTGGGTCACCAGGGGCTTCTGGATACTGTATGTTGTTAAGGAACAAGTTGAATACTTTTTTTGCCAGCAGCATGGCTGATAAGGACCAGGTGAAAAACAGCTAAAACTTCTGGAATACCTATCAAGAACCTTTTTTTTTTTTTTTTTTAATGTCTCAGTGAACCATAATAATTCTGAGCAGCTTAAATAAATTTTTATTTGGCAACATGGGACTGAATTAGAAATCAGTAACAAAGACCCTTGAAAATCCCCAAACATTTGGAAATATAATTCACAAGTCAAAGAGCAAGTCTCAAGAGAAATTAGAAAGTAATTTGAAATGAATGGAAAAAAAAAAACCAAACCTGGGATATGTGAGTTGCTGCCAAAGCAGTACTTTGAGGGAAAGTGAAGCTTTAAAGATCTGTATTAGAAAGGAAGAAAGGGCTCAAATTGGTCACCTGTTTCCGCTTGAAGAAACTAGAAAAACGAGCAAATTAAATTTGAAGCAGGCAGAAGAAAAGGAATAATAAAGGTCAGAGTGGCAATCAGTGAAACAAAAAACAAAAACAGAAAAAGTAATCCAAAAGTTTGTCCTTTGGGAAAAATCAATAAAATTGATAAATCTCCAGCCAGATTGGTGAGGGAAGAAGATGGATCACCAGTGTAAGGAATAAGAGGTACCATCACTAAAGATCCTACACGTACTAAAACAATAGGGAATGTTAGGAACACATTTATGCCAATAAATTCAAGAACAGAGATAAGTTCCTTGAAATACACAAGTACCAGAGCTCACTCAAGAAGAAGCGGGTAAAGCCTTCCTACGATCCAGATGGCTTCAGTGGTGAGTTTTACCAAACTGAGGAAATACTGCCAATTCTACGCAAATTCACCCAGAAACTCAGGAGGGAATACTTCCCCACTCATTCTAGGGGGTCAGCGTTAACCCCAGTACCGAAATTACCCAGGTGTCTTAGCCAGACATTATGAGAAAACGACAAAACAATATTTCTCATGAACTCAGGTGCAAAAATTCTAAGCAAAAATTTAGTCAGTTGAAACCTATGGTATAATAAACAGGTAACATATGGTCTGGGGTCTATCCTGGGGGTGCAGGGTGGAGTTAGCATTCACACAGGCATTTCAGTTAACACTGGAAATGCATTTGACAAAGTCCACCATCTATTTCTGATAAAAACCCAGGCAAACTAGGAATAAAGGGAACTTACTCAGCCTGATTAAACGGTATCTGCAAAACCCTGCCGCTGACATCAGACTTAGTTGTGGAAGGCTGACTACGTTCCCCCTGACGTCAGGAGCACAGGGATGTCTGTTCATTGTCCTTGCAATTCTAGACTGTGCGATCAGGCAGGGAATCAAGAACATCCCAAATGGAGAAAAATAAATTGTCTTTTTTTTTTTTTCCCATAGATGACGTGATCATCTATGTAGGAAATTCAATGGAACCTACAAACAAGATGTTAGAACTAAAAAGTGAGTTTTTCGAGATTGCAGGATATAAAACAATGCAGAAAATCAACTGTACTTCTATATGCTAGCCATGAACAATTAGAAATTGAAATAAAAATCAGTGTTTACAACAGCATCAAAATATAGTTGGGAATAAATGGCAAAAAATGTGAAAGACCTGTACACTGAAAACTATTAAAGAAGACCTAAATAGACAGGGATATTGTTCATGGTCAGGAGACTCAGTGTTGTTAAGCTGTCATTCCAAAGTACAGGTTTGCTGTGCATTCAGTGTAATCCCAGTAGCTGTTTTCTGTATGTGTGCACGTAAGCTGATTCTCAAGTGTTTGTGGACGTGCAGAGGGCCTGGGGTAGGCTCCTGGGCTGCTGCAGAACTTGACGAGAGAGCACCAAAAGCCACCAGCTGCTCCGTTCTTTGTCCCTGGACGTGGTGTCCACCCAGCCCCAGCAGGACGTCAGGAGGTGTTTTTCAGAATGTCCTCCTTATGAGGGGAGGGTGCAGCTCAGTGGTGGAGTGCCTGCTTAGCATGCACGAGGTCCTGGGTTCAATCCCCAGTACCTTCATTTAAACCAACCAACCAACCTAATTACCTGCCCCTCAAAAAAAAAAAAACAAAAAACAAAAAACCAAGTAAGTAAGATAAAATAGTTGGACCAAAAAAAAGAAAGTCCTCCTTGTGATCTGTCTGTAAAGGGGCCTGACGGCTGAGAGGAAGTGTTTGTAATGAGAAACTTAGTTAGGAGGTGCCGGTTGAAGTTGGGAGTCAGATTTATTGCTGTTCATTCTTTGGCATAATCCAGGGTTGACTAGTTTTTTCAAATTACAGCTGCTGGTTAATACTATGTTCAACTATGTTCCATGTAAAATTAAAATAAAAATCTGGTCTACAGGAGGAATTTTAAAAGACTGAGTCGAGGAATTTATATGAATAGGAAATTAGACTTTAAGGAACGATTGTCAGGAGGTTCCTGGAAAACGAGAAAGACCTACCTTAGATTACCAAGGCAGTTTTCTTAAGTTAGAAGCAGGGGAAATGGTAACACGGCCAAAACGGCTGTGCCAGAAGCATCTCTTTTAAGGAGCTGAGATTGTGCTCAGACCCTTTCAGTGTAGTTTGCTGGGACTTGGGGGCCGGAAGGACCACTGCAGGCATGTTCTTCAGAATCTAGAGTAGGAGAAAGTGTTACCCTTTGGGTGCAAAGTTACTGCTATATTCATCTTAATAAATCAAACTAGATTAGTTAGCAGGAAGCCAAGTGTGACACCCATTTCAGAAGAAATGACCAGACATGAAAGATTATTATTTTTCTCTCTCATAATTGAACTATTTGCCTCGTTTTCCTGTTTCCCAAGGTTGGGGTTTTCTTCCTCCTGGCATGTTGCCTCTAAACCCATGTGCCAATTTGGAGGAGATGGGGGTAATTAGGTTTGTTTATTTTTAGTGGAGGTACTGGGGACTGAACCCAGGACCTAGTGTGTGCTAAGCACACGCTCTACCACTGAGCTGTTCCCTCCCCCTTCCACCTGCCATTTTCACTACAAAGCTCCCTGGATCCTCCAGAGAGACAGAACCAATCGAAGATAGATATACATATGTGTGTATAAGATGCATATATGGGTATATATTCATGTATAGTATTTATTGTATAATGTATAAATATGTATATTATATACAATGAATATATTTATTTTATACATATAATAAATATATCCATCATATATATTATAAATACAGATCTTCTTGACTTATGATGGGTTACAGCCTGATAAACCCCTTATAATTTGAAAATATTTCAAGTTGAAAATGCATTTAATAACACCTGCCAAACATAGCTTGGCCTAGCCCACCTTAAACGTGCTTAGGACACTTATAAGCCTACAGTTGGGCAAAATCATCTAATACAAAGCCTATTTTATAATTAAGTGTTGAGAATCTTGGGTAACTTACTGACTCTTGTACTGAAATTGGGAAACAGGATGGCCAGCTGGGTCCAGAACGGCTGTCAGAGTGTCAGCTGTTCACCTGGTGGCGGCCTGTCTGAGGGGGACCGCCCAGCGCCGCAGGGTGGTGGTACCCTACTGCACGTCACTCACTAGCCCTGGAAAAGATCAAAATTCAAAGTACGGTTTCTACCAAATGTGCACCGCTTCCACGCCACTGTGAAGTTGAAAATCCTAAGTCAGACCATCAGGGGGACCATCTTCCCTTACCATGACGAAGAGGCTTATGAAATTACGGAGGCTGAGAAGTGCTGCGAAATCTTCCGCCTAGAAGCTGTAGACCCAGGAGAGCCGGTGGCGTTCCACCCAAGGTTCCCGCGGCCCAGGAGACCCGATGGTGTCAGTCCCATCCGAGGTCCCAGCTCCACGGCCAGGCGGCGAGTGTGACTTGTTCCTTTCTCAGCCTTTCTGTTCTGCTCGGGCCCTCGAGGGCCGGATGAGCCCACCCACACTGACGAGGGCTGATCTCATCTAGAAACTGCCTCCCAGACTCTCCCCGAAATATTAGTGAGTCAAGTGTCTGGATCCCCTGTGGTCCAGCCTAGCTGGCACGTAAAATTGGCCGTCACTCTCCCTCATGAGTCTGCTGTAATGTCAACAGCTCCTGCTTTAACTCACCGGTGGGGCCGTGAGAACAGAGCAAACTGATGACAGGCCTCCTTCAGAGGAAAAGACGTGTCGGGGGCTGGGTCTGCCCTAACCTCCCTAGCGGTCGGCTCGAGCTGATGTGGTAACGGTTACAGCCCACGGGCTGGATGAGGGTCCTGAGGGGAGGGAGGCTGGGGTCGGCCAGGACCTTCCCCTGGGAGGAAAGCCTGCTGGGAACATCCAGGTGTTGGAGTTTGAGAATGAAGAATGTCACCTACCATGTCAGCGAGCGGAGGATGCTGCGGGCCTCAGCCCTCAGCCACTGCCACGCCCCGTGGTGAGCCCCGAGGGAGCTCAGGATGGAGACCAGCCCTCAGCTACCCCGGCGACCCCAGCGGTGCCCCAAGTGGTGCCCCCGTGGGGACTCAGGACTGGAAAGGACAGGACGCTGGCTCTAGATGGCTCCGGTGCCCATCAAAGGAAGGATTCAGTGAGCCCAGACTCTTCCGTCTCCCCGTGTGTAATAAAGTGCTGAATTCACTAATGTGAGATGTCTGGACTTCTTTAATTAACAGTGCTCTTTTGATGTTCTGACTCTGGTTTTTTTATTGCAAAAGTCCTGGCTCCTCCCCTACCTCTTTGGAGCAGTCCCGCAGAGCTGTCAGAGAGGGTTAACCCCCGGGCTTGAGTCCTCAGAAAGTCCGCCAAATAAAACATACTTCTCAACTTTTACGTTGTGCAGGGTTTTTTTTCAATAAACAAGCTGCTCTCTCCCTCACCTGCTGGGCCCCCACTGGCCAGTTCGGGCAGCCACTGCCCGTCAGGCCAGCAGCTCTCGTTGGGAAGAACTCCATACGCGCCTTTTTTCTCTAACGGTGAGAGGAAACGTTTCTCAGGAGGAGGCCTTACTGCGTAGAAACAACCATTTTCATAAACAGAGCCCTGAGCCCCACGTACAGAACAGCAGTCCCTGCGTTGCTTCGGTAGAGCGACTCTCACTGCAGGACGTGGAAGACTTCCGGGACAAGGTGGCTAGACCTGGGTAGGACCGGTTTTTCTTTCCCTTTTTTTAAAAAAGAAAATTATATATTTACTTTTTTAATTGAAGGATAGTTGATTCATAATGTGTTCTGGCATACAGTGTAGTGATACAATTATACATTGCTGGTTTTGTTTTTACTTTTTGGGGGGGGAGGGGAGGTAATTAGGTTTATTTAGTTAGTTATTTATTTTAATGGAGGGGCTGGGGACTGAACCCAGGACCTCGTGGGTGCTAAGCACGTGCTCTGCCCCTGAGCTACACGCTCCCCGCTGGGTCAGTTGCACGTATGCGTTCTTTTCCTTTACAGGTTATCACAAGCCATCGAGCGTAGCTCCCTGCTCTACAGCAGGACGTTGCTGCTTACCTGATTTCCTCTTGCTGGTTTAACAGCGGCCAGCTGGGTGTCGGGAGCTGTGCGAATCCCGCGCCTTCACCGGAGCGCCGTCAGCAGGGGGGCCTCGGCGAGAGGCTGCCACCCTGTTGGCGTCTGTGAGCTCTCTCTGAGGGAAAAGCTGGCACCGAGAAAGCGTGTATTCCCGCAGGCTTTCTTTGTTTCCCTCAACTAACGAGGTAAGTCGGAGCCTTCCCTGTCGGTTATGGGGCGCTCACACCGGCCTCCCTCAGGTGACGGGCCAGTCTCCAGGCAGCGCGCTGTGTAAGCCTTGGCGGGTCCCTCGCTTCCAGGCCGAACGGCCTGACGGGGCGTCTGCGGGCGAGAGACCCGGCGAAGACCCGGAGAACGCGGGGCGGCCCCCGGCCCCGCAGGCAGAATCGGTCCTGCTGCTGCTCGCCGCCGCCGGGCCTCAGCCTCTTTGCTCCCGCGGGAAAGTCGTGGGCACAAAATGCCGTCTCAGCTTCCCAAACTTGTCTCTGGGCCTCGCCGGGTGAACGCGGCCCCGGTTTCATTTTGAATCCATTCAAAGTTCTCAGAATAAAAGTGCCGGGCAATATATTTGATTCCATCACAATGGCCGTCGTTCCCGAAGCACCACCTGTGTGTTCAGGCGGCCTGAGCGTCCAGGATCCACTCCGTAACGCTGGAAGCAGGTGTCACTCATGTTTTGCAAATAAGGCTAGAGGTAATTTATCTTCCCAAGGCCACGAAGCAGTGAAATCAAAATTACAAATTAAGTTTGGGCAGCTGGAGATTTTAAACAAGCTCCCTTTTATCCATCTTTGAAATTAGGACAAAAAAGGAATTGTTTCAGGTATCCATTGTGAGGTAACATATCACCCCCCAAACCTAGTGGCTTCAAATAACAACAGTGGGTAACTTCTCATGACGCCGCCCGCTGTCCAGGAGGCCTTCCGTTTCCCCTGTCGTGGAGTCGGCTGCAAGACCCAACATGGCGTCACTTTTGCACGGGTCCACATGTGATACCTAAGGATGGAGTTCTGACCAGTGCCTGCAGGGAAGGAGATTTAAGACCAGTGGGTCACCGGCCAGCAGCGCCGAGCACCTGCGGGCATCGCTCCCTTGGTCCCCAGCAACCCCACGAGTAGGGGCAGGAATGGGGCCCGGTTCAGCAAGTCTGTGCATCATGGAGAGTCTCTAGTTTCATTCCCAGGCCCTCTTGCTCACCAGGCAGGGGTGCACCTCGGTGCTGCCTTCCTGATGCGGGGGCGTGGTCCGGGCCCAGGTGCCCGGGCCGGGCTGCGGGAGGAAGCGGCTTCACACTTCTCGACCCACTGTGAGTGAAGTGGGGGCGGGAGGGGAGCCGTCTGAAATACTGAAGATACCTGAGGTGGGTTTATGGCTAAAAATTTATTTCACAAGACGCTGTGGGGTTTTTTTTTTTACCTTTGTTTTAGTTGACATATAGTTGGTTATAATGTTGTGTTAGTCTCTGGTGAACAGCGTAGTGGTTCAGTTATACGTGTCTATTCTTCATACAGTTTTTCATTATAGGTGACTACAAGGTAGTGAATATAGTTCCCTGTGCTCTACGGTAGGACCTTGTTGTTTATCTATTTTATATATAGTGTTAGTCTCTGCAAACCTCGAACTCCCAATGTATACCCAGCCCCCCAACCATGAGTTTGTTTTCTGTGACAAGACGCTGTTTTGGGAGAGGGAGCAGAGTGGCTGCTACCCCGCGGTGGGCGCTGTTACCCCGTGGTGGGCGCTGTTACCCTACTTTGAAGTTCGCAGACTCCTCCTGGAGTTCATTTCGCCCAGGAAACTGAAAAAGGGACGGAAGGGGGTTGACTCGCTCTGCTCATTCCTCCCTGGAAGATAGCAGACAGCAAGCAGCCTCTTGCAATAAACCGTCAGTCCTGTGACTGGCAGCGTAGACCCGGGAGCCAGCAGGCCAGGGGGCTGGCGTCTTCAAAGGTGTGCTTCCTTTCAGCTGCTGGCTGAGCTGAGGGGCCTGCTCCCCGCCTCCCCCAGGGCCTGGCCCGCAGCCTGGGGCCCGCCTCAGGCACTTTCAAGAAGGAAAAAAAAAAATGCACATTTAAAGGAGCATGAATCACAGGACCCTGGCTGGAAGGGCCCTGCCAGAGAGGGAAAACACCCATTTAAATATTTGACTGGCGTCCAAAATCCATTCCATCGAAGGCCTGGCGCTCACAACAGCCTGCTGACCCATCTGAGAAATCACACAGCCGTTTCTGGTGCCTGAGAGGACACCTGGGCTCCCCAGGACCCCAGAGCCAAAGGCGAAGCTGGCTGGGAAGATGAGACATCAGGGTCCCGGTCTGGTCCCAGGGTGACGTTCAGCCAAGTTCAGCTGAAACTGGAGCCGCTTTCCTCCCCCTCACCTCCTCGCCCCCTGCTTTGGGGCCCGAGCTTCCTCCGCAGCCAAATAGGGCCCAGAGGGGGTTGGGGGTGCGGCGCCCGAGAGCAGGGGTGCGGTGGGGTGGGGGTGGTCCAGCCACTTGTCCCCAGGGCTTCCCCTTCACTTTCTAAGGCTCCCTTTGCATCCTTGGGCAGCATATTTCAGTCCTGCTAAAACCCAGGACAGGCCATGAATAATCAGCTGCAGTTTGCAAAGCCATTCCCTTTTGTGACTGCTGTTTTCATTCAGAGTCTTCTGGAATTCCAGGGGCAGCCGCCAGTCGGTTTGTGTTTTTTGTCTTCAGGCTGGAAGGGCACTGGGACCTCTGAGGTGAGGATATCGGGGAGCCGGGTCTGCTTGCCTAGATTGGAAGGACACCCCAGGCACCAAGGGAGAGTCAGGAGGGTCTCTTCAGGGGATGGATGAAAAGAATTCCTAATTTCCCAATTAAAACGTTTCTGCACAGCAAAAGGAATGATCAACAAAATGAAAAGGCAGCCTGTGGAATGGGAGAAAATATTTGCAAACCACACATCTGATAAGGCGTTAATATCCAAAATATGTAAGGAGCTCATACAACTCAGCAGTAAAAGAAATAAATAATTCTATTAAAAAATGGGCAGAGAATCTGAACAGGTATTTTTTTCAAAGAAGATACACAGCGGTGGATCCCGTGCTAGCCTGCACTGAGGTCCCGGGTTCAACCCCCAGTGCCGCCGGCTGTGGGGGGTGGAGTTCATCCTCGTCAGGAAATGCAAATTGAAACCCGCAGTGAGCCACCCGTCACACTGTTAGGACGCTATTCTCAAAAGACAAGAGATAACAAGTGTGGGTGAGGGTGTGGAGAAAAGGGAACTTATGAACTGTTGGTGGGAATGTAAATTGGTGCAGACACTATGGAAAACAGTATGGAGGTTCCTCAGAAAATTAAAAACAGAATTACCATATGATCCAGGAATTCTGCTTAAAAACACTAGCTGGAAAATCCATCTGCACCCCCGTGTTCCTCGCAGCATTATTTACAATTGCCAAGCTATGGAAACAACCTGTGTCTGACCTTGAAGGCGTTATGCTAAGTGAAATAAGTCAGACTAAGAAAGACAGACACTGTATGATCTCATTTATATGTGGAATCTAAACAAAAACAAAACTAAGCTCATAGTTACGAAGAACAGATTGGTGGTTGCGGGAGTTGGCCAAAATGGGTAAAGGGGGTTAGAAGGTGTAAGTTTCCAGCATAAAATAAACAAGTCCTGGGGATGTGACATAAGCACAGTGACTGTAGTTAACAACACTGCATCGCATATTTGAAAGTTGCTAAGAGAGTAGATCTTTAAAATTCTCATCACAAGGAAAAAAGTTGTAACTGTGTGGCGATGGTTGTTAACTGAACTTAAGGTGGTGATCATGTCCCAGTGTATGCATGTATCAAGTCATTATGTTGTACCCCTTATGCTTACACAATCTCAATCATATCTCAACAAAACTGAGAGAAAAAAGAAATTAGTTTTTCTCTCTTTCCCCCTTAATGGAGGCACTGGGGATTGAACCCAGGACCTCATCCGTGCCAACCACGTGCTCTACCACTGAGCTCTAGTCCCCACCCCCAAGAAATTCTTAATTTTACTGTTGCCCAGTGTATTGATCTTTTCCTTTTGGGTTAGTCCTTTTTGTGTCCTGTTGAAGAGATCCTTACCTGTCCCCGAAGGAGTTTTTAAAATCCACACATCCCTACTAAACCCTACTTTTCTGATGCTTGTTTTGTCAGAAATGAACTAGGCACTTTCACAGGTGCGACTGCCTGTTTTGTGGGAAAACAGTATCTTCATCATCGTTTGTTCAAACCGGGACAGAACGTTGTAAGCTGGACGATTTCCAGGGCTACACAACGCCTGGACATCCTTCCTCTGTGGTAAGAGGGTGAGCCTGGACACGGCTGCGGGAGCCAGGCGGGCGCCCGTTTCCAGCTGCACTTGCATCCCGTCGGTGTGGGGCCCTGTGGGAGAAGGCACGATGTCCTCGGGGCGGAGCCGAGTCGGAGGCCTCATTCTGCAAACAGGTTGAGGGTAGAGAAGAAGCTGTTGACTTTGACCTGGGGCCGCGGGGGCTGCGGGGAGGGGGAAGGGAGTGACACGTGGTGCTGAGTCGAATCCATTTCACCTGCCTTCGCTAATCGAGGTGGTTTGAAGACTTGCCTGTCCTCCACGCGGCACGGAGCCCAAACTAATAAGATGTTGGCCCCAAGTTGTTTTCCAAAACTTGGAGACACCTGCGTCCAGGTCGAGCTGAGCTGGTTAAGGCTGGATGGGACCATGACCCTCCAGGTGGGCATGCGCCAGCGTGCGCTCCGTGACTTTCCAGGGTTCAGAGGCCGGTAGCTTAGTTAACGCCTGCGCAGAACGGCGATCACGCACCTTTTCCCCATCACCTCTCCCCATGCGCCTGCGCCTCTGATCGCCCTGCGTCTTAGTCCTCATCCCGTAAATACCCCAGCCCCTTGCTCTCCAGGGGTGGCGTTGAGGTTTGTTCAGCCATCTCCTGGCTGGGCTGCCCGTCTTTGCTGTGGACCCGGCGTCTCAGCTTTCTGGTTTGCTGGGCATCCTGCAAAACGGACCTGGTTCAGTGACAGAAGCAGGCGGAGGAAAGAGCTGAAAGGGTAGTGCTCCAGGGAGGGAGGGAGGCCGGAGGTTGCTCCACTGAGCAGCTGGGTGGCGTGGGCTGAGGGGCCAGGTGGCAGCGGCTGGCTTCCTGTGTCCTCTTTCTGGGTTTCCTTGTTCGGGTCCAGAACTGGCCAGGAGTCTCATGCCGTCCTGAGCCTGCTGGGAAGGGTGGTGAGGGTTGCCTCCCAGCAGGCAAGGCTGTTGTTCGGGCAGGACTCCCGGGAGGAGGCCCCAGACCAGCCTTTCATCTGTGTCTGTTTCTCTGGCTCTCTGGGAATTGAGACTTTTAAACGCACAACAAAAGGCTCAACCTACAGAAAGAAAGTGCGTGTTTGCCTGCTGGGCCCTGAGCTGGTGTGATAAGTAGTTGCAAATCTGCTTATTTGTGACAAAAAGCAGACCAGTGGCTGCTTGGGGGAGGGCAGGAGGGATCACAAGGAGGCTCAAGGAGGCTGGGGTGATGCAAGTGTTCTCTCTGCTTATGCCAGCGTACACACGTCAACACGAATCAAGTCGCGTCCTTTAAATGTGTGCAGTTACAGCATGTCTGTCACCGGCTGATGAAGCTGTTAGGATGCTTAACACACACACGCGTATGGTTGGCAGTGAAGTGGTTCGGGTTACGCTCTGATCACTCGGGTGCATGCGTCTCTCTCCAAACCTGGTCACTGACAGGAGCCACAGTTCTTCTAAGTGTCCTGGTCACAGGAGAGCCCAGCACTGAGAGGCTGGTTCCGGGGGCATCACTGTGGCTGCTGACACGACTCTCCATGTCCCAGGATCCCGTGAAGGGACGTCCAAGCCGAGGAGAGGACCTGCTGGGCGGACGGGGTGGGAAGGGCCCAATCCCCAATCTGCTTGTCCCCGTGACTGCTGCACATGCTGCAGCCTGCCGCTGAGCTGAACTTTCACCTCTGCAGGGCACTCGGCAGGCGTCCCTGTCCTCCCACAAGTGACGGGCTGCGGCGGGGGGGTGGGGGGGTGCTGTGTGTCTCTCCCTCCTCCTTCCTGGGGCAGCTGGAAATTGAGAAGGCAGGTTGGGTGTGAAACGCAGCTGAGGACTAAACGCAGCTGAGGGCTGGTGCTGTCCTGACGACCACACACCAGGCGTGAGCGAGACTCTCAGGTCATTCCTCTCCAAGCACGGGGCTGCTGGGCCATTTCTTCCCCCAGGAGGCTGGTAAAAAGTAATCAGGCAATAACGCTTTCGGATAACAAAGGAAGCGAAAGTGGGAACTGTCACAGCTGGCAGGCTGCTGCTACAAATTTATAGCAAGGTATAAGTAAGGTGTAAGTCAACCGGTTTTTCATTTTACCCAAGCAGTGCCTTGGGTTCAGGAAGAGGTGCAGGTCTAGGAAGAGGCACTTTGGAGGATTATGGACATGTTGCCCTGCTGCCGGGGGGTGGGGGGAGGGTTCACAGCCTCCCCAGGAGCCCCGAGGTGGCCATGGTCATTTAAGCTGCTCTCTTGGCCTTTTGATTAAGAGTTGCCACCAGGCAGCCAGCCCAGGTCTTGGGAAAAGGATCAGAGGCTGGCAGACAGGTCCCCAGGCCAAGACTCACCCCTTGTTAGCACAGCCCTCAGCCATCTGAGCGGCAGCTCCAGGGCAGAAGGAGAGAGCTTGCTGAGCCCCAAGACGCCAGAAAGGTTTCCCGTCACCCCCGCAGTCCCAGCCATGGGCCCTGGGTGGCAAGGGCTCGAGGGGTGAACTGCTTGCTTTGCAGTATATCTGGGACGCTCACGTGGTACGTGAGTGGCTGCTGCTTCAACACAGGGGCGTCCAGCGTAGCAGCCTGGAGGCCACGCTGCGGAAGGACCCGCTGGGGCCGAGATCCCTGAGCGGGGACGAGGCTGGCCCTCGTATCCCCGAGGGCGTCGGCTTCCAAATATTCGGGTGAGGCCCCCTCTGGGAATCTGGGTGAGGTTCTCGAGATGGGCAGGGTTCCCCAAAAGGGGCATTCCACCGACAGGTGTATTTTCTTTTTAAAAATTATGTAAATATTCTTGTAAAAATTAAGACCACTTAGCACTGATATACTTGAAAACTAAGTTTCTCATATTGGCACCCACTCGAAATAACCAGTGACTGCCAAGCCAGAAGTTTGTATTTTCTGTGTATTTGTAACTATCCCTCACCTCCCGGATCTGTCTGGTTCCTGGGTTGGGTGATGGAAGTCAGACAGCAAGCTTGAGTCGGGGGGCCGATACAAGTCCCGCGGAGTTCGGTTCCTGAGTTTAAAGTAGTAGCAAGAGTTCCCAGAACAGATCTAAAAACTGACTTCATTTGACTCTTAAGCCCGATAGTAAGAGCTTAGAGAGCAAGGGTACCTGTAGCGACATGCATGTCACAGGTGTACAGAGGCTTAACTGCAAGAGGCGATCGGCGGCGTGTTCGCTCCCGTTTCTACGTGAGTCCAGTCTGGGCTCCGCTGCTCCCTTGCAGAGGCTGTGAACGACCGGGCGCTTGGGCTCCTTCCCTGGGCCCCGGGGGTCCGCGGAGCCCTGGGCACAAGGTGGGACAGAACGCTGTTCCAGGATGTGATTTGATTGCTGTCAAATACTTGTTCCAACCCTTTACCGGGGGTGGCCTTAGGGAAATTATGTAACCTCCCTGAATTTGTCTTCTCACCTGAAAGTTGCAGTAGATTAGCAATTATCTCACTAGAATTACACTCAGGGCAGTAAACATTCATTATATGAACATATACATCATTGATAACACATCCTTAAGAGTCGCACAGGAATCCATTGTACAGACATAAACTCATGTATGTGTCCAGTCCCTTATAAAGCAATGCTTAAATGCAAAGAATGAACAGGATGTTTAAAAAGAAAACGAGATAGGGTCTCAGCCAAAATTATCATCTCCCGCCTTACATGCAGACACCTGTGTATCTGTCAAGTACCAGAGTGCCCTGGGAGACGGGTCATCTTACGACATCAGTTCTCTCCTAGCTGGTGGACCACAACTCCAGCTGTAGCTTCTCTGGGTCCTCTGGTGGGGGGTTTCCTCCGGGGGTGCCCTGGCAGGACTCAGCTCCTCGTGGGTGGTTGGCCTGAGGGCCTCAGTTCCTCTCTGGCTCTAATGGAAACGGCCCCCAGTTCCTTGGCCCCTGGTGCCTCCTTAGGTGCCCACAGGGGGGCAGCTGGCTTCCCCAGAGGGAGCAGGACGAGGCAGAAGGAGCAAGTGTCACAGGCCCACAGCCTGAGCTCAGCAGTGACAGCCCATCACTCTGGCCATTTTCTGTCTGTTTTAAACAAGTCGCTGGGCCCAGGCCCCACGGAGAGGAGGGGATTACACCATGTGCGAATCCCCGGAGGTGGGGTCATTGGGAGGAAATTTAGAAGCCTCTGTACTCACTTGGAAACGTGCAAAAGTAAAACACAAAACCAATTACATGACTCTTGAACATCCCATCGCTGTTGAGGGTGTAAGAGGTCAGATGCTGTCACTTACTGCCTTGGGCCCAAAGCCCCCTTTTAACGGTTTTGCACTTTTCTGTATTTGCTATAGCCGCGACATCAACTTCCGCTTCATGTGTTTTGAGGGTAAGCGATTAGGCACACGTGAGTTTGGAATTGTCTTTATCTTTCAGTAGAACTCCGTCTGCTGTCATTATGAAGTTTTTTCTAACATTCTTTTTGCTTTAACAGATACTTTGATGCTGATATGGCTACGCCAGTTTTTTGTTGTTCGTATTTGTATAACTCATATCTTCTACCTTTCACTTTAAAGTTTTTAGTTTTAGATGTGTTTTTTTTTGTAAGCATACATGTATAGCTAGATACTCTCACACAAGCGTGTAGTCAGTTTTCACTTAACGTATTAATACTTTGAGCTAAAATCCGTGTCAGCTATGTGTTTGCCATTTGTCCTTTTTCGTCCCTTGTTCTTTTTTTTTTTTTTTTTTAACATTTTTTATTGATTTATAATCACTTTACAATGTTGTGTCAAATTCCAGTGTTCGGCACAATTTTTCAGTCATTCATGGACATATACACACTCATTGTCACATTTTTTTCTCTGTGAGTTATCATAACATTTTGTGTATATTTCCCTGTGCTATACAGTGTAATCTTGTTTATCTATTCTACAATTTTGAAATCCCAGTCTATCCCTTCCCACCCTCCACCCCCTGGCAACCACAAGTCTGTATTCTCTGTCTATGAGTCTATTTCTGTCCTGTATTTACACTTTGTTTTTGTTTGTTTTTGTTTTTGTTTTTTAGATTCCACATATGAGCGATCTCATATGGTATTTTTCTTTCTCTTTCTGGCTTACTTCACTTAGAATGACATTCTCCAGGAGCATCCATGTTGCTGCAAATGGCATTATGTTGTCGGTTTTTATGGCTGAACAGTATTCCATTGTATAAATATACCACATCTTCTTTATCCAGTCACCTGTTGATGGACATTTAGGCTGTTTCCATGTTTTGGCTATTGTAAATAGTGCTGCTATGAACATTGGGGCGCAGGTGTCATCCTGAAGTAGATTTCCTTCTGGATACAAGCCCAGGAGTGGGATTCCTGGGTCATATGGTAAGTCTATTCCTAGTCTTTTGAGGACTCTCCACACTGTTTTCCACAGTGGCTGCACTAAACTGCATTCCCACCAGCAGTGTAGGAGGGTTCCCCTTTCTCCACAGCCTCTCCAGCATTTGTCATTTGTGGATTTTTGAATGACGGCCATTCTGACTGGTGTGAGGTGATACCTCATTGTAGTTTTGATTTGCATTTCTCTGATAATTAGTGATATTGAGCATTTTTTCATGTGCCTTTTGATCATTTGTGTGTCTTCCTTGGAGAATTGCTTGTTTAGGTCTTCTGCCCATTTTTGGATTGGGTTGTTTATTTTTTTCTTATTGAGTTGTATGAGCTGCTTATATATTCTGGAGATCAAGCCTTTGTCGGTTTCACTTGCAAAAATTTTCTCCCATTCCGTAGGTTTTCTTCTTGTTTTGCTTCTGGTTTCCTTTGCTGTGCAGAAGCTTATAAGTTTCATTAGGTCCCATTTGTTTATTCTTGCTTTTATTTCTTCTAGGAGAAAATTTTTGAAATGTATGTCAGATAATGTTTTGCCTATGTTTTCCTCTAGGAGGTTTATTGTATCTTGTCTTATGTTTAAGTCTTCGATCCATTTTGAGTTGATTTTTGTATATGGTGTAAGGGAGTGTTCTAGCTTCATTGTTTTACATGCTGCTGTCCAGTTTTCCCAACAACATTTGCTGAAGAGACTGTCTTTATTCCAATGTGTATTCTGCCTCCTTTGTCGAAGATGAGTTGACCAAAAGTTTGTGGGTTCATTTCTGGGCTCTCTATTCTGTTCCATTGGTCTGTATGTCTGTTTTGGTACCAATACCATGCTGTCTTGATGACTGTAGCTGTATAGTATTGTCTGAAGTCTGGGAGAGTTATTCCTCCAGCCTCTTTCTTTCTCTTCAGTAATGCTTTGGCAATTCTAGGTCTTTGATGGTTCCATATAAATTTTGTTATGATTTGTTCTAGTTCTGTGAAATATGTCCTGGGTAATTTGATAGGGATTGCATTAAATCTGTAGATTGCCTTGGGCAGTGTGACCATTTTAACAATATTAATTCTTCCAATCCAAGAGCATGGAATATCTTTCCATGTTTTAAAGTCTTCTTTAATTTCCTTCATCAATGGTTTATAGTTTTCTGTGTATAATTCTTTCACCTCCTTGGTTAGATTTATTCCCAGATATTTTATTACTTTGGGTGCTATTTTAGAGGGGATTGTTTCTTTACTTTCTTTTTCTGTTGATTCATCGTTAGTGTAAAGAAATGCAACTGATTTTTGAACGTTAATTTTGTAACCTGCTACCTTGCTGAATTCTTCAATCAGCTCTAGTAGCTTTTGTGTGGACCTTTTAGGGTTTTCTATATATAGTAACATGTCGTCAGCATATAGTGACACTTTTACCTCTTCTTTTCCAATTTGGATCCCTTTTATTTCTCTCTCTTCCCTGATTGCTGTGGCTAGGACTTCCAGGACTATGTTGAATAGGAGTGGTGATAGTGGGCAGCCTTGTCTTGTCCCAGATTTTAGTGGGAAGCTTTTGAGTTTTTCACCGTTGAGTGCTATGCTGGCTGTAGGTTTGTCATATATAGCTTTTATTATGTTGAGATATGTTCCCTCTATACCCACTTTGGCGAGAGTTTTTATCATAAATGAGTGTTGAATTTTATCAAATGCTTTTTCTGCGTTGATTGAGATGATCATGTGGTTTTTGTCCTTTCTCTTGTTGATGTGATGTATTACATCGATTGACTTGTGTATGTTGAACCAGCCTTGTGTCCCTGGGATGAACCCCACTTGGTCATGATGTATAATCTTTTTTATGTGTTGTTGGATTCTATTTGCTAAAATTTTTCGTCCCTTGTTCTGAATCAATTATGTATTTTTCCCACTTCTTCCCTGTGTTAGTTGAGAGCATATATACATGCTTAAAAATTAAGAGCTAGTCCAAATACTGTAAAATTAACCTTTAAAGTGTAATATTCAGTGGGTTTTAGTATATTCCCAAAGCTGTGCAAAATCACCACTCATTCCAGAACACTTTAAAAAGTTAAAAAAATTTTTATTGAAGTGTAGTCAATTTATAATGTTAGTTCCAGGTGCAATTCAGTTATATACATATATATTTTTTCAGTTTCTTTCCCATTATGGCTCATTACAAGAAATTGAATATAGTTCCCTGTGCTGTACAGCAGATCCTTGTTGTTTATATATTTTATATATAGTAGTGTGTGTCTGTTAATCCCAAACTCCTCATCTATCCACCCCCTTTCCCCCTGGGTAACCACAGTTTGTTTTCTATGTGAGTCTATTTCTTGTTTGTAAATAAAATTTGTAGCTTTTTTTTTTAATAGTCCACATATAAGAACATAAATGATATTTGTCATCCATTGATGGACATCAGGGCTATTTATCCTCTGTGGTGAGCAATGACGCTGTGAACATTTGTGTACAAGCATTTGAGTACTTGTTTTCAGTTCTCTTAGGAATGGAAATGCAGAATCATGTAGTAACTCTGTGTTTAACATTTTGTGGACGTGCCAAGCTGTTTTCCACTATGGTTGCACCAATTTATATTCCTACTGACAGTGTAGAAGACTTCCAGTTTTTTCACATTTTCATCAACATGTGTTATTTTCCACTTTTTTCATTATAGCCATCCTAGTGTTGTCAAGTGATCTGTCATTATGGCTGTGATGTGCATTTCCCTAATGATTAATGATATATCGAACATCTTTTCATGTGTTTATTGGCCGTTTGTGTATCTTTGGAGAAATGTCTATTCAGATCCTTTGCCTGTTTTTAAATTGGGTCGCCTCTTGTTGAATTAAGAGTTCTTTATATATTCTGGACAGTAGACCCTTATCACATACATAATTTGAAGATACCTTCTCCATTCGGTGAGTTGGCTTTTAACTTTCTTGGGTGTTCTTTGAAGTACAAGTTTAAAAAATGTTACTTGATGAAGTTCAGTTTATTTTTTCCTTTGGTTGTGCTTTTAGTGTTATATCTAAAAAGAAAATCATTGCCTAATCCAAGATCACAAAGAGTTACACCTGTGATTTCTTCTGAAAGTGTTATGTTTTTAGTTCTTCGATTTAGGTTTTGATCCGTTTTGAGTTTGGTTTGTGGTGAGTCCAACTTGGTGCTTTCGCAGGTGGATGTCCAGCTGTCCAGGAACCATTTGTTAAAAAGACTGTTCTTTCATCATTGAATGGTCTTGGCGTCCTTGTTCAAACTCAGTTGCTTATAGAAGAAAGGGTTTATTTCTGGACTCTCAGTTCTAGTCCATCAATCTGTATGTCTCTCCTCGCCAGCACACACTGCCTTGCTTGCTATGGCTCTGTAGTAAGTTTTGAAATTGGGACGTGTGAGACCTCCAACTTTGTCTTCCCTTTCTCAGAATTGAACTGGGTATTCTGGACCTCTTGCGTTTTCAGATGAATTTTAGGACTCATTTGTCCATTTCTGCAAGAAAGACAGTTGGAATTTTAATAGCGACCTCGTTGAATCTGTAGGCAAATTTTGCCAGTTTCATGATGTTAAGTCCTCCAATCCATGTGAGTATCTTTCCATTTATTTAGGTCGTCTTTAATTTCTTTCAGCAATGTTTTGTAGTTTCCAGTACACAAGTCTTGCACTTCTTTGGTTAATTTATTCCCAAGAATTTTATTCTTTTTGATTCTACTATCAATGAAACTGCTTACTTGATTTCATTTTCAGATTGTTTATTGCTAGTGTTTAGAAATACAATTGGTTTTTGTGTATTCTACAAACTTATTGAACTTACTAGTTCTAACAGGTTGGGTTTGGGGAGTTTTCTTGTTTTTGATGTGTGGATTCTTTAGCATTCTCTCTGTATAAGATCGTGTCTATAGATAGATATTTTTACCTTTACAGTCTGGAAGCCTTCTATTTCTTTTTATAAATTGAAGTATAATTGACATAATGGTATATTAGTTTCAGGTGTACAACATAGTGATTCAGTATTTGTGTGTATTGCAAAATCATCACTACAGTAAGTCTAGTAAATATCTGTCAGCACACAGTTACAATTTTTTTTCCTTGTAATGGGAAGTTTTAATACCTACTCTCTGAGCAGTTTTCACATACACAGTATTAACTATAGTTGCTGTGCTGTACATCACAGCCTCATGACTGACTCATTTTATAACCGCAAGTTTATGCATCTTGGCCCCCGTCATCCATTTCACCCACCCGTCCCACCCCTACCTCTGACAGCCACCAGTCTGTCTTCTGTGTCTGTGAGCTTGGTGTTCTTGTTTTGAATTCCACATATAATGAGATCATATGGTGTTTGTCTCTTTCTGACTTACCTCACTTAGCATAACGCTCCCAAGGTCTCTCCGTGTTGTCACAAACGGCAAGATTTCATTATTTTTCATGGCTAGGTAGTAGTCCGTTGTATATGGACACCATGTCGTCTTTATCCAGTCATCTGCCGACGGACACCTAGGTTGATTCCGTAGCTTGGCTATTGTAAATAGTGCTGCTGTGAACATTGGGGTGCATTATCTTTTCAAATTAGTGGTTTTTAATATTTGATTATTTATTTCTTTTCCTTGTGTAATTGTCACACCCTTCAACACAATGCTGAATAGAAGTGCCAAGAGCAAACATCTTTCTCTTGTTTCTGATTTTAAAGTGAAAGTTTTCACACTATTAAGTATCATGTTAGTTGTGGGTTTTTCATAGACGCCCTTTAGCAAGTTGAGGAAGTCCTTTCTGTTCCTAGACGGTGGAGTGTGTCTATTATGATGGCTCAGATTTTTCAGGTGCTTTTCCTGCATTTATTGAGATCATATGGTCCTATCCTTTATTTTAACAATATTGTTATTACATTGATTTCTTTTGTGTGCTGAATCAACCTTGCATTCTTGCCATAAATCCCACTTGGTCATGGTGTATAATTTTTATATGGTGCCAGATTATTTTGTTAAGAATTTTTGCATTTCTGAGGAATATTGATCTACAATATTCTTGTGACATCTTTGTGTGGTTTTGATATTAGGGCAATACTGGCCTCATAGAAGAAGTTAGAAAGCGTTCTGTCTATCTTTTGGAAACATTTATGAAGGATTGGTACTGATTCCTTCGTAAACATTTGATAGGATTGATGAGTGAAACCATTTGGTCCTGGGCTTTTCTTTGTGGGAAGATTTTTGGTTACTGATTCAGTCTCCTGTTACAGGTGTATTCACAGTTGTCTGTTTCTTTCTAGGAATTAGCCCATCTCGTGTTGCTTACCTAATTTGTCAGCGTACAGGTGCTTATAGCGTTCCCTTAATTCTTTTTATTTCTATAGGGTTGGTGGTACATCTCCTCTCTCACTCCTGAGATTAGTACTTTGAATATGCTTTTTTCCTAAATCAGTCTAATTTTTTTCACAGAACTAACTTTGGGTTTCCTTGATTTTTCTCTCCCATTTCTATATTCGTCATTTTACTTGCTTTTGCTCTAATCTTATTTCCTTCGTTCTGCTTGCTGTGTGTTAAGTTTGCTCTTTTTTCTAGTTTCTTAAGGTGGAATGTTATTGACTTAATATCTGTTTTCTTTTCTACTTTTTAATATAGGTGTTTTGTTATTGTATAATTTATTCAAATACTCATGTTTTCGTTTTCATTTTCATTTATCTCCAGATATCTTTTAATCTCTCTTATAGGAGTTTTGTCTTTGTTTAGGAATGTGATCTTCCCACGCATTTTTAATGTCCTAAATTTGTTAATAGCTAATTTTACTCCATTGTGGTTGAAGGACATAGGTTGTATGATTTTAGTCTTTTTAAATTCAGTTTTAGAATACCACATAAAATTTAGGAAAATATAAATTAATGTTAAAAATCATTAGATCTTAGCCTTTATGTTTACAAAATGCCTGTGCTAACCAATCTATTAGTCACCTAAGGACATAGTATGGCTCTAAGATCATAAATTCAACTTTTACCTTTGAAATACCAAAGTTTTCTCTCCCACCAAAAAAGTAACTTTTAAACCAGTGTTAAAATTGTGCAGTGCTATTGTCACCAAGCAGGTATTTGTCAGCATCTTCAGAGACACCATTGTAATGTTCCTCAGGGACAGGGAGGAGTTTCCTGGAATATTGTCAGCCTTTCCCCTGTTGCCAAGCAGTGAGGCTGTTTATTTTTATTTATTATTATTATTTTTTTTTACAGAAGGGTACTATTTTTACTTATTTTTATTTTTTGTTTGAAGTATAGTAAATTCACAGTATTATATAAGTTTTAGGTGTACAACATAGTGATTCACAAATTTTAAAGGTTATACTCCATTTATAGTTATTATAAAATATGACTGTATTCCCTGTGCTGTGCAGTATATCCTTGTGATACTTATTTTATACATAGTAGTTTGTACCTCTTAATCCTCTACCCGTATCTTGCCCCTCTCGACTTCCCTCTCCCCAGTGGTAACTACTAGTTTGTTCTCTGTATCTCTAAATCTGTTTTTTTTTTTTTTTTTGCTATATTCACTAGTTTGTTTTATTTTTTAGATTCCACATATAAGTAATATCCTACAGTATCCGTCTTTCTTGTCTGACTCGTTTCACCAAGCTTAATAGCCTTCAAGTCCATCCATGTTGTTGTAAATGGCAATGTTTCCTTTTTTATGGCTGAGTAGTATTCCACGGTATATAGATACCACAACTTCTTTGTCCAGTCATCTGCTGAAGGACACTCAGGTTGCTTCCATATCTAGGCTATTGTAAACAATGCTGCTATGAACGTTGGGGGTGCAGGTATCTTTTCAAATTAGCGTTTTCGTTTTCTTTGGCTATATACCCAGGAGTGGAATTACTGGATCATATGGCAGTTCTATTTTTAGTTTTTTGAGGAACTTCCATAATTTTTTCCCACAGTGGCTGCACCAATTTACAGTCCTGCCAGCAGTGTACAAGGGTTCCCTTTTCTCCACATCCTCACCAACATTTGTTATTTGTGGTCTTTTTGATGATGGCTATTCTGATAGGCGTGAGGTGATATCTCACTGGGATTTTGATTTGCATTTTTCTGATTAGCAATGTTGAGCATTGTTTCAATGTGCCTATTGGCCATCTGTATATCTTCTTTGGAAAAATGTCTATTCAGTTCTTCTGCCCATTATTTACTCAGTTTTTTTGGTTTTTTTTTTTTTTTTTTGATGCTGAGTTGTGGGAACTGTTTATTTTGGCTATAATCCCCTTATTGGTTGTATCATTTGCAAATATTTCTCCCATTCTTTAGGTTGCCTTTTCATCTTGACTGTGGTTTCCTTTGCTGTGCAAAAGCTTTTAAGTTTACTTAGGTCCCATTTGTTTATTTTTGCTTTTGTTTCTTTTGCCTTAGGAGACAGATCCCCAAAAAAGTACTGAGAAGATTTCTGTCTGAATGTTCTGCCTATATTTTCTTTTAAGAGTTTTATGGTCTCTAGTCTTACATTTAGGTCTTTACTCCATTTTGAGTTTGTTTATGGTGTTAGGAAATTTTCTGATTTCTGCCTTTTACAGGTAGCTGTCCAGTTTCCCAGTACCACTTATTAAAGAGACTGTCTCTTCTCCATTGTCTGTTCTTGCCTCCTGTGTCACAGATGAATTGGCCATAAATGTGTAGGTGTATTTCTGGGCTTTCTATCCTGTTCCATTGAGCTATGTGCCTTTTTTGGTGCCAGTACCATATTGTTTTGATTTCTGTAGCTTTGCAGTATAGTCTGAAATCAAGGTGTGTGATTCCTCCAGCTCTGTTCTTTCTCAAGTTTGTTTTGGCTATTGAGGGTCCTTTGTGTTTCCATACAGATTTTAAAATTATTTGTTCTAGTTCTGTGAAAAATGCCATTTGTATTTTAATAGGGATTGCATTTAATCTGTAGTTTGCCTTGGGTAACATGGTAATTTAAAACCCTATCTTCGAATCTATGAACACAGAATGTATTTCCATCTGTGTTGTCTTCAGATTCTTTATCAGTGTTTTTTTAGTTTTCTGCTTTATAGTTTTCTGAGTGCAAGTCTTTAACTTCCTCAGGTAGGTTTACTCCTAAGTATTATGTTTTTTGGATGTAAATGGGATTGTTTTCTTAATTTCTCCTTCTGATAGTTTGTTGTTAGTGCATAGAAATGCAGCAGATTTCTGTATATTTTATATCTTGCAACTTTACCAAGTTCATTGAGCTTTAGCAGTTCTCTGGTGGCATCTTTAGGATATTCTGTGTCTAGTATCATGTCATCTGCAAACAGTGATGGTTTTACTTCTTTTCCAGTTTGGATTCCTTTTTTTCCCTGATTGCTGTGGCTGGGACTTCCAAAACTATAGTGAATAACAATGGCAAGAGTGGGCATCCTTGTCTTGATCCTGACCTTAGAGGAAGTGCTCTCAGCTTTCCACTACTGAGTGTGGTGTGAGCTGTGGGTTTGTCATGTATGGCCTTTACTTTGTTGAGGTGTGTTCCCTCTGTGCCCACTTTCTGGAGTTTTTTTTTTTTTTTTTAAATCATAAATGGATGTTGAATTTTGTCAAAAGCTTTTTCTGCATCTACTGAGATGATCATATGGTTTTTATTCTTTAATTTGTGAATGTGGTGCATCACACTGATTTACAGATACTGAAAAGTGCTTGCATCCCCAGGATGAATCCCACTTGATCGTGGTGTGTGATCCTTCTAATGTATTGTTGAATTGGGTTTGCTAGGTTTTTGCATCTGCGTTCATCAGTGATACTGGTCTGTAATATCTCTGTCTGGTTTCGGTAACAGGGTGATGCTGGACTCATAGAGTGAGTTTGGCAGTGTTCCTTCCTCTGAGTTTTGTTTTTTTGGAATAATTTCAGAAGGATAGGTGTTAACTCTTCCCTAAATGTTTGGTAGAATTCATCTGTGAAACCATCTGGTTCTGGACTTTTGTTTGTTAGGACTTTTAAAATTACTGATTCAATTACATTCCTGGCAGTTGGTCTGCTCATATTTTCCTTCTCTTCCTTCAGTCGTGGGAGGTTGCATCTTCCTAAGAAACTGTCCACTTCTAGGTTGTCCATTTTATTGGCATTAGTTGTTCACAGTAGCCTCCTAGGTTCCTTTATATTTCTATGGTGTCAGTTGTAACTTCTCCTTTTTCATTTCTGATTTTATTGGTTTTTGAGGCCTTGTCACTTTTTTCTTGGTGAGTCTGGTTAAAGGTTCATCAATTTTGTTTCTTTTCAAGGAGCCGGTTCTCCGAGTTACTCTGACCCTGTCGGGTAGGTTGCCTGTCTCCACTCCACTTAGTTGTTCGGGAGTTTTGTCTTGTTCCTTTGTTTGGAACGTGCTCCTCTGTCTCCTCATTTTGCCTAGTTTGCTGTGTTTATTTCTATATGTCTGGTAGGTTGATTACATTTCCTGACCTTGGAGAAGTGGCTTTTTTAAAATTATTGAAGTATAGCCAGTTTACAACGTTGTGTTAATTTCTGGTGCACAGCATCATGTTCTGAGAAGTGGCTTTCTGTAGGGGACGTTCTCTGCGCCCCAGCAGTGCTCTCCCCTCTCATCACCAGAGCTGTATGCTCCAGGGGTGCCCCCAGCGTGGGCTGTGCGGGTCCTTCCGCTGTGGTGGGCTCATTGTGCGGGCGGCCTGATAGGCTTTGCCGGCCCTGGTCTTGGTGGTGGTCAGGCCTGGCCTTGGGTGGAGGCTGCTGGCCACCAGTAGTTGGGGCTGGGTCATGAGGTGGCTGGTTGCAGAGTCCCCAGGGGGCCCTGGAGCTACAGCTGGCTTACTGGTGGGTGAAGTTGGGGTCCAGGAGACCCTGGAGCCTGGTGCCTGCCCACTGGTGGGTGAAGCCAAGTCCTGGGGTCTGGGTCTGGCTGCAGGGCTCGTGGCAGACTGCTGGAGGGGAGGCTGGCTCCTGATCCAGCTGGCGGTGGAGTCTGTGTTGGCCTGCTCATGCGTGGCACCAGGGCCTAGCTGGTTCCCAGGAGAGGTACTGGCCTGTTGGTGAGCGGGCTGGGCCCACAGGCTGCGGAGCTGCGGATGCCCTGTGGCTGCTCTCTGCCTGCTGGTGGGTGGAGATGGGTCTTGGGGTCTCTGGCTGCAGGGCCCTGGGGGTCCTGGGTCTCCAGTCTGGGCA
This sequence comes from Camelus dromedarius, assembly GCF_036321535.1. Classification (NCBI taxonomy): domain Eukaryota; kingdom Metazoa; phylum Chordata; class Mammalia; order Artiodactyla; family Camelidae; genus Camelus; species Camelus dromedarius. Next base: position 2,782,777 of record NC_087454.1, on the reverse strand, counting down.
CTGGTGTGTGAGCTCTAGTGGGCAGGGCTGTGTCCAGGGGTGGCTGTGCGCTCAGGGGGTCTTAAGGCACATGTGTGCTGGTGGGTGGGGCTGCCCCCTCACCAGTTAGTTGTGTGGCCTGAGGAGCCCCAGTACTGGGGACTAGAGGTTGGTGGGCAGGAGAGGGGCTGGGTCCTGATGCCGATGGGCCGGAGGGAATATGTCAGAATGGCATTTGTCGGCACCAGTGTCCACGTGGTAGAATGAGCTCCCCAAACGGCTGCAGCCAGTGTCTGTGTCCCCAGGGTGAGCCCCAGTTGCCTCCTGCCTCTCCCAGAGGCTCTCCAGGGCCAAAACGTAGGTCCGATCCAGATTCTTTTCAAATGACCGCTTCTGACCAGGGTCCCGGAGTGTGTGAGATTTTGTGCACGTCCTTTACTACTGGAGTTGCCATCTCCCCCAGCCCTCTGGGACTCTGAAAGATAAGCCCTTCAAGTGTTCTGGGGCTCGTCTTCCTGGCATAGGACACCTGGACTGGGGAGCCTGACATGGGGCTGACCCCTCGCTCCTGTGGGAGAACTCTGCCGTTGTCACCATCCTCCTGTCTGTGGGCTGCGGTGTGGGACTTGACTGTGTGGTGACTCTGCCCCTCTCACTGGGGCCGTTTCCTTTTTGTATCCTTGGTTGTAGATGTTATCGGTAAGTTCCAGTCTCTTTCACTGATGGTGTTCCTGCAGACGGTTGTGGTTGCGGCGCCCCCAAGAGGCGGCAAGCTTGGGGTCTTCCTACTCTGCCATCCTGGGTGAGCTCCGTGAGGCTGCTCATTTCTAAGTTAGTACTGGTAGACTGGTCCAGCTCCTCCAGAGGTAGGATAGTTTGCAGACCGTCAAATTTCTGGGGCAAGTCCAGCCTCCATGTGAGAAAGCCCTAAATCCTGAGCCACCAAGCATCTTCATAAAACCCTCGCCGTCCACCACTTCCTCTCCCAGACTGCAGGATGCCAGAGTGGGTTGGATTCCCCAGCCCCCTCTCCTGCCCCTCCCCACTCCAGACACAGACAAGCCACGCTACTTGCCCTGGGCCAGGTACCCCAGATGCTTGGCTCTCAGACTAGAGGTGGTGGTTTAATTGGTTTCGTGGGCGGCCAGGGCATCGTGAGTTGTCAAAGCTCTCCAGGTGCTCCAAAGAGGCACTGAAGTTGGGCAACCTCTGCTCCACACTAGCCATCGCGTTTTCATCTCCATTTGATTGTGGCAGGTAAAGGTGTTGAGGAAGGCAGGCCCGCGGAGGAGTGGGGAGCACTGGCTACTCCTGGACGCCAGGCCACGTACAGGCTGAGGGTGATAAGCAGATCCCCTGACCCTCTGGACCTCAGCTTCCTCGTGTGTAAAGCTAAACAGGTGTGTGGAAGGTCAGATTCACCATGTCACTCATGTTCTGGGCTCTACTCTAGGGCCTACTCGGAGGACTGTTTCAGCTGCCCGGGGTCTCTCCCTGCCTGTGGAGGGGCAGGGCTGCCCTGGCATGTTCTGGAGGCCCCCAGAACACTCAGGGACAGGAAGGGTGTGGCTGGGAAAGCTGCCCATTGGAGGGATGGAAAGGTCAGTGATCAGAGGCCACCAGAGGGGCTGACTGGATGAGACTGAGCTTCCCTGAGGGCAGCGACAGACCCAGCAGACAGAGCCCTGTGCCCTGGCTGTCCCTCTTGTGACGCATGTCACTATCTGGTAGATGCCAGTTCTCCTGTAACACAGAGCTTCCTTCCTTTGCACTGGTTGTACATGTTATGTAGATGTAGATGTTTGTTTGCACTGGTGTAAGGGAAGTCATGAACGAGCGGGCTGGAGTGTCTGTGATGCAGTCAGAGGAGGCAGCCCCTGGCCCCTGGTCCGCCCACAGGCTTCACCCTCGTCACCCTGTGACCAAGACGAACAGTGCGGAGGCCTAGCCAGCTGCTCTCCCCGCCCTTCTGTCTACATCGTGGGCGTGGATTTCCCGTAAAGCGCACAATCGTGGACACCCGTGTGTATGTTTCCCAGAAAGAGTGAGTATACCATGAGAAACTGCAGAAGAATGATCAGAGGAACGTTTCAAATGTGTTAAGAAATATTAGTTTTATTTAACCAGTTTTCACAGCTGAATATTTATTCTATAAAAACTTTACAGATTGTACAGTTTATATATAGTTCAAACTACTGAACGAAAAAGTAGGTCCCACAGATGCAAAAATACTGCACCAACCAATCCAAGGTAAAGGCCAATTTACACGCTGTACAGCTCTCCCCAAGGCCGGGAGGCGGTCGGTTCTAAGTATAAACTTCAAAACTGTACAAAAATAAGGTTTTGATTTTATTTCATTCTTCATACATTCAATATGATTGCAAGCTCAGAAGCCTACCTAACGACAGGCGTCTAGAATCAGGAGTCGGTCCCCCTCCCGGCGGGCGGGGGGCGGCTATTTACACAGGGCACTCTCGGACCGCATCCTGCACTTGGTGTATTGTGTAGCCACGAGAGCAGAGGCCAAGAACATTAAACGTCGAATAGAAGGCAGTTCTTTCTCTTAAAAAGGAGTTTTTCTGCATTTAATAGTGTGCCAAAAGAATTTTAACTTATTAAATAAAATATATTCTAAGTGAACCTAAAAATTACACTTTATAAACATAAAAATACTTTTATTTTTGGTGTAATACATCAATCATACCTGCAAATAGAAACCCAAAACTGTATATAAAGTAGTATTTCTCACCCAGCAACAAGAAGCACGTATGTAGTTATTTTTTCAAAAGGGTCTGAAAAACTAATTATAAACCCACTAAGATTAACTTAGAACTTAGATATCATACTTAAGCTAGTCAGTGATTCACTAATACTGCAAAACAAGCTTTTCCCCCAGAGAGAGAGTGGTTTCTTCATGTTAACTGGGTAAGAATTGGACACATTTAAGAAAGAAGAATCAACTGATTTCTCAGCATGAATCCTAAGCGTGTTTTAGCTTAGAGGTTACGGTCATCAGAAATACTTATCCTAAAAGATAAGTAACGATTTAGAATTTTCCAGCTCTGAGGGTTTGTACCTTCTTGGAGTCAAGGCCACGCCTCAGATCTTTCCATGTTTCTATTTGGGGCAGGGGAGGTGAGGCTGGCTAACACCTCTTTAGATTCTGTTTTCTAGAAGGAAGAGATAAGGAAAACATTATTCCGGACTTGTTCTGCCACCCAAACCAGGGAAGCACACGTTGTATACGGCACTAGCCAAAGGTCACGAACGTCGGAGCTCACCGTTATATGTTTACACTTGAGTGTATATTCAGCATAAAATAATGACGTTGGGACAAAGGAGCTTTGTAGTTATTTATTTTAAAGTTACAGTACTTAAAAACTCCTTGGTAATAAATAGCTTGGATGTTTCCAGTCCCAAGCGTGAGCTCCGGTGACCGTGTGTCGGCCGGGAGGGCACCCAGCCCTGCCGTCCGCGCCGCGCTCCGGGGTCCGGGGTCGGGGGGCGCCCGGCGTCAGAACTCGTCGATCTTTCTCTGCAGGTACTTGAGCATGGAGTCCATGCCCTGGGCTGAGCCCCAGATGCGCTTCAGCACCTCGCACTCCCTCTCGTTGGCCTGCTCCAGCTCCGCCTTCATGTTGCAGCGCACCAGGGCCTTGGACTCCTCGAGCACCTGGCCGGGCCACAGGCAGCAGGTTAGTGATGGGGGCACCATCGACCCGAGGCCCACCTGGCCCTCCTCCCCAGGCCCGGCAGGCGGAGGTCGGACACACGCTCCACTTCACTCGGCTGCTAAGCTGTTCCCGAGAGCAGTGCCCTCCCCGCCCTGGTCCTGCCCCGCATCCAGGCCCCCCACCCCCACCCGCACGCTGGTGACGCTCACCAGGGACTGGGAGTGCCTGCCGAGGGGTTTTCTAGCCTCAATTTAATTTCGGTACTGAGCAGTTCAGACGCCTAGGAGAGCTTAGATAGGCGTTGGGTCCATTAATATTAAACAACATTTCATCCTGTCATTGGCCACCTGCAGTTCTGTCAGAGGACTATTACCCTGTATGCTCATGAAACAAAAACTGTGTCCACTGAGGGGTGAAAAAAAAGTTTGGTTACCCATGAAAGGGCTTTGGAAACCCTCAAGAGCTTTAGAAATGTTGCTTTTTTGTATACTTTCACAGAGCATTTTTAGGTTACTAATCTCAGCTTCAAATGCATTCTCTTGGCTCTGGGGTGTTTGCAAGGGGAGGGCCGGGTGAGCAGAGGCTCGTGCAGGATGCAGGAGATGCCTTCACTGCATGAGCTCCCTGCAGGGAGATGTCATGGTTGGGAAAAAAAAAAAAGGAAGAAGGAACTGGACGTACAACCGGGTTACAGGAGGCGAGCTCCTTAATGCGAACCATGACCTCCTGGGTGAAGGTCCCGGGCCAGAACACCTGGGAGACCAGGCCTTTGCCGCACGCCTCCTGCGCCGTCAGCTTCCGCCCGCTCAGCAGCATCTCGTTGGCCTGGAGGGAAGAAGAGGGGACGGCGGCGTGAGAGGTGGCGGAGACCCGCCCGAAAACTCGCCCCGCCAAGGGCCAGCCCGGGAGGCACATCGACGAGGCAGAGGGGGTGACAAACCGGCCGGCGATGTTTCAAGGAGACTATAGAGGGCGATGTAACCAAGAACTCAGTCAGGAAAGGTCTGTTTGCTGTAGACCTGAAGTCGCTGGTGTGTCCCGCCCTGCCTGCCTCCCCCCCAGTGTCAGCTTCCACATGTGGACTCAGGACACAAGCCAGTTTCCTGGGCAGCTGAGCCGTCAGGAAGGCTCACAGCAATTTCTGATTTCGGGGATGTGCACGGGGCACAGAGCTGCTACACGACGTTCTGTCAGAGAGGCCGACGCGACGCTCTCCGGGCAGTGATGTGTCTGCCGCAGGGTCACCGGAAGCCACGCTTCACTGCTGGGATGTGAAAATAAAACTAGCCAGGCCCTGGGTGACCACTGTTCGTCTGCACAGTTACTTTGGTGACTCGATGGAAGCTCACGTTTGTATATGTTAAAACAAACAAACTGCCGTGCTGTGACCATTTCCTCCCTGTACTCTGTCCTGCAGGTTAACCCACCTGAAGAGTGATGGTCGTGAAGAAGACCTGCATGAGCTTCTGGGGTTCAGGTAAGACACACTTTTTTCCAAGAGGTAAAGTCCTTGTCATGAAAGGCCCCGCGGTCGCTGAGCCGTCTCTCAGCCGCCACACCTGTGCACTTCGGGGAGCCACAGGGAACGGGAGAGCAGGTGCCGGCCGGGCCCTGGTCCCCGGTCCCAGCGAGGAGGACTCGCCAGCGTCTCAATTCCCACCCCAGGTGGAGCCTGCCGTCTGAGCTCAGGCTTGGGCAGAGGTGTGAGCGTTGAGTCTAGAGGCGTTCTACGAAGTGCTGCTCAGCAAAGGGAGGTCTAAAACCAACGATGGACTTAGAGTCAAACGTGGCGAGAAAGGGGGACAGAATGACCGGGGGAGGGGAAGTGCCCCGGGGGACCAGAGCTCTCCTCTCCTAGCTTGTGTTCCTCTCACTCCCAACATGCAGTGAGACAAGACCGTTACCCCATCGCTAAGGGCTGAAGTGTGTTCTCAAGACCAACTTGGAACAAGTATATGGAAACAAAGTGGACAACCTAGAAGAAATGGACACGCTTCTAGAAACATACAGCCCACCAAGACTGAGTCAAGAAGAAACTGACCACTTGAGCACATCAATCACTAGAAATGAAATTGAATTAGCAATAAAAAAAAAAAAAAACTTCCTTACAAACCAAAGTCCAGGACCCGATGGCTGGGGAATTCTACCAAAGGTACAAAGAACTCGTAACGGTCCTTCTCAAACTCTTCCAGAAGATTGAAAAGGAGGGAGTACCCCCAAACTCATTCCATGAAGCCACCATCACTCTGACACCAAAGCCAGACAAAGACACCACCAAAAAAGAAAATGACAGACCAGTATCACTGATGAACATAGATGCAAAATCCTCAACAAAATATTAGCAAACAAACAGAATCCAACAGCACATAAAGATTATACACCATCATCAAGTTGGGTTCATCCCAGGGACACAAGGCTGGTTCAACATACGCAAATCAATGTAATACATCACATCAACGAGAGAAAGGACAAAAACCACATGATCATCTCAATAGATGCAGAAAAAGCGTCTGATAAAATTCAACACCCATTACGATAAAAACTCTCGCCAAAGTGGGTATAGAGGGAACATATCTCAACATAATAAAAGCTATATATGACAGACCTACAGCCAGCATAGGACTCAATGGTGGAAAACTGAAAAGCTTCCCACTAAGATCTGGGACAAGACGAGGCTGCCCACTATCACCACTCCTATTCAACATGGTCTTGGAAGTCCTGGCCACAGCAATCAGGCAAGAGGGAGAAATAAAAGGGATCCAAATTGGAAAAGGAGATAAAACTGTCATTATATGCTGATGACGTGATACTATATATAGAAAACCCTAAAAGCTCCACACAGAAACTACTAGAACTAATCAAAGAATTCAGCAAGGTAGCAGGATACAAGATTAATGTACAAAAATCAGTTGCATTTTTTTTATACTAACAATGAATCAACAGGAAAAGAAAGGAAAGAAACAATCCCTTTTAAAATAGCATCTAAAGTAATAAAATACCTGGGAATAAATCTAACCAAGGAGGTGAAAGACTTATACACTGGAAACTATAAAACACTGATGAAGGAAATTAAAGAAGACTTAAAAAAAATGGATATCCCACGCTCCTGGATTGGCAATCTACAGACTTAATGCAAACCCTATCAAATTACCCAGGACATATTTCACAGAACTAGAACAAATCATAATAAAATTTATATGGAACCATCAAAGACCTAGAATTGCCAAAGCATTACTGAAGAAAAAGAAAGAGGCTGGAGGAATAACTCTCCCAGAATTCAGACAATACTACAGAGCTACAGTCATCAAGACAGCATGGTATTGGTACAAAAACAGACATATGGATCAATGCAACAGAATAGAGAGCCCAGAAATGAACCCACAAACTTTTGGTGAACTCATCTTCAACAAAGGAGGCAAGAATATACAATGGAATAAAGACAGTCTCTTCAGCAAATTGTGCTGGGAAAACTGGACAGCAGCATGTAAAACAATGAAGCTGGAACACTCCCTTACACCATACACAAAAATAAACTCAAAATGGATCAAAGACTTAAACATAAGACACAATAAATCTCCTAGAAGAAAACAGGCAAAACATTATCTCACATACATTTGGCAACATTCTCCTAGGGCAGTCTACCCAAGCAATAGAAATAAAAGCAAAAATAAACAAATGGGACCTAATTAAACTTACAAGCTTTTGCACAGCAAAGGAAACCATAAGCAAAACAAAATGACAACCTATAGAATGGGAGAAAATATTTGCAAAAGCTGAGACAAGGGCTTGATTTCCAGAATATATAAATAGCTCATATGACTTAAAGAAAAAAACAACCCAATCCAAAAATGGGCAGAAGTCCTAAACAAGCAATTCTCCAATGAAGACATTTGAATGGCCAATAGGCACATGAAAAAATGCTCAATATCACTAATTATCAGAGAAATGCAAATCAAAACTACAATGAAGTATCACCTCACACCAGTCAGAATGGCCATCATTCAAAGGTCCACAAAGAGAAACGCTGGAGAGGTTGTGGAGAAAAGGGAACCCTCCTACACTGCCGGTGGGAATGCAGTTTGGTGCAGCCACTGTGGAAAACACTATGGAGATTCCTCAAAAGACTAAACAAGCTTACCATATGACCCACTAATCCTGTTCCTGGGCATATATCCAGAGGGAACCTTAATTCAAAAAGACACCTGCACCCTAATATTCATAGCAGCACTATTTACAACAGCCAAGACATGGAAACAACTTAACTGTCCATCAACAGATGACTGGATAAAGAAGCTGTGGTATATTTATACAATGGAAAACTACTTAGCCATAAAAAATGATAAAATAATGCCATTTGCAGCAACATGGATGGACCTGGAGAATGTCATTCTAAGTGAAGTAAGCCAGAAAGAGAAAGAAAAATACCATATGATATCACTCATATGTGGAATCTTAAAAAAAATATATAAAACAGAAACAGACTCAGACAATACAGACTGGTGGTTGCCAGGGGGGAAGAGATAAACTGGGAGTTCGAGATTTGCAGATACTGACTGGTATATATAAAATAGATAAGTTTATACTGTATAGCACAGAAATAAATTCAGTATCTTATAAGCTTATGGTGAAAAAGAGTATGAAAATGAATATATGCATATTCATGTATGACTGAAGCATTGTGCTGTACACCAGAAATTGACACATCATAAACTGACTATAACTCAAAAAAAAAAAAAGACCAACTTGAACCACAGGGTTGTGGCTCAAGTGATGGACGCAGATGTGGCCGGGCCCTGTGCTGTCTAGGGGGTGGTGGATGAGGGGCACGCATCCTTTGGCCCCTCCCTCAGGCCATCTCTGTCCTTCCTGGTCACTTCCCTGAATGTCATTTTTTGCCACGTGGAGGTCAGTTACAGCCTGACCACCGCTCACCTCTATCCTGTCTCCTTCCCTCTTCTGGACTCTCAGGCCTTGGGGTGGCAAGGCGGGCTGAGAGCCAGGCAGGACTCCCCTCCCCTCCAGTCTCAAGCTGTTCTGGCCGCTGGCCTTTCTCCCTCGGAGCTGGGCCAACCCCACACCTGCTGTCACAGCAGAGTCTCTCCCACTCCAGATGGCTGGATGTGCAGAGCAACTATGGGCATTTCCAAATTTACCCTAAAATGCAACACAGACACCAGAGGGCACAGGCCGCCTGCTCCCCCCGCCCCAGCACCTGGCCTCTGCTGCCAACCACAGCTGAATGGGGCTCCCCTGAGTCAGCGACATGCGGACAGCAGCCCCTGGAGCTGCTCCCAGCAGGGGCTCAAAAAGACAGTGGTGAGGGGGATACTCTGGGTCACCCGCCTGTGTGAAGTGGATGGAGGTGGGAAGGCAGTGACCCAGGGCAAGGGTGATGGCCAGGCTGGCCGGTCAGGGCCTGGAGGGTTGGGGACCAGGAAGTCGGGGGAGAGGCGGGTGGACATGTGACGTCCACCATGCTCAGCCACCGTGATGCTGAGCGGCCGGCTTCCAGATCCTGCCTGGCGCGAGGCCTGAGGAGACTAGCCGGTTGCCACACGGTGGGGCCTGGGACGGCTTCCTGCCTGCAGGTCTGCAGGTGGCACCAGAACAGGTCCCTGCCCAGCTCGGGCCACAGGGTTCCGTGGCCAAGTCCCACCCAACACGTGAGGGGCTGCCAGCTGGGCCCAGCACCAGAGGAGCCCCGCATGCAGCGAGCCCTGTGAGGGTGTGGTACCGAGGCCTGGGAAGGAGGGGTGGAGGCAGGCAGGGCCGCAGCCATCCGCCCGGAGGACCCACGGGGGCACCGTGCTCCCTCCCTCCCTGGACTCTGTGACAGGCCACAGATGCCCCTCAGCTCCTCATGCCCCAAGAGCTGGGGAGGCTTTGGGGGGCCCGCCTCACAGCACCACCTCTCTGGGTCCAGCTGGGCCCGCCCTGTCCCTTCCGCACGGGCCAAGATTTCTCCCACCCGTCACTCTCCTGAGCATCTGCTCCTGCACTCCAACCTGTGACACCGCCTCTGCCCTCGCAGGAAACACGGATGCGACACATGTAACCTGAATAAATCTCAAGCTACAGCACAAACTCCTGTTATGGGTGGATGAAATGGCTAGATGAGCAAAACCCCACAATTCTGTGGGGAAACCCCCCTGATCCCAAGCAACTCTGTTCCTCACGCTTTTCCTTAAAAGGGCAGCTTTAGGTTATTAGGTCAAGAACCTTCCGACTGCAAGCTCTGGTGTCTGGTTACAGAGCGGGTGTGTACCACTCTGTCGTGAGAGCAGCGTTCATCACCCAGGGGCTCCTCGGGGGTGAGGGCCTTCCCTGGCGAAACTTCAACAGCATCAGTCAACATTCCATGAACCCAAACAGGAAAACCTCCCCGGATTTCATGAATTAAGTAGTTCACTTTATGAACTAGGGCTGAATTACAAGTGCATTTGACGGAACGTCCTCAAAGAATGACACCTTGTATACACTGAGAAAACCAGTAACCAAACTAGACTTCAGGAAGTTTTCCAGAATTATTTAAAAAGAGGTACTCACAGATGCTCCTCCCATGATCTTGGGGAACATGACGGTGGAGCAGCCATCGGGGCTCTGTCCGAAGGTGGTGTAGGGCGTCTGAAACCAGGCCTTCTCGTTGGCCCAGACCACGTCACAGAGCGGCAGAATGGACGCGCCCAGGCCGATGGCTGGGCCGTTCACAGCTACAATGATCGGCTTCTTAAACTGAATGAAAGTATTCACAAAGTTTCTAAAATGAAAAATAAATGGGACAGATTACTCAAGACAGTGCAGGCTGGAGACAGTGCAAGACAGAATCGACTACTCCTGAGGAATTCAAGTAGCAGTTACACCAGCAGGTGAGCTCTGTGCACCTCCCCACGGGCTGAGGTCCGCTGAAGGCGTCCTCCCAGGGCCTTGGGTCCACCCACCGTGTGCTGCCGAGGCCCCCCGGCGCCCTGGGGGCTGGGCCGGGGCGGCTGCCGCCACAGGACCCGTGCGAAGACGGGGGCACGGCACCGCCGAGGGCCGCGCTGGGCTCGGGCTGCAGGACCAGCACACGCTTCTCCCCAGCGCACCTTCCCCTGAAGACATGAGGAGCCCAGTAAACGCTCTGGGCTTCAGAGGACCAGTGTAGCAGGTGTCCCGGAGGGACGTGTCACGGGGCGACTGGGGCCCCCTGCTGTTCAGCAGAGACAAGTGCACTGGGGTTGGACTTGGCTGTGTGAGTTCAGCAGACAGCTCACTGGTTATTTGGAAAACTGGTATTTTCTGAGTTTATACAGAACCAGACGGAACGATTTGGGGGACGTAGAGACAAGAGGCTCACGGGCTGGTTTCAGATGCAAGGCCCACCAAGACCATCATCACCCTGGGACGCTCGCCCGCACAGAGTCTCCCCCCGAGCGCTGGGCAAGAGCCGAGCAGCCCTCAGGACAGCGAGGCCAGGCCAGGGCCGCCTCCACGGAGGCCGTGGGTTCGCTCACGGCCCGTCCAGCGCCATCTTGGGAGCTGTTTTAGGAACAGGCGGAAAGGTGGGCACTTTCTAGTTAGGGCCAGCAGGTGCCGCACCACACTGGGGCTGTGCCCTCCTTCTCGCCACTGGAAGCTCATTCTGTGTTCAGAGGTTGCTTCTTGTGAAGACTTAACACGGGGAAGAAAAGGAAAAACACACCCAGAATGAATACAGGACAAGTCCTTTAAGCTAGTCCAAGTTCTAGATCTAAGCACAGAATTCCAATTCTAAACCCCACCCCCATCTTCAGTACCCAAAACAACAGTCTGGAAGTGCCCTACAATTCCGCAGTTTAACAGTCGAGCAAATCTGTTCAGATCGTCTCTGAAAATCAGGACTTAGCATCTCAGATAATCTCTCCTTCTCCCCAGATGCCACCACGAGGGGTCATATATTTTTTGGATGGCAGGATTGGGGGGGCGTGGAGGGCAGTGTGTGTGAACAGAGAGGGGGGAACCCCTGAGTCCGGCAGCCTGCAAGCCTTTGGGGACTGTTCTCGAAGGCCCCTGCAGGCAGTGCAGACCTCAGCCCACCCAGGGTCCCCGAAGGCTTGGGGGCACTTATGAGAAGAATTAACTCTCTGAAATGAACAAGTGGCAGAGACCTTCTCAATGGGCCCGAGGCCCCATCATAAGACCACACTGGGCTTTAACGACACAGAAAACCAGACAGCCTGCCAGACAGGTCCCTGAAGTAACCCTGGACCATCTACATGAAGCTACTTCAGCTCTGCTACATTTTGAGGACCTGGGGTCAATGACTCATGATGAAAATGCGTTTTCTATGCTCAGTTACCGATGAGTCTGAGGAAGGTAACGGCTGACTTGTCTCCATGATTTAAAGCAGACGTTCTCCCCAGAGTAGCTCGTGAACAGGGGCAAAGGAGAAGCTGTTCCAGGGCCGACATCTGGAAACCACGGACGGCAGGGCAGATTAAAATGAAAGAGGTGATCAAGACAGGGTAGCAACAAAGGGGCTCTACAGAGAAATGGTAAAAGGAATTAATTATTCCACGTAGCGCCGTTCCTTCTCATGTTACATGTTTGTATAAGCGGAAAAAAAAATCTGCTTCCAAAATAGTATTGCAGAATCAAAGCCTGCATTTTAACAGGCTGGAGAAAAACCTGTTTGGAACTGAGAATTTTCCTCCTAAGAAGATGATTTTATTTTTATTTTTGCTTGGAACGATCACTTAATCTAAAGCCCGAGGCTGTTTCCAGGAGGAGAGTGAACTAGCCAGCTCACTCGGGGGCGAGGACCGTCTCCGCTTCTGAGCGGACGCTGCCGGGCCAGTCTGCTGAGCTCTGAGACACCAAAGTGGATGTGGGCCGGAGAAATTCCTTTTGTGTTAAAACTCACAACGCTCCCCAGAAACCAACAGAGAAGTCCCCAGCACTGCTTTCCAGTTCAGCAGAGACCTCCCAGAGTCACAGAGGCTGAGCCATGTGGCTGCAAGCAAGTGCATTTTAAAACTTAAAACACATGAATGTTCAAATGTGCTCAGTGCAATGTACTGAGCATAAATGTCAGTTTCCTCTGAATTACCTGTGAACTGAGTGAAAGGCCGTGTTGGGAACAGCAGGGAAGGAAGGATGATACTTGCCACAAAATTAGTTAAAAAGGACTTAAAATTAAACAAAATCGAAATTCTTCCCATTCTTTTGAAGAACATTTACTACTCTACAGACATCACCAAGAAGCCAGAAAATCTCCTAAAACGAGAGCCTAGGAATTATTTGGGGCAACGAGGCCACCAGGGTCTGACGCACTAATGGCCAGCTCACCGCCACCTCCCAGCCGCGCTGTCCCGGCACCAGACCTCTGGGGCAGGACTGACCGGGAGCAGGTCTGGCCCGGGGGCCGCCGCCTCGCCGGCTCCACTCGCTCCGCAGCCCCTCTGGGAGGGGAGGCTCCTGGTCCTTCAGACACGAAGTGTCAGCTGCTGGTTTCTCCGACTTCAAAGCCTCACGTTGTAAGCTGACTTGTGATGACTCTGTTTCCATCACTAATGTGCGGGATTGTCTTACGGCAACTGACCTGCAGACTGGTCACCACCACCAGTCCCAACCACGGATAAGCCGCCACAGACACGTGATGATCTAATGTTTAAGTCTGACCTTCCTGTTCCCACTTTGGTTAGAAAACTCAGTGCAATGACATTCTTTGCCCCAAAGGTGTATAGAATTCAAGACAAGACACACAGAAACAAAGAATACACATACTCATAGCTTTAGGTGGATAAGCCAACCACAGTCACGTAAAAATGAACTTCGATGCAAGTGAGCCAGAGGGAAGGTTCAGGGAATCTGGTGTAACCGACTCTTTTTTTGGATTCCTGCCAAAAATATATTCATTTAAAGAAGAACCAAGAGGACTTTTCCTAGAGCAGAATTTGGCTTTTCCCTAGAATGCCGATTCAGATTTTCGCGGGGAGGGAGGAGAGTCTGGAGTTCCAGGAATGGAGCGGGCAGCTCAAGAAACTACACGCTGGAAGCCACCCAGAGCTCGACAGAGGAGCTCTCCCCGCCTGTCTGTCCTGACCCCGACAGCACCAGCCTTTGCTGCGGTCCCGGGCAACTCCACCCTGGAGGAGAGAGGGCTGGACTGGGGTTGGAGCACAGCGAAGGTCAGCAGAGGGGCTCAGGGGGCCCTCGGGGGCCAGAACCGAGGTGGACAAATCCTCTTTCCTTATCCAGCAGAGCCCCCAGGTCACACGAGTGCGTGGAAAATCAGTGTGACCTTATGGAAAATACAGTCACCACCCTCTGAGGCTTTCGAGTCTGTATTTAAAAAATGAAAATTAAATTCCTGGGAGGGATGAATTAGGAATCTGGGATTTGCAGATACTAACTACTATATATAAAATAAACCAGGTCCTACTGCAGAGCACAGGGGATGACATTCAGTACCTAGTAGTTACCTATAATGAAAAAGAATACGAAAAAGATTGTGTGTGTATAGCTGAGTCACTGTGCTGCGCGCCAGAAACACAACACTGAAAGTCAATGATACTTCAATTAAATACAGAAAATTCAGTTACTGTAACTCCCCCTGGAAGGAAGGGATGGGTTAATAATGAGGAGCGTCTACCAGCTGCCCTCAAGTTACTGATGGTTTGTCAAGGAACTCCCTGCCCTGATCAAGCAGTTCAGTTTGAAACTGAGTAACCAGGTGGTCCTATCTAGGACACTGCCACTTTGAAATTATTTAGGGGGCCAGAAACAATGCTTAGTGAAATCAGATTTTTAAATTTCAAACTATATTTGAAAGAAGAGCGACTGTACGAAAGGCTAAGCAACGGCAACGTTCGAAAAGAAGGAACTAACCGCACACGTGTGTGCTTGCAGCGTGGGAAAACGTACTAACTTTGAGAATCACTGAAAATGTTATAAAGGCCGAGGCAACGCCCGTAGCCCCAAGATGGGTGGCTTCAGGGCTCCTCCGATGGGCTGTCTGGACCCGTGCCCGTCAGAACACCTGGAGAGATGTCCGAGAGTGATGCCCCGTCCGCTCCAAACCGAGGCAGGAAAAGGGTTCCACCCTCCTGATGGGCACCCCTCAAGCAGTTTAGGGGACCGGGAAGCCCAGTGCCTCCAACATCAGTGCTTGGAGTCTCAGCCACTTGGGGCCCAGTAACTAGCAAAAGCAGCCCAACTTCAGCTCTCCAGAAATCTGTGGATTTTGGAGGAGATCCAGCCAACTTTACTGCCACTCTGGAGGCCTGCGTCTCTCCAAACGTGTCCATCCTGTAAACTACAAAGACACACGAGGGTTCTTCAGCGTCACTTAGAGACACGACAGTTTAGGGAGGTGGTGGGGGGGCGGGCAGTACAACAGTCAGTCTGGCTGGTGACCGGGTTTCAGTCACTTCAATAAAAGTAGCCTCTGAGCAATCAGACTTTTTCATTACACGCACAGCGACGGGCATGAGCGGCGCGGGACGTAACTAAGCACAGACCCGCACGTGCTGGTGCAGCGTCACGGGCTTCCAGGGAAGGCTGTGCCACATTACGACACAGAGAGGCGGCTCCCACGACAGGAGAGACAAACATCCACAGTCACTCTGCTAAATGGAAGAAGTTGCAAAACAAAAAAAGTGTGATTCCACTTATTTGACAGAACTAAAAGACATGTATGTTATTTGTGTGTGTGTGTGTGTGTGTGTGTGTGTAATACTCTTCTGAAAATGTTCAAAAAAGGTTCAGGACGTACAAATGAGCAGTGGATGCCTTGGGGGTGAGGGAAAGGGAACTTTTAGCTTTCACCTGTACTAGACGGCTTTCCGTGTGGCTGGGACTCGGGATGAACCTGACTGTCCTGCTGGTACTAAAAACCCTTCTCACGGGACGTTATGGAACTATGTTGTCGTGAAGCCTAGCCAGCTTACTTCAGGGTTGAGCAAATGGTGAGTTACTACGTGAAAGAGAATGCATCTTTACTCAAGGGCTGAGACCAGGACCCACGCGCAGCACAAGGGCTGGGGCTGGGGCTGCGGCCGCGTGCGCTGTGTGCTCGGACCACCAGGGCACGTCTGCACACGCACTGGCCTTGAAATTAGTTATTTGCTCAAGGCCAGTGGGACTCTCTGCTGGCTCAGAGGAGACAGAGGGTTTGATGCATTCTGCTACCAGGTCTCAGTGGGGAGACGTACACTTCATTCACCGGTTGCTCAGGCCTGGCCTCTCAGGGCCTGGGTCAAACCCCGGCCCACGGCGGACAGGCGTGCGTACCTGATGGCCTCGGCCATCTTCGTGCTCTCCCGCTTCCTGTCGTCGGTTAAGCGCCGAATGAAGTAGATGAAGTCCAGGCCGCAGCAGAAGACGCTGCCCACGGCGCTGAGCAGCACCAGCTTGCTGTCATCGGCTGCAGCCGTGCTCAGTGCGCTCTGCACCTCCTTCATCACCTGCAAGTCACCAGGAGTTACGGGGGGGCACAGGGTCTTCCCTAAAGAGCGTCCCAGAAGCACTTCTCTAGCGGATCATCTGGATCTGGAGAAAGTGCATCTGCAGCCCGCAGCTGTTCCCTGTATCTGCCACCAGGGACAGGGAAATCTGCAGGGGGAGGGAGCAGCTCACGGGCAGAGCGTGTGCTTAGCATGCACGGGGTCCTGGGTTTGATCCCCAGTGCCTCCATTAAGGGAAAAAAAGTTAAAAAAAATTAATTCACAGATTTCTTATTTTCTGAGACCAGACACTGGGAATAATGGGGACAGAGGAGCATCAGCTGAGCAACTATGGATGGGGAGCAACTAAGGCACCTCAGTGGCCGGTCCTCGAGGCCCCGGGAGGGGAGCCACAAGGACACCCACCGGGCATTTCTGCAGGCTGGGCGGCAGGTGGCACAGGCAGACAGCTCAGAGACGCTCTCGGTTCCTTGTTTTGCCCTTTTTTTTGACATCAGCATACCATGCTTGGGACAGAAACCCCAAGTTTGGTGCATACGTGAAGAACAAGCACACCAGCATGGGGTCGTTTTAAAGGACGTAAAGCACTTAGATAATTAAATGAAGGGAAGGGACCCTGCAGTCCAACAAGGTTCTGGGACGAGCCCTGAACTGCTCTGTCCCGTGACCCTGACCTGACACACCAGCCTCCTGCAGTTTGGTTTTCTTGTCTGGAAAAAGCCTGACCCAGGTGTTCACACGTGGAAAACAACTACCAGAACTTAAAATTCTACACATGATAGAGTGAGGTTCAGATACTTCTGATTTTTGATACTTCAGAGAACTAAGTTTTCACACCTCTGCAAGCACCAGCCTCGCGAGATCCCTGGAAGCGACATTTACCAGGTTTGATCAGCAACGGGCATGCTGAAACCACTGTCACCGTGAGTTCCTCCCCAGGTAACACTGAACTCGGGCCGGGGACGGTGGTAAAATACCCCGTGGGGCGGAACTCGGGGCACCTGAGTCTCGTCTGAACAAAGTCTGGTGACAGCTGAGGGACAGCAGGTGCACACACTTGGTAGGTGGCTCCAGGGGGCCCGAGGCTCCTGCCCTGGAGGTGAGCACAGAGGAACCCCTGCCAGCCCCCATTCGCAGCCCACACCCTGAAGAAGGTGGCTGGGTGTCCACACGCAGACCATCCCCACGAGTCCCAGGGAGACCCAGCGAGGGCCGGGCACGGGGGAGGCACAAACCAGCCCGAGAAACAGCGCTCACCTCCGGATTCAGTGAGTTATTCTCTGACGACTTGGTGGACAACAAGATGTGGGTGAAGCCGTCCTGCTTCCTGACGACGATGTCTCTGTATCTGTAGGCGCTCTCCGTCTGCCTCACGCTGAACCGCAGCCGCTTGTCGAAAGGCTGGTCTCTCCGGTCGTCAATGAACTTCCTCTTCCCGGCTGTCACGCCCGTGACCGACGCCTGGATGCTGGTCGTCCCGTTGGCTGTCAGCGCATCCATGAACGGAGAGGTACCTGCGGGAGTGGAAACCACAGAGGTCTGAGAGTTCCCCGCTACTGACTCGCTCCCCAGGGTCGCCTTTGAGTTACGGAGCCAGGGTTTGGGGTGCTCAGGCAGGCGCGTTTAGAAGCAGAACCCTGGGAAGGTCAGCTTTTAAAGGCATCTGGTTTCCTTCCGAGTCTGACAATGGACTCGCCCTCGTGCTGATCTTGCCTCGTAAGATAAAGACGGACAAGAACTGGCCCAAAAGAAGCGACAATATTTTGCTTCTTCCTATTTGCAATAAAAATTGCAATAATTGAAGACTGGAATTGAAAGAGAATGGGTCTCATGGAGGGTGCCATCCCAGGCTCGAGAAGTGGAAAGAAAAAAGGACACCGAGTTTCAAAGAAATCACCATCTTACTGCTTCATTATGAGAGCTGAGGCTGCCTGCCATCGAGCCGAGGTGTACTCCTTGGAGTGAAGACCCACTCGGCAGACACACGGTGCAGTCTGGGGGCCATGGCTGCAGAGCCCCCTCCCCGGCTGCTCCAGACTCCGGGGGGGTCCTCCCTCTGATGCCTGGGCCCTGGCTACTTATAACCTCTGTCCACCGGTCCTAATTCTACTACACTGTCAGACAGCTGAAGATGGCGCTCTCTCCTGCCACATGACCCCGGGTAACAGGGCCAGTGGGCGTGGGCCGGAGGCTCTGGCTCTCTCCAGATGCTGCGTCACAGTGGGCGGCACCTGCCAGTGAGCTAACATCGAGAGCTGCTTGGGTCTCAGGGTTACCAGCCCTGGCCTGAGCTGTCAGCTGGTGCGGGGTCAGAGCGGTGAGAAGGGCCCTGGCGACACGGGGAGGCCCGAGGGTGCTAGGTGCCTGCTGTCCGCTGGACAGAGCCCCCTGGCCTCGGGGCAGCCCTCCCACCCTGAGCGGCTCCCGCTTCTCCGTGACTCTTCGCTCCCTATTTAAAGTCACATGCTCCTCAGCTCCCGAGACTTCTCCTCGAGCCTTCCTTCCACAAAAGCAGGATTTCTAGGCTGAGGTCCACGGGGCCTTCGGAAAAAGCGCAGCATCTCTGAGGGAGCAGGTCCTCCGGAGCTCTCCGTGGTTCTGCAAACTTAGACATGGATTCTTGGCGGCTCGTGCTGACCAGGACGGTGGAATCTGGCTTTTGTCTCCCTGTCCAGCTTCACTGGCTCTCTGGTGCTATCACGGCTCCTGCTGACTGCAGACCCTGTAATCTTGTAGTGGCTCAACCACTACCCCCACCCCCGAAGGACCCTCTGGGGCCCACCTCAGGGGCCTCGTGACACCTGACTGTGCCCTACTTAGCTGCAGAAGTGCGCACAACAGGACTGAGCCTGGACTCACGGGGCCAGCACTGGGCTCGTCCCTCCTCACGACGCTCTCCTGCCGCAGGTCTGCCTCCCCTGGGGCCTCTGTCCCGTCCCCTCCCTCTGCCTCATCGTCCTTGACCTGGAGCTTCCAACGGCTGGTCTCTGCTCATCTGAACGGCAGCTCCAGTGCCACCTCAGACTGAGCTGCACCAACGCCACCGAGCTCCTGAGAGCAGGGTCCCTGTCTGTCTCGTCACGAACGCATCCTGGTGCTCGGAACACTCAGCCACCAACCCCTGACTAAACAGATGAAGGGAGCGGACCCTGAGGCGCCTTCAGCCCAGCCTCGTGCTGGTCAGGGGCAGGACCGCTGCATTTCAGAGAAGCAACCGCTAACGACTCAAGTGAAAGGTTAACACTGACATTCAGGAGAAAGCATCTCCCGGACGGAAGGCACGTGGCACTCAGTGTGACTCAGGCCAGCAGCTCTGATGGAAACACAGGAGCAAACGCTGCCTTGTGAGCTGATGGCTCCTGAACACAGGAGGCGGGCGCCGGGACAATTGCGTGCCTTTCCGGGGGTGCTGGCGTAGAACTCAGCTAGGAGAAAACCCGTTTTAGTGTCTTTCCTGAAAACAGTTTTCTTTTAAAACATGCTGAGAGCAAAAAAGATACCCTCGGTTGTGTTCACCTGTTAAAATTCACTGTTCAGAAAGCATGTCCCCAAAACAAAACATGCCTTCTGCTTCCAAGCATGAGAGAGGAACAGGGTCTGGATTTCTGCACTGGCTCTGCACGACCTGCACGGCCGTTTCAGACACCGGACAGCAAGGCAGCGCAGGACCACGTCACCATGGTGAAGGGGGCAGACAGCGTGAGCCCAAAGACCCACCTGGCCTCCTGCCTGGAGGCGGCGGCTTCCTTGCTATGGGCGCAGGGAGGGGAACCAGACACAGCGGGCAAAATGCTGACCTGGGGAGGAACAGAGACTGGAGGCGAGGAGGCCCAGGAGGCTGTGGTTGGTGGGGCAGGTAGCGGAAAGGAGAGAGCTACAGAGAAAGTTCCAGGACTGCCCAGGGAGCCTCTGAGTCCCTGCTGAACACCACTCTGGGCACGTGCAGGGCGAAATCCATGAGGCTGGGCAGAGAGCAACTTCTGGGCAAAGTGCGATGACCTGCGAGCTGAGTGGGCCGCCAGAGTTCACCTTAGGCTGGGGGTCCGCACCAGCTGGTGGGGAGACTTCCCTGAGCTCCCGGGCCCTGGGTAGAGAGCCCAGAACAGGCACGTACCTAGAGTGGAACGAATTTAGCTCTAGAGCAAAGGATCCTCGAGAACTCACCGACAAAGCTTAAAAGTAAGCCTGGAAAGGCTCAGACTCACGTGTTAGTAACAACGGGTTGTCAGAACAAACGCAGCGCTTGCAGAAAGCAGACAGCGGAACCCAGCGCCCCGCCCCAAAATGTACACGTCACAAGGTGCAGGGACCCCAAATCACCAGATGCACACAGATGTAGGAAAACGGGACCCGCGGTCAAGATCACATCAGTTAACAGAGATCTAAAAGTGAGAGGTGGCGGAATTAATAGAAAAGGACGTTTCCCAAAGCTGTTACACATCACCCCGAGGTGCTCGAGGGTTTACTTAAGGGACAACAGGAACGTACGAGGAAATGGGAGGTTAGAGGTAAGGATGTCACTGGATGTGTTTCACAGATTAGGTGCGACACAGGGAAGATCAGAGGACTTGGAGACACAGCAGGAGATGCCAAATGAAGCAGAGAGGAGGGAGCCGAGGCAGGGAGGGGGCGTGTCGGGCACACGGCTGATCTGAGTCCGAGAAGGGGTGTGTGTGTGTGTGTGTGAAAAACACCTGCAGAAACAGAGGCTGGATGTTTTCTGTATCTGATGAGAACCCGAAGCCTGCAGACCAAAGCTTACAAGCACCTCTCAGGGTAAACACAGAAAACCAAACCAAGGCACACCATCACCATCCGCTGCAAGCTGGCGACACACGAAGATCTTCAAAAGCAGGGAAGGGGAGAGAGAAAAGACAACAGACGGAACAACGTGAGAACACCGTATGTTTATCTTTCAAAGTACACAAGACAGAAGGAAAGGAAAGGCACCTTTACAGTGCATAGACCGAGGGGAAAAAGTCAGCTCGGACACAGCAAACATGCAGCAAAAATGTCCTTCGGGAACAAAGGAGAAATAAGAACCTCCCCACACAAGAGCTGAGCGAGTCTGCGGCCAGCAGGCCTGCACTGGACGAAACGCTAAAGGGGGCCCCTGAGCCAGAACCCGTCGGGCAGCAGCCTGGATGCGCACAGAGGAAGGCGGGGGAACGTGAGCGGAACGCGCCGCGCGGGCTGCACGTGGAGCTTAACGGGAGGTGGGAAGTATCAGCCGAGGGGCCGGACCACAGAAAACCCCCTCCCTTGCTTTCCAACCATCCTGACAGCACGGACAACCACCACTTTGTGCGCACCATGCAAATACACCAGAATATCGAGAAACGGACAACTTTCTAGAAAAATATCAATTCTCAAGACTGACCCCCCTGACACAGTAGAAACAAAAAGAAAAATGACCAAGGAAAGACAGAAATAAAGTTACTAAAAATTACCTCTGAAAACCATCCTGGGGCTAGGCCAGCAATAGAAGTTAACGGTCTCAGAGCACCCAGAAAAGAGGGAAATCTACCCAAATCCACTTCGTGAAGATAACTTAACTCTGACGTCAGAACTTGACACAGACGACACAAATCAGAACCACACAAGACGTGACTCATGACTCGTGGCGTCACGATACCACACCATCCTCGCCGCCGGTAACTCCTGCCACCCAGCCCGGCGTGGGGAAGGGCGCTCCCGCACCTCACAGGCAACCCTGGCTTCGTATGCACGCACGCGTATGTAACAATGAGTGTCTATACATGGTACATACTTTTTTTTTTTTCCGCAAAAGCCCTAAAGAGGGTATTAGCAAACATAATTTTGAAACAGTGGTAAAATACACATAAAATTTACCATTTTAACCATCTTTAAGTGTACAGTTCAGTGACACTAGGTACACTCACACGGTTGTGCAACCACCACCACCACCGTCTCCAGAACGTCCCACCTCCCCAGCTGCAGCTCTGAACCCACCGAACACTGACTCCTCATTCTCCTGGCATCCATCACTCTGCTCTGTGTCTGTGAATCTGAGTGTTCTAGGTCCCTCACAGTAGCAGCAGCACACGACACCCGTCCTGCCGTGCCTAGCTCGTCTCAGGTCGCGCCCCATCTCCGAGGTGCGCCCAAGCAGCGGGCGTCAGAACTCATTCTTCTCTAAGGCTGAATAATATTCCTCTCCAGTATTTCCCAAAGACCACATTTTGTTTATCCGTTCATTCATCAGTGGACTTTGGGCCGTTTCCACCTTCGGCTTTTGTGAATGATGCCACACGTGCACACGTACTCACACGCGTGTACAAATACCCGAATCCCCACTTTGAGTTCCCTGGATGCATACCTGGAAGTGGGACTGGTAATTACACAGATTATACAGAAATGTCTCTATCTGTTGATACGGAAGTGGAACATATGGTAATTCTATGTTTGATTTTTTAAAAAGTTATATTTAATATTTTCTTAAACTAGCTAGAAGGTGTCTAATTAGCAATTACAATCAAATTCTTGGAGAAGATCCAAATCACGGGGTGGACCGTGGTCACTTCCATCTCTTTGCTAAATTTCTTTGGTTTTCTTGGGACGGGGAAGCAGAGGAGACAAGGATGGAAAATGCTTTATTTAACTGCTGGAGAGGGGTTAATACAACCAAAGGAAAATCACACAAGGACTTGTAGCCAATTCTGAGGCTCTTAGTCTAGAGGCAAAAGCCTCAAAATACAAGATCTGTTTCTCTCTTTACGGCCAGGAATCTCGCTCTCCCGGCCAGCGGTGTGCACGTTTCCCGGAGGGGAGGACCCCGTCCTGCTGCGCTCGTGCCTTTGGTCCTGAGCACCAGCTTTGCTTTTAAGGACGCTCACCGAGTCTGCTGAATGACATTTTGACAAGAGGAGAGTAAAAAGAACTGAGGATTTTTGTTCTCTTGAAATAAAAGCACTCTGATTAGCAATGTCACTGTCAACTACACAAACAGCTACCGTCAGTTCAGGGCGCGACCAGAGACCATCAGGAGTCCTTGGCTGGGTTCTGGAGTTTCCGGGCATAGAGGTCAGTCCTCTGCAGCCCTGCTGTACGTGTTAGAGCCTCTGTCAGCTTCAGTCTCCACTTTGAGCTGAGCTGGCTCCTCACAGAGCACCATCCCCAAGGGAAGCTGGATTCCTAGACCCCGAGAAGCACGGGTCCCTGGGGGGCCAAAGGACTCAGTTCTTCAACACGAATGGCAGAAACGCAGTTACAAAGCTACTGGCACCAGCATTTCAGAAGGAAAGTCAAGAATGCCGAGGAAATGGAAATCCTTACAAACGAAGTGTATTATTTCACGAAGTTAATGGGAAACTTTATTCAAGCACGATCGCTTTCATTATAGATACAAATTCAAGCTATTAAGTTTAGTTTTACTTATGACAAACTTAAAGAAATCACTAGCATCAAAAATCCTATCAGTCTCAACAGGGTAAGTTCCTAAAGTAAATCCAGCAAGACAGGTGGAAGTTCAAATTCAGTGCCTTTTATCTCCCTTATCAGTAGCTTTGAATATTGGTAAGGAAAACAACAGCAAAAATCTTCAGCCTAGGTCATCCAAAAAAGGAACAGAAAATAATCAGACTCACACCCTCCTTTAGTGCCGGGACTAGGATGGATTAACCAGAAAAACAAGAACAGAAGGCTACCAGTAACCCCCGCGGGGCATGCTCCTTCAGCGGTGGAACTTGCTATGTAATCATATCTACAAAGGCTTTATTTCCTGCAGAAGTGACTCTATCTTATTTGACACAGGACTGAATTCTCTCAGTACTTTTCTTCATGTTTATCTTGACTTTAAGAACCAACCAGTTTTTCAGTATGGAGATTCCTTTAAAAACTAAAAATGGAGTTACCCTGTGGTCCAGCAATCCCGACCCTGGGCATATATCCGGAGGGAGTTCTAATTCGGAAAGACACCTGCACCCCAATGTTCACAGCAGCACTATTTACAACAGCCAAGACACGGAAGCAAGCTCAGTGTCCGTGTGTAGATGGCTGGATAAAGAAGCTGTGGTGTGTGTACACGGTGGAACACCACCCAGTCATTATGAAACACACCAAGATCGAGGAAAAGGTACAACTCATTGTCAAGAAACAAGGCCAGCAGCAGAACCAGACTCGGAGACGACCCAACAGCCGTCCTTGCACGCAGGGACATCACAGTAACCGCGGTGCACGTGACAGGGTCTGCAGCAAAGACCAGAAACTGTAAGAAAAGTCAACTGTTCAAGCTAGAAACAGCAACAAACCCCTGGGAGAGGGGAGAATCTGATTTCCAGAGTTGCCACATTATTTTAAAAGTCTCGTTTTCAACAACAACAACTCAGAGGACACACAAAGACACAAGAAGGAACGACCCCCCGATGCGGGGAAAGAGCCATCAACACGAACCGTCACCGAGGGGCCAGACGCTGGACTGCACCGCGGACTGTGACCGGCTGGTTCAAACATGGTCAAGAATTAAAGGAAAGAATGTCAGAAGAACTAAAGCAAAGCACGAGAATGCGCCTCACCGGACAGCATCGCTGAAGGGGGACGTTTAAAAAGACAGAGTTTCAGGAACAAATACGTCTATCATTTATAACTCTAGAATTAGAAACAAAGAGTAATTTAAAAAGAGCCCTAAGGTATTTTTTTAAATTGAGGTAACATTAGTTTATGATGTTATGTAAGTCTCACGAGTGCAGCATCAGTGTGACTTCTGCACACACGGCAGCGTGCTCGCCACCAAGGTCCACAGCCTCCATCTGTGACCACAGTTACCCCCCTTTACCCCCCCACACCCCCTCCCCTCTGGGAACCCCCCAATCTGTTTTCACTGTGTGTTTCTGTTTTGTTCATTAGTTTATATATTTTTAAATATTTCATAAATGAGTAAAATCATACAGCATTTGTCTTTCTCCGTCTGACTTACTTCACTTAGCACAATACCCCCCAGGTCTACTCATGCTGCCTCAAGGGGCGAGACTTGCTTCTTTTCTCTGGCTTAGTACTCCAGTGTGCGTGCGTGTGCGTGCATGTGCGTGTGCACATGCGTGAGTGTACCTCTTGTCGGCTCTGTCCAGTCGTCTGCTGAGGGGCACTTGGGTTGCTTCCACATCCTGGCCTGCGGGTCCCACGCTGTCTTAACTGCAGTATCTTGAAGGCTTGACTGGTGGGGGACGTCCTCCCCCCGGGTTTACACCGCAGGTGGGCAGCAGCGCCCAAGTGGTACAAAACTTGCCGGTTACGCACTGGCCAAGGCAAACGAGAGATGTTCGTGGGAGAGCTTCTAGGAGGGAACGTGCGAGAGCACTTTGGAGATTTAAGAAATTCGCTTAAAGGGCCCAAAAAGCAAAAGAAGGAAAATATGGATCCGTTGGAGTACATTAAATGAAGAACTTGTGTTCACCAGAAGACCGTCAGAGAATAAAAAATCAACCACAGGCTGGGAAAGGCCCTTACAACACCCCCAACAAAGAGATGGCACCGAGGACAGTGCACAGAGTACGCAGGGCCTGGGGGCTCAGAACACAGAGAGAGTATCTCAGATCACTGAGAAGCTGCCCCTGGAGTATCAGCACGGCTTGTTTGTGCAGGCAGGGGACTGCAGTGAAGGGGAGTCTAGGGCACTTCCAAGGTCAGAGGTGAGGGCCCTCACTCTGGGACGCCAAATTGTGCCCCCAAAGGTGAAGGGGTGGGGAGGACATGGAAGGAGAGAACATGATGACCAGCCAACAGGCTAGTCCAGGGGTCTGCAAACCAGCGACCATGGACCAAATCCAGATTGGACCCAGCTACACTGTTCCCTACTGTCGGCGACAACTTCCAGGCTCAACAGGGGAGCCGAGTATTGTACAGAGATCATATTAAATTATTAAATTCAATAAATTTAAACTAAAAAGTAAATAGAGCTGACCCTTGAACAACACGGTCTGAGCTGCTCTGGGCCACTAAGACGCAGATTTTCTCAGCAGTAAATGCGACGTGGAGGAACCGGGGACCCAGGGCCGAGCGTAAGTCCTACATGGATTTCCAGCCATGCAGAGGGCTGGTGCTCCTGCCCCCGTGGTGTTCAAGGGTCAACTGTAAGTGAAAGTACACATCAACAACTCTGAGATGCGTGTTTGTATCTATGTCATTGTCAGGTCTGACACACAGCGCTTAATTCTCTGCGGTGAGAGGAGTCAGGTATGGTGCTAAGAGCTTGGAGACAGGAAAATAAAGGTGCACCTCGCTCCCGCCCGCTTCCCCCGTCACTGCTCCTTCACGATCTCGTGAATGCCAGTGCCAGGAGGGTTAAAATATAGCACGAGCTCCTCAGAGGGCGGGGCTGGCACTGTGCGTGCTGGCCTGAAAATCCAGGCACCTACAGTTAAGTGCGGGGGTGGGGTTCCCTCCTCGGGAAGGCAGGTGTAGGGGGCACATCACCACACAATGTCAGTGCTGAAAAGAAAGAAAGGAAAGGAAGGGTGACCCCCCAGTGAGTACGCGTCGCCGGGGTAGTTAAGGGCGCACAGCACACCTCCATGTGGGTGTGAAACGCTGCCTGCCGGAGGGTTTAGTGACTCAAGACGTCTAAGGACCACCTGGCGGCCCCGATGGGAATTAAAGTTTCATTCTTTCAAGGATGGAGGGGAGAAAAAGACAGACAGGGGCAACCTCACAGGCCGGGCACTGTCCTTATAGGACTTCAAAGCAGCAGAAGGTTTTAAGCTTAAGAACACTGGGCCCAGGTCCTTGGAGAGGCAAGGCCGGAGGCCAGCTGACCCGTCCCTCCAGCCTGCTGTTCACAGGCCACCTCAGGGAGAGATGCCCTGAAACCAGGCGGAGCTGGGCCACACGGGGACAGCGGCTGGGAGCCCGGGGCCGGTCTGCCGTTGCTGGGCAGCCAGCTTGGTCTGCAGAGTGGCAGGCTGAGCAAACCGCATCTCCCAGAGCCGACTGCTGACACGAGCATCCAGCTTTGGTCCGGACGAGTGTTTCTCAAACTGGGGCCCAAGGCCGCACTATGCAGTCTGTGAGGGGAGAGGCAAGGGGCAATGTCTGCTTTCACCCTGTGACCACCCACAGGGCCGGTGGCGTGCCCCTTCCCACTGGGCAGAGTCAGGCTGTCACCAAGGATCCCCCGAGGCTGCGATTCTGAACTGGTTTCCACACGATCATGAGGCAGGCCCGCGCCCCCCTCTGCCAGGGCCCAGGTGTGCACAGCGTGCGGCGGGGCTGAGACCCGCGGGACTCGCGGCAGCGTCTGCTCACGGTGCTCCACGCGTGCGGGCGGGGCGCGCCTGTCCACCACGGACACCGGGGAGGGGCGGGGAGCACAGAGCTCAGGGCAGAGCCGTCCACAGACCTGCCGCCCACCTCACAAAGACCAGAATCACATGCTGAAGAAAGAGAGCATTTAATCCAACACGTCATTTCACAGATGAGGACAAGAGCTGCTCAGAGGCTGAGACAGAAAATGGACCTCGGCACGGACCCTCAAAATGTAAAGCAAAACCTCGAAAGCCACACTTGCTAAGGGACCTAAATACCACGTGAAAAGTAACAGTGATTTTAAAATCCGGTTTGAGCAGTGAGAGCAGAGCTGTATGGGGGCTCTTCTTCCAGCTCGCCGACAAATCAGGGTCACAGACACGGCTGCCGTGGCGCTTCCTGCCTGCTCCGACGGCCCACTCTGGAGCAGCACACCGTGGTGACATCCCAGCGCTCAGGGATGACCCGACCACTCAGCCCCAGTTTCTAACGTGCATCTGATTCGTGATGATGAATGCAGCTCTGCAGACAGCGGTGGCCCCTCCCCAGGCGGGTGTGGACGCAAGAACCCCAAGGTCAACCTGCTCACCCAACACACACGAGAAACCCCCCGGGAAAAGCAGGCTGCTTCATCACAGGTGGGAAATTTGCAAGCACAACCCCATTCCCCACACAAGGCGAAACAAAGCAGAAAGCAGACCGAGACGTTTTACCCCATCGAGTGAGGTTAGTCTGCAAGGCCACAGCACAGGATCAAACTTCTGACGGAAAGGGAGATTGCTTCCCTTTCTCCCTCTCAAGCCCCTAAGACAGCCTGAATGCCAGGCCCTGGAAATGCTGCAGCTGAAGTCACACTCCGGATAAGACATCCCACGTTCCAAGGCCGGTCCTGCGACCCACGGCCCCACACCTGTGCTGCGGCCTGTGAGACCGGAGGTGGTGTGCGGACGGCCTGGTCACAGCTCCGGCGACACGGTAATGAAACAGCACGAGCTTCCGAAATAACGCTGACAACGTTCACGTATGCTGCACAGTGTTCCCACAAAGCCAGGGCCATTTAACTCTCAGTAGTACAGGAAAAAGCCGCCAGGCTCGGCTGAGAGCGTCATCCAAGGAAGAAAACGCGACAATAAGGGGCTAAGAGGGATACGCAATTTACAACCGGATCAGCAAGATGAAGAATCACCCCTGTCCACTCAGGGCTCCAGGTAACAACGTGCATCACAGTTAGTACCAGTCACGTCGCACACCTGTGTGGCACTTACTGGGTGAGATGCAAAGCCGCCCTCCAGGACCGACACGCAGCTCAGTGAAGACGGGGCACACCTCCCCACGCACCGCATCTCACTGTGTGACTTACGATTTAACTAGAACCAGCAATTTTTTTTTTTTTAAAAGCTCTAATCCTTGTAGAGTCACAGGAATTGTGACAATGGCAGTTAACACTAGAAATGGCCCCGTGAGCTGATGCAAGTTCTCCACCGTTAGGTGTCCAGCACCTCAGAAGCCAGCCCTGGGGAAGTAAGGGGCCTGCGGATGTGAAACGAGGCTCAGGGCTCCACAGCCGTCACTCCCCACCCAGACGGAGCCGAAGGCGTCACTGATTCAGTTCTCAAAAGCAAACGGTATAACTCCCTGTGATTACCTACAAGTAATGCAGGGATTCACCCCCACACAGACTGCCCCCAACCACACCCGTCCCCAGGACCAAGCACGTCACCGCAGAAGAGGCACTGAGACACTACCCTCCTTGGGGGCAAACCAGGCCTGTCTTAGGGGCTGGGGAGAGGCAGCACCCACACTCACACTGGATCCCGAGTACTCAGCTGGGACTGACCTCGCCACGGGGGACAGTGCCTTCGATCAGCCAGGACTCCTCGGTGGGCTTAACATTCCTCACCCAGCGTCGGGGCTGGAGAGGACAGAACCCACCACACAAACTCACGTAAACTCAGCGCCAGTAAGACTGGGGTGCGCAGTCATTTCTGGAACCGCCCTCCAGGTAGCACTGGGGGTAGGTGGGGTACATCTTGGTCTGGCGAGGATGGTGGTTACCCCAAAGGCTATACCCGAGGACAGGAGCACTGATGCCGTGGTGCCGTCAATGACACGGGGACTGAGGTGGTCTGCTGGTGACAAAATGTCTCTATTCTAGCATGTGGACTATGGGGCGGGCAGGCGGGGGGAGCCACACCGAGCCCACGGCTGCATCCCCAGTGGCCGGTACGGTCCTAGGTACCACCTGCAGCCGTGTGAGGAGACACTAAGTCATTCCCGTCCTTCCTCCTGACCGCACATGCCTCTCCGCCTGCTAACCGCTCCTAAGTAAACCGCTCCTGCGGACAGGAGTTAGAGGTGACCGGGATTGAGATGACCGGGCGGGAAGGGGGCAGTCTTCCATCGTTTTGAGAACTTAGTATGTTCCCACTGAAAAAGCATTTTTAAGCACAAACAACTCTTAAATAATGAAGCAGGGAGGGCAGACCAGGTGTTACCATGAACAAACCTGACTACAGAGCGCCCTCTGCCCAGAGGCGGGCGGTGGCGGCCTGGTGAATGAAGCACAAGCAGCAAACCCACCGCCCTGAGGAGCCAGCGCGGCGCTCGGAAAACACCCGGAAGAGAAGGTTCGTTGGAGGTTGAGACGTTAACTGCTTTCTTCGCATTTCTTCTTCTGCATGTCTCGGCAGATTCCATTCACGGTCCGGGACTGAGAGGCGATCAAGTCAGATTCTTATCACTAGGCGAGGCGGGTACTTACTGTATGAGAATTGTATGTTTTATGAGTTTCTCTCATTAGAAGCCATCATTCCAGCGAGAGTGGGTCTGCACAAGGACGAGTTGATTGTAACCTCCTTGATGGTCTGGCCGACGGCGCCCGCCGTAGGGAGCGCGGCCTGGGAGCCCAGGGCTGAGTCCCGCGCCGCGGCCTGGCTCCACACACCCTGGACCCGGCCTACCACTCACCGGGGCCCTGGGGTCAGACACGAGAGCTCCTCCCCGGCGCCTAGCAGTCTCGGGCTGTGTGTCATCCAGCTCCGAGTTCTCAGCTCCCAGCACGGAGCCTGGCACACAGGAGGTGCTCACTGGGCACGTGACGAGGAGGCACCGAGCTTCCGTCTCTCCTGAGCGGCGGCAGCTGACCGTCAGCAGGGAATGTATTCAATCAGAAACTAAAGGCACGGTTTACAACATGCCTTCAGACCAGAGGAAAATCCACTTCAGAAACTCAGAGGTCACCAAGGACAGATCATCAGGAGCCAAACACCGTGCCCGAAGCCAAGGGCAGTGACCCCAGCACACCCGGCTCCAGCTCCGGGAGCCCAGCCACAGAGAGCGGGCGAGGCGAGGCGAGGCGAGCCCAGCCCCCGAACCGCCTCCCAGGGGGACAGGACCCGGAGGCTTCTCCCGCCGCGCCCAGCACCTCTGCAGGGAGCGCTGTCACCGCCGCCTGTCTGCCGATGCCGAATGCATTCTTTAGCTCGGTTTTGCACAGATACAACAATTTTCTATTAATTTTCAATAGAGTGGGACACGGAAGAACTAAACAGGAGTCACGAGTAGGTTCTAATGTGGACCCGACTGTCCCCCCAGGTCTGCTGAGTGGCTTTCACCAAATCGCCTTCCCTTCACAACCAGCCTCGCCCTTAACACACGCAGGCCCTGACGGAGGAAGGAGCACCTCGGAGAACTCGGGACAGAAGAGACAACGTGACAGCAGGCTTGGAGGTGAGCCTGGATGGCTGTGCTCTGTCCATACAGAGCTGCTCTCATCCCTGAGGTCCAGGATGTCCCTGGAGGAATATTCTGGAAGACTGGTACCCTGCCGCAGGTGACAGCAACAAACAGGGGATGCAGAAGATGAGGGGGACGCGTGACAGGTGTTCTGCTCCCACCAGTTGGCACTGACAAGAGCGAACACTTTACAGAAGGATTTCACCTGCACATGTGATGCTTCCTCTTCGGCCCTGGTACCAGTCAGTTACAAAGTGCAGGAGGAGCAGGAGCTGTAGTCGGAAAGATGCTTTCCTGACATATGACCTAAGGAACCTGCGTTCTTTTTAAATTATAAAACTCCAAGTTAATAATACACTTTGTTTCAAAACTGAGCAGGGACCATAAAATTGATGGAAATTAATTTGAGGCTTTCTCATTACACTGTTGTAAAACCCCTTAAGGCAGAGACCAGACGGCCCCTTCACTCTAACCCGTGGCATGGAAGTCCCAGCCCCTGCGCGGGGGCCAGGAGAACCAGGAATCGGCGAGGGCTTCGCACGTGCGCTCACAGGGGCTCAGACACCCAGAGACGAGTGTGGTCCCACACGCGGGGGAGGGAGGGCAGGGGGCAGTAAATGGGGAAAAATACAGATAATCGGTGGACGTGGGAGAAGTGGATGTAGGGGTTTCTTGTTCTGGTCTTTCACCTTCTCCGTACGTCTGAAATCATTGTCAAAAATACAAAAATCAAGCTTACAGCTTCCAAAGGAGTGAGGCAGAGATGGGAGACTCTTAGAAAGTTCTCCAGGATCTGATGTCAAATGAAAAAGACAAATCCAAGAAGATTTATGTGGTATGGTCCCGTATCGAAGAGTATGAACACACAGAAAGAAGCCTGCAATGACAGACCATTCATGTCCCGTCTGGGGACGTAAACAGTACCGAGGGGAGGAGGTAATGGTCGCCTTCCCTATTTTGCTCAACGTACTTCTAAATTACCTGTGTAGAAACTCACAGTATTTACAGATTACTTGTGCTTACGACAGGAGGCACATTATTACTTCCGTTAACATCAGTGAAACATATTCATTTACAAGGAAAATACTCACACTGTCTGCAGCTGCGGTGCTCACCCAAAGGATGCTCCCAGACCCGGGCGCCTGCAGAGACGCGGGTGTGCAGGCGGACGGGAACCAGAGACGCTGTGACAGGTCGCCAGCCTGAGGCCACTCTAGCACCCTGAGGGCGGGGCACGGGTTGCCAAACCAGGGGCGCGTCAGGCCCAAACGCCACGGCGCCCCTGCTGAGAAGCACTGACACGGAATCACCAGCAGCAGGTGGGGTGAGACGCCAGCCGCACCTGTTAAACAGAGCGGGGCCATTCCTGTGGATGCGAAAGTACTCCCAAATAAGACCAGAGACCTAAGTGGTGGGACCACACGACAAGTGCGAGCCCACCGATGTATTCAGAAGATGCGCATGTTTGTTACAGCTTCTGGAAGGAAAAAGCTGTTAGCAGAGGAGGTGGGGCGGGGTGGGGGCTTTTATTCTTCCTTTTTCCTTCGAGATGTTTTAATTATTTTATGTTTCTGGTGATTTAAAATTTTTAATTATAATATTTATTAAAAATAATTTACAGATGCCTAAAGACAATTTTAAATCAAAATGTCAGGAAAGCATAGGAACTAAATCTATTTAACGATAAGAACCTAAAAAAATAACAAACACAATTTAGTTGTGGATTAAAGATCCAATATCTTATAATAACCTATAAGGAAAAGGAATATACATGTACACACATAACTGAATCATTATGCTGTACACCAGAAACATACTATAAATCAACCACACTTCAAAAAAAAAAAAGAAAAAGGAAAAAGTTCGCTAATACATTTTCTCAAATGTCATACGTGTGGAATGGTGATCAATTATATATTTGAATTCAGGAAAGAACAAAGTAATGATAATTCAACTTTTAAAAGCAATTGTTTCTTTGGTGGGATTAATTTATCAGGCGATTAAAAGAGCACGAAAACATTATCATTTACTTATTAATAAAAAGAGCAGGCAGCTGCATTGCCTGAATTTAAAATTTTTAATATTTCTGAACATATAGTCATTTTTCCAATCTCTGTTTCCTACTGAAAACAGTTAAACACCAACACACACATATGGTTATTCTGTAAAAGTCACTGTGTGTGTGTGTGTGTGTGTGTGTGTGTGTGTGCGCGCGCGCGCGCGAGAAAATTCTCCAGAAACATTCACTCTTCTGGGTAACAGACATTAAATATTTGTTGCACTTGGTGGCAAAAATATCCCAACACGATTAATGTTTTGAACAGGAGATGACGGTTCATTTCCCGGTGACGCTCCAAGGAGCTGCTTCAATTCATTTTAGAAAAACAAATCCGTGTGGCTCTAAAGTGAACGTGAGAGGCAGAAATGCACCTGGACCGACCAGCCAGCAGGGCCTCAGCCCCGCTCTGCTCAGGAGGAGAAGGCTGAGGGCGACCAGGGGGCTTCCTGGAGCATTCCTGTGGCCCTTGTGCGCTGTCAGTTCAGTAGCAAGCCCTGCCCCTTCCTGCCCCTTCCTGCCCATGTAGTGTGGCCCAGTGAGCAGGCCACAGAGGGTGCGTTACGGCCTCCTCTCCAGCGAGCACCGAGCATCGAGCATCCGTGTACCTGCATCCCAGCACCAGCAGCCTCGGAGCCCCCGCCACACAAAGGCCCTGCTCCGGGCGCCGCAAGACCACACTCCAGTGGGGGAAGAACAAAAGCGTCCTCTACAGGGTGGGGGAGGGAAGCAAAGGTGCCCGCTGATCTGGCTGGGCGTCTGCGGTGCCGAGCTGTCCGGGCACCACTGCGTCCGCCACGGCCCTGCGTTCAGAGAGGACGTGCTGGTTCTTCTCTTAATCTGCAAGCCGTGGGGATGTCCCCACCACTGCCCTAAAAACACTCCTGGGGGCTGCCGGTCGTCCCCTCATCTGAGTGGGGAGCAGATTCTCAACCCTGGACTCGGGGCCAGGAGAGAAGGGCGGTCACAGGGGCTGGAAATCTGTTACCGCCACCCTAGCCCACTGAAGTCCACAGAACGAGAGAGAATCATTAAAGACTTTACCCTTAATGTCCCTCGTGGTCCTCCCCACAGTCACCCTTAGAGACACCAAAGACTTTTTGAAATGGTAAGAGTCATAAAAAAGAAAGTCACCAACTCCTTATTTAAATAGAAGCCTTGACCTTCCTTATATATAAAACGGAAGGCTTTTGCCGAGGGCAGCCAGCCCTGCGGAGCTGTGCTAAGTGCAGACGTGGAAACTCACGGGTCAGAGTTTTGAAGATCATGAGCACCGACAAGCTTTGTGGACAGAGGGGAACCACAGGGCCTTCTGTACCCCTTACCGCCCCCTCCAGTCCTGCCCCAGGACTGTGGCTTCCTAGAGCAGGGGTTGGCAAACTTTTTCTGCTAAGAGCCAACTGTCAATCTTCAGCTCTGCAGGCTACAGCCTCTGTCACGGTGACCCAACTCTGTCCCAGCGGCTGGAAAGCAGCCACAGGCCGTACGTGAACCAACAAAGGAGGCCGGGTTCCAATAACACTTTCTTTACGGAACAGAAATCTGAATGTCTTATATTTCCACGTGTCACGGAGTAGTACCCCTCTTGATTTTTTTCAAACTTCGGAAACGTGCAAACCATCCTTAGCTTACGGGCCACTTGGAAACAGGCCACACAGGGTTGGCCTGCGGGCTGCAGTCTGTTTGCAGCACCAGGGCCCCCAGGGGCCTGGCCCGCAGTTATCCCTAAAGAAGGTATTTCTCTACCTACTGGAGGCGGCCAGCAACAGTGAGAAGTGAGAAACATCACGGCCTCCCTGCACTCAACTTCCCTGGCTGTGAAACAGAGCCTGCTATTAGATGACGGTCAAGTCTCTCCTGAGCCTCCATGGGCCTTCCTGGGATAAGGTCAGAGGGAGCTGTGCCCAGAGCAGGTGGGCCACATGCTAAGTCTGCTCGCATGAGCTGCAGGTGAAGGCCAGGAGCCGCGATGAACAGCAGTGTCCGGGCAAAGTGACAACTGGGGACATTGGCAGGGGGGCCAGGGCCGTGCAAAGGGAAACCCAAACTTCAGGAACCATCCCCCTCAGTGCGACACGGGCCCAAGACCAAGTCTGTGGAGGCAGCACAGCAGGAGAGCCAGAGCGGCGTCTCAGGGGCACATCTCACTGGAGGAAGAGAGCCCCCACAAGCCGACATCACCCAGCCTTGCCTCCTATTATCCTGCTAAGTGGGGGCTGAGGGAGATGCACACAGGTGCAGAGGACCACAGCCCTGCAGTGCGGAGGGCGGGGCCCGGGAGACTGAGGACACAGAGCAGATGGCCTTGAACCAGAAGGAAGCAGCGGAGCTCCCGAGGTGAGGGAGGGAGGGGGACAGAGGTCCTGGCGGAGGGGAGGGGGCACTGACGTGGGGAGAGGGAGCTGGGCGGGCAGGGCAGGGCTGGGCACAGCTGCTGACCAAGGGGATGGTGGTACAACCAGCCTGGTGACTGGGGACCCCCCCTCCTGGCCAAGAATTACAGAAAATGGATGGAACTGTCAAAAGGCAGGAAGCAGGGAGACCAATTAGAAAGCTGTGGATGGTTCACATGAGACAGTGTGACAGATTTCTAGAATCAGGGGGGCTAGCCCGGCACGGGGAAAGCAAAGCGCAGGGAGGGAGGCCGCCCGTGCTGGTCCCAGCTGTGCTGTCTCAGGGTCAGGGAGGCCACCAGACCCCCAGGGGCAGGAACGGGGAAAATAAAACAGAAAACACCAACATGCTGATGGACTCCTCTGAAAAAGAGATCCCAACAGTCGACTGTTTCAGAGACAAGCCCAGGTCCCCGAGGCTGCATTCAGCAACGAGACCCTCAGTGAAAGGCATTTCTGGTCATCGAGAGGGGTCAGCAAAACAAGGATCGTGACTATGATCAATACTGGTCACACTCAGAAAAGCCAGATGGGCTCCGAGCACGAGAGCCGGGGCCTGAGAGACGCCTTGATGTAGGTGGCTTCAGAACGAAACCAGCAGTAAAAAAACCCGTAAATGACTGAGAGTGAGACACTGTTTAAATCAAGTCAACGTGCTGGTGCAGGGGGTGGACGGTTATGAGACAGACAGCCCAGGCTGACTTAAGAGGCCAAGGCCGAAGCCTCCAAGTAAAGAAGGGGAAGGCTGGCGAAAGCCCCCAGGCCCCCGTGGACGGCACCTGCCGAGAGCAGAGCCCGCAGCAGCCCCCAGGAGGGAGGGGGGGCGCCCCCACCCGGGAGCATCCCTGGGCGGGCCTCGAGCTGCCCCGGCACTCACCTTTCCCGTTCACGGCTAAGCCCGAGGCCATGGCCGCAGTCACGGGGCCGGACCCTGGAGGCACTAGCGGGTGTATCCGGGGCCGGCTCCCCATCCGCGCCCGCTCGGCGCCGGGGCCCAGCAGAGCTCCCACTGGCTTCTCGGCCGCCGCCTCCGGCGCCACCGTGTCCTCCTGAGCCTGCTCGACCGGGTCCAGTTTCTCGGGGCTCTCGCTCTGAAAGCCGTCCACCGTGGTCCTGCTCTTGATGGGGCTCTTGGGCACCAGGATCTTTATCCCTGACTTGGCGAGGTCCATGTTCTTGCGGGTGGACAGGGACGGGGCCGTGTTCTTCCTGAACTTCTGGCTGGCTGCAAACAAGGCGCTGCTTCTGGACTCGGGGTCCTTGCCGATCACGAGGGGCTTCGGGGAGGCCTTGGAGAAGCTGCTGTTGGTGGACCTGGAGACCTGCTTCCGCGCGCTGTTGGGCGAGGTCCGGGGGGCCCTGGGCAGCGCGCCCTCCCTCTGCCTCTCGCTGTGGCGCCGCTGGAAGTCGCGGATGTACTCCTCGCAGTTCTCCAGGTGCTGCTCCGGCTCCCACGTGTCGTCCTCGCTGCCGTAGCCTTTCCACCGAACCAGGTACTCCGTCTTCCCCTTCTTGTTTTTCCTCTTGTCGACGATCCTTTCCACCTGTGTGCAGAGGAGAAGAGAAGCGTGTAAACAAATCATCTGGGGAAGAAAGTGCCAGCGGAGCAGCAGAAACCATAAAAACCACAACAGGCGATGCCAACGGTGACCGCCTCCCCAGCCTGAAAACAGAAGAGGAACGCGGTGTTTGGGATTCCAGCAGTTTCCTTGAAATTTGGTCAAACAAAATCCTCGGAATATATGGGTGTGCGTTAGGTAGCTTATTTTTTTAGGTGCTTCAAAGGGGGCTTTTATCTTTTACACTGAACACTGACAGTCTGAGCTGGTTTTCACAGTTGCAACTGGAACAGAACCAGTCGTCTCCAGCCTTCTGCCCGGTCGTCCTCAGGCTACCGACAGCAAGCACGCAAGAAACAGCGCGGCCACGGAGCCTGCAGAGCTCTGAGCGGGGGACCCGGACCCGCCCACCCAGGAAACGTGGTCTGTACTGCAAGTGTCACTTAGAAGCACTCGGTTAAACTTAAAAAGCTCAGCAGAGGACTTACTGCTCTACTGGTACTAAAATGGTACAGATCAGTCAGGTTATTTACCTTCAAACCTAGGTTTTAACTAGTTTTACGCTGTCCTCTTTAAAGGGAGATGCTGTTAATCTTTGAATCTGATGATCAACACGCCCCACACCACCTTTATGAATTCACACAGACTTGTCATGACAGTTATTACTGTGACAAATTCTACTACCTCGACATCCTAAGCGTAAATGGAGATCGCCTATGACTTGTGTGAACAAAGTATATTGACATACTGCCCCCCACGTTACTGGACAAACACTTGGAATCTGCTGGCACCCCTCCAGGCAACACAAAACCCACAGCCTGGTTCCCGGGAGGCAGCACGTGCCTCGCACCTTGCAGGTGGCAGCCTGCAGCCACACGGCAAGCAGCTCTTCAATTAAGGATGCAAGGTCTAAGTCCATCCGTTGTCAAGGTCATCAACACAGCTCTGGCAAAGTTACAGGTGAGGTCAGGTGACACGACGACGTATCGAGTTCTCCAACATTGCAAAACAGCAGAGGCCCACCGAGTCCAGCTGCAGACGCTTATAACGGGAGATACACGCCATCCCACCCCAACATTTCCCCTGCTCTCAAAACCCTCCTTAAACTCTCCAATACATCCACCTGGGGTATACAGAATTTAAGCCCTTAACTCCAGGAAAGTCTCCAGTCAAATACACGTTACTGCTTCAGTGCAAAAAGGGTCAAAGGCAAAGAAAGGCCTTGTTTCAGCAGGAGGCGGGCCTCACGCCCAGCAGGTCTCGAGGGGGGACACTGGCGTCAGACCTGCACTGGGGGCCACATGGTCCCCAGTGCAGCTCGGGGAGCTCTGGAAGTGATCCCCTCACTCCTCCGCTTGTGACGAGTTACGTTTAGGGGCGTGAGCACTTCAATTTAAGTAAGACACATATTTCTGGGAAATTCCACGCAAATCAATTTCACAGCAGAAATAACTGGAAAGTTTTAAATGCAAGGGGTAAAGAGATTATCTCTTAAGAGCAAACCGTGTTGTTTAAATACTTATTTTCTTTCTAAATAAATTTCCACCGCAGAAGCGTTAAGTTGGCTTGAATGAGTTTCCCTGAAGCGGGAGCAAGGGTCTGGTCAGGGAGGACAGGTTCCTCCCTGCCTCTCCTTGTGTCTGTGTGCTCTCTCCAGGCCCGTGTTCCCCCAGAACCACCCCTGGCCAGCCCCCCACGGCCCTGCCTCACCCCCAGGAAGGCCCTGCAGCTGCTGTGGGGCGTACACGGGCTTTGTGTGTCCTCGGTGGCAGGAAGAGGCACATGGGAGCCTGTGGCGTGACAAATGTTATGTAAGGGACCACGTGGTCCCCCAACCACACCACCCTGCCACGGCAGCCACAGATGCCACGTAAACGAGATGGCACTGAAAACAACCATCTATGCACACTAAAGTCAGGATTCCGTCATTTTCACATGTCTGAAAATATTATACTTCTGACTTTCTTCAACTACTTGAAAACTGTGGCAACCACTCCTGGACTTGGCCTGTGGGCCCCAGTGCTGGACGGGGGAGGAACATTGGGCACTCGGGGCCCCCTATGCTGCTCGGCCGCCCTGCGGGGGGACGTGGCTTCAATCTGACAACACAGATGGCTGAACCCACGGACACACACATGAAGTGGCTGGTCTACAAGAGCCATGCCAGGCACTGGACACGGGGCGAGAGGTTCAGGCCACAACCACCACAGGCCCCT
Source organism: Camelus dromedarius (assembly GCF_036321535.1). Lineage (NCBI taxonomy): Eukaryota > Metazoa > Chordata > Mammalia > Artiodactyla > Camelidae > Camelus > Camelus dromedarius. The sequence continues at coordinate 2,743,481 of NC_087454.1, read as the reverse complement.
TGTACCGACTTCACACTAAACGGGGACCCCCTCCCCAATTCAAGGACAAATGTCCTCCCCACTGTGAAAGCTTAAAAGTGAAGCCATGCTGATTCCTAGTCCGTGTGGCTAAAATAAATTCATCTCCCACAAAGAGGCACATCACCTGGATTCAACAAGGTTTTACTAGAGTATTAAGCAGAAAACGACTTCCAGAGCACTTCTGTGGTGGTGCGGGAGGAAGCTTTGCTCACAAGACAACACATAAGTAAATCTCTCCGTGGGTCTTCAGCTCCTCCCCCTTCGGTTCCAGCACCACCCCTGCCCCGCCCCACTAATAACTGGTTCTGAAAACCAGTAACCACGAACTCTTTCTCAATGTGTATGCAGGCATCCACTTCTAATTACAGAATTTCAATGCAAAGAATTTTATAAAACAAATTCTTCATGAAAGCACAGAATTGCAGACAAAAGTTCTTTTTGTTAGGATTTCCTTCTAAAACTCAATCTAAAAAAAAAATTGCAATGTCAAAGCAGCAGAACCAGGCTTCTGTAACAGTGTGAAGTCCTCTGAAGGTTTACGGAGCAGTGAGATGAATCCGAAAGGGTCGTTCTGAACGCCCCCCTGCCCCGCAGTCTCGGGGCGCAGGGGTGGGCTGGGATGTGCTGGGGGCTGCACAGGACACAGAAAAGGATGGATGCAGGTCACTACCCTATGAGCAAAGCCCCGCAGAGAACCCCACCCTGGTTAAAGAGCTCAGGAAGACGAGGGACAAAGCTATTGCTGCAGTTAAAATACCAAACGGCCTGAGAAGTTAGATCAGGTCAAGGCATGCAAATATACACGCTCACAAGAAAAAGACCAAAGTTGCAAAGGAGCTGCAAGAGGCGAAGCCTGACGCCTGCACCGTCATCGGTAACCGGCCGTGCTCTGGTCCCTCCCAGAACAGAGGGTGCAGCTCCCAGGATGACTCTGAAACAGAGGCAACACAGAAAGCTTTTCTCAGGTTTAAGTCTGACGCCAGTGCCCAGTTAACCGGGAACAACAGAGCGTCACTAGGGAAAAAAGAACCAGTAAGAACCCTGCTCACGTCAGAGAATGCTGGTGGGCCCCGGAAAAGCAACAGCCCTTTAGATGAGGAAGAGGCTCCCACCAGCCACGAGAAGGTTGTGTTGACGCCTAAAAGGACAAGTTGCCGTAGCTACTAACAGCAGTTGTTAACTATTGAAAACACAGGCAGATACATCCTCCCACTTCAAGAAACAGGAATGATATTCACCTAGCTATCTGACGACACTGGAAAGAAACCAAAGGCCTATGGAAACCGGGGGTGGAGGTGGGCCCCTGAAACGAGGGGACCCAGTGGTTCCTGCACCCCTAGAACTCGGCAGAAAGCACAGTGTTACGGGCTCAGGGGATGGAAGCAGGAGTGGAGGGGAGGGGACCCCGGGCATGAGGGCCGCATGGAAGGGAAGCCCCTGAAACAACAGACAACCCCTTCGAAAGCTGGGCAGGCCAGGAATGGCAGCAGGCCGGGAACGCAGCAGCTGGCGTGCTGGAGGCACCGAGCCCGCCCCAGGCCCCAGCACACAGTCCCGCCCGTGGCTGTGATTCACTGCGGGAGGATGGCCCCAGAGGAAACCAGCAAAGGGAAAGTGTGTGGGGTGAGGTCCGGGGGAGCCAAGCGCAAGCCGCCAGGGGGGGGTCACTCAGGACACCCAGGACACGCTTTGTTCCTCCAGCAGCGAGCTGTCACCAGACAATCTCCTCAGAGCCTCAGCACCCAGGATTGCACTGGAGGCTGCTCACACCCTCTCGGCCCAGCATGTATCAAAACCCCAGAGTTTTAGAAGGAAAGCAGGTGGTCAGCATAAATCACGCTAATAACATCACAGTCAAGCCTAAAAAAACCAAGATAAGAAAAACACAAACCGGCTGGTGGAGTGAGGCTGTGAAGACACACACAGGGCCACAACCACGGAGGCCAGGAGACAAGGAAACGCACCTCCACCGAAGGAAGGGACTGTCAGCTCAGAATTCCAGGGGAAACCAGGCTTCAAGAGCAAGGCAGACCCCACCTCCAGGTCGGTGTCATCAGGAGCTCTGCAGACACCCCCCAACCAACGAAACAGACCCCGTCCCCTCAAAACCACACCAGCCTAAGCGTCTGAAAATGGCCCTAAGGCCACAGAGCAAATGAAGAAACATTACTCAAGAAAGTTTACTAACAGTCAACAAGCACAGAGAAAGTCTTGACATTTGAGTCCCGACCCAATTCCTCCCTCCCCCCGCCCCAGCTCAGTGTGGCAGGGGCTCACCTGGGGTGGGCTCGGCCAAGAACACAGGCGCCCCCGCCGCTCTGCCCCCAAGCCAGGCTTGCCGCGGGGACCAGGAGCTCCTTTCTCTGCCTGGCCCGGGACCCATTAGAGGCCCTTCCCCCGTGGTAGCAGGGCCAGGATGCAGGAACTCTGACGGCTCTTGCCCCAAGTCATACTGGGGTACAGGTTCCATGCTGGGAGAGGCAAGCCGAGAAGACCAGCGGCTACACCACACCCAGCACCCAGAAGAGTGGCTCAGAGACAGCCTGGGGAGAAAACCTGTAAGACAAGAGAGCTGCTCCCTACAAGAACTTTGTTTGAGACAGAGCGTGGGAAGTTTTAAACCTAAGGATGCTCTTGAAAATGATAAATTAAGAGCAACAAGCTAAACCACCGCTCACCTAGTTCACCATGGAGAATCAGAAAGAGAGATGGCGAAGAGCGTGCCTGGGGTAAAAACCAACCTCAAAGACTGGCCTCAATGCCACCCTGCCCCAATCTACTGAATCAGACTGACGAGCAATTACGCACCTGGGTGTGTCGAAAATAGCCCAGTGACCAGCCAGTGATCAGGGGAGGCCAACAGGCCAGGTGTGACACCAAACAAAGCAGCAGCTTAGAGAGACCAGGGGGAGAGTCAGAGATGGAACTGCTGTCCCTCCCGGGCGGCCACGTGCTGTCCACGGCCGTGACCCCTGAGGGGGCACATCAAGGCTTCACACAGTAGTGGAAACAAGACTTCAAATAAGTCAAAGAATTAAAGAAAGGTGTAAATACAGTATCACATTAAACAAAGAATATCATTAATGAGACAGAAATTGCAAAAAGAACCGAATGGAAATTCTGGAGTTGAAATGGACAACTAAAAGGAAAAACGAATTAGAGGTTCTCAACAGTAGATCTGAATTGGCAGAAAAACCAATCAACCTGGAAAAAAGGGTGGGTAGAGATTATGCAATCCAAACAAACGAAAGAAAATAGAACGAAAATAAACAGAACCGAAGAAAAATGGGAGACACCTTCAAGCAGAGCAATATACGTGTAGTGGGAGTACAAGGAGGACGGGAGAGGAAGGAGCCGAGAAAGACCCAAAAAATAATGGCTTCCGCATTTATTGACATAAACACTTTCCATGTTTACTCGAAAACAATAATCTACACGTCTAGGAAACTCAACAAACCAAAGAGGACACATTCAGAGAGAGAGCCACAAACACACAGCACAGTCAAACTACTGAAAGTCACCAGGAAAGAGACAATCTGGAAGCAGCAAGAGGAAGACAGCCCCTCGCGTACAAGGAAATTCCAGGAAGATGAATGGCTAACTTCTCATCAGAAACAGTGCAGGCGGAAGGCAGTGGGATGACATATTCAAAGTATTAAAACCAAAAAACTGTCAGTTAAGAATCTTATATCCAGCAATCCTATCTTTCAAAAAATGGAAACAGGAAAGACTATCTACTGTATGGTTCCAACTATGACATTCTGAAAAAGGAAATATCATTCAGACAGTGAAAACATCAGTGTTCATCAAGGCTGGGATGCGAGAGGGGACGAGTACGTACAGCACAGGATTTTTAGGGCAGTGGAACTATTCTGTGCGACTGTGGATCTATGTCATTATGGATGTGTCAGAACCCACAGAGTGTACAACATCAGGGGTGAACCCTAATGTGAACTATGGACTGTGTGCAATACTGACTTGTCAACGTAGGTTCACCGATCCTAGCAACCAGTGTCTCACTGTGGTTGGGGTGCTGATGGTGGGAGAGGCTGTTCACGTGCGGGCGGACAGGGAACAGAGGGGAACTCTCTGCTCCACTAGCTGTGAGTCGTAAAACTGCTCTAAAAAGCCTGCAGACGACCCCTGCCCCTCAAAATGAGAACACAGCATAGACATTCTCAGATAAACGAAAACAGAATTTGTTGTTGGCAGAACTGTTTACAAGAAATACTAAGGATATTCAGGCTGGAAGCTGGCCAATCAGAATTCACACAAAAAAACAAAAATCAAGACTAGTAAAGGGACTTATGTAATTCTAAAAGTTTAAAATGCCTGTTTTTCTGCATTCTTCTTATTTAACAAGCAGCTGTATAAAATAGTATGTATGTGACTTTACTGCTGGATCTCTAACATACAGAAATGTAACATAAAACAGTGATAAGCGTGTGTACACAGAACACGTGAAACTAAAACCGATCAAAGCAACGGGGGAAATGACAATTCAACAATAATAGTTGAAGACTTCAAGGCCCACGTTCAGTAGTGGACAGAGCAAACAGACGACGAACAAGGAAACAGAAGACCCGAATAAGACCAAACCCAAACCAGACCTCAGACATCCATGGGCCGTCCACCCAACAACAGCAGAACACGCTCCTTCCAAGCGCACATGGACTGTTCCCCAGCAGAGACCACACCACATGCTATCTCACACAACAAACCTTGATAAATTTAAAGACATTGAAATCATACAAAGTCTTACCTTCAATAAAACTGGGTGAAATTGAAAACTATTTATAGAAAAATTTGAGAGATTCACAAATGTGGAAACTAGACAACCCATATTAAATAATCAATGGGCCAAAGAAGAAATCAGCAGGATGGCTAAAGTAAGACAGGTAAGTGCTGACAAGTATGTGGAGGAACTGGAACCCTCACACGCTGCTGGTGAGGATGTAAAATGGCGCAGCCGCTTCTGAAACCCGTGCGGCAGCCCCTCCAACAGTTACAGGTAGTTACCCCATGGCCCAGCAATTTCACTTTTAGGAGTCTTCTCAAGAGAAAGAAAACTTGTGTCCTCACCAAAACTTGTATATGAATGTTTATATCAGCATTATTCATAACAGTCAAAAAGTGGAAACAATCCAAATGTCTATTAGCCAATGAACAGGTAAACAAAATAGCATGGCTCTGTGAGGGAATATTATTCGGCCATGAAAAGGAACGAAGTACTGACAGTTACTACGACGTGGATGAACCTTGAAAACATTATGCTAAGCAAAAGAAGCCAGTCACAAAAGTCCACACAGGATTCCATCTGTAAGAAACGCCCAGAACAGGTGATTTTAGAGACAGAAAACAAATCAGTGGTTGCTTAGGGCTGGGGGCAGGGGTACTGGTGGGGAGGGAAGGCAGAGGAGGCGGGTGAGAGTTAATGGATTTGGATGCCTTTCTGAGGTGATGAAATTGTTCTAAAACTGACTGTGCTGACGGATGCAATGCTGTATAAACAGCCACTGAACTGAGCAATTTAAATGGGTGATCTGTCTGGTATGTGCATTCATCTTTTTTTTTTTTTTTTAAAAAGCTGTTTAAAGAAAGGCAGAGATGAAATAAAGATATTTTCAGAGGAACAAGAGCTGAAGGAAGTTCCGGCAGCCGACCTTCAAGAGCCATGAAGGGTCTGAAATTTCACCTATTTGCCATCTAGCAAGTTAGCTATTGCAAGCTGACATTTTCATGGATGCTGGTTTTTAGAAGACTCCTCATCAGAGAGAAAAAAAAAATTACTCACAGCAAGAGCAACTGTCAGAGTATCAGCCTCCGCTTGTACCAGCTACCTGGACCCCATTTCTGCAGGGCAACAGAAGGAGGGCCAGGAGGCAGACAGCAGCTCGTGCGGGGGGTTACAGGAGAGGAACCAGACACTTCCCAATGGCCGGTGAGCACGCCTGTCCTCTCTCTGCCACCCAGAGCTGTAGGCAAACCTAGGCGGAGGCCTGAAGGGAGACACCAGCTTTGTCTACAACTGTTTGCTACACAGATACCAAGTCTAGAGCAAATGTGGTCAGAGTCTCGGCTCCCAAGACACACAGAGATGCAAGGGATCCCTCGAGAACTGTCTCCCGACAGTGTCCACCCCTGGTTTCCACACTGCGTGGCTTCTGGGAAATTGCCCTCTGTGTACACCACTCCGTCAGCCGCTCCGACCAGCCCAGGCTGGGACCACGTCCATCCAACCTGTCTCATTCAGCTCGTAAGTAAAGCGACTACCAGCGTGACTCTACCATCAGGGAGAAGCACTGCAACCCTGTCCTTCAGCGGTCCTCCCAGGCCCTGCAGCAGCGGGCTGAGCAAACCCCACAAGCCACCAGGGCCATCTCAGGGAGCCAGGCGGCTCCTCAGCTCCTGAACTCATTTTCCCTCTTGCTCCGGGCATGCACTCAGGCACGCAGGACGCATCAGTGACGGCGTGGATCTGTCCTGGCCCGCGGCGGGGACCCCTCCAGGGCTGACGTGTCTTCACGGGGACAAACTTCCTACCACGTTTTCTCTGCTCTGGCCTGCGGGAGGCACACACAGTAAGCCCAGCAGCCGTCCAGGGACCCGCCCTGAGTAACCCGGCGCAGCCTCACTCTGGAGAGAACCCCAGTCTTTGGAGGGCGGCGGGACCTACTGCTTGACTTTCCTGGAACACGTCAAGGTCTCCGGGTCACCGTGTCTGCGGGAGGGACGTGCATCCCACCTGCGCGCTCAGTCCCGCGGCGCGCATGCCGGCGTGGGAACGCGCTGATCACGGCGGCCGGGCCCCCACGCGGGCGCTCGACCGCTGCTCTCCGGCTGGCACAGTCCCAGTAGCGGCCTTGCCCTTGTTTTTGGAGGCAGTGCCTGACAGCAGGCAGTCCAGCCCATCCAGTGCGCCCACCCAGCCAGCCCGGTGGCATTCGTCTGCACTGCGGAATGACGGTGACAGCTGTGGGGAGGGGGGCGTTAACAGATGTTCTGTGTGGCAGGTGCGGGAGCTGGAGCCACCCCGCGCTGCTTGGCAGGTCCCAGAGTGACATTTTAGTCCCCTGCGAAGACGTCACTTCAACCTGTTTCATCCAACATGTAATTAAACAGGGCTTTGCCATCCCCGAGGAAGACTCCCGGGGCTCTGCCCAACGAGCGGAGCATCTGAGCAGAGAGCATCGGGCCCCGGCTTCCCTGAACCATGGAGAACCAGCCCCGGGCACGTTGGGGGAATCCTGGGGGTCAGCGGTCCCCCCGAGTCAGTGGCTGTGCTTATTTAGGGAAGAGTGGGAGATATGGATTCCTGAAGCTTTTCACATGAAGCCACGATGCCAAGGTGTCTAGTTTTCAACGCGGCATCTCCACTTAACAACCGAGTGCACTGGGCCCTTCCTGTTGTGTTAGGAACCGATTTCAAACTGACCGGTCTGTAAAGGGGGCGCCAGGTCTGAGAGTCACAGACCTCCCTGGGACAGGCGGAAGAGGGCCTGGCAGCAACAGCCAACCAACAGCAGCCACTTTTCAGAAGGGGCTGCCCGCTCCAGTGTGCACCAACAGCACCCGGGACTGACCCGACCCCAGTCTGCTAGGTCTGGCCTCAAGGGACACAGATGTGGGAGTCGGCCTGGCTCAAGGGCTGAGGAGGACAACGCCCAAGTGAGGCCAGACCGCTGCCAGTCCCCAGAGCCCAGGAAGGGGCCGGGCCTCCTTTTTCCTGTTGGGGCTGAACAGACAGAAGCTACTGCCCACACAGTCCTGCAAACCTTTCCACGGCAAGAAGGCCCCTCGGTTTGTTGGGGTGAACTGGCCGCCCGTGCTGGTGGTGACACCACACCGGGGCTCTTGGGAGGGAGGCTGCTGACACGCCGACCAACAGATTCGTGCATGACCAGTAAACACATTAAAAAGTGATGAATGTCATCATCTGTGAGGAAATGCAAGTTAAAAAGACAAAGAGATGCTACAAAATACCCATCAGAGTGGCTACAATGGAAAAACACCAGGGACATGCAGCTGGCACATTCATACGCCGATGGCAGGATTTAAAAACGGTCCAGCCATTCTGGAAAAAGGCCTGACAGCATTTTATAAAGCTAAACAAATACCTGCCCTATGACCCAGGAAGCAGTTCCAATCTTAATTACCTACCCAAAAGGAATGAAAGCATACATCTCCAGAAAGACTTGCACAAAAACTATTTATAGCAACTCTGTTCACGATGGACCCAAACTAGAAACAGTCCACATAACTGGACCACCTGTTATATGCCAGTACAATAATCTCAGCAAGAACTTAACTAGTGAGACGTGCAGACACTTGAGTGGGTCTCAAAATATTATGCTGAACCAAAACCCTTACTCAAAAGAATACTCACTGTATGCTTCTACTTAAGTGAAAAGTCTTAAACAAGCCCCCCAAAACAAAAACAAAACCCCCAAACAACTATTACTGAAAAAAAGCAAAAACAAAGGTTGGTAGGGAGCTGACTAGGACAGGGGAGCCACGAACCTTCCGGGGAGACGGCTCCCTGACTCCAGCCTTGGGGGGCACTGGCAGACGCCTTTGTTAAGCTCAGCGGCTCATACAGTATTTAAGTGCCCTGCACTATTAGGAAATTTTACATCACAAGAAAAAACTACAAATACGGAATTCAGGTTAATGAAATGTGTGCTAAACGAAGTTCTTTAGGGGGAAATGCATGGATGTCAGCACGTACTTTAAAACGTGTCAACAAATAAGATGGACTGATGGACGGACAGCAGGGTGGCAAGCCGAACAACGTTCACCAAAGGCTGTGTAGTGGGCAGGTGAACGTTTTAATTTTCTTAATAACTAAAGAATCGTTGAGGAAAAGTCAATATTCATTCCGGATTTTAAGAACTCAGAAACAAAGGAATCTACAATAATTACTAGGAAAAATAAGCAAGCTCAATTAAGCCACAGGGTTAAATTTTGAAAAATTGAGTGAATGTCAAAATTTTTAGGAAGTCAAGTGTTTTTTATAAATAGTGGTATTAAACAACTAAAAATGAAAAGTTTTAACTCTCCATTTACAATATAATCAAAGAGCAAAATATCAGGAATAAATATAATAAAAATGTCTAAAATGTCTGCTGAAAACGACAAAACATAGCTTAGAGATATTAAAGAATACCCATAAACTGAAAGATACACTACGTTTATAAATTGAGAGACTCAATATTATTTAGTTGCCAATTTTTCTTAAATTGATACAGAGATGCAACAAAATCCTGATCAAAAATCCTAGAGGTTTTTAACGTAAGTTGACAAAAGTCTAAAATTTTATATGTCAAAGGTAGGAATGTAGAAAAGACAAAACAACCTTGAAAGAAGCACAAAGTTGGAGGGCTGTGTTACCTAAATTTAAGACTTGCTATAATGGCTAAATTAAGACGACAATTGTAAATGCTGATGAAGACGCAGGACAACTGGAACTCTCATTCACGGCTGGTAAGAAACATTAATCACCAGAAAGCTCTGTTAATAGGGTCGGGAGACCAGCAGGGGGAGCTCTTACCCCTGTGACGACAGCCAAGCCAACAGGAGAAGACTCTTCTTTCCCAGGAGGACTCGGCCAATGAGAAGCCAGGGGCTGTATGCTGAGCCCGCCCACCCCCGTCTCCTCTATAAAAGCTTCTCCTTCCGTCGCAGGCGGGGACTCACCCGCGGCCTGTCTGGCGGAGACCCTGAAATGCGCTGCTTTGCTGATCCCGAATAAGCCGGGCTCTGCTGGAAGACACCTGGCGGTCGGCTTCTTTTCACGTCAGCACGGGTGAGCGTGGAAAGTCGCGCGGCGGATCCTGGGACACACACGCACCCGAGCCCCTCCACTCCCAGGCATTTGCCCAAGAGACTCGGGAACACACGTCCACACAAAGGCCTGCAGGAGAACGTTCCCGGCAGCTTCATCCAGCAGCCAGAGACGGAGCCGGCCCAGGGACCATCAACTGGACGGCGGAGGGATGGGCAGAACGAAGCGCACCCACCGCGCACGCGGCCCGCAGCACGACCGCGGCACCGCCGACCCGGCACCAACGCGGGGGAGTCCAGCCCCGTCACGCTGAGTCCGTGAAGCGAGACACGGGGCGCACACGTGCGTGACTCCACCTGCTCGAGGGCCCGCGGGAGGCACGGCCGCCCGTGGTGAGGATCGCAGCGGGGGTGTCCGTGGCTGGGGGAGCAGAGCGGGGCACGTTCTTCCTCCGTCAGGACGGCGGTCACACGCGTGCGACATCTGTCAGAACCACCGCACACTTGCGATCCAGGTACCTACCGAACCGGTCACTCCTCACTTAACAAACTTAACGGGAAAACGCCCAGCAGCTCTCAGGCTGGAGGAACCCAGAGTGAAGAAATGCTCCCGGCAGACAGGCCCTCAGGGACCTGCGTCCTCCTCCCACCGTGTCTATCCGCTTTTACTTACATGCCTTACACAAGTGAAAATGGATTCAGGGTTTGTTTTTTTTTTTAAAGGTTAAGCCATTTAGAAATTTTACCAGTAAGTCACAGTTCTGGCATTTTGTTCTGAATAAGAGTGGGACGGTGTCTGGTACAAATGAAGCCACTTGCTTCTGGCACACTTGACAAACAAACCACCAAGTGGATTGAATCTATGTGTGTCTCTTGTGTAAACAAGGGTGAATCACAACTTCCCCCACAGCTGCTACAACTGAAAACCTACAAAAGCATATTTCATAGCAACTGTATCATTCTTCAGATACCTCAAAATAGAATAAAGCATTTGTTATTTTTCACTGACAACACAAACCAAAAAAGCTATTTTAAATAGAGAGCTTGATTAATAATAAAGAAATTCCTGTCCTGAGTCGGAATGCTGGGATCTGTGCTTTGCTGTCTGGCTTTATTAAACGGATAGAGACAAAGACCAAACTGTTCAGGAAGTGAGAACAGATAAGCAAGGATTTCTGAGTTGGAGACTTTCCTCTTTCATTATATTCTCATAACAAAATAGCAAAGTTAGAAACTACAGCCCTACAGGCAAACATCCATATATCTTAAACTATAAAAAACTTTGCCAAAGTACTCATTTTAAAATCTAAATGTGCTACAAAGAAAGCCAAGCCTAAATGCCAAGACACAGCAAGATGAGGTCAAGTACGAAGACCCCAGGCGCACACTTAGTGCTCAGCAGAGGTAATGTTTGTGACTGATTTCACGGATGCAGTTTGGTGGAAACTTTTCTCAGGAATGACCAGCTGACTCACAGAGAGGACAGCTCTGCGCTGGAAACCTCCCAAGTGCCCCACTAACAGGAATGAGCACACCCACCAGAGGGAAAAGCCCGCTCCGGGACGAAGGCAGCTCAGGGGAGACTGCAACACCACACACGGATACACCTGCACACAGACCAGCAGCAAACAAGTGCATCATTTAGGAGCCAGAACATAATTGCTCTGGCCAGAAACCCAAGTCTCGACTCCTGCACAGAGATCCCAGCCTGATGTTATTACGGAAGCCGCCTTGTGACGCCACATCTGATGTAACGCCAGGGAGGGACACTAGGGGTTGGCGCAGAAGAGGGACTGAAAGTCTAGTTTCTTCCCCAGTAACATGAGTATCAGGGACGGTGTGTCCTGGACCAGGGGTGATGAGCAGTTTTTGTGGGGAAGGGTCCCTTTCTGTTTCCCCCAAAGCCCATTTAGGGAGACTGCTGGGGTGGAGGGGGCACATACAATGTTTACAGAAAACCCAACAACCTAGAGGTGATCGTGGGATGGGAGACTCGGAGTCTGCCAAGGAAGAGGTTCTGGTCTCGAGGTGCTGCTGGCCTGGCGGGAGGCCCTGGCACCCGATGGGTTTTAAAGTCCAGTTCTGCTGCCTGGAGTCAATCCAACCACCAAGTCCACCAACAGGTACAAAGTCCCTACAACCCTGCTTTTACCGAGGATACAGTAGGAAACAAAAACGGTCTTGCCTTCTATCTTGGCAGTTACATGCAAGTGAAAGGGGTCAGGCACATTAATAAATGGGAACTGCATTAAGTACATATAATCGTTTAGATGAAAAAACCACAGGGAGAGGACAGGGAGATGGAGAGGTGGCTCAGGAGGGGGTGAGCCAGTGGTCACCGAGAACATGCAGCCGGGGGACGCCGACGTGAACCCCACACAAGGCAGGGTGTGCCTGGAGTGTGTGAGGAGCAGCGAGAAGGCCACAGAGGCTCAGGTGGGTGGGGGTAACGGGGAAAATGGGGTCGACCAGGCCAGGGAGGCTGGGGGCAGGGGGAGGGCTCCATTCAGTGCCCTGCAGCCCAGCTCTGCTTGGGGTTTGCTCTCGGCAAGATGGAAGCCACAGAAAGGTCCTGGGCAGAAGCAAGTAATTTCAGAATTACAACACCAGCCACTTTGTGGAATTAACGAGGACCAGCAGGTGCCGTGATCATCCTAGAGAGAGAAGTGGTACTTGGACTCAGCAGTGATGGAAGAGAGACGGTGAGCAGCAGCTGGATCTGGGATCTACTTTCAAAGAAGTGTTAATAAGACCCCCCGATGGGCCGAATACAAGCTGTGCGGGAAAGTGAAGAACTCTGGCCAAGCAAGACACTTGGCCTGAGTAACTGGAAGGACAGAGCTGACGTCCACTGGGATGCGAGGAGATACAAGAACTCAGTTTTAAACACATGAAGTGGAGATAGGGAGGAGGTCATTTGACTCAGACATGGGGAATGCGGGCTAGAGACAGAAGCCTGCGATTCGCAGGCATCACAAGTCATTAAACCCGTGAGACCAGGCAGGGAGCGAAGTGTGGGTGAGGATGGAAAGGAGTTCCAGGACCAGGCCCTGAGACACTCAGCCACGCAGAAGGCAGACCGGACAGGAGAAGCCGGCAGGGACTTGCAGGAAGAGCGAGGAGCGGCACTGGAGGGGGACTAAGACGTGGGTCCAGAAGCCAAGTGTTTTGAAGCGGGGTCAGTCAGTCACGTCTGATGACCTCAGTAGAAGAAATCAGGCCCACAAGAGGGGAAAGAAGAGATTGACAAACCCTTTCCACTGAAAAAACAACCATAAAACTTGGCAAAGTTGTCCAAAACAGCTATCTCAGGGCCCTAGGAATCCAGAGGCAACCATCAGGTTGAGAAGCAGGTACTCATGAGAACCGCTGAGCTGAGTGCCCCCGGCGGAGGCCGGTGGCCGTGCTGCCCGCGCCTGCTGCCCCCCAGCTCCGGCAGCGAGGGGCTGGCCTGGAAAGCCTGAAGCTTAGCGGGCAGGGGGACTGGCACGACGTGAAGCAGAAGGCGGAAGAGGCGGCAGCCCTCCGGCCCGGGCTGAAGTCCAGCAGCGGCGAGCGACAATGGCGGGACAGGCAGAGATGTGAAGGGGGAGCCTGGAAGTGAGGCGGCCCCCGGGGCCTGAGGAGCAGCCCACCTGCCACGTGTCCAGGAGGCCCTCGAGGGGGCCGGCACAGAGTGAAACCCGGCAGGCCTGGGGGCCGCCTGAGCTCTGAGTGCACTCCCAACCCAACCCAAACCCAGTGCAGAGGGTGGAAGCCTACGGGCTCGAGGCATCTGACCACAGCCTCTGACCAAAACCGGACTCACAATCTATGCAGACGCAAGAGTGACCCCTAGAAAGTCAGGCCACAAATCAAGGTAAGAACTGGGATGGAGGGAGCTGAGCAGAGAAATCCGTGGCCATAGTTCCCTGCATGGCATTCAGGCAAGTGACTTAAAACATACACACACACACTCGCAAAACAACCTCAATAAATTCAGGGAAAAAATTAAAATTCTGAAACACACACACAACACCCAGAAAGTATGAGTCACACTCAGGAATTAAAATAGTCAATGAAAACCATCTCTCAGTTCACTCATAATTTGGATGTAGCAGAAAAAGACTTCAAATCAACCTTTATAAGTACATTTAAAAAACATGTTTAAAGAACTCAAGAAAAACATGATGCCAATTAGAATGGGGAATAACAAAGAAATAGAGCCTACCAACATAGAGCAAACACTCTAGAGCTGCAAAACAAAGTGAAATTAAAAATTCACTAGGTGAACAACAGCAGATTTGAGAGGGGAGAAGAAAGAATCAGTGAATTTTTGAGAGGTCAACAGACTTTATCCAAAGTGAAGAACAGAGCAAAAAGATTAAGAGGAAAGAGAGAGGGGGAGGGAAAAAAAGAGATGTTTAAGAAATAATGGCTGAAAACATTCCAAGTAAGATGAAAAGTAATTATTTATACATTTAAGAAGCTTGATAAAGCCCAACTAATGTCAATACAAGGAGACCCTTAGAGATACAGTTGTTGAAACTCTGGAAGCTAAGACAGAGAAAAATCTTAAAACCAGTGGGAAAATAACAAGGTAACATGCATAAGGGAACAACAATACAATTAATGCTTGACTTTTCATCAGAAACAATGGACAAGCAGAAACCAGGGCAATGACGTATTCAAAGCACACACACACACAAAAAAAGGCCCCAAGAATTCTATATTCAGCTTAACTACCCTTCCAAATGAAGGCAAAATAAAGACATTCCCAAATAAGTGATACTGAGAAAAGCCACCACCAGCAGAGCTGCCCGACAAAAAACACCAAAGGAAGTTCTACAGGTTAAAAGAGAAAGACTGCAGACAGTAATGCAAAGGCAGGGGAAGACAGGAAGCGGGGGGGACAGCAAACAGGTGGGGGAATACACAAGACTGGCTGAATACTGTGTCTTCCTTCTAGTCAATTTCTTAAATGAAGCCAGACTGTATAAAGCAAACATTACAACACTGTACACACCTGATACACTGGCTGTAGTGTATGTAACTTTACGTGGTATAATGTATGTAACAGCGCAAAGGGAGCGGGGAAATGGGAGACGTGTTTGAGTTAGGATGATATACTGACTGGAATTAAGGTAGTATGAACCTGAAGTAGACTGTAATAAAATGCATATTATAATCCTCAGAGCAATCACTAAGAAAATAATTCAAATATATCATTTTTTAAAAAAAAATCACAGAAATTAATATGGTGAAGGCAAAAAGTGTTTAACATAAAAGAAAGCAGGAAAGAAGAAACAATGACATAAATAGGAAACTAGCACAGTGACACACTAAATCTAATCGTTCCAATAATTACATGAAATAGGAAAACTAAAGACTCTCAACAAAGAGCAGAGGTTGACAGATTGAACAAAGCAACTATGTGCTCCACAAAAGACTCGACTTTAGATTCAGAAGTAAAAATAAAGTAAAAGGACAGAGAAAGATATGCTGTGCTCAGAGTAGCCATTTGAGGGTGATTATATTCACATTAGACAAAACAGACTTTTAGCCAAGAAATACTCCTAGAGACAGAGAGGAACACTTCATGATCATCATGATAAAAAAAGGTCAGCATTTCAGGAAGGTAAAATGACCATGAATGCATGCATATACCTAAAAGAGTTATAGGAAGAAAAACCTAACAGAAATGAAAGAAACAGACAACTCTACATTTAAAGTTGAAGACTTCAATATCCTACTTATCAACAACTGACAGAATAAAACAGAAAGTCAGTAATGATACAGAAAACCTGAATGCTATCTATCACCTCACTCTGCTTGACACTTACAGAACACGCCGTCCCGGAACAGCAGAATACGCACTCTTCAAGTGTACACCGAACATGTACCACAACAGACCATGTTCTAGGCCCTAAAACAAATTTCAATAAACTTCAGAGGATTCAAGACAGAGACCCTGACCTAGACACACCACCCCGAAACTATCAGAAGCTAAAGACAAAGAGAAAATCTTGTTCACTGACCACAAGGAATTAAATTAGAAACCAACAGTTTTGGAAATTTTCCAGAAAAAAGTACAGGGGAAGTGAGAAGGCATTTGGAAGTAAATGAAAAAAGCATAACTTCAGTGCTTAGAGGGAACTGTATAGCTTTAAAACACCTATTCAGAAAAGAAGGACAAAAGTTTAAAAATCAATCATCTAAGCTTTCCACCTGGGGAAACAGGAACAGAAGAGCAAATGAAGTCTACAGCAAGGGGGAGGTAGCAGGTGATACACATCTGAGCAGAAATCAGTGTAACAGCAAAAACCACCACCTAGAAAAATATTAAAGCCCAAAGCTGGTTCTTCGACAAGATCAACAAAACTGATACAGCTTTACCTAGAATGACCTAAAAAAGAAGAGAACACAAATTACCAATAGCAGACATGGAAGAGGGGACATCACTATCTACGTGGCAGGAATTTAAAGGACCACAAGGAAACAGCACGTAATGTGACTCTGTGCTGACAAATGAGGCGACTTTGGTGAAATGGAGAAATGCCTAGGAAAATATAAATTAGCACAACAGACCCTGAAAGAAACAGAATCTATACAGATTTACAAGTGAACGAATATACAGTTAGTAATTTAAAGTCTTCCCACAAAGTGCGGGCTCACATGTCTTCGTCTGTGAACTGTACAAAATATCTAATGAAGAAAAAAAATCCCATACAAACAGTCAGAGGACAGGAAAGACCACGTCCCATCTCGTTCTCCAAGGCCAGTATTACCCTGACAGCAAAGCCAAACGAGGACATCACAAAAGCAAAACTCAATAAAAACAAACAAAAACCCCTACAGAATACTATTTCCAAAAAACACAGACACAAAAATCCCAAACCAAATTCACCAACACAGAAACAGGATTACACACCATGCCCAAGTGGGATTTATCCCCAAAATACAAGGTCAATTTCACATCTGAAATCAACTAATGTCATACACTGTATTAACAGAATATAGGGTAAAAGCCACATGATCATCTCAGTGGGCACCGGTAAAGCATCTGACGAAATAAAAATTCATGACCAAAACTCTTAACAAACTAGAAACAGAAACTTTCTCAACTGGATAAGGAACGCCACAAAAACTCTACAGCTAATATTGTGAACTTAACGTGAAAGGCTGAAGATATTCCCCTAAACATCCTAGAAACTACAAGCAAGATGTGAGTTCTCAGCGCTCCTGCTGACCCTCACGCTATGGGTTCTATGCAGCCCAAAAGGCAAACACAAGTAGAATGGAAAGAAAGAAGTAAAATTATCTATACTTGCAAAGGACATGATCTGGTACGCAGGGGAAAAAACCTGAGGAATCTACAAAGTAACTATGAGAACTAACAGGCTGAAGGCTACAAGATCAATGTGTAAAAGTCAACTGCTTTTCCATATTTGCTGTATTTCTATATTATAGCAAAGGATGATCCAGAAGTGAAAATATGAAAGCAATCCCACTCAATATATTGAAAAGGATAAAATACTTAAGAATCAGTTTAATAAAAGTTCAAGAATTTGACTCCGAGAACTTCAAAATGTTACTGGAAGAAATTAAAGATGATCTAAATAAATGCTCTGTACAGTGATGGGCCCCACCGCGCCCGGCAGCCAGTACTCAGGGTGCCTTCACAGAGTGGAAGCTGGGAGAGGAGCTGGAGGTTGAGGACCAGGGTGAAATGGAAGACTCGCGAATGCTTTATCTGCACGTACAGTGTGGTACGGGGTCGTGACGGTGCTTGGGATTTGTGACCAGCCACTAAAAGCAGCGTTGCTGATTGTGGAGAAGCAGCCACAGTGCTCTGTGTCCCTGACACATTTCTTCAGACCCTTGGTTTCCAGCTCTCTTCTCGTGGATCACAGCCGCCGTGACACTCTGGGGCAGAGGAACACCCGCCATCAGCACTAATGGCCTTAACCATACAAGTCTGGCATTAAACCCAGAGAATAACATCATCTGAATTTATAAAACCAGCATGTTGACGCAGGCCCAAGACTGGTCCATTCATCAGCCTTAAACTTCCTCTTTGAGGCGAATTCATCTGATTCTGCTTAGTTTGCCCATCTGCAGGACCAAAGCCAACCACATCCTAACACTGGCTCTTGCTCTAATGAGCAGCCCAGGGAGTATACTGTGTGGGGGGCGACAAGGAAGCATGAGCACCTTCACTGCTGCTTGTGTCCCGGAACAGTTCCTGACACGGAACCCTGCTTCACCTTGACCGCCCCCCTGGCTCTAGTGCCAAGGATGTGCCGACGTAACTAACACTCTGCTTGCTCAATCTCCCAGCGCCTGCTTTTTAATAATGTTTTTAAGCCTGTATTTCATGAGGAGAACTTCCTACCAGACAGATTACTCTTACTTCATGTGACAGCAATGCTTTCCTCGGGTCTCCCCAAAAGAAACATTCTGATAATATAAGAAAGTGGGGGGAAGAGAATTATCTATATCCTGATTGCCCACCTAACTAATCAACCCTAACACTCTGCGATAACTGATTCGGGTGTTTCAAAATAAAAACACAGTATGATACAGTTGTAACCCGCTGAGCACCCCAGCTCCTCGGGGGTAACTACTGTTCCGAACGTGATGTTTATCACTCTCACATGTCTCTGGAAAAGTGTACTACTTATGTGTGTGTATCTAACACACAGTAAGTAGCACTTCACATGGTTTTAAACTCTATCTACTTCTCTAATTCTCACCAATGTTTCTGAAATTAATCCATTTTCATACATGCAGACCTAGCTCACTCATCTTAAAGGCTGCGTAGTATTCCACAGTGTGAGCAATACACCCATCCATTTACCCATCCTCATGCTGATGGACGTTTGAGTTGCTTCCCGTTTTTGTCTACTGCAAACAATAATGCAGGTATCCTTGTCAACAACTCCTCATGCACATGGCTACTTCCGTAAGGTACATGCACCTGGGAGAAAAACTCCTAAACTTGGTGGTACAAGCGCCCAGAACGTAACCAGACTATTACCAAACTGCTGCCAGAAGAGGTTAGATTAACTGTTTACACTTCAATCAGCAGCAATTTCTTCACAGCCTCGTCAACACAGTAACATCTTAAAAGTTCGGTTGGTGTGCAGTGGTAGCTTCTGTTTTTGCACCTTCCTGACAATGGACGAGAAGAGAATTCTTACAAAACTTTATTTCCCATCCTGATTTCCTTCCCCGTGAGCCCCTGTTCACACTTTGCCGACTCGGCCATATATATAGGGGATCTAATTTTGTTTCTTTCTCACACGGATGGTGGAATATCCCAGCACCATGGCCTGAAGAGACAGTCCTTTCCATACTAGTCTGTAACCTCATCTTTGTCACTTACCAAGCGTCTACCCACGACTCACCCTTCTGTTCTGTTTGCTCCCAACATCAGCACCATGCTGTCCGTAATGCCACATAATAAGCACCCTGTTCTGTTTACAAACTATCTTGGCTACTCTTGGCACAACATTTCCCAACGTGTTACAAGGTCAACGTGTGTCGTGTAACAATAACTCAACAGGGGCGGTGGGGGGTAGGCAAAATGAAAATGAATACACACTTTATTTGGGGACTTATAGAGAAAATTCCGACTTGATGGTTTACTCGGGAGAAACAGACATTACAGAAACAAGCCTTCCCCGTCCACGAGCATGAAACCGCTCCATTCGGTTCTTTAATTTCCTTCAGTAAAGCTTTACAATGCTTTCTGCGTATTTTATTTGATTTACAGGTTTGTGGTTATAGTGTTTTTGCTATCGTAAATCTTGTAAAAGTATATAAGCAACTTGGTACTCTGCCTACAGGAACACAGTTGATTACTTGTTTGTCTTGTGTTCAACCTTAACTGAACTCATGGTTTCTGTGGTTCCTACGCAGACAGTGCCATCCGGCCTGGCCCTGAGGCGACGACAGCA
Source organism: Camelus dromedarius (assembly GCF_036321535.1). Classification (NCBI taxonomy): domain Eukaryota; kingdom Metazoa; phylum Chordata; class Mammalia; order Artiodactyla; family Camelidae; genus Camelus; species Camelus dromedarius. Next base: position 2,723,736 of record NC_087454.1, on the reverse strand, counting down.
GGCCAACCCCTCTGCCCCTCTGCCCCTCGGGCCGGTGAGGACCTCAGGGATGTTCATCAAAGCATCACTGGATGAGCCGCAAACAGAACTAGAAGGAACACGCACATGGTACCAGAACGTTCTGCTTGTTGCGCCGCGTGTCCCACCGGCACCCACACGCTTTGTCTTGTGTTTTCAGTGCTCTGTGCTAGAGAAGCGAGCAACTGCTGCTAATGAATTAGCCCCTCTCTGCACCCTCCTGATGATCCGTAACATCCCGGACATCACACGTGTGTAATAAAACACGAAGCCTGTGGTTCAGAAGAAAACACAGAAGCCTGAACTTGTTCCTAAGCTTCTCGTACGTTGTATCTGCATCCGCAGGCGTTCTCGTGCCAGCCTGGCCCCGAGCCAGCCACCCGGACCGCCAGTTTGCCCCCTGCAGTCGGAGCGGGAGGCGCTGAGGGGAAGCGGGAAGCCGGGAGGCCAGGAGAAAGAAGAGGTGGTGCCGGCAAACACAAACCCCTTCATTCAGCACACACCCAGCTCACATTTTTAAAAGCTCTCTGTAAGTGGGGGCAGCGAACAGAACTCTCCCCTAAACAAGGCGGAGGGGCCCTAAAACGCAGGCCTGCAGAACTAGCGCTCGTCAAAGCCATCTGATTCTCCAAGAGCAAAGTTGACAGTAGAAATGTCCTTTTATGTAATAATAGCCCCCGAAAAGGCCGCCACCATCAAGCCAAGCTTCCCTCACAAAGAGCATGAGCTGGGGGCAGGACCACGGCGGGCGCGCGGCCCCACCGGGTCCTCGTGTGCAACGCGCCCGAGGGGCCGAGGCCAAACGCACCGAGCGAGGCTCCCAGAGCCCGCAGGCCCGCCGCACACGACGGCAAGGGCTACAGGAGAAGCACCCGGCTCACAGGGCCGAGCTCCCAACCGCAGTGACACTACTCTGACATCCTAACCCAGGAACGGGTTTGCTGCCCAGTGTTCGCAGCAGCACTGTGCACAGCAGCCAAGACGGGGGAACAACCTAACTGCCCAACGGCAGATGACCTCATACAGGAGCTGCGGCGTATGCACACAATGGAAAGCTACTCAGCCACACAAAGAAAGTGCCATTTGCAGCAACAAGGAACTGTATTCAATATCTTGCAGTAAGCTATAATGCAAGACAATATGAAAATGGGTATGTGTATGACTGAGACAGTGTGCTGTCCACCAGAAATGGGTGCAACACTGTAAACTGACTATCCTTCAATTAAAAAAACAAGAACAGGTTTATTCCACTGAACACATTTCTACGAGGACTTTGGTTGTGTGTCTTTCTGAAAACATCACAAAATAGAAATCATCAAGGAAAGCATAAGAAGGCACAGCCCAGCCACCAAACCAAAAACCTGACCATGAACAACCCTTAGAAAAACAGTCTATCTGCGACGTGTGCCCAGGGGAACTTGAGCTCCGGGACCGCTCTGAAGGCCCTCCGACAGATGACTGGCAAACACGCCGGGAGTGACCCGGGGGCACAGGAGGTAACTGCACTGCACACAGCATCAGCAGAGCCCGTCTGGCTTCCAGCGTCTGCCCAGTGCTTCTGCGCCATTTACGTGCTTTCATTTAATTCTTCCCGAACCCTACAAGGTAAACCGAGTCTAGCGCCCCTTTTGACAGAGAAGTACGCAGTCCCAGCTCAAACCCAGACAGCCTGATTCTGGGGTCTAAACCCTCCACCTTCATGCTGACGGCTGTTAAGTTTTAAGCCTGTAATTCTAATCTGTCCTTGAATTAAAAAAAAAAAAAAAAGGGCAGGCCACAGGAAGGCATTTACGACACCGACACACCCCAGCAAAGGAGGAGGGCCCCAGACGGAGGTGCTCGCCCCCAGGCCTCAGGCTCCACGCCCCGTTCTCTGCGGGGCCGTGGGTCACGGGGGCACCTGCCCCAGAGGGCGGCTGTGGGAGGGAGCTGATGCACCTGGGGAAAGCACGCCAGGGCCGCCACCTACTGAGACCAGATTCCTGCTACTACACAGAACAGGAGGCGAGACCAGGAAGAAGGGTGGGGGGCGTGCCAGTGCTCTGGGTCTGATGTCAGACCCCCCCCTGCGCTCCCCCGTCCCTGATGTGACTTACTGGCTGCGTGAATCTCCTGTGTAACTAAGTCTCCCACATACAAAAATCAAAGCTGTTCTTGTTGGAGGGCGGGAGGAGTAAGGTGTCCCCTGGGATCAGAAGCATATTTTGAGATAACAGGAGTCAGGGAAGAGAGTGACTGAGTGAGGGTCCTAACTGAAAGTCTGCATTAAGAATCAGCACAGCTTAGACGGGCCGGAGAGACAGGGAAGGACGCAGGGACCCTGAGCTGGTGCAGCGCACGAGGACAAGCAACTCGTGAAGGAGCCGAGCCTCCAGGGCGCGGATACAGATCTGCATCCGAACACGAGGCGTGGTCTTTCTCCTCAACGGGCAGGGTGGGAAGGAAATCCCAGCAGAAGCCGGCTGAGTCCCCCCGAGAGAGCTGGAGGAGAAGCAGCAAGCATCAGACCCCCGCGAAGTCAGAGGAAAGGGCGGGACAAGCCTCAGTTCAACAGGACCTTCTGAGAAGCAGGCTGAAAGAAAGAAGGTTCCCGAATCCAAGGACAGATTTTACTGAGATACAGAAGAAATCAGTGCAGGCGGAGGCTCATTGCTGTTGTCATAAAATCAATTCCATGGATGACCTTTAATAAAATGAAGCAGAGCAGAGGATGCTGCGTACGGCAGGGTGATGTCCTGTGAACCTTTACACTTCATACACTTACATATGGTAAGGAGGCTGTGATATAAAATGTATTTCTAACTGTGGGTTACGGTCAAGAAAAGTTCTGAGGAAAAGGGGCCACAAAGAACTGTCAGAAGGATCTGTGACTCCCCTGGCCCTACTCCCCAAGGGGAGAAGCTACGAGGAGAAATTCTGGGGTGCTGCGTGCGTAGTTCTCTCGCTGGACAGTCTGTGGCTTTTTGGCAGATTCCGGAGGGATCTGGGGCTCACAGAGGTTAAAAATCGCTGCGATAAGAGGGGATGAGCAGAGGAAAAGGCCAGTTCTCCTTCACTTACAGGGTTAGATACTGTGCTTTCACGGGCGCTTCCTAGGGGATCCGTCATGAATCAACTAATGTAAATAAACCATTCTTCCATCTAGCTGTAGCGTCGATCTGAAATCCTAAAGCTGCCACGCGTGAAATAATTATTTCCTTTCATTTACTCCTAAACCAACCCTATCTGGACACACAGCAGGCCCAGGATCCCAGCATTCGGTAAATAAGCTCTTGTTTACTCTCCCTGCATATTTCATGACTGCAACCAGATCTGGTCAAATTCCAACCTGTCCCGACACCCAGGCTCGGACTCTCGGCCGCGCTGGACCTGCCCTTCCCTTAACCTTCGCCAGCTTTGAGCACAAGTGCCCAGGAGAGTATAGGCCAGATGTGAGTCAGTGCAGGGGAGCTTCAGGCACAGAGACCTCCCCGTGACCGACACCCCAGGGACACGGACTTGGAGGCTGCCGGCCGCCTGGAACCGAGTCTTCCTCATGCCGCCACCGACAGGGCAGAACTCCCGTCTGTAAACACCGAAGGGGACCAGCTCCCACCTGCCGGCCTTGGAACCACGCTTCTCTTCACAAATGGCCACGAGACTGGGTGGCACTGTGTCCCCGCAGCCTGGCCTCTCACCAGCGGAGAACCCTGACCACGTTAGGAGATGCGGGGCATCTGTCCTGTCTCCACAGACACTCCTCCTAAAATGACAGTGCCTGCAGGCAAGTCCAGCGGGTGGAGGGCACCCCCTCCACTGCTGCATCCGCCAACACAGCTCACCAGGGGCACATTCACACTGAGACCTGGCGGGTCAGCACTGAGCGTCAAACTGTGGGAATTCGCACACACAGGATGATGTGAACACTTCAGAAGTGCGAGCCGGAGCCTGACATCCAGGGGGCGCGCAGGCCTGCCCACCCACCCGTTACATCGTCAGCTGCACGGGGGGCGGGGGCGGGCCTGGGCCACCTCGCTGAGCCCAAACGCAGAGCGCACGACGTCTGACAGGGGTATGGGCAGATGTGAGAAGAACAAAGGAGCCCACGAGAAAACGCTCCCGCGGGCTAAAACTTGGACAATGCAAACAAAAAGAATGACTGCACTGGAATTGTTGAGGAAAAATCAAAAGCCTGATGACACACACACAAATGTAAAACCCTCACTTATCAATGAGAGTGACTTTTATACCAAACCACAACTGTTAAAACTGGTAAAAAGCATTACGCCTGCGTTTCTGGGGGAAAGGCAGTTCTCCCTTGCTGATGACAACAAGCAGGCCCTTCTTTACAGCATAATTCTGCTTCCTCAACCCGGAAGAAATGACAGAAATCACCACCCTGCAACACCAGCCAAGACTCAGCGCGGACCACTAGTGGATGCTAGATTCACACGACGAAACATGGGTGGAAACGGGATTCCCGCCCGGGTTCGAGCGTTGCCCCCGGGTGCCCTCCTAAGAGGAGGGAAGGCGCCCCGCCCCGCTCAGCTCCCACCAGCGGGACCACCTGACCCCGGGCCCAGGGAGGGGGTGTGAGACCGAGCAGCCGGCCTTCAGCCCAAACTTCCAACTCCCAGGAGGGGCAAGGAAACAACAAGAGACCGGCCCAGCCACTTCAAAAAATCAAAGTAAGATGAGTAAAGCAGGAGGCTTTCCAGGACAGGGAATCACACGGCACGTGGTGTTCACCAGCGTCCTCATCGCCACTGCTGACGTCTGACCTCCCTCCAGCTGCTGGCTGGTAGTCTGGGGCCGTCTGCCCGGAAGCAGGTTAGCCCCTGACCTGATGGTTTGGCTCTCGCGGTGAAGAATGAAGAGTGAGCGACATGCTTGCACCGAGACAAGGCTGAGAAGCCACATGCCGGGGCCCGTGGAGATCAGTGACCGCCCAGGGGGACTTTTACCAAGACACGGGGTGCACGAATCTGTGAAGACAGGGAAGAGACACATGGACTCACTGCTCCCTGCTCGGTCCTGTGTGTGCACGTGCACGCGTGCTTCTCCCAACTCAAAGACCTGCAACCACAGACGACCCCAGACTCTGCTCCCTGCGCCCACAGCACTGGAGGTCTTGGGAGAACCAGACCTCCCGAGAGCAGGGACGCCTGCAGGACTGGGGATTTAGGTGAGATCAGACCTGGGACACTTCAGCGAGCTCACAGTGAGGACAGCTAACTGGGACCAAGCACTTCAGCCGTCAGCGTGCCAAGCGCTGGGCGGGATCTTCACGAATCGCCTCACAGGAGCCCCAGGATCCTGGGACACCCCTTTACAGGTGAGAAAACCAAAGGTGCCCAGAACTGAGTGGCCTGCCCAAGGTTACGGAATTAGCAACAGAGCTCGCTGGGCGTGGACCCAAGTCGCCCTCCACCAGGCAGGACGCCCTCTGCTTCCATGTGAATGAGTCACCCTGGAGGAGCCACGCCCACCAAAGTGGGTGTCGTCACTGTCCCCACCAAGCGACCTCCCCACAGAACAGCTGCATCTGTTTGAGTCAGTGAGGGGACAGTGCCTGCGGCCCGAGGGCTAAGCCACAAGCCCCGGTCAGTCTTAGCCAGCCACCGGCAGAACGAGCCTCAGGGAGTGACCGCACAAGCCCCGCCCTCATTCAGCGTCTCCAGTTCGGGACAAGAGCAACAGCACGAAGAAGGAGCCTTACCGTGAACGTCCGCCCTGTGAGCACCACCGGGCTGTCGCCGTGAGCTTCCGGCGCCAGGCGCAGAACAGAAGTGATCGGAGACCTAGACCGCTCTATCTCGAGATGCTCCGGCGGTAACAGCCCCTTGGCTGATGGAAGAATGTGGAAAAAAGACATCCGGGTCCACTCGGCAGGACGCTGGGGACTGCCACAGCTGGGTGGCATCCCACTGTGACACTGGGGTCGGGGGATCGGGGGAGGTAAAGGACTAATGAGACAGCCATTTCCATGTGCCTCCACTCTGGGCCGGGAACCAGAAACCTGCCACTGCCCTCACACCCCGAGGACACTGGTGCACGTGGTCACTGGGGGACCATCAGTGGTTCTCAGGTGGTCGGTGCTGGGTTCAGGCGTGGGGCGGACGTGATCAGACTTGGGTCTTACAGCCGGCAAGGCAGGGCGTGTAAATGCAGCGAGTGCACTGGAGGTGAGGAGAGCAGCCCAGCGGATGTGAGGCCGTGGCTGAAACCCCCTGGGAAGCTGCTCTGGCTCCAAGCTGGGAAATGGAAAGGGAGTCCCGGAAAGCTAGCTTCACGGACTTAGAAGAACCACCGCATGTGCTGGTTGGCCTAGGACAGCCCTGACTTACACCTGCTGCCTCAGTGTCCACCTGGCCTCACACGTGTCCTTCTTCATTTTTAAGTAAGCCCTGCGGTTTGCCCTCACACTACAAGAAGCCAGCAGCAGCTTCTCCAGCCTCTGCTTTGTGTGTCTTGCTTCTGCCATGGTCTCACTAGTCGTGTGCAAGACACACGTGCAGTGAACAGAGTTCTTGTTTTAACCTGTGGTTAAATCCGAAAGCCAACCAGCAGCAAACCACCTACTCTCCAGACCCTTCCCACTGGTGAATTCCATCAACATCATCAGCCTTCTCAAATTCTTCCCCAAGCAGAAGAGGAATACTTCCTAATTCATCCTATGAGGCCTGCGTTATCTTCTATCAAAGCCAGATAAAGAGGTCACAAGAAAACCAAACTATGCATACTTATGAATACAGAAGCAAAAATCCTTAACAGAATACAGTGGCTTCGCAATACTAACAGTAGTTATGTCTTGTAAAGCTGCCATAAATACTGAATTAGTGAACGTTGGACCGCTGCTCCTACTGTGAAGTACACGTGTACACACACACCCCTTGCGTAGATCACCATCTTCAATCCTAAGAACAACTTACCCCGATGGACTTGTTCTTCTTTACATCATAAAACAGAAAGTGAGGTTCAGAAGTGGTAAGTGACTTTCCCGAGACTGCCCCCCACCACAAACACCAGAGCTGCGCATCCAACTTGGTCAGCTGGCCCCAGAGCCACAGCTTCTTGCGCTGTGTTGCACTGCCCCCTACTGTCCGCATCCTCTGGTCACCTCTGCGTGAGAGCTGAAACAAGAAAGCTTAGTATCTCTCTGGTCACCTTCAGCTGGGGAGGTGCGTGTCACGTGATTTCAGTTTTTCAGCACTCTGTGCATGCCCTGAGTAACCATGAAAGCACCACAATATTCATTTGGGGGCTACAAATGAATTTTAGCATGTAGGAGAATTCACACATATGGAATCCACAAACGAGGATCAACTGTATTACCAAACTGAAGCCAACAGCATATTAAGGGGATTACGGATCAAGACCAAATGTGATTTATCCCAGAAATGCAAGGGTGGTTCAACATAAGAAAACCAATGTAATATGTCATATTTATAAAACAAAGAGAAAACACAAGACCATCTCAACCAATGCAGAAAAGTCACTGACAAAATCCAACACCCTTTCACGATAAACTTTCAGCAAACCAAGAACAGAGGAGAACTTCCTCAACATGATAAAAAGCATTTATGAAGAACCCCCAGTGAACATCATGCTCAGGGGTGAACGACTGAAGTGGAGCTTTCAGGAACAAGACAGGGATGCCCCACACTCACCACTGCTACTCAACAGCGTGCTGCAAGTTCTAGCCAGAGCAATTACGCAAGAAAAATAAAAAGCACTCAAGTTAAAATGGAATTAGTAAAGCTATCACTATTCACAGATGACGTAATCTTGTATATTGAAATTACACATAAAGAATTCATTAAAAAGCCACTAAAGCAAACACATTCAACAAAGTTTCAGGACACAAGACAAACACAGATGCCAAAGTCGACTCAGTGGGAAAGAAAAGTCTCTCGAACAAATGGTTCTGGGACAACAAGACATTCACAGGTAAAAGAATGCAGTTGGAACCCCACCTCACACCATATGCAAAACTCAACTCAAAATGGATTTTAATATCAATACTAATATAAGAGCAAAAAAGTCATAAAACTTTTAAAAGGAAACCTAGGAACAAATCTTCATGACACTGAAGTCAGCAATGGATTCTTAGCTATGACACCAAAAGCACACACAACAAAAGAAAAAATAGATAAACTGGACTTCAACTTTAAAACGTCCGTGTTTCAAAGGACATTATCAAGAAAATGAAAAAACAGCCTACAGAACAGGAGAGAATACCTGCAAACCACATGTATGAGAAGGGCTTAATGCCCAGAATCCACGAAGACCTCCGACAGCTCACCAACACAGGCCACCCAGCGAAAAGAACTGGGCAAAGACAGACAAATACACGACAAGGTGCTCAGCACCATTAGTCACTAGGAAAATGTAAATCGAAACCACGAGATACCACTTCCCACCTACTAGGACGACTGTCCCCCCAAAAGGGGAAATTGAGTGCTGGTGTTTGTAGCCGATGGGAACGTCAAATGGAGCAACTGCTCTATAAAACAGCTCGGTGGTTCCTTGAAAAGTGAAACACAGAATGAGCACGTGACCCAGCAACGATTCACCCGACAGCCCGTGGGGCCCAACCCTAGCACACAGGTTGCTCCCGCCATCTGAAACTAGAGTGTTTCCAGGAAACCTTTCATAATCCAAAATGGTGAGAGGTGAAGAAGCAACTGCCCTGCTAACAGGCACACAAAATGAACGGAGATAAAGCACAGATGCTCACAGACACGGCTCACCGCCACGGCGGCTTAACGCTGAGCGCCGCGCGCGGTTCCCGGGGAAGGAGCCTGGCGGCGCCCTCTCACCGCCGGGCCGCCCGCGGCCTCTGCGCCGGCTCGCTGCAAACCCCACGCTGTTCATTACTTCTGCTTTTCAGCCTTCTTCAGAAAAGCAAAAATCCTCTTCCGATCCTGCACGGTTAGTGAAAATAGGTACCGATGTAGGTCTTTTCTAAAAGTGAAGAGTAATGTAAAGCAAACTCTGAAAAGTGGGAGAATAGCTGTAAATCCCTAATAATTGAAACCAGGGACACAAACAGATACTTGTATGTTAATGTTCACTGCGGCATTATTTACAAAAGTCTGAATGTGGAAATAACCACCCCCAAGTCCCCTAACAAATGAATGGATGAATGAAATGTGGTGTGTATATATACATAAACAGTGGAATATTATTCAGCCATAAAAAGGAACACAGTGCTTATGCATGCTACAATGTGGATAAACCTTGCAAATAGTATGCTAAGCGAAGGAAGTCAGACACAAAGGACAAACATTATGATTCCACTTAAGTAAAATACCCAGAATGGGCAAATTCACGGAGACAAATGGTAGCACAGAGGTTTCCTGGGGCCAGGGGAAGAAGACAATGCAGTTACTACTTAACAGTCACAGAGTTTCTGTGTGGGGGAATGGAAAGTTCTGGGAACAGATAGTGGTGATGGTTTCACAACACCGAATCAATCCTGCTGAGCTGCACACTTAAAATGACTATAATAGCAAATTTTATGTTCTATACATTTTATCAGTATAAAGGAGAAAAGTACAGACAGATTGGGTATGACGCCCAAAGTCCAATCAAGATTCCTGAACACGGGATCCCTGCAGTACCCGCACATCCTCAGCAGTGACAGACCAAAGGTTACCCCAGAATCTGGCAGTATTTTATTACATGCACTATGTACAGGTACATAATTGGGAAATGGAATTGGGACTGTTCTCTGAATATTTGTTCTTTCTGTTAAACCTACCATGGAAAGATTGTGCGATTAAGAGTCTTAAGGTAAAGGTCATCACAGAGATACGAACACTAGTGGGAACCTATGAAATCTACTCCCTGTTTACAGAGAGGCAAACTCAAAATGTTAACCTTTATTAAGGAACGATGCTGAATCGTCCTGTCCCCACCGTCTGCAGAGATGGGGCAAGATCCCAACTGCCACTTAACCCTGAAACTCCAAAGCCTAGGCTGTCACACTCCCTGCAGGAAGTGCTTCCGACCACATGAACAGAGACATCCAGGGGCAAAGGCACAGTCCACAATAGCTTCATGAGTCTCCGAATCCTGCAAAGGCGCTGGCGCGTGCAAGCCACCCAGATTTATCCTTGTCGTGTAATGTTCCACACGCAGGATGAAACAAACTCCCTCCTGAGCACAAAAGTGGAGCTTTGGGGCTACACATTGGTCACGTATATGGGAGTCCTTTTGTTATGTGCATGATGCAGACAGCATTTAAAGGATTCACTGGAAATACTCCGTACATTATCAAGAGACCCCGAAAGGTGTGAAGCAAGGGCTTCACTGCCCGCACCAGACGGCAGCAGTGAGAGGCTAGCGGAACCCCCTCCACGTCTGAATACTCCACGCCTCCTTCAAAGGCTTCAGAAATCCCTCCAGTGCTAGGAACAAACCACCCTCCCCGGAAGGGTTTCTTGAGATCATTCTCATCACCCACTCCTGTCCTTGGTGTTTTCTATTTTAAACGTTCGTCACTCGTTAGCTACTAAACTACAAGGCTGAGAAAACGGAACGTTGTGCGTAGCCTCTGAGCTACCAATACTGAAATAAACATTTTTAATATGCAAAAAAAAGGTATTCTTTCAAAGGTCCTTTGGAGGAAAGCTTTGTCCCAAGAAATGGGACGATGTGGATAAATTCCACACTTGGATCTGCACACCAGTCCAAAAGAGACCCCAAGACACAGAAGTTTAAACTTCAGGAAATGGGCGTGATGAGTCATAAACGATGCTGGAAATACCGCCTAGCTGATTGTGAGATTCAGCCTGTCAAGAAAAAACACAGGGCAAAATAATTCTTGATGGATAAATTATACATTTAAAGGTTTCAAAGGATAAAGATACTAACTTTGCACTTGGGAATGCACTATTCAAGTTCGAATTGTAAAGAGAAAGACCAATGGACGTGCCAACGTATTAAAAGGTAAAACTCAGATGAATAAAAAAGCACAGAAGTACAAAGAAAATAAACTGAGAAAATATATTTGCCACAAAGAGTGAATATCTTTAATATAAAAAGCTTAAAAAAGAGTGACTTTTAAAAAAATCTAACTACAAAAGGGCTAATATTTCTGAGCCACTTAGCTAAGAAATGCAAATGAAAAGATAACTCTTTTCTATCAGTGAGCTACTTTTTTTTATTTATCTGTGATTCCAATTCAGGGAAGGGACCACTGGGATGACCCCAGTGAGAGTGAACATTTGGCTTCAAAAAAAAAAAAAAAAAGCTAAACATTATGGCTTCTGATCCAGTCTTTTCACCAGATTTAAACAATTTCAAACACCCTCTTAATAGGGGCCGGGTGATCAGAGTGGGCCACGGTATTACCATAAATGTGTAACAGTAACTGAATGTCTTTAGAGAAAGAACCCAGAGTTCCATGCTTGGGTATCAGAAAGGCTCCTATCTTGTAATAATAACCTGTAATGGAAAAAAAAAAAACTGAAAAAAAGGAGAATACAGATATACACAAAAATATATTTATGTAACTGAATCACTTTGCAGTACAGCTGAAACTAACACAGTATCATAAATCAACTACACTTCAATTTTTTAAAAAAGGCTTGAAATTAGGTGGTTCCCAGGGACTCCTACTATTGTTATGCTTCATAACTCATATGTGACATTTTTTCATGTAGCACTATGCTCATGATTTGTAAAAAGCAGGACACAAATCTGTAATGTCAACCACATTAACTACGGGCGTACGTGAAGTGGGCGTGTGCACGGCGGGAGTGAGGCTGAACCACGGACGGTCCATCGCAAATCTATGCTGTCTCCAAGACACAGAAGTCAGCAGCACCGAGAAAAAGACAGGGCTGACTATCAAAATAAAAACATTCTGTAGAGCAAAAGACGTGCATTTTGAAAAGTTAGGACCAGCGGCAGACTAGGAACAGCACCGTCAGCACAGGACTGTTATTTACAGCATGAAGAGTGCCTACGGACTGATAGGAACATTAACGCGAGCATGCCTTGGAAAAGAAAACTAATTAAAATGACCAAAGAAAAATACCTTAACTCTCACTATTAGGACATTCATATACCCATCTCTGTCCATTCGATTAGCAAAACGTAAATGCCGCTGATAAACAAAGGTGATACAAAAACAGGAAAAGACATTCCATTCAAATGTGAACAAGCAGACTATTTGGAAGGCCATCTAGTGACACAGAATATTTAAATGTGTAAACTTTTTGACTCAGGAGTCTACTTGAAAAACTGTAAATAATCTAAATGTCAACAAAGAAATGGCTTAATAAATTATAGTATATCCACAGTAAGGGAATAAAATCCACAAGGCTCTCAAAAGAGGCAGGGCAAGTGGCTGTGTACCAAATGACCATGTAACCAGACATAAAACATTGTTATTGTTATTGTTATTGTTATTATTATTATTATTATTATTATTATTTTGATTTTTTTTATTGAAGTGTAGTCAGTTTACAATATTGTGTCTATTTCTGGGGCACAGCACAGTGCTTCAGTCATACATGAATATACATATATTCATTTTCACATTTTTCACCATAAGTTACTACAAGATATTGAATATAGTTCCTTGTGCTATACAGTATAAACTTGTTGTTTACTTTATGTATATTAGTTAGTATATGCAAATCTCAAACTCCCAATTTCTTTTCCATCCCCTTCTCCCCACTGCCATAACAGTAAGTTTGTTTTCTGTCTGTGAGTCTGTTTCTGTTTTGTAATGTAAAGCATTATGAAATTCAAGAAGAAAAAGCCACACAGCTGTATTTATATGAACTTCTAGCGAATATTTTAAAAGTCCTCTCTCTCCAGTATACAGACACACGTGCATGCTCTGGAAGGTGAGGGGGGAGGCTGAGAAAGCCCACTGCCCGCCCTTTCCACCTGCAGTTACTTGTTTTTACTGGGATCTCAGCATGCACTGTTAAAGCCCGCGTTCCTACCGAGAGGTTACAAATCTGACTCTGAGACTGGAGGGAGGACAAAGTAACCGTCCCGGACAGGGAACACTGGGGATGTCTGTGACACATGGGGCGGAGACTGGCTGGCCCTGCGATGTCATCTCACTCTGGCTGGGTCTCTTCCCCAAATGCATTCATGTCAACAGCCCCGCAAGTGGACAGTAGTCCTACAGGGCCGACTCGTAGGATGGACTTGCAACCCCAAAATTGTCGTCAGCTCTGCTCTTACTGCTGTAAATCCTCAGTCACCTGAAGCAGAGCCTCCTTGAATTCTGAGCTCCTCTGACTTCCCCCGTTGGCTGCGCACAAGAACGGTAAACTCTCTGCTCAGTTTCATTTCCTAGAAGGTGCAAGTCTTTACTTACAGGTTCTCTTCCCTCATAATTTTGACTCAAGTAATTTACTAAACATAAAAAGAGCAGTTTACACAAAGTTTAAGAAAACTTACTGCTCTAACATTTTCAGAAAATATGTTTTGTCCCACAAAGTTTGCTAAGAATAATTTTAACTAAAAGTGGAAATGAAAATATTATGAGCACCGCACAGACCTGCCAGAGGTTCCTGCTCATTGTTAGAAATAAAAAACACATCACAGCGCCAATCATTCTGTTTACGAGTCTGAGGTGGAAACTTTAAGACAAATTCCACGAAAACATCAAGAAACAAGTAAGTACATTCTAACAACAGCTGATACCCAAACCAAACTAGAACAGCACAAAGGAAGAACAACGTGGGGACAACCTGACTTAGAGCAGAATTAAACTTCCTGAACAAATAAGTGAGCAAACTGACTCCACTGGGGCAAAAAAAAAAAAAAAAAATGGTGACCCGGTGGGGTGAGACCCAGGATCAGCAGAAGTCCGCACAAGGCCACGGTCACTGCCATCCGGTGCAGGAGACGCGGAACAGTGTCGGCAGATGCTGGAAAAGCAGACCAGCGACTTAAAGCCACTCGCGACTTAAACAAGTCTTGAAGCCCTCTTAGCCAAAACATCTGCACAGAAGAAGAGCTCTGTGAGAGATGTTTTCAGAAACTGTCACACGCTAACGGTGACACATTAGAAGCACTCCCCAGGAGCCGAGGGCGATAGCAATGTTATCTGTCGTGCTAGTTCTACGCAGGAAGCACTCAGCCCATGTTAGATGAGAGAATGAAATCGATGTATAAATACTAACGGAAAAGTCTAAGACATAATTACTCAGAAAACCATGGTGATCTAACTGATAATTAAATCTATTAGTGTCTAGCAAAAGAACCAGGGACAAGATTAACATACGAAAGAACCCCTGTGATTTTCCTGCTGGCTGGCCATCAATTAAAAACTGATCTTTTAAGAAATCCCCTTCACAATACCTAGAGAGATCACCTAAGAATAAATCTCGCAGAGCGTAAACAAAACTACATTACACAACCCACAGAGACACAGATGCATGTACACACCCACCACCAACTACGAAGCTTCACTGTCCACTCAGGCTGAAATAAACAGAAACACCACGCCCAGCAGCGCCTACCAGAAGGCTCCACCTTCTCATTCAAATTCATCTAGAAATTCAGTGCAGTTTCCCGCCATGAAATGTTTCACAGAACTTGGTGAGCTGACTTTAAATTTCCTACAGAAGACAAATGTGAAATTTCTTTAAAAGCCATTATAATTCTGAATTACACGAAAGATGGGTCTTGATATGAAACCTGACAAGAAGACATAAAAGTTGCAGTAATTCAAACAATGCCATTAAGAATGAGGAACATGCAAAGTGGTCACCAAAACAAAATGAGGGTCAAACTGATACAGCCCCTTTGGAGGGTTCATTTTAAATTAAAGCCGAGTTATTTCCCTGGTGCACGCACACAAGATACAGGACCCCGGAGAGTTCACTGCAACGCTGATGTCTAGGAAAAACAAAGGGTGGCAAACACGCTGGCCATCCTTCGATAGGGAAATGACAAAATGACGGGTCTCCCAATGGAGCAGAGGGAGGGCAGGCGGGGGAGCAGCAAGGAAAGAGACAGGCCCAGCGGACACCAGCGTGGGGAGACCTGCAGAAGCTTCTAGGGCCTCTTGTCGATGGGGAAAAGTTACAGCACCAGACCATTTGTGCGAATTTTAAACACACACTGGCAGCGTTTTCTACACGTCGTTAGATGTAAACAAAATCACGTGGTATGAAAACCTAAGGGTCCTGCTGAAAGGCAGCTTCTGGCTCAGTCGGTCTACAACGTGCCAGGCCTCTGCGCTTCTAACCACCTCCACCCCCGCCTCCACGAGAGGGACCCCCGGGTGGGGCGAGGACCACAGTTGCTCTAAAGGCTCCTGAGGAGACTGGTGCCCGGGTGACTGAGGTGGGAAGGGGGTGAGGGTCCCAGGAGTAAAAGGAGGCTTCAGCCTGACTTACAATGTCTTCATTTATTTCATAAGAACAATGTAGTTAAGTACCATGCAATTAAGAGCCAGTTTTTTAAAAACCCACCCAGACCCGTTCTGAGTGCACAGTTACTGAACTGCAGGAATCTCACAGCAGCAGGGACACCGGGAGGGTCAAGTAGCATGGGCTGGCTCTGCTCCTCAATACTGCTCAGTAACTGGCCGGAAGAGGAAGCAGGGGAGAAAGTCTGTCGGTAGCAGTGGTGCCAGCCCGTCATCACCACGGCACAGGTACTTTTACAAGCACTATTTTAAGTTAGGTGTTCTATTTTTATTGAAATCTTTTTAAGTCTAGTTAAGTTTATTGAAAATAAACAACGGTTATTTCTATCGGGAGTAATACCTGTGCAACATAATTCCAGAGTTTTTCACATGGCCCACTAGGCTTCATCTCTGCGTAATACTCCTGCTATTTAATCCTTCCAGAGGAAATTCTTCTTAATGACGGAAGAATTAATGAGTACACAGAAAGGTCCCTTCTTTAATGACAACTAGTAGAAAGTCTCCAGGCCCGGCCCTTACAAGTGAGGGGGCCTGAACCTGAAGCCCCACTAAGTCCGGGTGCCTTGCAGCCATCGCACTGTGTGCTGGGCAGATGTCCCACTATTCGCTGAAGGAGTCCTCTGCAGTAACCAGATGTACAGAAATGGCCACTCAGGCTAACACTGGGACTTGTACGTTTCATCCTATCCTACGGCAGAGATCCTGGTGGAAATGCACTCGTGAAATCCTAGACAATTAACTGGGGAAAAAGTCTCGACTCTAGTGGTGAATCATTCCACACAGACATGGTGATGATGAAATCTGAAAGGAACTCTGGCTTAGTCAAGCGGTCCTCTTCACATAATCACAGTCACTAAAGGCACTACGAGGCTCAAACCACTTTAAAAAGCCCAGCACCCTCCGAAAGGCCGAAGATACCTTCCTGAGAAATCAGCTGGGAACTGACCCCTGAGTTGAGTCTTGCTGAGCAGTGCTGGGAAGTGTTCACTACAAACAGCACAGCAAAGGGTGAGCTGTGTGTGTGTGTGTGTGTGTGTGTGTGTGTGTGTGTGTGTGTTTAAGAATGAGGGCTTCACCCCAGGGACCAGAGGGAGTCATGAAGGCAGAAACAGACGCCACAATCAAAGTCAAAGGCCAATGCGGTGGGGCAGGCAACAGATAGCACCAACGGATGACATCCCTACCATACACTCACACTCTTAAAACTTGAAGGACACAGAGCCAAAATCTGATAGAAGAATGGGGAAAACATGTGAACAAGCAATTAAAAAGAGATATAAAAATATTAATGTACATATTAAAATGTCACAAAAAAATACATAACATATGAAGAAATATTGAGACTCACAATTAGAGAAATTCAAGTCAAAAACACTGAGCACCTTTCAAGTCAGGGCAAAGTATGACAACACGTCCATTCTGCTGGCGAGGATGTGGGGAACGCATACTCTCACACAGTGATCCTGGGGATACAAGCTGGGACGAGGTCTTGTGGAGAACTGGGCCAGAGCTCACAAAACCACACCTGCACATACCTTCGGACCCAGCATCCCCACCTGGAGGAACCTATACTGAAGACAGACCCTCCCAGCATCATAGAACTACATGTGCAGAAGGTTATTCACCGCAACACCGTCTACAACTGCAAAATACCAGTTATGCCATGCACAAGGGAGTGGTTTTACAAATTCTGGTTTATACTTTATAAATGCAATTCCTATGCGACTATTTTTAAGATGGGGATGATCTGCATACACTGATTTGGACTGACTCCCTAGTCCCTAGACTGACGGCTAAGTGAAAAACGCAAAGCAAAGCACAGAACAGCGTGGAGAACACGCTACTTCTGTTGGAAGAAAGAAGATGCAAGAAAGCGCACAGGCATCTGGTTTGTGAAGGAACCACACATAAAAGACACACTGGGCACCCACGGGGAGGCGCAGGCAGGCCCCGGGTCGGAAGACAAGAACTGAACACAAAACCCACACTCCAGAGTTCAGGAGGCAGCAAACTTCCTCATAAACAGCCAGACAGTAAGTAGCTTCGCTCTGCAGCCTGGTCTCTGAAAACGTCGCGGAAAAACGTGTTACAGCTCGGTGTAACAGTTCAGTTGTGACAGTAACCTGGATCCTGGCAAGAGACCAAGCAGCAGTTGGAGAATACGAGAACTCAGGTTTATTACACCAGCGGGCTCAGAGAACTTAACACTCCAAGCCCTGGACCCCGGCTGTAGGTTTACACAGGCTTTTATAGGCTGCCAGTTTTACACTTTGCAACATCATATGCAAATAGAGTACAACAGAAGTTGAGCAACCAGGAACAAGCTTTGTAGAACTGGACCAATCAGGAGTGAGAGAAATAACCAATCAGGAGTGAGCTCCATGCAAATGAAGTACTACAAATGTACCAATCAGAAGTTGGGGAAGTGGACCAATCAGAAGTGGAAGTAATACCCAATCAGAAGTGAGCTTAGGGAACCAATAGAATTTTAGGGGCAAGTAAGCCGTTTCAGAGGCAAAAAGTGAGATAGAGCCTCTGGGCCAGGGAACTGGATGGTGCTGGCAGGAGAGTAGTGGCCCTGCTCCTGGGTCCTGCCGGTCTTTTTTATGGGGCTTCCCGCCTCATTACAATGACTGGACTCTGCCACTGGAGTGAGGAGGGGCCCCAAACAGAAACAAACGGGCAGGTGCATTCCAGTAAAACTTCATTTACAAAAACAGGAGGTGGACTAGGCTTGTCCACGGGCCACAGTCCACTGACGCCTGGTCTCGTGAGTAAGGCTATTTCTCACAAGGTCCCAGTTAGCAATTCTGAAACTGCTCATATGTGCAGACGAGACTTGAGCAAACATATACTGAACAGTGACCAGACTTCTCACTGGTGGAGAAAGAAGCTGCAAATAAGGTAAGGAGAATTATTAGCAAGAATACTGTGCTGCTGGGTTGGAAACGGAGGTGGTCACAGCCTGAACCCTGGTGGTGTCAGTACAGACGCAGAACCAACGAAGATGTGCAGGTTTGTGTGGGCACGGATACGGACACACGGACGTTTCCACAGCTCCGCCCATGGGGAGGGTCCACATGCAATGACACCTCAGTGGCAGCGAGCACAGCCCGTGGCCAGATCGGGGTTTCTAAATGCCGTTCTCCAATGACACCAGCAGGGCTCTTTGAGGAGGTGGCTGATTCCAGGGCTGTGCAAGGAAATTTCAAGGTGAGCCCCAAGCATCTGGCATGGCTGAAAATGAGGACGGGCTCCAGAAAGGAGAGGGCGGGAGCTGCCAAAAGGCCACGGGAGCTTCCAGGGGCCAGAACTAGAGCCATCTGACTAGCAAAGTAAGGGCATCGGGTTATACTCATTGAGTTTTCAAAAACCGTGATTCCATAAAGATATAAATCACTGAATGAATGAATATACAGAGAAGAGACAGCTCCTCCTTTACAGAAAAACTCCAATTAATAAATGGAAAAGAAAGGAGAAGCAAGGGAAATAGAAAGTCAGCAGCAGGTAAACCCCACAGATGTGCCTACTGCAGACAAGACTCGCCAACGGAACGCTAAAGGGACCGGGAAAAGTTCAGGGAGAAAGAATGGATCTGCGAGTCTCAGAGTTCCCTCCCCCGAGACATGTGTTAACCACAAGGCGGGGAGCATGGCAGACACCACCTTACCCAAGCGACTGAGGTTAGGACCAGCAGCAGTGAGACAATGTCAAGTACCCTTCCTCCTCCTGGTGTGATGCATGGAGAAGGTGTTATGGGCCAAACTGTGTCCCCCAAAACTCAAAGTTGCTAACCCCCAACATCTCAGAAAGTAACTACCTGGGAAGAAGGCCTTTAAAGAGTAATTAAGTTAAAATGAGGGTGTTGGAAAGAGCCCAAACTCTCTGACTAGGAGCTGTACCCACTGCCGGGCTGTACCCACCCTGAGCTGTACCCACCCTGAGCTGTACCAACTGCCAGGCTGTACCCACCACCGGGCTGTACCCACCCTTAGCTGTACACACTGCCAGGCTGTACCCACCCTGAGCTGTACTCACCACCGGGCTGTACCCACCCTGGGCTGTACCCACCCGCCAGGCTGTACCCACCCACCGGGCTGTACCCTCCCAGGGCTGTGCCCACCGCTAGGCTGTACCCACCCTGAGCTGTACCCACCGCCAGGCTGTACCCACTGCCAGCTGTACCCTCCCTGTCCGGGCAGTTTTAAATTTTAGAAAGCTCACCCTGGGCACAACACAGACAGTCTCTCAGTTACAAACGAACCCCCTCGCCCTGCTGGTGGCCCTGGAGCTGACGCCGCGGCCCCCTCCGCCCGCAGAGGGTGCGGGGGGCCGGCGCCCGGGGCGCCCCTCCCGCAGCGGCCCGGCGGGTCCCCGGCAGGCGGTGTGCGCGGCCGCGCAGCCCCCTGCCCAGCCGCCGGGGCGCGACAAGCCTTCTGCAGCTGCCGCTTCTGTGTGCGCCAGTCTCGCCGGCTCCTGCAGCCTAATAACCCTGGACGTGAGGTGCCCCCTTAACCAGCGGTGCTGTCGCCTGTGGACGGACGGAGCCCGAGGCGAGTCCTGGCACCACCTTCCTGCTGTTTACACCGATCCCAATCCTCTTCCGTAACCAACCACACATCTTCACTGCCAAGAGGGCTAGACTAACAGGAGTTACCATATTCGTCTTGGAAACCTCTAAAAGTAAAGCAAAATTTATGCATAAGTTTAGAGAGAAAAGCTAATTCATTTAGTGATTAGCACAGTAATAGGTTTAGTGTCCTGAGTTAGACCTGGGCTCATATGGATTATTCCCACTCAAAAGCACCGTCCAGTTTTGTCTAATTTTTTATCTAGTTTGAAAATTTAATTGAAACCTTCATTCTAGCTAAAATCACTGTTAACACCATGGAGCTACTATGAAGTTTCTCCTCCTTTTATCACATTCAAAACAAACGTAACTAAACTCAATGTGCAAAACCATGTCAGATGTGCAAAAACTAACTGCAGAATAGTCGAGGGAAATCTCTATATAATCTCCTTCCTAAAAGGAAACAAGGAAAAAAAGTAGAAAAAACACCAGTAGGAAGAGAAACCTGGAACACGTGAGATAAAGGCACAGAAATGCGACAGACACTTACGCTGAACGGGCCGATAGGTCTACAGAATCTTCCGATTTTATGTTCTCATTTAAGTGATGAACTAAAAAAAAAAAAACCCAATCATTAAGTCTAATTACTCTTCTTCAAGGTTAATTTGTCACTGAGAGATGTCTCCTCAAAGGACTAGCAATGTCTAAGTGGTGTGGGTGGGGAATGTGTTTAGCAAAAGAGTTTCCCCCTTAACAGCCACTTCTGTGTTAGTCAAGTCTGAGACACATGCTAGAGAAAGACCAGAGGGAGGGCTGTTATGCTGTTCAAAGGGGTGGGGAGAGAGTATTGCTAATTTAATCATGGAGAAACCGTTTAACTAAAAATCGGAGCACACCCAACAGCTTGAGCTGTCATTTCACCCTGGGAGAGGAGGAGGCAGGTGTCAGGGACTACAGGTTTGGTCAGAGGAGGTCTGGGTGACGGGTGAGGATGGCAGAACAGAGCCAGGACTCAGGAGGGACCAGGCCACATTTTCAAAGTGACAGAAGAGGGAGCTCTGGAGCTGTGACTTCAGAAAACCTGTCCTGACCTGCCCCCTTTCCTAAAACGCAGAGACTAATCTCAAATAAAAATGAACAATAGAAAAAGAAGGCTGGTTGAATCTTATTCAAACATATGACAAGAAAAAAAGAATGAACAAAATGACCCTATAAACAATGAAAGCACGCAGGAATACATTGTTCTCGAAACAGATAAACTGTCCCCTAATGTTTCAAAACAAACCAAGAGTCAATTCTCTGTAACAGCAGGAAGACCAAAGAGGTCAAGAGAACACACACAGATAACATTTATTAAAAAATGAATGGGAAGAAAAAACCTACCTAAAAATGGTGTTTACCAGGCAGTGAGAGGGTTAAATCTCAAAAACTACAAACTTACGGGGTAAGAACTGAGAGTACGTGGCTTCTTGGCTTGAGGGCACTGCCCAACCCACAAAGCGAGGGCTGCAGAGACAGGGGCTGGGAAAGACAGAGGCGGACCAGCTAAAGGTGCCAGGCAGCAGAGTTCAGAGCTGGGGAAGCAGCTAGAAATTCAGAGCTTTCAGAAAGCACAAGAACTACAGAAGGGGTGACACTCAAATTCAGAGCATCAAATGCTGAAATCCCGGGCTGACAGCCGAACTGTGGATGCTCAAAGGAAACCAGGAGTGGCCTCGGGAAAAAGCAGTCAGGGACCAGGAAGAAATCTTCTGAAAGGGTAATGTGGACCCAAACCTGTGAATGCGATGCTCTTTCTCAACTGTGCTCAGCTCGGGCTGCGAAAGGCTTGGAACCTCAGAACACAAAGCCATGCTGGCACGGCAGCTGGAACCCGGGGGCCCTCAGAGCAAGCCCACTTCTACCCGATGCTAAGCCAGCTTCCAGGCCCTGCAGGCACCAGGGAGAGGCAAGGGGCCCTAGAGCAAAAAAAACACCAGTGGAAAGACAGAAGAACAGAGCAGGGGTATAAGGAAGCACCCGTCCCAGGAAAAACAAAACTCAGTTTGACCCCAAGCAATTTAACTGCTACAGCAAAACCCCAGTGATCCTCAGGAGAACACAAGAGCCCAGGGTCACCACACATCCAATTTTCAACTAGAAAAGCAAAACAACACAGAAAATTGTGACCCGCATGCAAGTAAAAAGACAGTCAGAAGAAGCTGACTCCAGGTGAGCCCAGATGTTGGATTTAACAGACTTCAAAGCAGCTAACAAACAGGTCAAAGAATTTGGAAAATATGCTCAAAGAATTGAAGGAAAATATGCTATCAATGAGTGAACAGATAAAGCAATATCAACACAGAAACAATGAACAAAACAATGAGTAAAACAAACTCAGCAGATTCGCTAAACAAATGGATGCTTTCATCTAACATCTGTAATAAAGCTGAATAGAGAAGAATCGGAAGAAAAGAAAAAGAGATGGACAAAAAATGCGCAGACTTCAAAGACACGTGTGACAACAGGAAGCAGCATGTTAACTGGAATCCCACAAGAGAAAGGAAAATAATTTTCTGAAGACATAACATCTGAAAAATCTCCCCAAAGCTCAGCACACCCCACGCAGAATCAAGACAAATAAAACCACTAAGACGTACCTCAGTCATCCTGCTGAAAGCCAAAGATAAAATCTTGAAATCGGCCAAAGAAAAATGACATCTTTATACACGAAAACAAAGACAGTAAGAACATAAACTGGTTTCTCATTAAGAAAGTAGAAAGTCTGAAGACACTGGGACCAAACGTTCAAATTGCTGATGAAGGGGGAAAAAAAAATCTGTCAACCAAGAATTCTTTATCCAGCAAAACTATCCTTTAAAAGTGAAGGTGAAACAAAGACATTTTCAAGTAGAAAACAATTTATCACCAGCAGATCTGCACTACAAGAGATGCTAAATAAAGTTCTCTGGTCTGAACGGAAATCACACTAGACGGCAACTTAAAATGTACAGGGAAAAATAAAGAACACCAGAAACAGTGATTACTTGGGTGTGGTAGGCCCTTTGTATCTGTGGGTCCCACATCCATGGATTCAACCAATCGTGGATTGAAAATATTTGGAGGAAAAAAATTCCAGAAAGTTCCAAATAGCAAAACTTGAATTTGCCACACTGACAACTATTTAGATAATATTTACATTGTATTACATATTATGAGTAATCTAGAGATGATTTAAAGTATATGAGAGGATGTGCTCAGGTTATATGTTAAGTACTACACCATTTTACGTTAAGAAACTTGAGCATATGCAGATTTTGGTATCCACAGGGGGCCCTGGAACCAGTGCTCTGTGGATACTGAGGGACGACTGTATATGAAACGTATAAATTTCTTACCTTAGTTTCTATAAAAGACGAGAGCTTAAAGCAAAAATTACAATACTACTGGCGAGTTTACAAGGCATATAAATGTAACACATGACAACACTGAGAGTAAGAGGAGGAAGTAGAAATACATTATAGGACAAAGTATTTAGATGTAATATATATATAACAATAATTACTAAGAAGGGAAAAATTGAAATATATTATTGAAGAATTTCTGCATTTTACCCGAGGAGATTCAATACCAATGCTAAGCAGACTGGGATAAAGCTAAAATGCATCTTGTAATCCCTAGAGAGCAAACATGTGCCCCCCTCCCTGCCGCCACCACAACTCAAGCAAAGAAATATGGCTAAAAAACCAACAGAAAAAAATTAAAAAGAAATTTAACTTTGACTAACACAAAAACCAAAAGAGCAGGCATAAGACAGACAAAAATCTTTCCCTAAAAAAGTAGAAAATGGTAGGCCTGAAATACAGCCATACCAATAATTACTTTAAATGTAAATGGACTAAATGTTCTCATCAAAAGGCAGATTGGTAGATTTCTTTAAAAGTAAGAACCAATTACATTCTAGCTTCAAAAGAAGCACTTTATAAAGACAGAAACAAACTAAAAGGCTGAACAAATATATATCAAAGCTAGAATGGCTTTATTAATATAAAACAAAATAGACTTTAAGTATTAGTACAGACAAAAAAGGTCATTTCATAATGATTTTAAAAGGTCAACAGAATAGTACATTGGTATACTCATACCAATATTATAAACATATACATATGTAATGACAGAGCATCAAAATATGCGAAGCAAAAACAGAAGTAAAAGGAGACAAATGCATTTTCATAGTTGGAGATTCTAACACACTTGTCAAAAATTGATAAAACCAATTTTTTAAAAATGGTACAGATATAGGAGATCCAAATAACAGCATCAACCTTAATTTACATGATATTTATGAAACACTCCACTGATAACCGAAGAGTTATATAACCTTGTTAAGCGCACACAGAACAAATACTGTGCCATAAAACAAGCCAAAATAGATTACAAAAAAATTAAAAATCTTAAGAGAAAATGTTCTGACTACAATGGAATTTTTAAAAAAATCAAAACCAGAATATGAAAATTAAACAACCTAACTCTAAACAACCCATGGGTCAAAGAAATCACAAGGGAAATTAGAACCTGTTTTGAACTAGACTAAAATGAAAGCACACCAAATTCTGCAAGACACACTACAGCAGGGCTTGAAGGAAACTTACAGCGTTAAATGTTCATATTAGAAAACGAGAAACCCCTTAAACCAATGACCTAAACTTCCACCTTATAAAACTGAAAAGAAAACCAAATTAAACCAAAAGTGAAAGATGAGTAATAGAGAAGCAATTATCTGCCAGTGAATCCAATACTTTTACTTTTCTTTTTCTGCTACGGTGGGGTCATTAGCATTACTTCCTTACTTATTTTCATGGCAGTAGTGGGGATTGAACCCAGGACCTTGTTAATACTAAGCAGGCACTCTGCCACTGAGCTATAACCTCCTCACCAATACTTTTAGATAAAGTAAATTCCTTTAAAGACATAACACTAAAACTCAAGAAGAAATACAAGTTCTGAGTAGCTTTATATTTATTAAAGATAGCATTCATAATTTAATGTACCACAATGAAAATTTCAGTACCAGATGGCTGCACTGGTGAATTCTAGTAAACATTCATGAAAGAATTAAAACCAATTTCAGAGAACAACACAACCGATTTCAGAAAATAAGGGAATGCTCCTTAACTTTCTTTACGAGACCAGCGTAACTTTGACATGAAACAAGGAGAGAAAATTACAGACCCATAAACTTTATGAACACAGACACAACAATTCCTTAAGGCATTAACACAGATCAGAAGGACCAAACATCCTCAGACGCATTCATATTCAGATCAAAAGTATGTCATATCCACTCTTAGACCCACAGTAATAAAACTGCAGAACTCTCAAGGGTAAGCAATCGTGAACTACCAGAGACTCAGATGCTTACAAAGGAAAGAGGGGGAGATGTTTCATCAGCTGCAAAGCTAATAAATCTTAATTGTCAACCTATAAAATTTATACCCAGCTAGAAAGCCATTACATAATAGTAATATTATCTTTAGATGTACAAATATCAAGAATTTACTATCCCAAATCTTTACCAAAATAATCACCAAAAGATGTAAATTCAGTCTACTCCTCAATATATGCTGAAGAGAAGTGAAAAACCTCTACATAAATGTTCCACATAAAAACCTCTGCATAAATGTTCATTACAGCATTACTCATAACATAGACACAACTCCAAATATCCATGAATTGGTGAATGAATAATCAAAATGTGGTCTAGCCCTCAAATGGAATATTATTCAGCCATAAGAGAAATAATGAACTGATATATCCTACAACATGAATGATTCATGAAAACAGGTGTTAAATTATTAGCATACTATAAAAGTCAGACACAAAAGCCCACATATTGTATGACTCCATATATATGAAATGTCCACTACAGACAAATTCAGAGACAGAAAGTGGACTAGTGCTCCCCAGGGGTGCAGGGGTGTGGGGTAGGGACCGACAGCTGATGGGTACGGAGTTCCTTTCTGAAGTGACGAAATGTTCTGAAATCAGGTAACGGTGTAAGTACAACTTTGTGAATATACTAAAAACCACTGAACTGTATGCTTTAAAAGGAGGAATTCTATGGTATCCAAATTATATCTTAAAAAAGAAAAAGAAACAGAAAAAGAAAGTAAGTAAGGTGCAATTCAGGAACAAAAGTCAGTCCAGACAGAAAAGAAGGGATAAATGAAGCAAGCATTCAAACGTAAAGCTAGAAATTTTAAATAACCTGTGATTTTTAAAAAATTGTTGGTTTATTTTTAAAAGATAGAACATGTACTAGACAATAATCTTAATCTAGTGGAGGTGAGGTTGGAGATTTCAATGAAGAGTTACTAGTGAGCTGTGCCCTTGCTGTGTCCTCAAGGAAGACAGATAAAAATTAACTATTAAATGCATATCTCATTATATTAAAAATAGAAACATTCTCAATGAGCATAAGACAGGGAGAGCAGATACACTCAAAAGGTAAAAAAAAAAAAACTATGTCACATTTTAGTAGAAATCACTGAACAATTTGATCATTCAGTTTAACAGTTAAGCAGAATCTAAAGAAATTAATGGGAAACCACAAGGTCAGGCAAAGAATCTGTATCTTCCGACTAGCAAAAGAATACTCAACCCACAGAGAAAAATCTCTCAAACCAACAGACAACTAAAAAAAAGGAAAGAAGGATAACACCAAACATTAGTAAGTCCAAATATTTCAGATATTTCAGAAAGCATAATACATTAAACTCATAAAAGACATCACACTGAAGCCTGCGAATCTCACTATATGTTGCTTGCAATAGACACTTCTAAATAAAACCACAGAC
The DNA here is from genome assembly GCF_036321535.1 of Camelus dromedarius. NCBI lineage: Eukaryota > Metazoa > Chordata > Mammalia > Artiodactyla > Camelidae > Camelus > Camelus dromedarius. The sequence goes on along the minus strand of NC_087454.1, from coordinate 2,696,918 downwards.
TTTTTTAAATTAAAAAGGAAAAAGATATGACTAGCAAATAATACCCAAAATAAGTTAGTGTAGCAACATATGAAAACAAATTTTAAGGGAAAATTTCATTAACAGGAGCCCTACATATTGAAAGTACAGTCACTATTCCATAAATATCTATTTGATGCCTATGTATGTATCTGAACTCTAAACCAAACAAATCTTGAACTCTAATCCCCAAATAAACCATTTTACAAGATCACAAAAGGAAACTCCCATGAAATAAGGATCATAAAGACCATTCTCTGACCATGATGTAATTCAGTTAGAAAACAGCTAGTAAAGAAAAAGATTTTCACTTTAAAAATATCTAAATTTAAGTACATGTAAGTACTCAAAAACAAAGTCCTTGTGGTTGTAAATTTTTTATACTTTTTGAATTTTAAAACATATGAATAAATATCTTAATAAAAAAGTAAGTGAATTTGTTTTAAATAAACAAAGAAAATGCTAAAGATACTTGAGATTTAAAAAATAAATCAAACTTGTATGAAAATAACCAAACTTGTATGATGCGGCTAAGGCTGTATTTACAAGGTAATCTTATAGCCTTCATGAAAGAACAAGATGAGCAAAATGTTCAACTCAGTAAGCCAGTAAAAGAACCAGATAACTTAAAGAAGGAAGAAGAAAATAAAGAGCAAGAAAGAAAGAACAATAGAACGAATCAATAAGATAAAAAACTTAATTCTTAAAAAGAATCAAATAAGACAAAAATATCTGTAAGGAAAAAGGCATAAAAAAATAAGGCATGCTAAAGGTATATAATCATAGAGGTATATAATCATATAAGGTATATAATCATATAAAGGCATATAATCCAGTATAGATTTTTAAATATCCTAAAATATTCTAATATAAAAAGCTTTAGGCCACAACTGAGTTAAGAAATAGAAAGCACCAATAAATCAATAAAAGATAACTCCAATGAACAAACAGTCCCTCTCCTATCTTAAAAGGAAACAGAGGTCCAGATGATTTTAAATGCAGGTAAAACAAAATCTTCAAAAACAGAAAATAAAAAAACCCCCAGAAGATCCAAGGATTCTGCAGCTGTTTCAGAATAGAAAAAAATATCAAGTCGGTTTCCTTTCCTTTAAGTGACTATTATTAACACTGATTATGAAAAGAATTTAATAAGGTATATAAAATAATACACTGACTAAGCAAGGTTTATCCCAGAAATGCAAGGATGGCTTAACACCAAATATATTAATACACAACATTAAAATATTAACAGGAAAGAGGGGGTAAAATGACAATTTCTAATAAATGCAGAAAGCACAGTCCATGCAACTTATTAACCATTCGTGATTAAGAACTCCTCACATGCTAGAAATAAGAGAACTTTAACCAGACTTTAAAAAGGCATCTAGCAACCATCTACAGCTTTTACTTAATAATAAAGTTTTTACAGAATTTTCAGAATTAGAAATAAAACACAAATGCTTGTTGTTACAACTTATATTCAACATTGTACCAAATGGTCCCAGCCAAAGAAATAAAATAAAAAGTAACAGGTATGAGTTTGAAGAGAAAGAAATACAACCATCCCTATTTGCACAAGACACGATTATCTACATATAAATCCAAAAGAATCTATTAAGTTCAACAAGGACTAGATTTAAAGATCAGGCATAAACAGCCTTCTTATGCACAAGTACTAACTAGTTAGAAAATGCAACTTTAAAGAGGTCCCACTAATAAGAGCAACAAAAACTATAGTTTTTAGGAATGAAGCTAAGAAAAGGTGTGCAAAACTTTTTAAAAGTGCGTAACAAAACGTTACTGGAGGACAAAAAGGTGGGAAGAGGAGAGCAAGTGAGGTTCCTCTTGCCAACCCAGGTAAAGCTACTGCTCGCCCTCCCTCCCTGATCCCTTAATGTCCCCTCTATTAGCTCTTTCCCAGCATCACACAACATCCGATCACTTCTCTATCTCAAAGCAAACAAACTCTGGAGCCTACCTTGCCGCCCAGTTCCCTTTTTGAAAAACTGGTCCTGAGAACTGCCTATAATCATCACCTCCAATTCCTCTTTTCCAGTTTTCTCATGAGCCCATGCCAGGTCTATGTCCCTGGGCTCCCTAGAACAGCCGGTGCCCAATCTAACGGTCCCGTCTAGCTCCTCAGCAGCGCAAAACACAGTGGGCCGTCCCCTCCTTCTGGGAGCTGTCTCCACCTGGCTTCCGGGGCTCTGCTCTTTTCTCCTGCTTTCCTGGCCACTTTCTTCTCCATCCTTCACTGCATCTCTAGCTGCCCCCAAACTCTAGATAACAAAGTCTCCAAGACCCAACCTTCACATCTCTTCTCTCCCAACATTTACTCCCTGGATGATTCGGTCCCTCTATGGTTTAAAAACCCACACGCATACACTGACATCTTCCAAATGATCCCCTGCCTGAGCACATGCCCTGAGCTCTCAACTTGCAGAGCCTGTTGCTGCCCACACCTACGCCCGGATGTACAAAGGCCATCCTGAGCTCAACAGCCTAAAACCCACCTCCTGCTTATCACCTATCAGCCCTCGCGCGGCAACACCCCAGCCAAGCCCTAGGCAGGGACACTTGCCTGAGGAACTGGCCGAGCCCACGCTTCCAGCTGCTCAAGCCTGAGAAGCCTGAGTTCTTCCCACTCTTCCCATTTCATCACTTTCAGCCTGCCACTCGGCTTCCACACACCGTCATCTTCTGCCTGAATTCTCTGCCAGCCTCCTGATCAGCCTCCCTGAGTCCCTCCTAGTCCTACTACGGTTTGGTCTCTGTCTGGCATCCAACATGACCATTTACTATTTCTAATTTGATTACCTCACTCCTCCAGGGGCTTTCCTTCTCAGTAAAAATAAAACAAAGTATTCAGCGCATCTACCAAGGGCCCACCTGGATCCCACCAGCCCCCTGACCTCACATACCATCCCTCTCAGCCTCCAGACACAAAGGCCTCCTTGCTGCTACTTAAACTGGCCAAGAACACGCTAGCCTCAGGGGGCATTCCTTGGCTTTCAAGTCCCCGAAGTCACCTTATCAATGAGGCTTTCTCTGACAATCTGCATAAAACTAACCCACACCCCAAGCCACCAGCCGCATCCCACTGAACCTGCGGCCACCACTAGCATGTCAGCTCCTTGACGGGACTGATCTGTCGGGTCCACTGCTGTCTCTCCAGTGCTGCAGGGACCCGAAGGCACAACGCAGCATCAAGCCCACCCCAGCCCCGCGTGGTTTCCTGTGTCACCAAGACGATCCCACCATGGAAGCGGACAAACGCATCCAAGAAGCGCCTGAGATGCTTTTCAGAAAGAGAACAAGATGAAGATATCCAGGAGGGCAAGTTTCCAAGACTCACTACAAATCCACATTAATTACAATGGTCTGGTGTCACCAAGAAAAATCGCCAGGTGAACAGGAGGAAGGGACCCACACATAAACGAGACCTCATATACGGTGGAGGGGGCAAGTCAGTGGGGGAGAGATGGACTCATTCAATAAACAGGGACAACGGATTACCCACAGTTAAAACCAAATCAGATCCCAACTTCATACCGTCCAGAAAACAACCTGCAAGCAAACCAACTGTACTTCCATAAAACATAAAACTGCGGGCGTTTGCTACTGTGAGAAGCAAAACTTTTGGACAGAAAGATAGAACACAATGATCCTGGGGGAGGAAGGACTCCCTAAACAAGAAACAACATGAGAAACACAGATCTGACTGCACCGAAATATAGAATCGCATCAATTTGGTGGGTGAAATATGTTAATTATGTTTCAGGTTTAAAAGCCTTTAACGAAGAGGGAAGACACAGCACAGATGAGAAGATACTTGCACCATAAATAACAAAGATGAGCATCGATTACAAAGAACTCCAGGAAATCAAGAAAAACGCAAAAGAAGAACGGACCGGTAACACTGAAAGGTTTCCACAGGACGTCCCACAATTCCTGCAGCAGTAGCGCCTAGTGGCGCGTCTGTGAGACAGCACGGATACAGCTCCGTTCTCGCGCTCACGGTGACCTTCCGCCCCCTCTCCGTCGCCGCCCGCACGGAGCCGTCCTGAACGAGGTCCTCTACCGGCTGCGGTGCTCAGTCTGGGTGCCGGAGCCGGGGGCGACTTTTTTCTTTTTTCATTTCCACTTTCTTTTCTCAATAAACACGCACGGGGCCTCTACGTACAAACCGCGAGCAAGGTGGCGTGACTACGAAATGCAAAGCACCTGCCTGCCAAGTGCGTGTCAGCCGGTTCAAGGAGCGACCTTAACGGGGCGAACTCTTATTTCAAAGAGGCTGCTGGTGACACAGAAGTCTCAGAGCTGTCTCCCCGTCCAGGGCTGCCCTCGGACGCCGTCTCTGGAATGTCCCCCGTGGTGCCCAAAATCCACAGAAATGAATCTGGGAATGAACCAGAGTAACTCAAAACCAGGAAGGCTGGTGAGCTGAGGTGACGACGCGCTGTAAATGTGACGCGGCTTCCCACAGACACAGCGAAGTGTCCCGGTAAAGGGCCCCCACGGCCTCAGGCCTGCCCCCGCTGCGTCCCACCGGGTCTCAGACGTCTGATTTCCCACTTGCTAAATCTACTTGACTCCGAGGACTCGGCTGTACCAGGAATGACGCTACTGGTGACAAAAATCACATGCTGGTTTCTCGGACATTGGAGCTTCCTGGTTCTTGAGGGTGTGACTGCCTGTGGCTGCGCAGGAGCCCTTTAAGGTCTCTACTGGCCTGTCTTCTCCTTTCATGTGGTCTCCAAACACGTCTTTTTTTTCTTTTAAAGAAAGAGAACAAACTAAAAGTGATAGTAAACGTCAAATCATCATGTTCATTCATCATCTTTGTAGAAACTTTCAAATGATCTTTCGGACCAATTTCTGGAGAAGTGGAATCTCTGGCCTTGCCTCCGTTTCCACTGATGTTCTGTGCTTCGTTATAGACACCTGCTGAACTCAAACTCTTGGGTGACAGTCAAAGGCTGTCACCCACGTTGGTGTGTTAAGTTCATGCTCCTTGCAAATCTGCTTCATCTTGTACAAAGCTTATTCATTTTCTACCCTATAATTAGTCACTCCTTTTTAGGTCCATACAAAAGCTTTCCATGCTGCTGTGCACAGGAAACCTACTGGCTACCTTAAAATTACAGGTAATTATTGTGAGCTTCCACAAGCTACACTAGCAAATGTCATTGTTTTAGTCACCTCTTCTCTACATCTGCTGAGTGATCCCCGTGTGGTGAACACGGAAGAAAAGGCAGATTAGGACGTTAAGATCCTGTTTGTTTTTTGTGACTGAAGTACCATCCTCTGTTAACTCTGGTACTACAAAGAGTTTAAGAAACCCTTATAACTCCAGTCCTCATAGCAAGAACAATGAGTGGGTTGTTTTTTTTCTTTCCTTTTCTTTTTTTGGTTAAGATGTTACTATGTGCCAGAACAACAGTATCTCCAAATACCTCAACGTAAACCCTAAACCACCAAGGCACTACCTCTCAAACTCTGAGAAACTTTCATAAAGCACGCGGAAGATCGCCCGCGTACGCGTAAACACAGCATCGTCAAGTCAGTGTTAACTGCACATCAAAACTTTAAGATTTAAGCAATCTTCACATTTAAAGGGTATCGTCATAAAGTCTCTTCAAGAACATTTTCAAACGCCATTTTTAAAAAACACACAAATCATTTAAGGATGTTTACTAAACAGCTCCTGCTAACTGCTGCTCACATGTGTCCCAAAGAGACGGAGGGAGCGGTCAGTCCCCTCCACATCTGCTGCTCTTTGCATCATTCTAACGTCTCACACGTAACAGACCAGCAAAAACCTGCCCGGATGACGGGTCCTGAATGGATAATGACGTCCAGCAGGAGTGAGAAACCCGTTTTCTACTAAGGACAAACCAGCTACAGGGAAAACGAGACGGAGCACAAATACAAGGGTAGCTTCGTTTAGTCTGAAGGTTGATTTGTTTGGGGAAGATGGAAGGGTACTATTGTTCGCTGGGTTTTTTCATTAAACTTCTGTAAACAGTTCAAGTCCATGTTATGTGATGGGGGAGGGGGTCGGGCTCGCCCACTGGCTGGGAGGAGAGGCGGGGAGGCCAGCACGCGGGCGGACAGGCCAGCAACACCTTACCTCATTGCCCTCCACCCAGAGTGAGAAACCACCAAAAATGCAAGAGAGCTGAGGAAACCCCCCCCCCCCCCAGAGTCTTAGTCCAGTAACAGACCCCGCAGCAATCTGCAGGCCCAGGGGCCCGGGCTACACAGGTCCCCCGAGCAGCCCTCGTGTGGCTTTCCAGTCCCTCCTCCCTGGCAGCAGGTGTGTTAGTGGGAGTCTCTGGGGACCCTGCCCACAGGAATTGAGAGGTGCAGGGGGGCCGGGGGCTTGCCAGGTCCGGGAAGCACGCACAGGCTGCAGGGAGGGCCGACCACGGGCCTGGCCAGGTCTGACTCCTGCATCCGCCCCGATGGGTGATGCTACGAAGCACAGAAGCCTCACTGAAAACCAAGAGCTTCTGACAAGCAGTGATGCCCGCTGCATCAGGAACAGGAGAGAAGGCAGCCCTCACCTCTGCTGGGCCCCCTGCCAGCTTCAGAGAGCACCCAGGGCTGGAGCTGGCCTCCGGTCCCCGGGGAGGGGGGCATGGTGCCCGGCGGGGGGCAGGTTCTCCAGACTCAGTGGAGCGTGGCCCTGGGCTGTGGTCCCCTGAGGCGGGCGTGGGACGGTTCCAAATCCCAGAGAGGCAGGAGGGGGTGGAAACATGGGAGGGACGGGAACTTCCATCTCAGGCCTGGTTCCCCAGCACCACCCAGGAGGGCAAGGGGTTCAAGGATGTTTGGTCTTTGGCCTGAGCCGGGCGGCAGTTCTCAGGGCCCCTCGGACTTCCTAGCTCTCTCCACCAGGGCTTCCTCCTCAAACGCTCAAGGGAGCCCTCTTCCCCAAAGGGAGCTCCACTTAAGAAAAAGCTTCTTAAGTCATTCACCAGACTCTGGGGCAGGCCCCTCGACTGCAGCAGAAACCAGGCAAGAGAAAGGCCCGAGGGGTCAGTTCTCCTTTTGGTGGGATGATGCCAGCAAGAACCTGGGATTCAGAGCAACCCTGCCCCCCTTCACTAGGTGGTTTTGGCCTTTTCCTCTCCGAGACCACCTTCTTGGCAGAGCTGCGGTGTGGCGCCGGGTGGCACTGCCCACTCAGGACCACAGTCTCTCATCTGTGGACCTGAACCAGGTTCCTGGGTCAGCAGGGCGCGCCTGGCCTCCACGCTTCTCCCGCCCAGGGGCACACGCGCTTCAGCAGGATCGCATGCCTGCAATCCTCTGCACTCTTTCTACGTCATCACTGCAATTCCATCACTTTTATCAGTTCCGGCCTGGACCTAGTCAGGACAGACTGCTTCCCCTGGGAGAACCCTTTTAGCTCTGTACCTGTCAATTTAATCAACACAGTTTCAAAAAGCTCGTGTATGAGCTGAAGCTAGTGGTGTCGAATAATGGCATGTAAAATGATTCCGGGGGAAATTCCTCTCACCCGTATGTGCCAAGGAAGGAGCCCTACAGATCCTTTTCCCGGGAGCACCCCCACCACTACACACACACCCCTCTCCGTCCCTGAAAAGGATACTGAAGTAATCATCTACCTGTTGCTTTAAGCTCAAAAGCGCATCTGCATCTAGGAGGGGCCTGAGGCGTAAGGCTGGTGGGGGCTGCTCCCTGAACTGCACGGATAGAAAGCAAGGTACTTCCCCGGGCAACAAGCAAGTGCAGAAGCCATGTCCATGGTCCACACAGGATGAATGAAGCCTCGAGTCAAAGGGGACCTGGCTGGGGGATGGAAATCAGGTTGCAGGTTCCAGAGCTGGACACGGGGCAAGAAAATCCAGGAGGGAGAGAGGGATGACGGACAGAGACGCCTGAGAAGACAGTTTTCTAAGGGGGCTCCGGCCCAGCCCGGGGGTGGGGAGGAATCACAAAGCGGGCGGGGACCCCACAGACGCTCCCAGGACACTCCAAGGAACGGCACCATTGCTCCTCCAAGCGGAGAATCAGCAGGCAGACCTGAGCGCCCGGCAGTAACACGACTTCAGATAAAGGACAAATCTCTTTAAACTTCAACGGTAAAAACCATTCAGAAACAAGATTTTTTTTTAACCTTTTACCGATAACTCAATCACGTGCTCTCGTCTACACCTCACCACATCAGCTGATCCTTCCTTTACCAAGTGTCATCATGGAGGACGGCCCGGCAGTTCCCTGCTCACACCCCGGGGGGCGGAGGGACACACGTGTACACAGCAGGGGATACAGAGTCAAAGTCACCAACTCACAGCTCATCTTCCTGAAGCATCAACCCGACCCAAAGATTTACGGAGAAGAGCTAATGGCAGTTACCCTTAAAGCGCATGATGTCAAGCCCCAGCCACTCCGTGCAGCACACACTGTCAGGTTCAGGACAACAGGAGAATGAGAATTCAACAACAGGCCAGCCGGCACTCCTCCACCCCCACTCCACCCCTACGAGGACACCTGCTCTCTATCTCCCACCATTAGGACTACTTGGGTGCAAACTCTGGAAAACATACCATGAAGTTAAACTTTGCTTTGTCACTTATATCCCCAAACTTTCTAAAAATCACCTTTGATAGCTCTTTCCAACACATGGCTTTTCACTCTGTGATGTGCTCCCCACCTGCTCCATGGGGTTCAGGAGTCCTGTGATCCATGACCTGGAGGCGCCCGACCCACCTCAAGCACCTCACGAGTAAACTTACTCATGTCAACGCACCTGCCTCTGGCGGCTCCCTTCCCTTACCAATGATCTGGTTCTAACGTGCTAAGGAAGCCAGCTAAGTCCAAGCATGCCATGCTGAAAATAAAGGAGAGACCCAGAGTGTTCAATGTGTACGGGGTGCGACAACTTTTTACAGCCAAGAGGCCTTTTTCTGTCTTGGTTCTCACATATTCTGAACAGCTGAGGCTTCCAGATCAGTTACAGGCTAAGATAAGAAATGCTTCTGCACGCAGCTCTGTGATGCTCTGCAACCCTAAACAGTCAACTACTGATGAAAAATTTTAACATTTTAACCAAAGATACTCATGACCTGCAATCAACACTGTGGGGTTGCATCAGCAAACACTGGCAACTACCAACATCTTGAAAACATAAGACAGAGACCATTACAAATGGAAGGAGACAAAGAGCAAGGACATTTCCTAAATACACTGCAGCTAACTTCTCCAACTAGGGAGCACTATTGTTAGACAGCCCCCCCATTTTCAGTGGGGGGGGGGGTAAATATAAATGCTGTGGCCAACATTTCAAACAGACTTTCCAGGAACATAATTTTCCTCTAAATTATTTGTATCAAGTTTAGAAATAACTTTCCTCCAAAACACCATATGGCTTTTCAAACAAGGTACCTAAATGCACAACTCTCACATATATGGTATAATTTCAAATAATGCAATTCCAGTCACTGTAATATTTGTATTTTAGCTAAAAGTCAGCAATGACTGACTCACACTCACATCCTCAGATCAGGAGTAGCAAGAAACCAAAAGAGAGACAGGTAGCTGGCCTCTCCGGGAGAAAACAGAGCTTAATACCCAGAGGAAGTAACGCATAAGCAAGTACAAATTATTAACAGAGCAAAACAAAAGGTGAATTAGTCACACGGAATTCGAAAGGGAGGCTTCCTGCTCCTGCGTGAGGACTTCCACGGGGGCTGGCGAGCGGGGGACCCACCACTTACTGAAGACATGGCAACACAGAGGTACGGGGAAGGGCTGGGGTGTGCAGGTGTGGACCCAGGGAGCCAGCAACCATGGCTTCTTGGGCTCAGACCAGCTCAACAGCCAACCTCAGGTAAAGGAAAGTTAGACAAGATATGCTTACAAACCAAAGCAGGCAGAACAAAGATGCTGAACATTTTGCTTCAGAAGCATTTGCTGTAACTGTGATCTCCATTTTCAGGAACCGTGCCCTTGAAATCTAGCTGATACTTTATTTGCATGCTCAGTATCTTTAGGAAGATCTCAAGTGTTGGCTTAAACCCTCCCTCCCTATTCACGATCCCACAAATTCCAAATCGATATGGTTTCTGGCAAAAAAAAGCGAACAAGGTTCCAAAGGGCACTCTCACTACAAACAGCTAGATCTTCAGAAAATGTAACTCTTACTACTTCACTGACCCTGCAGGACACAAGGGAAACATGCACGTGCCTGGTAACACCCTCCAACCCAACCACAAAGAACGAGTCAATCAGGCAAGAAGAGACCCACCAAAGATGAAGCCAGCCAGCCACACACCGACAGACTGGGGGGTGCCCAGAGTATTTAGAAGTGAAAAATGTAATTGTTGAAGATTAAAACTCAATAGATGAGTTAAATAGCAGATTAGACTCAGCTCCTGTTTAGACTCAAGGAAAGTCAGACTCAAGGAAATGTACCCAGAATGCAAATGACACAAAAACAAGGAGCTGGAAGGGAGAGGGAGGAGACAGAAGATGTAACAAGTGCCTCCCTGGACTCCAGAGAAGGGCACCTAAGGCAGCAGCACCTGGTAAGACGGCCAGCAACCTTCCAGAGTGAGCGAGCGGCAAGTCCACGAAGAAGCACATCTACTGAGATTAACAAAAGGAAAGTCACAGGGGGCTACACTGTCAAGAGTAAGGACACCAAAGTCAAAGAGAGGATCCCAGAGCAGCCAGAGGCAGCAGACAGACATCCTGCGAGGGAACCGTCCAGACCCACCACCTCAAGGACAACAGCGGCCAGAGGACGATGGGAGAAGAGCTTCAAAACGCGGAGAGAAAAGAACCCATTAACCGGCTTATCCAGAATCAATTCTATCTTTCAAAAATGAAGGGAAAATAAAGACATTTCCAGGTGATCAAAAGACTTAAGACTTTACACCAATAACCCTTCACTAAAGAAATCTCTAAAGGATGTATTTGAGACAAGGGGGGAAAAAATCCCAGAAGACAGTTCTGAGATAGAAGACTGATGGTCAAAGGATCTGGTAAAGGCACCAGTAAAGCTATGCCAGGACCGTCCGTGCGCAGTCATCATGCTCTACTTCCTGGGCTTTTTTTTTTTTTTTTTTTTTCATGGACAGTAATTAACACTGGAAAATAACAGCATGTAAGTTCGGGGGTGGATCAGAGGTAAAGGATTCTAAAGTCCCTGCTGTCAGAAGTGGAACTAAAACTGTGGTTAACTTTAGGTTTTATGTAGGTATAGTTTTAAGAACAGCCACTTCAAGCCTGGAAATAGCATACAACTTCCAAACCCAGTCAGTGAGGTTTTAACAGGGTTTCACATCAGCTCTGTGGCTCCACATGAAGCTGAATATGGACACGGCTGCGGCAGAGCTGGGTCTGGCGAAAATAATGTCAAAACAGTCGATGAAGGGCAGTGAAACTCAAAGGTCTGAACTCAAAGGTCTCAAGAACAATTTCAATACTTCCGGGAGGGCATAGAAACAGATGAAAACTGTCAATCCTCTCCCCCAGAAAAACACTCTCATGTACTTGAATGGATTTTCAGACCAGTGCAGAAGACCTTCCCCAGCTTAAGCTGGAGAGAATGAAGTCTGTGTGGGAAACAGCAAAGTCAGAAGTTCTCCCCATTCTAGAGTTAAAAGCAGATTCAGATGAGGAACTAAGGGTGAAAGGAACAGAAGGGGGCATACCGTTTTGGGGAGAGGGAATCCGGAGATAGGGTCGTTCCTGTAACTCACCCCTTCTCGCTGAAGTGTAATTCAGCAAGTATGCAACCACTGCAGAATCTGAACCGTGGGAAATAACGACCAGAAAGAAATTCCTAGTTTTAAAGACTGTGCACACCAACCTGACAATCTGGTGGACAAGCATGCTGCACAAGGAGGACAAAAAACAGACATTCCAGAATCCGCCCCTACCTACCTACCGAGTGTTTTTAATGCTCCCTTCCTGGAATGACTCAGTTAACCACCCGTAATGGTTAAAGACCCTGCAAAAAGGACTCATCTGGTCCATCTGGAGCCAGACTTCCACAAAGGCAGACCCCAGCCCCACTTCCCTAACCTCAGCTTGTAGCCTGAGTCGGAAACAGGCCAGTGCAAGCCACAGGCTCTAACTCCACCTGCCTCCCAGAAGGAAGCTTTTGGAAACAGATTCCTGTCTCCATCCAAACACTGAAAACTATAATCTCATAGTTAGGGCCCAAGAATCTGTATCTTAACAGGACCCTCGATGAGGCTGTTGCACCTACAGACACACACAATATAAAAATGCTGACTCCTTGTTCACAAAAACTTGACTCAGACTGGCTTTGTGCAGTTCAAGATACTCAAAGCTGGGAATCAGAACACTGAAAATAAAGTAGTTCCTATAAACCGTGGAAATATGTTCGATGGTTAAAATCATTATAGAGCGTAAGGGGGAAAAAAATCAACGATTCTTAAGGGTCACAGGAAAACTTATTCGAGTACACGGGAACTGGAAGAAAATTCAAAGGAAAAGCACCTGAGATGCCTCCACACTCCTGTTGAGACAAACACATAAATATCCGCAGCAATTCACTTAAGAGAGTGTGTTAATTTTCAAAACACACACACGTTCGCCCCCGCTACCCCACGATCAAGTCCAGCAGTCAAGTCACTTTCTCTTTTCCTATTTTGGGGATCTCGATCTTAAGAGCCAGCTAACTGCACACAACAGATGCTGGTTTGTCTTGACCAAAATCCATGGAAGATCTCTTGACCTCTGTGACCTCCATTTGAACCACACCTGCAGATTTTATTTATAACTGTGCTTTTGGTCAGTGCACACAAAATTCTTGTGGTGCACAGGAGAAAGGAGCAATCTTATCCCAAAGTAAGGAGAGACTCAAAAGACCCGACTTTCCCCCAAATCCTGAGTATTCTTCGAAACTAATCAACTTTAAGACATGTTTTATAAGCCAAGTATAATTTCATTCTTAAAAGCTTACTTCCACACTTGAAACATGCACGTGTTGGATAAATATTTTTCTCAGAAGGCCGAGACTAGATCGCTAAGATCATACTGAAATTTAAATTCGCTATTACAGTAGTTCTCAGGGAAAAAAACCCCACATCCACTGAGAAAAAGGAATGACTAAGACACACAAACAAAACAGCTGCTTCCATTATATTAGACTGGATTCCTTACTCAGTCCCATGTGAACCAAATCTTATGGTGATTATTTGACCACTAGATAAATTAAGACCCTCTGGATCTCACAGTTTTCTTTGGTGATATAATCAATTTACCTGACACTCTGAAAGCTCCAAGGAAAAAAAGGCTTGGTTTCAGGGTTTGAGTGTTGGGAGGTTTTGTTTCTGTTTAAGAATGGAAGAAGATAAAGATGTTTCGTAAGACACTGGAACCACTGGCCCCTGGGGTACAGCATTTTATCAAGTCGGAATTGCTTTTAGGTGCTAACGTTATTTAGTGTTCGTAATTCTTTGGAGCAGTTATCATCACTTCCATTTCACAGATGTGGACGTTCAGGAGAGGGAGGAACTCAGCCGTTCCCTTTCCTACAGAGAAGGGAGGAGTGGAGCCCAGAGCTGCTGGCTCCAAGTCTAGAGCTGGGATTGGAGCTCGAAAGCCCTTCATCACTGGGCATCCCACCCTCCATCCACCCCAACCCCAGGCTAGACCTCGGCTCCAGAACAGCTCCTCACCTAAAGCAGAGGTGAGCAAACTGAGACCTGCAGGACAAGTCCCGCCTACGGCCAGTTTCTGTAGAACCCACGGGCTGACTGCTTTGTACATTTTTAAGTGATTAAAAACAACAACAACAACAACAAAAGAAAGAACACTGCACGACATGTAAAAACTCTATGAAATGTGAATTTTGCTGTCCATGGACAGTTTTCTTGGCGCTCAGCGCTCACTCCTGCAGGCCTGGTCCGTGGCTGTTGCATCAGACCGCGCAGCCTGCGGGGGCTAAAGTTTTAACAGCCCTCTGGTCCTTTACATGAACTTCACGGACCCTGGTCTAAAGAACGCTTGCCTTTTTTCTGAAAACTATAAAGTTCGTAGCATGAGTAAATAAAAAACCTCTAGGCTCTTCCCCGATTGGAGCTGCTGGAGATGCAGAGGGTAAATGAACTCTGTCCTTCAACTAACAGTAGCTCCTCCAGCTCAGGAAGGCTGACCCTTCCATCCCATCTTGTCTCGGTTCTGTTTCCTTATTTTTTATTCACAAGGCATAGTTATAGTAACCACTTAAATATTCACCAAGGACCTACCACCACCTCCCGGGAACCATGCTCAGGGTCGGTGATAAAACCAAGGCTGGGCAATCAGGTACCACCCTCCACATTCAGGGATTGGGGGTGAAGATCCCTGCTCTCACCACACGAATTTACCGCAAAAAGCAAGACTCTGAACTTCCTCCTCGGTGACTATATCCCTGTAGAATTGTGGAGCTGGAGGCCAAACATGAAACTTGTACTTCGATTTGGGCAGCAGAACTGGAGAAAACGCGGCAGGCGATGCCCCAGGACCTGGCCACTAAGACATCTTGGCGCTCTCCCCAGCCCGTCCAACAGCCAGTCAGTTGCTTCCTGACAACTGCTACCATTTCTGCCTCACAAGTAATACTGCCTTGATTAAAACAGTCCAATGCTACAGCTTTAGAAACAAAACCAGGCCTCGGGGAGGCACGTCAGATCAGTTAAAACACAACAATAACCATCACTTACCGAGCGCTCTCCCTGGGAATGCGGGTATGCTTACATATTTTTTCACTTAAACCTCACAGCTCTGAGGTAAGCTTTGATCCCAATTTTACAGATGAGGACACTGAGCTTTCAAGGTTAATTTACTCAAGGTGACAGGGCTGGATTTCAACAACCAGGATTTCTGACTCCAGGTCCAGGCTCCCAACCACTCAGCAGAACTTTCAAAGATCAACTTCCAATCATAACATAGTCAACCACCTCACCATTAAATCTACAGAAGGCAGCCTCCTTCTGAACTTCTGGAAGGAGAGCTTAGGAAATTTACCATCAAAGATACCCACTACCTTCTTTACTATCACCTCAACTAACTACACACCTGTAACACTTTTTTCCAAAACTAAAACTCAGAGTCAAAAGTTCAGCTGCATAGCTGGGTCACTTCTTTGCAACGTACTAATTTCTTCCCCAACAGATGCCCTTTGAGGGAAGGACCCGTTTTCATCCTTCACCCGTTCCTGACCCTCTGCAGGGCAAGCATTCAACAAACGTGCTGAATGAACGCAACCTCTGTACAAAATGGAACTTCTAAATGAATTCTGCCAGGAAAGCAGTGCGAAGGAAACCTGAAGCTAATAAGCAAAGAAAAAACTAAATTTAGTTCATAACGCACTAGCGGTAAATGTGCTGCTTCAAAAAATACCTATACACGTAAGGTACAACTTATGTATAAGGTGCTACCCTCACCGAAACACTAATGGAATGGGTTAACTGACTGTGTATTTATAATCACAAAAATGAGTGAAGAGTGAATACTCAAGCTTGAACTATCAAAAAAAAAAAAAAAGTGTAGAAACCAAAATTCCTCACACCCTCATGCAATGTACTTTCCCAACTGCAGTTCTTAACCCCCATGTCTGGGCCTTCCCCAAACAAAACTGGCCTTCCTAGAAGGGAAGCTTCTTGAGAACAGGGAGATTTTTTTTCTCTTTACATCCCCAGAGGACCCAAGATCGTACCTTGACTACAGTAGGGCACAGCTAATGTGTGAAATGGACAGAACGGAACATTTTCAGTGCCAGCTAAGGCACACTGATCACGTACAACGTACGGGGAGGCCACCACCTCGCCATTAAATCTACAGAAGGCAGCCTCCTTCTGAACTTCTGCAAACACTTGCTTTCAAAAAGCAACAGAAAGTTGCTAGAAGGCTATCGTTGTTGGCAGCAGAGCTCCATTCTGTGCCAGCGGCATAACACGCCCACAAGAGAAGACGCCTCAGGAAGGCTCACTGGGAACCTACGAAGGGTTCACGAGGGCCAAGGGGCTCTACTTGCTACAGAGGCTTCCTTAAGTCCCTAAAGGCCCAGGTTCCTAAACGCGTCAAAGAGGTGGATCCGGAGAGTATCCAGAAGTTTTCAGTCTCCTAAGAAGATGGATGTGTCAGTATGCACGTGCAACCGAAGACTCACTTATCCAAGAGAACAGAAAGCCTTCCACGCTTCCGTACTCCCAGGAAGTCTACTTTGCAATACGTCAAGAAGTTACATCGAGGCGTACGAAATATGTCTCAAGATCCAAACTGGTAAGTGCACAACTTGAAGCCGAAGCTGGCAAGCCCATCGCCCACAACTTATAGTCCTGATCGTGCCCTTTCTCACTCGCACGGCCGCGGCGCAAATGAATGACGGTGTATCAGCGTTCAATTTAAATTTCCTGGCTCTGGCCACAAGGCTAACCTAATTAAAGCATGTGGTCAGCGCGCAGCCTTTTCGGGGCGATATCCTGCCTCGCTTCGGCCCGCAGCGGAGTCGGGAGACAGTTGCACTCTTCCTCTCGGCCCCCCAGAACCGGAGGCAAACCCTGCCCAGAGCGCTCCGCCGAACGGCCAGGGCAGCACCCCCGCGCCGCCCACAGCCCCCGCCGGGCGGTGCCGGGGGCTCCGCACCCACCGCCTCGCCGCGGGCACTTCGGGCGCCGTCCGAGCAAGTCGCCGGCGCCCGCGCTCCTTCCCCGCGGCCGGGACCCCCGGCCCCACAACTCGGGCGCCCGCCGCCGGGCCCGGGCGCACGCGCTTCCGTCCAGCAAACTGCGGCCCGCGGGGGAGGGGGCGGCGGGCCGGCCGTCGGGCGGGGGCCGCGCGGGGCGCGGGCCGGGGGGAGGGGAGGTACCTCGTACAGCTCCTCGGAGGCCATGGTGGGCGGCGGGGCGGGGGGCGCGGGGCCGGGCCGGGCGAGGCGCCGCGCCGCCGGCGGCCGACACTTTGTTTCAGTTGGGTCCCTGCGTGGCCTGCGCTTCCTGCTCCCGCTCGGCTCCGGCGCCGGGCGCAGCGCGGACCGGCCGCTCACTCCTGCCGGTGCGGGCCGCCGGCCGGGTTGTGCGCAGGAGCAGCTGCGCAACGCGCCCTCCGCGCCGCGCTCACTCCCCGGCGGGCCGGCTCGGGGTCGGGCTCATCGCGCCGCCGCGGGGCCGGGCCGGGCTGGGGCGGGCGCGGCGGCGGTGCACGGCGGCGCGCTGCTCCGCGGCTCCCCCTCTCCGGTGTAGTGCAAAAAGCTTCCTACTTGCGACCAAAAAACCTGCCCCGGCTACTGAGCATGCCCAGTGCGGCCGCCCGGCCCGGCCGAGCCGCGCTCCCGCGCTCCGGGTTTTCGGGCCGCCCGCGCGGGAGGGGCGGGGCGGCCGGCGGGGCGGGGCGGCCAAGGGGAGCAGCGGGCTTCGCTTCGGGCGCGCCGGGCGGGCGGGCGGCCGCGGGGAGCCGGCCGGCAGGAAGGGGAGGAGCCTGGGCGGGGGGCGGGGCCGCGGCGAGGCGGGGGCGGGGCCCGACTCGCCCAAGTGCCCTCGCGGAGGTCGGCCCGGGCCGCAGCGCCGCCCTCCGCCCGCCCACCTCGACGTGGGAGCCGGGCCCGGGGCAGGCGGGCGGAGGGCGGTCGCGCGCACGGGGGCAGGCACCGGCGGGCCCGAAGTTGGGCAGGGAGCCGCGGGGGCAAGCCGGCCCGTGTCTGGAGCCCGCCGCCCCGACGGCAGCAACGCACCGCCTTCCTCCGGAGCGTGCGCGGGGCCCACGCCCCCGGGCGCCCGTCGCGTAGCCCATCCGGGCCGGGCCAGCCCACTGAGGGCCCGCGGCGTGGCCAGGTGGAGCCCCCGCCCCAACACGTGCCCGCCTCCCCCGCGGCCGCCTCCAAGACCCGGAGCCGGAGCGCGCGCCCTCGTGGGGCCCGGCGCGCCCGGCACGCTCGCCGGGCGCCAGGCCCGGGGTGGGGGCCGGGGCGGGAGCCCGGCGCAGTCGAGGGCGGCGCGAGGGCGCGGCCGCCTCCGCTCGGCCCGCAGCTTCCCCCACGCCGGGCCTCCCTGTTCCTCTTGGAGCGTCCGCCTCCTCCGAAGGGGAGCTGGGAGGAGGGGCCGGAATCTGGGCTCCGGGGAGGTCTGGGTTCCAATCGAACGAAGTTGCCAGTGGTGGTTCTCCTGGGGGCAACGGCGTGGACAATTAGGCGACCAGCCCTCCGGGACCCCAGCGATGGGCTGGCCCTTCCTCCCCTGTGCAGGGGAGAGGGGCAAAGTGGTGCCGGCCCGCATGGCTAGCTCCCAGGGCACACCTGCCGGGACACTGGACATTTCCCCATCCGTGTGGGAAGAGGAAGGGGCTGCTTGGCCCGACTGCCTCAAATAGCTGGCAACTCCCAACCTTCCTGCGAACGGAGCGGAACTTCTCCACGGGGCGCTGCACAGACACTGTGTCATGTTGTCCCCCACCCCCTACGCCTGGAAGCCACCACCAAATTTTCATTTCTTCCAGTGCATCCTCTCCTGCCACCGCGTTCCTGGTGCTCTATCTAGCTCCAGTTCCCAACCGACCTCTTAGAGACCAGGCTCCTCCCACCAGTTTTCTTCCCCAAACCCAATTCGATTGTGCCCCGTGTACACAGCTGAGCAACCACAAGGCTTTTCACTGGCCCCGCTGAGTTTCCTGACCTCACGCCCACAAACAAGCGCAACGCTTGCCCTTAAGTCACTTCAAGTCGAACCACCATTCTTTTCACGCCGACGCTTCTGCCTGCAATTCCCTCTGCCTGGAATGCCCCCTTTCAACCTGAAACTCCTGCTCCGACGTCACCTCCAAAGCAAAGCCTTCTGACTTCCAGGGCAAAATGAGTCACTCCCTCCCCAGCCACTCAAGCGTGCTCCATGGCGGCGCCTCCCTCCGTGTACTCTCTTCTGCCCACTCTTCCTTCTCCCCGCCCCCCTGTTTGTAGCGATGACCTTCTCCCAGATCTCATCTTCAAACTTGACTTTCCAGCCCCTCGCACCATTCTCTACGTACAAAATAAGGTTTTAAATTCAGCAAATTGGAATCCCAATGTCCGCTACCAAATGCTTTGACAACAGAATCACAAATTAAAGTCCTCACCTCCTCTCCCCGTCCAGGCGCTCTCCCAGACGGCCCAGCCAATTCTCTCTCCCTCCTCCAAACATTAGCGCCTCTTTCCTCTCACGTAACACAGTATTTGCCGCACTTGCTTATGGTCTCTCTAGGCACTCAAACTCGTCGCCCTAAGTTGTACGCCCCTTGAAGGCGAGGACTAAAACTGCATATCCTCAAAGTCTGAGCAATGATTGCTCAGCACTGCAAGTGCTCACGGACTTGCAGGAGGTGGTTCAAAATCACACAAGCACAATAAAACATGAATTGTCCAAAAAAGGGATTCTCTGTGTAAATTGAACAGACACACCTCACCTAGAAACCTACGTACAATCATAGACCGATATACATGTAAACACCTCTTTTACTCATGGCCATCACCCGAATTATCGCCACCACCAGAACAGAACTTGCTATCCCATTCACAAGTTGTTCCACCACATGCTTAATGGTCTGAAGTATTAAATATGTGGTCTCTGAAGTCCCCCATACCACCGTTATTACCCAGGGGAGGAAGACAGGAGGGTCTAAAGACATCCACCACAACCATACACAGATACTGAGCTAGTTACATATGGTATATATACAATCCTAGCGTAAGGAGACCTCCCTCATGAGGAAAAAGGTGGGGTGGATTGTGGCGTTAAAAAAAAAAAAAAGGTAACTCCAAAAAGTTGATGTACACAGACCTTTAATCCTGGTGACCTGGATTATTTGTGCTGTTGTGATTAGTCATCAACGTGCAGTAACCAGGGGTTAGAAGGCACCTCTGTAACTAAACAAGAGTAAGCCAGTCTCCTAAGCTCAGCCCCAGGTACCTCTCTCCTCCAACGACTGGTCAGTTTCCATCTTAATTAAGAACCTGGCAGAGGAGATCGGTACTAAAGTACCCAACCAGGGTCTGAGAAATTGAGGTCAGCTGTCCACTTTGTTCCTCTCATTCCTCTCTCCACCTAAAACACCCACTGGTTTACTGAATGCTGTTTTGCTTATGGATGTATTTCACCTCATTATGTCAATTTGTCTTACTTTTAAGCAAATCTACTCTCCTCTTGCACTTTTTAAAAATATAGACGTTTTATCAGTACTCATAACAGAAGCAGGTATGTCGGAGATCATTTAACAGCTTTGAATTTATACTACCTTTTATGAAATAGTGAAGTTTTGCAGTAGTTACCATGACCACGTGTGTGGGTGCTGTGAAAGTACTTTCTCGGTGAATTGAGAATAAAAGTGCGTCACATCCCATAAACACATCAAGGAAGATATCTGCAAGGTACCAAAAATACATGCAGCACAACAGTGTGCACTAGTGAAACATACAAGTCCTAAAGATTATAGAAATGGTCAAGAAGCAAGATGAGGTGCACGTGTGATTAAAATACACCTCTACTGGTTCTAAGCTTCAGTTCTTACCTGATGTGAGTTCGTAGTGGAGACCGACGTAAACCAGTTTACTCCTTTTCCACATTTATCCGAACGATTGGTAATCGACCATCAGTACCGCTCAAGATAAGACTCTTCAGATCTGGAGTCAAAGCCATTCCCCGTCCCGGCAGAACAATGACTAATATCTTAAATTAGAGGTTCTTTCGTTCTTCCCTTTTCCTACTCAACAGCCCAACAGATCACCGTCTTCAATTCTCCCAATAATCTACATTTCATCTACATTTGAATCCCCAGGCTCCCAAGAGGAGATGGGGGAGGGGAGGGGAAAGACAAAAGAAACCAAAATCTAGCATCTTCTATTCTAAGAGCCAAAGGCATTTTAAGGTTGGTGGCTGTGGAAGAGGGCGAATAATGATCCCCTTCGTCAGTTTTTCACCCCAGAAGTAGAACCTGTCTTGGCTACCTCCACCGAAACCTAAAATTTAACTGCAGGTTTTTTAAATCAAGAAGTGACCTAAAATTAATTGTGCACACTGTGACCAAAGAGAAGTTAAATACCATTCTTGTTATACAGAACCCACTCCATAAAACGTGGGGAAATTCCTGTCTCAATCACTTACCCAAAAGAAAGTAACATTTCAGGCCTGACAAAGCCAAGGAGAGCAGCACAGAAAGCCAATCATAAAATGAATTCAGATGCTAGGCCCTTCTCTGGACTGGGAGCCAAGCAGCTCTTCCTCCCCTGAAAGGTTGAATTGGGTACCACTGCCCTTTCTTTGCTAGATAACCAGTAACCTCTGGTTCCTGGTTTCAGCGGCTGCTGCCTTCCCTGGCCAAGTCATCAGTTTCCCCATCTCACCTGGCCACCTCCCCCTGCCTGCATCCGTCCAGGTCCCAGGCATTTTTCTCTATTCTGTATGGACGTGAGTGCCTAACCCAGCTGCCACACTGCTGTTTGCTGGCCAGCGCCAGGACTGTTTAATCTCTTTGCCCCTAGAGGTGTGAGTCCTGTGACTGATTTCACCAATTTCCTCTTAGACCGAGGTTCCACCATTGACCAAGTCTCATCAGTTTACAATCAAGGATTGTCTTCTTTCTCAACTAGATTTAGTGTTTAACTTCAATTCCTTTTTCTCTTTAGCTAATGGTGATTCCACCAAAAGAATCTTTGTAATATGTGTTTGTTGAACCTTCTTTTGATTGACGTAATTGATAAAGACTGACGAAGTTTTTCATTCATACCTTTACACATTGTTCCCCCTTTCGGAAGGAGAAAATACCCAGAATTCGTAAAGAGTGAACAGCCTAGAGGCACTGCCATGACATTCCGGTGGACTTTATACCAGGGCGGTAACTAATTCATTTTGGATTCCTGAAAAAAACATCAAATGTAAACATCCCTTGAATTATTGTGATGGTCATTATGTTTGTCACCCAAGCAAGACCATCCCAGTAACCTCATTTACCTTCTGACCTTTTCTAGAGAGAAAGAGATTATCAATCAGAGAGCAAGTAGGCAGGAGATGAGGGGAGACATTCCGGCCGGTAGGGAAAACTGGAACACCAGACGCACCAGAAGCGGTGGAACCGGGGATGTGCCCAGGACCAGCGCAGGCGGGGGTTGAAATCTAAAGCAAAGAGTAAATATGTTTGAACACAAAGCTGGGGCCACAGTAGCACATGGAAACTTGTACTGGCGCTTGGTTTTTTTTGTTGTTTTTTGGTTTTTTTTGGAATCACTAGTATTGCCTTGGGCAGAGCTCAAACTGTGGTCCCCAGACCAGTAGCAACAGATTCACCTTGAAACTTATCAGAAGTACAAATTCTCTATTGCCTCCACCCACCTGCTGGCACCCGGTAATCTGCTTAATACATTCTCCAGGTGATTCTGCTGCGTGCTGAAGTTTGAGAAGCAGCGGTTTTGTTTCTTTGTGGTTGGTTTGTTTGTTTGTTTGTTTGTTTTTATCAAGCTACAGATTTCAAACCAGTAGCAGATCTTTGGGTTATTTTAGTAGATCTTGAGTAGCATTTTTTAAGTGAGACAGGATAGAATGAATAGAATGGAACGGACTTGGGAAAAGAATCAGAGTGCATGCATCACTCCACTGGGGTGGGACTATTGTTTCCATGAAATACACACACTTTTATATATATTAGGTCATAATGTAAAAGGCGTTTCCTACGTTTTGGTCAGGACCAAAAAAATCTGAACAGCACTGTTTGGGAGATGGGTAGCAAACCCCTGCGAAGTTGGATTTCTAATTATATTTGAATGGTATCGCCGAAGTGTTTTAAAACCCATTTTCTTAAATAGCTTAATGATTCCTTTTTTGCGGTACAAATTATTTCTCCATAAATGCTACAAAGGTGTTCAGACCAGGCTCCTTTCTGAATTACCACACATTCTGAAGTAATATATTTTGAACTAATGAGGATTTATAGTATATATTTTAGGCCTTTTCTTTCCAAAGAATGTAAAAGCATTTCCAAAGAGTATCCCTAACAGACTGCGTGAAGTGAATGCATTTTAATTTGATAAACAGCAACATTAAAAAAAAAACAAACACAAACAAGAAACGCTTGCCCAGTGCCGGGAACTGTTGTAAGCACTTTACAATTACTGACCTCTCTAATTCAACAGCACCTAATAAAAATAATAGCTAACATTTACACAGAACCCTAAGTAAGCCCATCTATCCATAGGTCACCTTTTGGAATAAAAGAATGATTGTCTCCATTTTTAGTAAGTGGGGAAGCAAAACAATTTATACTCAAGTCCAGGTAACTCTAGGGTCTGGGCTCTGAACCACTAAGTTACAGTCCTTCATTCATTCATTCAATAAATATTCATTGACCACATATGGTGTTCCAGGCCCCTTGCTAATCAATGTATACACAATCATCCCTGCTCTCAGGCAGCTAATACTCTTTTGCAATAGACAGGCATTAAATTGCCAGGGAAACAGCCATGATTGTAAATCAAGGAAAGCTGTAGGCAGCTGTGAGCCCATATGACCTGGCCACGCGTCTGGTCGCTTCCCCAGAGACAGTGTCCATCACCCACAGACACTCTAGACACACTTGGGCACCAGCAGAGTAGGATTATTGAAAAATTATTTTCAAATAATTTGATACCTAAAAAAATAAAGCATCAGAGTAGCCATCATGGGAGAAATCAACATTTTGACTTCCATGCAATTGCTTTATAGTTTACACTTAAAAACGAAATATTAGACATTTTAAATGACATAAAGAATAATAAAACAAAAACCTGTGTACTCGCTCCCCAGCTTAAGAATATTTCCGTGTTCTAGCCCGTACTTAAAGACTTTGGAATAATCTAGGAAGGCGGGGAGTGTAACATATTCTGTTAGTATTTAAGGCTTATTTAGTTGTTGTTTTTTTTTTAAAATAATGTTTATAATGAATTTAGAGTTACAGAAAATTTGCACAGATAGTATAGAGATTCCCATATGCCCCCCACAGCACTTCCTCTGTCATCAATACCTTGCATCAGCATGGTACATTCGTCACAATTAATGAGCCAACAATGACACATTATCACTAACTGAAGTCCTTAGTTTAGATTTCCTTAGTTTTTCCCTAACGTCCATCTTCTGTTCCAGGATCTCATTCAGGACATTGCATTATGTTTAGTAATTGTATCCCCCTAAGCTTCTCCCGGTTGTGACAGTTTCTCAGATTTTCCTTGTTTTTGATGACCTTGGCAGTTTTGAAGAGTGTTGGTTGAGTGTTTTGAAGGATGTCCCTCAAATGGGGTTTGTCTGATGGTTTCTCACAGTTAGACCGAGGGTGTGTGTTTTGGGGAGGAAGACCACAGAGGGAAAATGCCTTCCTCACCACATCGCATCAAAGGTACGTGCTGTCCACATGGCATCACTGCTGGTGTTGACCCCGACCGCCTGGCTAAAGCAGGGCCTGGCCGGCTTCTGCACCGTAGAGTTTCCCTCCCCACACCCCCCTCTCTGTTCTATACTGTTTGGGAAGGAGTTACAGTGGGCCAAACACACTTATGGAGTGGGGACCTAGCCCCCTCCTCCTTGAGGACAGAGTACCTACAAAACTCATTGGTAATTCTGCACAGATCTGTCTCTTCTTCCATACTTATTAACCTATTCAATCCTTTGTATTAACGTGAACTCACAGGTACTTACCGTATCCTTTGGATTATAATCCATACTTCTCTACTTATTGTGTTACTCTGTTCCAGCTTTGGCTCCTCCACACTTTGACATCCCCGAGCGCTGTGGGCGTTCTGTGTGTGTGAGCACTGCTGGAATTCCCCACACTATTAGACGCTCCAGGCTCACCTCTATGTGTTTGGCCCCAGTTCTAGAACCAGCCGTTTCTCCAAGTAGCTCTGCTTCCTCTTACTGAAGAATCACTTAGAGAGCAAGGGCTGAGTGCTGGATGTGCTCGTGGCTGCTGGGACATCTTTGGTTTCTGATTAGGTCATCCCTAAACCAGTGAGCTAAAGTCTCAAGGGTGAACTAGGTAAGAGGGTGGTGGAGATGGTCCCAGGCTGAGGGAAGAACCTGTGCAGAGGCCTAGATGAGGAAGGAGCACATCTTCGAGACTCTGAAAGGAGCTGGTGGGGCTGGAATGCAGAGGCAGGAATAGCGACATCAAATGGGATCAGGAGACAGGCAAGTCTGGTGGGTCATGACAACACCCTGGGTTCTTGAGCAATAATCTGATCTGTATTTTTAGAAAGGTGGTTGGGGCAGTGTAGTTAGGGAATTATTGCATTAACTTTGATGCTTATTTTTTAGATATCAAATTATTTGACATAAATTTGTGGTGACTGCCTTGCTGATGCCAAGCACATAATGAGCATGCCCATGAGGTGACGGATGGCACCTATAGGCCCTCCAATGCAGCACTGAATAGAAGTTCTGGGAGCCGAGATCTTTTCTTGAGTTTAATTACAAAGGGAAAAACTTCCACTATTAAGGATAATATTTGCTAGAGAAATTTTGTAGGCATCTTTAATCAGATTAAGGAAGTTCCTTTCTAATACCAATTTTCTAAGTTTTAAAAATTAAATTAGGAACGGATATTGAATTCTGTCATCTATTGAAATGGTATGATTTTATTCCTTCATTTTGCAAACAAGTTGACTTACGTTATTTTTAATTTTAAATCAATTTTCTCTTTCTGGAATAACCCAAAATTTTGGTTCTTGTGCATTACGCTTTTTATAAATTGCTAAATTTGTTATGCTAATGATGTGTTTAGGATTTTGAATCTATGTTCATGAGGAACATTGGCCTGAAATTGTCCTTTCATATGTCCTTAGTGGGTTGTTTGGGGAGAATTAATTAAGTCTATTTATTTATTTATTACTAGTTAGGTTTTTTTTTAATGGAGAGGTACTGGGGATTGAACCCATGACCTCATGCATGCTAAGCACACACTCTATCACTGACCTATACATTTCCCCTAGTTTTGATACCAGAGTTACGCAAGTCTCATAAAAGGAGTTGGCATACACTACCTCTTTTCCAGTTTCTAGTTTGTGTATAAATGCCATTATTTGTTCCTTTATTGTCTGTATGCATTTGATTGTAAAGTCATCTGATCCTGGAGCAGATGACTACTGGAAGGCTTTATTATTGGAAGATTTTAAATTATAGTTTCAAGCTTATTAATGAAGGAATATTCAGGTTTTCTATTTCTTCCAATGTCAATTTATCCATTTTATCTAAATTTTCAAATACAATGGTATAAAATCATTCAGAAAATTTTAATACTAGTAAGGGCTATAGGAATGTATCATTTTTCAATTTTCAAATTTTGTGTGATTTCTTTCCTTTTATCACTCTTGCCAGTGATTTATTAATTTGTTAATCTTTTGAAAATACCAATTTTGGAATTTTTTGATTCTCTGTTTGGAAATGTCTGTTCTGTTTCATTATGGTCTGACCGCTTTTTACTTTCGGCTTAATTTGTTGTTACTTTTCTGATTTATTTGAATGACTTTGTTCACTGACTTTTAGTCTTTCTTTTCAAATGTATATATTTAAACCTACACATTCCTCTGCATCCCCCAGGTCTTGGCATTTTACATTTTCACTATCAGTTAGTTCCAAATAGATTTTCATTTCCATTGTGGTTTCTTCTCTGACTTGCAGATTATTAGAAGTATGTTTTTCAATCCCAAAATATAGACATTTTATAGCTTCTTGTTGTTGTTTGATTTCTGGTTAAATGGCATTGTAGTCAAAGAACATAATCTGTACAATTTCAGCCCTTCGAAATTTGTTGAGACTTATGCCCCAAATATGCTCAAATTTTATAAATATTCTATATGGCACTTCAGAAGATTGTGTATTTTGCAGTTATATGCAGTTATTTATACATGAATTTATATTATATGACTTATTAATCATAAATAATAAATTTGAATATATTAATGTATGTTGTAATAACATATTTATATGTGAATACATATTAAATATAACATACTTTTATATATGATATATATTCATATATATTCAAGTTCACTGTCTATGTTGTTCAAATCCTCAAGACAGGTATGTTAAAATCTCCCAGTATGATTTTGAATCTATGTCTTTTTAGGCCAGTTATTTTTTGCTTTGTATATTTTGAAGCTATTTATTAGGTACATACAAGTTTAAACTGTTACATCTACCTGCTAAATGAAGCATCTTGTCATTATAAAGGCACTAATAATGCTTTTGACTTTAAGTCTACATTGTCTGATATTAAGATACATGTAACCAACTTTCTTTTGATTTATGTTTGTGTGATAAATATATCTTTCTCCATTTTTGTCTTTTTAAACTTTCTGGATCTTTATGTTTTAGATATGTCCCTTATAAACAGCAATTTTGTTTTTAAATCCAATCTTTAAACAATCTTTGTCTTTCAATGGGGGATATTTAGTCCACTTACATTTAAGATAATTACTGATGTGTATAGTTTTGATTCTACCATATTATTTAGTTTTTCTATTTATCCTGCATGTTCTGCTTCTTTTTTTCTTCATCAATTTGTTTCAGTTTCAGAACTTTAAATATAATTATTCCATCTTTTTCTCCTTCTTATCTTGAAAGTCATATGTTCTTTTGCAATTTATATAGTGATAACCCTAGAAATTATAACCCACTTCTTTCGTATAACTAAGTATAACATTAATACTTTTATCCTTTTTTTGCACAACACAGTAACCTAAGAACACTTTACCATTTATTCCATGACCTACTGAGCCATGTCCCAATATTGCTTAATCCCTGTCCATCCTTATTGTTGTTCTGTATCTTAATTCTCTGTTTTAAAAGCCAAAAGCCAGTATAATTATTGGTTTATATATAGCCAATATTTATTTAGATTCATTCATGTATTTAACTCTTTTTATTACCTTTTTTTTTTTTTCCACTACATTTCCAATCTTCTGTCTGGAGTCATTTTCCTTCTGCTTGAAGAAAAGCTAATATTTACCTTATGGCAGATTGCTGATTATGAATTCTCTTGTTTTTGTTTGTCCGAAATGTCTATTTTACCCTTTTATGGAAGGCTTTGTCACTTGGTATAGAATTCTAGGTTAGCTAGTTTCTTTTTCTTTCTAAAAAATTAAATCATCAAGCTTCCCCCCCTTACATTTATTAAGATGTAATTGACATATGACTCTGTGTAGAAGTAAGGTGCACACATGATGATTTGATACATACATATCGCAAAGTGATTACCCCCATAAGGTTAGTTGACACCTCCATCACCTCTTATAAATGCAAATTTTTTTTGTGATTAGAACTTTTAAGATCTATATCTAGCAACTTTAAGGTATATAGTAATAAAAGCACTGTTAACTATACTCACCATGACGTATATTAGATCCCCAGAACTTACTCATCTTATTACTGGAAGTTTAAGTCATTAAGATTAATTTGTTCTGGTGAAGTCCCAGTTTTGTTTGAAAAGAGTACAAACATTTGGCCAGTAATAGATGAGGTTCATAAATCACATGTATGAGGCATGTATAAGCCTAATGACTGTAATTCATGTGTATTCAGTACTAAGAATATACAAACATAAACTGGTGTAACTATTGTTATATATTGAGCTCTTTAGGAGACCTAATTTATTGGACATATTAGAATGTGTAATTAGTATATCAATTGTCTTAAATGGTTCCTTTTGAATGACTAAAGGATGTATTATAGTAAGAACTTGATTAATTGGATCCCAATTAACAAAAAAACCCTCAGGCTGTTTGGGGGCTTTCTTTTTAGAAGTATGTGAATAAATTGAAAGACCCCACAAATGAGAGCACTTCAGAGCTTGCTATAGCAAGGGTGTCAGTCACAACCACTTGTGTTGGAAAGAGACTCAAAGGCAGTGATAAGACTGTGAAAGCTTATAGAGAGAAGAGAAGCAGTCAGATGTGCTCAGATTGGAGGTTGCTGGCATGGGGACGCTGGAAACAGGCTAACAAGAAGCAGGGCACCTTAGGAGATAGGTTTGGGAGCATATGTTTTTTTCTGGTTGTTCCTGAGTTAAAAGTGTGGGTCAAAAGCCAGCGGCCTGGCAGTCCAGATTCTGACTCTTCTGGGACAAATGCTGTGAAACCACGAGGCTTCCCGGACTGGTTGTTTGAGGGGTTGTTTTTCTTATTTCCTCTAGGTAGTTTTAAAACATATTTACTATCTTTTGATTTAACTGTTTCCATTGAAAATCCTGCTGTATTTTTTGCTCATTTGAGGGTAATCTGTCTTCTCTTGCTATTTTTAAGATTTTGTCTTTGTCTCTGGTTTTTAGCAGCTTTACCACAGTATGTCTAAGTGTTCATATATTTATCTTGCTTGGGGTTCACAGGACTCGCTGAATCTACGCATTGATATCTTCCACCAGTTTGGGAAATTTTCTACATCATTATCTCTTAATGTTCCTGCTGCCCCAATCTCCTCTTCTTTTCTTGAGAGCCAATGAACATATGTTAGAGCTTTTCACTGTGGTTCTACTTGTCCTGTTATTTTTTTCCAATTCGTCTATTCTTTTGTTTTTTCATTTCATTCTAGGCACGTCCTTCTGACTTACCTTTTCATTTACTAAGTCTCTTCAGTTGTGTCTGATCTGCTCTTAAACTTGGTTGTGTTACTGAATCCAGACTATCCATTTGATTTATTAGTTTCTTTGTTCTTGGTGGAAATCCTCAATCTTGTTTGGTTTTCAAAAATCTCTTTGACCTTAATAATACAGTTATTTTGAAGTTGGTATCTCAAACTAATATTTGTAGCCTCTGGGGGTCTGTCTCTCTTGTCTGCTATTTCTATTGAATTTGGTTCATGTTATTTTACTCCTTATGTGTCTATAATTATTTTTTATTATTTGCCAGATATTTTATGTGCAAAATTGTAGAAATGTTTGAAGTCTGGGATAACGCTATCTTTTCTCCCAAGAAGATTTATGTTTGCTTCTGCCAGCCACTTAGGTGCTTAAACACTCAACGGTCGCTTAAAACCAGGTTTCATGGATTGAGCCAGTTCGCACCCGAGCTGCAGCTCGGCGGCGGCGGAGCTTCTGGGTGCGATCACGTCTGAATTACCATTTTTCCTAAGGTAACTTTTAATGTCTCCATAAAAGAGAGTTTAAGCTTAGTGTTATAGCGAGCATTTAGCCAGCATGGTGGGCTCGCCCCTGCCACTGCCTAACTCTTTGCACCGAGTTGACAACATTTTAAATTTCCGTATCAAGGAATATGGGGCACAGCCAAAGGGCTTTATTTATTAGGGGTAGGACGAGGCTGGGAGTTGGGTTGGTTAGGAGAGAATTATGGAAAAATCATAATACGAAGCCTCGCTGATTTATCTGTTTCTCTAAAAGTTAGGCTTATATATTTGACAGTTCCATCTACATTGAGCCCACGTTTCTTCCTCTTTACTATAAATCCTTCAACCAAGTATTTTCCTTTCCCGCCAGGCTTCTTCTTGGTCCCTTTAGGTTCAAATTTCTCACTGTGAACAGCCCAGTTTCACATATACCTTCCTCTATGCTGGAAAGAGGAGGCCTGTCCCCTGCTTCGCTGAGGCTTCCTCTCCTTTCTCAGTTAATTGCCAAATCCATGAATGTTCCTCTAAATGAAAAGTTTTTTTCTGACCAACTCATAAGGAACCAATACTGTCACATTTAGCACTAAGCCCACCAACACTGCGCAGTCCTCCAAAAGCCACATAAACATTTATTCTTGGGTGTGTTTACTACTTGGATCGTCATCTTTTCTCTTTTCATTGCCATGCTGCTTTATTTTTTTTCTGTCTTTGTCCTTGTGCATGTGTGATGCATCTCCCCTCTCTGCTTTAGAGAGAGAGCTCCAAAAGGAGTTGTAGCTGACAGCGCCGTGAACCCACGGGCTCCTAGCGCAGAGGGTTCAGAGATGATGGTGAGGTCAAAATGCCGTCAACTCTACTAGTACATTCTTTCTCCGTTTTTTTTTTGTTTTTTTTTTTAATTGCAGCTTTACTGAGGTATAATTGACAAATAAAATTGTAAGATATTTAAAGTATACATCATGGTGATTCAGTATACATATACACTATGAAAGGATTCCATTCTCTTAGTTAATTAACATAGCCATCCCTTCACATACCTTTCTTCTTGTTCTTCTTCTTTTGGTGAGACCCTGTTGAGTTCTACTGTCTTATCAATTTCGACCACAGAATGCAGAGTTAGGAACTACAGTGCCCATGTTTCACGTTAGATCTGCACACATCTTACTCATCTTATGGTGGAAGGTTTGTCCCACCAGTGCGCTCTTACAATAAATTTCTATGGAGCACTGAGCAGGGGTGTTCTTTCTGGAGTATAGAGGCTATGACTATCCAGTGGAGGTCAGTTCATACGGATAAAAGATTCTTTCAACCCCAGGCTGACTAGCTTCAGCAAAAGAAACAACAGACTTGCTTTTGGGAAAAGAAGTAAAATGAAACTAACCTGTTCAAGGAAAGTTATTGTCACAGGTTTACACTTTCTGAAAGAAAAAGGTCAGTGGATTCTTATAGCTTAAGCACTAGGACATGCAAAGTTACTAACAATAGAAAATTTAAAACAATTTTAATGTCTAACACATAAGCCTGATGAAGTTGCAGTATATCTACATAATAAAATATTATGTAGCCTTAAAAATAAGGGTTTTAAAAAGATGGGGAAATGCATCTGTCTTAATATTAAGCAAAAGAATCTGAACATAATGCATAAAATATCCCTGCAAGTATATACACATTAAAGATTTTTAAAACTGGAAATATTAATTTTTGTTAGGGAGGAGAACTGGGTGAACAGAGATCAGAGAAGACTCTTCATTCTATGTCCATTTGTACCTTCTGAGCTTTAAATTACGTGAATATGTTGCTTTTTTCTTAAAAATTTAAATAAATAAATAGAATGAAGAACCAGGACATACAAACTTCAGTATATGCAGTAGAACTTCAACTATGCAAACACAGACACAGAGAAATACCCAGCAGGAACTAGGCTAAAATATCGATATGATGATCTCTGGAGTTGTGCAGTTTTTATTTCTGTATTTTCCAGAGTTTTTATGTAAGTCAGCAAGGTTATTTTTAATGAAAATAAATTTTATTCGAAAATAAATGGAAAATAGGAAAATTGTACTTGTAGAAAACCTATTTTAAAAATCCTTTAAAGATTTACAGCTTATATATAATCAAACTTTTTTCTGCTTAGAGATAAAAATCATCCTTTGGGAGGATTTTAATAAGTTTATTATAAACGAATAAAATTTATATACAATACTTTTTCTTCAAAAGTCATATGGAAAATAGATTCCTCTTTCCATTAATAGAAAAGATAATTTTTTACTTAATGAATGAGGCATATTCTGAGAGTTAAGAGGATTGAGTTCTCCTGGTGGGTCTGCAGTAGTCATGTGACTTTGGACAAGTAATTTAACTTCTGTAAGTCAAATAATTTTCAATTCAGAAACAAAGAACTTGAGCTGGGTTAGGGTTTCCAAGCATTTGGGGTAACACGGTCCTGTAACATTTTCAAAAATGTTGTGGAAATCGATATCGGTTTGTCACCCTTCTGTTTTATTACGTTGTGACTAGAGCAACAGCAAAACCCACAGCCACTATCCTCTGCCACATATTATCATCATCACTTCATAAAACAGCTGAATTTTAACATACACACAAAGTCAGTCAGAATTGCAAAATAGAGGGTAATTCTTTACCTTGTACTATTTAGTTTTACAAAAAATTGTTATAAAAATGTTTTTCTCATTTTCTTGCAGAGCCGTGTTTGGGAGTCTTTGGTTTAGATGAGGACCATTTCAACTCTCAGACTGTGTGATTCTATATATAGGAATACGTGACACACTGAAATAGCCTGAGCCGATAGTCAATACGTTTATTCGTGTCGCTCAGTCACGCATACCACGCTGGTCCAAACCAGTCATTTATGCTCATGTAGAGTTTACAAAGATGGCGACTCTCTTCAGTGATCACATAAGCGTCGTGGTTTTAATTTTCAGGACCCACTGATGCCGCAAGTTGGCCTACATGCTCTATACTTCACTGCCAAGCGCAATGAGCTGTGAGGCAGACGAAAGTAACTCCATGTGATGGAAGACTTTGAAAGTGAATTCGCACAGTTGATTGGACTGGAAACCAGGTACTCTTAATTCCAAAATCCACGTTCTTCTCATTTCCTCTATCAAAGTAATTTGCTTTCTTTGACTATTATATTGTTTGTAGATGATTTAGTAACAACTCATTCCAAACCTCTGAGGGATATAGGCGATGTTTGACATCCATCCTTGCCCTCTAGGAATTCAAATCTGGTCAAGAAGGCAAGACATACACACACACACACACACACACACACACACACACACACGGGAATTTTCCTTACAAATGCAACATACATTGTGCTGAATGAGTAACACAAATAATAAATACAGTAGGCGAACTTCAGAAGAAGGTAAAAGTCACAGAACCAAATCAGAAGCTTGAGTTGGGCTTTTCGAGGGCAGGAGGTGAGAGAAGAATGTTTATTTCAAGCGAGGAAAGACTGAGCCAAAGTTCAGAAGGAGGATAAGATGCCTCTTCCAGGGAACGCAGAAAGAGCAGAAGAGTGCTGGGCTGCAGTGGCCGATGGAACAGAGGTTGGGCTCAAACCGTGAGAGCCTAGACTGTTGGGCTCAGGACCTGAGGACACGGCGCCAGCTGAAGGCTTCTGATCAGCTAAACAACAGGGCAGCTGGTGCCCTCTGGAAGGTGCGCCGGCGGAGACTCAGGCGAGGAGGGCGTGCGCAGGAGCTAGAGGCAGGGAGTTTACTGGAGACACCAGCATGTGAGCGCGTGCACTTGAGGAAGGGAGAAAGGAAGAAAGGGAAATTAGAAGGAAGCGACGTTGCAGGACCTGCTGATGGATTTCATGGCGGGTAATAAGGAAGAGGATGGACCAAATAAGAGCCCAGAGCTTTAAGCTTCCATATTTAGTAGGAGAATTATGGTACCACAGGCAAAAATAGAGACAGAGCAGAAGTTTGGGAGAAAATAAAGGAAATTTAATTTTAGGTATAAGTTTGGAGAGGCAGCTTAAGATGACAGACGTGAGTTCAAATTTTATTTTTGTCATGTTGGAAAAACCCTCCTGAAATCAGGGCAAGTTTCCGTTCCTCTCATTCCCAGTTTCCTAACAGGCGAAGCGAAGGCGATGGAAGCCCCCTCCAGGCTGGCCCAGAGGGCTGACGGAGATTTGCTGTCAAAGCGCCTGGTGTAGCACGGGGTGTATACAATCAATACGATGACTTTTTTTTTTTAAGTTATTGCTAAGCCTTATTATAGTCCCAACAAATAAAGTTGACGGTAATTATTAATGGCTGACACGATGAATTTGATGTGTCAGTGGACGTATCCAGTAGCTAACCTGAGCGGAGAGGTTGGAACTAAATGCGTATCCAGACTGGAGAGTCATCCGAAAAAGAGCTAGTTGATGCTTTAAGAAGGATTCGTTATTCTAGCAAGCATGAAAGCAGAAGTGGCCAGGCTGAGTGCTGAACTCGGGAAATGCCCGAGTCAGAGGCTGTGAGGAGGGAGAGAGAACGTTTGGCAAGACAGAAGCTTAATCAGACGGGGAGCAAGAGAAGAAAGAGGATGCAGTGTCGCAGAATTCAAGAGAGCAGTGACCTCAACAAAGAAGGAGCGAGCATTTCCAAGTGTGGCAGAAAAGGCCAGTACCAGGTGTTTCTTAAATTCTAGAGCAATTTCCAGAATCGGCTTCACTGTCAAGAGCGTACATGTTGCAAGTGATTTGACTGATAGGACATTTTTCAAGAGTACATACTTATCACCTTCAAGGGTAGACTTTCTAAATAGAGTAATCAAATATGGATTTAACCAATAGGAAGGGTTTATAGTCAGTGTATTAAAGAACTAGCCAGAGCAGTGCTGTGTATGAAGATAACCTAATGACATTTTAATGTACACGTAAGAATACAAATTGTTGGGAAATAGCTCTTTTACATTCAACTTCTCTTCCTTACAAAGTACACTCTTCATTTGTTTAATATACCCAGAGAATAAAGGGTAAACTTCAACCATTCTTTTTTTTTTTTAATGGAGGGACTAGGGGTTGAAGCCAGGACCTCATGTGTGCTAAGCATGCTTTCTACCACTGAGCTACACTCTCACCCACCCAACCATTCTTTATCCGAATTGTCACAAATGTCAACTGATACAGTTTGACTGATTGAGATTTTACTATTTTGCAGGCTGATGAGTCCAAGAACTAAATGTCAAGGATCGAGTGCCTCCTCTACCCTTCGATATCTGTCTATAAATTTAAGAGATCTTATGGAGCTAAATACACCTTCTGAAATGAAAATTGGCCAGCTTCATGGACTTAGAAATATGTTGGGTTTACATTCATGACTTACATGTCTCCGAAAAATCTTAGCTGAGTGCCCCCCGGCCCAGCTACCGCAAGTACTTGACATAAAGCCTTTGGGTAGAGGCTCAACCAGCAAAGAATGACTCCGTTCAATTCAACTGAAATTTATGAAGTTACTGTAATTGGTTTGTAAAAACGAGTTGGTTTACAAGATATAGGCAATGCAAAGAGATAGAAGGAATTGTCAGAGGGGAAAGTGCGTAAAAAAAATAAAGCAAGGATTGGATTATTATCCTGGAGTAATAGATTGTGTTGGCCAAACAAATTTGGCTCAGGTGTCCTAGCGGCAAGAGCAAAGAGGAAAGCCCTCCCCGTTAGGAAGTTCGCGCCGTTGTTCAGAAGATGAAAAGGTGGTTTAGTGAAAGCCACGGTTCTCCTGCAACCCCAGGGGAAATTCTCCCATGGGTCCTCATAAAGAGGCATGCAGCCGCACAGCAGATTGGGCTATCCATAAATCCCCTAAGTTGAATATCGTGCCGTTTCCTAGGGTGGGGTCTCACAGCACCCTCTCTGCAGGTACAACTTAGTCAAGTCCCTTCTACAAGGAGGCAAATGCCTGTGGCCTAAACACACAGTGCTCTGATGTCCAGATTTGATCCAAGGGTAAATTTTAGGATGCTCAGCAGAATGGATAATTCACACACCCTTTAGGGCATTCTCACAAACATTTCTCAAAAGATCAGTATTTGCTAGGGGACTGGACGGCAGAGCGTTCAAGGTTGGGTTCTCCGGTGAGTCAAGAGGCCATGGGCAGACCAACGGGAAGGACCAGGTTGTCCTGTGTAGGTGATCAAGTCCAGCGGAGCTCACACGCGGGCAGCACGGCTGAGGGGGCTCGCGGTCTAGTGACCCTGCACAAGTCACCATCTGACTCCACTGAACCTGGTTCCTCCATTTGAAATAATAAAGGTCATTAAAATATATATTCTTTTGGTTTGCAGGCAGGTAACGGGTTTCAAATACAGTCTCTCACCTTGTCTGACCTGGTCCTCACTGCAACATGACGAGACAGGGCAAGTATAACCCTCCTTTCACAGACAACAGCCAAACAAGGAAGAGGGCACGCCTTCAGGGCTCTCTGAGCGCTAAGATTCCACGATTTGCACTATGAAACACCTCATCTCTCTGGTCTTTCAGGATCACAGCTTCGATTGTCACCTGTGCGTCTCGGAACAGGAACTCGTAGGAGGCAGGGTCGCCAGGTCTGCTCCCAGAGCACCACGAAGATGCTTCGTTGTGTTATCCTGATCTCAGCCCGCAGATCACGCTCAAACCTGCCTGCTTCTGATGCTTCCTCCCCCAGGTTAGGGTGAAAGCCTCTTGCTCAGAAAAGTAAATTTTTGAAGTTGTCGTACCAGCGGGCAAAAGAGACCGACTGAATGACTTACGGACCTAAAGAGCCGCGAAGATCTGCGTTTGGAGGTACCAGCAACCACGCATGGCTGGTCACGACGTTCACCTCGGGAAGGGTGACGTTAGTGGATGTCTGTCCTCGCGGTTCCCAGCCTCAGGGGCAGCGATGGGGCATCAGTGGAATTCTCAGGGGGCCCCCCTGCCCAGGATACAACGCGAATATTAACACGAGGGGCCCCGTGCTAATGGTCCCGCACATTATGTGCTTCATGCTGCAGAGGATTCGTCGGGTCACATGGGCAGCGACATGTGCTGAAGCCTGGAGAAGCTATTTCATGGCCGTAGAAAAGGAGGTGCCAGGTGGGGCCGGCTTGCAGCTGTGGCCTTGCCTGGTGTTACCAAATTTGTGTCAGCAATACCGTCACCTCAGGAGAGCTGAGAAGGGCACCCCCTCTCCCCCCAACGCATGTTAACAATCCTTCAACTCCTAAGAGATAAAGCCTTTTGTTCAGCGTTTACAAGGAGTGAAAGTGGAGTTCCTGGATTAGTTTGCATTTCCAAGTGTGATTTCTTCTATCATTTTCTTTTCTCCCGCTGGGAGAAGTTTTAAAACCAAAATTGGTTGGCTAGAGCTGGTCTCTACCAGAAAGGAGCCGCTTAGCATGTGAATTTGAGTTTATTTTCTCTCCTTACCCGGGAGTGGAGAGTGCGTTTGTGGGAATGGGGTGGGGGGGTGGGGGTGTCCATCCCCATTTTTACTGATCTCTTTGTAAACAACAGTCGTCTTCATTGTCATAATTAAAGTTCTAGACACTGAAAGGGCTTAAAAGCAAAAGGAAGCATGCTTCGAATACATTTTACAAAGGGGAGCAGAAGCTAAATAGGAAACGTATATAAATGTACTTTTTAAGTGTTTAAATAAATGTTACTCTTTTGGAAGATTTAACGTGGTAGGGAACGGTGCTCCCCAAACTTTCCTGTGCCCACCAACCACCCGAGGGCCTCGTGAGCAGGCGGGTTCTGACCTGTGGGTCCTGAGGGGGGCCCGAGAGTCCACACGTGTAACACGTTTTCAGGAGATGCTGATACTTCTGGTCCCTGTTGACACTTTATAAGCCTCCCCTTATTAGCAACATTTCTATCATTTAAAAATAAATTCTAGATTACCCTCATCAGATCATTAAGAGGGGCATTTTGCTCAAAGCCAAATTAATTAAGTTAATTAAAAACTCTAGAAAGAAATGTCTGATTGTGTGTGTGTGTGTGTAAGATAGCAAACTCATCTCTTAGAACTTAAAGCGCGTACAGAATGTTTTTAAAATGACTTCTCTAGCCTTTATCATTTACACACACTTTTCGCAGCCGTTTAATACTTATTAATCATGCTTGCTACTTTTCAGAAGGTTGATCGGGAACTGCCTAATTAGAGGGGAGAGCCAGCCTCGCAGCCAGCTCCGCCCTGGAGCCGGGCGCGCTCTCCAGGCACAGATCTGAGGCGTCCCTCTGAATCAGCCTCAGGATGAACTCCAGACTGCTTAAGGTGTGACACCGGGACCTTCAGGGTTTGAACCGAGCCTTCAGACCGGCTCTCGTCACCCCCTACCCCTGCCCCCCGCTGCTAGCTCCACCCAGCAGCGCCCCGAAAGGACGCTTGCTCTCGTTTCCGCGCTCCTGCCCGAGCTGCGTCCTCCGCTGCGCGGCCTTCCCGCCGGCCTGCGCTTGGCTAACTTCTGTGGATCCTTCTCGGCCTCCGCTAAAGGGAGCCTTCTGTCCGCACGTGTCCCCACCAGGCGGGGTGTGACATGCCTCCCACAGCACTGGCCTGACCCCACCAGCAGCAGCGCCCTGACCGTGCAGGGCTGGCTGGGGTCCTGCGTGTCCTCCAGTCCTAAGTGCAGTGACCGGCGCAGAGCCGACGCTCCGTGTTAGATGAAGGCGGGAGCGAGGGAAGGAAAGGGGTTTCTGAGAGGAGGATGAAAGGCCTTCAGATCATACTTGTTCTACTGACTCGTTTTCCCAAACGCTAACCTCCTCCTCTCCCCCGCCCCCTTTCTGAGCAATAACACCATCATACGTGGTTTAAAAACACCAGTGAATGACTTAGCGCGGGAGTGACTTTTCCCCAATGAACCTAGACGCTTGTCTAGCACTGAGCACTCCTCCTCTGGGGGAGAAACAGAAGCCAGGAACCTGTCACCACACACAATACACCACAGTGGTTAAGAGATGAGCTTTGGTCTCTGAGAGGCCTGACCTGAGTTCAGGCCTCAGCGCTTCCGTTTGCTGTGACCTTGGAAAAATTATCTGACCTTTTAAAGCCTTAGTTGCCTTATCTGTAAAGTGGTGACACTAAGGGGTCATTAAGAATTTAATTCTTCTGAAGTTCCCCTGATTCAGGAATCAGTCCACATGATCATGAGACCTTGGAGTTCTTCTCATGAGAAATATCACCTGAGCTCCCGTTCCGACTTGAGAAAAGTCTTATACGAGACAAGGCGCTGTTATCGCAGTCGCTCCTGGGTGTTCTAAGTCACAAACTCCCAGGTTTATGTTATTACCAGGAACCGTTGTAACTGCTGAACACGTGTGTGCTTCTTATCACAGTCTGTATCTGACTGGTCACGTCTTTGGGTTTCACACCTTGCTCCACATTTAAACCATTATTATTTTGCGTGTTCATATTCTATGCTGCTAAACCTCACCCTAATCAATAGGAAATTTGACACCTGGGAGTTGAGTGATACAGGCAATAAAGCCCAAGAGTGATACTGCCTTAGTGGAGAAAGCTGGGAACTGATGAGTGATGAAACAGGTGTTCTCCTTTGGGAAGTTACAAAACATTTAATCCTACTGTCACCTGCTGAAGCAGGCGAAGGAAACGTGCCATCTGAGGGAGCAGCCAGGAGAAGAGATAGCACATGTAAAATTTTGGTTTGTATTAGTTGCTGCTTGTGACTTTTAGCCAGGTTGTGAATTTGGGCTGGAGCCATCCCTCCCGCCGGCACAGATGGATGGGAAGACACCTCTGCTGAGGGAGGTCTCTGTCTGTGACCTAAATTGACTGAGTCCTATTGCTGGGAGTCTTGCAAGAGTGAGAAATCCAACCACATTGTCCCTAGGTGCCCTCGCAGGTTCTGGTTCCAGGCTCCTCTACAGACACCAAAACCTGCAGATGCGCAAGTTCCTTGTATAACATGGTAGTATTTGCATGTAACCTACACACGTCCTCCCGTACACTTTGAATCAACTCCAAATTACTCACGACAACCAATACAATGTAAATACTATGTAAATAGTTGCCAGAGTGTGGCTTTACTTTCTGGAATTTAAAAATATATATATTTTCCATCCGATGTTGGTTGAATCCATGATTTGGAACCTGCGGATACGAAGGGCTAACAGTGCTTCTTTGCCCAGACTGAAGCAGGAGTAAAAGGCGGCGAGCCCACCCAGCCTGGCAGGAAGTGAGACGGCGGCCCCAAGCCCCGCTCAGGGGTCTTCCGCGTGGGTGTTCAGCGTTCACTGCCAGACAGTGGAAACAAGCCCAGCCCTGCAGATCAAAGGTGTCTCCATCCCACTCAGCTTCTTCTTTCTCCTTTTCAAATGGTCTTAAGGAGAACCAGCATCAACTTGAGAAGGAAGGATGGGCAGAGCATACAGAGCTCTAAATAAAATAAAAGATCAGAGACTTCAGGCCTAAAGAACATTTCTAGACATCGTTTTAGGCTGAGGTAACTCACGCTGGGAACTGACTAGAAGCAGGTAGGTCGGTGGCCTCCATATTTGGATGGAAAGCTCCAGCTTGGCCTGCAAAACCTTATGATTATTTAGCTCTCAAGTGGCTCCCTGGGTCTCTGCACCTGCACAAGCGTGTAGTCGGCTGTGGAAACCACAGCTCCAAAGAGGACGGCATCCTCCAGCGCCCAGACACAGCCACGGAGGAACACGGACAAGGAAGAGACTTCTAGAGGGCAAAGCCAAAGGTCAAGGGAGCCGTGGACGAGGGAGTTCCCCCAAGGCAGCAGCTGCCAGAGGGCCAGTCAAGGAATGTACCCCCTGCCAGGGAAGGGAGTCTGCCCCTCCCATCCTCCTGCAGGACTTGGTCAGCGCTGTTGACCATACCTGCAGATTTCCCTTTCCTCCCATTGACAAGAGTTTTTATTGTTTTGTTTTTTAATCATGGTTACTCTGTTCCTACTTCAGCATTTATGTTGCATGTGACTGCAGGGAACTTTTTTTTTTTCTTTTGATTACCAGACTGTGAGGAGCTACATCCGAATGTAATGGAGATGACGTCCCATCATCTAGAGATCCTGGACTTTGAGTAAGATGCAATGATTGGGTGACACTTTGGGGTCATCTCCTTGCAGAGGAAAACGCATGGGTCTACGTAGGAGGGAAAGCATATCCTTGGATATTTGGGGAGCCCCCGGGGCAGACTAGAGCAGGAAGTGCTAGCTGACTTCCAACACCCACTCTTCTCTTCCTCTTTAATGAAAGCATCCTGATTTTTTTAACCAGGTGCATTGATGCCCAGCGAGAAATTTTATTTCCCTGCCTCCCTTGAAATTTAGGTATGACCAGGTAATTAAGTACTGGCCAATGAGATTAAAAAGCAGTGGTGTTGCAAGGAACTTCCTGGAAGTTTCCTTTAAAGGGAAACTTCCATCCTGCTGATTTGAACATGGATGTTCTGGTTGGAACCTCTGTCACCATCTTGGACCCTGAGAACGAGGGCCACAGCGAGCCCAGGAGGCATGATGGTGTCACGGGTCTGCCCTGGCTCGCCCACCTCTGGATTTCTTTGAACTGAGACAGAAATAAAGTTCTGCCTAATTTAAGCCATGGAATTTGGGGGTTTTGTGGTAGGAAGCTGAATCTAATAGCAGTTGATAGACTGTGTGATCTGGCCAACTGAACTTTAAGAAAGTGGAGCTGTTGACTTATTGGTGTGGATTTGAAGTCAGCTCCACCGACCAGCTGAATGATTGAACGGGAGGTTGAAAAGAATTACCTGGGTTGCTTCCTTTCGCTCTGGAAACAGTCGGGGTTAGCCTGAATTAGGATGCAAGCCTGATGCATTTTCAGGACTGGAAAAAACTGCATCGTGTTTTGCCTGATTAAAGTGATTACAGAGTGTGCGCCCCGCCTGGCAGATGGCATCCTGCCTGCTGCGGAGACGGAGGGGAGAACTCTTTGATCCAGCCCCAGTGTCCAGCGTTTAGCCAGAACAGGTGGCTTCACATGTCTGGTGGTTCAGAAGAAGGACTCATTAGAAAGTAGCCAAATTCAATGTATTAAGTTCAGCTCGATGATAACTCGCTTTCTGTGGGCTTCACACACGGTCTCTCAGCCTCCGCACTGCGGACAGTTTCTGCCAGATCACTCTCTGCCGTGGCGCTGCCCTGTGCGCCGTGGGGCAGTCGGCAGCAGCCTCGGCTCGGCCCCCACACTTACTGCAGTGCCCCCGACTCCAGCGGCGACAGCCGTCTCCAGATGTTGGCAAGTGTCCCCTGGGGATCAAAGTCGCCCCCCAGTTACAGGACCCCTTGGCCTCACACGATGTCCAACCCTGATTTCATGTTGTTTTACTACATATAGAGCCTGCAGTGAACCGACGCGCTGTGCAGGACTGAAACACGCTTTACTTCCGCGCACGCGACGGAACGCTGGGACGGCAGCTGTAATTTAACCGGGACCCAGTGAAGGCCGCGCCCGCTCCCTACGCTCCTTAGCCCTGCACAGCGACTACTGTTCGGGAAAGGTTTGGAAAGTACCTGAAAGTACAGTGACGGTTCTCCTATGTCCCTTCCCTTCAGGCCTTCGTGCGTATCCAGGCCTCGACTCTGTACCGTTACTACAAAGACATGCGTCTGGAAACGACACGCAGCGGTTGCTTTGGGTGCTTAAGGGTCGTTACATAAACGGTGCCCTATTGTATGAAGGTATCTGCTACATTTGTTTTTTTACTCAAAATTATGTATTTTGGTGATTTCTCCCTGTTGCAACATAAAAACCTGGCTCATTTGTTTTGATTTGTGTGGGATGCTTATTGTATAAACAGGCTTTGCTTTTATTTATCCATTCTTCTGCGGACTCACGTTGGGCTGGCTCCGGTCAGCCCCTCTTATGAAGTGATGCTACAGTAAGCGTCTCTGCATGTCTCTCTGCACCCACACGCAAGGACTTCCTCGCAAGTAGCATTGCTGGATCAGAATCCGTGCCTGTTTTTAACTTCCCTGGAT
Source organism: Camelus dromedarius (assembly GCF_036321535.1). NCBI lineage: Eukaryota > Metazoa > Chordata > Mammalia > Artiodactyla > Camelidae > Camelus > Camelus dromedarius. The sequence goes on along the minus strand of NC_087454.1, from coordinate 2,653,848 downwards.
GATGCCAAATTGTTCTCCAAAGTGACTGAATGAATGTACATTCCCATGAGCCGTGCGTGAGAATCTCTGACTCCCCACGATCCTCTCCAGTACTTGGTTTAATTGAAATTTTAAAGTTAATCTTATGGGAGTGAAATACCTCGCCCTGGATTTATTTGCATTTCCACGTTTTTGGTGAAGCTGCCTGTCTTGTTCTATGTTTGTTGGCTACAGTGGTTTCTTCTGTGAATTGTTGTTCACATCCTTGGCTTGTGTTTCTATTGGGTTTTCACTAAAATATGTTAAAGAATTTTAGTGTGTTCCATAGTAATGCTTCATTTATTTTATATGTTACAAATATCTCCTTCTTGGTTTTTGTCTTTGCTTTGTTAAGATGTCTGTTATGGTGTTGAAGTTTTAAACTTTGATGTAGTCTAATTTATAAATTTTTTCTTTTATCTTTTGTCCCTTTTGGGCCTTAAGAAATCCTTTCCTATCCAAGATCATAAAGATATTATCCTATATTTCTGAAAGTTTTAGTGTTTTATTTAAACGTTTATATAATTTTTATTTTTTGGAAACTCTTGGAGTCTTTTTGTGTGTATGGTGTGAGGTAAGGATCTCATGTGATATCTCTTAACCTCATGACAACTTTGTGAGGTAGGCATGAGTCCCATTTTACAGATTGAAAAACCAAGATTTAGATTAGTGATTTGCCCAAGTTTCACAGATAGTTAAAGGCAGCAGAGCCAGAACTTGAATGCAAGCTTGTCTGGTCTCCAAAGTCAGTGCTGTTTCCTGTGTGGCCTGATGCTGTTCCAGAAGGCCAGGTGCAAATGAGCCTACTATTTTATTTTTCAAGAACATTTCTTATGTCCTCACTGTGAGGGTATCAACCATCACCAAGGATATCCTAGAATGGAGATTCTGAGGTTAACTCATTTTCCTTCCAATGTAGAAGTTCTGGTCCATTTTGGCTCAAGATCCTCTAAGCCTTATCTGGCCAGAAGCACCAATGGTCAGTAACCAAACCTTGGACTGAACTGGGAATAAAAATGAAGTGGAAGTGGCCTCTGCCATCCCCGATTCCTGGGATTCCATCTGTGTATTTAGGATTCTGTCTCCCTCTCTCCTTTGCTGCCCAGTTGTTGTCTGGAGGTGGACATGGTGGAAGGAGGGCAGAAAGAAGAAAGGGGGACTGAAGAGTCCAAATCAGCCGTTTGAAGCATGTTACTGTTTGCCTCAGTGATTTATACGGTTGCTTCATAACAGAGGACTGTTAGCTCCTTTTCTGTAACTTTTGTTGCAAAGATTTCTTTGTGTTTGTTATTTTTCTCTGTTAGTTTTGTCTGTGATACAATGCTTTCACGTAATTTTTTGTGTAACTGAATCAATCAATCTTCCTCATCATTTCTTAGATTCTCTTTATGCTTAGAAAGCCCTTGCTCACCTTAGGTCAGTTCAAATCACATACAGTTTCCTTTAGAAAATCTTTCAGACTTTTCTTTAAAATTTATTTTCATTATATAGACAAAATATTTTCTTGTTAATTTTTTTCAGATAGTACAAACTCATTTTCACATGAATAGTAATTCCCCTCCCCTGTCCCCAGCCTCCATCTTCACTCCCCAGACACAGTCGCCGGTAGCAGTTTCTTGAGTGTCAATTTCAGTGTATCTTCATGAATGTAGAAGAGAAAATGAATCCAAGGCTGCAGGACTTTTTCTGTCATCTCAGAGTTGTGCGGCCCAAGCTGAGGACTGTTGGTTTTAGTTTGCTCCAGTCTTAAGGAAGCTGCAAGCTTCATTAAGAGGCCACCAAACCGGCCAGGCAGCCACCTCCCTCTTCCTTCGCTGACCTGTATAAGAGGCAGGAAGGCTGAGGGAGGAGGGTTCCCTGGAGCAAGGAGTTCTCCGTCTAGGGCAAGAGTTCTTGATCCAGAGCCCTCAGGGGTTTGGGGGTGGAATTCAGGGGATCCATGAATGTGCATGCAACCCATCTTTGTTTTACTACCTTCCAGCAGAAACTTCGCACTTCCTTTCATTGTGAATGTGGACAGCAAACCATGGTAGTATTAGTGACAACTGTAACTTTGTCACCAACAGAAACCGCAGGTCTTTCCATATCACGCACAGTTGTTGCAGAGACCTCAAAACGTCATTTAGACCCAGCACTACGATGCCATTTCAGCTAGAACTTGTTGTATAAGGTGTTAATACAGTGGCACACGTATCAGAGAGCAAGGTTTTAAAATGTTTTGCCACACCACCTACTTGACTTAGTTATAAACATTATTCTGAGAAGGGGTGCAGAGGCTTCACTGGACTGCCAGAGGGGTCCACGCACAGGACAGCTCTCAGGAAGGAGTGTGTGGTTTGGGGTGCTTAACCCACTGGCCCCTCAAAGCCACGTAAGGGGCTCCAAGGTTATCTTAAGTAGAGTCTTGCCAGCTGGCTGGTGCCCACCCACGGTGGCTGGTGGGCGAGGAACCCCCAGGCCCGACCCTCAGGCTGTGCTGGGCATAGGCAGGCGGGGCTGTGAGCTGGGGCGGGGCTGTGAGAAGAGATCACCCCAGTGCATCTCCTGGGTGAGATGCCAGTGCAGCAGTGACGCCCCGGCAGGTCTCCGGAGGAACCCCCTCACGTGGGCCCTCCAGGCACAAAGGCACAAAGAAAGATGCTGAGGGACTTAAGCAAAAGGCCTTTGTTGTGTTCTTTCACCCTCCTTTCCCCAAAGCCCCAAGGGTTAGAAGCGCGGAGGGGTCGTGTTGGGGGAGGAGCACCACGCAGAAGTAACACGTGCTCCTCCCTAGATGGACGCTTGGACCACAAGCCCCACCTGAGATGGACAGAGGGGAACCGTCTTTGAATGGACATGAAATTAACCTTTGACTCAGCCTGGCCTGACGTTTTGGCACCTGAATTAGAATCTTAATGACCAAAATGAGGCTGCTCTTAAAACTGAGGGACGGGAGAGCTGTATGCTCAGCCCAAGGAGTTGAGAAGAGATTGGAAAGGAAGATTTGAAGGCAGAGGTTGGGAAAAAAAAGCCTTTTCTTTTATAAAGCCACCCATTTAGACTGCCCATTGTTCCGGCCTTCTGTATTTGTTTATCTATTTGCTCTTTAAAAAAAAAAAAAAAAACTCATATTTTTAACTTTCCTTATCTGAGTCACATATATTTTTACCATTTAATTTTTAAAAACATGTCACTCTTTTATATATAGTAGTTCATATCTGCTAATCCCAAACTCCTAATTTAAAATAAACAAAAAGGTCCTACTGTACAGCACAGGGAACTATATTCAATAGCTTATAATAGCCTATAATGAAAAAGAATATGAAAAAATATATATCTATGTGTATAACTGAGTCATTTTTCTGTACACCAGAAACTAACACAATATTGTAAATCAACTATACTTGAATTAAAAAAAAAAGTCACTCATTAACACGAGAGAAATTTGCCATACTGTGTGTCTCTGTGTGTGTGTGTGTGTGGCGGAGCCGGGGGCAGAGCACGGCCAGCATCACCTTTCCCCGAAAGTCAGAAGTCCCAGTGTGGCCAGGAAAGGCCTGGACAGTCACCGCACACCTACCTCACAGGAGTCCTCGGGGAGGTGTCTCCTTTCCTTCGGAGGCTCGGCGGGCTCATGTGGGTCACAGCTAGGCAGGCTGCTGCTGAGGCCCTGGGGGAGGAAGGGGGACAGGGGGCTGAGTCACAGGGGACACCCAATGTTCGTGGAGACTCTTACTGGAGCTGCAAGTGAAGGTCTGGCGGGACCTCCTGGCCACAAGCCCTGGTCTGGACAATGGCGGGAGGGGTTCTCCTAGAAGGCTGAGGCCAATGGCCAAGCAAGGGAATCTGCTGAGACTTTCGGGGGGTGTGAGGCTGCCCCCCCCATCATCTCCCCCTACCCTGCAGGGCTGGGGGCCTCACTGCCCTCACAGGCCCAGGCTCCAGCCCCCTCGGGGCTCCCCCGTTGGCTAAACCCTCCATCCAGCTCCTCTGTTCCCAGCCTGTATCTTTTTTCTTACTTTCATTTTTTTTTTTAAACATGTAGACTCGCTTTCATTCTTCTTTCATTTTCCTTCTCTCTGAAATCTTCTTTCTTTCCTTTCCTTTTGCTTTCTTAATGCCTCCCCTCTCTGCATTTTTCTCCTTTACCTTTTTTTGTTTGTTTACTCAGAACTCAGGGGATACTGAGAATTTTCTTCCCACTTTAAACCAACCTTACATATTACTTTTTAAATTATTACATGTTTAAAATTTTTATCATGTAGTACTTCATATATACTAGAGGATAGGAAATAAGATGACCCTCTTGTATTTGATACCCCAAAGAAACAGGCATCACCATCGCCCTCCTGCCTCAGTCACAGGTTATCACTACTTTGAATTAATTTTTGCAGGAGGTGATAGTCCAAGGAATATTTTGTGGATCTGTGATGGAAGGGAGGGAGGTAGAGGGAGCCACATTCAAAAGGCCCCTCCTGGGAACCCTCCTCATTGTTGGTGGGAATGTAACTTGATACAGCTGCTACGGGAAACTGTATGGCATTTCCTCATAAAACTAGAATAGAGCTACCATTTCCAGTGATCCCACTCCTGAGCTTGTTTCTGGAAAAGACAAAAACCTCTAATTCAAAAGATACTTGCACCCCAACGTTCATAGCAGCACAAATTAACAATAGCCAAGATACGGAAACCACTCAAGTGCCCATCAACAGATGATTGAATTAAGAAGATGTGGTATATTTCATCCCGGGTTTCTGTACCAAAAAAAAAAAAAAAAGAAGATGTGATATATACAATGGACTACTACTCAGCCATAAAAATGAATGAAACATTGCCATTTGCAGGAATATGGAAGGACCTGGACAATATTGTACTTAATGAAGTAAATCAGAGAAAGACAAATATATGATATCACTTATATGTGGAATCTAAAAAACAAAACAAATAAATCTACATACAAAACAAATAGACTCACAGACAGAAAACAAACTTATGGTTACTCAAGGGGAAAGGGAGAGGGAGGGATAAATTAGGAGTGTAAGATTAACAGATACACACGACTGTCTATACAATAGATAAGCAACGAGGATTCACTATATAACACAGGGAACAATATTCAATTCCTTATAATAAAATCTGAAAAAGTGTATGTGTAACTGAATCATTTTGCTGTACACCTGAAACTAATACAATATCATAAATCAACTGTACTTCAACAGACAACCAAGAAAACCCAAAATGCCGTTTGTGTTCACAAAGCGTGAACCTTAGACCGAGGCCCAAGTCCCTGGGTTCTCACCATCTGAATTAGACCATAACGCTCCCTTTCCAAGGTGCGCTCACCTCCCCTGCGGGCATGCTTCACTCCTGCAGGAAGGATTTATATCTTAACTACTCATAAAGATGACGCTAGGAAGGGCGAGGCGTGCTTTGGTAACACTTCGTGTAAAAAGACCTGGGAGCTTTAGTTAACTACAAGATTTTTGGAAGCCAAAAGCGTTAAGTGCCTTTGGACAAGATGGAGCACAATTAGACTGGCTGCCCAGAAGGGTCATGGTCCAAACACAGGTGACACCAGCAATGCTGTTCCCACGCTTGAGCCACGTCAAGCATCCTGATGAGATGACCAAAGGCACACGTGGTCCATGCCCACGCCTGGGAAACACAATGGAGAAGAAAACGATGCTGTCGCTGGTAGTTGCACCGTTCCACGCAGTCACATCACGTTTTGGGGGAAATACCCTTCCAGTATGTTTGCCAACTAGGAGCTAAAAATTAAAAGGGGGGCAACGCAGAGTGTGCACAGAGGAAGGCGACCGGGATGGGGCGGGGAGTGAGGGGCTTGCCTTCAGCAGTAGGCAGGGCTTTCGGGTTGGGGAGCCCAGCTCCGGGGCGCTTCCAGAGAAGACCGTGTGGGGTCTGCAGGGGGTGGGGAGCGGGGGGCCAGCAGAGGGGACGCCGGAAGGAGCTGTGTGCTGACACTCACTGGGTTTTCCAGTTTCCTGCGTGGGCTCCTACCATCCCCGTCCATCCAAACAGGGTCACCAGGGTCCTCCTGAAGCACAGACTGAACCACATCCTGTCCTCCTAAAACCCAGGCATTGGCTTCACCGTCTTCAGGATGACAACCACACTTCTTAGCCTGGCGTTAAAAGTCCTGCTTGACCTGGAGTCCGATTTCAGCCAGCCTGGATTCAGCGACAGTGACGCCTCAAGCACACAGGGGCCCAGTCTCAGAGCCCGCTTTGCTCCCGCCCCGAGAGCAGGAGCTCCCTGGTTCTTGACGCTTACAGTGCTCTGTGGCTAGAAGACCTCCCTCGCCTTTTATCTCTAGTGAGTTTGTTTTTTTCATTCTTCAACATTGAATTCACCTGCTGCCGCCTCTGTGGTGCCTTCCTTGCCGGAGTCTTCTGGCTCAGCTGATCCCTCTTCCTCTGCCCTCTTCTGAACGTCTGTCTTTAGTGAAGGTGCTGGATCGACACACCTGCTACACATGAAGCTCCTTGAGGTCAGAGAGCCCGAGCTGCTTTTTCCTGCTGTCTCAGGACAGACAGCCTGGAAAAGCACGACGGCTGACTTGACTGCCTGTAGGAAACATAACCCACGTGTCTCCCTGATGCCTCACTTTTTTGCCAGTCCAGCTCAGCTCACGAGCAAGACTCCAAAACTGACTTGCTGAGCAAGAAGACATTTGGTGCCGGTACTGAAGCCATTAAGTTTTGTCTCCCTGAGAATTCCCTTCCCTCACCAGAGAGCATCCGATTTACATTATCTGGTCCCAGGGTCTCAGGTCTGCGCGGTCAGTTCTGCAGTTTACCTCCACCAGACGCGTTTACTCTCGAGTGGGCTTCCCTTTGTCACCCAGATCCACACTGACCTTTTTCCAGACTCGTTGGGGTTGTGGACACTTGCTCTAATAACATCTCAATTAGACAACATCAGAAAAGTATATTTATTGGAAAAAAGTCGCCTGATGCTTTCAGAACAGAAAAGCTTGCAGATTTTTGATGTTTCACTGTCTCTACCCTGTGATTCTAACAGTCAAAGGTGATTGGGTCGCTCACTTTTCTCGATGATTCCTAGTTATGTGAGGACTGAGACTTTTGCACGTAGACGTGAGAGCACACTTGTCAGACCCACAGCAGGTGTGGCAACTGTTTCCTCCCCTGAGACAGTGAACAACTTGACGGTAACCCCAGGTCATCTGGGCTTCATTTTTATTTTTTAATTGAAAAGTATTTGACATACAACACTGTAAAGTTAAGGTGTGCTACGTGTTGATTTGACACATTTATATACTGTAATGTGATTGCCCCTGCCTGGGCTTTAGACATACAAGAGGTCTGAGCGGGTAAAAGGTCTGGATGTGGGTTCTGTAGCCTGGGCATGGCTCACTGAGGCTAGTGCGTGCGTGTGCGTGCGTGCGTGCGTGCGTGTGTGTGCAAAGTGAGGTTTCAGAGGAAGTAGATTCAAACAAGACTTGGAGGCCCAAGCAAGAAGAGGCAGCAGGGGCTTTTTGGCCTGAGGTCTAGGCTGTGTGCCAGCAGGAGAGTCTGGTTTGGAGAGATTCCAGGGGTGAAAAAGTGAGAGAGGTGGGGTTCACGTGTTTGGAAAAGAGGGCACTTGGCCCCGCTTCTCCGGCGGTCCTGATCACTCTGGGCCGTAAGAGCGCGCAGGTTGACTGCCGTGCCGGACTGAGGCGCCGCACCACAGACATCCGACAAAGTTTACTGTGAGTTGATCTGATAGTAAGAGGGAGACTGGGCCCTCGGGGGAAAGGAGGCACGCTGCTGGGACCGGGCTTGGGGAACAGAGCTGAGACGGGGTCACGGCCTGAGTGTGTGCGTTTGTACTAAGTGGATGGAAAAGCGCGGAACTGTGCAAATAGTTAAAGCTGCCTGTTGCTTATACCTGCCCTTGTTGTACTGATGTGGACCAGACCCAGGTGCACGGAAAGGGCCCCAAACCCACGACAGCTTTTGGGAGAAACGCGCTCAGATCTCCCCACGGCTGGGAGTGGAAAGCGACCCCAGCCCCGCAGCCTTCCGTCCCAGGGCTTGCTAGAATTCCTTGACAAGTCTCCAGTGGCCTTTCCCTCCTTCCCTGTTAATAAGCAAGAGTCCAAGACCCCCCTCAGGAGCGGAGGGGCGACTGTCCTTTCTCAGGACCTTTGGACAGCTTAGGTAAATGGCCTCTCTGCCCAGCTCCCCTCACTTGTCCATTTTTAGCTCAGCCAATAATCAGCTCAGGAGGTGATTGGAAGTGTTCTAGAACCAAGAGGGGTGGAAGAGGAAGGATGTGCAGGGAGAGGAAGAGAGAGGGGTGCTCAGAGCTGAGGGCTGCTGGGAAGTGATGGGGATGGGGTGGGGGGTGGGACGGTCACTGTTAGCAGCCGAGCCTGAGGCTAAGTCCCCCTCCCACGGAAGCCAGCGGGGATGTTGGGAGAATAAACGTGGCTCAGATGAGGACCAGCCTCTGGCTAATCATATGCAAACAAGCCTCATATGACCGGGTGTGACGAAAGATAAAGGAAGCAACTGTCTAGGTCCTTTCGTGTGAGTGAAGTGATAACAACAACATAACGAAGACAAATTATTTTGCTAGTTGAAAAAAATACTTAAAGAAATACACAGAGATTCTGAAACACGGACTAAGATAAAAATCAGTACTTGCCGGTTGTCTAAAACATGAACCTTCTAACCAACAAATGGCTTCTGTCAACAGCACAAAGCTGGTTGCCAGAACCCTGTAGGAGGGGCAGTCACCGACTTTAAATGTGGAAAAGATTGCTAACACAGAAAGAGAGAGTCAGCAAGACGGAAACCAACTAGCTCTAAACCACAGCCCCCAGAAAAAAGCCGACATACCATTTGTCACCATTTCACCACCAGCCTCACTAAATAGCCTTCATTGAGAACCCTGAGCCCCAGGTGGCAGCTCAAATCCTCAGCAAACACTGCATTTGATTGTGGTGGCGTCCCACCCCCGAGGGCAGCTGGAAGCAGTTTGTCAGTGAAAATTCAAGCGAGAGAATCCGTGACCACTCAGGGCTCCCGTTAAACACGATATCCAATGGAGGCACTCGAAAAGTTTAATTTCTTTTGGTGGGGTTGGGGGAGAAGGGTGGAGTGGAGCGAGGGAAGGAGCGAAGAGACGCTAGACTTTGAGACAGCGGATCATCCTCTTCTCTGGAGATCCTCTGTTGAGAGGGTGCCGTCTTTGTCTCATCTCCGCCCACGTGTTTGCAGAAGGCGACTCAGTGTCAAGGAGCAGAGATGAGCAGACACATTTGGAGATTCCGTGACATAAGTTGCTAAAACAACGTCTCTAAGTGTACGTACACAGTGGTGAGGTAGCAAGTACGTGGCTGGAAAACAACATTAATTTAGGGCTTGGTGCCAGGTGCGTGCTTTTTGAATCGCATAGTTTGATTACATAACTTATAACAATCAACGAGTTATCCATCCTTTCCCTCATTTTACAAAGGCAGGAAGGCAGCCTCAGGGTAACTCATTCAAAATCACTTTCTCCTGCACTTTGACTAAAAAATACAATAAATTAACTTTAAAAAAATCACTTTCATATGAAAACTTGGGATCTTTTCAGCAGACGTTAGCTGCTATGGTGCCGTGACTGGGAGAGGAATTCCGGCACTGTGAATGCTATCGGAATGAAACCTAACTCTGTGACACATTCATTGGGGTGTTAGCCTCTTAGACTGGACTCGCGGTGGCAGGGGACAACCCGAGGGAACTATTTTGGGGAATCACACAGGTGGTGATTTTTTGTAATGTTTCTTCTGTAAACGTAAGTTGCCGCTCAGTCAATCAGAAGTTGTAAACAGGACATAAAGACAGTTACTTGCATCGCTGGGCGATTCGTGCCTTTGTTTTTCACTTTGACAAGGATGGACACGCTTTGGAAAATCGTGAAGAGGCCCACCTTGAGGAAGAGCAGAACACCGCAGGGTGAACCCAACAGCACAACACCTTCTTGCCTCCCCAAAATGCCCTCAAGTTGTTCTGCTGGAATTATAAAGGGAGCGAACAGATGCAGGGTCAAACTAAGGGTCAATCATGAAACTGGTGCCTTCAGTGTAAGTTAACTAAAGGTAACCAGGTCAAGAAGCACGAAGAACGCATGACTTGATTCTCTGCACTTCTGCAAGGACTAATTGGAGCTGAACGCTTAGTCTAGGGCACTGACAAGTTGTCTCAGGGAAAGGTTATATATGTACCTAAAATAATGCTTTAAAATTTCTCCTATTTTTTAAATTGCTAAACCTCTGTGGGCCCCTCCAGACCCACTCTCCACTCTGCTCTGGGGCCCAGGGTGCTGATCCCCTCCACAGCCCCCTTTCTCTGCCTTCTAGTTGGATCCAGCCAATGGGAGGCACGGACACTGCAGGGTCAACCCACGCGAGGGTGGGAGGAGAGAGGTGTGGGCTCCCCTCCTGCGGGGCAGTGGTAGCCCTCACTGGCCAGCTGCCTTCTCCAGGTCGTAGCATCGCTCCCTCCCCTGGTGCTGCTGGTCCAGGACGCCCCGCAGCCTCTCCGTGGTCTCCCTGACTCTGCCCGCACCTTCGCAGACAGCCTTTTAATAAAACTCTCCTCAAATTCCCCAGTTTGGCTGCGCCATCTGTCTCCTGCCTGGGCCCTGACTGATTCCTATTCAGCGCCCCGCTTCATACATAGCAGGGTATTCAGTAAAGAACGTTTGATTTAATTAAACAGAGTGATCTGACTTTTCTGACACTGTCATTCAAAGACTGCTGACAGGGTGATCAGTTGTCCCTGTTTGTTTGGGCCTGAGGGGCGTTCCCAGGATGTGGGACCCTTTCGTTTTCACATTGGGACAGTTCTGGGCAAACCAGATGAGGTGGTCACTGTAGCATGCACTCTTAAAAATTTTTAAATGGTTTTTGAGGAACATCACCTTATCTTTCAAAAGATCTCTATGAGCATGGCTAAGCTAAAGTTGTTTTACTAAATAATAATAGATTTCCCACTTGTGAGAAAATCTGTCTGAAACGCTTTTCTTAAAGGCAAATTGTTGTAATGTGAACATAGATGATTGTATTTTGTCTGTTTAAGTCCGGTCACTCTCCAGGGGAAGTCACCCCACGAACTAGGAAGACATCAAGGAGAGGGGAGGGGGTATAAGTGCCCCTGAGGAAGCTTGGAACGAACAGAGTGTCCACGTGCACCACAGGGAAAATCAGGGCTGCTTGAATGTGGTTCCTGATTTAAAAGACACTTTCAGGCATTTGAATTGATGGTTTCTTATTCCCCTGTCCTTCCAATGTGCTGTTATCCTGAGAACATAGGAAGGTATTTACATGTTATGAAGAGCGTACTTTATTTCTTTGTATTACTGGTTCTATTTATTGGTGTATTTTAATTCCTAACAGATCAGTTGCGGGGAAAAAAAATGCAGCAACTGCAAACAAAGCTAACATTTTGAGAAGAAATCTTTATTTACATCTTGGACTCCAGTTTATTTCATCTTTCTCCATGAGAGATATGTTTATTAGCTGACAGTATTAACAGCTATCACACTGTTCTAGTAAATAGGCTGCCTGGGGAGAGGGAACTTAACTGAGTTAGAAATTTACTATGGTCCGAATGCTTCTCCATTCAAGATACTATTTTGTGGTAGGAGAGCTTTTGACTGTTCGCGGTAGGAAGCCAGAATTTCAAATATGTATCTCTTTACTCCTCCACTTAATATCAATTTTCTTGATCTACTTCTGCTGCCAAATCATTGTTGCCTTCTAAGAGGTGGACAGGTTATTTAAAACAAATTGGTAATACTGATTGTGGTAAAATTAGAATTTAATAACTCACTTCCGGTATCTCAGGATAGCTCCCTTCGGTATTATCTCTACCCTGAAATGGTCCTTGTTAATATTGTTTTCCAACTATAAACTATTATAAGGAATGTATGAAAGATATTGACCTAAGTGTATTAAATTTAGTTCACTGTAATAAACATTTATTGAACACCTACTATGTATAAGAGGATAATAGAAAATCAGATTTCCCACTGGGAAGGTACTAATTCAAGCATAAACCATTGGAAAGAAAAAAAATTCAGTATTCACTCATTTTGGTTAGGTTTTAAAAAATTACATATATTCACATATATTCTTTTTAGACTGAATTTTCAAGACTAAAGTCCCCTTTTCTTTTGTACCCTCGTGAAATTTGTAAGAATTTGACTCAATGTTTGAAAGTAACATTTTTTTCCCCTTCGGTAAACTGCGAGGCCATGAAATAAGGTCCCGGGATCCCAGAGTAAATCCCCCCCGACTTCTGCAGCTCACCCGCAGACGGACTTTCCTCGGTTAGTATGTGATATTTGTGGCTGATAATGTAAGAGTTTAAGTTTAACGAATTTAGTAATTTGAGGGTCACAGTCCTGAGTTGCTATAACCATTGAAATGAACTACAGAAGGGAACACTGAGGCCACAGGACCTGTGACTTGGTTGAACGCAGTGGGCAGAATTTGATCCAAATCTGTTTCCTTTGGTGGCACAGACCGTGTTCTTTCTCTGCAATGGCAACAGGAGGTTTCCTGGGGCAAGTGGTGAGAGATCTTCAAAATGAAAACTCTGGTGACCGATACAGGCAAGAGATGGTGCTGATGAAAGATCAAGAAAGTTTCGCGTGGCAGATGGATGATCTTAACTCAGAATGCTCCATCCTGGGTAGTGACGGGCTGCTTTGAGGTTTGGCAGTCACGGATCACAAACACAGTTCCTCTCACTGTTTTCTCCATTATGGCTTTTTTCCCGTGGCTCCAGAAGTCATGTTAACGTTCATGAAAATGAGTCCCTAAAAAGCTATGAAAAGTGAATGCCTTGATTAAAGAGATTAGCCAATAGTCAGCTAGGCTTGCAAGAACAGGCATCAAGACAGGTGTGTGGATGGGGCGGCGGGTACCACCTGATGGGTGAGAAGTATTTAAAAGGGAGGTAAGATGAGGCCAAAGTCTAAACCACTTGATGTTAAATTCTATCTAAGGACAGTGTATATTAATACATTTAATTCCCTTAATTGTTTTAATTCCCATAGTTAAGGGTGTGTTTAATTGTATTAAACACATCTGTTTGATACAGATGAAACAGACCTATGTTCTGTTGGACCCTGTAATTCCACTTCTAAAAATTTATATTGAAGAAAAACACCCAGATACACACATAAGGGTGTACATACAAAGATGTTTATCACAGTATTATCTAAAAGCAGTATAAAAGTGGAAATAACCTGAGTATCTGTCAGTAATGGCATGGAATACTCTACAGAAAACCAAAATGACGATGTAGATGTGTATGTCAAAGGAGACCATGATGTATTATTTAATTAAAGAGAAAAAATACCAAAAGTTATGTCTACCACTGTCCAATTGTTTTTTAATATGCAAGTAAAAAATCAATATGCAAATATTAATTTGAATTAATCGCATCAATTAAATAGAGAAGTTTGGTCCTATGAACTATATTATCTCAGGGTAGTGGGAATATAGATGGCTTTTTAAAAGAAATTTCATACTTTTAAGATTAAAAAGAAACTGTGCAGATATGACCTTACAAATTAGGGAAAAAAAAAAAGGAAGAATACACAAAAAAACCTTGCATTTTAAAAGCTGAAATGCACCTTTGCTTAAGCAGAAGTCCTCGATCCCTCAGCCCCAGGAGGTTAACAGCCCCAGCGGCACATCAGCCCTGGAAGCTGTGGCAGGGAAGGCATCCCAGGGCTCAAACCAGAAGCTGGGGAACTGAGAACAGCTCTTTCAGACGCGGTGTTGGGCTCTTTATTCCCAGCCGCCCCTCTCTCCCTGATTCCTGGCCCACATCCCTGTGTCTGCCGTGGCTTGCCCTTGAGTGCTCCGCTGACTTCAGACTCATCCTGCCCAGAGCTGACGGGGACCTCCGGCATGTCTTTCCTGATGGGATGCAATCTCTCCCTCATTTGATCTTCCATGGCGCTTCCTGCCTCCTGCTACCTGCGTGTCGTACTGATCTGAGCACCTGTCCCCTTGCAGAATGAAATCTCCTTGAGGTAGTGTCTTCATCTTACTCATGGCTCTCACCCTGGGGCACCTAGCCCCACGCTTCTCTTATGGGAGGTACCCAAAAATACACACAGGAAATAAATAAAAGAACGGACAGATGACTTCTCTAGGTCACGAGCTCTCACAACATCTGAACTTGCTTGTTATTTCTCAGCGGTGGAGAACACCACTTTTCCATTCTGTGCTGCCCTGTCAAGAGTCCCGGCATGCCATAGTGAAGGTAAGGCAGGAGGAACCAGTGCTGCCGTCTCTGTTACCTGTACACACAGGATGTGGGAGGTACCGTCACTTGACTTGGGGGAACTGGAAAGTGGAACCCAGACAACTGTTTCTTAGGTCGTTAAAGGTTATTAAAGACAGCAATAAGAGACACGAAAGTAACCACTGCAATACAATGCAAGCTCTGGCTACAAAAGTATTTAGAGATGCCAGGTGGGAGAAGATGTAAAGAGAACAGAAGGAGAGGAGAGCTTGCGAGAGAGAAGGTGCTGTCGGACAGGTGTCGAATGCCGACCGTGGGCACCAGAACGCTCTGGTTGAACAACGTCTGAACTCAGACCAGTAAAATCATCGCTTTCAAATAAAAGGCATCTGCCCTCCTGCATCAGGACCAGTTCCGCTCCACGAAGGTCTTACCATTGTCTCTCCTCAGAAGTCGCTCCCCGACGCCCCTCCCTGTATTGCCAGGTCTGATTCCTGCTCTTCTTCCAGGCTGGGCTGTGTCCTGTCTGCAGTGCCGTAAAACTCTTCTGGGGTCTCTGGGCTCTCTGATCACCACCTGCAATTACAAATTTACTAAAGTAAATGGAAAAATGAAGTCTCATGGTATTTAACCACTTCCCCAGGGTCTGGATGGCGTTCGACAGGGAGCCAGGGCTCAGCTTGTGCAGAGGAAGCAACAAACACCACTGAACACTGCATCACAGGGAGCGTCGCATTCTAGATCATAAAGAATACAAGATAATTTATGTATATATTTATTTTGGTTGGGGGAAGTAGTTAGGTTTATTTATTTGTTTCTTTATTTTTTAATGAAGGTCCTGGGGACTGAAGCCATGCTAAGCACACGCTCTACCACTGAGAGCCTCTGTACCCTCCCCACTAAAGGACAATTTTTAAAGTTGTCAAACCTGCTCTCCTTCTCCACAACAGCTGACCTGCAACATGCAACGTCGTCTTATGATAGATTAAGGAGTAAGCGAGCCAGGGGCCCATCTTCATCAGGAGGGCGGACGCTGCCATGTGTGATCGTGAGAGTGTGCCTGCGTCGAGCCTTCAGGACCATCTCCACTCCTCTCTTTGTTTTCTAATAATAGACCGGGACACGTCGAGATGACAAGGAGATAGTCCTTGTTCTCAAGTGACCTACACTCTAGTAGAGACACACGCGTAACGTCTCATACAAAAGCCCTGACAGCGAGGAAGCCGTGGCGAGATGTTCAGATGGAGACAAGGGAGGGCTCACTCCGAGGCCGGGGGAGCAGCAGCGGAGGCGCGGAGGTGTGGCGCGCGCGGTGTGTCTTCCGTGCGGGGTGTGGATGGCAGAGGGTTTACAGAAACACAGTCAGCGATGATGCCGGAAAGGCTATCTATCCCTTTTGGAATTTGTTTTTGGATAAATCAGAAAGAAAATAATTGAAGTCATTCCCCTTGGGTTTCAAGATATTTATCTTGAAAACTGTTTTAACTCATGTCCTATGCTGCTAAGCAGAACCCTAGCTCAGAGGGTACCCCCAGCCCCTGCTGCCAACACGGGGCACCGGGACGACCGAGGTCTCTCGAAACCCATCAGGACACGTGTGGCCTTTGGCAGGAGTCAGCCCTGCCCGCGCTCCTGCCGGGCATGGAGGGTTGCTGGGGAACGTGGGAGCCCCCAGAGGGCTGATACCACCCGCAACTCGTCCACGCGTCCTCCCTGGGCTTCAAAGGAGTGGTGGCCGATCTTTAATGTCATCGTTTAATTTGAGACCAAATGTGCCCTTTTTGGAAGCTGCTTTTCTGCTTTAAGGCAGGGGAGGTTCAGGGCCACTGACAAGGGAGAAGTTAGTGGCTGGGAGAGCCCGACCACGCTAGCCGGGGGCTGACCAGCAGCAATGCGGTCAAGGGGCCAGGTTGGTCCTTGACCTCCTGAACCATCATGGCAACGTCTTACATTTATTGGGAGTTCGTTTTGCACCGGGCATCACACTGAACATGGTGCCTGTGTGCTCTAGTTTAATCTGTGGGCCAGAATCTATAATTCTTGTTCAATAGATGAGGCCGGAAGTTCACAGAAGTTAACGTCCCTGAAGTAACTCTGTGGGCGCTGAGGCTGGGACTTGAACCCAGGGACTCTCTTATCTTCCTTCCTCTGGGGAAACCTGGTATCAGAAAAGACCGTAGAGATGTCTGGAGATCAGGCACAGACATTCCCGGAGAGGCCGTGTCGGGTAGGCGTTAGGGACGTGGACCGTGGGGTCAGTCTGACTGGAGTTCGGGCACTGACCCATCCACACCTTCCCCGTGCGGCCAGACAGATGCCCTAACTCTCCCGCCTTCAGGGTCTACATCTGTAAGATGCTGCCAACGCCCGCACAGACCTCAGCGATGGGCCTAAGTGTAGAGTGAACGGATATGCACACAGCCGCCCTGGCTCGGGGTGCGCTCCCCGCAAACGTGAGCCGTGGCTGTTCTCCGCAAGGAGCTTCGTGTGCCTTCTCCACCCTGGGAGGTTTGTGTTTCACCAAACAGTACCTCAGCCAACAGAAATGAATCTAATGGTCGACTTTTTAAGAATCTGCACTCATTTTTTAATTAAGTAATGTGCAAAAACCTACTTCATTGTAAGAAGCTCAAATAATACAGATAGTCGAGTTGCCTTTAATCATCCACAGGGTGGAATCCGACTCACTGTCCGTTCTGTACAGGGGCGGAGAGGTCCCGTCTTGGCATCAAGCAGTGATGTCATGCAGGCCACTGTCTTGGGAGCTGGTTTTCCTCTGACCTCACAGTTCAAGGATCTTGCCTTGGCTCTTCCTGTTACAAGCACGGCTGGGAATGGAGGTGCCTGGTGGACAGGGAAGCACCAGGGTTGAAGAGGCGGGTTCCAGCCCTCACTTCCTGATTGTAAACAAGGGTTCGAAGCTAGAGAATTGATATAACAAATGTTCACGCACTGAGGTCTGGGGAAGTCATTCTGGATTATATATAAGTTAACTTGAGTTTGATGCTCACCAGCACAGCCTGTGGTCCATCAAATATACATTGTGCATCTGCTTTAATTATTAGGGAAAAGGGTGCACGGGCCAGAAGTGAAGAGTGTCCATGTTAAAAATAAAGATTAAACGCCCCTCTTCCTGGGACGCCCGTGCTGGTCCTCGTCTGCTGACAAGACCCCCTTCCCAGGTGCCAAGGCCACACTGGGCGTGCTGGACGTCCACGTGCTGGACGTGCTGGACATGCTGGTCTGTTTTTTTGAGACCTTGAAGAAGTGTGCCCCTGACTCGTTAACATTCTTTGTTCTGACAGGACATTAAACTGTGCTGGAAGCCCTGCTTTTCCAGAGCAGTTTCTCAGAGTCATCCAGGAAGCGGCTTCGGGGCTGGTCCTCAGTTTGGCTTAAATAAAACTCTTTTCTATTCTTATGATTGATTGTTTATTGATGATTTTTGTCAACGGAATCATCAGGCCATTTTCAGGGGCTCTTTCCCTCGACCCCCCCACCCCCGGAGAGCCGTGGACGGGACGCACCACACCCACCTGGGGGAGCTGCCCAAGGGCAGGTCGTGAGGAAGCGGTGGGGCTGAGGCTGGAAGGACCCCCGCCCTGGTCCCTGCGGCGTGGATGTCTGCAGCACACCCGCTGGGAGTGCATTTCTTTGCTCTCTCATCCAGTTTCTCATAAACAGGAGCTGTTTTAAACTCCCAGATTCTCTGTTTCCACTGCTGCGAGTCTCCTCCCTCTGGGGACGAGCAGAGCTGCCCCCGGCATGGATACGTGTCTGAACGGAGGGAGAAAAGCCTCTTTCCGCCCTGACTTGGAGGCTCCCGGAGTGATGGGACACAAGGCCTGAGAGAACCCACTGTCGGCAGCTGTCCCGGTCACTGTCAGCAGCTGTCCCGGTCACAAGTGCCCTGCAGCTGTGCCCGAGAGGGTGGCCCACCCGCCCACGGCTGTCCTGGGCCTCTAATCAAAGCCACCAACTGCTGGGCGTGGGGACAGCAGCCACCCTTTCTGTCTCCTTCACTCCCCGCGTCAGTGTCTCCACGTCTACCTTCACTGGAGACCCTGCCCACGACCTTCCCCAGGAAGACACCCAGGGGCATTTCTGGCATGCGCCCACCCCGCAGGGATGGAAGTTACTTCAGTGTCTGCCGATGACTTGGGGTAACAGGGTCACGACTGTGGCATTCTGACTCTCGTGGCATGATCTCTGCGCCTGGATCCCCCAAGGTGGTGGCGGTAGGGCCTGCTCCTACTCAACGTCTCTTGTGATGATCATGATTATTTTCATAATGCAGGGATGGCCAGCCTCCCTGCAGCCTCAGTTAAAGCCTCTCACTGGCCAATTCGGACGTGGGCTTCCTCCATCCAACCCAGCAGACAAGCTTGCATCCACACAAAGAGTGATCATTCAGGGAGCATTTTCAGAAAATAGCCCGTGTCTGGATCACCCTGAGTGCTGTGATTCTGGGCTGTTCTCTGGGCTCTGTCACCAAATATACCAAGGAGTAACCTGTCACCTAGAAGGACGCAGCTCACAAAGCCAAGTCAGGGAGGTGACTTCGGGGGAAATCAGAGGAGAGAGCAGAACAGCCCGCCACGATTCGGCACCCAGAGGGCGAGGGCTGGGGGCTCAGCAGACTCGGGCCCTTTCAGTCTGCTCTGCGGTTCCCAGGGGTGCCGCCTGCTCTGAGTCACCTCATCTTCCTGTTGCCTCGCTTCCTTGCCTGCAGGAGGGGTGGGCTGGGTTAAGGGGCCCTTTCTGGAGAAAGTGCTTCCTGCGGCCTCTGTCCCTGTCTCCCGGCTGACACCGTGGGGGCGCTGGGGGCGCAGTTCAGGAACGGTTAGGGGCTCCTGGTTCCCCGGGGGTACAGGTCAGCACAGTGCTCCTTGGGGGCAGTGGCTGGGGAAGAGATGGCCGGCTTTACCTTCCCTGTTGGACCTTCTGGTCGGGGACCCACAGCCACCTCCTAGTCTAGAGCGCCTTCTTCATACAAATACAGAAGGAGGTGAATTCAACCAGATTTTCATTTGGAAAAGATCCTGTGACTGCTGTGTGAAGACAAGGGTGGAGAAGGCCCAGAGGACCTCTGGCAGGAGTTCAGGTGAGCAAGGCGGTGGCTTGGTCTCTGTGATGCACAGAAGATGGAGACCAACCACAGACTGAGGAAGCAGATCAGAGGGTCCTCGGTGATGAGATAGAAATGGTGAAGTGCAGATAGCAACTGCAGTGTATCAGCTAGATAAGCAACAAGGCCCTATTACACAGCACAGGGAACTCTATTCAACAGCTCGTAACAACCTATGATGAAAAAGAATATATATATGTGTGTATGCATAACTGAGTCACCGTGCTGGACACCAGAAACGAACACAACACTGTAAATCAACTACACGTCAGTAAAAAAGAAGAAATGACGATGGAAGTCAGGACGGACTGCCTGCAGGTGGTGGCCCTTGTGCCCTGGGGTGGGCTCAGCTCCACAGACGGAGGCCTGAAATGGAAGGCCTCGCCTTGTCTCTGGCTTCCTAGAGATGAATGTGTGTGTCCCCCCGAGTCCATATGTTGAAACCCACTGCCCAGTGTGGTGGGGTTAGGCGGTGGGGTCTTTGGGAGGCCATTAGTTCATGAGGTGGAGCCCTCATGAATGGGGTTAATGCCCTTATAAAAGAGACACCAGGGAGGGGAAAGGGCGGGGATGGATAAATCAGGGGCTTGGGATTAACAGACACTAACTACTACATACAAAATAACAACAAGGCCCTGCCGTACAGCACGGGGAGCTGTATTCAATACCCGCTAATAACACAGAATGAAAAGAGTTTGTGCACGCAGAGCTGCGTCACTTTGCTGCACATCCGGAACTAACACAACATTGTAAATCAAATATACATCAATTGAAAAAAAAAAAGAGAGCGAGCGACCCCAGGGACCTCCCGCAGGCCTGCCACCGTGGGAGGACGCGGCCTGTGAGCCAGCAGGTGAGCTCACACCGGACACCAAATCTGCCAGCGCCTCAACCTCGGGGTTCCAGCCTCCAGAGCCGTGAGAAATGAACGTCTGCTGCTCAAGCCGCCCGGTCTGTGCTGGTCTGCCATGACAGTGATTTTCCATCCCCTTGATGGAAAACCTGGACACAATTTTGGACTTCTACTTTTCTTCTGTCCCCAAATCTAATTAGTCACAAAGTCTAGAATTTTCTCCTTTTGCAATGTTTCTTGCATCTTTCCCTTTCTTTGTATTCTAGTGCAGGCCACTGCTACGTATAACACCTGGGGACTGACGCTCAAACCCTACCTCCCGGTTCTGGTCCCCGTTCGGGGCACTGTAACAAAGCGTTAGTGTCTATGAGGCAGCGCACAGCACGTGCGTCACGCTCTTCCTTCTGCAGAAGCTTGCGGTGATTCCCCATCGGCCTGAAGTGGACAGCTGAACTCCTGGGTTTGGAATCAAGGCCTTCTGCACTCTGTCTTCCATCTACTTTGTCACTCTCTGCTCCCCTATAATAGTAATTTTTAAAACTCTTTTAAAGTTACAGAACCCTTGTTCCAGTGGAATCTTCTGTCCAGAAGCATGGCACCTCGGAGAGGAGCGGGTGTAGCTCAGTGGTGGAGTATTTTGCACTTTTAGCAGGCACGAGGTCCTGGGTCCAATCTCCAACCCCAGTCTCCATTAAAAAAAACCACAACACAACAACAACAGAAGACAAAACATGGCGACCGTGCAAGTAAAGCGTGTAAAAGCGGAGCTTGGGTGGAAGCGGGGACGGGGACTGCTGCCCTCTCTCCGCTCACCGTGTCCTTCCCGCTCCTACCTGCTTCACCCCGTGAGATGAGGAGTCTCTCCAGACAGTTGCTTGAAATTCATCGCCTTCCAGGAACGCTCCTAGGTAGAAACAGGTGTCCTCAAGGAACAAGTGGCTCACTGGGCCCAGGGCACGTGTGCCTCCGCGGGGCCTCTATTCTGCCCCTCCCTGGCTGTCTCCGCATCAGGCAGGTATGCGGGCTCATAAAAGGCCCCCTCTGTGATGTAACGTCCACATCCTCTCCACACCTCTGCAGCGTGTGCAGAGCCTTCAAGAGGCTGACGGCTTCACAACAAACCCAGCCCAAGACAGGCCTTGGGGACCAGCCTTGGGGGCAAGCACTCCCTCGGGCTGAGCTGATCTGGGGAATATTCGGTCCAGAGCAGTGGTTTCCAACCTTTTCCCTCCAGGGACTCCATAGAGATAATTTCCATCTTTAAGCCTCCTGACCACATTCTTACTCTTGTTTTATAAAGGAAATAGGATTTTTGAAGGAATCTAATTACTCAGCTAAGATGAATTAAACCCAGAAACACTGATCATTATGGGTGATTCTGAGGGTTGAAGTCTTTCAAAGGAGAGATTTAACTCCTTTTTTTGGGGGAGGTAAAAATTTACCTCGAAGAAGAGATTTTTCAACCTTTTCATGTAGTTGAGGTTCAGAACCCTTCATTGCTAAATCTCTGGGAGGAATTCCCTTCTGAACCTTTTAACAGGTGCCTTCAAAGTACCACCTCTTTTGAAGTTTGCTTGTTGGCAAGAGAAGGAAGACCTCCAGGGAGCTCAGAATCTGGTCGGTCCCCCCGAGAGACCTAGGGGGGCTTGAAAGGAGGGACTCCGAGTGAGTTGCTTTGGTGACAGGAACATGAACACAGGTGTGTTCAGGGTTGATGGCACTTTCTAACTATCGATGCCTTGGTCTTTTTTTCTTTCTTTTCTTAGTGCCTACATCTATGCAAAGAACCTTCTTTCCAGGACACGTGGAAAAAATTGTGTACATGTATGTGTCAAATATTTGCTAAACTGAACAACTGTAATATTGTTACAACTGTATTATGTTGAACAAGGATAATATTTAGCACTTTTATTATTTTTTTGGATTCTTATCCTTCCTTTATTTTACCTTTTTACTACAAAAATTTTCAAATACAGAAAGAGCACAATGAGCACACATAATATACACCTAGCTTGAACAATTTTTAACATTTTGCCATATTTGTTTTATATGTAATCATTATATAGGCACATATATATATGTTTCTAAACCATTTAAAAGTTAAATTACATACACCCGGAAGCTTCACCTCGAAATACTTCATTCAGCACACCTCTCTTTTTTTTTAATTAGGTTATAGTCAGTTTACAATGTGGTGTCAAATTCCAGCGTAGAGCACAATTTTTCAGTTATACATGAACATACATATATTCCTTGTTGCATACTTTTTTGCTGTGAGCTACCACCAGATCTTGTATGTATTTCCCTGTGCTGTACAGTATAATCTTGTTTATCTGTTCTACATTATGCCTGTCAGTATCTACAAATTTTGAACTCCCAGCCTGTCCCTTCCCACCCTTCCCCCTTGGCAACCACATGTTCATGTTCTGTGTCTGTGAGTTTCAGGGCACCTCTCGTAAAACGGCGTCCTCTTACATAATAACCACAACACCAACATCACACGGAACCAAGCTAACGATTCCACAGCCTACACTTAAATTTCCTCAGTTGTCGCCCAAGTATCTTGTATATCTGGTTTACTCAGAACAGGATCCAATCAAGAACATCCCTCTTTCCCTAGGACAATTGTTCCTTCTCCTCCCCTTCTCCCAAGTATACTGACTTGCTGAAGTGATTGGACCACTTCTCTTAAGAATGTCCGTGGCCTGGGTTTCTCTGATGGTTTCCTTATGGTCCTGCTCAGCCGGTTCCTCTGTCCCCTATATTTCCTGTATCTGGAAATTAGAACTAAAGGCTTGATTAGATTAAACTATAGTTGGTTTACAGTGTTGCGTTAGTTTCTGGTGTACAGCATAGTGAGTCACATATACATGTGTATATTCCTTTTCATTACAGGCTATTACAGGGTATTGAATATAGTTCCCTGTGCTGTACAGGAGGATTTGTTCTTTATTTTATATATAGTAGTTAGCATCTGAAATCCCAAGCTCCTAATTTATCCCTCCCCCTTTCCCTTTCCCCCGGGGCAACTGTAAGTTCGTTTTTTATATCTGTGAGTCTGTTTCTGTTTTGTAAGTAAGTTCATTTGTGATTTTTTTTTTAAAGTTTCCACATATAAGTGATATTGTATGGCATTTTTCTTTCTTTTTCTGGCTTACTTCACTTAGTATGACAATTTCAGGTCGATCAAGTATCGTGTTTTGATTTAGCCACGGATCAGTTTCTGAGCTCTTTTTTTTCCGTTGGTCTGTTTTTCATCCTTGCATTGGGAACACACAAACCTGATGGCTGAAGCTTTATAAGACGTCTTGATTCTGGTGGAACACATTCCCCCGTGTCAGCTGTTCTTGGCCCTTGGCTGTTCTATACCATTTTTAGCATTAGGTTGCAAATTTCCACAAAATATCTTCTTGGGATTTTTACCAGAATGTCATTGAATCTATAGAACAGTTTGGAGATAAATGAGATCTTTAAGATATTCCATCTTCCTATGCGTAGAAAAACTTGGTCATTCTGTTAACTTTGGTCTTATTTAATATCTCTCACCAAAGTTTTACAATGTTCCCCAAAAATGTCTTGTATATATTTTGTTAGACTTATTCCCTGGCACCTTTTTTTGTTGTTGATACTGCAAATGATACAGCTACCGACTGCATTCCCCTAACTTCTTTTTTGTTGTTGTGTGTAGAAGTGCAGCTGACTCATATGTTGATGTTCTGCCTAGAAAAGTTACTAAACTCTTGTTAATTCTAATAGTCTGTAGATGATTGGACGTTTTCTATGGAGAACAAACACCTGCAATAATGGCCAATGGTTTTCTCCTTTTTTTGAATCCGTATTTCTTAACTTGCTCTTGCCTTTGCACACAGGCTAGGAGTCCAGCGCAGTGCTGTGCAGACGTGGGGATGGTGTGTAACCTGTTATGATCCCTGATTTTGAAGAGCACACGTTACTATTTCAAAACTGAGAACCAGATTTGCTCTTATTAGTTTGAAGACACCCTTTATCATACTAAGGACGTTCCCTTTTCTTCCTAGGTTGTAAAGGAATTAAACACCTTTTCTTTTTTGCTTTTGCTTTTTGTCTTATGAATTGTCTTTCGAATTTTATCAGACGCTTATCCCTTATCAGATCACAAGATAGGTTTTACGCTACTAATGGTGTAAGTTGCATTGATACGTGTTCTAATGTTGACCCAACCTTCTATCCCTGGAATAAACCCAACTTGGCTATAACTTTTCATTTTTAAAAATTTCTGGATTCAGTTTGCTAACATTTTTGCTCAGGATTTTTGCTTTCATGTTTGTGAATGGGGTGGATCTCCAGTTTTCCTCTCCAGTACTGTCCCTGCCTGAGTTTTTATCCCAGGCTTGCAATAGCTCATTCACTGGGTCTGCGAAGCATGCCTCTTCCTCCTGTTCTCTGAAGAGCTGGTGTCAGGTTGGGTCCTTGGGTTTCTATGGACGCCGGAGGCCACCAGCTTCGTGGAGAGACCAGCGCTCGCTTGGGGTCAGAGACATGTCTGAGCTCTCTGCCCAGCATCTCGTAGCTGAGAGCTCTTGGGCTGGCGGCTTACATCTCTGGGACGCATTCCTCGTCGGTTAAGCAGGGCTAGTCATGTATGCTTCCCTGCCTCAAAGGGTTGTGACATGCTTGTGAGCGTGAGCACTTATGTCGAAGAACAGTACTTCAGAATAATTTTCCATTTGCCTTTCAGTTTCTGAAGGTCTTTTTTATGTTGTGCTGTTAAGCAGTTGATTGTTTCCTTTAAATCTATGTCTTTGTTTTTCTGCTCCTACCCCCAGGCCGTGCTTACCTTCATGGTCTTCTAGCTCTTACATGGCTCCATAAGGCATGAAAAAGGCTCTAACTTTAGTTTTTTTCCTTGTATTATTTACCAATTATCTCAGCAGTATTTATCTAAAATGGATCTTCCACATTGATTTGAAACGCCCCTTTTGCTTGGATCTGTTTCAGAGCACAGACCACGAGCCTTTCAGTACCCCATGCTCCCCCTTCGGCACAGGTGAGTTGAGATTTCTCTCACTTCTTCAGCCGTCAGTGGTGCCAGGGAACTGCATGCTTCTCGCTGCTGCTGTTTTGCAGCTGGATATGCTCTTACTCATGAGTTCCACACACGTGTGTGTGTGCTCTGCAGTGCCGGGGTTTGCGCTAAGCCCTGGGAATAGGAAAGAAACTGGGGCGAGCCCCCGTGTGGTAGCCCCGTCAGGAAGCCCGGGACGGATCTGCACAGGAGCCTTTCTGCCGCCCTGGGACAGGCCTCTTCCATGCAGGAAAATGCAGGCTTACGGGGTCCGGAGGACACTGAGCAAGACGGTCGTGGTGGCTGTTTCTGAGGGTGTGATCTTAGCTGAATCTTTATTTCTTCCTGATTCCTTGCTGTGGTTTTACAAGCAGACACAGTATTCCTTTTTGAAAAATCATTCTTGTTGCTTTCAATAAATGGACCTCTGCTTCGTGGCGTTGGCTTAATTGCAACTCTTGGTTCACCACTCTCTCTTGGGACCCAGGTTACTGTCACAAAAAGAAAAACAAGCAGAAGAGGCCTATGGAGGTTAGTGCAGACCCGTGGGGAGGAGCTGCTTCGGGAGCGTGAGAGGAGGGGGTTCCCGGGGTAGACACGCCGTGGGGGGCGGGGAGGGCACGAAGTACAGCAGCCTGGAACGAGGCGGCCCCTGGGGAGCTGTGCGTAACCAGTGTGTTGGGAGCTGGGTCATAAGTGACCGTGTTACCTGCCGAGCGCAGGGAGCATCGGACGTGAGTCATTTTAAGGCTGTGGGAATTTCCATGTGTAAGGATCTCATATATCCAATTAAACCAGTCCTTTGGGGCAAATTCTCACAAATGGTGGATTAGATATTCTTCCTATTAAAAAGTGTAACTGTTTAATGTATCTCTGGTACTGTGTTAGTAACCAGAGAAATAAAGTCCCCCTAAGCTAAAAAATAATCCTTAAATGAAACAAACAGTATAAATAAACACATGCGCGCCCGCACACACACGCACGCACAGAATTAACAAAATGAGGACTTAGACAAAGATGACCTTTCTGTCCAGAACCATCGGTGTCTTCCTTCCCCCTCCCCCAGGGCACGCTGAAACGTCCTTGACTCCTCTTCGATCTCCCCGCAGGTCTCGTTATCCATTCGTGCCTCTGCTCTCCTTCCCGGGAAGAGGGCACCACACTGTCTTCTCCACTTGTCCGTCTTTCCTTCTCTCCAGAGCCGGGCTTCCAGCCCCGCTGTACCGCTGGGACTGTTGTCACCATGGTTGGCAGAGACCTGTGTCCATGGCTGGCCTCCTTGTTCTGCGTCTTTATGCATCAGGCAAGGCTGACCACGTCTTCCTTGCGGAAGCATTTCTCTGAGTGCCCATTCCATTCCACTCTTCTGGTCTTCCTGCCGCCTCGCCAGCGGCTCCTTCTCAGCGTCCTCCCCCAGTGCCCGACCTCTACGGGGGAGAGGCCCGTCACCTGCACGAGCCCTTCGACAGAAAATAATTTACAAATCTGGTCTTTTTTTTGTTTTAATTGAAGCAGTCAGTTTACAATGTGTGTCAGCTTCTGCTGCACAGCATCACGTTTCAGTCATACATGTACAGACATATATTTGTGTTCATATTCATTTTCATTACAGGTTACTCCAAGGTATTGAATACAGTTCCCGGTGCTAGACAGTAGAAACTTGTTGTTTATCTGTTTTATATATAGTAGTTAGTGTCTGCAAATCCCAAACTCTCAACAAATCAAGTCTCAATGACTTGCTTTCCGAGGGTCATCGCTGTCCCCTCCATGGCAGAAGACACTTCATAAACATTCTCTTTGATCCTGATGAGAACTGTGCACGGCAGACAGAATTATCCCCATTTCAGAGATAAAGACACTGAGGCCGGGCAGCCTGGCGTCTTGCCCAGCGTCACTGTCTGGTCAGTGGAGGAGCCGGAGCCGGGCTGGATGGGCCGCTCCTCTGGACATCACGCGGCCGCTCCCTCCCGTGCCTCCGTCGGAGCCGCCACCCCAGGCACCCAGAGGCCTGCCAGCTCTCAGGCTTTATTAATGATTTTCACAGGCAAAAATAATTTAAGGCCACCCAGTGACTTTGCTTCAACCTGTTACACCCAGCACCTGTGTGAATCAACTCACCAGCAAGGGAAGGGTGCCTTCTGGACCCAAGGCAGCCCTCGCCCTACAGCCCGTGACACAGCACACGCAGGCTGACATGCTCTAGCAGGGATCAGGGTGATGCAAGTGTCAGGTCAGCTTCTCCAGGTGCTGTTGGGATTCCAGGTGGCAGGCTTAGACCCTTCGGGGGGAGGGGTCCATGCCTTGATTTTGGAGAGATGTCCATGCTTCTCGTGATGTGCTGGCCGCCGCACCTCTGGTCTCAGACGACTGGAGACGGAGGAGGAACGCTGCCTGGAGGGTGGCGAGGGGAGAGAGGCAGTCACAGAGAGTGGGCTCTGTATGGGGCAGGGGGCATCGAGGTGCCCGCAGGGCCGCGGGGCAGGGCTGCTCAGATGGCGACTGGAACCTTTTGATCCCGAGCTCAGGAGAGAAGCCAGGCCTGGTGAAGCAGCTCTGGGGTTGTGATTAGGAAGGCTGTGACCCGATGGGGAATGAGACCCCTGGGGAGTCCACGCATCTAAAAAGAGAAGAGCAGGTTCCAAGCCAGAAGCTTCAGGGGGACTCATGTTGAGGGCCTGGTGGAAAAAGAAGAGTGGGCAGGTAGAGAGAGAGAAAGAGGGTTCTGAGGTGGGGGCCTGGGGAGGCGGAGAGGGGCAGTTAGCAGGGGCGGACAGTGAGGGTTAACAGTGCCAAGTGCGAGTGAAGCAAGAATCCTGAATGGACACGAGGACCTCAGTGGTGACGGCAGAGAAATTTGTGACAATAAATGGGGCATAAGTGTTGAACAGGAATGAGTGAGTGGACAGACGACGAGGCGTCCCTCCTCCCACGGACACTGCCGTTGCTCACACCTCCTCCCTCACGAGCCTCTCAGTAGTTTCCATCAAGCGTCTGCCACTGTCTTCTTCCCATGTCCACACCAGCGTCCACACTGCCACCAGCTTACCTTCCCAAAGCACGGCTCCTGGGGGCCCAAGGAAGAGCGCGCAGCCCTGGGCCTGGCGCCTTAGCTGGAGAGATGCTGACGGCAGAGCTCACACAGTGGGCTCGGTGGCCAGCACTGCACGTGTGAACCGCTCGCTCGGGAGAAGCCCCTTTGGCAGCAGGAGGTGGGAGGGGTGCCGTGCTCTGCGTCCCACAGCCCATCGGGGGCAGTGGCAGAGGTCCAGCCGTGTCCATGGTGAGGCTCCATGCTGGCCGTGGGTGCCGCCGCCCAAACCAGCAGAGCGAGCACGAGCCCCTGGATGGAGGCCCAGATGCGGCCTGGAGAGGTGGGACTCAGGCCAGGCCTGGACGCGTGCACAGGACCTCACTGCTACCACGTTCTGTCGGCTGGAGCTGAGTCACGGGGCGGGCCACAGCATTGAGAAAGGCTGGGGAATGCAGTCTAGCTGAGCCGCGGCGGGAAGGAGAAACGTGGCCAGTCTCAGGTCAGGGCAATGGAGAACTCTCAGCATCGGACCCAGCCCACTTTCCCCGTCCCGTCTGCCCGGAGTCTGACCCCACTGCGAGGCCCAGGGTGCATTACCTACTGTTCCTCGCCTGTGCCTTGCACGTTCCCGTCTCCCTCTCCAGCAAGAACACTCTTCTCCCAGCCCCTCCCTACTCCTTGGAGTCCCACTCATGCTGCCAGCTACAGGGATAGGCCGCCTCTTCCATGGAGCCCTTCGGAGATGCAACGCTTCCCTCCTTTTGCAATCTGCCTCAGACCCCATCACTCCATCTCCTGCTCGCGTTCAAGTTCTAACAGTTACACACGTTCCTCTGTCCTTCCTAGCTGCAGGCTGCAAACTTGTGCGGGGCAGGGCGAACACAGAGGTGTTTTTGCTCACTCTAAACCTACAGAAACTGTAGGTTCTGCCGTCCCAGATCAGGATGTGTGTTCTGTGATCGACCGGCTGAAGTGCTAGATGGTGACATTCTTCCAGAAGTTCCAGGGAAGGGTCCCGGGGACATAATAGGAGCCGCTGGTTACTGCTGGTCGGGGATGGGGTGGATTCGCTGTGGTCACTTGGTCACACACAAAGCAAGAGAGAGGAACTTGGGGACTTGTCACACCACAGCAGAGCTGGCTGGAGACATTTCCTGGGGCCCTGGTGGACCCAACACACCCACCGGCATTCCAAGGTGCTCAGTCAGATGGTGTGCCTGGACACCTCCCTGAGAAAGCACAGGAGTAAGCAGAGCCGGGAGGCGATGTTTGAGGGTCGGCGTTTTGCGCCAGCACGTGACCATTTGAACCTTGGTGCTTAGATGGCCCTCCAGGGTCCCAAGATGATTCAAGATGAGCAGCTTCATTTGGTGTCTGCTATGGTTCATCCGGCAACTGGAAGCTAGTTTACCGCTCCTTGGTCGAGGGCCTAAGGACTGACTGTCTGCGAATTATTTTGTCAACAAGTCAACCAGGGACGGTGCTTCCAGTCGGCTTATTGCTTCTGTTTGACCCTCAGTGATGAATGTTAATATAAGCAAGACGTTGTTCTAACAGTAAAAACGTTTGTGTGTATCTATTCCATTCATGGCTGAGATTTTATTGGAATCAATCTGAGCAGAAGCGAGAAGGAGCAAATAAAAGGTATGAACTGGTGCCCAAGCAGCGCCCTCCAGGGCAGTAGGCTGGGCTGCTCCCAGCTCAGTTCCCAGGGGAGTAGGCTGGGGCGGGAGACCCCCCTCCAGGCTGCCAGCACCACATCCTCCCCCAGAAGCCAAGCTCAGAGGGGTGGGGAGGAAGGATGGGCGAGTCCACGTGGAAGCAGCTGTGGTCTGCGCGCTGGCCTTCTTTCTCCAGCTCCCCCGGGAGGAACCAGCAAGACTTCTGCAGGGATGTGTTAAGGGACCCTCCGTCCAGCCCAGTCTCCCAGTTTTTCCTTTTCCTGCATTTTTGTCCAAATGGCCGATCTTCCCAGGTCACACCCCACGTGCCTTAGCTTGTTCTGTTTCCTCTTTCTGGAACACCTCTCTTCCCCAACCCGTCTGACCCACTTGGAATCCAAGGCATCCTTTAATCTGCCTCCGGTGGTGCTCCTTGCCGTCCTCTCTTTGACAGCCTCAACCAGTTATGAACTTGGAGCTCGGGGTTCCTCTTTTGTATCTGCTGGCACTTGCCCGCCCTGCCAGAAGCATTTCACGTCCTCAGCACTTTCTTGGTGCCGGGCGCTGGCTCTGCAGTCAGGCTGCCTGGCTCTCTTTGACGCTTCCTCCACCTCCGCGGCTGGCTGGGAAGGTGCGGAGCCCCTCACCTGTGCAGGTGAACCTGGCAAGCACAAGCTCGGTGTCCTGCACAGGAGACACCCATGGGCTGGGGCTGGTGATGGGACTGATCAGAAGGGATCTCACTCTGTGCCAAGCAGCCATGAGAGAGCTGCGAGCGTGCAGTGCGAGGCTCAGAACCGGACACAGGTGGAGTGGGTGGTGCAAACTGCGTGCCTGCCGGTCCTCCTCTGATACCCGGAGGTGGCCAGGGCCGGGCTGGGGAGCTTCAGGCTCGGGCAGAAGTCCCTGGTGGGGTCCAGCTGTGGTCTGAGGAGGTAGGATTCAGCTTTGCAGAAAGAACTTCCTGGCAGCAAGAGCTGTCTGCAGATGAATTGGGCTGCAGTGGGGTCCATCACAAGACGTCTTGGTGGGGGTCTGGCCAAAGTTTGGGAGGAAGACTGACCTGCAGGGGCCCTGGTGAGCCGGGTATGGCCACCTGGCTTGTCCCAGGGGTGCAGGAGGCTCCCCATGTAAGCTGCACAGTGCTGTATAAGTGTGAGGATTACAACGTGGGAGTTACTTTTACTTGTAGAAATCACATTCCCTCCTCTTCTAAGAGCAGGTGTTGGGTGTGGGGTGGGGAGGAGATCAGGTCCTGCCTGTTGAGGCTGAGCTGCTTGGAGAGGGGAGAAAGGAGGACTGGAGGGGCTGGGCGCCGCCTCCACGTACCCCCTGCAAGGGCCTTCCTCCTGACTCTCTTGGGTCAGCATCCCCGTTCCTCCCAGAGAGGCCCTTCAACCAGTTCTCACCTGAGTAAAGATGGGGAGTGCCTGGGGGTGGATGGCAGGCGGGCTGCAGGGCTGTGACTCCCACACAGGTTTTGTGTGTGTGTGTGTGTGTGTGTGTGTGTTTTGGTGGGGTGGGGTTGCTGCAAGGTGGCCGTTTGTAGCAACATGGATGGACCTGGCGATCGTCATTCTAAAGGAAGTAACCCAGAAAGAGAAAGAAAAATACCGTACGATATCACTCATATGTGGAATCAAAAAAAAAAAAAAAAAAAAAAAAAAAAGGAAAAAGAGGACACTAATGAACTTATCTACAAAACAGAAACAGACTCACAGACATAGTAAGCAATCTTATGGTTACCAGGGGAAAGGGGGTGGGAAGGGATAAATTTGGTTGTTTGGATTTGCAAATGTTAACCACTATATATAAAAATAGATAAAAAACAAATTTCTTCTGTTTAGCACAGGGAACTATATTCAATATCTTGTAATAACCTTTAATGAAAAGGAATATGAAAATGAACATATGTATGTACATGCATGACTGAGACATTATGCTGTGCACCGGAAACTGACACTTTGTAACTGACTATGTATATATTTCAATTCAAAAAAGTAATAAAACATTATATATAGACTAAAAAAATAAAATAAAATAAAATAAGGCCACCAAGAGGGAGTTGGCAGGCACTTAATCTGAGAGCCTGTTTCTCTGAAGGGCTATTTATAAAGTTGGCACAGAGCTTTCAGTTTGTGGGGGCTCCCTTCCTCCCAGGATGCGGCCCCAGGGCCCTGGGGAGGGAAGCCTCAGGATGCCAGGCGGGGCTCGCCGCCCTCATTGCTGCCAGGAGAGACAGCCAGTCCTAAAAGCTGACTCTCACATACCACGGTAATCGGTAATTGGTGGCTGTGGTTTATTTCGTGTTAGGAGGATTGAGTGGGGTGGGGGTTGGGGCGGGAGTGTAGTTTGCTTTTTTTCCCCATGTGCTGAAGACGTTATTTTGAACGGAGATATGTTCACAGAGCTGAAAGAGACCCATGAAGTAAGGCTGTTTTATTGTCAATGAAATCATAGCTGTAGAGGTTACCTCAGGCTGCTGGCAGAAGCAGCCTTGAAACAAGTGGCTGATGAGAACAACTGCAAAGAGGAAAAACAAAAAAAGGAGGGAGAATAATGACTTACAGGAAGAAATAAGGTGTGGTCTGAGGGCTGCGTCCCACAGACTCTGAGCCAGGAAGCACAGCGGAGTGGGTGCAGCCCTGGCCGCGGGGTCAGAAGGTCTGGGCTTTGTCCCAGCTCTGTCACTTACCAGCTGTGTGAGCTCGGGCCAGTCACGTAACCTCTCTGAGCCTCATTTTTCCCATCTGTAAGTTAGCCTGATCATCCCTGCACGGCCAGCCTCATTGAGGTGCTGTAAGTCCACCTTTGTAAGCAATGTCAGAACAGAGATGCTGTAAACTCTGCTTCCTTTCTTTCTGGTTATGTGCACAACCTCTGCTGTGCTTTCTGCAAACTGGCCTCCTGTCTCTGCATCATTCCATCTGAGCAGCGCTGCTTCTGTGTCACCTCCAGCTGCCACCCGGGCTTGCCTCATGGCTGACTTTGGGATGGTGGTGAAGCCTGCTTTAATAAGAGGGGTGTGGCAGACTCCCTCTCTCACTCCCCCTCTGCCTCTCTCCCCCGCAGCACTCTGAGTCAAAGTCTAGGTTGGCCCCTCATTTTCTCTTCTCCACCCCCTTGGCCACCCAGTCCTGGCCGCAGTCTTCCATCCATTTCTTGAGCACAGCCAACATGCTCCCACCGCAGGGCCTTTGCACATCTTCTGATGGCCCTGTGCCTCCCCCATCAGCCACGGATCTCTTCCTCTTTCCTCCTTCAGGCCTTCCTCACACAGGAGGCCTACCCGACCGCCCCACTGAAAACAGTGCAAGCCATTTCCGGCTGGCCTTCCATGTTGTGTTTTCCTCTTCAGCAGTTAACACCATCCAACATACTGCAGATTTGACCCATTTATTGTGTGTTCCCCCCACGCCCACCATAGAAAGTAAGTTCCATGAGAGCAGGGCTTTTCCATCCTTTTACTCATCGCTCATTCTCCTCCAGCATCTCCCCTTGTAAAACGAGCTGGGGAGAAATCTCCCTTTTTCTGTTGTCTGGAAGAATTTGTGTCAACTTGTTCCTTGAAAGTTTGACCCCATTTGTAAATCCGTCTGGGCCAGGTGCTTATTTTGTGTGGGGGGAATAATTTTAACCCGTGTGCCAGTTTCTTTAATAATTACAGCGCTACTCAAAACGTTTTTGTTTGAATCAGTTTTAATAAGTTATATTTTTGTAAGAATTTGTCTAATTTTTCAAAATTGTTGGCCCATCATTTTTTGGTATATTCTCTTATTATTTATTACATACACTTTATGTGTGGTTATATAGCTCCCTTCCATTCAAAATATTGCTTATTTTAACTTTTATCTGAGTATGTTGATAAATCTTGAGAAATTTATCTGTATTGTTAGTTTTAGCAAAGAACCAACCTTAGCCTTTTTGTTCTTCTCTGTTGCATTTTTATTTTTTATTTTGTTGATTTCTGCTCCTATTTTTATCTTCGGACTTATTCTAATGTCTTTGAGTTTGTTTTGTTTTTTTCCCCTGAGTCTCTTAAGAACACTTAGCTCACTAATTTTGAGATTTTCTTCCATTCTAATATAAGTACTTAGCTATAAATTTCCCTCAAAGTACACATTGGTTGCATCCCAGAAGTTTTAATACACGGTGTTTTTATTGCCATTCAGTTTCAGATATTTAAATTTAAAAAAAATTTTTATTTTGATATTTTCGCTTTAATCCATGAGTTATTTAGCAGCACTGCTAAATATATGGGCATTTTTAATTTATATTTTTAACTTCTGATTCAATTTCATTGTGGTCAGAGTTCCTAGTCTGCTTTATACTTAAGTTTGAAATTCATTGAGACTTTCTTAATGGCCTAGTACATAACCAAATTTTTGCATAGATTCCAGGTGTGCTTGAGAAAAATGCATATTCTCTATTATTTGGAGGAATTCCAAGTTGGATGTTATTTAAGTGGGCCATAACCTGCAACTGAGTGGTGCATGTTCTCTATATCCTTGCTGGTTTTTTTTTCACTTTGATCTGTCAGTAACTGAGAAAGGCTTGCTAAATTCACCCTTGTTCTATAAAATTTTACCTAATGTATTTGAGGCTATTTTATGTGCATTTATATTTAAAGTTGCTCTCTGCTTGGTGAATTAAAACTTTTATTATTTTGCGGTAAGCCTCTCAACCCCTTACAGTGCTTGTTGTCTTCGGGTCTAGTGCAATGATGCTGGTATTCCACATGGCTTTCTTTCGGTTCATATTTGCCTAACCTGCCATTTTCCATCCTTTAAAAAAAATGTACAAACTTTGCGTGTCCTTATACTTAATGAGTGTCTCTTACAAATAACACATACTTACGTTTAAAATATTCAGTCCTTTAACAATGTGAGTGGTGGTGAGTTTCATCCAAATATGTTTATTTTTATTATTGATGTATTTGGACCCAGTTCTACCATCTTTGTCTCAAGTTTTCTATATTTCTGCTAAATCTTTTCTTGCTTTTGAAAAAAAGTTATATTAACGTCCCTCCCAGTGAGATGAGAACTTTCTTCCTTGGTCTCTCCCCACCTCTGCCAACCCCTATCATGCAGTTATTACCTATACTCTTAATCTGTGCTATTACTGTTTTTTCTCTCTTTTTCTTTAGTCTTAGCTGTTTAAGACAACGTAGGCTCTTCCGAGTTGCTCAGTCCCTTCTGCCTTAGAGAACTCTTGCACCATCACTTGCATGTACCTTTCTTCTTTTTCAAGGATTTTATGTAAAACCATTTTGATAAGTCTTGTGGTGAAATACTGAGGGCTTGTATGCCTGAAAAATTTAAAAAAAAAAAAAATCATGCCTGTCTGTTTGGATGGCAGTTCAGTTGGTTACAAAATCTCAGATTTAAAATTCTTTTCCTTCAATACTTGAAAAACATAATCCTGTTGAGTTATTGCATGCATCGTTCTTGTTGGAAAATACGGTTTCAATCTGAATCTGCTCTTCTTTTTTTCCCTGGAAATATTTAAAAGCATCTTTTTGGAATTCTTACTTTTTATAGTAACAGGTCTGGGTGTGGGTTTTACCTTATATCTTAAAAATTGTTTTTTGGCCAGCTCAGAGGTCTTTAAATTTCAGGCTTTTAATCTTTTTCAATTTGAGGGAATTTAGTCTATTATTTTTTGAAGTTATTTCTCCTCTCCATTTTTATTATTTTTTACTTCTGGGATTTTTATTATTTGTATGTTATCATTTCTACTTCTAACTTCCATATCATCTCACTTTTCTCCTATATTTTCTGGGTTTTTTTGACTTTCCTTCTTCCTCCTTCCTCCTGTGAGAATTGGTCAACTTGGTCTTATGAGTTGTTGCT
The DNA here is from genome assembly GCF_036321535.1 of Camelus dromedarius. Lineage (NCBI taxonomy): Eukaryota > Metazoa > Chordata > Mammalia > Artiodactyla > Camelidae > Camelus > Camelus dromedarius. The sequence goes on along the minus strand of NC_087454.1, from coordinate 2,618,003 downwards.
TTGTTCCTTGGCTGTTTCTGTTTTGCTTTCTGCGTTACCTAGAGGCTTCTTTTGTTTCACCTATTATTTATATTCTGATGCTTTTGTGTGCTTTCTTTTCTGTTTCATGTTGCTAGTGTTTTTTATCTTTTTAAATAGGTGTGCATATTAGGTTAAATTCTTGCCTCTGTGTCCTTATCTGGTGGAATCTCTAACCCTGAGTGTTGTTTATCTCTTGACAAGGTTGTGTTCTTCTGTTGTCTTGTGGACTTGGCCTCTGAGAGCGTTTTCCCAGAGGGTGTCAGTTTTTCCTCCAGAGATGAAACAGAGCCAGCCTGTGTCAGTTCCCGGGAGCTCAGGGAAAAAGCGGGGAATGTGCCCTGAGGGGCAGAGCTCCTCACTCTGAAAAACAATCCTGAAGCCAGGGCTTTGCTGTTGCCTCCAGAGAGCAGCAGCACTAGGGGGAGATGCTCTAAACCATGATCCTCAGCCCGGGGGGGGGGGGGGACCGGAGGAGGGGGGATGAGGAAGCAACTGTCTGAGGATTTTTAGCCTTGAGTTATGGATACTTTTAGCTCCTCGCCCATAGTGAACTTCTGCAAGGTCTGATTTTACTCCTGAGGACAAATGGACCGGAGTTTGGGGGCAGGAGAAGAGCCCCTACCGCTCCTTTTCCGTTTTATCTTTTTACAGCTGTTCTTGCTCCAAGCAAAAGCCACCTTCTCCTCCAGACACACAAGCGCATAGAGCACCTCTGTTCGTCCCAGGGCCTCGGCCTGTGTTCTGCGGTGATTCTGGGCTTACTTTGGTGGAAAGAGCCTGTATTTGAGCTGACGGGCTCTTGATGCCCATCGCATGAGCATGAGCCGCTTTCTCTGTGTCGAATGCTCCCCTTGTTCTGCCTCGTGCACCTTATTCTGGCTCAGCTGGTCTTCTAAGGGCCTCTGCTCTACACCTTTGGGCTCTAAGCTTTGGGCTTTCCCCTTACTTGGCTCCACTTATTTTTGTTTATCTGTTTGTTCAGCCTTAGCTTTTCCTTTATCCTGGAAAATCACATTTCACTCAACTCACTTATCTTAGGGAGTTTTTCCCAAATCACAGCAATTCTTTATCTAATTTATCCCAACTTGACCCAAATTTCTACTCAACAGAAGACAGAGATAAAGGGGACTGGGGAACAGAATGATTCATTTGTAAAGAGAATTTGACAGAACCCCTCCCCCCAATGCCTGTCTCCACTCTGCTCACTCAGGGGGCAATCTCATTCCCATTATTCTGTTTCAGAGGAAGAACCGTTTTCTTCAGAATGTGGATTTGAGGGGTTTCAGACTCAGACAAACAGGACACAGTGGAAGCCAGTGATGAGATTCGGGCTTAAAATAGGAACATTAAATGAGTGTTTGAAAAAGTGCTCATGAGACCCCCATCAGCCTACTTCCCTTGCCCTCTGCCTAGAATATTGGAAGCCAAGGATGTTTCTTCTACCCTTGGGTAAGGAAGTTCACCCTTCTAGTCCCCAGAGAATGTATCTTCAGACATTGACATTTTCTGAAAAGAAAAGTCAGCTTTCTACTGCTTGATTACTTCCTGAAGTCTACCAGTAACAAGCGCCACACTTGCACACAGAGCGAATGCTCAGTTTTAAGACTTCTGTTTCCAGTGACTATGGACCCACAGCTAAGGGTCACCGCACCTTTGAGGACAGCCTTTACTATGAGGGACTGAAACCAGTGGAGCGCTGTCTCTAGAGGGGACACACATGCAAAGATCAGATGAAAGCTGAGCTGAACTACAATGATGTCGTCAGAACAGAGGAACAGTCTGAGAACAGGAAGGATCTCTTTGCAATTAAAAAATATGAAAACTGAGACAAAATTTCCAGTGGGATTTGCAAGAGAAAGAGAATCTCTTAGAAAGTAATAAAAAAACAAAAAGATGAACCACTGGGAGAAAAGATGGAAAAATCAAAGGCTGTGCTTGGGAAGTCCATCTCCCTGGAGTTCTACGAAAAGCAAATAGAGAAAGGAGCCTGAAGGGATTTAAAAATACATCCTGCTAGAAAAATTCCTAGAACTGAAGGGCATAATTTTCCAATTTGAATATGCCCATAAGTATCTAGCATAATAACTGAAAAACAGTGGGTAAAAATTTTTAGAGCGATAGAAAAGGTCACAAAGGATCAGGAATAAGATCGCATCTGATTTTTCAGTAGCAATATTGAATATTAGATAAAAATAGAATTATAATTCAAAAATCTGCAGAAAAATTATTTCAGTAAATGTAGAGCTCAGATGATTATACTGAAGGATGTGTAAAATAGATGTGAAATCCTACCTCCTGAATGTAAGGCATGTAGTCCCAAACTGCCTCCCACATTTTTAAAATCTGCTTTATTGAGTTGTAATTTATGTACAACAGAATTTGCTAATTTTAACTTGACTATTTAGTGAGTTTTGACTAGTGGTTCTCAACCAGAGACAGTTTTATCCTCCAGGAGATATTTGGCAATGTCTGAAGACATCTTTGTTTGTTACAACTTGAGGGATGGGGGGAGTGCTACTGACACCAAGTGAGACGGAGGCCAGGGATTCTGCTAAACATCCAGGAATGCGCAGAACAGCCCCTGACAACTACCATTCTGCTCTCTATTTCTAGGATGTTTTTAGATTCCACATAGATCATGCTGTGTTTGTTTTTCTCTGACTTACTTCACTCAGCACAATGCCCTCAGATCTGCCCATCCATGTTGCTGCAAATGGCAAGATTTCCTTCTTTTTTATGGTTAAATAATATTCCATTGTATATGTGTGTATATTATATGTGTAAATACATCTCACATGTTCTTCATCCATTCATCCATCAGTGGACACTTAAATTGTTTCCATGTCTTGGCTATTTTAAATAATGCTGCAATGAACATGGAAGTGTAGATATCTCTTTGAGATAGTGATTTCCTCTTCTTCGATATGTACCCAGGTGTGGAATTGCTGGATCATACAGTAGTTCTATTTTCACTTTTTGAAGGAACCTCCATCCTGTTTTCCTAGTGCCTGTATGAATTTACATTCCCACCAACAGTGCACCAGGGTTCCCTTTCCTCCACATCCAAATGTTAGCATTTTTTTCTCCTCTTGTCTCTTTAAAATAGCCATCCTAAAAGGTGTGAGGTAATGTCTCACTGTGATTTCGATTTGCATTTCCCTGATGATTAGTGATGTTGAGCATCTTTTCCTGTACCTATTGACCATTTGTATCTCTTCTTTGGAAAAATGTCTATTCAAGTCCTCTGCCCATTTTCAAATAGGACTTTTTCTTTTCTACTTTTGAGTTGTTTAACTTCCTTATATGTTTTGGATATTAATTTACCCAAATATATAATCTTATCAGATATACAGTCTGAAAATATTTTTTCCATTCTGTAGGTTGCTTTTTTATTTTGCTGGCTGTTTCTTTTGCTGTGTAGACGCATTTGAGTTTGAAGTAGTCCCATTTGTGGATATTTGCTTTTGGTGTCATCAAAAAAATCACTGTCAAGGAGCTTTCCCCCTATGTTTTCTTCTAGGAGTTTTATGGTTTTAGGTCTTATGTTTAAATTCTTAACCATTTCAAGTTAATTTTTGTGAATAGTGCTGGATAGGTGTCCAATTTCATTCTTTGCATGGATATTCAGTTCTCCCAGCACCATTTATTGAATAGACCCTCCTTTCCCCAGTGAGTATTCTTGGCTCCCCTGTCAAATATTAGACCAAATATTTGCAAAATATTATAAAACATGTGTTTAGTTCTGGTTCATTTCTGGGCTCTCTATTCTGTTCCATATGTCTATATGTCTGTTTTTATGCCAGTGCCATGCTGTTTTGATTACTGTAGCTTTGTAATACAGTTTAAAATCAGGAAGTAAGAGGCCTCCAGCTTTATTCTTTCTCAAGATTACTTTATCCACTTGTGATCTTTTGGTGTTCCATATACATTTTAGGATTTTTTTTTCTATTTCTGTGAAAAAATTGCTTTTGGAATTTTTACAGGGATTATACTAAATCTAGTGTATACTAAATCTAGATGGCCTTGGGTAGCATGGATATTTTTACTAATATTAACTTTTTCAATTTATGAACATGGGGTATCTTGCCATACATTTGTGTCTTCTTCCATTTCTTTCCCTCAATGTCTTATAGTTTTTGGCATAGAGATATTTCACTTTCTCAGTTAAGTTTATCCCTAAGCATTTTATTGTATTTGATAGATACAATAGATTTCAGATAGGTCACTGTTAGTAATACTATTGATTTTTAAATACTGACTCTGTGTTCTGCAACTTTGCAACTTATAACTCTAGTAGTTTTTTCATATTTTCCTTAGGATTTTCTAGCTAATCAATCATGTCTGCAAATTAACTTTTTCTTCTTTTCTAATCTGTATGAGATATATATATATATTTGCCTTACTGCATTGGTTATGGCTTCTAGTTCAATGTTGAAAAAGAGTGAATATCCTTTCTGTGTTCCTGATCTTAGAAAGAAAACACTCTTTCACTAAGAAGTATGATGTTAACTCTTAAGTTTTTGTAGATAATCTTTATCAGATTGAAGAATTTCTCTCTTGCTGAGACTTTTTTTTTTTATCATGAATGTTAAATTTTGTCAAATTTTTTTTTGTATCTATTGAGATGATCATATGGTTTATCTTTTATTTGGTTATTGTGGTGAATTACACTGATTGATTTTCAAATATCAAACTAACTTTTAATTCCTATGTAAATCTCACTAGAACATGATGAATTACACTTAAAATTACACTTTAAATTTTTGTTTTGTTTTGTCAATATTTTGTTAAGAATTTTTGCCTTTAAGTTCATGAAGAATATTAGCCATAATTTTATTTCACTTTATTTAGTTTGGTACCAGGGTAACGCTGACCTCATAAAATGAGTTGGAAATTTCCCTCCTCCTCCATTTTCTGAAAGTATTTACGTAGGATTTGTATTATTTCTTCTCTATATATTTGATAGAATTTGTCAGAGAAGCCCTCTAGACCTGGATATTTATTTGTGCGAAGGTTTTTAATTACAATTTCATTTCTTCAATGGAAAGGCCTATTCATACTTTTTTATTTTTTCTCATGCTAGTTTAGTAATCTATATCTTTTAAGAATGTGACTATTTATCTAACTTGTTAAATTTATTGACATAAACTTGTTCATACTTTTTCCTTATTATTCTTTTAATATTTGTAGAATCTATGGTGCTGTTTCCTTTCATTCCTGATATTGGTAATTTGTGATTTCTTGGTTAGTCTAGTTAGAGCCTTATTCATTTCATTGATCTTCTCAAAGAACCACCTTTTGGTTTCATTGGTTTTCTCTATTATTTTCCATTTCTATTTCTTTTCACAAGAGAGAAATAGTAGTCATAGTTTACCCTTTGTCTCAGCAGGGCAAAATATTAAATAGTCATAATAATGTTGATACTGACTCAAAAACAAGCTCCTAAAATTTTTTATGTAGCCCTATTTGGAAGATGAAGAAAGTGGAGAAAGAAAGATAGTTTATGAAACTGTATTTTAATCTTTATAACAGGAACTTTATAATAAACTAAAACAAATTAATCAACAAATTGCAAAATAAGCATTTATTCATTTATTTGTGTCTTCTTCAATTTCCTCAATGTCCTACAGTTTTTGGTATATAAATCTTTCATTTCCTTGGTTCATTTTATTCCTATGTTTGAATACTCTCATTTTGAAATGTGGGAGTAAATATAGGAAGAAAGAGCGAAAGGAGTTGAAAATGGTAGTATTCAGGAAATGAAACTGGGGAGTTAGGAGACTGGCATTTCTCATAGGAAGTTTTTTTTTTCTTTTAAGTTGAGTCTGACTTCTAAAACATATACATGTATTATATTGATGAAATAAAAATTGATTTATTATGTTAATATCAGAGCAGGAAAAAACATGGCTGGGAAATAACAAGGTTGGAGAGGTCACTGCTCTTGATGGCGGCATCCTAGGTGGAGGGGAGAAAAGAGTGAGTGAGTCTAGGGACCTGTCCTCAGGGGGTATGCCCCTGGCTTTGCATATGGATAAAAGATGCCTTTGACTTCCATTTAGTTAAGAAAAAATTCTGCATTTGCTTCTATTCTGATGGAATTGTTATAAAGGTGGAGTTATAAAACCTATCGTGATCTAACTTGTGTGTGCCAGTCAGTATATTCGTGACATAATAGTATTAGATAGTTCTTGACAGCCTACAAAGAGAATTTCCGTCTGCGCTGCTGTATTCAATGTGCCTGCTAGCCCTACAAGTCCAGTGGTACCAAGGATAGGATCTTCACTTAGTAGGATTCACTAAGTTCAGGATGAAACATTTGCTCAAGGTCACACTGGTGATAAGTGTCAGAGGGTGGATTCCAAACTCACCACTTCTGCTAATAATTCCATAGTATGCCTGATCGCATCACAAAACAATTTAAGCATGTTGATCTATTTAGCTGCAAATATTCACAACCATAACCTGGTTACTTGAATGGTAGGCACCGGGATAGCACAGGTCCTGTCTTCGGTTTGAATATAGAAGGTACCACAATTACTTGCTGCATGAGCTTGGGAACATTAATTTATCTGAGCCTCATTTTCTCCACCTGAAACAGAATAATACTACCTTCTCCATGGGGCTGTTCTTCAGAGGTAACATATATAAAATGCTTATGACAGCACCCGGATGTTTGGATGGACTCAATTACTTAGTAGCATGATTATTTGTGTTAACGATTCAAATAACTGAGAGATCATTTAGTGATTCATGCTTTCCACCTTCTCGTATATGAGAACAGCAGTATTGACTCACTATCAAAATGACGACATTAAGTTTTCCTAGTGGACTGCTCAGTTTCAAAGAATGAAGCATGCATTCAAAGTTAAACTGAAACCACTTTAAAAATGAATTTTCTTTTGGAGATCATCTTTCCAGTCATGTGAGTCCCTGAGAATCAGGCTACACCTGTGTAAATTCTGTCTTTGTAAAATAGGATAAACACGGAGAATAATGTGGATAAATCAGACAGTTCATGATGGTCATCTCTGAGGTCTGGGATGGTGGTGGGAGACATTCACCCATTTATTTACATGTTTAGTGCTTTAAAAAAATAATGAGAAGATACTACTTTTATCATCTGAAAAAGAGTATAATTTTAAAATAATTATATGAAAAAAAATTTTTTTAACTTAAAAAAAAATCAGAAAAGTTTGACATGGCGTGCTCCCCATGGTGGCTCCTCACGACCATTCTTCCTAAATGCTCTGAAACCTCCGTCACGGTTGACATCAGCTGAGAGGTGTCTAGTTCTGGAAATTCCGTAAGAACCAGCGAACAACTTGTGCCTTATAATTTGCATCTGGTTTCCATATAGCTGGTGTGTTCCTTGGTTCTCCCCAGGCCTGGGAGTCAAAACATTTTAGGGTAAGAGAAAATGTGCTCATTTTAAAGGAGAGATTTCGCTGCTAGTCTTTCCAGCCACGAATACAGCCTCCTGAGGACATTATTGTGTCAAAACTGGCTTAATTAAACGTATTTATACATAGAAATTCAAAAGGGACCCGGGCTGTTATCTCACACCCCAAGATGGCATTTGAGCTTTGCTCTTCAATTACTGCTAAAGCTATTTCTGAAACCCACGCTGCACTCAATTTTAACCTTTCTGTCCCTTGCTGGCCCACCCCGGTCTATCCGCGGCTCCCTTCCTCAGCTCCGTCTCGCCACGTTTTCCCGGTTCCCGTTCTTTCCGGAGCTCCTGCTTCTTCCCGGAGCTGGGAGGGGGTGGGGAGAGGCCGGCTTTGGCGTCGACAGCTGCAGGAGCAGCTTGCTTCCTTCGTCCCGGGCTGCTTGCTTCTTCCGAGGGCGCTCTGCGTTTGGAGTCCAGCAGCTGCCAGGGGGGTCCCAGAGTTTCAGATGCTTTCGGATCTCACTTTATTACGGTCTTCAAAATGTCCTCATTCTCCAAGTTGACAGGCTCTCTATCCGGGAGGATGTCTAGGGAATGTCAGCTCTGTCTGGATGCTCCCTCTGTAACTGACTGGCCCTTGCGAATGTAAATGAAAGTGATCTAGGCACCCGCTCCTCTCAAGGTGACTCGCTCCTTACAGCAACACCACCGCCCCTTGCGCGCGTGTTTGGCGTTTGGTGGTTCAGGAAAGACCAGGAGATGGCTGTGCTCTGGGGGCCAAGCGCTGATCCCCTCTGGGAGCTGGTGTCACCGGGAGCTTATGAACACTTACTGTCTGGATTCAAGTTTACAACATCCACACAGTATTTCATTCTCAACCTTTATCCTGGCGTGAATGTGAAACTAAAAGAAGTGACTTCTGGGATGACCCTCCTTTTGAAAGAGTTGAGAAAAGTTCCAAAGAGGATGTCACTGGCCTCGTTTTGAACAAAGGGAAAGTTGATGGGATTATCCGATGACTCAGATTCTGGGGGATTAGCTGAGTGTTCCTGATGGGTTATGCCTTATAGATGTGCATGGTGACAATCCTGTTCCCAAAATCTTCCAGGGCAAGATCAGAGTAAGTCGTGTGTGTGTGTGTGTGTGTGTGTGTGTGTGTGTGTGTGTGTGTGTGTGTGTGTGTGTGTGTTTGGCATTTGACCCCATTCATAGTTGCTTTTGAGAAGGGTGGCCCCCATGTACAGGGACTCTGGTGATGAGATGTGATGTGACTAACACTTTAATCTTTATAACAAAGCTGTCACTTGGCCATCTCCCTCCAGGGACCTGGAGCATATGCTCATCTTCTGAACCAGCAGCCTGAGTCCTTACCAGCGGGCAGAGGCGTGGAGCCGGCTCAGTAAGAGCATATTATCTGGAGCCAGACAGCCTGGAGGTGGACATTCCGTCTGCCTTATGCCACTGATGACAGTAACCTGTTGGTTCCTCAGTCTTCCCATCTATGAAGTGGGTGTAATAATGGTACCTCCCACAAAGTAGTTGTGAAGTTGAGTGGAATCGGGTCTATTGAGCATTGGAGACCTCCTTCTGTGCTGTGAGTGGTACTGTTACCTACCCTCCCAAGTTGGTTCCCAACACGATCCTTCTGTGCTGCTGGCACCAACAGAATGAGACCCAGTTGCCTTCAGAAGCAGAGGAAAGCGCTCTTTTCTGATCAGAGACAGTTGCTGACCGTCTCCAGGACACAAGGCTCTCCCGCCAGGGTGGGGCAGGGGCTGCTTTATAGGGTCTGGGCAGGGGGCAGGGCTCTGGTGGGGTGGGCGTGGCCACGCTGCTCAAGCTGCAGATCGCAGGGGGCGGGGTCTCTGCACATGGCCTGCGGCTGGACCTACGGTGTCCTCCCCTGGCCATTTCTCACCAGGACCCGTGATCTGAAGGGCGCTGTGCGATACCTCTGCGCGCAGCCCCTGTGCCAAGTGAAGCTAGATGAAGCACAAAGGAAAAGGAAAAAAAAGGTTAGGCTTTATTGCCAGATTCTGTTTTTACTCGGAATTGTTAACGAGCTTTGCGGGTGATGGGTCCCTCCTCTGCCTTCTGTCCTGCGCCTCCGGTCCAGGGCGCTGAGGGCGCGTCCAGCTGCTGCGACCCCTCCTGTTGAGCACGAGCGGAGAGCGCAGCTGCCCTTCGGCGGCCCTGCTAGGTGTGTGTGGTCGGCCCCTAGGCCTCAGCCCTGATCGTCGACCTCCCTGAGTGTCCCCAACTTGGCTAACCTCTTGGAGACCAAAGACACCGGACAATTTAAGATCCACGGCTGAGTAATAGCAATTGAATCACGATCACATGTCAAGTTTTTCCTGAAAATGCAGGTCTGGAGGTCTTGGGCCTGGAGGCGAGTGCGCCCTGATGTGAGGCTGGCTGCTGGGCCTGGATGCCCTGCTCACTCTCCGGTTGTTTCTTGGAAAAGGAGCTTCAGGTCAGAGAGGCCCCCACGAGTGTTTGGGGCCGTTGCCAGGTTGTCTGTGCAGAGATTGGGGCTAGAGGGGCCTCTTCCTTCCAGAGCGACGTCCCGCTGGAGTGACCCCTGCGGCTTCTGGGCGGAGCGGGAGGTGAGGGTCGCTGAGTGGGGTCCATCCTCTTAGGAGGGAGCTAGGCCTGCAGGTCCCAGTTCCCCAGGGTTTTCAGTGACTGGGCTCTGGGCGGAAGGGGTGCAGGGCCAGATGGACGGGGCAGGCCGCGTGGTCACCAACCTCCATGAGAGCCTTCCTGGTTTCTCCCACCTGGAGGGCACACTTGGGTTGTTCGATTTTGAGGCGGCGAAAGTGTCCCTTCTCTGGGGTTTGGGGAGTAGGTCCATCCAGAAGTTCAAATGCTCTTAACTGAACATACAGAGCAGGGCAATTAGAAGCAACTTAATCCAGTTTCCTTGAGTGTCCTGAACTAGCTTGATCAAGACTGGTTTGAAGGTCTGATTGGAGCTGTCTACTTTCTCTGATGATGGGGTCTCCAGGCTGAGTGCAAGGTCCATTTTATGTCCAGAGCACAAGTTATCCTCTTCATCACTTGAGACATGAATGCTGGACCATGCTCACTTTGTAGGGATCCTGGGAGCCCAAACCTAGGGGTCTCCTAGCAGCCCTGAGCCACTTCGGCTGCCATGTTGGTTCTAGCAGGGAAGCCTTCTATCCCCCCAGAAAACGTGTCCACTAGCACCAAGACGTACCTGAAATTGCCTGTACTCTTGGCACGATGGAAAAATTAATCTGCCAGTCTTTCCCAGGACACGTCCCTCTGGTCTGAGTGGGCTTTATCCCGGGGCCTCTGGGGGTCTGAGGTGGGGGTGTTCATTGTGCAGGTAGGGCATGTCTCAACTCTCTGACTGATTATACTTGGCTTGCCAGGAGTTGCCATGACCAACTAACCAGTTATGCAGGGCTTCCCTCCTCCAGTGAGTTCCTTGGTGTGCCTCCCTGATGGCTGGACAAGGTGCAGTCTCGGGGAAGAAGTATGGCCTGTGTTCATCAACCAGCCACCCAAGGCCTCCTAGATCTCTGCTGAAGCCCCATTTTCAAGCTCTAATTCTTCCTTTGTGTAGATGCATCTGGCCCTCGAGGCAAGAGCGTGTTGCCAAGTTACTGGTTCTAGGGCCACCCTTTGGCAGTTGTGACCACCTTGTTGTTCCCCTTACTACCTCTGTGTCCCCTTTTGGTGACCCCTACAGTGAATCACTGCCACCTTTTTGGGCAGCTGTACTGCTTCTAAGAGCTTCGTCTCCTTATCCGTGTTTCACCTCTTTATTCCCTGCTCTAAGCAACCCTCTTTCCTTCCGAATAGCCCCATGTGTGTACAGGATGGCGTATTCGTGCTGGGAGTCTGTGTACACGTTTAAGATCTGCCCGGTCCTGCGCTCAAGACTCAGGTGGGGGCTATTAGCTCTGTCTTTGCGTTGAAGTCCTGGCAGGTAGCAGGCTTCTTGTTTCTATGACTCGGGTCTGGGCGGTCACTGAGTTTCCCGTCAGCCTTCTTCTCTCTCTCATAAAACTGCTCCTGTCTGTGAACCACTCCTCTTCGGGGTTTAGGAGAGGCTCACTTCCCAGGATCTGGGCGCCTGGACTAGACTGTGTCTGTGGTTTCTGTACAGCCAGGCTCCGGGGCCGCACTTCTGTGGCAGGATTTAGCATGTGACAGGTTTTTATGGTGGCCACTGGGTTTTCTAAAAGCATAGCCTAAACTTGAGTTGATCTTCTGGGGGACAGCCATTCTGTTCCCTGAGAACTGACCAAAGCCAGAACCTGCAGTGGGGACCATACAGTGACTGGCTGACCTCCTTCAGCAGGGTTGTAGCAGCTGCCGCTGCCCACGGGTGAGGAGGCTGTCCCTTAGCAGTTTGGTCTGACTGTTTAGAGAAATAAGCAACCACCTGAGTACAGGGTCCCCGTTCCTGAGCTAATGCCCCAGGGCGACTCCCCTTCTTTCCTGAACGCAAAGGTCGAAGGGTTTAGTTACCTCTGGTGGGGTGGGTGCGGGCAGGGGGCCTAGACGGTTTTTTCAGTTCTTGAAAGGCCCCTTCACATTCTGAATTCCATTCAAAAGCCTCATCGTCCTTCCTTTTCAACTTTTCATATGGAGGCCGAGCTGTTAGACCATAGTTAGGGCTCTGAGGCGGCAAAACCCAGCCACACCCAGGAGCCCCTAAGCTGTCTTCTAGGAGCTGTGAGGCTGCACTGCTTCCCTCTCCTGCGGTGGGCGTCTCTGACCTTCTGTGAGAATGAAGCCCAGGGAGGTCACCCTAGTTGGTGGCATTTGAGCCTCTTTCTTGGACACCTTATATCTTTTACAGGCTGGATGATTCAGAGTGGTTACACTGCTTTTGCCAGAGGCCTCCTTCGTAGGGCTGGTGATCAGAATACTGTCTGCATCCTGGGAGAGGGTCCTATTCTACACATGTAGATCTTTTAGGTCTTTGGCTAAAGTTTCCCCAACGATAGCAGGGGAATATTTGAACCCTTGGGGCAGGACTGTCCAGCAGTGTTGCTGTTTTTGTTGTATGTCTGGGTCCTGCCATTCAAAAGCAAAAATTTCTTGTGACTTTGGGGCTAATAGAATAAAGAAAACAGCATCTTTTAAACCTGTTACAGATCCCAGGTCCTGGTGATGGGAGAGTGGCCAGCAGGGTGTAGGGATTAGGGGCCACTGACGTGTATCCTCGGTGGCTTTGTTGGCTGCCCTGAGGTCGTGTACCATCTGGTCTTCCCCACTGGGTTTCTTTAAGGGGAGAATTGGAGTATCACAGGCTGATTGGTCTGGTCTAGTAAGATGTTGGTCAGTTAGGCCCTGTTAACGGGGCAGTGCTCAACGAGACCTCCTGACAGAGAGGGGACTGTCCTCCACTGGGCCACGTACAGCCCGGTTTTAGATGAACTATCCTGGGTCTGGCTCCTACAGCTCATCCCACCTGTCCCTGGGCCCAGACCTCAGGATTTACTCCAGGGAGTCGACTTGCTCTGTCCAGGGAGGTTTCTCCTCAGTCATTAATACGATCATCTGGAGGTCTCGGTCTAAGGGGATCCCATCTCTAGCTTGTCTCCTGTTAGGTGGATAGCAGCTCCCAATTTTTGTAAGATAGCTCTTCCTGGCAGGGCGTTCGGGATCCACAGGAAGGAATGTGTGAGTGAGTGTTCATTTTACATCCGAATGTCTCTGTGAATGCCCGTTCTTTTCCTGGTCTTAGTCTTGGCCACAGGGCTGGCCACTGTCCTTTACCAAACTGAAAGTGATCATAGAGGATGCTACTGTTGACCCCTAGAGGTCAGCGAGGAGGGCAGAAGGCCCTGGTGTGACCGCTGCTGCCTTGTAGGGGGTCAAGAGGACCTCACTTCTGGCGAGACAGCAGACAAGGCTGCGTGGCTGCCCCTCCTCCATGGGGCCCCACGTCCTCGGCGCCCAGCACTGCAGGAAGCCCGCCAGAGGTGGCGGGCAGACACACAGGAGTCTCTGATCCGTCTCTGATCCCCAGCGGTGCGACAGTAGTATCCCCTCAAGGGGGCCAGTCCAGATGACTCTAGGAGCCGGGCTGTGTGCCCACCACACCCGGCTATGGGGTTGCTGGGCAGAGTTGCTCTGAATTCCCCCGGAGCCTGGGTGGTTCTGCCGGGCAGCGTGAACTGGCCCCGGCAGCGACCCTCACGTGGACCTCCTGCGGCCGCTGGGCTGACCCCGCACCCTGCTGGCGGGTGCAGGGGAGCAGGCCATAGTCCGTTGTGTAGCGGGCTCCAGAATTTGTCCGGGGTGCCAAACCCTCCTGGGTCAGACCCCAACACCTATTTTCCTGCCTGGTGTTGTTCGAGCCAATGGCACGAGACCGAGTTCAGTTCAGAAGGAAAGGAAAGCGTGCTCTCTGGTCGGAGGCGGCGAGGCGCGAGCTCGGGCTCTGGAGCGCGGGGGCTCCCTGCGCGGGGCTGAGGGGGCGGGGCTCCTGCCCGTCTCTGCACACGGCCCAGCGCGGCGCCATCTTGGATTGCGTGTGGTGGGCGGGGCTTCTGCGCACGGAGCGGAGACGCGGCACCGCCACTTTGCCGCAGGAGCTGCGGGCTGATGGGCCAATGGGCCGGGTGTGAGGCCTCTGCACCCCTGAGCCGGTGAGGCTGCAGCGAGCATGGAGGTGGAGGAGGAGGAGAGAAAAGGTTAGGCTCTATTTTTTTCATTTCCTGGGAACTGTTAATGGGCCCCTGGTGACTGCGCCATGGCGGGTGCAGTGGCAGCGGGGTGGTTTTTGTTGTAGCTTGTTAGTCCTATGGATCTACAGCCCCTGCCCGAGTCCAGGAGGAACAGCGATCCCTGAATAGCGGTGGTCCCAGCGCGGACACTCGCCGGGCGCCTGCTGTGTGCACGGCCGCCGCCACCTGCGGGGCGCGCTTCGCCCCGGCTCCCGGCCGGGCGGGCTGAGACGCCAGGGCTGCCCCCAGAGCAGAAGCCTCTCACCGGCTGGGAGGCAGGCTTGGGTCCTCAGCCTCTGCTGCAGGGCAGCGTGAGAAACACCGCAACCGTGTGGCGAGCATCGTTAGGGAATACGGTGCGTTGTGTTGTCCGGCGGCCTTTATAGACACCGTGTGTCATGAGTTTGTTTCAGAGCTAAGAATAAAGTTATCTCTCTTGATGTTTCTTTTTATTAGACAGACATCTGGGCTTAAGGCCTGGAGACTGATTCGGTGAGTTTGGATAGGGTCAGATAACTGCTTTTAAAGCGCTCCCTCCCTCTGTGAATCCGGGGCACTGCCAGGGTCAGGGTCCTCTGATGGGGCTCTTCAGCCTTCCCTGTGTGCCCTGATTGTTCAGCATCGTGGAGTGAAGATTTGTGCTCAGTGGTAGCTGCCTGCTGTGGACTGAGTGTCCGTGGCCCCCCCACCCCCAATTAATATGTTGACTCCTAACGCCCAGTGTGGTGGTTTTAGGAGGAGGGCCTTCGCGAGGTGATTAGGCCATGAGGGTGGAGCCGCATGGTTGGGACTAGTGTCCTTATAAAAGAGACCCCGCATAGCTCCGTCGCCCCATGCACCAGGCGAGGACACAGTGAGAAGGACGTGGGCTCTCAGCAGACGCTGAATCTGCAGGTGCCGTGAGCTTGGACTTCCAGCCTCCGGGACTGTGAGAAATAAATTTCACTCAGTCTGTGGTATTCTGCTTTAGCAACCCGGACGGACTAAGATCACTTCCTTTTATGTAGGTTTTTTAGTAGAGTTTTTACTCCCTTTTCGTGCCTCATGTCTTGCTCTTTAATTTACCTTCTTTTAATATTTTTATAGTTCACATATCATTTATTGTAAAATGCCTTAAATCTCTTTTTGGCATAAAAATAAGTTAATGTCCATCTAAAGTTTTCACTGGGTTTTCTTTAAAACGCTGTTCATTCTTTATTTCTATCCAAATTCATTCACCCACCTTTGCCACTTTTGGTTAATTGTTTGAAAAAGCAAACAGTGATATTCATTTATTTTTAAAAAGCACTAATATGTTCTAAAGGGAGGCTGGCTCACTTTCACATGTCGTGAGGCGCCCTCATCGTGTAGAGAGACGTTCTAGGTGGAGGTGTTCAACCCGGAGATGATGAGACCAGAGAGGGCCGTCATGAGTTCAGAAAAAGGAGCAGGAATAAATTCATTCCCTGGGTTACTAATGTGGGGTAGAGCCTCTCTCATGGACCTCCTGCCGTGCTGCACGGATGTGGGTTTAGGTGCACTCCTGGCTTTCGAATGTCAACCTGCAGCGACATGTTATTTCATGTTTGTTAACAATATGGTAGATCTTTGGTGAAGATGAACTTGGCCTGTGCCCCTGAATGTGGCATTGACAGTCTGCTTTCCTTACTCCGCAGCAGTCGTCATCGAATAACAAAGAGGTGATTTCAGAGGTCGTTGCAAGATTGCAAAATCACGAGTCCAGACGTGTGCTGTTAGACGTGGGAAGATGACTGAGTGGGACTTGGAGAAAGTGATGCTGGTTTCAATCCAGAGCTGGGTCTAGATTAAGACAGTGGTACCCATTGCGACCACATGCAAGCATTTGTCTGGTCTTATCTTCTACACAGGAAAAAGAACTTTTCTTTCACTTAGTGTGAAAAATACTCCAGACTGTAAAAATAATTGGATTGATGGAATGGTTTTTAAATTAAATTTTGAGCAATGCTGATAAACCTCTGTATTATTTCCTCTACTGTTAATCAGCAAAAGTGACTTCCAACTAAGTTGAAGCAGATTTTTCATTCCAGAGGTGATCATAACCCAAATATTTAATTTGGGCAGCCCCTCTCTGTTTTCCAAGGAATCAGTTGTTTAATTCATTCTTCTGAAGCACCTGCTCTGTGTACACTTCTGCCCTAGGTACTGTTACTGTCCTTCAGGAATTCACTGTTGGATTGGGACAATACATTATGAACATAATACAAAAATGATTAGCAGTGTAAATTAACTACAGTTATTAGGACATGGAAACGCAAGTTGGCAGGAATTCAGAGGCAGACATAATCACACGGGTCGGTGAGATCAAGGAAGGTTCCCCAAAGTGGTGTGAGCTGATCCACGGTAAAGTGTATCTTTGGACACTCCATTGTAGAAATTCTCTCCTCCAGCCACAGTGGTCTTTGCACCTGTGGAAACTTCTTTCCCCTTTTCATCGCCACCTTTGCCAATCACCATTCCTCTCTCCTAGAAAGTCCAGCCTCTTTCTCCATTTAGCATAATTCTTTTTAAATTTTCAAATCCAGGTTGTGTGTGTGTGTGTGTGGGGGGTCCTTGAATGTATGGCTTCGGAATGTGAACTTTCTGTGAATGGGACTCACTCCCCACTTAGAGTAGGGGTGTAAAATGATAAGTGTGAACCAAGGCTCGATTTGTGAGAAGAGAATCATTTCCAAACATTGAACACAACAGCTTCATGCCTCATCTTTATTAAAATTATTTGATTGATTAACCACTTACATGAAAAGGGAGCTAAAGACAAGGCAGCCTTAGCCACTGGCAGGAAATCAAAAGATCTCTCCAAATTCTAGTTCCCAGAGACGAGGTCTGGAGATACTTTCGGTTATCACAGTTTAGGGGGTACTAAGGTCATCTGGTGGGTAGAGGCCAGGGACGTGTGCTAAACATCCTGCAAGACACAGGGCAGTCTCTCCACAACAAAGAATTACCTGGACTAGGATGTTAATAGTGCTGAGGTTGAGAACCCTTGCACTAGAGGAAATTAGAAGTGGCTGGTTAACACCCAGTTAAGAGAGGGCTGCTTGGAAAGATTTATCTCCGAGGAAAGAAAAACAAAACAACACATCTGTTCCGCTGACAACATTTTGACCAGAGAATGGAGTAAAAGGAAGAGTTCAGCTTGTTCGTTCAGAATGTCCTATTGGCAACCCTTTTCTGCCACTACGGATGTTTGCAATGCCAGGCGAATGACTTCAGGGAAAACACACCATTGAAACGTGGCCAGGAAGCGTTGTCATCCTTGTGATTTGTTTAGTTTCTCCTTGGGTGTGTCAAGAGCTCCCACCTTCCCAGGTGTGGCCAGGTTGGACAGTTCTTCCTAGTTCCCGTTTCTCTCCAGAGGAGATGCAGCATGTTTGGTCAAGGTTGGGGAGGGACAGAGGTCCTTGATGAAATCTTAGGGGACCATGAACAGTTCTGTCTGGATCTGAAGTTTGTAGGAATTAGTGATAAAAAGTGTATGGGGAAGAGGAAGGGGTGGTGGAGATGTTATTCCACCAAGAGTGGCAGCACGTGCGGATGCTCACAAGCACGGAGTGTCTAGTCAACTTGAAGACGTTCGGCAGAGCTGTTTTGAAAATATAGTTCAGGGTTCAGGAGCATTTGTAGGTGAAAAATTTATTCATTGGCCTGATCAACTAAGGATTGTATGTAGAACAAGAAGAGAACAGGACCTAAGAGAAACAAACAAGAGGTGGACGAAAGAAGAGTCAAGACTTACGCAATTTGGCAAGAGAAAGCAAAAAGACAAGCTGTGGCTGGTGGAAAATGTGTGCAAGACCAACATGGGAAGAGCTTTGACAAATCAACGTGGAAAAAATTAACGACTCCATGGATAAGTGGACAAAAGAAATGAAAAAGCATTTCAAAAACAAATGAAAAGATCCTCAACCTTGTTGGTGATTTAGGGAACGCTAAACAGAGCCATGGAAGGTGCCATTTCACATGATTCAGGAAGCCTGACAATGCCAAGTATTGGCAAGAATGGGAATCAGTGAGAACTCTGATGCCCAAAGCCACAGGGAAGGCCACTGGTAGGCCAGTGGTTGACAGTCCCAGCTTTGAGTTGTCCCATCCCAGTTCTCCTTGCATGTGAAGAAGCTTCTAGATAGTTCCAGTCCCTGTCCGTTGAGCTGTCTGGCCTTTGAGTGTTCAGCTGAGGCCCCAGACATGATGGGACAGAACAGGCCGTCCCATTTGCTCTCTCTGAAGCCCTGAGCCATGGACTCTGTGGATATAATGAAAATGGCAGTTGCTTTATGCCCTAAGTTGGGACGGCTTGTCACGCAGCAACGGGAACCTGAATGCTAAGTATTGCATCCTTGCCTGGGTTCCTTCCTTTCCCGTTCTCCTACCAGTATCTCTGGGGAACACATCCCACTAAACCCCTTTCATACTAATTTGTGTCTCAAGAGCTGCTTCAGGGGAACCTTGCCTGAGACACGCCGTCACCTCACCTAGCCTGGAAGCTGGGGCTGGGAAACGGGGTCATCAGGAACTTGGAGGGACAGCGTAGACACACCACGTCGTCATTGAGGACGTGTTCCCTAGAAGACAAATGCTGGGTGCATCCTCGGCCGTTGGAACCCGGATGTGAGTCAGTAAGTTGGAGTCTGTGGTGAGGGCGTGAGCATATCAGGTTACAGATTCAAGGGGGAGAGAGGAGCTGGGACTGATAAGAGAGGACAGGGCAGGGGATGGTGAACGCCGAGCTGGGCACCGGGCTGGGAATGGTCAGTCCAGAGTGGACGTGTGGCACGGGTGCTATCACGAGGCTGGTGTCCAGGTCAGGACCAGGCGAGGGCAGAAAGAAGGTCATAAACCTACAGATCAGAGAAGAACCAAGAACCCCTGCCAGGGGACAGCCCAAGGTGGACAGTCAGGAACTGATGAAGCCGACTGGGCAGACAGAGCACATGGGGCCCTTGTGCGCCCCGGAGGCCTTGCTGGGGGAGGCAGCACCTCTTCTCAGCTCGCGTCTTCTAGGTGGTCCCTGTGGCGGTGGCCCCACCGCACCAGGCCGGTCGTCATGGCACAGATGCCTGGGGTTGCCAGCCAGGAGCGTGGACCTGGGCTGGCAGCCCCTTCGCTGGCTGGCCTGTGAGCGCTGGAGCACCGAGGTAAACATACTCAGGCTGACCTGGCGTGTGGGAAGCAGCTGGCTGGCAGGGTGCGTGGCCTGCCCTGCAAAACGCCAGGGAAAGTGGTGAGGCGGAAAAGCTTGCTTAACTTTTCCAGGAGAGATTAACAAACAGAGACGGAGGAAGGAAGAGAAGTCCAGGCACTGCAGTGGGGTCCGAGCCCGTGGGGTTGCTTTCTGGCCAGAGGAGTCATCTGGGAGGAGTGCTGGTTCACAGGCTGTCACTCAGCCTCCGGGTCTCCTCGCCCTGATGTGCTTGGACCTCAGGAGGTATGCCCTCCTGGGCCAGCCAGGGGTGGGGCTGTGCCAGACTCTCCAGAGCGAAAGGGAGACTCAGGAAAGAGTGATTTCAGAGCCCACCTAAAAACAATGATAAATTGGGTTTTTAAGTGTTACAGACATACGATAAAAAATTCAAACTCTGTACAAAAAAGGTATGGTAACAAATAAATCTCCATCTCATCCCAGCGCCTAGACCAGTTGTCCCCAGTGACTGTCCCCAGTTTCTCATGCCTCTTCAGAGATACTTCCATGCACTCAGAAGCGTATATGGAGGTGAGGCCGTGCCCTTGTTTGCAAGTCTTCACATGTTTGGCAGTACACCCTGTCCGGTGCTGTGCTGGAACCGGCCTGCCGGCTCATAGGAGACCACTGTTCAGTTGTCAGGAATTTGGTGAGCTGGTTGTTAAACACGGCCGTTATTAAAAATTAAATTATATGACCTTATAATTAAATAAATTATATTAAAACAAATACTGAAACCTCACGGCTTCCTAATTATTTCAGTGCATGTAACAGTCGTCCATGCGCCTGAGGTGGTTTGCACCTGTCGCATCTGTAGAGTGGCCATTCTCTGTGTCCTGCGAGGCTGTGCTGTTTGCTTCCCTCCCAGCTCTGAGTTCGGTGAGGATGAGGTGGTAGCTTGGGGCTGGTCGTGGTGGGAATATTGACACCTTAGAAATGAGCAGACACTGCAGATCAGAGTGTGATTTATCGTTCTGCTGATTAGCTAGACCAGGGGTCTGCAGACTTTCTCTGTAAAGGGCCAGACAGTGAACATCTGAGGGTCTGCCACTCGGCAGCCTCTGTTAGGACTACTCAGTCCTGCCGTCGGAGCACAGAGCAGCCCCAGATAATCCGTAGACGAATGGACGTGACTGTGCCCCAGACTGCATTTACAAACCCGACGGCTGGCCAGAGCTGGCTCAGGGGCTGCCGTTTGCTGACTCCTATTCTAGACTTAAGAAAGTGGTGGGGGAAATGGTAATAACACAGATTCAACATAGGAGTGTTGTGTCTGACTCCGTTACGTTGTGAAGAGCACAGACAGGTGAGGGAAGATTCCTCAGTATTCAAAATCCCACGGCCCGATGGGGTTCAGCAGCCCCGTCACTGATAAACAGTGACGTTCCAACGTGCATACTTGTCTCCCATCCATTTTACTCACGAATAAAAATGGACAGTCAGTCGATCTTCATGTTTGAACACACTCATCATCAGTGATGTGAGTGACTTCTTTGCTGACTGAATAGTAATCAGGCTTTATTCATGGTCCGATTTTGTGACATGATTGTTGGTGATAGAATTATAAAACTCACGCTGGATTTTGTAGGAAATAGCAAGTCACACCGATGTTATAGGACAGAATTTACAATGAACAATATTGTGTATTTTATTATTTGCAAATATGCATTATAACCCTTTGTATTAGTAAAATTGAGAATTAGGTTGTGTGATAAACACATACTTACAGGTTTTTGTTAACAATTACAGTTCGTCAGCTCAGCGTTGCACATACCTGTTCAGAACCTTTTATTCACAGTGTGTTTTGAAGAATCTGCAGCCTCCTTGTTCTTTTCAGGAACTATGTTCTTTTCAACAACGTGGACTGTTTTGGATGTGTTATGTGATTGTTTAGCCACTGTCCCACTGATGGGGGTCTCTGCTGGTGGTAAGCCTCTCCTGATTAGAAGCAATGCGTCAGTGAACATTCGCATGTACATGCCATCACGTGCATATACGCGTCTGTAGCCTAAATTCTGAGAAGCAGAATGGTTGGGCTGAAGATGCGTGCCTTTGTAACTGTGATCGATGATGACAAATGGCTTTTCAGAGAACTTGGGTCAATCTACACTCCCACCTAAAATGCAAGAGGGTGCCTGTTTCTCTATACCTTTGTCAACGTGGTTTATTATCACACTTCTGATGCTGGAAAAGTTGATGGATGGCAATGGTATCCTTTTGAAATTTAACTGGCATTTCATTTGTTATGAGGAAGAGCGAACACTTTTCCATGCGTTTAAGCACCATTTGTGTCATCAGCTGTGCAAACTGTTTATGTCCTTTGCTCATTTTTTATTGTTTTTCTACTAACAGCCAAGGTCCCTTTATGGCCTTCCCAACAGAGTATGAGCGCCAAGAGGCAGGAATTTTAATTGGTTTGAATCCCCAAAATCTTAGACTGGTGCTTGGCACGTAATAGTTTCTCATTAAATATTTGTCAGTTAATTAATTAATTACTAAGGGATTTAGTCACCTTTCTGTCATGTGTGTCGCTGAATTCTCTTCCAGATTATCATTTGCCTTTTGACTTTGTGGTATTTTTTTTTCCCCTTGCAGGAGTTTTTAACTTTTATATAGTCAAATTCAGGAATCTTTTCTTTTATGGTTTTTTTTTGTGCCTGTGTGTCTCATTTGAAAAGCTGTTCATTTCTAAAAATAAATAAATAAATTCTCTTGTGTTATCTCCTAGGAATTTACAGTTTGATGATTTTTGTGTTTGAATCTTTGAAACATCTGGAGATTTTGTTGGGATAAGTGATAAAGTAGGCATCAAACTTAGGAGTTTTTCCATTTGGCTGCCCAGTTGTTCTGAAGTACTCTTTGAGATATCTCATGCCCCCTGTGATTTGAAATTCTGCTCCATCGGACACCAGATTCCCACACATGGGTTTCTAGTCCCTCTTGTCCTCCGTCTGTGGTCCACGTGCCGGCACTGAGCTGTTTCCATTACTGATGCCTCGTCTTTTACATGGTGTTTACAGCGTCTGAATGATCAAACTCACGTAAATGTCACAGGACCAGTAAGCCAGTTTTGGCCTTAGGCCTAAACATATGGTTTTCAAAATAAACGTATAAAGTGCTTTTGCAGACATCATCTGACTTGATTTTTACAATACCTCCGAGAGGGAGGTGGCAGCGGTGTGTCTGTTGTTCCATTTTACAGAGGAGGAAGCTGAGGCTCAGAGAGGGCAGGGGCTTTTTGTCACGATCATTCATCTAATGGTTTGTGGGATGAAACTCCTACTCTTTCCTGTAACATAATGTGGCTTAATGGAAAGGTGCATAATTAAAATAACAACTCAGACAAGAATTACCCCGGGTCCTGTAACCAAATCAAATCAATGATCTATTTCTACACATTTTCCTTGTTCTCATACACTCACTCTCTTATGCTGTCTTCCTCAGATTTGATTGAGAAGCTCAGGTGAGTTAATGTCAGAGAACTTTGAAGAATATGACTTGTGTGTTAAGAGATTCTTAGCATAGCTCCTGGCATACAGTAAGCACTCAATAAGTGATAGTTATGTTTATATTCTTATTCTTGATTTATTCAGTTAAGTGCATGAGCTTTCATGTAGGGCAGACCTGAGTTCCAGTCTTTACTCTTCCATTTATTAGCTGGGTGACCTTGGGCAAGTTACTTAACCTCTCTGAGCCTTGGTGTCCTCATATGTAAAGTGGGCCGTGTAATAAAACCTCAGGGATTTTGTGATGATTAAATGAGATAATGTATGAAGCCTATCTTAGCATAGCGTCTGGCACGTATTAAACCCACGATCAGTGTTAATTTTCTTGTTGATTTTTTTCTTCTGAGGATCCTAACTTATTCTCCACAACTGGAGACATTTCCATAATTTTTTTCGAGACAGTCAGGGATAGTTAGCTCCTGAGTTGTTCTGTACTCACAGACACACTTGCAGCCGGATGACTCTGTTGCCTCATCTGAAAAAGTGGAAATAAAAATCAATGCAGGAAGCTCACTTTAATTTAGACTCCACTTATTCTTGCTCAGTCCCACTGGATTTGTTTGCGTTATTTGCTAAGAAAGGGTTTGTGAAATAAATTAATAGAGTAAATAAGGCCTGGGAAGAGTGCTGAAATAATTAAGGAAACTATTTCCAAGCACGCTTGAGTATTTGAGAAGTGCTCTGTAAATACAAACAATTTATCTGAGTTCTCTGGACCACCTGCATCCATTCGTTAACTAGTGATTACAGCTGATCGTGGACCGAATTTTTGGGTCCCCCTCAAATCCGTGTGTTGGAGCCCTAACCCCCAGCATGATAGTATTAGGAGACGAGGCCTTTAGGCGGTAACTAGGGTTGGATGAGGTCATGAGGGCAGAGCCCCCGTGATGGAACTGGTGCCCTTGTGCAGAGGAAGAGACCCCAGAGCTTCCTCTCACCCTCTGTCCGCCGTGAGAGGATGCATGGGCAGGGGGCCATCTGCAAGACAGGAAGTGGACCCTCACTGAGAACAGAATTGTCCGCACCTTCATTCCGGACTCCCCAGGCTCCAGAACTGTGAGAACTGGATTGTTTTTTAAGCCACCCGGTCTGCGGTACTTCCTTACTGCAGCTCAAGCAGACTGTGATGCGTTCCAGCCTCTCTCCCCAGTTCAGTGTGTCCCTAAGGACCGGTCATGCCAGGTCCATCTCTACACCCCAGTGCCCAGTACGGTGTGCCTGGCCCAGGAGCCCGGTGCCTGCCCATGGCAAGTGTGCAAAAAATGTGTTTAGAAATAACACATATGTCCTTAGGACTTTAAAGATAATAAACTCTGTGTGTGTGTGCGCGCGTGCACGTGTGTGTGTGAATGAGAGCATGCTACACATGTGATCCTGCTTTTTTTCTTTTCCGCTTACCAATGTATCATGGACATTGCTCTGGGTCAATACACAGAGATCTAGCCCGTTTTTAAAAAATGCATAATATTTCACGATCTGGGTAAGTTCTTTTTGATGGACATTTAGAATGTTTCCTTTTTTCTTCTTGACAAATGTGGCGCCTGTAAACGTCTTTCTGTGTCTGTTCTTACACTCGAGGGCTTTAATTTCTGAAAGGGTGAGTTTTCGAAGTCGGCACTGCTGGTTTAAGGGGCTAG
This sequence comes from Camelus dromedarius, assembly GCF_036321535.1. Lineage (NCBI taxonomy): Eukaryota > Metazoa > Chordata > Mammalia > Artiodactyla > Camelidae > Camelus > Camelus dromedarius. The sequence continues at coordinate 2,593,533 of NC_087454.1, read as the reverse complement.
GGGCATTTACAGTTTTCATAGATATTGTCAAGTACTTTCTCTAACGGAGAGATGCTTTTGCCAGCAGTGGGTGAGAACACCTATTTACTGCATCATCACCAGCTCTGAATATTGTCACTCATTTTGCCATGTGTGCAGTGAAAAATTGTATCTCATTTTACCTTGCATTTCTCTTGGTAATATAGGTGATGACCATCCTTTTCTTTGTTTATTTTTCGTTTTCAAATAAACTAAATTTTGTGCCAGTACCACACTGTTTTGATGACTGTAGCTTCGTACTGTAGTCTGAAGTCAGGGACCGTGATTCCTCCAGCTCTGTTCTTTCTCAAGGGATACTGAAGTTTTATCTTCTGTAAACTGCCTATTCACATCCTTTGCCAAATTTTCTATAGGGTTATTTTTCTCTTTAAATATTTAATTTTGGTTTTCTCTTTAAATATTTAATTATCGTATCAAATGCCTTATCATAGTTTTTGTGTATTGCTTATTTGGTTATTGGAAAACTATTTTTGTCACCTTTTTCGTCTGTCTGATAATTTAAGGAACACAGGGTAGTCACTAAATGAACTTCTCTGAAATAACCGCTGAGGCCTAGCACCCTTTGTAAGTAAAGTCCCATGGAAATCTATAAACTGTAGAGTCATCCGAATAGAAGTTCTCACTTTTTGACTTTACAGAAACTTCTGATGATTCAGATATGCCTTCGCCTAAAGATGAAAATACACAAACATGGTTATAAAAAAATCAAATGCAGTTGTATTCAGTAGTGTAGTGGCTTAAGTATAGTTTGTTGGCTTCTTTTAGAAATGAAAAGCTGAGAGGACATTACCACGTGCCCCTAGTGCTGGATCAGTGTCACTCCTGCGTGCCTGGGAAGAAACCCTGTTCATTAGCAACGGACTAAAGTCTCAGTTATTTATACCAAACACTTCTTGTGCTTCTGTAACTCCAAACCCCAGTTTATCCTTTTCCATGTTTGAGCTGGAGAGTGGCAGGCCCCTGAAGCTTCATCAATAGGGGCAATTTCTTCACGAAAACTACTCCAGCTCATTACAGAACCGGGCAGCTTCTTTCTCCAGAACTGTCCACCTGTAAAAATCCCAGTGAGGTGCAGCTGCGTCCCAAGACTGGAAGACGGAAGGGCTGGAGTTTGGAATGTTTTGTGCTTTGAGCGCTCCCAGGATTAGGCCCCACAGCCCTGTCCTTGGGAGAAGGAGGGGAGGTCTCTCCCTGTCCCTTGACTGTCCGCCCAGGCAGCCTCAGGTCCTGGTGCCCAGGCTCAGCTGCCCGGTTCAGCACTCGGAAGCCAGACAGGTGCAGCATGCACAACCCCTCCCTCCATGGGGAGACAGGCCCCCTCCCTCCGCGGCCAGGGACCGGGTCCTAGCGTAGCGTCTGCAGTCTCCCTGCCCGTGGATACACGGCCCGGCGAAGGGGGCCAGCCTGGCACAAGGCCTCCATGCTGGGGTGGTAGCTCTCAGCTAAGAACCATGGGCGACAACCTCCAGTCCGCTCTGCACACCATTCCAGACCAATCTTTCTAAACCTCTTTCTCTTAAGCCACCTCCCTCCCAAGCTGTTAGCAGTTTCCTACTATCCTCTGGATGAAGTGCAAATGCACTTCCAGGGACTTTTTATCCTGGTACCCAGCCCAGCTCCCACTGTGCCCTTGCAGGCGAAGGCCGCTGTCCTCTCCCAGGTGTGCCCGACCTGCTCCCGCCGAGGGCCTCCTGCTCCCTCACACCGGGCCGTCTCTCCCTGCCCCTCACGGTCTGGTGCAGGTGGGACCTTGATCACAGACCTCTCCAGAGCCTCTGGGCTGGGCTGACCTTTCTTGCGCCTGGACTTCACTAGCCTTTGTGCTACGTGTATCTGGAGCTGGCAGGGACAGGGACCGTGTCTTACATCCTTTCTGTCCCACTCCTCGTCTTCGGGGTTGTAGTGACGCTGAGCACACAGAAGAAGGTGCGCCCAGCCCTGTGTCATCAAATGAGATGTGTGTGGTTCTTCGCACACATGTGATGCTGTCCATTCAGGTTACGTAACTCAGACTCACTTTCTTCCCATTGTTCTGAATTCCTGCATTCATTCATCCAGTATTTTTGAAAACATATGTTTTTGCAAAGTACGGTGCTGTGTGTATGGGGATATAATGGTAAGAAAAAAAGAGAGAGAGAAAGACAGTGCCTGGTCTCATGTGGCTAAAAGTCCTGTGGGGGTGACAGGCATCAAAGGACCATAGCAAAGCACAAACCTGCCACAGGGTAAATGCCACAGCGAATGAACGGCCATGCGGCTTGGCAAGAACCTCGCAGAGGAAGTTGGCCCAACTGGGAAGGCGAGGGAAGGCTTCCCTCAGAGTGATCGCTGCGCTGTGGGCTGAGGGAGGCTGGGAGTTAACTAGTGACAATGGGGATGGATTCCAGCCAGAGGGACTGTGCTGGAAGAAACAGGCCACAGTCAGAGTGGAAAGAAGTTGAGAGTGACTCAGAGCAGAGAGAGACGAGGCGGGGAGGTGGAGGGGGTGCATCACGGGGTGAGGCCCACGTGCAGGGCTTTGCGGGTTGTGTTAAGAACACTGATATTGGTGGGTAGTTTTAATGGGGAGACTGGAACACTGACTGGCACCAGGGAGACCACCCCGGCGGCAGCATCAGCAGTGGAGGGGAGGCCACCAGGCTGAGCGTGAGGAGCCCTGTCAGGAGGTTGCGTGGCACCTGGGTGAGAGGTCGTGGTCCCTCGTGTTAGGATGGCAGGAAAGATGGGCAAAGGGAGGATTCGTAATTAAGAAGCAGCATGGCTTCGTGATGCGCTGCATCCAGGGGTGAGAGAAACAGGTGCTGAGGTTTCTGGCGAGCATAGCAGGGTGAATGGCAGTGCTGTTCACCCCGGTGACACGCCGTCAGACGTCCAGACTGGGGAGGCAGGTGATGGTGACTTGGTTTTGGATACGTCAAGCTTGAAGTACTTTTGAGAAACCTGTACCAGAAACGGCTAATACTCTGCCCACAGCCATTTCCCCCTTATTCTTTTAATAAGAAGCCCTCCGGAATTTCACTGGGCAAAGGGCTGCCCCAGTAGAGAAGATATTTCCCAACCCTCCTTGCACCTAGGTGTATCCATAAATCTAGCTTCTGGCCAGTGGAAGTGATGTGTACAATCATGCCCTTAAGAGGAGTCCACTTGTGCTCCCCTCCCCTTCTCCCCCTCCTGCTGCCTGGGATGCAGATGTGGTGATGGGGGTGCAGATGTGGTGATGGGGATGCAGATGTGATGGGGATGCAGATGTGGCAATGGGGATGCAGATGTGGCGATGGATGCAGATGTGGCGATGGGGGTGCAGATGTGGCGATGGATGCAGATGTGGCGATGGGGGTGCAGATGTGGCGATGGTGCAGATGTGGCGATGGGGGTGCAGATGTGGCGATGGGGGTGCAGATGTGGCGATGGTGCAGATGTGGCGATGGGGATGCAGATGTGATGGGGGTGCAGATGTGATGGGGTGCAGATGTGGCGATGGGAGTGCAGATGTGCTGATGGGGATGGAATGACTATCCTGGACCCAGAGCTGGGGGCCCCATACGGAGGATGGCAGACCCTCTATCAGGCCAAGCCTGCTTATTGCTAGACTGACTTGAGAGGGAGCCACACTTCTACCTCTGTGAAGGTGTTGCATTTTGGGGTCTCTTTGTGTCTCCCCTCATACAGTGTCCAAGGGGAGATGTCAGGTAGGCATTTGGATGCATGAACCTGGGGTTCAGAGGGAAAGTCCGGAAAAGAGGTATGAGTTTGAGAATTCTTACAATGTAGGAATGAGGAAAGCTGTGAGTGGAGGAGACTGTCCAGAGGGAGAGAGGAGAGCCTGGGAGGAGGAGTGGTCTGGGGTCGACCAGGAGTCTCAGGAGTCCACTCAGCTAATGTCCGGGTTTGAGAACCACAAATGATCAAAGGAGGCTGAGAGCGCCCTGCTGAAGCAGCAGGTGGAACTGAGGAAGCAGCAGTCACGGGGGCCCAGGACGGGAGGTGAGCGCTTCAGAGGGGAGTCCTCCGGGGAGAGGTCTGGGAAGTGTGCTGCTGGTCTGCTCCACTGTGAGCTTGTCACACCAAGCGGTTGTTTGCTAATGAAGATCATGATTGCTAATGCAGCTTTGTGGAAACTGTGCACATCTCTGGCAAGAGCACAGAGAGATCGAATTACTGTTTCTCAATCCAATTTTCATGATAAATTATCCAGAAAGATTAGAAACTGTCAAACTCAGCTTGACACTTCATATGAAACAGTAAACAAACCTAAGTGTTTTAGTATCATATCTCCAGGTTCCAGAAGTTTATTTAAATTTAAAAAGATTTTTAAATTGTGGTTAAAAAAACACATACCCTAACATTTATCTACCAGGCAGCTGACCACAACTTTGCTCAGCTGCTGTGGAGATGGCAACAGGGAAGAACCCATCCTGAAACAAGGTCGATAACTGATGTAGGGTGGTTCTCACGGGGGCCTCACTGATCAGATATTCTGGAGAGTGGTAGCACTGACTTCCCTGACTCTGCACGATACGGCCCAGGAGAGGTGAGAAAGGGAGGTGCTCATGTGATCTAACGAGGTCAGTTGCCCCAGTCCTACCCCTGGTGTAGTCCCAGACCTCAGCAGACCACCCTCATTTCCAGCAAATAAGTGGCAAAGCCAAGACTAGAAACAGAATCCCTTGATCAGTCTACAGTCCACTGCCTTTTTGTTTTTTTTTTTTTTGCTACATCATCATACCTGATTTTGGTCTTGCTGAAATAATTTGAAACAGATGAGCATCTTAGCCGTTTTAAGTGTACATCAGTAAGTACATTCACGTGTTGTGCAGCAGATCTCCCGAGCTTGCTCGTCTTGCAAAACCGAAACTATTCCCGTCAAACAGCCCCCGGTGTTCCCCTCCCCCAGCCCCCGGGGACCCCCGTTTTGCTTCCTGTCTCTGTGAAGTTGACCGTTTTAGGCACTGCAGATAATTGGACTCGGACAACATGTATCTTTTTGTGATCGACTTACTTCACTCAGCTTAATGTCCTCCAAGTCCATCCATGCTGTAGCGTGTGACGAGATTCCCTTCCTTCTTAGGGATGAATAATATTCCATTGTGTGCGTACACTGCGTTTTGCTTTCACAAACTCATTTTTAAAAAGTCAACTTTCCTGACTGTTCCTCTGGCTAAGTTTCTTGCCTACCTAGAAAGCACGTGGAAGAGAGATGGCCAATTAGTTACCAACTTTCTCCAAGAAAACTGACTTGTAGAAATCAGGGAGGGCAGACTTTTCCTGTCAGGGGCCCGGGAGTGAACGTCTTTGGCTCTGACGGCAGTGGCGCCTCTCCTCCCGGAGGCCTGCCTGCCTCCTGCGCTTCTGCGCTTCCTGGTGCTTCTGTTCACGGGCTGCCCCCTCCCACCCGCAGTGAATTTCTAGGGACTGGAGCACGAAATCCATGGTGAAGCTTCACTTATATTTCCTGGTGCATGCTGTAACTGAGGGTTACTTAATATGGGGGACATACAGTGTTTGTAGACTGGCTAACTTCACCTTAAGCTAAGGAAGTGTCCCCGCAGTGTGTCAAGCTCCTTGAGAAGGAGTTAGTACGTGCATATTTGCCCAGAGGACAATGTCCGGTTATTTAAAATATCAGGGTTTGAATGTCAACGTGCTGGAGCCAAAGATGAGACTTAAGACAATGTGATAGCCCCAGGTAATATGAGAGTGGATGGCTTATGTACTAGCACGAAGACAAACGTTTTAGCCTTTGTGTTCCGACTGACATCGAAACCGCTGCGTCTGGTCGTGTTTGCTGCTCACTGCGCTGGGGTCCTGGCTGGTGGGGCAAGCGGGCAGGCGCTTGTCTCTGCTCTGCTCCCCAAGTCCTGTGCCCCGTGTGGACGGTGTCACCTGGAGGGGCGTCTTTTTCTGGTTCATACGTGGGTGCCTTGTGGGCCAGCTGTGCCTTGACTGACTCCTGCTTAGTTCAGATTTTTTTCTGGCTCATACAGCCATCTCCTAACCTAGCTCTTCTGCCTCTGGGTTTTCCCTCATATAATCCTCCCCCCAACTCCTGCTGGATTAATCTCATTTCATGCCCAGAAAACGTCAGTGGATGGCTAGCACACTCACGATGAGCGACAGAGCCTAGCCTGGGACCCAAGGCCGCCCCCCGCTCTGGGCCTGCCGCCGCCTCCCACGGCGCGCGCCGCTGGCTGCGCCCCGCGGCGTCTCAGCGCTGGTGGCTGGAGGACTGCCGGCTGACGTGGGTTGACGTCTGAGTGTGTTGTGCCAAGAGGGCTCTGCACCCCCTGTGTCTCACTCGCTTCTCAGAATAGTCCTCCGAGATGGGCTCTCCGTGACTCCATCCTTCCAACCCGAGAGCTCTTCACATGCCTTCTCCTTTGCTGGGAACAGGCCTACGACAGAGAGTCTGTGAAAACTTGTCTGATGAATCCCGGATGCCCTTACGTCTGTTTTCTTGATCATTCGCCTGCATTATCTGACTTAACTGCCTCAAGTATGCTGAGCAGTATATCATCATTCCTGCTTTTCAGCTGAAAAAAATACTTGAAGCTCAGAGATGTTAAATATTTTCTCTAATAGTTCGTTACAGGCAGAGCTGATTCTGTGGCCTTAGTTGGTTTGGTACCAAAGGCTGGACTCTTAAAAGACCAGTTCTCAAGCTTAGTTACCTCTAAGGCTCACCCGTCACTGGGGCTAGTTCAAAATGGGCACTAACTAGAGATTCTGCTTTAATAGGTCTGGGGGTCGGGGGCAGGAATAGGCGTTTTCCAAATTCCACTCAGGTGAGTCCGCTGCAGGTGGTTTGTAGAACGTGCCTGGAGGGTCCCTGTGCTGAGCTGCCCTGTCCCAGTGCGGGCTGCTTGCTTGCCTCGTCCTCTTGCCCCTGTGTGGTCGGGACGTTCAGCTGCTCTTGAATTGCCATTATCGGGCTGGCTCGATGCTTCCTTTTTGTCTGTTGTGGCAGAGGAAATGCGTCCATCTCATCCCAAAGAGGCCCTGAAATCTTTGCATGTGGATTTAAGAAGCTGAGCACAGGTCTTCTCCACACCGTTCAAAATAGTAACCTGCTTCCTCCAAAGGGCTGCGTTTCCCGCCCTGTTCTGGAGGTGAAAGAAAGAATCCTCTGGACGGGCATTGAAAACATTGGCTATATGTTGAGACCCTGAAGCGTGGCCGGTGAAAGTTCCATAAATGCTTGGAAAATCCGTGCTTTTCCTGATAGGTTTAACAGAGTGTGTCATTGGGGAACTGGCCTTGCCAGTACGGGGATCAGCCACAGAGTATCGAGCCAAAGGGGATTATACTCAAGCCTTAAAACTGAATGGAATTTACCCTGCTAGGTTTTAGACTTCCTTGGGACCCATGGTCTGCTTTTCCTTTCCAGTTTCCCCTTGCGGAGTGGGAGTGTCTACCCTGTGCCTGTCTCACTGCTGTGTTCTGGAAGTAGGTGCCTTGCCTCGTTTCATAGGTTGACAGATGAAGACGAACCTTGCTCCAGGATGAATCATACCCCAAGGCTCACCCGTACCTGATTTAGATGGGACTGGGGTGAGAGTTTGGACTTACGGTTGATGCTGGGATGTTGGGGATGTTGGAATGAAGTGAATATATTTTGCACGTGAGAAGGACGTGCACTGACAGTCCAGAGGGTAGACTGTTGGTTGTGTCTCTTCCAAATTCATATGATGAAGTCCTAACCCCTGGAGCCTTAGAATGTGACCTTGTTTGGAAACAGAGTCGTTGCAGATAGAATCAGTTAAGACGAGTTCATCCTGGAGCAGGGTGGGCGCTAATCCAACATGACGTGCTCCTATAAAAGGGAGGAGTTTGGACGCAGACACACACAGCGAGCACCACGTGAAGATGCGGGGAGGCTGCAGGGATGTGTCTACAGACCACGGAATGCCGAAGGCTGCCAGCAGCCCTGGGGAGCTAGCAGAGAGGCACAGAGCAGATCTTCCCCTGCAGCCCTCAGGAGAAAGCACTGCTGCCAGCACCTTGATCCAGACTTCGAGCCTCCAGAACTGTGAGTCGATGACGTCTCTCTTGTTTACGCCGCCCAGTCTGTGGTGCTTTGTCATGGGGCCTCAGCAGATTGATAGGGATTTCAGCACTATTTGATGCTTTCTGCACACAGAACGGCCCTCCCTGAAGACTGTCTTCATCCCCGTGTCAATCAAGTGAGGACTCCATTTCCAGAAAATTCTAAGATACAGGGGGAAATATCACAGAATTAGACTTTCATGGTCAAAATGTCAGCGAGGCTTGGTGTCTCCGCAGTGCCACTCCTTAAAGCCGTGGAACCAACAACCACAGCTCAGAACCCCCCTGCGCCACTGGGCTTCGGGCTACGCGTTGCTGGACACCTGCTGTGACCTGCAGGATATCCTCTTAAAAACAAGCATTTGCATGTGGTGGCTTCCTGAGTGTTTGTCCCTGAGCTCCCCTGCGGTGCCCTCTTGTTGACAGTGCCAAGATAGTTTAGGCTTGCCCCCCCCCCCCCGTCTCAGTCCAGCCTGCAGTCAGGAAAGCCACCACCCAAATGCCCCGTCCCCAGTGGCCAGGGCAGGCTTCAGTCTGCCCACCATCTGTCTGTATCCAACCAGTGAGGACCTCTCTGGAGACGGCTGGAGCAGAGTTGGAAACGCATCATGCCACAGATGTAGGAGAGGCTTTCTGTAGGCTTATGTCTCCGGCTGCCCCTTAACAGGATTTTGTCATGGTTAGAGCTGAGTTTAAGACATTGTTTCTTTCTTTGATGAAAAAGGCTATTTCTGAAGGAGAGGCGCGTGGAGAAATAATGTGGCCAGACCAGGCACGGAGCCGTTCCAGCCCTGCAGATATTATGGAGCGTGTACTGAAGGCAGTTTCAAGCAACTGTTAGGCTGGTACCAGGCCCCTTGACAAGGGAAGTGTAGGCACGGAGGTGGAACAGGCGGCTGGGCTGATTAGGGAAGAACACATCCTTCTTATGCATCTCGTGGAAACCCCCGGCTTTGCTGGGGTCACTGCTGTTAGCTTGCCCTTGTCTCAGTGAGAGTTATATTGTCAGGTGGACTGAAGCCGTGGGGTGGAAGGAGTTTGCTCTGTGAAACCCGGATTCTCCAGGATGGGTGATGCTTCCTTATCCAAGGAAAGAGCATCAGCTCAGGTCTGGGTGGTTAGTTCTCTGTCCTGACCCCTTTCCAGCCAGAATTCTGAGCTGCCATGACATCCAACCCACCGAGCCCCTGCCAACAGGGAGTGCACGTGGCTGTTTACTTTTGAAGATTTAGCGCGATGGCAGCTGTGTTTGCCTACATTGCCAGAGTTGGCTGTTCTCCCCTGGTGGGAAAATGTTTAAGGCTTCCTTAGCCAGGGAAGGCTGAGAGGGGCTGGTGGGGAGCCAGGCAGCTGTACAGGGGTAGTGTTTATCATGGGGAGAGGGGAACTGGATATGTGGAAGGGGGTGGGGGTCTGGAACAGCAGAAGGAAGATACGGTGGGGATCACACTCAGGTGCGAAGTGTTCTCAGAGATTGGGAGCATCCAGTGAGCTGGATTCATAGATGGGGGTGAAGGGAGGGGACCACTCCATCACTCATGGTCCAGTCAGAAAAAAAAGGCATCCAAACAGAGTTTTCAACAGAGAGAATTTAATGCAAAGAATTTATTACATGAGAAGAGCTGAGAAGCCACACAGGAGATGGTGAGGCAAGTTAAATGTTAACAGAGTGAGAAGCTTCTACCAGCCGTGGCATCAGGTGTGTTCACTTGAGAGCCCAGAAGCTGGGGCACAGGGTGGAGGTGGGAACCAGTCCAGGCCTGGTGAGTGGGAGCTGGGATGGTGGAGGGAGGGGCTCCTGGTGGGAGATGGAGTCTCTCCTGAGGCAAGAGGGAGAAGGACCCTGGCCCCTCTTCATCCCTAGAGCCCTTTTCTGGCCCAGACTCCCGGGAAGCCACTCACAAGACAGCCCAAGAAGAGAAAAGGAGAGAAAGCACGTGGATGCGGCTGGGAGCAGACGGCAGGTGACCAGCATGGCCGTGACGAGCAGATACTGGGCTGGACGCCATTGGGAGGTGCCTGTCAGGGATCACAGAGGGATCGGAGGGGTCAGGGAGGTGCGTTAAGTTGCCCAAAGTCACACCAGAACAGAGCCAGAATTTGAATGTGGGGCTGTCTGGCTCTGGGTTCTCCAATCCCACGCTGAGGGTAGGGTTAGCTTTCTGGGGATGCCCGGGCAGAAGAGCACATTGCTGAGAAGATGTGCCGACAAGGGGTTAGTAGGTGGGAGGAGGTCCCCCAGACAGACCAGCTCTGGGAGAACATGGAAAGGCTGCAGTCATGGGGTGAGGTCTGCCCGGCAGCTGCCTCACTCTCCTTGGATTCGAGCATCAGAATTCCAGGAGCAGCCACAGGAAAAATGAGAATGCTGTTTGGCCATGGTTTGGGTGAAGAGGGAAGAAGGTGAGGGGAACTTGAGGTCATGCCAAGACGTCACGCAGGAAGGGCGGCTCTCCGGCCCAGCTGTGGGCCGAGCGCTTGCTGCACTGCTGTCCTCTGGGCAGCCAGCTCCACTCCGGGACGACAGAGGCGCCGCCAGCCCCAGGTCCTTGGAGCGCACGCGTCTTTCTGACTCACAGTTGGATCTCCCCGTGAGCAACGCCGTGCGGAGGTTTGGAATGGACGCTTGTGCTGCAGCAGTGTGTTCTAGCTGGTTGCCTCACTTAGGCGACGAGTCTGCAGAACGAGCTTGGATGGTGAGGCCATATTTACTGCCGTGCTGACAGATTCGTGCTCCGCATCGCGGGAGGGTCTCAGGGCCACTGCAAATGCTGCTGAAGCTCACACACAGGCTCCTCCAAGTGCTTGCTGTGAAGGGCTCTGTGTCCTCTCCCTGCCCTCTGGAGTGCCGACCTGCAGGTGTTGGCACGAGGAGGTCAAGGCTCCTTTTCCGAGCCCTCTTCCCCCGGCAGCTCCTTCCGAAGGACGGGGAGCGTTTTCCTCCCGTGGCAGCATCTGAGCCTCCTGCCCCAGAGCAGTCCTTCCAGAGCGCTCAGTCCTCTGTAAGAGGCTCTGAAGTGGACGGCGGGGCACGCCGCCTCCAAAAGGCCCATCTGGATGAACAGAACTTCCTAAAACAAGTGTTAACAATCGAAAGAACAGGGAAGTTGAAAGGGTCCCTTGGCCCCACACTTCTTACCACCCCAGGCCGCGCTCTGGCGGCCTCCTTCCGCGGAGGCCTTCCAGCAGCGCGGCTCTCTATCTGGGGCTGAGTGAGGAGCGTCTGTTCGGGGTCTGAACAGCCCGGTCTGGCAGCTGAGGGTCTCCTTTCATTGGACAGTTTGGCCCAAAGAGCATTTCATGAACTACACTCGTCACAGTAACATGCCCAGGAATCTGCTTCTGTGCTCGGACAATCATCCAGCTTTACCAGCGGCCCACTTTATTTAGCACGGTGTACACACGGCATGACTGCTCTCCTGGGGGTGAGGGGTGGGTAAGATTGGAGGAGGGGCAGGGGAAGTGAGCACTCAGTCCATTTCCTGGGAAGTGACAGCCATGGAGACCTGCTGGAGGCCTGTGCCTCGTGGTCTGGGAAGACAGGACTCCGCAGCCTTGCTTTGACGGAAGTGGCTGGGCACTGGTGGTCCTGGGCCCGTGGTCCCCCACGGCACCAGTGGATGAGTAGTGGCTCTTCCGTGTCACCTCCTGTGGAGGTGCTGGGACATGCCGACAGACGGTGCTCGTTCTGAAGGACTGCAGAGTCATACCACAGACCAGCGGCGTGGGACAGTGGCGGGGCGAGGTGATGCGCAGTGTTCTTTGAGAACCCAGAGGGTGATACTTCCCGCGGGGGCAGCACGAGTGGGCGCGGTTAGTTGCTGATGCTCATTCTCTGGAGCTACTCGGTTGACCCCTGTGTCTGTGTTTGCATGTAGAACCTTCTAGCTCAACTATGAGTTTGGGACAAATGTGGTCATAGCGCCCCTGTCTCGCTCCACTCGCTCCACTTTTCTTGTCTCTCTGCAACATGAAACCATGAGCAGTGGTCATCTTTTCAAAGTTAGTGTCTGTCGAACTGGGACCAAGTCCTTCCCAGCACGGCTGGGACTTAAAGGAGGGCTGGAGAGGACTGAGTCTGGAGCAGCATGGAGGTCTGGCTGTCCAGTTCCACAGACAGGCACGGTCAGGGCACAGCGCTGGCAGTGGACCAGAGGTTGGCTGGTGAGTGAGGAACACGGAGGTGCAGGGGGACTTGCAGGGGTGCTGACGAGCAGAAGCGGGGCAGAGAAGTGACCACCCCACCAAGAACCCGTGAACACAGAGGCAGCCTCGGGGCCCAGTCAAGTAGAGCCGCCGAGGCCCAGGCTCGCCCTGCCCCGCTCCCACGTGAGCCTGGTGGTGCGTTCCCAGCGGAAGCCGGGGCAGGTCTGGCACTCGGCTGGGTTTAGTCTGCCTTCGTTTGTCTTGCTTAGGTGACTTCCTGCAGTGTGGATCCAAAGGAGACCTGCTACCGTCCGCGGGAATCCGGCCCTGGAGTGGCTTCTGAGGGCGCTCCGGGTGTCGAGCGCAGCATCGCGGGTGCTGAGGCCAGCCTGGCTTTCAGCTCAGCTTTCTTCAGTTGTGTTCCTTCCATGATTTGGTTTGGTTTTGTTTTCAAGGAGATGCTGTTTTGTCTGCCACATGGAACTGCGATTACTCACCGAGGGAAGCATGCCCCACCCCCCACCCCACCCCCAAGACTCTGGCAAGAACAGGGGAAATTCCTTTCAACCCTAGCCCCGAGGAATCCTCGTGATCCTGGTTTCCATTTTGGTCAAAACGGAGATGAAAGGACTCGGCCCAGCAGTGAGGAGAACCATCATTTTGATCCGGAGGGAGGCAGAGCCAGATGAAAAGCGAGGGTCCCCCTTTCATCCATCCTGTGAACGAGGAGGCACATCCTGGTACAAACTGAACAACTGTTGTGAGTCAGACTCCTGGTTGGGGTCTCATCTGTCAGTCTGAGCCTTGGGAGGGAGGAGAAGCGGCCCTGGAGAGGGGCTGCCTTTCCCCATTAGGGAGTTCCGTAACCCTGCTAGTCTGCAGGCTCAGTCTGTTTGGGCTGCGCTAACAGAACACCACATCAGAAGCTCACTTCTCACGGTCCTGGAGGCTGGCAGTCTGAGACCAGGACGTCAGCGGGTCGGTGAGGGGCCTCTTCTGGGTCACAGACCTCCCCTCGTGTCCTCACATGGTGCAGGGGCAGTGGGGTCCCGTGGGGTCTGCTGTGTAAGGGCACTGATCCCACCATGAAGCCTTCACCCTCATGACCTCATCACCTCCCAAAGGCCCCACTTCCAGCACCATCACCTCGGAGGGTTGGGATTTCAACAAGAACCTTGGGGCAGCACAAGCGTTTGGACCATAGCCTCTACCTGCTATCTGACTTCATGTGTTTGGAATCGTTTTTATAAATGCAACTAGAAATAGCAGGTTTCCTAGAGAGAACTTCCAGGTAGTGAAACATGGGGCTGTTTGCTTTGGATGATCTTGAACATGTCTATTTGAAGGATTTTTTTCTTTTTAATCCTCCTGACTTCCAGCCGCTCTGATGTAGGTGCCTCTGAACTTCATTACTTCTAGGTTTGGTATTCTTTAAAACTTCAAAAAAATTTTGTTGTGGCAAATTATGCATCACGTGAAATTGACCTTATTAACCATGTCTAAGTGTGTGCGTCAGTAGTGTCAATTATACTCACCTTGCCGTGCAACCAGTTTCCAGAACTCTTACTTCTTGCAAAGCAGAAACTCCCCACGCCCCCCCCCCCAGCCCCTGCAGACGCCGTTCCGCTTTCTGTCTCCACGAGTCTGACGGGTCTGGGGGCCTCAAATGGATGGGATCGCACTGCAGTTGTCTTTTTGTGACTGGCTTGTTTCACTTAGCATGATGTCCTCAAAGATTGGTATTCTTTTATTCTACCTTTAAAATAATATTTCCTCCTAACATCCAAGGGTTAACCCATTTAAACTCCGAAAAAATCATCAATAGAATTTTAAAAAGATTCTCTAAGCCTGGACGTTTTAAATACAAATGTGTATCTGGAAAACACCGTATTGCTCGTAGCAGAGTGGGACGTCTCAGAGGCGAAAAATCAAATGGACCGAGGCCTCCCTGGTGAAGGAAGAGGGGTCATGTTAAGTGGTGCCAGCTGGAAACCTCGTGTACGGCAGGGAGCTGAGCCCGCGGGCCTGGAGCCAGGGGCAGGGGACGCTCTGCAGATGTGCCCGTGGTCACGCTGCTCCCCGGGGCTGCGGCAACAGCTGCCGGTGGAGTGGGGCTGGCAGCCACTCCGGAGGGAGACGTCTGCCCGGGCTGTCGCGGAGCGGGAGGGCAGGAGGCAGCTGCAGAGAAGCGAAGACAAGGATGGGGCACGGCTTTCGAAAAGCCCACCCTCCACGTCCTCGCCTGCCCCCCCACCCCCAGCACAGGCCCCCAGGTGGGTCAGGGAGCTCGGAGGAAATGTTTTCGTCCTAGGCAGCTGCCTAGCCGTGTCGCACAAATGCTGGAACCAGGCGGACTGGGTGGGGGAACCAGGCGGACTGGGTGGGAGCACCAGGCTGTCCGTCTCACAGACCTTCAGAAGCTCCTTGGAGTTTCCTTGTGTCTCGGCAGTCAAGCAAATAATCTCTAAGAACCGTGACACCATCTTTTTCAAAGAAATGCAATTTGCTACTGTCAATAACACAGATTTCCCACCCTGAAGAGCCAACGTGTTTTCTCGCTATTTATCAAACCTTTACACGCTGGTGACTAATGGAAAACACGACAGCAGTTTGTTACTGTTTGGACATTGTTTCCGATCAGAAGTGACGCAGGGACAGAGGGGCATCAGTTAGGATTGCATTCAAAATGTATTCCCTCTGGAGGGAGTGTCCACATGCTCACGTAGCAATAGGTTAATGTGTGCAGCCTTTGTAAGGGATTGATGCAGTAATTTTCACTTTAAAAAACCGTGTTCCCATCCATCAGCTCATCTGGGCATCAGGAGAATGTTTATGGTATTGCTTCCGTTGGGGAGAACGAGGCTTACAGAAGAAATGGCTTGTCCGCGGCCATGTGGGAAGTCAGCGGGGGCTGAAATATGGGTCTCCCGACTCCTAAACCAGAGCTTTTCCCATTAAACTGTACTTGAGAAGAAGAACGTGTAAAAACCCTAGCAAGAGGTGAAGAGGCAATTTCTTTCTCCTACTAACTGGAAGGGCTTCCCCTACTAACCCAGGCAGTCCTGAGATGTCACATTCGTGTTTACTTGAAAATCAAGGGCAGATACCTATTAGGCTGAACTATATAAAACTTCCATTTTAAAAAAGCTTGAAGCAGTCAGATATCAACAATTTCCTGTCTCAAAGGAATCAACCTCCCCACATTTCTGCAGGCGGCGTTTCCCGGGTAGCGTCAAAGGGGCTGCGTTGTTGGCCAGTTTGGCCGGTTGCTTCCCTCTCCACTCTGCTGCCCCTTTCTCTGAGCTGCCGAGGCAGCAGATCATTATTTTCGTGGCCTCCATAACCAAACGGAGCCAACCGTAGAGGCAGCCGGCCAAACTGCAATTAAACCCGGACCAGGCGATTCAGGGTCACGTACAGATGACTCACAAGTGACCAGCACGCAAGAATTTCAACAGGTCTGACCGGCCCCTTGTTCCTGCTCATCTTGCCTGGAAAGGGAATTCAGGCAGTGTTCTTTTCCATTCATCTGGCGTCCGTTCGCATGTGTCCTGGTGAGTGGGAGACAGCTGATTTCCAAGGCTGTTGCAGGGGGACGATTAGGAAATGAGGAGGGTGTCTTGGCTGGGTGTCAGGAATGGAGGAAGGGGCAGTGAGTCGAGTGGCTGAAGAGACACACATTAGAGCCATTCATCCTTCCTGCTCCGCGGAAGCTGCAAACTCACACCCCTGGCCCGGCTTCCCACCATCTGGAGCGAAACCAGGACGCTCCCACCCGGGGTGGAAGGGCTCCCAGCGGGGCCAGGCTGGCAGAGGGGCTGCGGCCGCGCTGCAGGCGCAGCGCCGCCGGCCTCCTCGTCGGTGGGGAGCAGTGGGCGGCTTTCTGAGCCTGCCTTTCTGGTTACACGGTGCTTTTGAGACAGGGCACGAAGCCACGGAGCCCAAAAATGGCTTTGGAGGAGCCGTGTTTTGAAGGCTCTGCATCCAGAAGGTCTCGCTGTCCTTTTCTCTGGCTCTGTTTTCCCTTTGCCCCCGACGTGGGCAGAGCTCAGGCCAAAGAGCCCGAATTCCCACAGCAAGATTACAGACCCGGCGAGCTAAAGTTAGCAAGCCGGCCGGGCAGCGGCCGCAGTCCCGGCTCCGGCGGCGCAGCGCCCGCTGGAGGGAAGCAGGGACTTCTGTACGCCCGCGAGCAGCGCTGGGAGGCCAGCTCTCTGGGAAGGCTGCAGAACAACTCTGATTTGTCACATCTGCTGATGACCGTGGTGTAAAAATACTCCCACTGTGGCCAGTAGTTTAATAACCGGTTTGCAAAGCTTCTAGATGTTTGATAATCTCTCCCGAGCCCAGACAGCGTGACCGCAGCGTGATTTGGTGGCTTAAACCCTAGAGTTGGACGAACGCACGAGCAGAGCTTAGGTCTCAGGGCCGACCTGTCCCCTTTTTCTCCTAGTCTCCCTCCCTTCCTCCCAAGCTCTCCTAAGGGCGCTCCCTGGACCAGTCACTGCTTGGAACAAGGGCCCCAGGCTCTGACCTTTAACACTGTGCCCACCTGGTCACATCGCAAAGCACCCAGAGCCCAGGACTTCCCAGACAGCCTCTCACACCGCTGGGCTCTCAGCTGCCCTCCCTGCGCACAGGCCAAGGGCCTACCTGCCAGGAGGCCGCTGCACGTCCCCTGTAGGGTCACTGTTCGGGGTTCCTCCATGCTGGAGCATGGGTGGCCTCAGGTACCTCCCCTGGCGGGCCCGGTGCATAGTCTGAATACCGTCTCCCTGAGTGGGGCTTCGGTCAAGCTGACAGGGAGGTAGGAGCCGGCCTTTCTGTGGGACAGGCTTGTTCAGAAGGAGGCCCCACGGTACCCAGCTGAAAGATTTCAGCGTTTGGCAGGAAGTTTGCCTCCCAGTTCCGCAGACAAGAGGGCTGCGTCTTCTGCATTTTGGCGAAAAGCCTCAGGTGCCTTACGTGCAAAACGGAGTGACTGAGCGAACTCGTCCCTACGGCGTCCGTCCGTTCTGCGCTGCTGGGATCCTGCGGCTGGTGGAGGCATGCTCCTCAACTCTTCCCTGTGTGGCTTTCAGCCCCTTGATACATATGATCGTTGTTTTTGTGCCCCTGGGACACTCAGCATTCCACTAAGCATCATTGTTTAGCTGTGCCACAAATAAACTGGTCTTTTCACTAAGTAAACTGGAGGGCGTGCTAGGTTGAACCAGTACTCTTCTGCACACCTTCTTCAGAACCTCTGCTAGTCCCGGGTGCACTGAACACCTCCAAAAGGGGGACAGTGCTCATGGGTTCCCAGCCTTTTTGACCTCAAATCGTTTTTTGTAAGGACACTGTATCAGTCTTCCAGAACTGTAACAAAGTGCCACAAATCGGGCGGCTTAAAAACAACAGAACTTAGTGTTTTCGTGGTACTGGAGGCTGGGAGCTCAAGATCAAGGTGCTGGCAGGGCCGCGTGTCCGCTGAGGGCTCTGGGCTGAGTCTGTCCACGCCTCGCCCCCAGCCCGTGGGCACATCACCCAGCCTCCGCGCCTGTCACCACGGGGTCTCCCGGGGTGTGTCTGGGCCTCTCCTCTCCCAGGACAGCTGCACAGACACCAGTCAGACTGGGTTCTGACCACCCTGACTGAATAGGACCTCATCTTGACCACATCTGCAAAGTTTCCCTTTCCAGATATAGTCACATTCACAGTTATCGGGGGTACAGATGTCAACAGATCTTTCTGGGGAACACAGTTCAACCCACAACAGACAGCTATTGAAATTTCCTGAAACTGGTACTCCAATGAACACATTTTGGGAAATGTTGTCCCAGGAGCTTGAAATGTCATTAGAATTCACTGACCGGGTACATGGCCCAGCCCTTAGGTCAGAAGTTAACCGTGGAGGGGAGAAGTGGCCACGAGGAAGTGCGAAGGGGCAGGGTCACAGCTCCTCCGCCAGCTCAGGAAGTCCTCTCCCCGATACGGCAGAACACAGAGATGGAGGCGAGGCATCGGGCAGCCTTCTCAACAACCTCCTTAAAGACGTGTTTCTGGAAGGTCCCCAGTGCCCTGCTTCCGTCAGCCCTGACTGTGTTCTTTGGGAGAGCTGTCCTTGTTCTGATCCGTCCGGCCAGGGAGATGCAGAGCCGAGCTTTAAGCTGAAGCCCTGCCTGTCCTTCCCCAGGGCATCGCCGTGCCTTTCTGATAACCGGCCCCTCCTGCTGAGACGTGCAGCTGTCCCAGGTCTTGCAGCTCACCCGATGCCTCGCCTCCACTGCTTTGCACATTCATAGAGGGAACTGGGGGCCAGGGTGAGGGGACTGTCCCCGAGCTGGGAGGCACACAGCCCTGCACCCTGCAGAAACACGCTCAGCCCAAGAGGGTCGGCTCTGCACCTGCAGTCTTGTGTCTTCCTCAACCTGGGCGCCTCGTCTAGGTGTTACAGGGGCCTGCAGTCCACCTGCTCAGGGCCCAGTCCTTCCATGAGACGCTGTTTTCCCGGAGCAGGGCTCTGACTCCTTGAGTCCTAGGCAGCTGCCATCTCGGTGGGATTTGGCTCCCACTAGTCTTCTCAAGTCCCTCATGCTCCCAGCTTTGAGAGTCACTCCTTTGCCAAATCATCACAGCCCCAAGAGCCCTGTGTTGAAATGCTTACACCCTTTGAGGACTCACCCATTCACCGCTTGCCTGGCACTGCCCCTTCTAGAGCCGGTGGCACAGCGGGAACGTCCCCTGAGGGCTGGGCTCCTGCTGGTGTGCCCCTGGGCACAGCACTCACCCTCCTGAGGAGCAGCGTTCTCATCAAACCAAGGCAGACTTTCATCTTTTCCCCACATATTTCTACAGGATTGTGGTTGGGATGCCTGGAGACAGCAGACGAGAAGTTGACTTTTGTACAGCAAAGCGCACTTGGCAGCGTGCGAGACAGTGCCATCACTGCTGCTGGAAGAGACATGTGGGCCCGCCCCCCCCCCCCCGGGACCGCAGCGCGCCGGCAGCCAGGGGCAGGGTTTGGGGGAGGACGGCGCTGCCCGTGGAGGCCCCGCGGAGGTCGGGCGCTGCGGCGGCGAGCTCCTCCTGTCCTGCGGCTCCGACCCGTCGTGGGAACCTGCAGAGCCTGAGCGGGGAGGGGAGAAAACTAAAAGGGAAATGCCAGCCAACTCCAGTTCACCCCGTTTTGCCAGGAGCCAGCTCAGCCACCACTGAGCCGGGGCATGAGGAAACAGCAACCCTCCACCAGCTCCTGCGTGCGTACTTCAGACTCAGCGAGAGGATGGGCCTCTGACGAGAGTAACACAGACCGGCAGGCAGGGCGGGAGACTCCCCAGAGGAAGCAAGGAAACAGGTTGTGTGCTGGGCCTGGCCTCCTGGGGTGGACTGGTGACAGGTACTGGGCATCCGAGGGTGGCCGCGGGTGTGGCGCCTGGGGGGCCAGCAGAGCACCTGCAGCCAGGCCTCGGGGAAGCTGGCTTGTGCCCGGGAGCAGGCCCTTAGCCTTGCAGCCAGGCTGGCGAGGCAGACTCAGTCCAGAACACTTCCTTCTTTGGGGGCCACATGTCCCTTGTGGTTAGAGAGGTCTGGACACCTGCTTCCTCAGGTGCCCCTCCTGTGGCCCAGGCTCTGCCCTGGCTGTCTTCCCAAGAGGCGTAGACAAGTCACACCGCCTCTCTGCGCTGCCCTGCTCATCTCCACGGGATGAGGGGGCCGGCCTAGACGGCCTCCAGGATCCCTTCCGGCATGGCATCAGGTTGCTCAATGATCCAAAACTAATTTCTAAGGAGCTCAAGAAACAGTACGGTATATGTGACTGGAGCCTGTGGAATGGGACTATACAGATTCCCTGAAATTATAAAATCTTATTAAAACAAATACTGAAGTATGGCATGCCTCAAAAAATTAAAGAATTCTCGTATGACCCAGAAATTCCACTTCTGGGTATACACCCAAAAGAACTGTAAGTAGAGACTCAGACCACGGCCCACCAGTATAGCAGCGTTATTCACAACAGCCGAGCAGCGGAAACAACCCCAGTGTCCGCTGAAGGATGAATGGAAGCAAGAAGTGATGTATACACATAATGGGAGATTATTTAGAATGAGGAAGGGATTCTGACACATTCTACAGCCTTGAGGCCATTATGCTCAGTGAAATAAGCCAGACACAAAAGGACAGATGCTGTCTGATTACACTTATATGAGGTGCTTAGAATAGGCAGATTCATGGAGACAGACAGGAGCATGGTGGTTGCCAGGAGCGGGGAGAGAAGGAATTGGGGAGCGCGTGTTGAGTGGATGCAGAGTTTCAGTTTGGGAAGGTGACGGTGTGCTGGGGGCGGATGGTGGTGGTCGTGTACAGCAACACGAATCTGCTTAATGCCACTGAACTGCACCCTTAATAATGGTTAATTTATGTTATATACCTTTTATCAGAATAAAAAAGCAAATACTGGAATATTTGTGCATGTTAACATTTTAAAAAATTTGTTATACAAAGTAATGATGATAAAGCATAATTTGTGCTGGTTTGTAGCTCTCTTACTGATGTGAAGAATGAAACCAATCACTGAATAATTAATTTAAAAAATCAATGAAAGTGGAGAATTACTAAAAATAATGCTTCTATACTGTATTGTAATTTAACTTAAAATGGCTAAATGTACATTTACTCACCAATCTTAGTGTCTTTTTCTGTGTGCGTAGGTTTGCTGAGTGGAGTTCAGCATGGTCTTCCTTGCGTAAACCACACCCAGGGTGTATCACGTGCAAATTCTAGGTTCAGGATCTTCAGCCTGGAGTAACAGCTTAGAGACACTTGTGAATAAGGATGAAGGCAGAATTCTAGATTTTCTTCTCCCTGCCACTTCTTTTACAACTGCATCGCCTCACCTAAGTCCGTATCTCTATCTCTACATCTATGTAGCTAACTCTCTGTCTATGTAAATATGTTTAAATAGCTAATCTTCATAAAGTTTTCCCAAAGCATTCAACACGTTTTGTTATGGAAACAAAATAACAATTACAGCCAGGCTGAGCAGGCTTGGAGACACAGTTTCTAGTTTGTAAGCGTAAGTGCAACGGGAGAAGGCAGAAGCGTGCAGTTCGTCATAAAGTAAATGAAAAGACAAGCCATAATGTGGGAGAAGATATTTGCGACACAAAAACAGATGGAAGGACTAGGATGTCAAACATATAAAGAACTTAACCAAATCATTAAAAAAAAATAGAAATAACCCGATAGAAGAATGGGCTGAACACTTGGACAGGCATGAAACCAAGGAGGGAATCCAGACGGACGACACCCAGGGAAAGGGAGAGGCTCGACCTCATTGGTAATCAGGGAAATGCAAACTAAAACCTCAGCGAGGTAACGTTACGTATGAGAGAGGCAAAAACTAAAAATTCTGAAAATTCTAATTGTCAGCGAGGATTTGGGGCAGCAGAAACTGGGGGAAGTTGTCACCTGCCAGTACCTCTTTAGAAAGCAGCTTGCGCTGTCTGGGGAGATGGAAGGCACGCGCGCACCCTGTGGTGCAGCAGTCCCCCCTCGGGTCCGTACCCGGGGACGCCTCGGCAGGGATGCAGCAGAGTACATCCTGCTAGGATGCTCATGGCAGCCCGGCTTACCTCGGCTGCCCTGGGAAACGACCCAGCACTCGCCACCTGTGGGATGGATACATAAATTCTAGTATGAAATGAAATACGATGTAACAAGAAAAATGGAGAAACTTACTGCCACGCAAAACAACGGGAGTCAGTCTTCAGAACATAATATTGAGCACTGCAAGCAAGACAAAGAACACATTGTGATCACATCCATTTCAGGCTGAAAAGCAGGTGAGACTAAACTTTGGGGTATCGTGGTGACGTATACATAGATGGTCACGTTTGGGAGTGTTACGGGCCTAATGTTTGTGTTCCCCCCCAGATCCATGTTGAAGCCGTAACCTGCGCTGGGATGGAATTAGGGGGTGGGGCCATGGGGAGGTGATTGTGCTGAGGTGAGGTCGGGAGGCCACGTGGAGCCCTCCTGATGGGTGATGAGATGAGACGTCAGAGAGTGTCCTCTTCCTCTCTCTGCCTCGTGAGGACACAGCGAGAAGGCTGCGAGGTCTGCAAGCCAGGAAAGGGGCTCGCGCCAGAAGCAGACCATGCGGACAGGCTGGGCTTGGACTTCCAGCCCGGAGCTACGATGAGTAAATGTCTGTTGTTGAACCTCCCAGTCTGTGGTGCTTTGTTACAGCGGCTCAGGCAGACTAATGCAGGGGTTGGGTGTGTTTTCAATGGGGGGGGCACAAGGGGGCTTCTGGGAACAGAAGAATGCACTCTCTGATCAGTCATTAAATCCCACGTGTATGTTTTCTTCATGTAAACGTATGTAAATTTCAATGCAACAGTTCACACTAAGAATGAAAAAAGAAGTACGTGTGTGTGCCAGCAAGTAGCGTCTTTGACATCTGGCTTCTTTGAAAAAAAAAGTTAACTTATTACGATTTTTTTTGTCGTCTTAGTTTCTGCTGTACAGCATAGTGATCCAGTTATACATAAATAAATATATATATATATATTACCTTTCATACCCTTTTTCACTATGGGTCATTAAAAGTTACTGAGTATCGCTCCCTGTGCTGTCCAGTAGGACCTGGCTGTTGCGAGGCCGGGCTGCCTGGCCGTGGCACGTCTTAGGAGGGGACGGGAGCAGGGGTTCATCTGGCAGCAGGGCCGGGTGGAGCGGGGCTGCTGGACAGGGGAGGGGCACCTCAGGAAACATGATAAACATGAGACACCGACACATGCAGGCTGAGAACAGAGGTTCCGAGGAGTTACGCTCACACTTTCTTTTCCATTTTTCATTGTTTATTATCTAAGCCGCACTATGACACATCTAATGCGTTTCCCTCGTTTTGGTGACAGTTCTCTTGAGTTCCTACTCTGGCCCTGCCTTCGTCTTTGGGAGAAAATGAGCATTTTCTGGATATTTATAGGTGTAATTTGGATAAAGGCAGGGAAAGGAATTGCATTCAGAAACAATCTCATGACAATATATAAAACATAATAAAGGAATGTAATCCCACAGACAATTCAGAGCCTGCCTCCACTTCCAAAGGACCCCATCGAAGCTGGCAGTCTCACACAGAAGCCTGGCTTCTGGCAGTGGAGTCTACAGGCCCGCTAAGGGAGGAAGGGTGCTGAGTGACTCCTTACTCTGATGACACGTTCCTCGCAGCCCCACCAAAGCTTGCTGCGTCTCGGAGCTGTGGACCTGTGGGTCTGATGACTGAGATGCTGGGAGAAGAGGACCTGTTCTCTCTTCTGCTCCCTTCCCTGGTGCCCAGGGCCAACTCTGTTTCACTTCATTTGTGTTCAGTGTGTGTTTGTTTAATTAAATTCTTGAAAGCATCCAAACAGAGCTCAAAAGGGCTTTGAGAATTCAGAGGAATGAGACGTTCTTTTTAAAAAATTTTTATTTTATTTTACTTTTTTTTGAGTTATAGTCAATTTACAGTATTGTGTCAGTTTCTGGTGTACAGCACAGTGCTTCAGTCATACATAAATACACATATTTTCATGTTCATATTCTTTTTCACTGTAAGCTACTACAAGATATTGAATATATTTCTCTGTTGTACAGTATAAACTTGTTTATCTATTTTATATATACCAGTCAGTATCTGCAAATCTCAAACTCCCTGTTTATCTCTTCCCACCTTCCTCCCCCTTGACAACCACAAGTCTGTATTCTATGTCTGTGAGTCTGTTTTTGTTTTATATATTAGTTCATTTGTCTTTGTTTTCTTTTTTTTAGATTCCACATATGAGTGATATCATATGGTATTTTTCTTTCTCTTTCTGGCTTACTTCACTTAGAATGACGATCTCCAGGTCCATCCATGTTGCTGCAAATGGCATTATTTTATCATTTTTTATGGCTGAGTAGTATTCCATTGTATAAATATACCACAGCTTCTTTATCCAGTCATCTGTTGATGGACACTTAGGTTGTTTCCATGTCTTGGCTATTGTAAATAGTGCTGCTATGAATATTGGGGTGCAGGTGTCATTTTGAAGTAGGGTTCCTTCTGGATATATGCCCAGGAGTGGGATTCCTGGGTCTTGTGGTAAGTCTATTCCTAGTCTTTTGAGGAATCTCCATACTGTTTTCCTCAGTGGCTGCACCAAACTGCATTCCCACCAGCAGTGTAGGAGGGTTCCCTTTTCTCCACACCCTCTCCAGCATTTATCATTTGTGGGCCTTTGAATGATGGCCATTCTGACTGGTGTGAGGTGATACTTCATTGTAGTTTTGATTTGCATTTCTCTGATAATTAGTGATACTGAGCATTTTTTCATGTGCCTATTGGCCATTCATACGTCTTCATTGGAGAATTGCTTGTTTAGGTCTTCTGCCCATTTTTGGATTGGGTTGTTTGTTTTTTTCTTATTTAGTTATATGAGCTGTTTATGTATTCTGGAAATCAAGCCCTTGTCAGTCTCATCTTTTGCAAATATTTTCTCCCATTCCGTAGGTTGTCGTTTTGTTTTGCTTATGGTTCCCTTTGCTGTGCAAAAGCTTGTAAGTTTAATTAGGTCCCATTTGTTTATTTTTGCTTTTATTTCTATTGCTTGGGTAGACTGCCCTAGGAGAACATTGCTGAGATGTATGTGAGATAATGTTTTGCCTATGTTTTCTTCTAGGAGATTTATTGTGTCTTGTCTTCAAGTCTTTAAGCCGTTTTGAGTTTATTTTTGTGTATGGTGTAAGAGAGTGTTCTAGCTTCATTGATTTACATGCCGCTGTCCAGTTTTCCCAGCACCATTTGCTGAAGAGACTGTCTTTATTCCATTGTATGTTCTTGCCTCCTTTGTCGAAGATTAGTTGACCAAAAGTTTGTGGGTTCTTTTCTGGGCTCTCTATTCTGTTCCATTGATTCAAGACTTTATCTTTTTTTTTTTTTTAAATTGAAGTTCAGTCAGTTCAGTGTGTCAGTTTCTGGTGTGCAGCACAATGTCCCAGTCATGCATACACATACATATATTTGTTTTCATTTTTTTTCATTAAAGGTTATTACGAGATACTGAACATAGTTCCCTGTGCTGTACATAAATAAACTTTTTAAAAAACCTATTTTTATATATACTGGCTAACATTTGTAAATTGGAATGAGACTTTCTGCAGGGTTATTTCTGCCTGGGATGGGGGAGGATTTCACGTGGGGAGGGCTGCAGGTGAGGCTGGATTTGAGGGAGGAGCTCGCAGAGGCACAAGGCGACAAGGACAGTGCATGTTTGGAGGCTGTGGTGAGCTTGTTTGGCTGAGCCTGTGGAAAATTAAAGGGAGAGTGTTAAGCTGAAGTGGAAGTGAGGAGGTTCCTACATGGAAGAGCTAGAGACAGTCACAGGCGACGTGGAGGAGGAAGGATTTGAGGCAGAGGTTGCGCCTGGGTCAGACGTCAGTCTGGTGGCAGTGCATAGACTGGACTGGACAGATGATTGGCCTGGAGCCCAGGGTTAGGGGGCTGGTACAGGAGGTCTGGGCAGGAGGTGAGCAGGGCCAGGCAGACAGGGCTGGTAGAGCAGATGGGCAGGAAAGAACAACTGATGCCTAAAGGAAGAAAAGACAGGGCGTAGCTGCAGAATGGGTTGAAGGGTGCAGGTGGGGACAGATGGCTGAGGTCTGTAAGACCCAGTGACAAGGAGTATGAGGATGCCATGAATGGAGAAAAGAAGCTGGTGTGTGGGATCAGATAATGAGCTGTTTTCCACTTGCGGGGTTTGAGATGCTGGGGGCGCATTGAGGTGGAAACATCCCACAGCTGGAAATTTGGAACTGGAGTCCTGGAAAGAAGTTGGAACTGGAGCAACAGACTCAGGAGACAAGAGCCTGGAAGTGAGCCCTGGATGTGGGCTGGCCCGAGCGGGAAGCTGTGTAGGGCAAGAGAAGAGGACAGGATTTGGTGAAGGTGCCTCTTTAGGAAGAAGGAAGAAGAAAGATATCATGAGTCAGAACCAAAGGATTATGTAAAATTGGATGAAGAAATGATTTGGCTTTTAGCCCTGTCCGTTCCGCCCTCCAGTGCCCAGAGCCAGCGCCATGTATGCTGCATTTCAGGATTGGACCGGTCCTGGGTTCTGTGAGGAAAACTCATCAGTTGTGGTTGTAAGTGGTTCCAGGGAGTTAACTTGCTGGTTGAATAGGCCTCTGCTACAATATTTATCTTTATTGCAGGTTGTGGCTAAAACCTGTAGCCAGCTGCGGCGGGGAGGGCGGAGCCTTGTAAGCAGCGAGTGCCCGTAACTGTGCGCGAGAAGGGCCGACAGACAGTCAGTACAGAACCCTTAGTGTGTGTCGGTCTCTGCGCAGAATTTTGCAAGCATTTTCTCCCTTACTCTCTAATCCACTTGACCAGGTATTAACATCTTCTCAACTGACAGAAAAGAAACTGATACTCAGAGCACAGGGGACAAAGCTAGGAGGCAGCAGAAGTCTGGAGTCCGGGCAAGCTCACCCCACAGCCCTGACTACGACCTGGTCCTGAGAGAGACACAACCTTGGAAGTGACAGTCCAGCTCAAACTCCCAGTTTTACTTTTGTGAATGGGATTAACATCCGGGAGAAACACTGACTGATAGGAGGAATGTTGTTATTCATTGCCATTAGAGAATCTCTAAAGATCCCTCCAGTGCTGCCATTCTGCGATTCCAAGAGATAAAAAAGTGAGTGTGTGTGTGAGTGAGATGCGCGTGCACGTGTAGACGCAGGGTGAAATCCGCACCTTTTCCAGCACCTGGTGGAATAATGCAGATGATGTGCGAACAGCTGAGGAGCTGTAAGAGCTGGTGGAGGATGCAGGCGATGGCGGTGGTGCGTGTATGTATTTTAGAAAGGAGGAGAGAGGACCCCTTTGTTGTGGCTTGGGGTCACCTGACAGGTCTTCACCTTCGGTGGCGCGTCTCTTCTCCCTTTACTTGGGGCTGGGCAGGCCCCAGACAGCCTCCGACACACAGCCTGACCCAAGGGCTCTGCAGAGAGGCTGAGTCATGCTGGTCCAGGCGCAGGTGAAATAGGCTGTTTCTTGGAGAGCTGGCTCCTTCTCTTCATGCTGGTCTCTGGTGACTCGCGGACTGAATGATGCGGAGCAGGTGAGGAGTTGAGCTGACAGCTGGTACTACTGAGGAAGACACAGGGCTGGAACCCGACTCCCGCCCAGCGCACGCCCACACCGCCACTCCTTTCTGTGAGCCAGGCTGCCCTGCACGCCTCTGCGTGCAGATGAGCAGCAGTGCAGGTTAGATCGCAGGGCCGGGGAGCCTGAAGAGGGGTCCTGAGGCTTCACCCGCTCAGCGTGAGAACCTGGCCTGTCTTTTGCAGCCACGAAGCTGGAGGGATAATTGACTTCAAGTGGTGCCTTCTCCCAGGCTAATTAGAAAGTCAGCAGGTCCGGGCCCTGGGATTCCCCTGGGCCCCTCCCCCTCGGAGGGGAAGCAGCCCCTGACCCTCAGGGGAGCTGACGGGGGCGGGGGGGGGGGGGGGGCGAGCCGGCAGGGGTGCCGGAAGTGCTGCAGGAGGCAGAGCTGGGGCCACACCTGGTAAACCCAGGCGAGTTACTTTACCTCTTGCAGCCTCAGTTTTTTCCCCCACTAAAGCAGGGTTAGTAAATATTTGCAGGGCGGCTATGAGGAAACAAGGCAGCATCTGCACAGCACCTGGAGCTTTGAGGGCTGGGTAAGGGGTGGGTAGGGTCGTGGGGTCTCTTGCTTCCCCCCAACGTGCGCTCCCGTGGTTAAGAAGACGGGATGCGTGTTCTCGTGACGAAGTGGAATGCAGAATGCAGTTTGCGAGGTTTAGAAGGTGCTGCCTGGAACCATGCTCTGGGCTCATGAGTGTTTGTGGGTGCGTGGGAATGAAGGCTCCTGGTGGGTTTCATGGATTAGGGAAAATGGAGAAGGCAGGACGTGACCTGGCCCTTGAAGGACAGGTGGGTTTTGGGGTGAGACGTCCTAGAGGAGGGAGGTGGTTGTGCAGATGCTCACAGGGAGTGCGTTGTTTTCAGTGGCCGATGGAGGGAACCAGCCACGTGGAGACAGAGGGTTGGCCCACACGAGTGTGGGTGGGGATCTGGGCACCTCAGTTCTCCACTTGTCACCTCATCACACTTCACTGAAATGGCCTATTGAAGTCTCTCCTCCCAGCCAGGTTGTAAGCCCAGGAGAGCAGAGCCTGTCGAGCCTAGTCACCCTGACCTGTGACCCTTGACACAGACTGGATGCTTGATGTGTGTATTTATTAAGTGAATGAGTGAACGAGTGAGGGAGCGGTGGGCATATTGGGAAACTAGGTCATGTTCGGATTGTGGAAGGTCTGGGGTAGGAACTGGGAACCCGCTGGGAGTCTTGAATGGGGATGTATCTGTCTGAAGGGGATGTTTTAGGAAGCAGTGACCTGAGGGCCATTTGGAGGATGGGTGGAAGGGCAGAGGAAGTGCAGAGACAGCAGGTGAGAGGGAGGCCAGTGAGGAGGCAGCTGGGGTCCCGAAGGCACCAAATGCTGAGGCTCTAGACTCCTCTGTTACCAGCGGCGATGAGACAGAGAAGCAGTCACGGTCAGATAAAGTAAACCAGAGCTCCACAGACGTTTTCACCCTGCAGGCTCTTCTGGTGGTTTCAGTAATTCTTAAGATTCTGCCTACTTTTCCCCCGACTCTGGAACAGTAATAGTAAAAGTCCTAAACGTTTCCAGACAAGCAAGAAGAAGAGAGAAAAAGCCACAACTTCCCACTGTTTGCCCTTCTGGCTCAGCTGTGGAGAAGGTGGTGGAGGGCCAGCCCAAGCCGGGGACAGGGATCAGGGGCCTGGTGGGCACGGGGTCTGGGACGGTGGGAGGGCTGGGCCAGAGCTTGGAGCTGAGGGTCTTGACATCTTGGCCACTGGATTCTCTTCTTTGGAAAAGATGGGAATTCCTGGCTTTACTGGTGTGGAGTGAGAGGTACAAGAGGAGGAAGGATTAATAACGTTTTATTTCCTGCCCAGTTAAGAACCTTGACCACTTAGGCTTTTTGAAATGATTATACACAGTGTTCTAAAGAATTTGTAAATTCCTCTCTAGGGATAAACCTCCAGGGAGAATGTACCCCAAGGGGATATTCCTGCTTGAAGAACAGAGCCAGAGCGGGGACTTAGAACCGCCTCAGAAATGCAAACAATCCTCTTCAGATTAAAGGCCTTGGCAGTGGCTTCTGTTTTGCCTTGGTGGAACGTCAGGTGTTCAGGGACCAGTGGCTGGATAAGATCTACCTTCAAGGGTTTATGTAGACAAAAAAGCCTGACATTCCCAATTACTACCCCAGAAAGGAGATTAAGAACTGGCTCCAGGATGAGATGAACACAGCATGATTTTCTAAGCCTTGAATCTTCACGTTTGTAGCTTCTGCTATATCTGGTTTGTTTCTGGTCATGATTAGTGGCAAAGAATTGCAGACAAAGTAAGCCTGGATGCCCGTCTTCAGCAGAGCTAGGAGGGGAGGTTGGGCCTCTCTTCAGCCATGCTTGGGGGCAGAAGAACCAGAGGGGACCAAGAGGTGGGACAGTCACAAAGAGGGGAGGAAAGACAGTTGGTCTCAGGGCCTTTGTCAATAAAGGAAAAGGGGGACATCCTGATTAGAGGCTATAATGGTTAATTTTATGTGTCACCTTGGATGGGCCAGATGAGTGGTCAAACATGATTCTGGATGTTTCCATGAGGGTGTTTTTTGAATGAGATTAATATTTAAATTGGTGGACTTTGAATAAAGCAGATTGCCCTCCATGATGTGGGTGGGCCTCATTCAAGCAGTTGAAGGGCCAAATAGAACAGAAACTTGACTACCCCTGAGCAACAGGGAATTCTGCCAGCAGACAGCCTTCAGATTTGAACTGCACCCTCAGTGCTTTTCTGGGTCTCCAGCCTGCTGCCCTATCCTACAAGTACTGAACTTGCACATCTCCATAATCTTGTGAGATTATGAATGTGGGTATATATATATGGTTTTGTCCTTCCCTAAAGAGCTTTGACTAATACTGAGGCTTAGTTATGGCAGCTCCACAGATTTCCAGGACTTCTGTTCCTAAGACTGCACGCAGATAGAAGAAACCAGCTGGAGCAGGCAGAGTCTTCAGAGTTAGCACCCCTGACTAACTCTGTCCATCATTCCTGCTTGCTTTGATCATCTCTGCTGTTAGCAAAGCTCAGATGAGCTCAAGCCACAGACAATTCCAAGTATGCTAAAAATTCAGAGAAAGATCTTTGCTACCTTTGTTGGAGGATGTTTGGACGTTATTTATAGAAAGGAGGGCATGATGATTACTTGCCAGTAGGGTTCGTTTGACTCAACGTTAGAAGACAGGTATAGAACAGAGGGCAAACCATTAGAACAACGTTTCTGTTCAGTAATACACTTCACACCCAGGAAAGCCACTCCTGGGCATGTATCCAGAGGGCACCCTACTTCAAGATGACACCTGCACCCCAGTGTTCACAGCAGCACTATTTACAATAGCCAAGACATGGAGACAGCCTAAATGTCCATCAACGGATGACTGGATAAAGATGTGGTATATTTATACAATGGAATACTACTCAGTCATAAAAACCGACAACATAATGTCATTTGCAGCAACATGGATGTCCCTGGAGAATGTCATTCTAAGTGAAGTAAGCCAGAAAGAGAAAGAAAAATACCATATGAGATCACTCATATGTGGAATCTAAAAAAACAAAAAACAAAAACAAACAAACAAAGCATAAATACAAAACAGAAACAGACTCACAGACATAGAATACAAACTTGTGGTTGCCAAGGGGGCAGGGGGTGGGAAGGGATAGATGGGATTTCAAAACTGTAGAATAGATAAATAAGATTATACTGTACAGCACAGGGAAATATACACAAGATCTTATGGTAGCTCACAGAGAAAAAAATGTGACAATGAATATATGTATGTTCATGTATAACTGAAAAATTGTGCTCTACACTGGAATTTGACACAACATTGTAAAATGATTATAAATCAATAAAAAATGTTATATTGTTGTTTGAAAAAAATAAAGCAAACTTTAATAACACACACACACAAAATACACTTCACGTTGATGGTTAACCCCTGGGTATTCTAGCTAATCTTAGAATTCTGGTTCAACAAAGTTTCAGTCAATGAACATTCCTGATACGTACAATGCAATACCTAGCTTTATGCTTTGGACCATGCTTGTTAAATTGAATGATTGTCCTGATAGTTCAGGCTGAGCAGGGACCATGGCTGGACAAATTGGTGAGGAGTAGACAGCTGCAGCATGTTCAGTGGAGAAAATAAATGTCTTTCTGGACTGAAGTTTTTTCTGAGAAACACAGGGCTATGGCCAGATGAGAATCATTTTTAAACAGGTGACCAAGAACAGTTCCAGTCGTGGTTGCACCTGAGGCCACCGGTCTAGGAATCAGTCTTGGCCCCAGCTCTTTTAAGGCTGAAGTTAAATGTTGGCTAATAGGTTAGTCTTGAATTCTGACAATATCCTACGGTGGAGAGAAGGGGCGGAGAGAAATTTCTAACCGAAATAGAGAAGACCATTTCAGACATTTTCATTGTAATTGCACAGCCTTAGAACACTGTTCAAACACTAGGAGAGAAAATGAAACACTGGGCAGTGAGGTTTTAGTGGAAGGAAGGCAGACCTCATATTCAAAAGCCCTAGCCTTAGGAAGCCACTCACCAGACTCCTGAAAGGCCACGTTGTCCCTCCGTTCCGGGCCTTGCCACATCCTCACGGAGACTGCTTGTTTACCAGGGGAACAGCTCCTTGGCCACTGAGTCTTCACATGGAACCACTTCTAGAAGCCTTTCTTCTTTCTCCTCCGCAGCCCTGCTGCTGACTTCTCTGGGCTCTTCTCATAGAGTACTGCCCCCCAGACCCCGTGGTCCTCGAGGGAGGGAGCGTGACATGTGCGCAGTTACATCTCTGATGTCTTGAGCGGGGCCTGCCACAGTGTCAGTGGCTCCCTTTTCTTCTTAAAGTTCTGACCTTGCCCCCGACCTTCTGTATCTGGTTCAGCCCTAAAGCAGGGCTCTGTAGGGCTGACCTGTTCTCATCTGGCTGATCCCAGATTTGGACCTGCGTTGACCGTAAAACCCCACTTCCTGCATTTATTCCTTACTATACAGTCCCCAGTTCTTCCAGAGAATGGATTTCTTTTCTCTGGACCTCAGTTTCCCTCAACTGTATCAGACACCTGCACCTACTTCTCCCCAGCTCTGATGGTAGCGGAGGTCGGGTGCCTCCACGCGACCTTCTGTCCATCACCTGCTTACAGCAGTTGGCTTGGATATGACCCTAGAATCTAAGCTTCACGGAAGCCATCACCAAATGGGAATTTTGCCTTGCAGCCCTTTCTCAGCCTGTTCTGGACCTATTTTCAGAGCATGTCCTGTAATAACTGAACCGCAGGCTTGCTGCGTGTGCTAATACTGGGCTCTCCCTGGCTCCAAGGGACTTCTTGGACTCCAGATCCTGGAGCCGCTCCCAGAGGTCAGGAATGAGCTATGGGTGCAATTCCATAAAGCTAAGATTGAGTATGTCTCAGCATCGTGCTCAAAGGCCTGGATTTTCAACGTTTGGAGATGTGAAGTTTTCCCCCATGTAGCAGAAATCAGAGGCCAGCTGTACTGAACTGAAAAAGCCTGGTTGTATTCATGCCAGGTGGGGTCCTACTTCTGTGGTGTAAATATGGGGGTCCATCATACTTAGGTCCAGTGTGGTCCCCAAAGATGTCCGCACACTAATCTTGCAACCTGGGCGTACCTTACCTGACAAAGGAGGTTTGCCAATGTTACTTAGGTTACTAACCTTGAAACAGGGAGATAGATTACCCAGGTGAGCCTAACCTAAGCATCTGAGCCCTTAAAAAGCAAAGACCTTTCTCTGGATGGAATCGGAGAGATGCAGCAGAAGGGAAGTCAGGGAGATTCCAGTGCTGGGCGGGATTCAGTGTGCCTTTGCTGGCTCTGAGATGGAGACGCCGCCTGCAAGGATTCCAGGGAGGTCAGATAAGGGGGCCCCCAGGTGATGGGCAGTAAGAAAACAAGGACCTCACCTCCACAACCACAAGGAACTGAATTTGGCCAGCAATCTGAGTGAACTTTGGAAGCAGACTCTGCCTCAGAGCCCCCAGTAAGGAGCATGGCCCCGTGAACAGCTTGATTTCACTGTAGACTCTAAAAAGAGGACCCGGTGAAGCCACACTGTGCCAGGACAGCCGAGCTGCAGGCTGTGAAATAAGAAATGGTGTGGTTTTAAGCTACTAAATTTACTATGACTTGTTCTGGCAGCAATAAAAAATGAATACAGGGCTTTGTCGAGGTCAGAGCCTTGGGGAAGGTTTGCCATTTCCTCTTCTATCCAAGATCCTCGGGGGCAAAGTGCCTCCCTGAAGCTCCCCCTCGTCTGTGAAGTTAGCAACGAAGCCTGGGAGCTGAGAGCGCAGGGTTTCCTCTCTGCTCACAGCAGCTGTCTTCCCGCTGAGGAGTGTCCTCAGCGCAGCGTATTTGGAGCTCTGCTTCCTGGTGAGCCAGAACGTGGGTTTCATCATCCGCCAGGGAGCTTGCCCAGCCAGCCTCCAGGGAGGCCGTCATGAAAATGCAAACGCTTGCTTCATGCATCTGCCACCTCCAGTGGCAAAGCAGAGCAGGGCTTACTTTGCAGCCAAAGCAAAGCATCAAGTCAGACGTTTCTGAGATAGACCTGTTAAGCAGGCGAGTCACTGCACTGAAGACAGCCTCCTGTTCAGCAAAGTGAAATGGTCTTCTACAGAAATAGGGCTGAACAAAGGGCTCTGGTGGTTTTGTCCCGGATCCCCTGTGAATGGCGGCGTCCGTGGGTGGAGCCCAGAGCGAACGAGGCCAGTGGCGGGAGTTAGCTCTGCAGGAAGGCCAGGGAGCTTCAGTGTGGTCCCTGGAGAAAGATTCCTTCTAATTTAAAATGCCCTAACCGAGCACCTAATATCTGCCAGGCCCTCTGCTGGGGGCTGGGAGATGAAGAAGAGTCAGACCCTGCACACAGAAATTCACAGTAGAGTGGGGAGATGAGCCTGAAAGCCGAGGAGGGTGACCTGATGTCCATGAGGGTGAGGAAAGCACTCCCTGTGCAGAGGAGGAGGTGCTCACCTGCCTGCGTGTCCAGAGGAGGCCTCACAGGGCAGGTGACTTCTGAGCCCGGTTTTGATGGAGAGGCAGGATAAATACTAGTCAGTGACATATACTTGGTGCTCTATGTGTTGTAATTTCATTTCAGTGGAATTTTGATAGCCAGAGCATGATGAGGGTGGTTAAAAATTTTTTTTTATTGACGTATAGTTTACAACGTGTCGGTTTCTGGTGCACAGCATAATGTTTCAGTCGTACATATACATACCTCTTCATATTCTTTTTCCTCCTAGGTTACTACAAGATACTGATATAGTTCCCTGCGCAGCACAGAAGAAAATTGTTTGTTTATTTTATGTGTACTAGTTAGTATCTGCAAATCTCAAACTCCCAATTTATCCCTTTCCACCCCCTTTTCCCCTGGTAACCGTAAGTTTGTTTTCTATGTCTGTGAAGCTGTTTCTGTTTTGTAAATAAGTTAATTTGTGGTTTTCTTTTTTTAGATTCAACATATGAGTTATATCATATGATATATTTCTTTCTCTTTCTGGCTTACTTCACTTAAAATGACGATCTCCAGGTCCATTCATGTTACTGCAAATGGCATGACTCCATTCTTTTTTACGGCTGAGTAGTATTTCGTTGTATAAATATACAACTTCTTTATCCAGTCATCTGTTGATGGACACTGAGGTTGTTTCCATGTCTTGACTATTGTAAATAGCTGCTAT
This sequence comes from Camelus dromedarius, assembly GCF_036321535.1. Classification (NCBI taxonomy): domain Eukaryota; kingdom Metazoa; phylum Chordata; class Mammalia; order Artiodactyla; family Camelidae; genus Camelus; species Camelus dromedarius. Next base: position 2,558,417 of record NC_087454.1, on the reverse strand, counting down.
GAACATTGGGGTGCAGGTGTCTTTTTGAATTAGAGTTCCCTCTGGTTATATGCCCAGAAGTGGGATTGCTGTATCATACGGTAAGTCTATTTTTGGACAAAGGTGTTTTAATGTAGGAAACTGAAGGGTTAGGCATAGAAAAGCATGAAGAAATAAAAATTTATGGTGTTTCCGGTGGGTAAGCATTCTCATTGGTTACTGGGGCATTGCTGCTTCCAGGGCCCTCCGTGGGCAGGGTGTAGACCCTGCTGCATCCTTGCATTTGTGTCTGCATCGACGTCCATACCCATCTGTGTGCCCTGAAATCTGTGAGTTCGCAGTCTTCCAATCCCAAACAACACCTCAGGGTTCAGTCTAGCTTTTTCCCTTTCCGTGTTTGTAACTCCCTCTCAGCTGTGGAATGTGGCCTGTTTTGGTCCGTTTGGACTGCTGTAGCAAAATGCCAGAGGCTGGGTGTTCCATGAACCACAGACCTCTATGCCTGCAGTTCTGGCTGCTGGACTGCCAGGATCAAGGCTGGCACATCCGGTGCCTGGTCAGGGCCCCTTCTGGCTTCACGGACGCTGCCACTTCCCTGTGTCTTCACGAGGCGGAGGGAGCAGGGGAGCTCTGCGGGCCCTTTTGTAAGGGCGTCAGTCACCCAAAGGCCCCACCCTCAACACCATCACTTTGGGGGTTAGGCTGCCACGTACGCATTCCCGGGGGACACAGACATTCAGCCCGTAGCACAGCCCCGTGTGAACAGTGCGGCTGGGAGCAGGGCTGATGCAGAGAGAGGACAGAAGGAAAGGTGGTTCCGGGTCTTCTTAGGAAGGACCTTGAGTGTTATGATTGGATAAAAGACTTTGTCCAGCTGTTCAAGGTTTCTGAGGAAGAAAAAAATAAAATTGAACCAGAGGAGAAAAATTAATAGAAATGTAAATAGAACCACGTCAGGGTTTTAAGCAGGAAAGGAAGGACTGGGGAGGCTTTGCGGCCTTGTGGCGCTCTCTCGGACTCTGTTCAACTTCGTGGCGTGATTGCTCGCTCGGTGCTCGCCCGTCTTGCTGGCAGGACTCACCCTCTGCGATAAACTAAGCGCGCTTCTCCGCTCTCTGCTCTGCCTTTCACTCGGGACCTGAACGTCACGGCGAGAGGGCTTTGGGAGACGCCCAGGACACACGTTTTCCTGCGGTCCGTGTTGGTGAACAGGTGCCACTCGATTTACCCGGGAGCGGCGACATCTGCTGTGATGGGTGTGAGAGTCATCGCTACAGGGCCCTGGTGTCCTTTTGCAGTGACTGAGGGTCAGTCAGGGAACTTGGGGGAAAACAGTGGAAAACGCAACATGACTAGCTTAGCTAGTCAGCAGTTGCAGTGACTCCCGTGACCAGGTTCAGAAGAAGGCGGGCTCCAGGCTGGCTAATCCGGGCCCGGGCGCCGGGGGGCCTCCCTCGCGGTCTGCCTTCCCCTCAGGCTCGCAGTCGGGTGACCGGACTGCTGTGATCCCACCCCGGTGCCTGCCCCTGTGCAGAAGGGAACGAAGTGTTTTCCAGAATCTCTTCAGGCGGAGAAAGAACCTTTCTAAACGTTTCCTGCAATGGCTTCCTTGTATCTTAAGAATTTTTCTTTTATTTCTACTTTTTGTTTTGAAACAATCTTAGATTACAGGAAAACTGTATAAAACCCTTTTTCCTTTGAACTACTTGAGAGTAATTCATCCACCTGAAGTTCCATCCACCAGAATCACTTAAGAGTTTATTTCCTGTGAGCAAATACATTCTCCTGTGGTCTCACCCAGCCTCTGCTCGGGTTTTGCTGCTAGTCCCAGTAGTGTCCTTCATGGACGCCCTGGCTTCTGTGACTTGGACACTTTAAAAGCGCACACATAGCACAGTTATTTTACCGGATGTGCCTCAGCTTGGGTCATTTGATGGGTCCTCACTGGCTTCAGGTTCTGAGCCTTTGGCGAGAGCAGCGCAGAAGTGATGCCGTGTTTCACCCCCTGCATCCTACCGCCTGGTACGTAGTTTCAATATGTCTAATCGCTGGAGATGCTTATTTTGCTCACTTGTTGAAAGTCGTACCTGCCAGACTTCTCCACTGTGGAGTTACTTCGTTTTCTGTTGTACTTAGTAGGCACGTGGTGGGGACGTATGTTTAGACAATGTGAACACGTACTTCCATGTGAAATTTTTAGTGTATTTATTTATCTGCATATTTGTATCAGCATGGACTCAGGAACTCCTGTTTTGCTCAGTGCCCTGCGATTATTTATTTTGATGCTCAGACTATCCCTGATAGGTCACTGGGAGCCCCTGTAAGTTGGCTTCTGTAGCTTCTGCATCCTTTTGAAGTGCCCCCTAATTTGGGGGCCCTTCCTCGCTTTCTGGTAGAACCATATGTTCCAGGCTCAGATTGTTGAATCAGCCATTTCTCCAAGAAGCCTAGGTTCCCTTCAGTGAAGGATGATATTTAGAAGCCAAAGTCTGGATACTAAGTGTTCTCATTGTAGCCGCATGCCATCGCTGCAGCCTCCCTCAGCGGGCTGAGCGAGCGAATGTGTCCGGTGTGTGTGTTTGCGTCTGTATCTGTGCTGACTCCTACCCTGAGATCTGTATCTGCATCTTCGTCTGTGGCTTCGTCTGTGTCTGCCAGTCTCCATGAGTTCACACCGTCTCCAGCTCTAAAATACCACTGCAGGGTTCTAATGAGTTTCTCTCTTTCCACGCTTGTAACTCCCTACTCCAATAGCGGGAAAACCCATAATTCTCATTATATTTGTTTATTTGACTAATTCCCTGTATGTGGTCAGTTTCCCATTGCTGTGGTCCCCTGCTGGACTCACACGGTCCCTCTGTCTGGAGTGCCCTTCCTCCATCCACCTGTGGTTTACCTGATGGCAACCTGTTCTACTTCCAAGACAAATCAAAATCACCGCCTTTATAAAAAGTTTTTGGCTTGTCTCCTTTTGTTTTGGTCTCACTTTACCCTGTACAGACTTTTGTCATACACTGTATACAACGTATTGTTCGCATGACTAGACTCTGAGCTCCTGGAGGACAGGGGCCAAGTCTTACTCGTCTCTGAATCTTTTCTATCCCCAGAGACAAAACACTACCTGGCATAGGACAGGCTCTCAGTTTGTGACAAACGAGTGATCAAGAAAGGCCTCGTGGAGTGTCAGCCCTGCCGGAGGGAAGGCTCAGATCATGGGGATGGAAGCCGGGCTGCTGGGGTGGGTGTCAGGGCCAGCGGGCACCAGTAATGTTCTCCATGCAGACTTTAATTCTTAAAGTCTTCAAAGCCCTAAGACATAAAACCAATGCATAATAAAGAAAAATTACTGTGTTTTATGACACAGAAACAAGAAAATACTGTGTGGAAAAGTCTACCACAAAAAGAAAGGAAAAAAAGAGACAGAATTAGAGAAAATATTTGCGATTCATATTACAAACAGTTAATTGTCTCAATATACAAAGAGCTCTTACAAATCAGTAAGAGAAAGATTAACCATTCCATGAGGGACGAGTGCACAGAGGGCATAAATAGGCATTCATAGGGAAAGATGAAAATGACTTAATCATATGAGAAGGCGTTCAGCTTTATTCACAGTTAGATAAATGCAAACCGTGCCAGTTTTCCCTGTCAGATTGGCAGAACTTTCAAGTCCAGTAATATCCAGTGTCGGCCCAGGTCTGGAGACACTTGCATCCACCAGCATTTTGGTGGGATGAAAATTTGTCCATCACTCTGAAGTAGGAATTTGTTGATATCTTTAACATTTTAAGTTTACATACTTTCTAATTCAAATAATTACACAGAGAAGGGAAAACAGAGGGGGACTGAGATAGGCTGTGATTTCAGAATGTCTTTATTCTGCCCTGATGTAAGCCCTGGGCTCTGCTCCAAGGCCTTGTTCACACAGTTTCCTGCTCGTGGCGGCTGTTTATGTTATCAGTCTTCTCTCAGCAGTCAGGCTGCGCTGTCCTTCGGCTCCAGCATGAGGAGCGGAGCTTCCCATCACGGGAAAGATGGTGCAGGGGACCTGCCTTCAGTTCGACATGGTTGCTGGGAGGAGAGTTGTTCGTTTTCAGTAACAGGAATGTGTTTGTGCTGCTCCTTAGTGGACGTTGTTGTTGCTACCTCAGCATCCATTCTCCCCTCTTACTTCCTAAGAAACTTGAAGATGCTGGGACCAAGGCAGCAAGCAGTAGCGGGGCTGGAAAGCTGAGGGCGGGTACAAAGGGGGAACAGAATCAAGGTGTGGTCTCATTCGAAGGGGAGGCTAGTGTGTCGGAGGAGCAAGGAAGCTGGTGGTTTGGGGGGGGTGAGGAAGGGAGTGGGCTCTCGGGGACTGCAGGCTTCCTTGGGTGTGGATGATGATACTGTTGAGCGAGAAGGATGCGTGGGAGGACAAGCAGATTTGCAAGGCAAGGTAACTTAGTTTTGGACTTGCTGTGCTTGGGTGCTGGTGGGACAACCAAGTAGAGACAGACCATAGGCAGGGTTCTGGAGAAAGTCTAGACCACAGATACAGATGTCTACTAGTCACGGATCATGGTTGACAGAGGATCAGATGACCAGGTAATGAAGGAAAATCCCATGTCTTATGTATTTTAATTTAACAAGAATGTACATAGCACTTGCCCTGTACAAGGCACTTTGCAAATACTTAGTCACTGGATATAAATGAAACTTTGAGGAAGATACTATTATTATCCTTAATTTGCAGATGAGAGACTGAGGCTCATAGAAGCTCCCAAACTGCCCAGGTTCCCGTAGGCCACAGGTGGCACAGGCCGGGCTTGGACCCGGGCTGCCTGGCCCAGAGCCCACGCTCCCACCGCTACACCGTCCACGCGCCTGCTTTACACTGGGCATGTGTTTGCCACGAGCCAGAATAACTGCCACTTATCTTGTCCTGGGGCCCTGCGGCCGTCTGTATAACGACTGTGTCCTGCCCTTATAGGTAAAAGCTGAGACATCTGTGAGTTGAGGAGGATCCTCTGGATTTATGAGTAAAAGCAGCGTGTTATCTCTGCTTTTTACTTCTCCATGGTTGGATGCAGGACATTGAAATGACATCAGGAGGCCAACAGGGAGGGCCTCTGGGCTCGCTGGCACTGCTGATCCTCTTTCAGTTAATTTCCACTCACCTTTTCAACTTCTTCCCTCAAGGACTTTTAGATTTTTTTTTTTTTTTTTACCAAGGTCTAGGTGATATTGTAAATTTACAACTCCTGTAATAAATCTCCTCCCCCCAAGTTACGTAACAGTGATAGAGAACACAAAAAAATAAGACATTGACAGATCAGAGACGTATTTGAAATGACAAAATTTCCATGGTCCAAAAGCATAATAGAAACACAACTAAGAAGATGTACTGAAGTCTTGGTTCTTGTTGGCTTAGGTCCTGAAGCAGGTACAATGGATGGGAGTTGGTATTTTGCAAAGTCACAGGCAGTAAAAGCACTTCACATTTCATGAAACTAGGTGCTAGGGTGGGTCTCCTGCCGTGATGGAAGCTAGAAGAATGTACTGCTGATTGCTTATTATGTTTGGGGCCCCAGCCCCTCGCTTATACAAATACCAGGGAGCTGGGAGGAAGCAGACCCAGCCTTGAAACCAGGACCCGGGCCAGGCTGCCTGCTGCCTCGATGACAGATCTGAGATACCTCATTCACTGTAACGTGGAAGTCCTGAGTCATCAATAGCATATTGGTTTCAAAACCGGGAGACCTGAGGGAGGGGCATGCAGAGGTGACCGCCAGACTGCTAGGCAGGGAGCAGCAGGTGGCGGAAGGAGAGAGAGGAGAGAGAGGCTTCCACCCAGGATGAGCCTGCAAACTAGAATTCCCTGAAATTCCTAAACGCATTGAAAAGGAACCCTAAGGAAGACCACCAGCAAAAGAAACAGCTGGCAGACCAGTTCGCTGTGGGCACAGTGACAACAGGAGGAGACCGGTTGGTCACAAGCACTCCTTTTCTTGCTGCGCACACAGCTAGACTCCGTTTCTTAGCCTCCCTTGCAATTAGGCATGACCATATGATTGAATCCCAGCCAAGGAAATGTGAGTAGAAATGGGAGTTCCACTTGCATACCCGACTCATAAAAACTTCCCACGTGCACCCTCCCAAATACTTTCTCCATTTACAAGCTGACTGGGATAGAGACACCCATTGTAACCTTGGAAGCACACATGGAAAAGGGCAGACCCTCCATCAGCTTGGGTCCTTCGGTGACCCTTTGGAGTAGAGTTGGCTTACCAGCCTGTTCACCCACACAAGACTGTTACATAACCAGGCAGCTGCTGTTGTGTTGAGCCATTACATCTCTGGATCTGCAGAGGGATCAAGGAAGGAAAATTTATTTAAACGATGAATGATAAAATGAAAAATGAAAAAAAGATGAATAATACATAATGAAAAACAGGCAGAAATAAAACACCAGTAGATGAATACAGAAAAGAACCAACTAGAAATCCTAAAAATAGAAACAGTAATAAATGAAATTTTAAGACTCATAAGAAATAAATGCTACACTAGACACAGTTGACCAAAAAAATTGATGAATTGGAAATATTACCAGAATGTAGTATGGAGAGAAAAAGATATATAAGGTATGAAAGAGAAGTTAAGAATCACAGAAGGGAGTTCAAGGGGTTCCAATAATCATAAAATAGAAGAAAATAAGAAGTGAATCAATGGGGAAAGTAAAATTTAAAGATGTATTGATGAGAGTTTTTTAGAATTGAAAGACATTGGTTCTCAGATTAAAAGTGTACACTGAATAAATAAAAGTAGATTCATACTTAGATGTATTATAGTGAAACATTAAATATCAAGAATAAGGATAAAATATTAAAAGCTGTTAGAAAAAAATAAACAATAAGCCTATAAAGACAATCATTAAAATGGTATCAGACATCTGCTTCACAACCGGAGATGTCAGAAGACACTAGAGTGGTATCTTTGAAAAGCTGATGAAAAATAAGTGACAATCTAGAATTCTGCACCTAGCTAAACATGTTATTTATGAATGAGGGCAAAGTAAATAAAATTTCAGGCAAAGATTAAATGAGTTCACCACCTAGAGATCCTTATTGAAAGAATTAACACAGATGTATTTCAAACAGAGGAAAAGAGAACCAAGAGGGGAGGAGTGGGATCTAAGAGGCAACAGTGAACACAGGTAATTAGAAATGTGTGTTTTACCAAAGGTAATCAATGAGAAGAAATCTAATTTTTGTGTGTCTGTTTAAAAAAGTGCAACTGAAGTTCTGGACAGTATTCACTAGGAGGGGTATTCCCAGGGGTGGTTGAGCACGTTGAGTTTCTTGTTTCACTTGAAAGGAGAAGAAAGACACTGAATAAACTTAATTTTATTATTTATGGCTAATTATGATTGTTAAAAATTGAAGAGTAAAACTAAAATGACAAAACGAAAGGTATCCACAAAAGCAGCAAAGGAAATAGGGTGGAATTAAGAGAACATTGTTGAAATTTAAAAGAAGTTAACAAAGAAAAGAAGAAAGAAAGAAAGACAGAAGAAACATGATAAGCTAAAGCCACAAGAAGAAGGTGGTAGAAATATTTCCAAATAGATCAGTAATCACAATAAGAGTAAATAGTTGAAGGCCTTTTAAAAGAGAGACTTCCAGAGTTGATTCTTAAAAATTAAATTCAGCTTTGTCCTATTTATAAGAGACATGAGAAATGACACAGAATAATAAAAAGTTAAATTGGAAAATAAAACTGGAAAAATTAAATAGATCAATTTTAGGGCAAAGATTCATTAATAGGGAATAAAAAAAGAACATTCATAATAAGAAAGGAACAATCTTGCAGGAAGTAACACTCATAAATTTGTATGTTCTTAACAGCATAGCCTCAATATTTAAAGCGAAAACTAATAGAATTACAAGGAAAATCTGTAAGGAAGTTGAATGGTCAAGTTGATAAAAAAGATATGAAAGATTTCAGTGGCACAATTAAACTAAATAAAAAGACAAACTAGGTAAAAAGGGAGCCCTGCATCTAACAGAGAGACCACACGGTATTTCCAGGCACACTTTGAACATTTATAAACACTGATTCACTAATAGCACAATCATATTCTCTGACTTTCACGCAATTAAATTAGAAATCTAACCCAAAAAAGAGTATACAAGCAATGACCTCATGTGTTTGTAAGCTATCAGCCCAGCTCCTGAACTAGCTTTTCAGGGTAAAGAGGAAATCTCGATGGAAATTACCAAGGGGACACTCGTGGCTCTCCGCTCCAGCTAGCGCGTCACCTCGTGAAGGAAGCAGCTTGTTTTCTTACCTTGATTTATGTTGAAGTAGTTCCTCCTGTACTTTCCCTTTCCCCGCTGCTGTGGCTCTAATTCCCAAGCCTTTTGCTTTTATTTTGCTTTGAAAACATTTTCCAGAAATCTTATTTTTATAGCTTTTGTATTTTTATTCTTGTTCTTTATCCTCAAAACCGTCTGCATTTACGTTGTAAACACATCATCTCAATGATTTTTGTCTTTTGGTGCTTACTTTGTGTTGTTAACATTTAGATCTCATTGACTTCTAATCGTCCCTCTTAAATATCTGTTTTACTTTATTATTCCAAATTCTACCGTTTAAAATAATAATCTCATTAAAAATTTTTATTCCTTTTAACAGTTTTTTTCTCTAGCCCTTAAAAAACCTTCTGTAAACTTCCTATCTTGTATTCATTATTTTACTTGGTGTTTTTCTTCTGTTAGTCTTTTTCTATTTTCTTAATTTGCAGAACGACAGGCAGCCTTGGAAGCTTGGACGCAAACTGGTGCGTGGAGGAGACTCGTCCTTGCAGGGGAGGAGCTTGTCTCTTCTGCGCTTCCCACCCTCCCATCACCGGGCTGCCCTCACGTACCTGGTAAAGGCTCTCAGCACCCGCTGAGGTTGGGTTTCACTCTGTGGGACTCTGGAAGCTCCAGGGTTACTACTGTCAGGGCCATGGTTTTCCCTGTGCTGATGAAGTACCTGAAAAGTACACTTTTTCTTCCTCAGTTCAAGGCCTTTGTGCCTTGGGCCACATTCATCACTAGCCATGGGGCCACCCACACCACTAGCCACGGGGCCACCCACACCACTAGCCATGGGGCCACATTCACCACTAGCCATGGGGGCCACCCACACCACTAGCCACGGGGCCACCCACACCACTAGCCACGGGGCCACCCGTACCACTAGCAGTGAGGCTGGAGGGAATGGAAAGAGGGTGGGGTCCCAGCAGGAGGCCATGGCCAGCCTTGGTGGGGAGCTGGGTTGTTCTGTGAGAGCCGCAGTATCTTTCCCAGCCTGGGCTCCTGCCTCACTCGTTCTCACTTGCTATTTCCAAATTCCCTTCTCAGTGGGAAGGCAGACATTTTTTTTCTTGACTCACGGTTCGCCTTGGCTTCCTGTCCTTTTATGGAAGAAGTTCAGGAAGAACTTGGCTGGAGTGTAGGTTTTTCTGGGTTCAGTTGAAACATCAGGGTCACTGCCGTCCCGCCGCCCCGCTGGGTGGAGCGGTTTTCTCCATTTGGCAAGACCCCAGTGGGGCAGCCCAGACCCGCCTGGACACTAGAGCCTGCAGGGCAGGAGGCTGGGCCCACCTCTCCACCAGGGCCCCTCGGGAGAATTCTAGAAGCACAGGAAGGTCTCTTCACTTCTTGTCCACCCCCTGCAAGGGAGGAGGGTGCTCTTCTGAAGTGGTGGCCCACTTTTGGAGCCCTGTGCATGGTGGCAACACCCTTCTTCGTTAGCTTTCTGCCAGTGCAGCTTTCCTTCTGTGTCCTGGAGTCCGCCGCTCAACGATGAAAGCACTCGGGTGTTGGGGAATCAAAAAGAAAGGAGCTAAATGCTCAGGTTTCTATGAAGGATTTTAATAAAGCGTCATTGCGGGTGGCCTTAGTGTCAAAACCTGCGTCTTCCTTCTCAAGGATGCTTAGATCGCTGGTCCTTCTCGTTACCAAGGACACAAAACTGGACACAGCTAGGCCCCTCCCCCTTCTGCTGCCTTCACGTCATCCAGCTGAGCTGGCAGAGCACCTTCCTTCCAGTTCTGATCTGGTTCCCTGGTAAGCTTCCTGTTTTTCTTAACATACCCATTCTCTTAGGCAGTGTGCTGTCAGCTCATTTGGAGGGTCTCTCTTTGGCTGTCTTTTAAGTGTTTATTTATTTTACATATTGTAAGGCAGAATCAGCCATCCCTGGTTACCTGAAAGTCCGGCTTGGCTCACTTGTTCTTTTAGCTGTGTCTCTGATGTTCCCACTATGAGCCACATCTGAGCATCATTAGACGGCTGGTGACTCACCTCCCCATGGCTGTTCCTTTCGTGGAGAAGGTGCTCGCCTCATGGAAAATTCCTCTCCATCCTTACTTCGAGGACAGCAAGCATATTCTGCCCTTTGTCAGGCCCGGAGTTTCACTGTCTTCTGTGCATCTGGACCCAGCCAGTCACATCCTTTCACAGGGTGGCTCTTGTCACTTGCACAGAATGAGTCAGCAACATGCCTTGCAGTGGGCCCTGGATATTTATTTGTCAAACAAATGGTATTCCACATGGAAAAGGCTGTAAAAGACTTGCCTTCCTTTCCACAAATTGTGCTCAGCGCTTTCCATGGCTGCCATCCTGGATCACAGGTCAGCAGCAGCTCAAAACCGAGATGCCAAGTTGGAGACCCTGCTTTCTTAGGTCCCTGGAGGGACATGGAGGTACCAGTGGGGTGACTCTCGAAATGCTGGGGACTGGATAAGGGGGGAGGAGGTAGTGTGTCCACCTCACTAGCAAGATGAGGGGTCCAGATGGGGGTCCACTGGGACAGCGGCAGGCTGTTCAGTGTGCTGCTGGCCGCCTTGCTCGCCACTGAGGAGACGACTCCCCCAGCGACGTTTGAGGGCTGCGCTGAAGCGTCAGTCCCCTGAGTCGGGAGGCAGCCTTGCCTGGCTGCACATGTGATGCCAGGAGCCTGAACAGGCTTCCTCCAGGTGGTGGAAATGCCGCGCTGGGGTTCCCGTCTGTGCTCCGCCCACTCAGCTCCATCCCCCGTAAGGAGGGGCCCCCAGGAGCTCCCTCGGGACGTCTGCTGGGGAATAACTCACCTGCAGCTTTATTCCATACCTCGTCTAATTTGCCTTCCTGTCCAATCTTGTGCTGTCTGCACCACAGGCCACGGAGCACAGTGGGTCTCTGTGACTGGCCCAGGCCCGCTATTACCGGAAGTGGTGGTGAGCTGGTCGAGTTTAACAGCCAGCTGTCCGGGGGATGCAGCCGGCAAGCTGGGGGCGGAGGGTCACAGCGGAGCCTCTAGGCAGCGTGGGCTCTCGGGAGCAGGCTCAGAGATGGAGAAGGGGAGGAGGCAGCGCTGGGTGTCACGTGCGGGGCTGAGACAGCCGGGCCTGGGTCAGTCTGGGACAGACCCCGAAGGGGCTGGCAGCGGGGGCTCTGTGGCACACTCCCCGCAGCTGAGCCCCACGTCCTTCTTCAGAGGGAGGCTGGGCGGGCTTCTCAGTGACAACCACGCCCAGATGTACCCAAGTCTGAGCGTGAGCCCCTGCCAGGAGGGTCAGGTTGGGGCTTTAGGCAGACCCCAACAGCCTGTTCCTGTAGCCACAGTCACCTGGAGGAGCACCCTGGCCCTTACCCGGCCCTGCCCATCCCAGAGCCTGGCTTTGTCCCCAGCCCCCATCCTCGGACTCACCCTGTCACCCCGGCAGGTTCCTTGCTGAGTCCCATCTGAGTTCCACTCTGCTTTGCCTTCTCGGCCAGGCCTGGGGTTTCCCCCGCCTCCTCCCGGGCGCCTGACCTCGCCTGCCTCGGGGTTCTGGCCTTGTCCTCGGTGCTGGCCGCTTGTGGTGAACCTGCCCCGCTGCGCAGATGGGACAGACCCTGGGGCCTGGCTCTTCCCGGACTCAGGCCCTGCTGTGCGCATGGTGGGGCGGGCAGAGGAAGCCCCCACCTGCCCAGACCAGTTTGAGGAAGGCGAGTGGATTTGGGCCAACACCACGGGAGCCGAGAGTGACCCTCGAGCTCCGTGCTTTGCCTGCATTTTCTTACAGGACGGGGTGCCGTGCTGTCAGGAGCTGACTGTCCATAGTTCCAGGGCTGGTTAGGGAGTGAGCAGGGCCAGGGCGCCGCCGGCACCACGCCTGTGCATCCTTCTTCCTGAAGTCTGGTTTGTCTCCTGAATCCCAGTCCTTCCCCCCGTCCGCAACAGGGTGTGTTTAGAAATGGCCTTGTTAGCAGATCGTACGTTCTCCTTGGTCAGCCCCCCTGAGCGCTGAGCCTGTTTCCTGGCAGGTGGCCTGTCTGAGGAGGAATGACTCTGCCTGCCAGGTGGGCCGCAGGGAAGTCACCTGGAAGAGCTCACGGGCTCATCTCTGCCTGCAGGGCAGAGGACGCTTTCCGCCCCTCAGGGCCCCGGAGCTGTTCTTCGGGCCCCAGGCCTGGGGTCCCACGCCTCCCTCTCGTATTTGCCCCTTCACCCTCTTTCAGTGCACTCTCACAGCAGACGTCCCTGAAAGGATGAAATAATCCTGTTTCACCCTTTTGATGTGATTCTTTAGCATATACTATTTATTTATTTACTTTTTAAACATTCTAGCTTTTATCTGTGATGGTTTATTTCACAGATAAAAGATATTTCATATCTTTCTAATGTAGTCTTGGTAATTTTAATCTATTTATTTAACCGATTTCCCCCCTCGATGATGAGTAAGTGGTCCAGGCTCTGCCGGGTCAGGGGTCCGGCTCCTGTTGCAGACCCGCCTCCAAGCAGGGAGGCCGTGGGCCTCCGGGCACTGCCGAGCTGTGCCGTGCCCCTCGGCCCTCCTCCATCGAATTCCCCTCCTGCATGGAATTCCCCTCCTGCGTGGAATTCTCCTCCTCTTCTTAGGCAAATGCTTTGATTCAGAAACCACCAGCAAGGATGGGTTGGCAAACTCCTGCAGCCTCCACACAGTGGGTCTGAAACAGTTCCATGCCCCGGCTGGGGAGTGGAGGGTGGGTGGGGCAGAGTGTTGTCAGATAAGCAGCACTGAGTCGAGGAGGCCTGAGGGATGGGAGGAGCTTGTTCCGTTGTTGGCGATGCTGTCCACGTAGGAAGTTTCTTTTTCTGCCTGACTTACTTCACGTAATATGATCATCTCGAGGTCCACCTATGTCCCTTCAAATGGCAGTATTTCATCCTTTTTTAGTGGCTGAGTAATAGTCCATTTTGTATATAAACAGAACTCCAGCCTTGAGTTCTAAAGTTGGCTCCTAGCTCCGCCCCCTCCCTGGGGTCTGGAAGCCCCTCCAGCCTCCGGGAGACCCTGTCCTCCGCCCCTGGCTCGCAGCCTACGTCTCCCCTTGACCCCACCCCAGGGCTGCGAGAACTTGTAGGAAAGAGAGACTTCCTCTTATGTTAATATAAAGCTGAATGTTAACATAAAACTTTGTCGGTCACATTTAATGGGTTAAAGTTCAATGTTTAATGTAAAAATGTAACGCTGGAGTGCAGCCCAGTGTCTGTCAGGGAGCAAGGTCAGTCAGCAGTTGAGAGTAAGAGTCTAGAAGCTTCCCTGCCACGTGCCGCTGCCTGACGCCCACAGCCGAGCACCACAGGGCTCTTTTCACTGCACAGTGAGGAGGCCAGGCTGGGTGCTGTTGGATTTTTGTGTTGAGTCCCCACGTGGTGTGACCACCCCTCGGTGTGCGCGGACTGGGAGTGATGGGGTCTGGCCTGCACCCTGGGAGCCGGGAGGATGGAGCGGAGCACTGCGTGGTGTGGGCAGCTGAGAAACACTGCAGGTCCGGACACCGGAACAGCCGGGCCCTTCTTGTCTGCCCCCATACAGAAATCAGAAGCATCATTGTAAGGACCTTGCAAATTCAGTTCACGTTGCACATGTAGCCTGTCCTGACCTGGGTTACCCTGACCCCTAAGAGCCCTGGGATTGCCTTACTGTTCTACCAAGCGTGGGAAGTCCACTGCCTTCCCCAAGCATCTTCTCTGAGTAGCCTGTCCTCCTCTTCCCCCCATCGCTGAACGTCGTACACATTTCTAGTCTGGTATGTGGATCACCTGGGGTTCATTCTGAAGTGAATGTGACCACGATTTTACCTGGCTCTTGAGGGTCTCCTTGTCCTGGAAGCAGCTTAGCGGGCCTGCATGGATTCAAGGACAGGTTCCCTCTGGACCACACGGAGCTGAGCCTTGTATCCTTGTAACCAGCCTTCCTGAATTTCTGCATTGGTGTCTGCAGTCTTACAGCCGAGGGAGAATGGCGTGGGCTGTGGCCTTGCAGGGATCTGCTCTGATGAACCCAGGGGCATCTCCCTCCCATGGGCGAATGTCGCTCAGCCTCTGTACCTCGCCCCGACTTTGTCCCTCTCGCAGGGATCACAGTGCAGCACCCCAGGTACTTTCTGGCAAGGTATTCGGAACGTAGCTCCAAATCCAGTCCACACTAACTTGACAAATAAAAAATACAGAGTTCCAGCAGGCATCCAAGTGGGGAACTAACACAAATGGGCGGCTTCAGAGGATAAAAGTTAACGGCATGAGCGTAGCGGGTGATGGATTGGTGGAGGTGAGACTCTGAAAGTCTAAAATATAGAATTGATACTGAAGGAAATGTAGCTCTATTTCCAGGTTCTGGAGGCCACCCCCTTCCTGCCCCCTCTGCCTTCCCCGTTCCCCTAAGTTATTGATTGGAGAGAACCTTGGGTGACTGGTTTTAATGAATAGATGGGAGTGATTGGAAATTTACATACCAATGGCTGTCATGCAAGTAGGTGCTTTTGAAGTGATTGCAAAAAATTTATTCTCATTAACACTTTAAGCCCTCTCTTGCAGTTTGGTTTTTGATGGTAAAACCTGACTTAGGACAATAAAAAAGGGGCATTTTTTTGCCACCTTTGTATCTGACAAGGGCGTATTTCACCTTAGCCTGGGCTCAGTGTTTTGCAATTAGAAATGAAGAGGCTCAGATTTAACTTGAAAATATTTGTACATTATTTTTATTTCTGATCACATAAATAATACATGTACAGTATGAAAATTTTGGAAAAGTAAAAGTAGAAAGATGAAGATAAAGTCAACTGAATTATAACTTTCTCTTTGTATATATGTATGTAGAATTTTTTAGCAAAACTGTATGCATAGTGGACTTAACTGTTCTGTAATTTTTTTTTAACATTTAGTGATTTATGGAGAGAACATTTCCCCATGCCACTAAATATTCTTTGACAATAGGGTTTTTATTAATTGTATAGTGGCAGTGTAACACTGACTTGTTCCTCCATGCCCCACTTTTGTGTATTTAAGTTGTTTCCAGTCATTTGATATTGTAAACAAATGTTCGTCCTTACCCGTCCACCTTGTGAACATCTGTGATCATTTCTGGAGGTGAAATGCTTAGAAGTGGGGTTGCAGTATCAGAGGGCACACACGTATGAAGGACCTTGCATCCATATCTGCACGCTGCCCTCCAGAAAGGTGATTCCAGTTGACACACCTGCCAGCCTTGTGTTTCTTTATATCTTTGGTGACACTGCAGACCAGATTTTGAAAATACCTGCTTCTCATGGAAACGCCAGTCAGATTGGAGTTCCTTCACCTATCTTTTCTCCCAGGCTACAGCTGCCTTCTTTAAAGTCAGAGGGTCATTGTCCTCCCATTTTTTTTTTTTATTCTGGTAAAACGCACATAACATAAAATTTACTGTCTTAACCACTTTTAAGTGTACATCTCAGTAGTGATGTGTACGTTCATATTGTCGTGCAGCCATCAGCACCATCTGCCTCCAGAGCTCCTTCATCTTCTCAAACCAAACCCCATACTCATTAAACACTCATTCACCCCTCAGCCCCTGACAATCTCCATTCTGCTTTCTGTCTGTGAATTTGATGACTCGAGATGCCTTGTATAAGTGGAATCAGACAGCATTTGTTCTTTTATAACTGGCTTAGTTTGCTGAGCATAGTGTTCTCAAGGTTCATCCATGTTGTAGTATGTGTCGGAATTTCTGTTCAGCCTCTTTTAGGCTGAACAATATTCCATTGCATGCATGTATCAAATTTTGTTTGTCCATTCATTCATCAGTGGACACCAGGATTACTTCCATCTTTTGGCTATTACGAATAATGTTGCTATAAACATGTATGTATAAATACATCTTTAAGGCCTGGCTTTCAACTTTTTTAGGCATAGACCCAGAAGCAGATTTGCTGGATCATATGGTAGTCCTATTTTTAATTTTTCAAAGGCCTGCCATACTGTTTTCCATAGCAGCTGGACCATTTTACATCCCACCAACAGTGCACAACTTCCAGTCTCTCCACATCCTTGCTAACGCTTGTCCTCTCCTCTCCTCTCCTCTCCTCGCCTCACCTCTCCCCTCCCCTCCCCTTCCCTTCCCTTCCCTTCCCTTCCCTTCCCTTCCCTTCCCTTCCCTTTCCTTCCCTTCCCTTCCCTTCCCTTCTCTTCTCTTCTCGTCTTTTCTGATAGTAGTCATCCTAACGAGGGTGATGCGGCATCTCATTGTAGTTTTTATTTGCATTTCGCTAATTAGTGACGTTAGCCATCTTTTCATATGCGTGTTGATCATCCATATGTCTCCTCTGCAGGAAGGTCTGTTCAAGTCCTTTGCCCCTTTTTGCACTGTGCTGTTTACTTTTTGTAGTTGAGTCGGGCGTCATTTTTAGAGGCTCCTGCAATCCCCATCTTCTGCTCTCACCCCATCTCTTCCTCAGGGGAGAGCAGGCTGGCCATCCTGGAGCATCTGCCCACTGTGGCAAGGCTTAAGCAGACAGGTAGGAACATGACTCATCATAAATCACTTATCACTTGTATTTTGGGTCCCATGTAAGTATAGGTGTGCTCCATCAGACGTACCAAGATGGGAACTTGCGGGACAGATAAACTGGGGAGTGAATACTTAGAGGACAGGAAGGTGAGGGCCCTCATGTAGAATTACCCTCAGAAAGAACATCGGGGGCAGACAGCGGGCCGGATGCCTGTCCGCGAGGGATGAAGGGAAGGGACTGGACGCTGGAAGATGACAAGAGGAGCAGAAGCTCTGACAAAATGTAGCTTAAAAAAGGTCTGGGAGAAGCAGTGTCCTTGGAGGATGGCCTTGACCTGACCTGGGTGCGCCTGGAGGAAGGAGGCTCCGGAGACAGAGCCGTCTGGCGGAGGTGGCTGCGGGGGAGCAGGGTTTCGGAGGAGACGAGGGTCTCCTTGAGGTCGGGAGGCACGGGGATCTTTTGGAAAATATTGACCAGATTTGCAAAATCCTGTTCCACACACCTGCAGCTGTGTAACTGGTCGTGTTTCCTTCTAGATGTTGGCGGCTGGACAGCTTAGGGCTAAATTTGGGACCCACCCCTGCAGTGGCCAAAGGCCTTCCAGGATTTTGTGCACTCACTCCCCTCCTGACTGTTGTTTATGTTCCGTTGGCCTTAAATCCATTCCTGTTTTCAAATTTTATTTTATCTTGGATTATATGTACCTTTCTAGGCCGCCTGGAGCATGTGTTCGGTATGGGGTGAGTTATAAATAAATCCACACAGAAGAACTGTGTGCAGTGCAAAACGACTCACTGGAAACTTCTTTCCAATAACCCATCCCCCTAGTGTATTTAACAGGTAAGCCTGTGTATACATCACTCTCCTGAAACACATTTCTTGTATGAGATAAATACACTCTGATTTGATCTAATTTTTCCTGCATACGTAACAGAACATTTTTGAATCAGGGAAGAGGAAATTAAATTCTCTGTGACCTCCCTGTGCTGACAGAATAGCCTGTACGTCGACAACACAGAGCAGCTCACGCCCCCCTCGTCGCTGGCCAGTGTGTCTTCCGGGTCTTATATTTACGTTGTCAAACCTGGCAAAGAAGGGCCGTTTCTAAAGGTGCCTGAAGAGGCCCGAGATGACGTTTTTAGGGCCCGGCTTTGGCACAGGTGCACGTAGAGCTGACAGGTCATAGAAAGCCTCAGGCGGTCTGTTTCTGACGTGGATGGAGGACTGCAGGCGCCCCGGAGCGGCGTGGCTGTCCCGCGGCGCTGCCTGCTGCTCGTTTCTGATCAAACGCTCGGCGGGAGTGGAACGTGGCGCTTCGGGGCCTGGGCGCCAGGCTTGGTGCTTCGCAACCTTTCTGCGCCTCTGCTTTATCACTCGTGACGCAGAGATGGTGAGAATTAAACAAGATAATGCATTTGAAGCACAAAGCGTAGTGCCTGGCGCGGACTGTAAACTGGCTACAGATGTTAATTTGGGGAAAAGAAAAAAAAAAAACCAACTGTGGGCCCTCACTTGGCTCTTGCTTGCTGTGCGGTGCTACTCCCGTTGTCACCGAGATTTCCAGTGTGTGTCTTTAAACAGAGTAGTTCCTTCAGGATGGGGAGTCTCCCTGTCACGTCCCAAGCGCCAAATGCAGGAGGTGGCGGATTAGCTTGTTTCTCTGGATCTGTCTCCCCACCAGCGTCGGTGGTGGTCTGAGCCAGCGTGCTTGAAGAAGCTCACCAGGAAGCTGCCTATAGCGTGGCGCCGACCATGTGATTTCATAGATCCGTCTGCCTTCAAATGCTTGTCAGTTGCCTTTTTAGTGTCTCAGTTGCCTTTTTAGTTCAAAAATTTATTTACTACTTTCATGATGCCTAGAGCGTATGAGAATTTTGGATGTTAACGGTGTCTTTTCAAAGCCAGCTATTAGAAGAAAATTTTAGTTTATTTTCGGTTGTGTGGTATTTGGTGAAGCAGAGTATTTCTAAGAAGTTTCTGCAGGAGTGCCTTCTCTCGCTGCTCTCAGCGCCTTTGGGAATCGACGGTGGTGTCTGGCTGGTGGAGGTGGGAGTTCCCCTTCTCCTTCTTAATAGAATGTTCCGCTGGGAAATTTTCTAATTTTCAGGACTTGTGGGGCTTTTGTTTTGTTTTTCTCCATCAACAAATGTAATCAAATCCCCAAAGCAGAAACACGAGGGACTGAGCAGAAATTCTGAGTGGTCCCTAAAGGCATGTGTGTGACCGGGCGCCCCTGCACACACCCACAGCTCCCGTGGCTTTTGATTTCGACCTACCTGAGTACTTACCACTCCAGGCTTGCCAGGGAGGTGCGATCTACGAGGCCCAGGGCAGCTGGCGTGTGCGGGGCTGGTTCTCAGAAGCCAGGGCAGGCTTGCGGGGAGCGGGGCTGAGTTAGCTAGTGAAGAACGCAGCTTCCCGAAACCCTTTCCCTTTGTTCAAAAGTAGATGTGGAAAGGTATGGACGTTCTTTCTAAAATAAAAACTTACATCGTTAAGAAGGAACACCAGCTCAAGCCCTGGCCGTGTCTCCTCTCAGTTTTCTTGGTGCTTCAGTCATCTTTAATGGCACTTTGTATCACAAAATTTGGCAGAATTCTGAATCCTCGAGAAATATTTTGGCTGTGGGTTTGGTTTATGACATCCTGTTTTGTTAACTGTGGTCTCTTGTTAGTCTTTTAGATAATATTTCATGCTGTTGGTTTTCTCAAAAGATTTCATAGCCCACTGAATTTACCCATGCTGTCTTTTCAAACCTTTTTTTTTTTTTTCTGTTTTGTGTGGGGACGTAATTAGGTTTATTTATTTATTTTAATGGAGGTGCTGGGGATTGAACCCTGGACCTCATGCATACTGAGCACACCCTCTATCACTTAGCTGTACACTCCCCTTAAAACTTATTTCTTAAATTGAAAAAGTGATATATACATATGACAAAAAAAATCAATAGTATAAAAGAATATAAGTCAAAAAAAAAGTAGAAACAAATCTTTCTTCCACCCCAGATTTCCACTCCTCCTGGGCTCCCTCACCAGAGAGAGTCATTGTTACCAATTTGCTTTGTATCTTTCTGGAACTTTCCATCTCTATTCAAGTATATGTATGTATATTCATTCTGTGCATATTGATCTGTATCTTGCTTTTTCCACTTAAAAGTCTCTTTCCATACCAGCTCATAGATAACCACCTCATTCTTTTTCAAGGCTGTTAGGCCCTTTTACATTTTAATATAACATTTAGAACAGTCAGGCATTCATTTTTATTTTTGCCTCCTGTTGGGGCCAGCCACAGACGGCCGCACCTGGGACGGGCCCCGTGTGGTCTCGTTACAGTGGCCCCGGAACATCTCCCAGGCACCCAGCGTTTCTTCCTCCCTGGCATCCTCGAAGCCTGTAATTCCCTAATTAGACCTTCGTCTCTTTGACTTTAGCTTTGCCCCATGAGTCACGGGCAGATATTCCTGGGAATCCTGTGTCCTTTCTCATCCTGGTCTTAGTACTGACGAACCTCTCAGGTCCTTTTCTTGTAAACCAAATGGGGGTGGGCCCTAGGACCTGGGGGTCGGGGGAAGAAGGGAGAGGGGAGGGCCCCTACTCAGCTCACTTTCCAATTGTTTTCCAAGTCACGCCTGTCTCCCCTGAAACCCTCACGGGAGGCGACTCCACGGACAGAAGACGAGGCTGGGGGAGGCTGGGGGAGGCTTTCTTTGCTTCTTTAATGCCCTTAGAAGGGTCCTGGCGGAGGGCTGCAGGCTGCTGTGAGCATTCCCGGCTGAGCAGGAGGCCCTCAGCGCTGGGGAGACACCCGGCAGGACGAAGGATCTCTTTGATAATCTCATAAAAGCTATGACTCTTTCTAGAAGAACACTGAACAAAATGTAAGCGTCTGTGCAGCACGGCAAGGGCGTAATGTTCTGTGTGTTACTGGTGGTGTTCACTGAGCAGTTATTACACGCTGCGCGCTGGGGCCAACAGCTCTGTGTGCTCACGTCTTTTCATTTAAGCCTCACAATTACAGCCCTATGAGGTAGATGTCAGTACCCTCAATTTACAGATAAAAACCCCAAGGCTCAGAGACTTTAATATGCACAGTCTAGCAAAGGATAGAGTTGAGTTTGGATCTGTCTCAAGATCAAGAGCTCGTTTTAAAGTGTCTCTGACCCGCTGAGGTTGACGGGGGACCTGGCTCTGGACGCGTCTAGCTCAGGGCCTGGCGCCTGCAGACGGGGAGGGCCAGGAGAACCTCATGAGCACGTGCACCGCTGGGCAGGGGGCGGTCTGCGCAGGCCAGGCCAAAACACCCGCGCGTGGAAGCGCCAAGCGCAAAGTGTGCTCAGAATCACCCAAGGCAGAAGGAAGGAAGCAGAGCTGGGGGGTTTCATTTAGCACGCGGTGTGCAGATGGTGGTGACAGGAGCTGATACTACTGAGCGCTGCTCACCGGTGAAGCACTGGTCCAGGAACATCACATGCTTTAGCTCACTCAGTCTTCATCATAACCTTGTGAGCAGGCACTATTTTTCTTCCCATTTTTATGGATGGGAACGCTGAGGGCGAGAGAGGTTATGGAGCTGGCTCCAGATCGTGCAGGTCATAAGTGTAAGGTTGGATGTGAAGACGGGCCGTGGTGGGGCACAGTCTGTCCCCTTGCCCGCAGGCTCTGCTGCCCCTCTACCGTTGGTTTGCATCCGTCTCCCCCTTTTTGCGTCTTAGTAAAATCCCTTATGGTGATTTTCAAGGCCGACCCAAATGCTCCATTCTGCACAGTCTTTCCCGACCCTCAGTCCTCCTGGCTCAGCCTCTGAGGCGTTACTCACCCCTCTCCGTGGCCTCGTTGTCTTGGTTCAGATGCACCGTTGGTGCCTTTTGGACGGTGTATTTCCGTTGCTAAATTACTCGTGTTTTGAGAGTGAACAGGGCACATTCTGTTTACCCTGTGTGCTGAGACCAGCACCAGTGACGACGAGAGATGCTCCCACGTGTCCCTGCATGGCGTGTGGGCGCGATCCCACCCGACCTGCCCCGTCGGGAAGCCGCCCGGCGCCACAGGCTGCGGGAGGAGGGAACACAGAGCTCTTCCGGGAGGAGGCCCATGGAGCCCAGACCGCGGCTCACGGATGCTCAGGACCCACAGAGCTGGGGCACCCGGCCGCACCGGGGACCGGCTCCCTCCTGCTCGCCTGGGAGCAGGTGTCGTCCTTCCTACAGGGACTCCACTGGCCTTGCAAACAAGCGTCGTCTCTGCTCTGCTAGTTCTGCCTGCTTTTCCACGTGGACAGTCGACTGCTTATCTCAAACTCTCGAAGAGGGGATGTGACTGCCTTGGCTGGTCGCTGCCGGTGTAGAGTCCCGCCAGGGCCGGGTTCTCATGCCGGGCTCCCTGGCAGACCACCAGCTTCCTATGTACCATCTGGGCATCGATTCCTGGGTGCGGTGAGTTTTGGTAGAATCTGGAGCTTCTGTGCATGGAGAGAAACACTCAGTATAGTTTCTACTTTGTCGAATGTCCAATATATTAATCTTCAAACAATCAACATTCATCTAAATATTCAGGCACTAGTTACACAAAGATTAAATGAAAAAGAACTTATGAATTTAATAGATTTGATTTCCCCCAAATTTAAACATTGATTGCAAACTCAATTTAGGTGCTGACAAATCTCACAGTATCACATACTCTTGGTTGTTTTAATTGACTTAGAGAAACAAAACATGCAAGCGGTATTTCAAAGATTATAAAGCTAATTTATAAAGCTAATAATTGATTTTTAAATGTCTACCAGTGTGCTAATAATATGGATTTGAATTTTTTACTCCACTGTCTGTATTTTTATTCCTTTATTTTATTTTTTCACTATCTTTACCATTATCATTTACTTACTCACCTCACCCAACCAGGTTTGATGACGATTCAGTGCTATTGTGTGAATGAGAGAACAGTGGTCCTTCCTCACATAAGAAAAAGAGGAGTGTATTATTTATTTCTCATTAATAATAATTACAAATAATTATAACAAAGCCTTTCTAAGTGAGTACACATAAAATTATTGAATATGAAATGATAGTTCATATTTTAAATCACAATAATTAGAAAATTTTGAGGTAAATATTTTGAAATAATTACAAACCTTGCTGTCATGGAAACCGTCTTTTGAAGGATTTTTTAATGTTTACTAGTTTCAGTATTCTTGAAATGTAGAAATGGTGCCATAGTTTACAGTCTTTTTCGCGACATCATAGACCTTAAGTAGGTTGAAAATAAATTGTAACGTTGTTATCCGCTGATGACATACATTGGCAAAGCTAAAGAGATCCGGATGGCTACCAAGTGTCGCAGGCGCGCCCAGCTGACCGCTGCTGTGAAGGCACCGCAGCACCTGCACGGGACCCAGACTGCGTTTTAGAGAACAGCACGAGGATTTCAGCTCCGACGTCGCGCACCGAAGCCCAGCAGCATCCTGCTCCCCTCGCCTGCTCGCCTGTCAGGTCGGTGGGAAAACACCGCGCGTGTGCTGCGCTCACTTTCCTTGTCATTCTTCAAATTACGTGAGTTACTTAAACACTGAAAACGCCAGAATATTCTTTTGGTTTTTTTTTTAAACCTTTCTTTTGGGTGTCTATTTTGCTCTGATATAGAAGAAGCTGATTTTTTTTAATCTTTTTGTTTAGAAATTGTAGACATAAAAAATTGAAAGGCTAACACAATAAACGTCAGAAATCTTTTTACCCAGATTCCTCAGTGGTTTATTTCTTGTCACATTTGTTTTCCTCCGTGTTTTTGTTAAAACATTTGAAAACTGCTGACGTCCCGATGTCCCCTCCACGCGTTTCCATTGCGTGTGCAAAGAACAGCGGCACTCTCCTGAGTGTCCCAGAGCCACGCTCGCGCCTCAGCATAATCTAACATGCGGGCCGTGGCCAGGTGTTCCTGACTGGCTCCCGACGGCCCTTCACAGACCCCCCGAGAGCGCGTCGAGCCTCCCTTGTGGTGCGGGTCGCTGCGCTGCTGCACTTCCCCTTGGCCTTGTGGTGGTGGACGGTAGGACATTTTTGATGGGTTCAGGCCAGTTGTTTCGTAAAATGGACCACAATCTGGATTTATCTGCTGGTGTCGTGATCAGATTTAAGGAAGACGTTCTTGGCAAGGACTCCTCGGAGGTGAAGCGTGAACTTCCCGAGGAAGCTCATGATGTCAGCTTCTCTCTTGTCCGTGATGCCAAGTTTGACCAAGAAATCAATTTTGAAACTCAGGTTGGATTGTAATTAGGCATGAGCATGAGATTTTCCATTGAAATGAGTCTTCTCCTTTCTAGAATCTTCTACCTTGGACAACTTGGCATCAGTGTCCAGAGACCCTGAGGTTTATCGAGTGTCTGCATAGATGGAAGTCAGGGAGAGCGTCACAGGACACCTAGGGGAAGGGCGTTCTGGGCAGGGAACAGCGGTGCGAGGCCGAGCAGCAGGGGGGCCCGGGCAGAAGGGCCGTGAGCAGGGAGGAGGCAGGAGGAAGAGTCTGAAGGCCCTGAAGGCCCCTGGAAGAACTTTAATTGGGGGCTAAGTGTGAGGGGAGGTCCCTGAGACGCTCTCAGGAGAGACCGAAGTGACCTGACTTCCATGATTTTATTTATTTATTTTTTGTCATTTAGAATTTTTTTACTTTTAGAAGTGGCCTTTCAGACCGGGGCGGAGGTCTGTGGCAGAGTGCGCACACACAAGCAAGGAAAGCCCGAGTGAGCGAAGCGGTGAAGGCACTTCTAGGGCGCCGCGACGACCTCACAGCCGCCACCGGCTGACGGCAGTTCGAAGAGCAGCCGGACGTCGGGGACGCTGAAATGTGAGAGAACGGGGTCGGTGGCAGCTGCGCAGCAGCCCTGCGTCTCAGAAACACGTCCCCGCGCCGCCACAGCCCCGCCCCCTGCCCCGCGCACCTCCCGCCCGGCCCCCCCCCCCCCCCCCCCGTCCCCGCTGCTGCTGCTGCTGCTGCTGCAGACACGTGCCTCCAGCGCCGTTCTCCGTCTGAGCTGGTCTGTGCGTTTCCTTCTGTGACTTGCTTTTCCACCCGACAGTGTGCGGAGAGGTGCGGGCTTGCTCAGCCCCACCCGGTGCTGGGCCCCCTCTGCCCGTCCACACTTTCTCTCTTCCCCTGGTCGGGGTCGTCTGGGGGCTCCCCACGTTCGCCGCTACGAACCACTTCCCCACCAGCCTTCCTCCCTTGTCTCCGAACACGAGCTCAGTCCTCTGGAATCACGACGTCTACATGACAGTATCTCCGAGCCTCCAGTAAGATCAAAGCATCTGTCCTCCCTCCCTGAGCATCCCGAGGGAGCATGGGGATCCTGCCCTTGCTTGCTCTGTGGCCTTGGACTGAAGTCTGCACTCAGGGTCCTGGGGGAGCTGAGGGAAGAGGGCGTGCCTCCCAGCCAGCCAGCAGCCTGGGGACCAAAGCTATGCCCTTACCCTGGCTCTCTGAGGGAGGCTGCGAGGTGGGGGCTCCCTGGGGACCAGGGACGTGGCTCAGCTCGGGGACATCACTGAGTCCACTGCGTGGTCAGTACTGGGCTGTGGGGCGTGGAGTCCGGCAGAGGATGCCTCTCATTCTGAGCTCTTTCATCTCGGTTCCCCGCTGGCCGCGGGAAGGGAAGCTGCAGTGGTCTTGGGAACACTCAGGGCCCCCTGCTCCCGGCTGCTTAGCGGGGCCCGAGGTTACGGCCTCCCTGGTCCGGATGTCACGGCAGCAGCAGCGACCTTGGCCCCTGGCCACCCTCCACTGTCTCCACGGTGGCCCCACGTGCTGCCCACCCCCAGCCCGTGTGCCTGAGCAGCAGAGGCTGGCAGGGACCTTCCTCAAGGGACAGCCGCCCTGTGGTCGGTCACTGCAGAGCCTGGGCTGGCCGTGTCCAGCCCCTGACTGCCACCATTCAGCGTGCATGTTCATCACGTCTCCTCCTTTGCTGACCTGGGCAAAGTCAAACACCAGGGTGTCCGTGAATATACGTCTTCCCGGCACAGCTGTCACTGCGGGTCCCCGGGGAGATGCCCAGTCACGGGGCTGTGTGGTGTGCGAACATCCACGCACCGCTTTGCTATTCTTTTTTCAAAAGATGGCTCGGCCTCTGGTTCCCCTTCCACTGTGGGGCTCCCCAGACCACAACCTGGGGAGAGGAGGGACTGCAGCCCCCTGTCTCCCTAGGGGCCTGTGCCTGGACCCCTCTGGCCCGGCCGCATCTACCCTCTTCTGCCCCCTGTGACCCCTCTGTCCCTGTGTCCCTGTCCCCTACAGCTGGCTGGACCCTTGGGATAGGGTCACTGCCCCTCTCCCCAAGGTGCAGCAGCACCTCCACGGGGGACAGACCCACCCTACAGGGGAGCGAGGTGGGGGCCCACTGACATTTGAATTGTATGGCCCTGGCTTCTGGGAGGGAGATGGACTGTGCGGAGCAAAGCGGAAGACAGACGACCGGGAAGCACTGCAACGGTCCAGGCAGGGGATGGCGTGGCTTGAGCGAACGGGTGGAGCGGTGATGGGGGGGGCTGAAAATCTGTTTAGAAGAGAAACCAAACTGGGTTCAGAATTCTGAACGGCTTAGGAAAACTGGAGAGAAACTAACAGAAGCCAAGTTCAGAAGAGACGAAGGGGCTGTGCCTGCAAAGGAGAGACCCACCCCCTCAAATCTGGGCTGATCAGGAGTCAGCAATGAAGTGCTCTGGTTTGGAAATCGAGTGTAAAATAAACCACACACTTAGAAACCACAAAGGAATCTCTATTATATTTAGCACTGCTCAGAGCCTTGCTGGAATTCTGCGTCTAGTTTTGTGTTATGTGAACCTGGAAAGATGCAGAGAACGCACAGAAGGTGCAGGTGAGAACTACAAGCTTGATTAAAAGGTTGAGAAATAAGATTTACTGGTTAGAAGAGAAGGCTGCGGGGTGATTCGATAATAGCGCCTTGTCCACAAAGGGCGGGCGTGCTTTGCAGGGGCCGCTGGGCCGTACTGCGGGATTCCTCGTGGTCAGCTAAGATGAGGCACCTGGAAGCTGCGCCAGGGGTAGTACTGGCTGGCTGTGGAAACAGCCCCTCACCCAGAGAGAGGCTTGTGGGCATTTTAATGTGCTGCCAAGGGAGACTCTTGGGTACTTTTCTTCCTAGACGCCTTTCCCTATTTGCTGGGGGTTGTTAAGTCTTAAGTCTTACATCTCCTTGAAGACAGAGCACTCTGGGCCCCTGAGGACCGTGGTGGGCGATCAGTCCAGGTTGGGTCCTTTCCTCCTCAGGCTGTTCTGCGGGTCCCTGAGGGTCCCAGGGCTCACTGGTGTTGCTGCTGAGGGCTGCTAGGCCTGCTGGGCACACTGAAGGAGACAAGGACAGTGGGGGGTGTGGTGGAGTCCAGCTAGGGTCCAGGTGCTGCACAGCTGCTCCCTCTGGCCTGGTTCCTCAGAGCCAGCCAGAAACCCGGCCCTGGTGGGTCGCACCTCGTGCGCCGCTGGCCTGGGAGACTAAGGTCAAGTTTCCGCGGCAGGATTCACAGTCACGTGAGGACCCAGCAGGTGTGATGGCTGGTGAAATAGTCGGGGGTGGGGGTGGGGAACAGAGCAGGGCACGGGCCGGACGGCTCGTTCTCCAGGGGGCCGAAGCTGCCCAGGGCCAGCCGCCGGCTGCCCTGCAGGAGTGACGGCCCCGCATCATCAGATTGCCCGAGAAGTCGAGTGTCTGGGTTTTTGACACAGGTCTCCTGATTCTAAACCACTCTAGAAAATAATAAAAATTCTGGAAATCCCCATGTGGGCCAGCACCATGCAGACAAAGCAAATGCAGCCTTGCCTGGATTTGGTCCACAGGTTCTGATTCTGCCACCTGCGACGTGGACGCGCGAGGGAGACCCAAGCGGGGCTCAGCCCGGAGGGGACAGGGCCGGCCTTGACATCTCGGCTTTGCCCTGCCCCTGCCCCCGACCCCCAGGGCCAACATTGTGGAAGGTTCTACAGTATGACCTCTGGGCGAGATGCTTCAGAAAGATGTCTGCCTCTGAACTAGCTGGACAGCTGCACTGGGAGGACGTCCCACAGCCCCTAGGATGTCACCCACCGCCCCGTCCACATGAAAAGGCGCAGAACAATGCCGTCGATCAGAGAAGCCCACGCCCCTGGGCAGTCACACAGCGTCCCCTTGGCGGGGTCGTGTTCATGGCAGCGCCAACAACGCACAAGACTGTTCTTTCATAGGCCTGGGGACGTGCTTGGGACGAGAAAGCCCACTTTGTCAGGAGCAGGAAGAGGTGGCGCTGGGAACCATGGGGCTTTATCCGCTGAGCACCTTCTGGGGAAACGCTGCAGGTTCTCTCTTGCAGGACAGCCTGGGCGGTTGCTGGCTGTGCCACTCTGGGTGCAGAGGGCCTTCCGGACGAGGGGAAGGCGGAGCAAGCTGGCCCTGCCTTCTCATGGCTTCCGATGGCTTGTTTATGAGCGGCCTTTAAATAATAAGATTTGACCCTGGATCACTTACTGAGGCTTCCAGTGGGTGGGGACTGTGCTGGGTGCTGGGGATCCAAAGCCACAGGAGCTGTGTGATTCCTGCCTCCAAATTATTTGTCCTGGGAAGAGCTGGACAAGCAAGACACCAGTTTCTATTCTGCTTGCAGTGCTTTAACTCAGTTGGAGTTCACGGCAATGGAACATTTAAAGTGTTTTGTTTTTGTTTGTTTTCTTTCCTATGTACTTTATGAGATCAAAACGAGACAGAGAAGCTGGTAGCCTGTCTCTGAGTGTTCTTTCTGCTACCAGGAAGGAATTTTGTTGTATTTCTGCTTTCACTAGAAATAATTGAAAATTCTGAGCTTCACAGGATGCCCTCACAAATAGCAGGGTTGGGAATAATTCTAGCATAGTTACACAGTTTTCTTTGGCTTGAAAAAAAAATCTGGTTAGTTATGAGACAGGAGGGAAGGGGGCAGGGCACAGCCATTAAAAGAATGACACAGCAGTGAGCACCAAGATGGTGGAAGAGTCAGCTCCCAGCACACCTCGAGCTTCAGCACACGCCCATTAAAACACAGTAGCTGCTGCCCGGCCCTCCCAGGGCGCCGGGACAGCCCCCAGGCTGACCGTAGAGGGCAAAGTGGGTGAGGGCCCAGCTCCTGGGAATCCCCGAAGTGGCTGGAATAATCCTCCCATTTGTTAGTTAGCATATGAGGTTATCGAGCCTATAAAAGCCACCAGCCCCCACCCCCCACCCCCGTGGCCGCCCTCATTCTCCCTGGCCGCCCCCGTGCTCTGAGGCCGCCACGCTCCCTTCTGAGGAAGACGGCCCGCACTCTGTCCTCGGAGTGCGCATGTCTCTGAATACATCTACTCTCACTCAACCATGGCTCGCTCTTGAACTCTTTCCTGCGCGAAGCCAAGGACCCCCACTTGGTGGGGCGCGTCCCAGGGACTTACCTGAGACCCGAGGCATGACCACCCTCTCATGCCCCGTTTTTCCTGTATCAGTTAGATGCTAGACTGTTGCCAGCATGGATCCACCGGAAGGATATAACTTTTAGGGAGAAAGTGTTCCACCTAATTACAAGATTATTTCTTTAGTCGTTAAATACATGGGCGTCTAACGTTGATCTGTATAGTCTAAGGGCATAGGGTCTTGTTCTCAAACTTTTTGAATAATAATTGTAGTTGCTGTTTTGTTGAGTGTGTGTCCCGTGCCAAACCCAGCACCCACAGTCTTGTTTAATCCTCTCAACAACCCTTTTGAAGTAATATTATTATTTCCATTTTATGGATGAAGGCTGAGGCCTCAAGGATGTGCTCAAAGCCACATACCTAGCAAGTGGCTGGACAAGGATATTTTGCCATCAAAGCTTGTAATCTAACCGCTGTTCTGTCCTGTCTCTTTTAGGTTTGATGTGAGATTTACACACAAGTAAAAGCAAGGCATGTCTGATTGCTCTGATCAAAAGCAACCTCTCATTCTCAGAGCCACGTTTTACGACTGTCCGTGGAAGTTGGCAGATACTTATGCCCTGCTGGTGAACTTGACTTCTGTAAACAGCCCACAGTCCCTGGCACCGAGCATGATGAATAGGCTGGTTAGTACCACGTCCAGTCTAAAATGCGGCAAGACTCAGGTATTATCACTGGTTTGGAAATGTTTCTGAACGAGACATTTAGAAACGGTTTCTCCAATGGTAGAAGAAAGCGTTAACTGTCTGAAGACGCCTGTTGTGAGGGAGCCTTGAAGACGTGTGTGCGGTTCTGGCCAGTGATGATCCCCCCGTTTTCCCGCCGCGCCCTGGCTTCCCTGGTCCTGAAGGAATGGACGGCTCCCCGGGCGCCGGGCACAGCGTGGGGCTTCAGTAAGCAGGACGCCGGTGGAGGGGTGGCTGGGCGGCACACCAGCATCTCCTGCAGGTAAGGGAGTCCCTGCTCGCCTGTCTCCTTTTTGTCCTGTGGAGCGGGGTGCGGAGCTCTGGCCTGAGCCCAGAGCTTCCAGGTCGGCGTGTGGTTCTCACAGAGCATCTCCTCCAGCTCCTGCCAACTCAGTCTGGCTGGGGGCCTGGGCTCCTTGACCACGCAGGCTGCTTAGGGTCGCAGTAAAAGGA
Organism: Camelus dromedarius; assembly: GCF_036321535.1. Lineage (NCBI taxonomy): Eukaryota > Metazoa > Chordata > Mammalia > Artiodactyla > Camelidae > Camelus > Camelus dromedarius. The sequence goes on along the minus strand of NC_087454.1, from coordinate 2,528,039 downwards.
CAGGGCCAACCGCAGCCTTCCTTCCCCCTGCCCCCGGCCCGTGAGGAACCACCGCTCCAGGGGCAAGCCCGATGGCCAGATGTTAAGTTTTTTGCTTTAAGAACCTTCCCCACAAGTGTGCCTCACTTGGGGTTTCAAAGCTTTTACCTTCTGTCACCTTCTGTCCTGCTTCTTTGGCAAGAGCTCTCAGTCCGGGGTTCCACGTGGCCCGGGGCCAGTTACTTAACCCCCCAAGACCCCTGTTTCCTCGTCGGCGAGCCCGTGGTGGTGGTGGTGGTGGAGGCGGGTGATGGTGGCTGCCTACCTCAGCCAGTTATTTGAAAGAGCTCAGACTTTGCTGCTTGGCTTGGTTTGAATCCACCTTCTAATCTGGGCGAGTAACTGCTCCGAGCCTCGGCTTTTTCATGTGTACTGTTGAAACAATGCTTCATGTGTCTTATTTTTGTTGTGAGGATTGAAGGAAAGAATATAGGTACAGAATGAATTCAGGTCCTAACATGCGGGAAATGCTCAGTATTAATGATTACAATCTGACCCTGTTGTCCTGGAAGCCCGTGGCTGGCTCTGGGAGGATGCAGCCCATGAATCTTCCGAATTACGTGCAGATGTTAGCGCCTAGAGGGTGAGCACGTTTCCTGGGGCGGGCCCCATGCGCTCATCTGATTCTCAGAGTCCAGCCCTCTTCACCACCCTCTCCCAAACTCCAGAACCACTGCTCCGGATGCTAAGATGTGAAGAATTCATGAACACCCTAGACACAGCCTCCAGAAAGGAGTTGAAAATTGGCCCCGTCCACGATCTGTCTCCTGTGTTTGAACCTGAAACTGTGAGATTGACCCTCCCCAGCCCACGCCCGGCTCCTCAGCCCACAGCTCTCCTCCATGGCCCTTTGTGACTCGTGTGCGGGCTGTGTCTTGTGGGCGTCTGCCTTTCCGACGAGACTGTGAGCTCCTTGAAGGCAGCGGCTTGACGTTCTTGTGTCCCCAACAATGGGAGGCTAAGCACAGATCTGTGAAGCAGGCAGGGCTCTGGAAACACTCAACAAGTAACCACAGGTCAGGATTCACCAGGGCCGCGTGCCCCGGGAGCCACCCCTCCGCAGCTCGCCTTGGGAGAAGAATGGAGGGAAGACTTGGGACACTCAGGCCCGCGTCCCCGTTTGAGGCTGCGCTCGTTTGCACCCACGGGTGGGACAAGAGCTCTCCTCTCCTGTGTGCCTCCTGGGACGGGTTGGGGCAGGCTGGTCAAGTGTGGAAATAACGTGGCTTGCGAGTGCACTGGCCAGCTTCGCTGAGGCAATTTTAGTGAAGAGGGAGAAGGGCAAAACAGGTTAAACTTGTTCTGTATTGAAAAATAAAGTTGCAGGTGGGCTAAAAGGGAATCTTCTGCTTGGCTTGTTCAGGTGATTTGGCACATCCGTGGTGGCCCGCAAATCCCGACTGTTGCCTAATCCTCTGTTCGCCGCAGGAAGATGGGTTGTGGAATTTTGGAATTTAAGTAGAGGGAGAAGAGCTTCCTTCATTTCTGTTCAACTGCTAAGAATAGGTTTAAAAACACAAGTCCTATCAAGTCTGGGAAAATTCAGAAAAAGCATTGCCTTTCTGTTTCTCTCTCTTCTGCCGTCCTTCTTCTAAACCGTACACGTGAAAAGACCTACTTATTGGGTTATTGTTTTTCCCAGAATTTATATGTCACTCTAGAGAAGGTAAAGTAGTTCACAAAGCCTTGAATTTCCCTGCACTTTTTCAAATTATGAATTTATTTCTCCATTAAAAAGTCGTGTAAACATGCATAAAAATTTGAAGACTAAGAGAAACAGGTCGCTTAAAATCTGACCACCCGTATTTGCATAATCCTTACCCCCATTACTGTTTTTAAAGTATTTTTCCTTGTATGTAGACTTAAAATTGTAATGATAATTTGGCTGTAAGTTTGTCTCTTGCAGTTTTCACTGACACAGTCATGTAAGCATTCTTCTTGATGCGCTTCGGTCCTTATAACCGTGGCAGTTAGTGGCTCATGTTTCGTGGAGCGTGTGCACCGTGCTCCCTCACTGCTGAGTGTGTAGATGCTTCCCCTGCTGGGCTGTTATGCCAGATGCCACCGTGAGCATCTTAGTGGATAAAAGTTTTCTACAGTTTGAATAACTTTCCTAAGCTTGGTTCCCAGCAGTAAAGTCAGAGCCGTGGGTCAGCGAGAGTAAAGGCTTGGGTGCATCTGATGTGACTTCCCTGCTGGCTCCCAGAGGCCGACACAGTTCCCTCTGGGCGGCAGCAGCAGGTGCAGGGCCCAGGGTGCTCAGCTGAGTTCTTATTTAGAGGTGATATGGAAGTGGACTGCCTGGAGGGGTGTCTGATGAGCTGCTGCCCCTGGGGCCCAGTTAGGAGGAGGCAGGTGTGCCTCATGGGTCACCAAAGGATCTGGACTCCTGAGCTGGCCTTCTCTCCTCCAGGAGGGGCTCCCCTTGCTGGTGGACCGGAGGAGAGCTGGGGCGTTCTGAAGAGGAGGGAGAGGAGAGGAAGAGAAGTTACAGTTCAGGCCATGATTAGACCCGCTGCCTCCTCGTGCTCAGACCACTGGATCAGGAAGGGAAGTCTCTGTTTTGTATCAGCTCTCGGTTTTTACAGAACCACTTTATAGGGCTGGTGGTCCGAGGCAGTTGGTATTTATTGTTCTGCCGGGTTGTGTCCAAACCGAGCTGTATCCCAGCACCTCAAAGTCCGCCTGGAGAGGGGAGGCGCTCCGCGCACACTTGTCGAGGGCACGCGCGGGTGACCAGCAGAACGGGGCCAGCGGGGCCAGCACTGCTGTTTGCCAGCCAAACTCTGTTTCCCTCTCCCCCTTGTCATCTGAACCCCTATCTTACTGGGGCCGCAGCGTGTCAGGGAAACGCCTTACACCCCCAGCCCCTTGCACGCGGGGAAGATGAGGCTGGGGTCTCGTGACACACACAGACGTCACCTCAGGGTCTCTGGGGAAGCTGAGTTTCTGCCTCCCGCTTCCCCTCCGTCTTTGTGTGATCCTGGAGGTGCAGCAGCCGTCTCACCACCGGAAGATGGCAAACGAGAGACGAATGTGACAGCCTGCAGGGGGCAGAGAGTGAAGGGCCGGCCGGGTTGCTGCATCAGCCCCGGGCATTACGTTTCTGAGGAAGTTCATGCTTTTTAGAGGCACCACGGTGGGTAGGTTTTCAGTTCCTGGCAGCTGAATGCCGTCCTTACTGGCACCCTGAGGCCCAGAAGTGTCATCTTGCCCGAGGTCACAGTGGCAGTGTGGCCAGAACTAAGACCGGAACCCAGGTCTGCTTAGCTAAGCCAGCCTCCTGACTTAACACCCCTCTCCACCGCTACCAGTTTTAGATCGGAAGCACCCTCAGAAGTACCTTGAGATGAATGCATTTTCAAGATTTCTGGACGAGATTTGATAAATAGCGTATCTTGGTAAATGCTGGTTTCTGAGTGGTTTGGTGGAGAAAGGGGGCCTGAAGATACGACAGTGTTCTCCTTTTATGGTGCATGCTCTAGGCTGCAGGTGAGCTGCTTGGCGGGACATTCACTTAGTAGAAATGACAATGAAAGGCCAGGAGTTTTAAGATCTTTATGACCTGTGTTAACTGCCCTCATATTTCACAGACAATTGGAAATCAGATCTGATCAATTTGATATGGGATTTGATCTTCCAAAACTTTGACATGGTCTTCCTTGTGTTTTTTATTTTTAGAGAAGTCAGGAGAAAGCTGGGGCATGACCGCCAGCGTGTATTTTCTCTCACTGGCAACATGCGGACCCTTTGGCAGTATTTCTCAGAGAGTTACTTTTAAATGACATTTGAAAAGCGTCTACACTGTTCAGCTAGTTTTGTTCCTGGATAAGCAGTCCTCTGCTTCTAGAAGTGACGTATAAAACAGATAAAAGAGAGAATGAAGGTCAAATGCACGTGGGGTCTCGTTTGCTGAGATGATCCACGAGGAAAGCGTTTCCGTAAATCGACCGCGGTGTTTTCCTCCGTAAACCACAGAGGAAGCTGCTGCTGGGTTCGCGCTTGGTGCATTTCTCAGCAACAGGTTAATTTCCCAAAGGTGGGATGAAGCCGACTGAAGGTCTCAGCCCGTTGCTCGGGAGCCACGTGACGTTGTAGGACACGGCGTGGGGATGCAGTCAGACGGCCCCATCAGTACCCTGCTCCTTCCTCCGGTCATCAGTCAGTTCCAATTTTTTCCATGTCGTTGCTCCGCTCCCTTTTATCGACGTGCTTCATACATTGACACACGTCAGCCAGCTTCCTCCAGCTGACATGGTGACCCTCCCACTCAGTTCTGCCCTTCTCTTCATGCTCTTCACTGGCCACAAGACGTGGGTGTCCCGGATCCTGGACAGCCCTTTACCTTTGTCCTGTCTTCCACCGCAGCTCAGAAGTCAGGCCGGCGCTGTGGCCTGGCTGTGTCTGGGGCGACACTGGGCTCCCTGCCGCCGTCTTGCTCCCAGCCCACGGTGGAGTCAGCCCAGAGGATGACAGGGCGGGCAAACGGGAGGTTCTTGACGGCTCACACCACTGACCACGCCTTGTCTGGATTCCCGGTGACAGGGCACCATAAATGCTCTTCCGGTCGAACCGGTTGAATCAGATGCCTGTACATGGCAGCCAAGAGCACGGATACCCCTAGAAAGGGCTGAAGCCGCCTGGGTCAGCCCAGCTAACCATCTGTGTGTCACACTGCTGGCAGCTTGCAGGGACAGCCTGTCCACCTCCATCCAACTCTTACATCTTAACAATGACAACTGCTGGTGACCCTGTAGGCCGGGGCTACGACACAGAGGGTGCCCAGTTAAATCTGAGTTTCAGATACATAGAGAACTTTTACAGCATGAGCACGTCCCACATATTGTACGGGATATGCTAATACTAGAAAATTACTCCTTGGGTGTCTGAAATCCGCATTGAACTGGGCATCCTGTATGCTATCCGGCAGCCCAACTGCAGGCTCCAGGAGGACTTCTGAGGTGCCTGTTGGGGTGCTGGGTCTTGGCTGTCCTGGGGTCTTGAAACCATATGGCCCAGGGCTCACTTTTAATTGAAGACCATTCTCTGGGGGACCCTCTCCTGAGTCAGTGGAGAAGAATGACAGGGTTTCCCGCTGGAAATGGGGCCCTTCCCCAGCGAGGCAAGGTGAGCCTTCTGTCCCCGGCCCACCTCCGCCTCCTGGCGCACGGCGCTTCCGCTGCTATCTGGCCCCCAGGGCCCACGGGGCTGCGGTCCAGGCGAGCTCCAGCCTTGCGCCATCTTCTCCCTTTCTGCCCACCCACTGCCCCCCGGGACAACCCCAGGATCCCGGGCTGTGAATGGCTGCCGGGCGGACCCAGCTCCTCTGGGAGCAGCTGCTCTTTGGCTCATTTGCAGGAGCTTCTGACTGGTCTCATTGGAAACAGCAGGGAAAGTGATGCCTTTGGGCAGCAGGTGGGCGTTTGTGGCCCGGAGACTCTCAGGCTCTGACGTCTGCTCCTGGATTCTGGCGTCTCACTCCACTGATGCTCTTGGCTCAGGAGTTGATCCGTGTCGCCAGCCCCGCCTCTTGGAGCCGCCAGAGGAGGACGGATCCCTCACCGCAGCAACCTCGGCCAGCCCTGAACGGAAATGAGGGCGCTTTCCTTTTCTCTTTGGCTGGGATAAGACTGGACTCTTAAGAAGAAACAGGGAAAGGAGTCAAAAGCGTATAGATGGCCCTGTTTGTCCAGATCACTTTCAGTCCCGACCCCATAGCCGCAGAGCAGCCTGCTTGGCCCACCCCGGGGAGCTCAGTCCTGAGCCTGACCCCCCTCTTCACCCTCTTCCGGACCAGGCGAGCCCCTGAGATCGAAGTGGGTGCTGCTGCCTGGGTGTGACCCTCACTTGTTCCCAGCGCCTGTTCCCGCCTCCACGGCACGTCTCCCTGCCCCACCCGGCCCTCGGAGCCCCCGCTCCTGAGCGCAGGACTTGCCTCTCTGACCTTGAGGAGCCCCTCTCCCTGGTCCCCCTGCCCACCCAGGGCCCGGCCCGGGGAGTCCCCGTGAGTCTGTGTCCGTTTCCTCTGTCCAGCGTGGCTCCCTGGAGCTCCCGCAGCCTGGCAGGGACCTGTCGGCCTCTCCCCGGCTTCCTGCGACGGCCAGGAATAGACTCCTCCTCCGTTCCTGGTCCCCCGCCAGCCCCGCTCCCCTCGGGCCTACCCCGAGGGTCCTGCCTCCCATTGGCGAGAAGACTCGCCCTCAGTGCGTTTGCGGCAAAGATAAAGATCTCAGGGACGGATGTCATATCTTCAAAGAGCAGCAGCGCAGTATTTTATCATTTGGTGACTAAACACGTCTGGCTTCTGTTCCTGGGGTCATAATGGTAGGAAGAGGGCGGCAGGACAAACCGGTTTGTCGGCAGGAGAGGCTGGGAGGCTCTCCAGAGCCCTGACTCCCAGTCGGTGACTGTGTGTCCCAAGTCTATGTGCTGCCCTGATTTCTTCCTTCCAACGGCTTGTTTGAAGATGAGCGAAGTGCAGCGTCCACGGGCCCCTAGCCCTGCACGCAGCGCGGCCCGTCACAGGGCTGCCACCTCGCGGATGTCTGTCGCAGACTGAGTTGTGCAGCCCCCCCCACTCCAGGTGCGTCAGCTGGCGCCCTGGCTCCCAGTGCCTCCGAGTGCGCTGTGTTGGGAGGCGGCGGCTACAAAAAGGGGATTGACTCAAACGCGGCCCTCTGGGTGGGCCCTGGTCCAGCAGGACTGGCGAGCTCACGCAAGGATGAGGTTAGGACACAGGGAAGGGCACGTGGAGACACGGGGAAGACGGTGTCTGCAAGCCAGCGGGAGGGGCCTCAGGAGAAGCCCGCTCCGCCGACGCCTTGACTGTGGGCCTCCAGCCTGCAGACTGTGAGGGAAGATGTGCCTGCGGTTTAGCCGCCCCGTCCATGCCGTTTGTTACGGCAGCCCTTTCGTCGCACACCAGGGCTCTCATTTCTCTGGCCTGGTGTGAGGCCCCAGGTGGCGGGTGATGGTGAGGGACGTGGACGGGGCTGGGGGTCATCCCAGGCAGCACTCCGGAGGGCTACTCCCCTTGCCCGGCCCCCTGCCCTCCTTTCAAAGCCCCCCGTCCTCGGAGTCGCCGCCAAGGCGACAAAGAAAGGACTGGTGAGCAGGAGGGAGCGTAGGTTCGAGAAGACACCGAGGGATGTTCTCTGAGCAGCATCCCAGATACACGGAGTGTTGCTTCCTACATTCGATAAAGGTTGTGGTCGTGACTGAAAAAACCCATATAGAGAGTGGAGGAAACACGGTAAAATGGAGGGAAGGAGGGAAAAACTCTAATTTAACCGTAGGAGTATCCCCTTTCTGTTTGCAAAATACATTGCAGATGGCCAAGCCCTTAATAGCGACGGTCGTTGTCCTGCACGGTGGACAGAACAGGTGGTGTTATCCACAGATGAGGCCAGTGCAGGCGCACGTCTTGCCCAAAGGCATCAGAGGGTGAGAGGTGGGGGCAGAGCCCAGACCCCGTGCCGGGAGCTGCGCGACGTTCAGAGCCATGTCCTGCCGTCCGCCCCTTCCCTGGCCCTCCCTGCTCGGGACCCTGATTTCCCCACCTCCGTCCGGGCGGCCCTGGGCTGAGGGCCAGGGTCCCAGCAGCCGGGTGCCGCTGGGAGCACCCGCTGTCCCCTGAGCCTCCAGCTTCCCCTCCTCCCCAGGGCCTGAGGACGGATGGAGGGACCTGTATCTGCCAGGCTGACGGGGATTACACCGCTCTGATGCCCTTGGCCTCGACCAGAAACCAAATAGAGCCAAGGATACTGTGCCCCCCCCCCCCCACCGCCCAGAGAGGCTCCGTTTAAAACGAAAGCCCAGCATGCTGTCTCCTTTAAATCCACAGTTTATTGTAAAGCAAAAGGAAAGTTCCTCCCCGTGATTACGTTTTCAGAAGGGTGACCCCTGAGCTGCGAGAAATACGCTTCTGTTGTTTGTAAGTTCCCAGTCTGTGTGTTTGTTCCGGGGGCCTGAGCCACGGAGACGTCGCCTGAGGGCCACGCGGCCTGAGCTCCGTCTGCCAGCTGCCAGGAGACCCCACGTGCTTTGCAGAATCGACTCCACTCCCCCTCAGCCTCCTCACCTCACAAACCACTGGGGGAGGACTGTTTTCACCCCTCCGCAGAGATGAAAACCCCGGGTGTAGAGAGGGCAGCAGACATGGAGTCCATGGGCTGGTGCGTGCAGCCCCTGGGCCTGGACGTTAAACCTGGGCCTCAGCCCCTTGCGGGATTTTGACAGTAGGCGCAGAGGTCGGGGCAGGACAGTTTCAGGGTCTCCTGGCTTGTGGCCACAGGCAGCCCACCCCCTCTTTCTGGACAGGTCGGTGGGCAGGGAAAGTGTCCGAGGACCTGCTGGCCTAGGGGCTGTGAAGGCACAGAAAGGCTGGGCCTCCCTTTATTCATTCTTTTCTCCCCTTCCTGGCGTTTGTCTCCCCTCCCTGAGCCCAGGAATGCTCCCCCGTCATTTTTAGGGCTGGACACGGTGGAAACGGTGACTCAACAGGGCCACACTCACGGCCCTGCAGCCAGCCCAGGGGCCCCTGCTCAGCACAGAGGGCAGGTGTCCCACGCTCCCTGCCTGTGTCCCAGGAAGGTGTCCCAGCGAGGCCGAGTGGACACCATCAGCCCAGCTGCACTGGGGACCCAGCCTCTGTTTCCAGCGTGGAAATGATAGCTGCTGTCACAAGGATCCGGAGGCTGTCCTTCCCTCTGATAATCTTCAGGGTAAATCCCTATCCCAGAAGGAGTACGACGGCAGTATGAGAGCGCTGCCTGTGCCGCCCAGGCTCCCCCGGCGGCGGGACGCGGGCCCCGCCTCCCTGCCAGGATGGGGTGGGCAGCAGGGGAGGAAGGATGCAGAGTGACTCCACCATCTCGGCTCTGAGAGAGGAAGATGGCCCCGGGGAGAGGCAGCTGCAGGGAAGGAAGCCGCCCTCGGTACTAGTTTCCTGCTCGGCTCTTTCCTGATGTTTGACTTCTCTTGCAGATTTAAAACTTTTTCTTCCTGCAGTGACTTTGTGGTGTGCATTTCTAAGTCACAGCCAGTTCATGAAAGTACTGTTTTATCAAGCATTGATTGAAAATGCCATTTCAGAAATCCAGCTGGACGCTGCGCTTCCGTGTGAGCACACACTTCCTGTGTCCGCCCCGGAGGCTGCAGAGCAGAGGCACCGGGAGACCAGCACCGCGCTGGAACACGTGATGGCGTGCCAGGTGCCTCGTGGAGCATCTTAGCGCATCATCTCAGTTAAGCCTCCAAACAGCCATACGAGTTGGGTACTTTTCTGTGATATTGGGATTTATAGTAAGAAATACGTATTTTGATTTTTGTCCATTCCTGGCACAGAGCGCCTAAAACCCTTGGAATTTCCTAAATGGTAAGAGGGGTGTGGGTGTCTTGTTATGTTAATGAATGATTTTGTGAAGCACCAATGATGGGAGTGGAATTTCTGAAATCACCAAGTGCGGCAGATCCCCGCCCACCTCAGATTTAACATCCCCAGTCAGTTAGCTGAGCTGGCTCCATATCCTGGAAATTAAATGATGTCATTTGCGTCATTTGCAAATATTTTCTCCCATTCCACAGATGCCTTTTTGTTTTTCTTCTCACATATTTTTTATTGAGCCCTCCTACCTGTGCCGGGCCCTGTGCTGGGTATACAGTGGTGACCAAACACGTGTGGACTCCGCCGTCCCGGGGGCTCACACGCTGGTGGGGAGGACAAACAAGGAGGCAGACGGTAGGATTCCCAAGGGTGGTAAACGCCAGGAAGGAAGAGAGCCGGTGCTGGGGAGAGAATGGCGGGCGGGGGCGGCCGCAGGGGCCAGTTCACAGGGCAGCGTCTGGGATCCTTCGGGATTCCCAAGGAGGGAAATGAAAGTCCACTCGTAACACCACTTCTCCCCTAAAGTATGAACATCACTGTAATTTTAACTAATTTCTCTTTACTTAATGGGGCCATAATTTAGAATTTTGGAAATTTGCTGTTAGATTGTGTTCTTTGAGACTGTGTGGCTCACGGCACTTGCTGCGCTGTATGAGGACAGGTTCAGCTTACTTGCTTTTCACCTTGACACCCTGGCTGCTCCTGGTCTTTCAGTATTGTGCGTGATTTTGAAGAGTCCACTCCAGCACACCTAAGTGCTTGTCCAGAGCTTGCCGTTCACTTGAAGGTCTGACGGAGAGATGCTTTAAGTGATGGGGCCAGTTGCCAATAAAAGGTCAATCAGAAATGAAGAGCATCCACAATGTGAACCGGTTATTTGGAAAAACAAAATCAGTTTTTCTTTCAGCACATCTTTTTCACAAGCATTTATTGAGAAAACCAGGATACACCTAAGGGCTTTGGGGGTCAGTCTTCACCAGTAGAGCGTGGCGTTTACAGCAGGACACCGCCGGCCACACAGATGTGGTTGTGCCACGAACGCAGTGTCATGAGAGCTCCTGGAGGGAAGGACTGGAGAGTGAGGGTGTGGACAAGACAACAGTGGAGAAGAGTGGGATTGGGCCGGAGGGTAGGGGGTAGGAAGGGGAGTTGGAGGGTCCGGGTGGCGGGGGGAAAGAGAGAAGCCCCTTTGTCGGGGCTGTGGCTGGCCTGAGAGCTCCTGTGGCGCTGAACCGACGGAGCGATTTAAAACGTATCGATACCTTTGTCTCTGTGGGTTGGGGTTTAACCTTGGTGGTTGGCTGGCTTTGTGCGCAGTGGCCGGTCGGAACCACGGAGCCCGTCCCCGGGGCTGAGCTGGGTTGCGTGAGGCCGTCCTGGACCCGACAGAGGGGCAGGTGGAGGGGCCTTTTCCCACAGAGTCTGCGGGAAGGCAGTGCATCGGGTGTTTTTAACTTCCTGAATTCTCCAGGCAAGCGCGTGTGCTGGGAGGGAGCCGGGAGGGGAGCGTGAGACCAGGGATGGAGTGGGAGTGATGAGTGGGATGTGGGCCCCCCTCCCCCAGCAGTGGGCCACTGGGAGGTGCTGGAGGAGCTGGGTCTCGGCAGAGCTGCGCCTGACAGTGAAACGCGCTGGTCCCCCTCGGGTGACACCTGTGTTCTCCTCCCGGGTGCAGTGGGACCCGCCTTTCCCACGGTGGCTACGCCCTTTGTGTGTTACGTGTCTTCTGGAGTCAAAGTCCTTTCCGCCTCTGTGGTCCCTGCCAAGCAGCCCAGGAGGCTCTCCTCTCCCCTAGAAGCTCACCTGAGGGGCAGCTGGGAGCTTGTAGAACCAGGTCACAGGTGAATTAGTGCCCAGGGCGTCAAGCTCCAACCACTGCCTCAACCACCCGGCTTTCTCTTCTCCCTTTTGTAGTCTCGGCAAGGACCCCGAGCCAGGTGTGGCAGTGTGCATGTGGGTCTGGGGAGGAGTGAGTCACTCTGGCGGTCTGTCCCTGGTAAATCTCCAGCAGGCGGCTCTGCCCCAGGACTTCTGCAGTCCGGTGCTGCTCTCCTCTACCATGCCCAGGCTCAGAGGACCAAGCGTTGGTGTAGACCAGTGGTGCTCAACGCGGGTGATTTTGCCCTCGGGGGGCATTTGCCAATGTCTGGGACATTTTTGATTGTCAGTACCAGGGGGTGGAGGGAGGTGAGTGGGGGTGCTACCCATCTGGTGGGGAGAGGCCAGGGATCCTCCTAAAACTCCTACAGGGCACAGGACAGCCCGCTACCGAGAATTATTCCGCCCAAGGTGTTAGGAGTGCCAAGGTGGACAGACCCCTGCGAGGACCACAGCCTGACCACTACTCCCAGAAAGCCCGGGTTCCGCCTTCAGAAGACAGAAACCAAAGTTTGCGTGGGAGCCCGCCGGCTGCCTGAACTCTATTTAGGGAAAGAAGCATGACCTACTTTTCAGCACTTCCCCTAAAGAAGATCAGTCAGAAATTTCAAATATCCCCCCATGTGGGAGAAAACAAACAACAAACGTCCAGATCGACTGGCTGGGGGGTTAAAAGGCTCATTTACATAACAAGGGGACATGACGCAAAGGACAGCCTGGGCTGGAGCGGCCTCCCTGAGTGTCCCTGGAGAGGCGCTGCAGGGCCTGGAGGGGGGCTCCCCACCCTTCTCTCCCACCTCCCGCCGGGACTCGGCTGTGCTCAACCCAAGGCAAAGCGTTTCTGTGCAGGAGACCTCAAGATGGCCTCCCTGAGGGTGGTTTGTGCTAAATTAGTTTTGAGGGCCCTTTGGGTACCAGTTCCAACAGTCTTTCTTCATTGTAGACGGTGCCTCTGGGATCGGTAGTGAGAGTGTGTCTTAGATTGCCAGGTCATAAATTTAGGATCAGAGACCACCTTCCCTTCCTACACCAGGTGCCTGTAACAAACAGCTTTCAGTGTTTTCAAAGATGCTCACACTTTAATGTGATATCTGGGGTTTAAAGAACCCCGAGGTCAGAGGATAGGTTTTATGAGCCTGGAAGCCGTCACACAAAATGGTGTGTGGGTTCAGTTACCCGAGGAGAGAATCCACCGGTTTCATCACGCTCCCCGAGGAGCCCTTATTCCAAATATGAAGAACCATTGATGTGGATTCACTCACTCATCAAATATTTATCGAATGCCCGCGCTGTGCCGGCACCGTGGTCCATGCTGGAGGTGAAGAGAAAGACATGGTGGTGAATTATTGATTGAAACCAGGACATGAGGAAGCAGCGTGAAGAGTGTGGGCAGGAGGAAGGTTTCCTCTTCCCTTCTGGACTCTCTGGCTGGTCCAAGAGTTGACATGAGACAGATTAGCAGGAGAAAGTCAAATAAAAGTTAAATAACACGTGGGAGTGATCCAGGGAGACTGAGAAACTCAGCAAAATGCCCAGAACGTCCCCTTAAACACCACCTTCAGCTGAAGCCAAAGAGGACGTTGGGGTGGTTTGGGACGTCAGAGGGGAGGGCGGCAATTCCCAGGAAGACGGGAAGGCAGATGTTCGGGGGACAATGTTTGTGGGTCTTGCAGAGACAGCGGGACACAGCGCAGACTGATGTCTCGGCCTGCCTGGGTGTCCCCCTGCTCACCTGGCCCATGCTCTTTGCAGACGTCTCTGGTCTATTCCAGAAGCAGGCCCTTTAGCCGAATTCCTTAGCAGCTAAGGGGGAGGCAAAAAGAAGGACTTCCTGAGTCTTCTGTTTCTTAGAAACAATCAGCCTAGATTAATCCTTACGCTGAAGACACATTTTGAGGTGGTGAATTTTGCTCCCCTGCAAGAGGAGAGTATAAAGTTAATCAAGATCCACTGAAGAAAGCAATTGCAAACTTGTGAGAGACTAAAAATGCTTTTGTCTGATATTCACAGACACTGTAATGTGTACACACACCCCATCAGAACAGAACTGTGGCGGTGGAGACGAGGCAGCGGACGAGGCGCGGTGGTGGACGTTCAGAAGAAGCCGACTTTCATTCCCAAGTAACAAACATCTCTAAGATTCTGATTCTGAAAATAGAACCTAATTTGTTCCCCCAACCCCCGCCCAAGTGTTTAATTTAAAAAAATTAACTAGAAAGTGGGTTGATCAACTGTGTTTCCTACAGCTTATAATTTAAATGTTTTTGGAACGATATTGAAATACAAGCTTGCTTTCACGTAGACAGAGGGACGCTGTTACACTGCTACATCCGCGAATCACCGCGGGGGCTTCCGTGCCGACTGCCTCCCCTGGAGACCCTCCCTTTCTTCATCTTCACGCCGCAGTTGCGCCGTCTGCCCCCGACCCCGGCCTTCGGAGGGCGTGGAGGGCGGGGGCTGTCACGGGAGCCCGGGCTCCCCTCTGCAGGGCACTTCTGGACTCACCCGAAGACCCAGCGCACAGCACAGAAGCGCCTCACTGGCAAGGCCCCAGGCCGGCCGGGACTTCCACACGAGATGGAGGGAACTTCTCCCTTGTTAGGCCATGTCTGGGCCTTTTTTTTTTTTTTTTTTTTTTGCATCCAGACAAACTTAATAATTTTATTTAACAAATACTGGAATTTAGGTGTGTTCTCAGTGCCGTCCCCCCAGTGTTTTCTTCTGTCGTTTCAAAGGCACACAAGATACACACCCACCCAATGAGATGAGATTCTTACCCTGAAGAGGCACCTGGGCAACAGGTGGAAGTTTACACAGGACGCCCCCTCACTCCCCACCATGTGACTGAAAGCAGCCGTGGTCGGACCCGGAATGGCTCACTGAGTGGCTTCACTGGGTCACAGATGCTCAGCGCCTGGGGGTGGGCCTTGCGCACTGCTCTGCCCACTGGACCATGCAGGACATTCATCTGATCCAGAAGCCTTTCATTTTTGTCATTGGAGGGGAGGAAAGGAGGGGAGCAGGACATGGAGTCGGTAAAAGGGGGCTTGTTCCGTCCCCGGGGCTGGGTGACAGAGGACCACGGTCGGGGCCCTCAAACCACAGAAACGTAGTGCCTCCCAGTCTGGAGGCCAGAAGTGTGAAGTCGAGGTGTCAGCAGGGCCAGGCTGCCTCTGGAGGGGCTGGGAAAGAGCTGTTCCAGGGCCCTCTCCTGGCTTCTGGAAGCTTCTTGGCTTGTGGCCGTGTACTTTCAATCTGCACACTGTATTCTCCCTGCGGAGGATGTGCCCACAGTCTGCCTGTCTCTGCGTCCAGATCTCCACTTTATCAGGACACCAGTTGTGCTGGGGTAGGGCTCACCCTAATGACCTCATTTGAACTAATTACATCGACAGTGACCCAGTTTCCCAATAAAGTCACACTCTGAAGGACTGGGGGTTAGGACTTCAACATATTGAATTTTGGGAGGGACTCAACTCAACCCATAAAAAGGGACAGGAGCTGACAGAAGATTTCAGCCAAATTATTTCATACCACCACCAGCAGGAGAGGGAACCAAGGTGTCTCAGAGGACCAGAGTGGAGCAGCATCCGAGAGGGAGTGAGGAGAGTTTCCTTGTGGTCTCCACAGTGAAGCCGTGGCCTCCCTGAACGCTGTCCCCTCTGCTCCATGGTCCACGCTGGCCAGGGGTGCAGAGAATTAAGTGCAGATCCAGGACCCTGAAGCCAGGGGCCCTAGCTCCTTGTCTGGTTTCTGTCCCTGAGACCCAGCTGCCCTTCCATCCTGCCTGAGAGCCAGGGACAAAAACAATCACCTGCTCTGTCTGGAGGCCAACACCAGGGGTGTTGTATTTTAGAAAATACAGTTTAACTTTTCTCAATGACAAAAGCAACGCATGCCCATTACGGTTAAGCTTGAAGACGACACAGAAGTTGAACGTACGTAGGAAAGTCCCTCCTAATTCCAAAACCCAGATAATCCCTGTTCAATTTTTTTTTAATTTAAAAATTCTTTCATACATTCTTTTCTTCTTTTTCTAGACGTATTCTACAGAGTCTGGACCATGATCTCTATTGAACTATATGCTTTGAATTTTCATATAACTTAATATGCCGTTTCCTCTGTGATTGCAAACTGTGCTTGAACATTCTTTCAACAGCTGAACAGAACTGAGAATGACCGAATAATAATGTCGCAGAGAGGCTGATGTTTCCGCACTCCACGGTTCCAAGCAATTTATATACATTTTCAATTGAATTCTAATAACATCCCAATGAGGTAGAAATTATTATCATAATATATGTTGATAGGAAAATTGAGAATCAGAGTTTTAGTAATTTGTCTAACATCACACAATTACTAAGTAGTCAAGAGGGATTTATAGACAAGTTTGACTTTGCTTTCCATGCTTCTAATTATGGCCTGATTTCTCTATTCTTGAATGTGTGTTTGCTTCCAAATTTCTACTGTTATAAATACTGCTGTGTACATCTCTGGACAGAACATTTTTTTTCCCTGGATAAATTCACAGAACTGGAATTACTAGAACTGAGATTTGAACATTAAAGAAAACCAATCTTGAAACAGAATCTGACAACACATTAAAAATATCACACACTATGATCAAGTTGGATTCGTCCCAGCGATACAAGGATGGTTCAGCATAACACAAATCAATCAGTATGATACACCACGTCCACAAAAGAAAGAACAAAAATCACATGATCATCTCAACAGAGGCAGAAAAAGCATTTGATAAAATTCAACAACCATTTAAGATAAAAACTCTTACCAAAGTGAGTACAGAGGGAACATATCTCAATAGCGAAAGCTACTTTTGACAAGCCCACAGCCATCGTAATACTCGGCAGTGAAAAGCCGAAGCCTTCCTGCTGGAAGCCGGAACGAGGCAAGGCTGCTCTCTCACCACTTCTGCTCAGCACAGCACTGGACGTCCTAGCCACAGCAGTCGGACAGAAGACATAAAAGGGACCCAGACTGGAAGAGAAGAGGTAAAACTGTCACTGCATGTGGATGACCTGATGCTATGTATAGAAAACCCTAAGGGCCCCACACGAAGGCGACCAGAGCTGATAAGCAGGCTCAGCCAGGAGGCAGGGCGCAAGAGTAGCGCACAGAGGGCTGCTGCGTCTCCTTACGCTACCAACGGCCAGAAAACGGAAAAGAATTCCCTTTTAAAGTTGCATCCAAGAAAATAAATGACATACTTAGGAGTAAACCTGACCGAAAAGATAAAGACTGAACGTGTAGCGAACTATAAAACATTGATTAAGGAAACAAAAGACAATTCAAAGGAATGGAAAGATATCCCGCACCCCTGGATTGGAAGAATTAATATGGTTAAAATGGCCATACTGCCCAAAGCAATCTGCAGGTTTAATTTGATCCCTGTCAAATTCTCCAAGACGTTTTTCACAGAACTAGAACAAACAATCCTAAAACTTACATGGAATCACAGAAGACCCAGAATTGCCAAAACAATACTGAAGAAGAAGAACAAAGCTGGAAGAATGACCCTCCCAGACTTGAGACAATTGTACAGAGCTGCAGTCATCAAAACAGCGTGGTATTGTCACAAACACACACACATGTCGATGCATCAGAATAGAGAGCCCGGAAATAAACCCACACACCTATGGTCAATTGATCTTTGACAAAGGAGGCGAGAACATACAAGGGAGAAGAAGTCTCCTTGACAAGGGGTGCTGGAATGCGGCGCAGCCTCATGGAAATCAGTGAGATTAGAGCACCCCCTCACACCGTGCACACACGCAAACGTGAGACAGACACCATAAACCTCCTAGAAAAGAACGTAGGCAAAACACTCTCTGATATAAATTGTAGCAGTGTTCCCCTAGTCTACTAAGGCAACAGAAATAAAAGCAAAAATAAACAAGTGGGACCTAATTAAACTTACAAGCTTTTGCACAGCAAAGGAAACCGTAAATAAACAAAAAGACAACCTACAGAGTGGGGGAAGATGTTTACAAATGAAGCGACTGGCAAGGGCCTAATTTCCAAAATATACAAACAGCTCACGCAACTTAATAACACAAAAACAAACAATACAGTCAAAAAATGAGCAGAAGACCTAAGCAAACATTTCTCCAATGAAGACATACAAATGGCCAATAGGCACATGAAAAAATGCTCAGCATCACTAATTATCAGAGAAATGCAAATCAAAGATACAGTGAGGTATCACCTCACCCCGGTTAGAATGGCCATCATTAAAACGTCTGCAAACAATAAATGCTGGAGAGGGTGTGGAGAAAAGGGAACCCTCCTACACTGTTGGTGGGAATGCAGTTTGATGCAGCCACTACGGAAAACAGTACAGAGAATAGAAATAGGTTTACCCTATGATCCAGCAATCCCACTCCTGGGCATATATTTGGAAGAAACTCTAATTCAAAAAGCTACATGTACCCCAATGTTCATAGCAGCACAATTTACAATAGCCAAGACATGGAAGCAACCTAAATGTCCATCAACAGATGACTGGATAAAGAAGATGTGGTATATGTATACATAATGGAATACTACTCAGCCACAAAAAGAACAAAATAATGCCATTTGCAGCAATATGGTTTCGACCTAAAGATTGTCATACTAAGTGAAGTAAGCCAGACAGAGAAAGAAAAATACCGTATGGTATCACTTATATGTGGAATCTAAAAAAAGACACAAATAAACTTATTTACAAAACAGAAACAGACTCACAGACATAGGAAACAAACTTACAGTTACTTGGGGGAAAGGAGGTGGGAAGGGATAAACTGGGAGTTCGGGATTTGCAGAGACTAACGGCTATGTATAAAATAGAAGAACAAGAGGTCCTACTTTAGAGCACAGGGAACTATATTCATTACCTTGTAATGGCCTATAATGAAAAAGAACATGAAAAGAAATATATATATACATACACACATATATATATATACATACACGTATAACTCAATCACTGTGCTGTACACCAGAAAGTAACACAACATTGTAGACCAACTGTATTTCAATTAAAATAACCCACTTTTGTTCCCTGACTGCCAATTTGCTTTCCAAAAAGGTTGTGCATCTTGATTCCCTCCAGCTCTGTTCTTGTTCCCCTATCACTAGCACTGGACAGTCGGCCTCTCTAAACACCCCTGCCACTTATGAGCTGAAAATGGATTGCTCTTGCTTCGTACTTGCATTTATTTAATTATTAGTAAGGCCACACATTTTTCATATGTTTTGAGTAGTAGTTTCTGCTAAGAATCTGGGCCCACTTATCCATTAAGGTCTTAGGATTAAACTGAATCGTGTGTAATTAACAATTTCATAGGTCAAAAATTGTGGACTATCAGTGCAACCAAATATTTTTTCAAATACGCTAAGAATATTAATCTTTGGACTTACTGGCTATAAATATTTTTGTTGATGTTTTGATTTCCAACATGAGCATCCAATAATCTGGAAGGCGTCTGAGTAACAACCAAGACGACGTGCTGATGATTTCCATGGACTAATCTTTTTTTAGATTTCATGCTTTCACCCTTTATTTGTCCCTTCTGCACGTCCTACTCTTCCCCGACCCCTCAGGTTTGAGTCCAGGAAGATGTATCTTTACAAAGTAGATCAAGGCCGGGCATCGACTTTGGCGGCAGAATGGGAAATGTTGTTGAAAGAATTACAGGTGCCAGTAAAACTGGTAAAAATAACACACCTTCACTATGGCTGCTGCCTTCTTAGAATAAAGCCATCAACGACAGCCTGAGAGCATCCCTAGCTTTCACTGCAGCAGCTTGGGGGCTCTTGAGAGAAAGAGTGACCACGGCTTACGCGAAGGGATACACCTGCTGTGCCTGGCAACGCAGAACAGGCTGCTTCTCATTTTTAGCAAAAATGAAGATAAAGCCAGACCGTCTGGCTCAGCAGTGATTTGACGTCTTCTCTTCCCTGTAGGTAGACGGGAGCCGCCACAAGTGAGCTCACACACGCGCTAAACATCTCAAAGGAAAAGAGGGGGTACAGTGACAAGCTTGTCACGCGGGAGCTCGCGGTAGAGGGCAGGAGAGCTGCTTCGGTCGCTGTGGGTACTTCGGATGTCACTAGTACGCTTTGCCGTTCAACATCTGGTGCTCAGGACCCTCGTTTGTAGAAACTGTTGCTTGTGTGCTTGTGTTCACTGGGGGAGACGGCTGGGGTCGTGCCCCACCTGCTTCCCTGAGCCTCTGGTTACAATGATTCACACCAACTCTCCCTTGACCTTAAACACTTTTCCGCATCAAGAACCGATGATCTTCCATAAAGATGGGAAGGAGATCTCTGCTCCGGCTGTGTCCAAGCCTTTGATCAACCCAGTGGCTCTTGGTGCCTTCCTAAAGTCTAAATGGGGCTGCACCTTATAGTTGGCGCGTGGCCCCAGGAGGGGACCTGAAGGCATTACCGACGAGGTGTCTGCAGGTAGAATGGACCCTGCCCCGCCTCCCTAGAGGCTGAGCGCGCAGCTGGTTTTCCCAGAGAGAACACCACTGGTGCCACCTGCCTGCCCTGGTCCGGGCTGGCCAGGCGGGGCACAGCTGGTGGCATGGGCAGTTCTCCATGAATCCCACAAATGCAACCTGCAGCTTCAGTGTTCCTGGCTCCAGTTCAGACCAGCGGGGACAGACTGTTACCAAGTCCAGCAGAAAGAAGTCTCTCAGGGCACGGGGTCCACCGCTGCCCCCAGAGCCCTGCCTGTGCTGGACCGGGTTGTGTGGAGATGACTTACGCACGCACATCCCAGCTACGTAAAAACTCACGCGCTTCCTAAGGGCCTGACTGGAATGTGACCATGTGCTCCGGGTTATCGTCCGTTCGTGGGCAGCTTAAGGCCGACCCCACTTCTGCATTTCCTCTCTGTGCTGTTGGGTGCAGACCCGGCTGGGGTGACATCCTAGGAGCTGTGGTTGTAGTTCGGGTGGGCTCATTGCAAATACTTTGAATATAATAATCACACTCATGCAAGAACATTAAAAATGTTTAAAGAGAACAAGAACAGAATAGAAAGAGAGTGAAGCTGGTAGAGCTTGACACGAACGTGGGAGATGTAACTGTACTTTCCATGATAACCTCGTCTCCTGCGTGGTTTTTATATGTGTGTGTGTGTGTGTGTGTGTGTGTGTGTGTGTGTAATTTATATATATATCCCCCCCAGGGGTGTCCAAAGCTCTCCCGCGGAAGCACGTCGGTGGTGACAATGAAGCTGTCTGTGGAGCCGCCATGTGGATCTTTTCTTAAGTCCAGGGCCTGGGTGCACCTGTCCTGCTGTGGGCCCAGACCCCAGT
Source organism: Camelus dromedarius (assembly GCF_036321535.1). Classification (NCBI taxonomy): domain Eukaryota; kingdom Metazoa; phylum Chordata; class Mammalia; order Artiodactyla; family Camelidae; genus Camelus; species Camelus dromedarius. The sequence goes on along the minus strand of NC_087454.1, from coordinate 2,507,408 downwards.
AATGCAGGATGTGCTCTTCTCTTCTGAAGTTCTCCCAGCATCTCCCCAACTGGCTCCCGGGAACCGCTCCCCCGCTGTGCCAGCCCATCCTGCAAGCTGCCTCATGTGGTTCCTCCTGCAGCCTAACCGGGAATAAGTCTCTTCCCCAGGGAAGAGCGTACGATGGCTTCCTGGTCCCCAAGGCACAAAGCACTGGAAACAAGGAGCGGTTGGTCCCCTTGGCTCTGGAGACGCGCTTGGTCTGACATCACAGACCTTCAACCCCTCCTCAACCCCGCCAGTCTACCCTGAGACCTGTGTCCTCTGCATCTGCCCCAGCCCGGGCTAGACCGCCTGGCGTACTTCCTGCTGACCACCTTCTGGACAATCTGACCCTCATCTTCCAGCCCGGCTTACAGGCCCCATCTTGTTCAGGGTCTGCGAGGGTCAAGGCTGAGCTGTCTTCCGGGCTGGGATGCCGCAGTTCCGGTAAACAGGCTCCGTGCATGTCTGCAGACCGATGAAACGCGTCTTAGCAGCCAGGCTAAGGTAGGGGGCCCGATATTTAATCCCCCCACCCCCGTGCAGCCCACCTGGGTCAGCTCTCCCCATGCCCAGGCCCGGTCTCTCCACCCAGAGGCCCCAGCCTCTTCCCACATCCTCCTCACCTCTCCTGGTCCCGCCCAGTCCTGGACCCTGTGCCAGGCCCCCTGACCCCTCACCAGTCTGACCCACTGTGGGACCTCCCATTTTGAGTTCCTGGGGTGCTCCCTGCACCACGGACACCGCCTTAATCACAGACCACCTGGCTGAGAGACTTGGATTTTCCCCAAGTTTGCACCTGGATCCCTCATCAAATTTGTATGCACTTCCCCCAGCTCCCCGGAGTCTGAGCAGAGCTGGACACAGACCCGCGTTTCCATAAACACCTGCCTGGCTGACTGCGCCTGGGCGCCTTCCCGGGATCTCTCTGGGATCCACGTTCTGTCCGTCACTCAAGGTCGGGCTCAGCCCGCTGCCTCCGCCGAGGCTCCCTGGGTGACGCTCCACACAGATCTCCCGGATGACTCCTGACCCTGGGAGGGACACGTCTGAGTGCCGCCCCCAGTGAGTGTGTATATCCCTCACTGGTGGACTTTGTGTGCATCCTGCTTGCGTGGCCTGGCTGTCTGGGTCACTGGTACCCTCCCAGGGGAACCCGCCCCCGCTGGAGACAGTCTGGAGCCACCCATCTTGAGTTGCCATTTCTTCACGCACTTGGACACCAGAGAACACAGGGCCCCAAGTGTGTGACTGGGTGCGAGCTGCCGTCTCACGGTGGCTTCCTGGGCGCGTCACCGTTCTGGCCCTGGAGGCTGACGCACTGTGCCTCCGCGTGGGAGGACAGCAGAGCTCTGAGACAGGTGACCCACCGCCAAGAGACCAGCGTTTTCTTGGGCACAGAGAGACCCACCTATTTCAAAGAAAGCCCACCTCGCCTGGCCCAGAGCAGGAACTTAACATGCGTTGAAATATGTATTATATTATATAATAAATTAAAAATATAATTTATTTATATTATAAAATATATTACAAATATAAAAACAACTTTGATCCTTGCTGGCAAGTGTCCTCCCGCAGTGTCTTCAAACATTGGTTGGTGAGCCTCGTGAAAGAATTTTGAAAATCTGTGTACTCATCCACCTATTTTTAAGTTTGCATCTAAAATTTTTCATCATACGTTTAAATGTTTATTTCTTATTAGTAGGAGATAGGCAGTGTTAAATACTTTCTGTGGTGAAATAAGATCTGGATTGACTCTAATTTAAGTAAGTATTTCATATTATTGGATAAAACCAGTTTTCATTACTTTATTGAACAAAGCGTGCCCTCCCTGTCTGAAAGGTATCGGGTGAAACTTTTGTTTGTGTGCTTGATTTATTGTGTTTTGGGAAATCCAATACTTGCAAAAGTTACATTTTAAAGGATCAGCACCACGAGCTGCTGCTGCTTTGGGTATTCTGAGTTACGAGGCCCTCCGGGCCAACATGCCCTTTTTCTTGCAGAAGTCTGTACCAGACAGGGAAGGACAGAAAGCCTGGTGAGCTTCAGGGCCTCGGTTTATCATTAACTTTAATTCATCCCGTTGTTTCATGCACCCTCCTGCAGCAAAGAGCTGAAACAAGACGGACGGATGAGGGAAAGGTATATTCTGAACAGAGGCTCAATTCAAGCAGATCAGTGTTAGCGAAGAGTTTCTACAGACGTCACTGCCCCTGTGACTCTCCTTGCCTGAAGATGGAAAGCCTTCAGTCTCCTAGGAAGTGTGCACCCGGCTGGGGGGACACTGGCCCACCCGGGTTTAGCAGTGAGCTGGAGGAGAGTTGTTGACCCAGCTGTGGAGCCCCTGCCTCCTCTTGGCTCCACGGCGAGGACGGCCTTTGTCTCTGTCCAGAAGCAGCTGATCTGGTCTGCCAGGGGTGGCCAGGACAAAACAGAAAGTTGTTAGATGTTAAATTATCGAGAGTCAGAAATGGAAACAGAAACTGAAGGGTGGCTAAGCCTGAGTCGCACAATGAACACGCCAAGTCTCAGGGGCGCGAAGGGCCGAGGCGCCGGGCAGGCAGCCGGGCACAGGAGCCAGGACGCGTCTGTGGTCAGTCAGGACCAGTGCAAGCGCCCGCCGTCCTTTTAGCCAGCCCTTCCCTGGGAAACGCGGAGGCGCCTGGGTCCCCGACTCATAGACTTGTCGCTCAGAAGGAGAACTGCTTAACCCTTGTCGTGTGAAGTGCTGTGAATACAGTCTGGCCTCGACCCCGGAGGCCCCCGCCCCAGCCTCGTGCTCCAGTCCCCAGGGCAGATTTTCTCTGACAAACCAGACCTCCCGGGCTTCTGTGCCCACGCTGCCCCCTCCACCTCGGGTGCCCGATTAGTTCACAGCGCTTTGCCTGGAAGCCTCCTTCCTCCAGCATGTCCATCTCACCCCACCCTGTAGAGCAGTTTTCACAGTGGGGCCCACTGCTGGGTGGGCTTCACCTGGGGTTTTTGTGGGAAAGAGCCAGGAGATTCCTAGGACAGAGCTGGAGACCTGGCGGTAGATCTAGACTCAGAAGCTGTGACACTGGGGCCCGCGTGACAACACCTGGGGACCTGCGTTTCTATGACGCCCAGGTGCTCTGTGTTCTAAAGCTTGGGGTCCACCACTGCAATGCTCTGAATGCTTGTTTCCCCCAAAACTCACAGATTGGATTCTAATCCCCAAGGTGATGGACTGGGGAAGGGGGCCTTTAGGAGGTGATAGGGTCCTGAGGGTGGAGCCCTCCTGGTGGGATTAGTGTCCTAATAAAAGAGCCCCCGAGAGATTCCTTACCGCCCTGCCACTGAGGACACCGGGAGAAGACACCTGTCTGTGGTCCAGGAAGCAGGCTCTCAGCAGACACCAGCTCTGCCAGCGCCTTGATCTTGGCCTCCAGCCTCCAGAGCCGGGAGAAATAGTTGTCTGTTGTTTACCAGCTGCCCCGCCTGCGGTGCTCCACCGTCCAGCCGCGTGGCCCGACAGGTGCTGTGCAGCGAGGGCCGCCGCGCCATCCCTGGGCCTCCTTCCCACCTCTGCGGCTGCACTCCCGCATCACGGCGGTTTACGTGTGCCCCTGCTGGTCCCTGAACTCTCCAGAAGAGGAGTGCTCTTCATCTCTGCAGACTCCACACCAAGCCCAAGGCCGGCTACGTTTGCTCAGTGGTCAGGGTGCCCCCAGTAAAGGGCACAGCCGAGAGGAGGGGTGTCAGTGAGCAGAAGGCTCTCGAGTTGGAAGAGAACCGCATGCTGGGCTATGGGATTAAGTTCACGGCTGTGTGAGATGCCAGGGCAGAGCCGGGCGGCCGGTGGCGGTGACGCGTCTGCAGCCTGGAGCCCGCCTCTGTGTCTAGGGACCTCTGCCCGCTGGCCGGGCTGTTGGGGGCGGTGGTGACGTCACTGTAGTAGCGACCGGCGGGGGGCGGGGGGGGCGGCCTGGACGGCCCCCTGGAGGGCAGACACACAGTGAAATGAGCATCCCCTCAGCCTCGGCTGACGGGCCCCCGGGAGTCGCCTGTGAGCGCGTGCGGTTACCGGAGTCCTCGCGGGGCCGCGGCCAGCGTACGTACCACCTCACACCGTCTCTCCTTTGCTCCTCAGCACCGGCACCTTTGGAAGACAGCCGTGCACCAGCTGAGAAGCTGCATTCCAGTCTCCCCGTGGGTGGGTGGTTAACGAGACTGCGCGGGGGTCTGCCCGCTGCGCTCCTTCTGCAGCCTGGGACACGTGCTGCAGTCACAGCAGCCGTCCTCTGCTGGACCGATGCCACCAGCAGGGCGCAGAGAAGCTCCAAATCGCCGGGTCACTGGTGACGTCACGGAACCACCATTACAGCCACGTTCTGCTGACCTTTGAACCGCTTTTATTCCGGAGACAAAACAGACAAGCACACAAAACACTGTATAGTTAAACCACTGGTATGCAGGTTTTCTGCATAATCCTAACATCCACGCTGCGTGGACCGCTTGCCTCGTGGGCCAGCTGCCCAGCGTGCACTGCTTGTTTGCTGTTCACATGGTCTCTTAGAGACCGCAGGACTCTCCCTCCGCTTCACCCACGGCTCCTGCCAGGCCCACAGGGTCACGGAGGCGCTCTGCCTGGGAATGCAGTCGTTTAAGTTACGTGAAAAGCAAGCAGGTGGGCTCACCAGCCACTGTGACATCAGCCAGGCGGGTCTCCAGACTTCCCGAACCCGCTGTGCCGCTGAACTCCGGGGGATGGCTTCGTGGAGTTTTTAATTTGGACCCAGAGGAACCACACAGCTGGGAACCTTACTCCTGAGAGTTTCTTCCTCAAGGACCATCGTCCCTTTTGACTGTTCATTGCATGTGTTTCAATCTTCCAGTTTGCAGTTGACACAAAGACCTCCCAGGCGGTGAATGCCGAGTTCATGAGGCAAAACCAGGAAAACGTCACGTGCTGTCGGAGGGAGACGGAGGTACAATAGATAATTGGGGGAGGGGCTTCAAGGTACAAGGACGTCACATCTTCTGATATGAAGGCGCTTGTGCAGTTGAGCCCGGAGATCATCTAAGAAGATCTCACTAGAGCTGTAAGCATCATTCTGGCCCCAGTGAAATGCAGGTGTGGCCCAGAGTATCATGCATAAACCTAATCTAGCTGAGGGAAGTCCAAAGAATCCACACGCTGTGATCAAAACAGCAGAAAAAGGGCTGACTGAGTGCTCTCACGTGGGATTTGGGAGTCAAAGAGACCTCTGTGCCATCTGCTCTGAAAGGAGGGCACGCTGTCCATCCAGCAGGGTTGTTTCCAGAATCAATAAGAAGCTGTGCATAAAAGGCCTGGCCGTCGCGAACACGGGGTCGGGGTGTGGGATTGGTGAGCGCAGAGGTGGTCAGTACGGGCTTTGTCGTCCTGAAGACGGTGGTCTGAATCCAGCCTCCTTTACTAACTTGCTCTGTGACCTTGGACAAATCAACTAACCTTTCTAAGCTTCAATTTTCTGATTTGCAAAATGAGGATAATAATGCGTCTTACTGATGGGGTTCTTGTGGGAGTATATGACATCATGCACGTCCTGCAAGTGCGTGTATCATTCAGGTCAGAGCAGGGACGAGCGGACACTCATTCTCCACGGGCTTGTTCCCCTGCCGTGGTGAGCCCTGCAGTTACAAGCTGAGATGGTCAGAGTGACCACCTAAGTGTGGTAAGAATATGGAGAACTGTAATCTCTTATACAATGTTGATGTGAGTGTAATTCTATACACCTGCTTGGGAGATCAATTTAATGGTACCTAGCATGAGCCATGTAATATTTGGGTTAAGAAACTTCCAGAACCACTTTTTTTTGCTTCCATTTTGTAAATTTCCATGGCAAGTAAATAGCTTATTATTTTATTTCATTTATTTGCTTTTTAAATTGAAGTATAGTCAGTTACAATGTGTCAGTTTCTGGTGGACAGCATCACGTCCCAGTCATGCATGAACATACATATATTCGTTTTCATATTCTGGTCATCTCAAAAACTGTAAAATGCTCTGCAGCTTTTATCCTTTTGGGGGAACAGAGACTCCAAAGGGCTGGGAAACCAATTAAAGTGTTTAAAATTTTTTGAGTAAGTTTATTGTAAATTCAGGCATATCTGAAAATACTGATAGAAAGTAAAGGGACTGATCTTTCATCACGTCCTGCGTTAATGGTGCTTTCTGAACTCGCACCGTTGTCCAAAACATGGTTTATGGAGGTGGTTCCCCACCTGCCCCTCCGCAGCTCTGAATGCCTGACCTCTTCAAGCTCCACCTTCCCTCTGCTCTGATAGGCTCGCCTCTCCCTCTGCCACGCAGTACACCCTCGCTTGTGTACAAAACAGCCACAAAGACTAGTGGTTCTCACCCCTGGCTGCCGATGAGAGGGCAACTGGGGAGCTTTAAGAAGACCAGTCCCTGGGATGCACCCCCAGAGATCCCGAGTAAGCTGGATTTAGAGCCACAGGATCACTACACAGCTTAGCGTACCAATCGAGATAGTTACACGAGACATTCCATTGTACAAAATACATCCTCACATAGTATACGTTTGTATCTTCTTTGTCTTTCGCCTCCCTTTGGAATCTGTAGCTTGGGCAGACTTTCCGCATGAACCACCCCTACCCTGGTTCCCACCGACTGACTGTGTGAATTTGGAGAAAGTGCCTCATCTCAGTGTCCTATTTCCCCCCTCATCTGTAGAACAGAGCTGGTAATCACAACATACTTTTCAGGGCTATTGCAAGTATCAGATTAACTTACACATGCAAGTAAAATGGAAAGCAATTTACAAATGTTAATTACCGCGAGTGTCTCCGCTCAACATGACCATATGTTGTTTGAGTTACATCCGCACGCACTTCTGTACATGTTGAATTGTTGTAATTTCCTGTTTATTTTTTGTATGTATCCTTGCACTTAGAACCTAAACCTCAGTTCAGTTAGGACTTTTTTGGAGGGGAAAAGCAAGACTTAGACTTCTTTAGTATGTTTTATTTTCTCCATTTCCAAAGACAAAGTGAGAGTCGAAAACATTGAATTGAACGTAGTAACAGAAATACAGTGCATAATTTAAATTTTTCTTCTGTTACAGTAAATATGAACACTAGCTAGGACATTTGCACGCAGACTGTGTACGTATGTACCTCCAATGTGTGTAGATGTATGTATTTATCCGCACACAGAGAATCTACGGCAGGAAAATATTTTTGACATGTTGACCTTTGACCTTTCCCCTCTCCACATTTCTCTCTTTCCTTTCTACTACTTTCAATCAGATACTCGGCTCATTGATACTCGGTTAATTGTCTGAGGGGAGAGTTGTGTCTGGATCAAACGCAGAAATCACTGTGAGTCTTTTTTAGTTTAGTTTCTAACTCTAAGCCTGAGCAGGTGAAGGGATGTGGGGCATGGACAGAACATCCTGCCAGAAACCGTGGAGAACGCGGAATTTCCCCATCCCCAGTCAGGAAGAGGATCTGCCCGGGGCCTAGGAGGCAAGTGGGCAGAGAGGAAGGAAACCTGTGCGGGGAGGTGGTGAGACCCTAGAGGAGAAGGCTGGGAGGAGGGCATCTCGGGAGACGCGCAGCCTTGGGAAGATGTCAGTGTCCCCGCCATGACTCAGAAAGGTGGAGAGCTGCCAGCCCTAAAGGAGCTGTTGTCCTGGGGTGGTGGGTGGTCTCCATGGCGACTTATGTGGGCAGATGGCAAAGGGGGGGGGTTCCCTGTAACTCCCACGCTTCGCCACCGTGTGGGGTGCTGCAGCCGCGCTCCGGCCACTGTAGGGGTGGCAGGTGCTCGTGAAGACGGAGGCTGACATGTCTTCGTGGCTGATTAGCCAAACAGAATTTGGCTAATTTTCTGTTCAAGAAATTAAAGAAATGTACATTTCTTGGCCATTTGGAAACGTGGGCTGTCATTCATAGCCCTCGCCTTTGCGTGTGCACATGTGCTTGTGGCTGTTTGTGTTTAACATTCACATTTATCCACACACACAGCACAGTCCAGGGAGTTCTGCAGAAATGGTGTTTGTATTTTTCCCTCTTCTCTAGAGGGAATCACCTTGGGATCCCCGGTGGCAGCTCCACCCTTGGGAAAAGACACTTCAGCATCACTGTGGAGTCACCAGTGCCAGGAAAACACCACCGTGAAACATCTCAGCAAGGTGACAGCCCTGTAGTGACGAGAGCGTGTATCACATCCTTAAAGAAACTCAGAGGTCAACCACATGTAATGTTACTAAGGGACAGTATGCTCTTAATGTTAATATTTTCCCATCGCTGAATTGTTTTTGCTGACAGGAGAGCTGACGCTAAGTTTTATGGTAAATTAAGAATGATGAAACTAACATTATCTCATTAACAGTGACAAACTGACAGCTGTGACTAGTGATTTCTGTAGCAGGGAATGGCCAGGTGGTTGAAAATGACTCTTCAAATGAAGGCAATAGAGAGTTCCTCCTGTGTAGCCTGGGACATACACCCTCAGAGACTCTGGCTTTGAATTCCTCTGAGAAGGAAGATGAAAAAAAAACAAAAACGGGGAATCATTAAGGAAATGTGCTGGGCAGAAAGCTGCTTGAAACCTGGAATCATACCTTCCCCACCATCGTATTCTCTGTGCCCCTCGTCAGGCCTGCAGTGCAGCAGGGTGCCTGGCAGAGACGTGTGTCTGCTGTCTTGGAGACAAAGGCCACTCGGTGAGGAAGGCGGAGGGAGAAGACGGAAGGCACCGGGGCTCGTGATGACTCCCTCACGCGGCTGACGGCTGCCCGCCTGCCTGCCTCAGGACTCTTGCTACAAGAGGAAAGCAACCTCCTTCTGTCTTGGGTCACCATGGGTGGGTTTCTGTTTTCGTGCAGTTGAAGGCCTCCTTCCCGCACACCTACGTGCACAATTACGGCTAATACGCTACGGAACAAGACACGCTTAGGGCAGGTCTCACTGATAATCATAGTAAATCCATGTTTCAGAAAGTTGCCTTGGTGATTCTGAAGACTTTTGGGCAAGCCCTTGTCCGATTAGACTGGGTCATCACTATGTTCACTCTTGGCGGGGCTGGTTAAGGGCGCACGCCGGGCGCAGAGGGGCCTGTTTGCCGCAGTCTCGCTGTTCATCCGTGCTTGCAGTGTTAGTAATACCTTCAGTCCGGAGAATGCGCTTTTTTTTTCTTGTAGAAATCTTTTCAAGTCATCGTGTCTTACGAGAATTAGTTTAATTTTAAAATTGTAATACAGACAAGCATGTAAGCAGAGCCACATAAAGAGCAAAAGGGACTTCTGATCTGAAAGCAGAAAATCAAGGGAGAGCCCCAGCCCTGGTCTCCACCAGAGACAAAAGCCGCCCCCACCCCCGCCCCATCCTCAGGCGTTCGCAGGCCGCGTGTGAGATGCGGGGGAGCGAAAGCCACACTGGCAATCTGATGTTCGGTAGTGACAGAGCCTGACTTACTTATTTTAGGAATTAAAATAAATATGGAGTTTGGTGAATTAGATAGTCTAAAGGGATATTGTAGAGGAGTCTTCTATTATAATACAAGTAAATTTTGGATAAACTCCTCCCCTCCAAATTGATTCTGACCCATTGCTAGGCTTGCAAGGAAGTCTGGGAAATTTTCAAGGAAACAAAGTGACTAACTCTCACATCCTATAAAAAAATTAACCCCACATGGATCATGAACTTAAATGTAAAAAGTAAAACTGTAAAACTTAGAAACATTTATAGGAGAAGAATCTGCAGATCTAGGGTCTAGGACCTCAGAACAGGGAAGGAGTTCTGAGGTTTGGCACCAAAAGAAGAGGAAAAACAAATTGGACTTCATCAAAATTAAAAACTTTTGCTCTCCAGAAGACCCTATTATGAAGATGAAAAGGCAAGCTGCAGACTTGGAGAACATATTTGCAAACCACATAACTGACAAAGGACCAGAATCTGGAATAAGTAAATAAATCTCAAAACTCAGCAGCCAAAACCAAACAATCCAAATAGACAATGGTCAGAAGACATGAAGAGACATCTTACTGAAGAAGATACACAGATGGCAAATAAACACATGAAAAGATGTTCAACATCATCAGCCGTTAGGGAAATGCAAATTAAAGCCAAAATGAGATATTACTACACACCCATCAGAATGTCTAAAATAAAAAACAGTGACAACACCAAATGCTGGTGAAGATGAGGAGAAACTGGATCACTCAGTCATCACTGGTGGGAATATAAAATGGTACAGCCATTCTGGAAGACAGTTTCTTTAAAACACATACACACACACAAACAAACTAAACATGCAATTACCATGTGACCCAACAGTTATACTCCTGGGCATTTATCCCAGAGAAATGAAAACTTATGTTCACACAAAAATCTGTACGTGAATGTTTATACGAATTTATTTGGAATAGCTCAAACTAAAAACAATTCAGATGTCTTTTAAAGGGTGGATTGTTCAAAAAACTGTGGTCCATCCACACCGTGGAATACCACACAGCAGTAAAAAGGAGTGGACCATTGCTAACACACAACATTCTGGATGAATCTACAGATAATTATACTGAATGAAAAAAATGAATCCCCCCAAACTACATGAATGATTCCGTTTTTATAGCATTCTAGAAATGACAAAATCACAGAATGGAGAGCAGATTAGTACTAGGGATTAAGGAGGGGGCAGGGATGAAAGGGAAGTGGGTGTGGCTGTAAAGGGCAACATGAGGGATCCCTGTGGTGATGGAGATGCTCTGTGTCTGACTGTGTCAGTGACAACATCTTACACTATTGTGATGCTGTACTGTGGTTTTATGAGATGTTCCCGTTGGGGGAAAGTGCATGAAGGGCCCATGTCCTCTGCTTCGAGAGAATCCCTGATCCAGCAAAGGGAGTGAAGGTCTCAGGTTCCTCCTGCCTTGGTCATTGTGTTGTGAGTATATCGGCCTCCCGCAGAACCCAGTGGATAACTTTCAAGAAAGTTCAGTAGGTTAGACCACCTGGAAGATTCCACCGCTTCTGCCACGTGATACGTGCAGCCTCCCATTTTACCTGCACCACACACTTGCCTTCCATCTCCCTGGTACATGCAGTGCACCACTCCTTTGCCACCTAGGGTTTGACTTCATGTCACACCTGTCTAGACATTAAAGAGTAAAACTTGCAAGAAATAGTCCAGAGACGTGTTCTAAAATGATCAGCTTTGCTGCCGGGCCAGTTAGTTCCACGTCAGCGTGCCTGCCTTTGTGTATTTGGACCATGATCAGGGATGCCATTTCTGTACCTGAATGCGCAGTCGTCCCTCGGCATCCATGGAAGATTGGTTCCAGGACCTCCCCGGGATGCCAAGTACCTTCTATTAAATGATGTCTCAAGTGCTGTGTAAATAACTAGCTGCTAATGTGCAGCAAATTCGAGTTTCGCTTTTTGGAACTTACTGGAATTTTAAAAAAATATTTTCAGTCCATGTTTGGTCACATCTACAGATGCGGGACCTGCGGATGTGGAATGTTGACTATACCTTATTTTTATAGAGGAACACGTTCTCCAACTAGAGTGAGTCCCAGGATACTGCTCAGTATATTTTCCGATGAACCTGGTCTCAGTGTGTATATAACACAAGATAAGCACATTGTAATTATGTCTTGGAGAGACAAAAATATCCAATTAGGTTGGCAGGCATCCAGAATTGGTGCCTTCTGAATTGACCAGTGATAGTTAATGGATCTGACGCATCTTGGGTTGCTTAATTGGCATATGTGGAATCACACAGTCCCAGAGATAATTACTGGCTTTGCTTTGATGTCCTCTAATTCCACATTTGTTTAAACTCTTCTGCCAGACCCACATATTTATTTATCTTTTCTGCATCTGTTCCCAGAATACTTCTGTTTCACAGAGAAGCAGTATCAATAAACCCTATTGTGTTAGTAAATTTATTAGACAGCAAAATAGCTGGTCTACTGGCCAGAAATTGTTGGTGTGATACTTTTTGTTGTTATTTTAAAGTGTATCTTGTAAGTACTGATTTCCAATATTAAAAAATTTTGTCACTTTGAATCAGCCACGAACTTGTGAATTCACATGATATAAAATCTTCATGCTTGTACAAGCTGTGCAATTTCCACACATTTTCTCATTTAACTCAACAACAAACACTGTCACTATCATTAATTCTGTCTATAGGAAAAGCAGCTGGTACTTGAAATTCCTGAGAACATTTTTTTTATAGCTCTTGAAAATGTGATAGAACTTTCAAAATATGTGAAATGAATTATACCAGCATTTCTTCATTAGGTGTCCCAGGCCCCTGGAGGGGTGAAGGTATATTCTGTGTCATTCAGAAGATCTTTATGAGAATATTTAAATTTTGTGATTTTATTTTGGTGATGATAAGGTAACCGTGTTTTAGCTTACCTGGATAAGCACCTTTTAGCCAGAGATTCACATTCATGATCATCTTGATAACAAGTGATGGCTTAAAGTCACAACATTTTACTTTCAGTGCGATGTTTCTTAAGGTAAAGTGGACGAAACTATTCCAGGGGACCTAAGGGTTCTCAAATTGACCAGCTGTAAGCAGAGTGTGACAGGGGAAAAAATGTGAGCACATGAGTATTCACAGAGGAGTCTTGCTTTTTTCTGAGAGAAGAATGCTTTCTCCTTGTGTGGGGAGCTTTGGGGCTGTGACTTTGTTACGTTGATCAACGTTGGACAGAGAATTGAAAGGAATGTGAAACGATTTACTTGTATTTCAAAGAGCAGAATCTTTGTACCAAAGGAAAAGAATAAATCCAGAAAAGGAACAGAAGTGGGTGGGGAGAAAGAAGGAGGTGGGGAGAGACTGAGAGAGAAACGGCACAGGAAGATGGATTTGGGGGGCTGCTGCTCCGTCTAGTGTAAGAGAAAGAAAGGGGAAAAGAGGATTTTAGCCAGTGCACTGTGTGTTATGAATAAAAATCCACTTTGGTATATTTTAGAGACTGTTTCAAAGTCTTAAGTAGCTTTGCAGTTGACGTGGATGTTCGGCTGATGTCTGAATGCCATACAATGCTGACATGGCTCATGAAACATTCCTAGTTTTATCTAGATTATTTTATTAGTTAACTTCGGTTCTTCTGTAGAGAAAATGGAAACTCATTGTGAGTGTACACTTTGCCTCTTCTCCACTCTTCACCTTGCTGGCTGGAATGTGGATGTGATGGCTGGAGCAAGAGCAGCTTTCTGAACCATGACGTAGAAACCACGTTATTAATGATAATGGAGAAGTAGCAGAGAAGGAGGCTGAGTCCCTAGTGATCTGGAAGCACCAAACTTCTGTTTTGTCCAGAATGCCTGTGTGTGGGGGGTCTCTGAAGTTACTATTGGAGCTAACGATCTTAGGTGAGGGAGTCTGGAGGCTCCTGATCTTGCATTATGAAATCACCAGTTTGCACATCGTGTTGGGTCTGTTATGTTTCCAAGGAGATGCCCCGAGCAGGATGGAGAAGCATTGTTTCCCCATTGACCCTAGTGCTGCTCCGCGGTCTAACCACGCGCTCACTGTGCTCCGTGCCTGGATCTGCCCTCTGCGGGGCGGCACGTCCTTGCTGGGCTGTGTTGCGTGGCGGCCTCGGAAGGGGGCGTTGGAGAATACTCCCAACACTCCCGGCCGGGCCAGGTGGGGCTCTGAGAGCTGCTCAAGGATTGAGCAATTTGGGCTATTTCAGGCCAGCTCGATGACTTCTTAGTAATTTGATCTCCTCAAAAGTAAAAGATTTTGGGAGAGAGGGTGTAGCTCAAGTGATAGAGTGCATGCTTAGCATGCACAAGCTCCTGTGTTCAATCCCCGGTACCTCCTCTAAAAATAAATAAACCTAATTACCTCCCCCCAACAAAATAAAAATAATTAAATAATACAATTTTAAAATGCAAAAAAAAAAAAAAAAAAGTAAGCTTTCTGTCTATTTGGCTTTAGTCAGTTTCTTGAGCAAATAACCACAAATGACTATCTGTCTAGACAAAGTTTTAAACCCAAGGACTGAATTAAGTGCCTTTGTGCTCTGCCATCTACTTCTCTTCTGACACGATGGTGGCTTCCTGGAGGCCATCTGATGCCAGAGGCGTACGTGGGAAGACAAAAACCTTGATTTGGCTTTGCTGCTGGGGACGCTGCTGTTGTCCACCAGAGGAAACTGAGAGGAAGTTGCTTAAAAAAATCTTGTGGTCAGAGGCTGGCACTTTGAAGTCACTGCTTAGAAGCCTGTAAGTTTGGGCTGCAGAAGCAGTTGATGTTTTCTGCTCGGAGGGACTGAATGACTGACTCTCAGTGAATTTAGATTGCAGAGCACAGGCAAAGAGTCTCACTTTGCAAAGTCATCCCCATCATCTCTGCTTGGAGATAAGCTAGCTGTAACCAGAGTTAATTTCTCTCTCATAGGACTTGGTTGAAAGCGGCACGAGTTACCAACACAGAGAACTGTTCTAAATCTCTACTACTGACACGCCCTTGGATGGGTGCGGTGTAGCCTCACGGCAGCCCGGGACTTGAGAGACGTAAGTGAAGCACTTCCCTCAAGTCCAAATTTTAAAGGGCACCAAAAAAAAGAAAAAAGAAAAAACAAAACAAAAAATACCCCTCAGCAATCAAGATAAATAATATTTTAATGCAATATTTTTAAAAGAAAATGCTACAAATGGCTGATGAACAAACTATCAGACTCTCAGAGAAGGCAGGCCACAATATGGCTTGAACAGCATTGCTCATAGTTGGCGGTTTCGCCAACTATGTTGCAATTGAAATAATAGGAGTTACCGCTTTCCAGGCTACCATATTGAATCTTCACCACCTCTGCCACACAACTTTCAATAAACCACCTCTAGAATCCTACTCCTGGTACCAAATTGTGTGTTAGTTAGGATTCAGTTCAGCTACAAAGAACAGAAAATTCGTAGTAGTGGGACCTTAAACAAAACAGAAGTTTGGTGCCCCCTCAGGAAAATGCAGGCAGGCCCGGTGTGAGGTGATAGCTTCCAGATCACTAGGGACTCAGCCTCCTTCTCTCCTACTTCTCCATTATCATTAATACATGGTTTCTATCTCATGGTTCAGAAAGCTGCTCTTGCTCCAGCCATCACATCCACATTCCAGCCAGCAAAGTGGAGAGTAGAGAAGAGGCCAAGTGCCCACTCACATTGACTCTAAGGAACATTCCTACAGAGTACCACACAACACATATGCTCACAGTCCATTGGCTGGAACCAACAAGGCTTATCTAGCTGCAAGGGTAGCTGGAAAACATAGTCTTTGTTCTGGGTTGCCATGTACCCAGTGAAAATGCTACCACTACAGAGGAAAAGGAGCTCGGGTACTGGGGACAACCAACAGTCTTGTAGATTATGAGGTCTGTGGCTGTGTCTGCTGCACCAGCTTCACTTGGGCTGCAACAGGAGAGACCTGTCGCTGTGCTGGCCAAGCTGTCACCGTCTCTCCCACACATCCTGTCACACCGTGCCTCTGACCACAGTTTCCATTAGTTAATGCTGACGTCGATCTAAGAAGACCAGTTTTGATTTTACTGAAACAGTGGGGTGAGAAAGACACTTGGAAATATTAACTGGTGCTTCCTTTCCTCCCTGTGTATCCTCCTACCCAATCAGCTAGCTGATTTTTCAGAGAGGAGTTAAAACACTGGGAAACAAATGCCAAGAAGGAAATGCTTGCCTTTGAACTTCAGGAGCCTAAGACTCCTGATAGATTTGGAAGCCAACCTCACCAGCCAGAGCTGGTCCCTCCCCAGTGGCTCCTTCCCTCCTAAGCATGGGTACATTTTCCTGGACTGAGAGGACAAAGAAGAACCAGAGGAGAAACAGGAGAGTGCGTGCTGGTGTGAGTCCCTGAGAGGGACCAAGGGTGCTGGGTGGGCAGTGGGGGTGGAACCACCAGGGTAAGTTCAGGGTCCAGGAACGGGAGGAGGCCTTTGTGTCCCCATCCCCAGGGAAGAGCCCAGGAAGCCTGGAAATGTCTATCACATAAGGTGTCCAGGAGGAAGAGATGTCTGCGTGGGAGTGGTGTACTAGTCAGGGTTCTCCAGAGAAACAGAAAAGTATCTATGTCCTTATTTATGAGAGATTTGTCGTAAGGAACTGGTTCCTGTGATGATAAAAGCTGAGAGGTTCCACCCTCTGCAGTCTACAGCTGGAGAGCCAGGAGAGCTGGTGGTGTAAGTTCCAGCCCAAGGGCAAGAGAAGGCCGATGACCCAGCTCAAGCAGCCAGGCAGAGAGGGAGTCTCCATTCCTCTGCCTTTTTGTTCTATTCAGACCTTCAACGGATTGGGTGAGGCCCACCCACACTGGGGAGGACAATCTGGTTTATTCTGTCCGCTGATTCAAATGTTCATCTCTTCCAGATGCACCCAGGTGGACACACCCCAAAATAACATTTAACCAAATATCTGGGCAGCCTGTGACCCAGTCAAGTTGATATAAAATTCAAAACGATATCCAGGTCGAAGAGCCTGTGTTTCCTGTAGTCAGACATCCTCTCTAAATGCAGCAGGTGCCATCGGAGAGTCTGCTCAGGGAAGAACCGCTAACTCTGCTGCTGGAAACTTGAGCATGTTCACACGCCGCTGGGAAAGGCTGTCCAGAGGGAGGATGCCAGTCAGGGAGCGAGGGGGTAAGTGGAGCAGGTGCGGCTGCCCGGGGCACGGGTCCAGAACCGGGAAGCGGGTTCGTCTTGGTTCTTAGAAGTGGGAGTACGCACACAAATTGTATGGGCCTGGGGATAGCAGGTTTCAGAGTGGCTACTTTGTCTCTATTTGTGCTGAGTTCTGGAAATCCCCAGCCCCTTGGGGAAGCCGTCTGGGGCCCCGGCTGGCTCCGGCGGTAGCTGGGCGGCTTGACGTCCGTACAGCAGTGGTCCTCACGCTGAGGGTGCACCGGAATCACCTGCAGGGGTTCTTAGCGTGCAGGCTGCTGGGCCCCAAACCCAAGCTCCTCGTTCAGCGGGTGGGGCCCAAGAGTGTGCATTTCCAACAAGTTCTCAGGTGATGCTCATTCTGCTGGTCTGGGGACCACACTTTGAGAACCACTGCTGCTGAGAAAGCTTTGGCCGTCGGAGGATGGGGCAGGCACAGTGAAATCTCTCCCAGCCAGGGGACCGTCTCCAGTGAGCTGCGTCCCCAAACTGGTCCAGGCGACAGCACGTTTTTACATGCCTGGGTGTAATACTGAAGTTCCTTATTTCCCAAAGGCTCTGAAGTTAGGGCTCGCTGGCGGTGACACCCCCGGGCCACCAGCGCAGGGCCAGCGGGTCACAGCCGGGGGCTCCCAGCCTGCGCTCGCCGGGTGTGCCTGTGGCTGGACACGGCTCGGGAGCTGCACGCCCGTCATCTCTTTTATTCTGACATGACGTGGGTGGAGTTTTAGCCGCATTTTACAGATAAGGAAACAGAGTTAAGTAAATTGTCCAAGGTCTCACAGCCGATTCGTGGAGGAGTGGGCCCGAGCTTGGACCCAGTGCCCGACCTGCTCGCGGCTGCCCTCCGTGCCCTCCCTCCTGGGGGACGGAGAGAAGAGTCCTTCAGGGAAGCTCCTGGGAGCGGGGCCGCTGTGCTCCTGGGCGGGGGGGGGGCATGCCCTTCCCCACACCCATGCCAGGCGGCTCCGGGATCAGCCCCGAACTTACCATCTCCAGGGCTGCCCACTTCCTTCCTGACGGAAGGCAGAGACTGTTTTAAAATGTAGGTTTTGTTATCAGTTGGTGGGGACATGGTCAACAGGTCAGCGGATGTCAGTCATTGAAAAGACAGCTTGTGCTCGCTGCTCCCAAGACGCAGGGCACACGCGAAAAGAGGCGCCCCGGCGGCGGCGGGGGGGGTGGGGTGGGGGAGCGCCAGGGTCCGTCCTGAGGCAGAGGCCGGGGAAAAACTGAGAGAGCCTCTGGTGGTTTCTGTGGGAAGAAACCCAGGAGGCAGGGTGCGCAGGCTTAGGGTTGGCTAGTTGGAGTCATTTCGGTGGACTCTGGGGCACCGGGGTGGCCCCCGGGTGTGTGGCACCCAGCCCTGGGTGAGGCGGGCAGGCGGACGAAGTCTGAAGTGTGCGCCCTGAGAAAGGAGGCAGGGCTGCGAGCTCTGGGTGGGTGGGTTTGCGCAGGAAAGTCGCCCTTGCGGGGGGGTCTCTTACTGCCTCTCGGCCACGGCTAACCCTGGGAGGGGCTGTCCCTCCTGGGTCATCCCAAGATACCAAAGCATCAAATACAGAAACTGGAGGATGTGGTTACTACAGAAAGCCCACCCACAGGCCGCGTCAGGGGCTACTTCTCCGTTCAGCAGCCCAGTACTCTTGTGTCTCCAGGGCCGTTTCTTGGGGAAGAGACTTGCAGTCAGAAGGTAACAGAACAAGGCGGGCAGCCCAGAGTTAGGCACCAGCAAGGGACTGGTCCTTCTTGGTGGAGACCTACAGGGATGTAAAGAAGGCATCTCACTCTGGAGGCAGGGCAGGGTGAGACTCGGTTTGGCGTGGCGAGACAGCAAAGGGGGCTGTAGGCACAGGAGGTGGTCCACATTCATCCCTGGGGGGCGTGCGGAGCCACTGGTACAAAGGCCTCCTGCTGCTAAATGGTGCCCTTTATCCTGCCCCTGACAGAGGGACCCCAGCCCCCTGGGCAGCCCACCCCCTTCCATACCTGGAGGACCACCAGCCTCGTCTGGATGTGTGTCAATTGTCCAGCCCCCACTCTTGCAAACAACCACCCCTTGGTCACCCCTTGGGAATGGTCACTTGAAAGGGGAGCCCGTGCTCAGGTGGGACTTTTCCCTGCACTCCCGGGAGCCCTGGCCCCGTGAAGGCCAGAGGGGGCCCCCAAGCACCTGAGTCTGAGGGCCGCACCCTAGTGAAATGCCATTTTATTCTGATGTCTTTATTAGGGGCTTCTCACAGTGGTAGGAACACAAAACTTGCCAAATCATCTGGCCTCATCTTGGGCTTGAAAAAACTGGGATATAAGGGCGTCCCCAAACTCTGAACCCTCCTGCCGTTAGAAGGCCCAGCCTTGACTAGCCCAGGACGTGGATCTGGGGAAACATGTGCAGGGCCAGGGCCACAAAGTCTCGACGTGCAATGGTTAAGGTTGGCCTCTCTGTGGGAAATGCAGTCTTTCGAGAAAACTTAGTTCCTTGGGCTCCCAAGCTGCTTGGGGAAATCCAGGCGAGGACGAAAGGGACCCCCAGCCTCACGCTTCAGCGAGCCCCCCTCCCCCACCCCCCGTCCGTCACAGCAGCTAACAGCTTCCAGGGGAACTTTTTTAAAAGGAGAGGAGAACCACCAGCTCTGCTTCGGCCCTGTGATCCGAAAAAGCAAATACATAATGAATTGGGGTCAATTTCTGACGCACGAGCACTACATGGAAAAACCGCTTTCGGTCGTTTTCTGTGGCCTGGACAGACTCCTGATCCAGTCTCAGAGCGCTGGACTCGGAAATGCACGGCGGGGGTGTCAAGCCAGAAGGCTGCCTGTGCGAGGAATCTGAATTCCAAAGGCCAGCCTTGCCTGGAGAGCTACCAGCCGGAACAGTGCGCGTCTAATTACGTTTAGAACCGCGGTTTGCCCGCCAGGGGCTGAGAGGCGGCTCCAGGTGAGAATTCAGTCGGTAACAGATGATTGACCAATGGCAGGGGAGGGGGTGGCCTGTCAGCATATGTGACTATTCATGACCTCAGGACTAAAGAATCAGAATGTCAGCAGGCGATATCTCTGTGCACCTGCTGTTTCTGGAGGCAAAGGCGGCCGGTGGGTGGATAAACAGACACTTTATGCGCTGCCTTATTCTACTGGACCTGCTGTTCCGTCAGTCCCACATGTGGGAATACTTCTCGGAGAAAAGGGGAGCACCTGGGTGAAATTAATTAATCCGAATGCCAAAGACCCGCTTGTGGCACAGAGCTGGGGAGCCCGTGGGCAGAGCCTGCTCCAAGAGGAGACGGTGAAGTCCCAGCAGGACAGCGGCGGGCCCCGGGAAGCCGGCAAGGCTGCTCGGAACCGGCCAGGCGTCCTTGTTTACGCTCGGCCAGGACGCCGGCGGGGAGCCCCAGCGCGTCCCAGCCAGCAGCTGTCAGACTGAGATGATGCAACCCCGGGACTCCGGGGCGGTGGGTGCTGAGGTGTCCCTTACCTGCTCGCCCAGGTGAACAGGGCACCAGGGAGAGCTTTCCAGGGCGAGGCTTTCTGGAATTAAGGTGCATGAAAGATGTCATCAGAAGACAGGGGTGAGGCAAGGTGCAGCGCAGGAGGGTGGGGTGAAAGCTTTTCCTCAGCGACCTCAGTCTCCTGTTGCAGCATTTCTTCTCTTTTCCAAAAACATTCTCTTCCCAGCTGTCCCACCCACACCTCCACCCAAATATAGCAAAACAACTTCTGGTGTCCTACGCACACTCCCCACTTCCTCCTTCTAAAATTGCTCTCGGGAAAGCCGCTACCACCACTAATTGAAACTTTGGGAGGATTTTAATGCAGGTGGTGTCTCCATTTTCCTGCACATGGAGTCCCGTTCCCCCAGCGTCACTGTTAAGAAGACCAGTATTTCTCCATTGACTTGCCACAGGCTGGCTGACTATCTGTGACTCTGTTTCCGGGCTCAGCTCTGTTCCGCTGCTCAGCTTGTCTGTTCTTTCTCCAACACCGTGCTCTCCTCGGTGCCAAAGCCTTACAGCAAGTGTAAAGTCGGCAGCGTTGGGCCCCTACTATTCTTCTGGTTCAGTATTTTGTTGGCTATTCTGGGTCTTTTACCTCCATATAAACTTTGGAATCATTTTTTCAACATCCCCAAAAGAACTTCCTGGGATTTTGATTGTGATTGGGTTGAATTTGCAGACCAAGCTGGGAAGAACTGACGTCTTAACAACATTGAGTCCTTCTGTCCGGAGACATGGGGTAGCTCCCCATTCATCTGGACCTTCTTTAATGTCTTTCACCAGAGATTTGTCGTTTTCTTCATACAGATTCTGTAAATAGTTTATTGGAGTTACGCCAGTTTCATTTTTATATGGTGATAATATAAACGGCAATGTGTTCTTTTTTTAAAACTGTTTTTAGAGCAGTTTTAGGTTCACAGCAAAATTGAGAGGACTGTACAGGGGGTTCCCATACACCCTCTGTCCCCACACATGCACAGCCTCCCCCGTCATCAGCAGACGTCCCCCACTGGAGCAGTGCACTTGTCACAGCGGACGAACCCACACTGGCACGTCGTAATCACCCATTGTCCATGTCCTTGGTGTTGACATTCTGGGGACTTGCACAAATGTACAGTGTCATGTGTCTGGCATCGTGGTATCACTCAGAGCATTTTCACTGCCCTCTAAATCCTCAGCGCTCCATCTATCCATCCCTTCTCCCCACCACCCTCCAGCTTCTGGCAACCACCAATCTTTTCACTGCCTCCACAGTTTTGCCTTTTCTAGAATCTCATAGAGTTGGGAATCACACAATATGTAGCCTTTTCGGATTGGCTTCTTCACTGAACAATATTCATTTAAAGCTCCTCCATGTCTTTTCATGGTTTTACAGCTCATTTCTTTTTAGTGCTGAATAATATTCCATTGCCTAGATGTACCACAATTTATTTATCCATTCATCTCCTAAAGGACATCTTATTTGCTTCCAAATTTTGGCGATTATGAATAAAGATGCTGTGAACACCCTCTTGCAGGTTTCTGTGTGGACATACGTTTTTAACCCCTTTTGGTAAACGTAACAAATGCGGTTTCTGGGTCGTACGGTAGCATTATGTTTAGCTTTGTAAGAAGCTGTCAAACGTCTTCCACAGCGCCTGCTCCATTTGCCCCTGCACCAGCAGCACGTCGGAGCCCCTGCGGCCCTGCATCCTCACTGGAAGCTGGCGTCGCCAGTTCTCCAGGCCCCTGTCATTCTGGCAGGTGTGTGGTCGCAGTGCACTGCTGTCCTGCTTTGCATTTCCCTGTTGACATATCATGTTTGGAATGTTTCTATGTGCTTATTTGCCATCTGCATGTTTTCTTTGATGAGGTATCTGTTAAGATCTTTGGCCCAGTTTTTGTTTGCTTACTCACTGTTGAGGTTTAGGAGTTCTTTGTATCTTTTGGGTAACAGTTCTGGCAGATGTGTCTTTTGCAAACGTTCTCTCCCATCTGTGGCCCATCTTCTCGCTCTCTCCACATTGTCTTTTGCGGAGCAGACATTTTTAATTTTAACGAAGTCCAGCTTACCAGCTCTTTCTTCCATGGGTCACACCTTGGTGTTGCTTCTAAAAGTCGTGGTCATAACCACGATCACCTAGGTTTCCACGTATGTTGTCTTCTAGGAGTTTTAGAGTTTAACGTTTGACATTTAGGCATAGGATCCATTCTGAGTTAATTTTTGTGAAGGGTGTAAGGTCTGTGTCTAGATTTTTTTTTGCATGTGGAATCCAGTTGTTCCAGCATCATTTGTTGAAAAAAAAATATCTTTGCGCCATTATCTCGCCTTCGCTCCTTTGTCAAAGATCAGGTGACTGTATTTATGTGAGTCTATTTCTGGGCTCTCTGTTCCATTCTGTTGATCTATTTGTTTATTCTTTCACCAACAGCACGTTATCCTGATGACCGCAGCTTTACAGTAAGTGTGGATTCAGGGCGTGTCACTCCTCCAGCGTGGTTCTTCTCCTTCAGTGCTGGGCTGGCTATCTTGGCTCTTCTGTCTTTTCATGTAAACTTCAGGATCGGTTTGTTCACGTCCGCAGATTAACCTGGTGGGATTGCCCCGGGATTGCACTGAATCTAAGATTAAGTTGGGAGGAACTGGCATCTTGACTATATTGAGCCTTTCTGTCCACAAACATGGAATATCTCTCCATTTATTTATTTCTACTTTAATATTGTTCACCAGAGTTTTGTAGTTTCCCTCATACAGATCTTATACGTATATTGTTAGGTTTAGAGCTAAGGATTTCAGTTTGGGGAGTGCTGATGTACACGGTGTTCTGGTCTAAATTTCCGAGCGCACCTGTTCATTGCTGGCGTGAAGAAAGCCGTCGGTGTCTGGATGTGACCCCGTGTCCCGCGGCCTGGCGGCAACTGCTTATTCGTGTCGGGGGGGTTCTTCTGTCTGTTGCTTTTGGATCTTGTACATCGTCAGTCATGCCGTCTACGGAAAAAGACTGAAGAGAAGTAAGTTTTACAGGTAAGATGTTGCCCCCACCTCGGGTTCTTTCAAGGTTTTCTCTTTGT
Source organism: Camelus dromedarius (assembly GCF_036321535.1). Taxonomy (NCBI): domain Eukaryota; kingdom Metazoa; phylum Chordata; class Mammalia; order Artiodactyla; family Camelidae; genus Camelus; species Camelus dromedarius. The sequence goes on along the minus strand of NC_087454.1, from coordinate 2,484,182 downwards.
CCGTGGCTTTCTGCAGTTTGAATATGCTATACCTGGGTGTAGATCTTTTCAGTATTTATCCTGATTTGTGTTCTCTGCCTTTGGATCTATAGTTTGGTTTCTGTCATTAACTTTCGAAAACCCTCTGCCTTGTTGCTTCAAATATTTCTTCTGTCCATTCCTCGTTTTCTTCTCCTCTTGTTACTCTCATCGTGTGTCTCCGAACACCCTTTGTGATTGTCCCACGACTCTTGGATATTATGTTCTTTTCCTTGTGAGTTATTCTTTTTTCTCTCTGCATTTTAGTTTGGGAAATTTTTGTTGACATAGCCTAAGGCTTACTGATTCTTTCCCATGTCCAGTGTACTAGCGAGCCCAGCAAAGGTGCTTTTCATTTCTGTTACTGCTTTTACTTCTAGCATTTCCTTTTGATTCTTTCCTAGAGTTCATTTCTCTGTGTTTACATTAACCATCTGTTCCATTTATGCCTTTAGCATATTAATTATAGCTACTTTAAATTCCTGGTCTGATCATTACAAAAATCAGCAACATATCTGAGTCTGATTCTGATCCTTTGTGTGTTAGACTTAAAAACATTCTTAGCATACCTGATAATTTTATTTTGAAAGCCAGACATGATTTACTAGCACGAGGAACTGAGGCAAAGGGGCCTGTGATGTGGGGTTTTATGTTTATCTGGCGGGGAGTTGTTGTGTGTTTGCTGCTGCAGCCGTCAGTCTTCAGTTCCCTCCAGTGTCCTTGTGTTTGCATCATTAGTCGTCTTGGGGCTTCCCTGGAGACTCCTTCTTTAAAAGAATCTCAGCCCTATCGTTCTTCCAGCTGGGACCCCGTATACCTGAGTGTACAGGAGCCTGCCAGCTTGGCGGGAAGGTGTGGTGGATCCTGTGATCAAGACTCAGTCTCTTGGGGAGATGCTGCCCATGGGCTGTGACCTTCACTAGTGCTTCTCAGCCTTCCCTTCCCCCAGCCCACCCAGGAGAGACAGGAAGGCGAGAGGGGGCTGGAGTTGGCGGAGTTTGCTAAGTCTCTGGTAAAGTAGTTTCCTTTGAGGGAAGGGCTTTTTTGATTAGAAAAGATCTCTCTGGGCATATTTTAAAATAGTTACTTTTCCCCTCCCCCTGTTGGAAGCAGGTGGAGATTTTTCTCTGATTTCACCCTGAGAGCCTGGTGGGGCTCCTAGAGGTAAAACTCATAAATGTGTGGGCACCTTCTTCCCCCACCAAGGATGGGCTGGGCGTCTTGGACCTCACGCTAGTTTCCACTCAGCCTTGAACAGCTAGTCAGCCACCAGTTAAGTTTCCTGCCCATTGGTCACTCGCTCCCGTGGCTTCCAGCAGGCTGTGGCTCTCTGTGCTCGGCTGCAATTACTCACCTGTCTCTCCAGTTTGGGGCAGCAGTCTGCCCTGTGATGTTAGCTCTCTAAAAGATCTAAGAAGAGTTGTGGGTTTTTCAGTTTGCTCAGATTTTTCTTGTTGTAAGTGTGGAAGTGGTGACTCTCCAGCTTTTTACTTGTTGTGGCAGAAACCAGAAATCTAGTTAACTTTCGTATAAGACATGAGATTAGGTGAGTGTTCATTTTTTTGACTTACAAGTGTCCAGCTGTTCAGCAGCACATATTGAAAGACTGCCTTTTGCTGACTGAATTGCTTTTGCTTTTTCTTGCCTAATCTGTCCCTTCCCAGCTGATTTGAAACATTGATTTTATAGCATCAAATTCACCATGTATTTATGTCTATTTATAGATCCTCTATTCAGTTCCATTAATATGTCTATTTCATTGGTAATTAATCAGGGGCAGTTTTTCCCCCAGGGGACAGTTAACAAAGTCTGGAGACATTCTGGATTGTCACAGCTGAGGGGAGGGGGTGCTCCTGGAATCTATGGCATGGTGGTCAACACCCTAAGGTGCACAGGACAGCCCCCCACGGCAAAGAGCTGCTGGCCCAAGTGTCAGTACCGCCGAGGACGAGAGCCCTGCTGTCTCAGCCACTGTAGGCGCCACAGAATGATTTTAGACATGCAAATAGGCTGGTTCCTTAACATTACTCATGCTTTTCCCCCTGAATTATCCTGAAGAGTCTTGCGTGACCCCTTCCTCCTCCCCACTGCCACCCACGGACTTGAGGATCAGTTCTTCCATGTCAGGGTTTCTCAGTCTCGGTGCTGTTAACATTTTGCAGTGGGGGCTGTCCTGCCTTGCAGGATGTTTACAACAGCATCCCAAGGCTCCTCCCACTGGAAGCCAGCACTCCCCTCCCCCAGTCATGAGAGTCTCAGTTGTCCCTCTTGGAGACAAAACTACTCATAGCTGAGAACCACAGGCCCAGATTATAAAAAATGAGTCCTGTTGGTGTCTTTGCAGGGATCACATTGATTTTATGGATTAAGAATATCTGCCATCTTTGCAAAGCTTTCCATCCAAGAACGCAGTACCTCTTTCCTATTTGTGTTTAGTTTTTCTGTGTACCATAGTAGAGGTTTACTATTTTATTTCTGTAAAAATATGCACATTTTTAAAAGTTAAGCCCTATATGTGTTACCATTTTGGTTGCAGTTATAAATAGGAAATTTTCTTCCATTATATTATCTGACTGGTTGTTATTTGTATGTGAAAACTAGTGATTTTGCTTCTTAAATTAGTAATTGACCACCACATGATATCTTTTGCTATTTTTTTTCCTTGTTTACTTTTAAATAAATTTAGGGTTTTTTAAAATGAAAGCATAAATCTTACCATAATGATTTGGCTTCCTCCTTTCCAACTTTTATACCACTTATTGCTTCTTTTTGTGCAGTTTTGTTACTTGGGAGACTCCCAAAACACTGTCCAACGAGAGCATGGTGGTAACATCTTTGTGCTGTTCCTACTTCAGAAAATAATTGATAATTATCACATTTGTTTTTCTGTGTGGCAGTTGTTTTATTCATCCTAGTTACCTTCAAAGTAAATGTATGGAGAAACTTCTCTTGCGAGGTTTAAGAACACTGAGGAGCTTATGGCTTAAGGGGAAGTATTTCTGTTAAGAACACAGAACTCTGCATCCGTAGTCTCTCTGCAGTGAGGGGGCAGGTAAGTGGCTGAGGCTTTACCAGTCCAGTGATTCCTCCCAGGTGTTGGATCAGGAGCTAGTGATGCAAAGAAGCAGGTACCCTGAAGAGAGAGCCAAGTTTCTGAGTCAGGAGGGTGATCTGGGGAGCCAGCACCAGGTCTAGGGGGCAGCAGTCGTGCTCCCCGGGGCTGCGGTGTCCTCACCAGCCCATTTTGTGGTAAGATTGTAGTGTCCCTTCTGGCTGTGGAGGCTCTGAGCCGGGTTCTCCAGTCCATCCCGCAATCCGGTGAGCACCCAGCGGCCTTTCAGCACATTTTTTTCCCACTTAGATCATCCAGAATTAGTCACTGCTACGTGCCAATAAGAGCCCTGACTGATGCATCTTCTATGACCCCCACCCAAACTGTTCCCTGTTGTAGTCTTACAGCTTCCTGCGCTCCTCTGTCGTATCATCTGTAATTAAATCAGTGTGATCGCTTCTGTCTGTCTCCCCACTGACAAGGCTCCACACGACCGGAATCCTGTGTGTTTGCCACTGAAATTCCCACATGAGTTTAGTCAAGTACGCAGCTAATTATAAGGAGCCTTAATAACACTGGCAAGACATAAAAGGTAGAATCTTTATGCTAGGGGAGTGAAACTACAGACGGATTTGGCAGGCCAGGTTCCTTACGATGAGTCTGAAGTGAAGGCTGCTTCTGCGGTGGCCACAGATCGTGGTTTCACTGGAACAACCCCAATTCCTTGTCTCCCTGGGCCATTGTTCTCCCAAATACACTCAGATCATATGTCTTGGTTTTGATGCCCTAAATCCTAATTACATAAGAGAAGGAAAGCCATGGATGCAAATTACAGGTTAGTCCCACAACAAAGGCCTTGCTGTGTCCCCTGTTTCATCAGATTAAAAGTTACCTGCCCAAGTGGACCATACATTCATTTTGCCGTGAGTCACTAGGGGCCACGATGTGTCCGAGTGACGACAGATTGTGTGTCCCGACAGCGCTCCTTCACTTCTTTGCTCTCCTCAGGAAATGTATGGTGGTTTTCTGCCTGTTCAGAGAAGGCCTTTGTTGGCAACCAGTGGCTCTCGGCAGTGAGCAGTGGCAGCTACTGTTGACCGTGCGTCTGGGACGCCTGTGGGCTCCGCTCTTGACTGAGGCCTCTTCGACCTCTGTTCTTCCTTTGCCGCTGCTGCATCCGGGCCTCTCGCAGTGCTTGGCCCGTGGTGTTCAATAAACAGTAGTTCGTATGACTCCACTGACTCCTTACAACATCCTCAAGATACCATACTTGCCCTGATTTACTGTCTGGAAACAGGTTCGGAGAAACTGAATGACCTGTTCCTCAAAGAGACAGACAGGGATTTATCCCAAACGCTGGGGACCGGGGCTGCTTTCCTCTGGCGGGTCTTGCTACGGGCCCCACACGGCACCTCGTGCTGTCACAGACATGTTGAGGGATCAGGTCATGAGTCCCAAGTGACGAGGCTGCGTGGGCTGCAGCCTGAGCCAGCTGGGAGGGGCTTCTCTTGCTGTGGGCCCCCTCAAAACTGGCTACCTTGTGGTTAGCTGGTGAACAGCCTGGATCAGTACAACCCAATTTGAAACAGGTTGTCTCTGTAACACAAAGACACGCATCAGGCTGTGCGTCTCTTTGTTACTGACGGGGGTGCCAGGCACAGAGCTTGTGTGTAATTTCAAAGAGGGTACTTATCGTGCCCCAAACTGCTGCGTCACACCCTGGAAATGCGACTAAACCACCAGCCGGGAACGTTTCTAAGGGGCTTAGCGCCCACGTGCCGGGGCACACGTATCACACCGAGGTATCTAGTCCCGCCAGCGTTACGTGTTCAGGGCAGTGCATCCGCGGTGACGTGTTCTGCAGACTAAACCCGACACAGAGGCCTAGAACGGATGACGCCCTGAGCAAGGCTGCGAAAGTGTGTTGCCATCCTTGCCAGGTGAAATAAAAATGTGTTTGGTATCCTCCGCTTGTGGTAAAGGAGGAAGGCGTGTTGCCTGGGCCACCAGCTGCATGCCAGGTTCTAGAATTCATACTGATTTGCTCCAGTAAGTTGTCTGTTCCCGGCAGGGCACCTGGGTTAGCGTCTCCATCTGGTTGGTTTTACGTGGTCCCCACACCAGTCTTTCCCGCAGGCTGGGGTGAGTCGGGGGTGTCTCCTGCGTCCCTCAAGGGGCGGCCTCCTTTGAAGCTTCCCTGGGGGGAGGTACTGCCCTTGACCGGCCGCTGCAGTCGGGAGGGGCATTTCCCCAGGCTCCCACCCAGCTCTTCCCTCTGTAGTAACCCTCGCCGCACAGCGCGGGGATTCCCAAGCATGCCTGTGCCGAAGGCGCGGCTCAGGAACTAGGGCACAAGCCCAGATGGCTTCCCAGGGGACACAGTTTGATGAGAAACCTTTTATCAGGTAAACGTCACAAGGCCTCCTCCTTCTGGTAAGCCACAGAGACAGCCCCAGGCCCCCCGCAGTCACATTAGCTTAGAGCCAGGGTCCAAGGACAGGGCAGTGACCTTCGTGACGCCCAGAGGGAAGACGGGTCTTGTGCACTTGTGCTGCTGGGCAGCGTCCTGCTTCACAGGTGCCGCGTCCCTCGTTCTGTGTCTCTGAACTGCCCCTGGGGTGGGTGAGAGGCCATGACTCCAAACAGTGACCTGGGCCCTCGGTGTCAGTCCAGTGGCCTCCGGTCACCAGCCAAGAAGTTTTGTTGGCTTATTTGTTTGCTTGTTTGCCTTTGGTTTGTTTCTGTTACATAAATCAAGCAGGACCTTGGAGGGCTGCCTAGAACTATTTTAGTTCTGGGGACGTCAGGGCCACAATTCCTCTGCAGTGGTTTGGGGTGAAATTTATCAATATGGGTACACTTGTCTGAGCTTTTTAACTCTTGACTAGCTGGAGATGATTCTGTTTGCATGTTTGGGTGACTGAAATGCAGGTAGCTTGCGTGAAATGACGTGAGGATGCCAGAATTCTTAGGTATGTTGAAAAGAGGCCTACAAACACGGGGAGACGGGGCTGTTTGTGAATGTGCTCACCCACCTTCTAACTATGTCCCCAGGATGGCCCAGAAAATACACTGGTGATGGGGGTGCCAGTGTATTTATAGGGACCGCCACGGTTGCCCGCAGGGCTGGGGGAGGGTAAGTGGGAGATTGCTGCCTCTGAAATGGAGGAGGGTGGGACCCCCAAGGACAGACCAGCAGCAGAGCTTGAGTGTCAGAGACAAGGCGCTGTGGCTCCTGGGAAGGTCAGTGGGGCCTGCGGGGCGTTCGGTGACTTCCCGCATCTTTGGCAGGCGGTGATCGACCACGGGTCTCTCCCTGCTTCATAAGCTGCCAGAGAAAGTAACGCCGCCTGTAGTTTATGTCCGTCTCTAAGTGAGAACAGCCTCAACCTCTGGGCCGTTGTTTGCCTTGGCAAACACTGCAGAAGGCGGGGGCGCCTCAGAGCGGAGCTCCTCAAACTTGTCAGTCACCTGGGATCTGGTGAAAGTGTGGATTCTGGCCCAGCAGGTCTGGGCGGGGTCTAAGATGCTGCAGTTCCCACAAGCCCCCAGCCCCCCCCCCAGCCCCCCGGGGGGCTGCTGCTGGGCCCGCCCCAGTTCTGCCGGCTGCTCTGCGCTCACCAGGGCGACTCCCCCCTTCACAGGCGTAGAGATTAGATTTTATTTGAAATAAAAACAATTCTAATTCAAAACAGGTCTAACTTTTTAAAACACCTGGTCTAAAGATTCTCAATAAAATGCTGACTTAAAAAAGGAAAAAAAAAGAGCCCGATGCCCGACCAGCCGGTCCCCACTGCTACGGGGACGGAAGGGCTTTTACTCCGGGGACTCTTTTCGGGTGTCGGTTTCACTTATCCAAGAAATGGCTTCTGCAAGGCTGCTCAGCGCCAAGCACTGCAAAGGCTGAACGTGCCTGGCATCGGCTTGTGCAAAGTGGACTGTCCCTCTGTTGCCCTCCCGACCGAGGAGCCATCTCCTCCTGAAACTGTAGTGACACCTTTTACATCACAGCCTCCCTCCCCAGGCTGCGCTCCGGTTTGGCAGTTTCCACGTGTGTGTTTACGCCGACCTGGCTCTTCATCTCAGTCTCCTGCCCTGTGTGGGGAGAACGCCTCCATGCCCCAGGCCCAGAGCACCAACAAAACATTTCAGACAGAGTTTGTGAGGACCTCTTTTGTGGAGGGAACACATTTCTTTGAATAAAATTCTGAAAATATGAAGAAAGGCAGGAGAAAATGGCTTTCAAATAGACCGATCACCTAGGTGTCTGACATGCTTCTGGGTTTTGATAAACGCCGATGACTGTCAGTTCCAGAGAGGGAGAATTAGTGGGTCAGAGCATAGAAAATCGCGCCTTCCTTTGGCCGTGATTCATGACACGTTAACATTACGTCTTTTCACCTATTGAAGTTCTTTCCAAATTACACTCCGGGCTCCATTTAAATGTCTCCCTCTCTGCGATGTCATTCTTGACAACCCTGTTCTTGTCAGAAACAAGTGGTCCCTGCTCTGCCCTCTTGTGTGGTTGTGCAGAGGCTCCCAGGAGGTCTCAGATGCTAGTAACAGATGGTAGGCTTTATAGGGGTGTAGATGGTAGTCTGTGTGGGAGGCGAGAATTCTACCACTGAACCACCGCGACGGGAGTCTTTCAGGTAACCCAGACAGATCTGTCCACGCTTCCTGACAAAATTCATGTCATTAAATTATGTGTACGTTTTGCTGGCGCCCTTTAATTGCAGCCCTTCACACAGTCTTCTGTCGTCTACTCTTCTTTCTTACAGGTTGTCAGCTAATAGGAGAAAAAGTCACATCTGCTTACCCCTCACATTAGGCCTGATACATTGCGCTGTGTCTGCAGGCAGCTCTGTGATGCCCACCCCGTGGGAAGTGACATTTTGTGTGTGTATATATATATATATATATGTGAATACAGTTTTCTGGGGAAAGGATCAGAGATGTTCTTTAACTTCTTAAAAGAGTCTGAGAACCTGGAGAAATTATTACCTGTTGGCCTGACGAATCTCATAGTGAGTCTGTTTATGAAGCAGAACCCTGTTTGTAAAACCCATCTGTTGGTCGTGTGCCCCGTGCACTAATTTCAGGCTTGGGTTTGGGGTGTCAGCGGTACTGACGTGGGGCACACGTGTACAGCCGCGCAGCTGCTCTGTGCTGTGGGAAGCAGCGTCTGCCCGCGGGCCTTTTGAGTACTGAGCGCTTCCATGGGGAGATGGGCTGGGGCCGGGCTGAGGGGGCCAAACCAGGCGAGGCGGCTACATTACTAGCAGCTGCGGAAAGAGCGTGTTTGGAGGGGGCGTTGGAATTACAGAGCCAGGTGAAGTTTGGGGACTGTCGGTGGATATCAATTATCTATGACCTGCTGTCTCCCGTGGCTACCGGGGGGGACTTCATGCTGCCTGGAAGCTTAAATGATTTCTTTTAATTAAATGAAAAAGATCAAATTCGTAAAGAGCCCGGTGAGTTGGCGCTGAGACTCCATCACCTGGGCGGGGGTTCTGGCCTGAGGGGGAGTTTGATTGGCAGGGAAACAGTGGAATTTCATTTTCTGTGCTCTGACCCACTAATAGCATGGAAGTGCCCTGGGCCGTCTCTGGGGACATGCCCGTAAAAAGCACAACGCTTCTCAAACAGGAGGGCACGGGGATCCCTATGACGGGAGAGAGCATGTGAGGTTCGAAAAGCTCCCCGGCCTGTCCTGCGCCCCCTCCTCACCCCCGTCCTAAGCTGAAAACATGCTGGGCTGTGAAGAACGAAGTTATATCTGTAAACACATTGGGCTTCTTGGCAAGACGTGCATTTCCCATCCCACTGTCCTGCCCGCTGGCGCTGGTAGGGACTTGGCTTGGTGTGGGATCCCCCATCTGCAGAGTCTGACGTCTCGGCTCCCTCCTGCTTACACGTGCCCTGGCCCCTTCCCGCCGCCCGTGCTGCGTGAATTAAGATGGAGAGCAGGTAGTCACTGGCAAGCGCGGTGTCGTGTCTCAAGTAACGTTTCTCCCTGGAAAGTGGGAGTATCCTTTTTGGAATGCTCTCTCATTTGCCTCATTTTTGTTGTCTTTATTTTTTTTTTTAATTGAAGTGGGGTCAGTTTACAGTGTTGTGTCAATTGCTGGTGCACAGCATCATGTTTCAGTCACACACATACACACGTATATTATTTTTCACATTCTTTTTCGTTATGGGTTACTACAAGATATTGAATATAGTTCCCTGCGCTCTACAGGAGAAACTTGCTTATCTGTTTTATACATAGTAGGGAGTCTCTGCAGTCTCGAACTTCCAGTTTATCCCTTTCCACCCCCCTCCCCCTCCAGTAACTGTAAGGTTGTTTTCTGCACCTCATTTTTGGTGACTGCTGGGAACGGAACCCAGCTACCTCCCCTCGCCTCGTGCTGGAAGACAGAGAGAGGAAAACAAGCCTGGGCGTTTTCCGAAGGGTGCTGTCTCCCCACGGGCAAAGCCTGGGGCGCGCTGCCGTTCAGCCCGCGGAGTTTGCGTTAAACGGCAGAACTCTGTCTTTGCCTTGAGCTTTCTGACAAAACAAAAAATAATAGCAGCCTTAGCTCCTTGAATGCAGTACCACAGCCCCCTCTCCTGCTTATGCCCACAGCAGGGCATAAGAGCATCGCTTAGCGCCTGGAGGGCGCTTCACATTGTGGGGTAAGTGGGCTCTGAAACCTTATAAATCAAGGAGCACACACACACACACACACTCTCACATGCACACTCACACACACACGCATGCGCGCACACAGAGCTATTCCTGACAATCGCACTGTTGAATCTTCCGAGCAGCAATAGGTCCAGAGAAGTGAAGTAACTTACTCAAAACCACACAGCATCGCAGAGATGCCTGCACTCATTTCTGTGTTTGCATTTTTCAGGCCTACAGTGTAGCCTCAGGTGTTGCTGCTTAGGACTGTCTTTCCCTTTAATTTTGCTTTGCTTTCTCCAAAAAAGAACCCAAGAAAAAGAATGTTTACCTTCAGAGGAACGGGACAGAATTACATGTTTTCTCATTTTGCTCACAGGCCCCCAAGCCCAGAAGAGCAGTCCCAGTGAGTGAGTGGCAGGGGTGGGAGCCAAGCCCCAGGGCCAGCGGCCAGCGACTTCTAGCCCAAAGTCAGGTACCCTGTCCTGCGGTGGTGGCGCCGCCGTGGGTGCGCCAGCGAGGACGGAGACTCGCATTCAGAGGAAGGTGTGCGTCTAGGTCTTCAGGGCCCTGGGGCCCATGACCGGTCCCTTCACGAGTGTGTTCCCACAGCTGCACTGGGTTTTCATCAGGCCTTGCTGTCCAGCAACCAGCTGAATCCCCAAAACATTGGAAGAAATGTATGACACAGTACCTTGGAAGTGAGGCTGTTCTGGACGTTTGTCAGACTCATTAATATACAATGTCCAGTTTTGAACACGACCTGTGACGGGGAAGATGTCAAGGAGGGACAGGAAGGCACGGAAGGGATCAAAGGATGAGGCCGCCCCAGTCCAAGTGGAGGCTGAAATTAAGCCCCATCAGCTCTGCTCCTTTGCGTCCCATGTGGAAGCAGATGGGAGGCAGGGATTGGGGGGGGGGGGAGGGCGGGGGGGGGGCACAGCAGAGGGAAGGAGCGGAAATCCGCTTCTTGTCCCATCATTCCGTCCAGGGTTGGCCCTGCAAGGTGAGCCTTTGACACCTGTAAAAATCAGATCACCTCTGTGGAGCCCACCGCCTCTTTCTACTGTAGAAAACCAAGCTAGGAGACTCAGCCAGCATCTGCTGGATGAGTAGACAGGCGGACGGGCAAATGAAAGGATGTCTGACCAGCAAAGTGACGTGTGCTCTCCCGCCAGGCCTCCTGCGAACGGGGCTGAGTGTCCTGAGGAATGTGCTGGAGACCTCAGCGGCAGAGCCGGGACTGGCCTGGCGGGGCCGTGATCTGGTCCAGCCCCTCACTGCTCTCCGCACACGGCTCGTGGGGACCATGGCTGAGATCAGCCCTGGCCCCAGCTCAGCCCTGCACCGCGGGGCAGGGGAAACAGGGGCTGGCAGGGCCCTGCCTCTGCAGGTGCGCCTGCCGAGCACCCTGCTCTCCCCCCCCCCCCACCCCCCGTCTGGCTGCACTGCCCCCAGCCAGGGGTCCTTCTCCTCGTGGTAGATTATTTACCTGCTACATCATAAAGCTGCTTCCTGCGGGATCCAGGAGCCTCTGGGTCCCCCTGTGCCGATCTCGCAGCTGACATCCTGTGAGATACACAGTCGTTCTAAGCATGAGCCACTCTCCCTCCACATCAGTCGTCCCCCACACGACTCTGGCTGCCTCCCTCCCCCTCGGTCCACCTTCTCCGGGGCCTGACGGATCTGCCATCAGTTAGACTGTTTGCTGGTTGGAAGTCGCTCCCCTTTGGCGCCCGGCGCCACACTTCCCTTCTCGCTCCTCTCACTTTTTATGTCCGCCATCTTCAGCAGCTTTATTGGGCTGCCGTGTCCTTTTGAAAGTGTTGTTGCTCTTTTTAAAGAGCAAGTTTATCTTTTAGCAAAAATTCATCTTTTTCGAGGTTTCCGGCCTTTGTTAGTAGTTTGTCTGACTTTGTTGACTCTCTCCCTCCAGAACAAGGGCCAGAATTTTACAAGGCATGCTTCTAAAACAATAACTTTAAATTAATTTGGTTTCAAGAAAACATCAAGGAGTTTGCAGTATCGCAGCCCAGTGTGATGGAAGGGTCACTCGGCTGGGATGAGCGGAGTTGGCTCCAGCCCCAGTTCTGCGTCCGCTCGTTCTACAAACAGACCTCACCGTGCAGGGTCTCAGCTTCCTTGCCAGTTACATGGAGGAACCGGCTCTCGAGGAGCTTCCAGCCGTGATACCGTAGGCGTCTCTGCAAGCGGACACAGCCGAGGTCCGAAAGTCAGGACTATGACTAGACTTAGCTCACCTTTCTTAAAGTACTGTACTTTCAAAACTCGTATACGGAGACATTCCTGTAACAAAAGTGAATCTTACAAACACACATGCACACAAAATGCAAAATAATGCAAAGTCCGAGTAATGGCTTAACTTACATTTAGTAACTTCCAGCATGACGATAAAAGTGAAGCACCAAGAAGACTCTGGATAGGTTTTCTGGCATTAATTTCACATGTGATCTATTAACTTACTTTCAGTGTTGGTGACTGTTTCCCTTTTAAACCGTTTCACTTGAGTTTTTTTGAAAATACATCTTAGAACCCGCTGTGCACTACCCGCTGTATCTTCCTCCTTTGATAGGTAGTTTAAAAACACATTTTTAAAAAGCTCTGGCGATATGGATTTCTGGGGAGTGGCTGCTGTAACAGCACACACTGGGCATCTCCTGTACATCGGGCATCGTGGAGACCCAGAGACGTAAAATGAGATGTGACTCTTCTCCTTAGGACGCATACAACCTCTTCGGACAAGTGAGACGTGAAGAAGTGAAAATGTAAATCACAACAAAAGTGTAAATAATCATTTAAGACCATGATGCCCAGGCGTTTTTTTTTTTTTTTAAGAACCTGATAAAGTGATTTTAACATTCATTGGGGAGGAAAAACTGGGCACGAAGTGCCAAGAAAAAAATTGGAGAGAATTACAAGCAGTGATTGGGAGGACAGAGTGCTTAACGCTGCCAGTGACCCAAAAGGACTATAAAACCATTGCGATGATGAAAGTCTGCAACAATTTAGGATCAAAACAGATAGCAGGAACAGATCCAAGTGTCTGTGGGTAAGTCTGCCAGTATTCAATATATGACAAAATATTAAATGGCATTTTAAATCAGCAGAAGAAGATAATATTAGCTAATTGATAAACTCTTTGGAAATAATAAGGATAGATGCTTCATCTTATACGTTAAACTAAATCCCACGTGAACCAGAGGTTAAATGCAAAAATAAGTACTAGCAAGTACAGGTGAGTATTTATATAACCTTGGGTGTGGGAAAGGCCTTGTAAACTAACCCATTTAAAGGAAAAGGTTGTTAGATTTGAATAATAAGAAACTTAAAATACACTTTGCATATCAAAAAGCCTAGACAATTTTAATCTATAATGTTAGAAAATGTAGACAAGGGTTCCCCGGGGCCAGGGTAGAAAGGCTGGAAACGAGCATGGAAGAATTTTAGGAGTGATGAAAATGTTCCAAATTTTGGTTGTGATGGTGGTTACACAGGTATAGACATTTGTCAAGACTCATCAAACTTCACACTTTAAATGGCTTCATTTTATTTACGTAAATTGTATCTCGATCAAGTTGAAATTTTTAAAAGACTTGTAAAAATAATCAAAAGGCAAACTGTTATCTAGGAAAATATTTGCAACATCTGTGACAAAAAGTTTGAAGATTAGTAAGAGTTAGAGGAACGTCCAGTGTAAAATGGACCAAGGACATGAATAGGGAAAAGAAAAATGGAGTGACTGTGAAAACAAATTCAGCTCCACCCATAACCGCAGAGTGCAAGATCCAAGCATGAAGATGTGAGTTTTACTTAACATACCAGCAAAGAGGAAAAAGAATAATATGTTTTGTTAGTGAGTACAGGGTGCAATACACACTCTCTGGTAGACAACATTTTGGTGCAACATAGTAATCTAGGAAACATTCAGATTTTGAAAGTTACCAAGTGAATGCATACAGATGTCCTCACTTACTCTTGATCCTCCCGTCTCTGTCCTAAATGCTCATTCCATTTATGACTCTGTCCCATTCCTGAGCCCCCTTCTCCTTACTTCATCTCTAAACCCTATCCCATTCCTAGGCCTCACTCCATCCTCACTCCATCCTCACTTCATGTTGTAACTTCTACTCATAAGCTCGTGTGTGAGAGATTAGTCATTGCAACATGTATCAGTAGGCTTTGCTGTGTAACAAACCACCCCAAGTCTTACAGCAGCCGTTTAATAGGCTCACAATTCTGTAGGTCAGCTGAGTGATCCTTTTCATCCAGGTCAGCTTGTCTGAGTCCTGCTGGGCTCTGCCACATGTCTGTGGTCAGCTGGCAGGTTGGCTGGCCCCTGGATGATCTGAGATAACCTCACTTACAGGTCTGGCAGTTGGGAAGTTGTTGGCTAGGGTGACAGGGCGACTGGGCCACATATCCCATCATCCAGCAGGCTGGCCTGGCTTCTTCAGGTGGTGGCCATTGTAGGGTTCCTAAGAACAGCCCAGAAGCCGTACCCATTGTGCAAGCACACCTCCAGTCTCTGCTTACTAACATCCCCCTAGAAGTCAAGTCACACAGCCAAAACAGATTTGAGGACTGGAGAAGTGAACTGTGTATCTTGACAAGAGGCAAATACTAAGTGGGCGGGCAGGTGTCACAATCTGCCACATAATGTTATTTAATAATGAATGTTAGAAACCATCTAAATGGCCAAAAATAGGGAAATACGGTCAAATAAAACATAATTCAATCATACAATGGACAGTGCATGATACTATAGAAAAAATTGATATATAAAGATGCCTTATGAAAATATAAAGTAAAATGTCTGCATAAAACCACTTCAGTGAAAAAAAAACAAGGAAAAAATGACTGGAGGACAAAACCTCAGATATTGTCACCCTTTCGTCTGAACAGAAAGGGTATGAGAGACACTTCCTTTCACTTTAATTCAAGTATCGGTGGGCCTGCTCACAAAGGCCAGGCCTGTGTCTGCCTCTTGTTACCTGTGGGGCCGTCGGTAAGTTCCTGGAACTCTTCAAGCCTCAGTTTCTTCATCTATAAAACAAGGGTTGCACTAACTTGTTAAGTTGTCATGAGGATTAAATGAGATATTTTACGTGAAGGGCTTCACATACAGCCAGACACGTCACAGCTGGTCAATAAATGGAAGATAAGAATTCATTATTTTTTATAATCAAAGAACAGGGATAATAGATACTGTTTTTAAACCGCAGTCTGAAAGACATAAACTTTTTTTTTTAATATTTTAAAATTTTTCTCTATTTTTTAATGGAGGTCCTGGGGATTGAACCCAGGATCTCATGCATCCTAAGCATGCACTCTACCACGAAGCTATACCCTCCCCACGAAAGACATAAACTTATAACAGTATCTGTACTCAGCACCCACGTTTATTGAAGATGACAAAAAGGGCCAGTAAACTTCAGTGACGTTTTCTGTTACACCTGTATCTCATTAACCCCATCAGTGCTGATATGAAAAACAGCAGTCCGTATAATGTGTGATGAACGTTACCAACTCCACGGGTGACGTGTGCTGGGCAAAGGGGTTTGAAGCCCTGCCAGTGATTCTTGTCTCGTGGGTTGGGAGTCAATTATTTGAGACAGAAGAAAAGCTGTAACAAAGCAGAGCCTGATCAATTACCGATCAAGTCATCCGGGCAGCCAGTGGATAACTCTGGTCGCCTCGTATTTCCTAAACTGCGTAAGACTTTTTCTGCATTACGGATGGCGCCAGGGACTTGCATGACCCCCAGCTATGACCAGCCACAGCCGGTCGTCCTTGCTTTCCCTTCTTAGATGCGGCTCATTGTCCCCAGTGGCTCCGAGGAAGCACAGATCTCAGATGGTTGCTGCTTTCTGTGTACTGTTGGCTATTTTTTTTTAAAAAAAACTCACATGTGACTTTCAGGGTTTGATTAGTTTGGAGTTCACGGCAAACATCCCAGCTTACTTTGTCCGCAGCATTCTTGCAAAATGCCCTTAACTCCCCAAATCACATTAAAACAAAACGCTGAAATGGGTGAGATGCACGCCCCTCTCAACAGTCCATTCAAAGCCTGTCTGTTGACAGTAGTGTCACCAGGGAAGGTCCTGAGAAGGCACAGCTGCCCTTAATGACTAACCCGTGAGAAGGGGCCCCCGACACTGCCAATGTTCCGGGCTCCCCCTCTAGGAACCATTCCAGGTTTTCCTCTTGCTGCACTGAAGCAGCACCTCCCTGTCTTTGCTTTGGATGAACCTGGTACAACTTTGTGATTTTCCTTCTCAGCCTTACCATTCTGGAGAGAAAGAGGCCACATTTTTGTTCCCTCTTATGGAAGGCTGTCAATCATTTGATTAATTTAGGCACCTCTCCAGGACTTTCTGGAGAGCCCTGAACAGTGTCAGCACACTCAGTGTGGTAACCGGTGTGTCAGCTGAGCGGGGATTTCTGAGGTCAGCATATCCTAATGGGTGGGTTTTATTCTCTTCCCGATTTCATCCCCAGCCGGACACTGGGGAAATAGCTTGGGAAAGGTTCCACAAGACCCGAAGGGCCTCTTAGACAGCCGCGAACCTAGCCCCATGGCAAGACAGTCGGGTAGTCAGACCTCAGGTATTACGTCCCGCGTCCCCACCTGATGCCCCGTCACTTCCTTCCTGCCGGCTCTGAGACCCTGTCCCATTGTCCCCTCACTGGCTTTACTCCAACCCCTGGGAGGGGCGGGCTGCTTTATTCTTGGTGTGTGGGTCAGATCCACTTTCTCCCCACCACCCCGCCCCATCCTAATTCGCCTTCATGAAAATTTACAACAGCAAAGAGATACTGGCAGAACTTCACGCAGAGCGTCTGAGCCCCAACCAGTGTCCTTGAGAAATACCCTCTTCCACTTGTAAGACCCTCCCATCTCTTCAGAGTCTCAGGTAACTGTGGAGAGTGGAGACCAGTAAGTCTTGACAGTGAGTAAGTGTTCCTCCTACCAGCATCCCTGCCAACTAGCCTGGAACAGGAAGCAGAGTCACCGCGAGGGTCACAGCCCCCGTTTTGTCTTGACGTCAGCATCTCTTCTGCTTCTCCCTGGATAGTGACCATATGTCCAAATGCCCTCCTCCGCCTGCGGCTCATTTTGTCACCGCTGGGAGGACTGCCGGGGGAGCCTCCACGTCTGTCTTTCTCTGGGGCCGTCCGGGGCTCCATGCCTCCGCAGCCACCACGTGGACTGTGTGCCCACAATTCAGGTGGCTGCCTTGGGTTATGGTCCCTTTATTTGTTTGAACAGAGTCACAGTTGGCCACTTCAGACAATGAGATAATCAATAGGGTTAGCCACTTGACATCCACAGATTTCCCCACACAGAGCCCGGTACCCGTGGAGAAACAGGACTTTAAAGAGTTTACGAGGCAGCTCAGACAAGCTCGTTGAAAATGCTGGCAGACAATTATATCTATATATAGGACTGACCCGGATCCGCCCCTGGCCGCGAGCTTTGATGCCATTCTTTGGGGCATTTTGAAGCCCTGGCCTCTTTCATCACTCAGTTCTGCTAAATGTTAGCGCTGCTTGTAAAGAACTCACTGGGTCCTTCATTGTGGTCTTGTTAGATTTCAGGGCAGCAACAGTGAGACAATAACACGGTCCCAGAGCCTCATGGGGCCACGGGTGAGCGTCGAGGCTCAGCTCTGCCCCGACCCGCTGTGCATCCTGCAGGTTGCGTTTAACTCCTTGGGTCTCTGTTTCCTCGTATGTAATTTTAAAGGACTAGATTAACAGCGAGGAGAGAAAATTGGCTTTAAAGGCAGGCAGAGCTGGGTTTTAACCCCGACTCCTGCCACTTTCTAGCCGGTCAAATTATTTAATGCTGACTTTGCTTCCTCTTCCATGAAACAGGCAGTGCATACCTACCGGGCTGGCCTGGGTGAGGGTTTAATAGGAAAACAATGCCCTAGACACACAGTAGGTCTTCAGTGAGTGCTGGGTTTTCCTTTGCTCTCGGAAGATTTGTCCAGCTCTGTTAGACACTGGATTCGGAGTCAGAAAACCCGGATTTACGTCTCAAGGGTCTCAGCGTGTACAGTTCACGAGGTGTCTCTGAGCCTCTGTCCCCACATCTGTGTAATGGTCTTATCGCTCCTGGGAGCCAGTGGAGCCAGACGTGAAAGTGTTTGAAGACATAAAGCCTGTGCGAATCAGAATGCGGGGGCAGCCCCCCCAGTTCCCTCCCGGCTGTCACCGTCTCTCATCCGTGCACCCTCCTCACTGGAACCCGCTCTGCATCATTAAAAACCCCCAAGCACTGGGTACAGGTGAAATGTCCCTTCTCAAAGGGTCAACGTGGTAGTTTCCATTTCTCAGCCTGCCTTCTCAGCAAGCGTTCTGGAAACACCAGGCCAGCCGCCACCCAGCCCCGGAGGCTCCCGGAAGCCAGCTGCCAGGTGAGTAAGGTTTTCACGGATGTTCCCTGACCTCGGGCGCATCAGTGAGGAGGGAGGAGGAAGCCAGCCGGGCTCTAAAATCAACAGATGGTCCCCAGGGTGGAATCCCAGCGGGAATCCCAGGCCCCGGCGTGACGGGGACCTTGGTGTGGCAGGCCGGCTCTCAGAGGAGGGAGGGCATCACTTCCCAGATGTTCCTCCTGGCCTCTCGGAGCCCTGTAGCACCAGCCGTGTGTGGCCATCCTCCACGAGGGGACACGCATGCCCTGTATTAACAGCGCCCCTCCCGCTGTGGAAACCCTGCCACTTCCCTCAAACGTTTCCCATTTCAGCCGTAACCTCTGGGTCCCGGCTCAGCGGCCGGGAGCCGGGCCCCTGGCACTTCTGGTACCTGGACACGCGTCTCATAAGTGGCTAGTTTTAGGGTGATAGAATCAAGTGCAGCCGTCCCTTTGCGACACAGCAGACAGACGACCAGGAAGGCGTTCAATTAGATTGAGGAGACTTTAGAACAGGTTTTCCTGGGGAATGTTTCCTAGATGTTTATGAAAGCCTGCGTTAATTACTCCATCTCGTGTTCGTGGAGATGGCTGCTTGTCTCCATAAAGAGGCGGTCGCACGCTCAGCCCAGGAGCTCGCTGTGCTGGCTTCACTGAGTCAGAGGGAGTGTCTGGTGCAGTCGCGCTGTGGCCTGGGGCACCTGCCTCCGGGGCTTCGTCCTCAGGGAGGGAAAGGGCGAGATAATTCCCCCAACCAGGGCTCATCTCAGAAGCCTGGGGTGCTTTCCACCGTGGGCAGGGGGCCGTAGGGGACGACGGCTGCATGGCCAGTCGGACACTACAGTTCAAGAGGCTTGTACAACCAGAGCATGTGCTGGGGATGTGGGAAACGGTGGGGGAGACCCTGCTTCAGTGGCGGGGACCCAGGCACATGGCAGTCACCCCAAAATGGCCTTCTCTGAGGTCATTCTTTAAGTTGGAGTGGTGGCCAGGGGGCCACCATCCATACCAAAGCAAGCATGGGATAAAGACTCTGCTACAGAGGAAGGAACTTTGGTAGAGATGGGCTTGTGTTTCATGCCTGGTCCTGTCTCACGGGGGCCCCTGCTGGGGTGACTCAGCACCTCTTATTCCTGCACCAGGTGGGGGACCTTTGTGTCCCCGCCGGCCCCACTGCCTCCTATTGGGCTCGTGGATTATGAGACATGGAAAGGGGCTCCTAGCGTGGGGACAAGCCTGGTATCGGGCACCCAGAGGCACCGTCTCACTGGATGCTCAGTGGGCATGTCCTGTGGCTCTGGCAGGACCTCCTCCTGGACCCTGCGGGCAGCTCGGCTGGCCTGACCCCTGGGAGCTGGTATAGCAGGCAGTGAACGCTGTGGCTGGGTGACGGGTGGCCAGTGACTGCACCTCCCCCCGACTAGTCCCCATGGGCTCACGCCGCTGATGAAAAGGAAACTGGACGACGTCAAAGGCCAGTCAGGACTCTGAAAGAGTCTGTGGTTTCTGCTGACCTCAGCGAGCAAGCCTGGGAGAGCCAGCTTGATTGGAAGGAGGGAGAGAGGAAAACTGGGCCTGTGTGCAGGGCATCCTCAGAGAGAAGGGGGAGGGTGGGGTACAGGCCCTGCCCAGGCAGCTTCTGCTCTGCTCTCCAAGGCTCTCTGGCTCACGCACTCCCTCATCAAGCACCTGTCAGGGTCAGGCCCCCCAGGAGGTGGAGATGGAGGTGGTGCTCCCTGCCCTGGACTCTCCATTCATGCTCAGACGTTCTCACCTTGGTTGCACACAGGATCACCTGGGAGCTGAAAGATTTGATGCCTTCGGACCCCGAGTGCCTTCTGATGAGATTGGTCTGGGGACCAGGGACAGAGATCAGGACATCCGGGCAATGCTAGGTGCCACTGCAAAGGCGGAGTGGCCGGGAAGCACCGAGGGAGGCAAGGTGAGTCAGGAAGGGCCCTGGCTCGGAGGGCAGGGGCACAGAAGCTGTGTCTGGAGGCGCATGTGGGCCCTGGCCGGGGGGGGGGGGGGGGGGGGGGGCGGGACGGAGGGCCAGGCGGAGGGATGGGTGCAGAGCCGGAGCCGGAGCAGGAGCAGGGGGCGGGGGACGGGGAGCAGGGACGACCCTGAGCCGGAGGCCGCTCAGCCTGCAGATCCCGCCCGTCTGGGCCGCAGGGGGCACACCTCACGTCACATCCTGAGCCCTCTGACCCGCAGCTCTGTCCCCACCCTGGGACCCCACCTCCCTGGCACCCTGGTTCCTCTCAGCACCGCCCTGCCTACTGGGCTCACGCCTTCCTCGCCCACAAGCCCGGACTCTCGCCCTCACCCGGCCCGCTGCGCTGAGCACGGCCGGGAGCGCAGCCCCGGGGTCTGCTTTGAGCCGGAGTGCCGGCTGAGCCGGCCGTCAGCCCCCAGGCCCCGCAGCGCCCGGTGCCCCAGGAGGGAGCCTCGGGGCCCCTGGCGGGGGAGGGGGGGGGGCAGAGGCTGAGCGGGTGTGGCTTCAGGTCCTGTGTCCACCCCCTCCCTGTCCCCCCGCCCCCGTTCCATCGCGAGAACTGCACTTTCGCGGCTTCCATGTCCGGCTGCGGGGTTCCGCGCGAGGTTCTATTCGAGAACAAAAGGGCCCCTCTGCTCCGGGGACTCACAGAGGCTTGAGTTCCGGCCTCACCCCTTAGTACACGAGCAAGTGGCCTCTCGGCCTCAGCTCGTTCAGCTCTAAAATGGGGGTGAACACCGTCTGTGCCTCGTGGGCCGTGCGGGTTAACGCGCCCTGCGCGCAGCTGCCCTGAACGTGGGACTCTCACCGCCCTGCGGGGCAGGGGGCCGCGGGGGCCGCGAGCGGGGCGATCGGATGATTAACTTTGTTAAGAAGTCGCTCTGGCGGAGGCTGGAAAGTGGACGGGGACAAGGGTGCTTAGGTGCAGCACAGAGAGGCTATTACAGGAAGTCATCCGTCCTCTGCGCAGAACAGGAAGAGGGCCTCAGGGCAGCGATGGCCGAGACGAAGAAGGAAATACGAAGGGAAATGTTCAGGCTGTCAGCAGGGCGGGCGACCTTGGCTGCGGGGGGCCCGAGGAGAAGGTGCTGGGGGGCCCTCGTCCCGTCTCAGGGGAGTACACTCTGGAGGTTTAGGGAGCAAACAACGTTTGTGGGAGCGTCATGACGGCGCGGGGCTGCGTCCCGGGTGCAGGTGGCCCCCCAGGCGGCGGACTCCAGAGCTGGGCGGAGAAGGGGTACAGACACCTGAGGAATTATCAGGCTGTAGTTGCTGAAGGTGTGAGAGTGAAGGAGGTCAGCAAGGAAAAGGGTGGAGAGTAAGAGATGACCGGGGACCGCATCCAGCAGGACGCAGGGTGTGGGAGGAGGACGGAGGGCCGGCGGAGGCACAAGAGTGTCTGAGAGCCTGAGGCTGCTGGGCCGGGCAGGGCTGGGGACAGACACGGGTGACATTGGCAGGCTCCTGCCAGGGCATCTCCTCAGGGGGTCGAAAGAGGACAGGAGCCCAATGGGCACTCATGGAATTAAGCCCTGACACCCCCCCACACACCGCCTCTAGCTGGTACAGAACAGAATCCTTGCTGTCTGCAGTGTCCTCTGCAAACACAGCCCAAATCCAAGCTTCAGGGTTGCTGGAGGATGCTGAATCAAGGATGCTGAAATAGGATGCATACATTGACGACACACCATCTAGGTGACAACTTAGCACGCAGCAGAGGTAGGTTAGCAGATGGCCGAGGGAGGGGGCTGACCGTGCCCCCAGACCACCCCCACTGCTGGGACTCCCACTGCTGTGATCACTGCCACCCACGCCGGGTGCTGGGGACACAGCAGGTGCAGTGATGTTCACAGAACTGGATGGATGGAGATGCAGGCCAGGTTCAGATTCCTCCTGCTTCAGTGACCGAGACCTGCCCTGTGGAAGCGGCTCCTTTGTCCGAGGCCTGTGCGGGAACCCCGCCTGGCTTCCCTGGATGACTCCCTGGTCCGTGTTGCTCCTGGGACTTGCTCTGCAGTGTGGAGGAGAGGTCACTGGGGGGAACCTCTGAAAGCACAGTGATGGGCCCATCAGAGCCCTCGTCACCGTCTCTTTCCCTGAGGAGGGCAAGGGAGGAATGAATCCCAGAGAAGTGCTGCATTTCTCAGGCTAAGGTGTCTGGGGGGAGTGGCCGGCTGCGGCTCCCGGGTTCCTGGCAGCTTAGTTGGGCCCAGCTGTGCCCCCGGCCACGTCTCCACCAAGTGCCCCCCATGCGTCACAGGGAAACAGCCCTGGAGCACAGTTCCTCATTCTCTGCCTTCCTTTCAGAAGGAAATCAGCCAGGAGTGTGTTCCTCGATCCTTCACCACCATCATTAATGGTTCATCTGCAGAGGAAAATTTTGTTTTAGAAAATCTAACACTGTAAGTTGGAGGCAAGGAATATTACGAATGCCTGGGTCTGTTCACTCATCCCCTCATTTGTTTACTTGTTAATCCATTAAATGCTCTGGAACCCCGTGTACACTACAGGCATTGGGAACAGAGGTGAGCAAGGCTGAGAGTCTAGAACAGGGAAGCAGCAGGTGAAATGTACACGTGCACATTTTCGCGGTGTCACGTGGACAGCGTGGGGTCGCGGTGTCCTGCCCGCCTGGGAGGATGTAAGTGCCACGAGGACAGAGCCTCACGTCTGTCCTGCTCACTGAAGCCTACAGGATCCTGGTGACCCATTTTCCCAAAGGATCCTTCTGTTGCTAAGATACTCATGTGTTTGATTTTAAGTTTTTATTATTGTTTAGTCATTTAAATATGTATTGACCAGCCAAGACATGGAAATGACCTAAATGTCCATCAACAGATGATGGAATAAAGAAGCTGTGGTTATATTTATACAATGGAATACTCCTCAGCTGTGAAAAAGAATAAAATAATGTCACTTGCAACAACATGGATGGACCTAGAGATTATCATACTAAGTGAAATCAGACCGAAAAAGACAAATATTGTACATTATCACTTACATGTGTAATCTAAAATATGACACAAATAAACTTACTTACAAAACAGAAACAGACTCACAGACATAGAAAACAAACCTATGGTTACCAAAGGGGAAAGGGGAGGGATAAAGTAGGCATTTGGGATTAACACATACACACTACTGTATATAAAATAGATAAACAACAAGGACTTACTGTACAGCACAGGGGGAAATATTCAATATCCTGTAATAAGCAATAATGGGAAAGAATATGAAAAAGAATACACGTATGTGTAACTGAACACTGTGCTGCACACCAGAAACTAACACAACCTGTAAGCCAACTATGCTTCAATTTTTAAAAAGTGTTTGAAAATAAATGCATACGTACATATTAACCCATAACCCAGATGAAATAACTTTGGGTGAGTAACCACTTTTTACTTCTTAGACCTGGAAGGGAAAATGAGGGTCAAAGGACACGCAGCAGCGATTAGAACACAGTCAGGAAAGTGCCAGGCCGCGTCTCGCTGTTCACGTTCTTCCCAGATGACTCCGTGGTGACCCTACGGCGACATAATACAATTAAGTAACATTCAGCTAATAACTTACGATGCTGCTTTTTTGAAAGAAGTGACTCCTAGCAGGGAGGGTGTAGCTCAGTGGTAGAGTATCTGCTTAGCATGCACGAGGACCTGGGTTCAATCCCAGTACCGCCATTAAAAATAAGTAAGTAAATAAACAAACCTAATTACCCCCCCAAAAAGGCCAAAAAAAGTACCTTTTACTATGTTTGCAAAAGCACACTTGTGCCAAACTAGAATGATGGTAACCCTGCCTATGACTGAGCACCAAACACCACTCTGACATGTTCTTTCATTTTTCCAGCATCTCTGAGGTCTTTGCTCTCATGCACCCACTTGACAGCTGAGGAAACTGACCTCAGAAGCTAAGTGAGTATTCCCAAATCACGCAGGTCATAAACGGGGACCCAAGGATGTGAGCTCAGTTCAGTGCCTAAGCCAAGCTCACCAATAATGCTCCCTACTGCCCCTGAAGTGTGGGAAACATCGGGATTTTTAGTGCAAGGGACACCTGATGTGAGTCAGGGCAGCATCTGCGGACGTCTGACGGGCTGCTTTAGAAGACGTCACCTTCGATCACCTTACTCTTTGGTTAGAGTTTTTGGTGTGTTGATTTTTGTCTTCTGCGACCCACTTCATTCTCACCATGTGCAGTCCCCGTGGGACTGTTATCAGGGTGCCCTCTGCTCCCCCAGCCAAAAGGTGGCATCCAAGCTGAGCTGGCCACCTAGCCCTCCCCGTGCAAGTCCTGGTGGTGAGCTGGGGGAGGCTGCACCTGGCCCCAGGGTCCGAGGGACCAGCCAGGCGCTTCTGGTATTGAGATCCTCAGAGAGCCAGGGGTCAGCTCTCATAGCCTAATGTCCCTTGCATTTAGAGTTGGTTTACAGAGTGGGCTACTGGTGCTGGTAATTCAAGAATGCCAACTTATTTCTCCGCAGAAGAGGGGTCAATTTTCATGTGGTTTCAGCAGGATCAACTGGAACCAGCGAGCTGTGTGCTGCTGAGAGGCTGGTTCTGATTCCGAATTGGGGACGGGGCTAACAGTTCAGGAAGTAACGTTAGGAAGTAAACTCCCATTTTGGGGGCGTGTTCCAGCAGAAACGGCTGCAGCAGAAGGGATTTCCTCATCGGGTGGGCGCTTGGACTAAAGATCCCTGAGACCCTTTTCCAGAAATGAGAATGTTGTTCTCTATGTGTTCCCCTGGTCCGCGCTACACCTGAGAATGACCTAAGGACGGGCTTCTCCGACCTCTGTGTGTTAACGGGGACACCTCCGTCCACCAACACACAGTCCTAGTGACGCGTGACGTTTATTCGGAGCTCCCTGGTACCAGGCACTGTTTTCTTTCAGGTGCTTTGTATCTTCTAAATAATTTAACCCTCATAACCACCCATGAGATCTGTACTTAGTACTAGTTAGACGGGGAAACCAAGCCCATAGAAATAGGTGGTCGCAGAGCTGATAAGTAACAAAGCGAGGACAAGCACGAGGCAGCGCCCGGCCCTGAGCCCCTGAGCCGTGGAGCAGGAGCTGGAAGCATAGGCCTGCGTTTATTTGCAGGCACAACTGAACAAAGTCAGCATCCAAGCCCACTACACCCACCCCACCCCGGGGAATCGGAGGCCTTACTCCTTCGGGATGGGCATCTCACGTGATGAATTCTGGATGGAAGATTCACCCTCAGTGCGAGGTGACAGTCCTTGCCTGGAGAAGGGGGCGAGGCTGGGGCCGTGCTGGGCTGGAGCTGACAGCACGTCGCTTCTCAGTCCTGTGTCCAGTGGCCTCACGTCAGTAGCTTGAAATAGGCCACGAGGAGAATATTTACACCAAGACATTCGGCAAAGGCTATGAGCAGACACACGATTGAGAAGGAGCTTTTTCTCTGCTCCTGGTGGGTCCGGCTGCAGTAGGGGCAGTAACTGCCGTGTCTTGCTCTGACCTTGGGCCATCAAGGTAGAAGGCTGCCTCCCAACCCTCCTCCCGGAGACCTTCTCCCCTGACCCAGGCGGCTGGTGGCCCGCCGCCCAGCAAGGGGCACACACGGCTCCGGCACCCAGCTTCTCTCAGCAAACCTCCGGGAGGCTCCTTTTAGAGCCGCGACGAGCCACGTGGTGCGATGGGGCTTGTCACCAGCCGTGACTCGGGCGCTCGGGGTTCAACGTGCACCTCCCGCTAACGTGTCGGGTGACCTCAGACAAGCCCACGGGCCCGCGGTTCAGCCTCGTCCTCAGCGGAGCAGACCCGGCCGCACTCCCTGGCGTTCCCTAGAGCTTAGGGGCCGACCGGGCTCCGTAAAGCCAGGCCGCCTGCCTGTGCGGAAGCTAGCTCTCCGTGCCGGCGCGGCTCCGCCAGAGGGGGCCTGGGGGCCGCTTGGCGGTCTGCGTCCTGAAAGCGGGAGAGGAGATCGTGGGATGGGCAGGAGGGACGGAGACAAGGAGGGACTGCTAAGGAAGAGGGTGTTTAAGGGAGCGATGCCGCAGAGGCCGCGAGTAGCCGATGGAGCGTGCTCTGACCCCCTTATGAGCCCTTATGACTCATTGGTCGCTCTGGGCTCTGGCCAGAGAGATGGACCATTGCTCCAGATGAGGAACACACAGATGCCCCCGGGGGATGCGCTGGCCTGGACCCGCCTGCCTGTGCCCGAGTCCGCGCCCGCCTCCCCATCTCTGCCTCGTGCATCTCCCAGCCCCAGGGCTGGAAGGACTTTCTCTGGGGCTGACCTGTCGCCAGCTAGCTTCCCAGCCCTTTCATTCCTGTGTAACCCATTCCCTCAATTAAATGCCCTCCATTTGAAAGACCGAGAGCAGTTCCTCCTCCTGGCAGCCCTGAGTGGAGGACGGGGGTAAGCGCTGCCTGAGCACCGGCTGGCGTCCAGGCTTCGCTGCCGGTGGGACTAGGGAGATGGAGGCTCCAGCACATCCAGGGCCATCATTTGGGGAAGAAGTCACTTTCCTGTTTTGCTTTTGAAATGGCTCCCGTGTTGACAAATAATGACTCTGTCAATTCTCCTCCCTCATCAGAGGAGGCCCCTTGGGATAAAGATGTCTGTTCTGGGGCACAGAGGCCTGGAAGGAGTCCCTCCTTTAAGGTCCCTGGGCGGGTGTGTGGGCATGGTTGCCTGGATGCATGCTTGCGAGCTTGGGGGCGGTGTGGCTCGGTGCAGGACTGGAGAGAGAAGGCGAGACTGTCTCTTTGTAATGAAAGACTTCTGCCAAACGTCCTGGTTTGGAGGCTTTGGGCCGAGAAGGGCTGGAGCAGGGGTGCGTTGCCACGGCGATCCCCCAGCCCAGGAAGCCGGCTGTCCACATGCTCATCTCAAGCTCGGAGGGAAGGGTCTCCCCGCTTTCCCCCAGGGCCCCCAAAGACGAGTCCAGGCAGAGGGAGGCCCGCCTTTGCTCCGCTGTCAGACGGGGCACACGCTTGAGCTTCCACGAAGCCCAGCGGGAGGATTACCCTCCTGGTGGGTTAGACGAGGCTTTCGGGCAAGTGCGCGTGTCAGCGGGAGAGGAACTGATCAGAGCTCCGACAGGAATCCGGCGAACTCGGCGGCAGGCTCTCGACCTCACACGGTGCTTCTGGCTTTTCCCTAAACTACGTTCATTGTCCGTTACTGAGAATTTTACTGACGATCCCACGTGTACATGAGAAGGACTCCAGGGCTTGGAGGACACCCCCGATGCAGTGGACGGACGGGAGCTCAGACTCTCACTCACACAACATGAACTCCGCCCCTTGGCCGCTTGCTCTCCACGTCGCTGCATCTCCCAGGGGCCAGCTCAGCAGAGGTGACAACCACGGGACGTCCAGGGACTGACGTGTCGGAGACCCTGGACGTCTCTCTCCGCTGGGCGGTCTGTCCATCTCAGCTGCCGCCAGACGTTCACCCACGAGCGGTCTCTGACTGGCACGTTTTAAACTGCGGTGCACCAGGTGAGGGTGTCCGGGCGGGGCGGACAGAGGTCCCACTGCGGAAGCAGGGACGATGCAGACACGTCGCTTGACAGAAAGGCCTCCGTCCCTTTTATCTGCAGATGCAAATATGGCAGCAGCTTTCCACACCGTAGCCCAAGCGGGAAGCAGGCCAGCCGCTCACAGACTTAACGCTCAGGTCACCCTTAACACACCAGTTCACCCTTCGGGTCTTTATCCGCTAAGATTCTTCAGATGGTATCATTTCCCCTAAACGTCTTTCCATCTTGAGCATATGAACAGTCACACAGACCCGGATGCCATTCATCACATCGTTAGGCTGATGATGATGGGGGAGATTAAGGACCATAATCATAAACATAAAGCGTGTCTAGATATTCACGATTCACTGTGGTGGAACCACTTTATAGCTGTGTGTAAAATCCCCATCAGATTCTATTTAAATGTGTTTTAAAAAGTAATGTTCGGGTACGAATGGAGGTTTCTGTAGCAGTGGTTAACAGCAAGCACTAAAGCCTGTTGCTATGGGCACCGTCAGGGGTACAGTTTGGCTCTTACCAGGGCCTCATTGGTCAGAGGCAAGAGGCCAAGAGGATGACTTTCTCCAGTAAGTTAGAACAGGGAGGTGAAGGGCAGGAGACGGTGGGGCGTGGGGGAACTTGCCCTGATCTTTCTGAGCACCGTCTCTTTCCCTGGGACTTCGGTCTCCATCACAGCGGTGAGACTCTAGGACAGGTGTCCAGAATCGGCGTGAAGTCTGTGCAAAGCAGGGTGATTCCTCCTCAGTGGAATTACAAGTTGGCAAAGAAAGCAGCTGAGTGTCAGGGCGGGTCCCTCTGCCTTTCCGGGTCTGGGCTGTTCGCTGGAGCAGTAGCTCTGAGGGCTGCTGTGATGAGCAGCGTGTGAACTGAGTGGCTCGTTCATTCATTCAGTGTTACGGAAGCGTGTGGGGGCCCGGGGGGCCTGGAAGCAGAGGTCAGGAGCTCATGCTGGTTCGGGGCTGACAGACACACACTGCTGTATG